>NW_027167923.1:0-1200000 GCF_040954835.1 Lepisosteus oculatus | reverse complement strand
TTTTCAAGTCTGGCATCGACACGCACCTTTCCTGAAACGTCCAAAAGGTGAATGCTTCGCAAAGAAATCCAGTCTACCTTCAGGGGGCATGATGTTGAAATCGGAATGAGCCCTGGGTGGGCTTGAAGCAGCAGCTGTTCAGTTAACAGCTGCACAGAAACGCACCCCGCTTGCTTTGTATCATTCGCAAGTTTGTGGTTAAAGAGTAAAAAAGGCTGGAATTCTTCTGCCAGCCGGCAGGATTTCTTCTGCACTCACCCAGAAAAGCCAAGAATTGTATTTCATCTTTCGCAAGCTGTATTTTCCAGGAGGAGAATGAATACTTGCATTAAACTGAATCAAGCCGACAGAGACGCACAGCCGTTGTTTTTCTCCATGGGAAGTTTTTCGTTAAGGAAAAACACCGTTGTCATTTTCTTGCCAGCCGGCGGTATTTCTTGTGCAGCGATGAGCCAGATTTGTATTTCGTATTTCGCAAGTTGTGTGAATTTCTTGAAGTTGAAAGTGAATTCGCTCCAGAAAAGAAATGTCGCTTGAAAGCCGAGGCTGTTTGTTAAACCGCAGGACCTGAGCTTGCGTTCTGTTTCTCATGGCGTTCGCAAAGGCGATTCCTGCCTTTAAAACTGCTGTGTCTGCGACTGAAAGTGGCGTGTGTCGCAGCTTCTAAAGTCTTGTTGACGCTCCTCGATGTTGCTTTCTCTCTGCCTAAGGAAGTTCGATTGTCGCGTCGGAACGGGGAGACCTAATCCTTCCAGCTTTAAGCCACCCTTCAGTCTTCTGAAGGGTGTCCGAGTGCTAGCATGTCATTTGGCTGTTTTTGGGGGGAAGCGGAGAGCGACATTGAAAAAGGTTACCGCCGCCGCCTCGCCCTCCGTGTTAAATGATTGCAAGCCGGCGGCGGCGGCGCTCCCTGTAGTCGTGGCCGAGCGGTTAAGGCGATGGGCTGGAAAGCCATTGGGGTCTCCCCGCGTCGGCTCGAATCCTGCCGACTACGGCGCCCTTCTCCTGTCGCTTCGGCCTGCCCAGAAAAAGGCGGAGTGCCGTTTCTCTCTTCCTGCTTCTTGTACAAACGCTAAATCGCTTGGACCTGCTGCCTTGGAAGTAATGTCTTCAACATCCACCAGTGACATTTCACAGCTGGAAGCACACTGCCACGCTTTTGGCATTGGCATGTCTTGCGCCCTACTTCCAGCCTTTGAAGACCTAAGTATTCAAACTGAAAGAACCGGCTGAATGAGTGTTTGCAGTGCACCAGGAGGAGCAGGGACCATAGCATTGGAGGGGTGAGGATGGCGCAGATGGAAACGTTTTCATGCGCTCCTCTGGGAGGAATGAAAAGAAAAGACGAAACCGGAAACAGTAGTAGCCGCAAGAGGAAGTGTCTTCAAGCGCCAAGCAAGCGCTCCTCGTTAGTATAGTGGTGCGTATCCCCGCCTGTCACGTGGGAGACCAGGGATGGATTGCTTGACGGCGAGCCAGGTTGCTTTTCTCCCATCAGATTCCAACCGCTAATGCTAACGCAGTGTGTGGGAGCTTACATGCTTTAACTTTCCCGTCTTTTTCGGACGACTATTCCAAAGGGGTAACCTGAAGGAATAGGGGCCTGAAGACACGAGGCATTCTTAAACCAGCACTGGGCTGCACGGCCTTCTGTTGTGATCAGGTTATATTCGAGTCAAAAAGCCAGAGCATCCGCTTCCATCCTATGGAGCACGAGCTAAATCGGAAGAGGCAGGGGATACACCTACGCCTATCGGCGCACGTTCCCCGCGGCAGGCTGCTTCACCCATTTGCACCCGACTGGAGACGGCACTGAGCAAGCTTTTTGTCAGGAGTGGGATTCGAACCCACGCCTCCAGGGGAGACTGCGACCTGAACGCAGCGCCTTAGACCGCTCGGCCATCCTGACGCGGGCCCCCTGTCCCGGGGCGGTCTGATGAGCCACCGCGATCCCACTACGCTCCTCGAGTATCGCACTGTTATTAATACTACAGTGTGACTCCAGCATTAAAATGTTTGGAAAATGTGTCGGCTTTTATAATCCAGTGTAGAGCAGCATGTGATGATTTGTGCTACAACACCAAGCGCTCAAAGTGACGTCTGCGTTTGTCGTTGAAACTTTCAACTCTTTCATCACTTATGTAGGAAATAAAAAGAGCAGTTGTGCGCCACACGCAGAGCGGCCGTCAGCAGAGTGGCGCAGCGGAAGCGTGCTGGGCCCATAACCCAGAGGTTGATGGATCGAAACCATCCTCTGCTACATGTGTCCTATGCACGATTCATAAGCATGCCATTGGGTTAGCAAAGTGCCTTCAAATAGTCTGCATCTCCCTTTCTTTAAATTCTGTCCTGAGTTTCTCTCTCGTGTGTGTTTGTGCAAGCTTGACACTTGCGGGACTCTTTAATCTTCACCAATACGGAGATGACCAAATGTGTCTTCGGTTGTTCTGAGGTCTTTGATAGTTTCTTTGAAAGCTTCAACTGAACCTCGAAATCGAAGCAATTATGTTTATATTGATTTCTCGCGTTAATCATTACGAACCAGGAACAGCCAGCACACTCGGTCGCATTAGTAATTATGTCACGTCTCTACTTAGCAGAGCATTCAAAGGCCCACTGGAAGTAGTAAAGCACTAAAACACTGCAAAACTGAACTCGGGAAAATCATACTGGGAGCTCTGAGCGATGTCTGCATCCAAGCCATCCAATACGGACTCTGAAACCTTGGAATATCAACACTATGATGCGCTACCTTTTACCTGGAGCAAAACGATGGAATTAGAAGAATGCTTACCGCAGGATACAACTGTGCCGCTGTTATTTGGAGCACGGTTTTCACTTGCATGAAAACTACAGCAGAACGTAGAAGGATGATCACTGAGGAGTCCACGCGGGCATGCTGAGGAGATTGTAGGTCGTACATTTCAATGATTACTGACATTTGCGCTGCTGGAGGTACAGTAATCAACAAAGAACAGGGTGTGCTACTCTCGAATCCGGTCAGCACATGATGAAAAGCCAGGAAGTATACCTTGTCAAATTGCCGTCAACAGGGACAAGTTAACCACCAGCTCCACCGGCGCCCGGCTAGCTCAGTCGGTAGAGCATGAGACTCTTAATCTCAGGGTCGTGGGTTCGAGCCCCACGTTGGGCGGTGCCCGTCTCCTTATTAACAAAGTTTCCCGCTCATCCTTGAACCTCTTACACCTCGATGGTACCGAGCACTGCGTTTTAATGCACAGGTGTGATCAAACCGAGATGAAAAGGGCGTATCTAGCTCCTTGCCCGAGAGATAAATCAAAGGTTCCGCAGATAATCCCTTGGCTCCGGTCACCCGGACGCAGATAGGAGCTGCAGCCATCATAACTTGTATGAAAACTAAGAAGAGCTCCTGTCTATTTACAGTTTCATTTACTCTAGCGTTTCCTTAAACATTGCGTGTACGAAGGCTAAGAAATTGGAGAGCTATTCTAATACAATAACTATTAGGAATCTTTTCGGCATAACAGTTTCACTGTGATTTTGCAGGTAACACGTACGTTGGGAAAACATTTTGAACGCGATCAATAACCGCACTGGAAAAATGTGGGAAAGAAAGGGCGAAAAGCGACTCTTCAACATGTGGAAATATCTTCCTGAGCGGAGCCCTCTTCTCGAAGCTCAACACTGTGCAAGAGTCACTTCTCCCAACTTGCGCCCGCAGGTTTCCGTAGTGTGCCTGCAAAGAGCCATCCGCTTGAGACAGGTGCACCTCCCGATTTCATTGAACTAAGCTAGATGCACAATTTCTAACGCAGCCTTCATCACAATAGACAGTTCATTTCTCGAAAGCTTGTCGTAAAAAAAGGAAACAAAGAACGAAAACGTATAGCTGACAATCTTCTGAAGATGCAGATTCAGCTTTGGGGAAATGGACATTTTATGTATGCAGATGCTTTTCAAGCGCTGGTTTTAGAACGTCGCTGTGCTTCCAGCATCCTTTTCAGCCTTCTAAACTGGCTACCGAGGTGCCGATCACATTGTAAAGCGGTTGAGAGGCCGGAGCTGCTCAAACCGCTCTTGCCGTTTCCCATCAATCAAAAGCACTATGTTGTTTCTTTGTATGGAAAGCTTTTCAAGTCTGGCATCGACACGCACCTTTCCTGAAACGTCCAAAAGGTGAATGCTTCGCAAAGAAATCCAGTCTACCTTCAGGGGGCATGATGTTGAAATCGGAATGAGCCCTGGGTGGGCTTGAAGCAGCAGCTGTTCAGTTAACAGCTGCACAGAAACGCACCCCGCTTGCTTTGTATCATTCGCAAGTTTGTGGTTAAAGAGTAAAAAAGGCTGGAATTCTTCTGCCAGCCGGCAGGATTTCTTCTGCACTCACCCAGAAAAGCCAAGAATTGTATTTCATCTTTCGCAAGCTGTATTTTCCAGGAGGAGAATGAATACTTGCATTAAACTGAATCAAGCCGACAGAGACGCACAGCCGTTGTTTTTCTCCATGGGAAGTTTTTCGTTAAGGAAAAACACCGTTGTCATTTTCTTGCCAGCCGGCGGTATTTCTTGTGCAGCGATGAGCCAGATTTGTATTTCGTATTTCGCAAGTTGTGTGAATTTCTTGAAGTTGAAAGTGAATTCGCTCCAGAAAAGAAATGTCGCTTGAAAGCCGAGGCTGTTTGTTAAACCGCAGGACCTGAGCTTGCGTTCTGTTTCTCATGGCGTTCGCAAAGGCGATTCCTGCCTTTAAAACTGCTGTGTCTGCGACTGAAAGTGGCGTGTGTCGCAGCTTCTAAAGTCTTGTTGACGCTCCTCGATGTTGCTTTCTCTCTGCCTAAGGAAGTTCGATTGTCGCGTCGGAACGGGGAGACCTAATCCTTCCAGCTTTAAGCCACCCTTCAGTCTTCTGAAGGGTGTCCGAGTGCTAGCATGTCATTTGGCTGTTTTTGGGGGGAAGCGGAGAGCGACATTGAAAAAGGTTACCGCCGCCGCCTCGCCCTCCGTGTTAAATGATTGCAAGCCGGCGGCGGCGGCGCTCCCTGTAGTCGTGGCCGAGCGGTTAAGGCGATGGGCTGGAAAGCCATTGGGGTCTCCCCGCGTCGGCTCGAATCCTGCCGACTACGGCGCCCTTCTCCTGTCGCTTCGGCCTGCCCAGAAAAAGGCGGAGTGCCGTTTCTCTCTTCCTGCTTCTTGTACAAACGCTAAATCGCTTGGACCTGCTGCCTTGGAAGTAATGTCTTCAACATCCACCAGTGACATTTCACAGCTGGAAGCACACTGCCACGCTTTTGGCATTGGCATGTCTTGCGCCCTACTTCCAGCCTTTGAAGACCTAAGTATTCAAACTGAAAGAACCGGCTGAATGAGTGTTTGCAGTGCACCAGGAGGAGCAGGGACCATAGCATTGGAGGGGTGAGGATGGCGCAGATGGAAACGTTTTCATGCGCTCCTCTGGGAGGAATGAAAAGAAAAGACGAAACCGGAAACAGTAGTAGCCGCAAGAGGAAGTGTCTTCAAGCGCCAAGCAAGCGCTCCTCGTTAGTATAGTGGTGCGTATCCCCGCCTGTCACGTGGGAGACCAGGGATGGATTGCTTGACGGCGAGCCAGGTTGCTTTTCTCCCATCAGATTCCAACCGCTAATGCTAACGCAGTGTGTGGGAGCTTACATGCTTTAACTTTCCCGTCTTTTTCGGACGACTATTCCAAAGGGGTAACCTGAAGGAATAGGGGCCTGAAGACACGAGGCATTCTTAAACCAGCACTGGGCTGCACGGCCTTCTGTTGTGATCAGGTTATATTCGAGTCAAAAAGCCAGAGCATCCGCTTCCATCCTATGGAGCACGAGCTAAATCGGAAGAGGCAGGGGATACACCTACGCCTATCGGCGCACGTTCCCCGCGGCAGGCTGCTTCACCCATTTGCACCCGACTGGAGACGGCACTGAGCAAGCTTTTTGTCAGGAGTGGGATTCGAACCCACGCCTCCAGGGGAGACTGCGACCTGAACGCAGCGCCTTAGACCGCTCGGCCATCCTGACGCGGGCCCCCTGTCCCGGGGCGGTCTGATGAGCCACCGCGATCCCACTACGCTCCTCGAGTATCGCACTGTTATTAATACTACAGTGTGACTCCAGCATTAAAATGTTTGGAAAATGTGTCGGCTTTTATAATCCAGTGTAGAGCAGCATGTGATGATTTGTGCTACAACACCAAGCGCTCAAAGTGACGTCTGCGTTTGTCGTTGAAACTTTCAACTCTTTCATCACTTATGTAGGAAATAAAAAGAGCAGTTGTGCGCCACACGCAGAGCGGCCGTCAGCAGAGTGGCGCAGCGGAAGCGTGCTGGGCCCATAACCCAGAGGTTGATGGATCGAAACCATCCTCTGCTACATGTGTCCTATGCACGATTCATAAGCATGCCATTGGGTTAGCAAAGTGCCTTCAAATAGTCTGCATCTCCCTTTCTTTAAATTCTGTCCTGAGTTTCTCTCTCGTGTGTGTTTGTGCAAGCTTGACACTTGCGGGACTCTTTAATCTTCACCAATACGGAGATGACCAAATGTGTCTTCGGTTGTTCTGAGGTCTTTGATAGTTTCTTTGAAAGCTTCAACTGAACCTCGAAATCGAAGCAATTATGTTTATATTGATTTCTCGCGTTAATCATTACGAACCAGGAACAGCCAGCACACTCGGTCGCATTAGTAATTATGTCACGTCTCTACTTAGCAGAGCATTCAAAGGCCCACTGGAAGTAGTAAAGCACTAAAACACTGCAAAACTGAACTCGGGAAAATCATACTGGGAGCTCTGAGCGATGTCTGCATCCAAGCCATCCAATACGGACTCTGAAACCTTGGAATATCAACACTATGATGCGCTACCTTTTACCTGGAGCAAAACGATGGAATTAGAAGAATGCTTACCGCAGGATACAACTGTGCCGCTGTTATTTGGAGCACGGTTTTCACTTGCATGAAAACTACAGCAGAACGTAGAAGGATGATCACTGAGGAGTCCACGCGGGCATGCTGAGGAGATTGTAGGTCGTACATTTCAATGATTACTGACATTTGCGCTGCTGGAGGTACAGTAATCAACAAAGAACAGGGTGTGCTACTCTCGAATCCGGTCAGCACATGATGAAAAGCCAGGAAGTATACCTTGTCAAATTGCCGTCAACAGGGACAAGTTAACCACCAGCTCCACCGGCGCCCGGCTAGCTCAGTCGGTAGAGCATGAGACTCTTAATCTCAGGGTCGTGGGTTCGAGCCCCACGTTGGGCGGTGCCCGTCTCCTTATTAACAAAGTTTCCCGCTCATCCTTGAACCTCTTACACCTCGATGGTACCGAGCACTGCGTTTTAATGCACAGGTGTGATCAAACCGAGATGAAAAGGGCGTATCTAGCTCCTTGCCCGAGAGATAAATCAAAGGTTCCGCAGATAATCCCTTGGCTCCGGTCACCCGGACGCAGATAGGAGCTGCAGCCATCATAACTTGTATGAAAACTAAGAAGAGCTCCTGTCTATTTACAGTTTCATTTACTCTAGCGTTTCCTTAAACATTGCGTGTACGAAGGCTAAGAAATTGGAGAGCTATTCTAATACAATAACTATTAGGAATCTTTTCGGCATAACAGTTTCACTGTGATTTTGCAGGTAACACGTACGTTGGGAAAACATTTTGAACGCGATCAATAACCGCACTGGAAAAATGTGGGAAAGAAAGGGCGAAAAGCGACTCTTCAACATGTGGAAATATCTTCCTGAGCGGAGCCCTCTTCTCGAAGCTCAACACTGTGCAAGAGTCACTTCTCCCAACTTGCGCCCGCAGGTTTCCGTAGTGTGCCTGCAAAGAGCCATCCGCTTGAGACAGGTGCACCTCCCGATTTCATTGAACTAAGCTAGATGCACAATTTCTAACGCAGCCTTCATCACAATAGACAGTTCATTTCTCGAAAGCTTGTCGTAAAAAAAGGAAACAAAGAACGAAAACGTATAGCTGACAATCTTCTGAAGATGCAGATTCAGCTTTGGGGAAATGGACATTTTATGTATGCAGATGCTTTTCAAGCGCTGGTTTTAGAACGTCGCTGTGCTTCCAGCATCCTTTTCAGCCTTCTAAACTGGCTACCGAGGTGCCGATCACATTGTAAAGCGGTTGAGAGGCCGGAGCTGCTCAAACCGCTCTTGCCGTTTCCCATCAATCAAAAGCACTATGTTGTTTCTTTGTATGGAAAGCTTTTCAAGTCTGGCATCGACACGCACCTTTCCTGAAACGTCCAAAAGGTGAATGCTTCGCAAAGAAATCCAGTCTACCTTCAGGGGGCATGATGTTGAAATCGGAATGAGCCCTGGGTGGGCTTGAAGCAGCAGCTGTTCAGTTAACAGCTGCACAGAAACGCACCCCGCTTGCTTTGTATCATTCGCAAGTTTGTGGTTAAAGAGTAAAAAAGGCTGGAATTCTTCTGCCAGCCGGCAGGATTTCTTCTGCACTCACCCAGAAAAGCCAAGAATTGTATTTCATCTTTCGCAAGCTGTATTTTCCAGGAGGAGAATGAATACTTGCATTAAACTGAATCAAGCCGACAGAGACGCACAGCCGTTGTTTTTCTCCATGGGAAGTTTTTCGTTAAGGAAAAACACCGTTGTCATTTTCTTGCCAGCCGGCGGTATTTCTTGTGCAGCGATGAGCCAGATTTGTATTTCGTATTTCGCAAGTTGTGTGAATTTCTTGAAGTTGAAAGTGAATTCGCTCCAGAAAAGAAATGTCGCTTGAAAGCCGAGGCTGTTTGTTAAACCGCAGGACCTGAGCTTGCGTTCTGTTTCTCATGGCGTTCGCAAAGGCGATTCCTGCCTTTAAAACTGCTGTGTCTGCGACTGAAAGTGGCGTGTGTCGCAGCTTCTAAAGTCTTGTTGACGCTCCTCGATGTTGCTTTCTCTCTGCCTAAGGAAGTTCGATTGTCGCGTCGGAACGGGGAGACCTAATCCTTCCAGCTTTAAGCCACCCTTCAGTCTTCTGAAGGGTGTCCGAGTGCTAGCATGTCATTTGGCTGTTTTTGGGGGGAAGCGGAGAGCGACATTGAAAAAGGTTACCGCCGCCGCCTCGCCCTCCGTGTTAAATGATTGCAAGCCGGCGGCGGCGGCGCTCCCTGTAGTCGTGGCCGAGCGGTTAAGGCGATGGGCTGGAAAGCCATTGGGGTCTCCCCGCGTCGGCTCGAATCCTGCCGACTACGGCACCCTTCTCCTGTCGCTTCGGCCTGCCCAGAAAAAGGCGGAGTGCCGTTTCTCTCTTCCTGCTTCTTGTACAAACGCTAAATCGCTTGGACCTGCTGCCTTGGAAGTAATGTCTTCAACATCCACCAGTGACATTTCACAGCTGGAAGCACACTGCCACGCTTTTGGCATTGGCATGTCTTGCGCCCTACTTCCAGCCTTTGAAGACCTAAGTATTCAAACTGAAAGAACCGGCTGAATGAGTGTTTGCAGTGCACCAGGAGGAGCAGGGACCATAGCATTGGAGGGGTGAGGATGGCGCAGATGGAAACGTTTTCATGCGCTCCTCTGGGAGGAATGAAAAGAAAAGACGAAACCGGAAACAGTAGTAGCCGCAAGAGGAAGTGTCTTCAAGCGCCAAGCAAGCGCTCCTCGTTAGTATAGTGGTGCGTATCCCCGCCTGTCACGTGGGAGACCAGGGATGGATTGCTTGACGGCGAGCCAGGTTGCTTTTCTCCCATCAGATTCCAACCGCTAATGCTAACGCAGTGTGTGGGAGCTTACATGCTTTAACTTTCCCGTCTTTTTCGGACGACTATTCCAAAGGGGTAACCTGAAGGAATAGGGGCCTGAAGACACGAGGCATTCTTAAACCAGCACTGGGCTGCACGGCCTTCTGTTGTGATCAGGTTATATTCGAGTCAAAAAGCCAGAGCATCCGCTTCCATCCTATGGAGCACGAGCTAAATCGGAAGAGGCAGGGGATACACCTACGCCTATCGGCGCACGTTCCCCGCGGCAGGCTGCTTCACCCATTTGCACCCGACTGGAGACGGCACTGAGCAAGCTTTTTGTCAGGAGTGGGATTCGAACCCACGCCTCCAGGGGAGACTGCGACCTGAACGCAGCGCCTTAGACCGCTCGGCCATCCTGACGCGGGCCCCCTGTCCCGGGGCGGTCTGATGAGCCACCGCGATCCCACTACGCTCCTCGAGTATCGCACTGTTATTAATACTACAGTGTGACTCCAGCATTAAAATGTTTGGAAAATGTGTCGGCTTTTATAATCCAGTGTAGAGCAGCATGTGATGATTTGTGCTACAACACCAAGCGCTCAAAGTGACGTCTGCGTTTGTCGTTGAAACTTTCAACTCTTTCATCACTTATGTAGGAAATAAAAAGAGCAGTTGTGCGCCACACGCAGAGCGGCCGTCAGCAGAGTGGCGCAGCGGAAGCGTGCTGGGCCCATAACCCAGAGGTTGATGGATCGAAACCATCCTCTGCTACATGTGTCCTATGCACGATTCATAAGCATGCCATTGGGTTAGCAACGTGCCTTCAAATAGTCTGCATCTCCCTTTCTTTAAATTCTGTCCTGAGTTTCTCTCTCGTGTGTGTTTGTGCAAGCTTGACACTTGCGGGACTCTTTAATCTTCACCAATACGGAGATGACCAAATGTGTCTTCGGTTGTTCTGAGGTCTTTGATAGTTTCTTTGAAAGCTTCAACTGAACCTCGAAATCGAAGCAATTATGTTTATATTGATTTCTCGCGTTAATCATTACGAACCAGGAACAGCCAGCACACTCGGTCGCATTAGTAATTATGTCACGTCTCTACTTAGCAGAGCATTCAAAGGCCCACTGGAAGTAGTAAAGCACTAAAACACTGCAAAACTGAACTCGGGAAAATCATACTGGGAGCTCTGAGCCATGTCTGCATCCAAGCCATCCAATACGGACTCTGAAACCTTGGAATATCAACACTATGATGCGCTACCTTTTACCTGGAGCAAAACGATGGAATTAGAAGAATGCTTACCGCAGGATACAACTGTGCCGCTGTTATTTGGAGCACGGTTTTCACTTGCATGAAAACTACAGCAGAACGTAGAAGGATGATCACTGAGGAGTCCACGCGGGCATGCTGAGGAGATTGTAGGTCGTACATTTCAATGATTACTGACATTTGCGCTGCTGGAGGTACAGTAATCAACAAAGAACAGGGTGTGCTACTCTCGAATCCGGTCAGCACATGATGAAAAGCCAGGAAGTATACCTTGTCAAATTGCCGTCAACAGGGACAAGTTAACCACCAGCTCCACCGGCGCCCGGCTAGCTCAGTCGGTAGAGCATGAGACTCTTAATCTCAGGGTCGTGGGTTCGAGCCCCACGTTGGGCGGTGCCCGTCTCCTTATTAACAAAGTTTCCCGCTCATCCTTGAACCTCTTACACCTCGATGGTACCGAGCACTGCGTTTTAATGCACAGGTGTGATCAAACCGAGATGAAAAGGGCGTATCTAGCTCCTTGCCCGAGAGATAAATCAAAGGTTCCGCAGATAATCCCTTGGCTCCGGTCACCCGGACGCAGATAGGAGCTGCAGCCATCATAACTTGTATGAAAACTAAGAAGAGCTCCTGTCTATTTACAGTTTCATTTACTCTAGCGTTTCCTTAAACATTGCGTGTACGAAGGCTAAGAAATTGGAGAGCTATTCTAATACAATAACTATTAGGAATCTTTTCGGCATAACAGTTTCACTGTGATTTTGCAGGTAACACGTACGTTGGGAAAACATTTTGAACGCGATCAATAACCGCACTGGAAAAATGTGGGAAAGAAAGGGCGAAAAGCGACTCTTCAACATGTGGAAATATCTTCCTGAGCGGAGCCCTCTTCTCGAAGCTCAACACTGTGCAAGAGTCACTTCTCCCAACTTGCGCCCGCAGGTTTCCGTAGTGTGCCTGCAAAGAGCCATCCGCTTGAGACAGGTGCACCTCCCGATTTCATTGAACTAATGAACTAGATGCACAATTTCTAACGCAGCCTTCATCACAATAGACAGTTCATTTCTCGAAAGCTTGTCGTAAAAAAAGGAAACAAAGAACGAAAACGTATAGCTGACAATCTTCTGAAGATGCAGATTCAGCTTTGGGGAAATGGACATTTTATGTATGCAGATGCTTTTCAAGCGCTGGTTTTAGAACGTCACTGTGCTTCCAGCATCCTTTTCAGCCTTCTAAACTGGCTACCGAGGTGCCGATCACATTGTAAAGCGGTTGAGAGGCCGGAGCTGCTCAAACCGCTCTTGCCGTTTCCCATCAATCAAAAGCACTATGTTGTTTCTTTGTATGGAAAGCTTTTCAAGTCTGGCATCGACACGCACCTTTCCTGAAACGTCCAAAAGGTGAATGCTTCGCAAAGAAATCCAGTCTACCTTCAGGGGGCATGATGTTGAAATCGGAATGAGCCCTGGGTGGGCTTGAAGCAGCAGCTGTTCAGTTAACAGCTGCACAGAAACGCACCCCGCTTGCTTTGTATCATTCGCAAGTTTGTGGTTAAAGAGTAAAAAAGGCTGGAATTCTTCTGCCAGCCGGCAGGATTTCTTCTGCACTCACCCAGAAAAGCCAAGAATTGTATTTCATCTTTCGCAAGCTGTATTTTCCAGGAGGAGAATGAATACTTGCATTAAACTGAATCAAGCCGACAGAGACGCACAGCCGTTGTTTTTCTCCATGGGAAGTTTTTCGTTAAGGAAAAACACCGTTGTCATTTTCTTGCCAGCCGGCGGTATTTCTTGTGCAGCGATGAGCCAGATTTGTATTTCGTATTTCGCAAGTTGTGTGAATTTCTTGAAGTTGAAAGTGAATTCGCTCCAGAAAAGAAATGTCGCTTGAAAGCCGAGGCTGTTTGTTAAACCGCAGGACCTGAGCTTGCGTTCTGTTTCTCATGGCGTTCGCAAAGGCGATTCCTGCCTTTAAAACTGCTGTGTCTGCGACTGAAAGTGGCGTGTGTCGCAGCTTCTAAAGTCTTGTTGACGCTCCTCGATGTTGCTTTCTCTCTGCCTAAGGAAGTTCGATTGTCGCGTCGGAACGGGGAGACCTAATCCTTCCAGCTTTAAGCCACCCTTCAGTCTTCTGAAGGGTGTCCGAGTGCTAGCATGTCATTTGGCTGTTTTTGGGGGGAAGCGGAGAGCGACATTGAAAAAGGTTACCGCCGCCGCCTCGCCCTCCGTGTTAAATGATTGCAAGCCGGCGGCGGCGGCGCTCCCTGTAGTCGTGGCCGAGCGGTTAAGGCGATGGGCTGGAAAGCCATTGGGGTCTCCCCGCGTCGGCTCGAATCCTGCCGACTACGGCGCCCTTCTCCTGTCGCTTCGGCCTGCCCAGAAAAAGGCGGAGTGCCGTTTCTCTCTTCCTGCTTCTTGTACAAACGCTAAATCGCTTGGACCTGCTGCCTTGGAAGTAATGTCTTCAACATCCACCAGTGACATTTCACAGCTGGAAGCACACTGCCACGCTTTTGGCATTGGCATGTCTTGCGCCCTACTTCCAGCCTTTGAAGACCTAAGTATTCAAACTGAAAGAACCGGCTGAATGAGTGTTTGCAGTGCACCAGGAGGAGCAGGGACCATAGCATTGGAGGGGTGAGGATGGCGCAGATGGAAACGTTTTCATGCGCTCCTCTGGGAGGAATGAAAAGAAAAGACGAAACCGGAAACAGTAGTAGCCGCAAGAGGAAGTGTCTTCAAGCGCCAAGCAAGCGCTCCTCGTTAGTATAGTGGTGCGTATCCCCGCCTGTCACGTGGGAGACCAGGGATGGATTGCTTGACGGCGAGCCAGGTTGCTTTTCTCCCATCAGATTCCAACCGCTAATGCTAACGCAGTGTGTGGGAGCTTACATGCTTTAACTTTCCCGTCTTTTTCGGACGACTATTCCAAAGGGGTAACCTGAAGGAATAGGGGCCTGAAGACACGAGGCATTCTTAAACCAGCACTGGGCTGCACGGCCTTCTGTTGTGATCAGGTTATATTCGAGTCAAAAAGCCAGAGCATCCGCTTCCATCCTATGGAGCACGAGCTAAATCGGAAGAGGCAGGGGATACACCTACGCCTATCGGCGCACGTTCCCCGCGGCAGGCTGCTTCACCCATTTGCACCCGACTGGAGACGGCACTGAGCAAGCTTTTTGTCAGGAGTGGGATTCGAACCCACGCCTCCAGGGGAGACTGCGACCTGAACGCAGCGCCTTAGACCGCTCGGCCATCCTGACGCGGGCCCCCTGTCCCGGGGCGGTCTGATGAGCCACCGCGATCCCACTACGCTCCTCGAGTATCGCACTGTTATTAATACTACAGTGTGACTCCAGCATTAAAATGTTTGGAAAATGTGTCGGCTTTTATAATCCAGTGTAGAGCAGCATGTGATGATTTGTGCTACAACACCAAGCGCTCAAAGTGACGTCTGCGTTTGTCGTTGAAACTTTCAACTCTTTCATCACTTATGTAGGAAATAAAAAGAGCAGTTGTGCGCCACACGCAGAGCGGCCGTCAGCAGAGTGGCGCAGCGGAAGCGTGCTGGGCCCATAACCCAGAGGTTGATGGATCGAAACCATCCTCTGCTACATGTGTCCTATGCACGATTCATAAGCATGCCATTGGGTTAGCAAAGTGCCTTCAAATAGTCTGCATCTCCCTTTCTTTAAATTCTGTCCTGAGTTTCTCTCTCGTGTGTGTTTGTGCAAGCTTGACACTTGCGGGACTCTTTAATCTTCACCAATACGGAGATGACCAAATGTGTCTTCGGTTGTTCTGAGGTCTTTGATAGTTTCTTTGAAAGCTTCAACTGAACCTCGAAATCGAAGCAATTATGTTTATATTGATTTCTCGCGTTAATCATTACGAACCAGGAACAGCCAGCACACTCGGTCGCATTAGTAATTATGTCACGTCTCTACTTAGCAGAGCATTCAAAGGCCCACTGGAAGTAGTAAAGCACTAAAACACTGCAAAACTGAACTCGGGAAAATCATACTGGGAGCTCTGAGCGATGTCTGCATCCAAGCCATCCAATACGGACTCTGAAACCTTGGAATATCAACACTATGATGCGCTACCTTTTACCTGGAGCAAAACGATGGAATTAGAAGAATGCTTACCGCAGGATACAACTGTGCCGCTGTTATTTGGAGCACGGTTTTCACTTGCATGAAAACTACAGCAGAACGTAGAAGGATGATCACTGAGGAGTCCACGCGGGCATGCTGAGGAGATTGTAGGTCGTACATTTCAATGATTACTGACATTTGCGCTGCTGGAGGTACAGTAATCAACAAAGAACAGGGTGTGCTACTCTCGAATCCGGTCAGCACATGATGAAAAGCCAGGAAGTATACCTTGTCAAATTGCCGTCAACAGGGACAAGTTAACCACCAGC
Organism: Lepisosteus oculatus; assembly: GCF_040954835.1. NCBI lineage: Eukaryota > Metazoa > Chordata > Actinopteri > Semionotiformes > Lepisosteidae > Lepisosteus > Lepisosteus oculatus. The sequence continues at coordinate 1,184,592 of NW_027167923.1, read as the reverse complement.
TCCACCGGCGCCCGGCTAGCTCAGTCGGTAGAGCATGAGACTCTTAATCTCAGGGTCGTGGGTTCGAGCCCCACGTTGGGCGGTGCCCGTCTCCTTATTAACAAAGTTTCCCGCTCATCCTTGAACCTCTTACACCTCGATGGTACCGAGCACTGCGTTTTAATGCACAGGTGTGATCAAACCGAGATGAAAAGGGCGTATCTAGCTCCTTGCCCGAGAGATAAATCAAAGGTTCCGCAGATAATCCCTTGGCTCCGGTCACCCGGACGCAGATAGGAGCTGCAGCCATCATAACTTGTATGAAAACTAAGAAGAGCTCCTGTCTATTTACAGTTTCATTTACTCTAGCGTTTCCTTAAACATTGCGTGTACGAAGGCTAAGAAATTGGAGAGCTATTCTAATACAATAACTATTAGGAATCTTTTCGGCATAACAGTTTCACTGTGATTTTGCAGGTAACACGTACGTTGGGAAAACATTTTGAACGCGATCAATAACCGCACTGGAAAAATGTGGGAAAGAAAGGGCGAAAAGCGACTCTTCAACATGTGGAAATATCTTCCTGAGCGGAGCCCTCTTCTCGAAGCTCAACACTGTGCAAGAGTCACTTCTCCCAACTTGCGCCCGCAGGTTTCCGTAGTGTGCCTGCAAAGAGCCATCCGCTTGAGACAGGTGCACCTCCCGATTTCATTGAACTAAGCTAGATGCACAATTTCTAACGCAGCCTTCATCACAATAGACAGTTCATTTCTCGAAAGCTTGTCGTAAAAAAAGGAAACAAAGAACGAAAACGTATAGCTGACAATCTTCTGAAGATGCAGATTCAGCTTTGGGGAAATGGACATTTTATGTATGCAGATGCTTTTCAAGCGCTGGTTTTAGAACGTCGCTGTGCTTCCAGCATCCTTTTCAGCCTTCTAAACTGGCTACCGAGGTGCCGATCACATTGTAAAGCGGTTGAGAGGCCGGAGCTGCTCAAACCGCTCTTGCCGTTTCCCATCAATCAAAAGCACTATGTTGTTTCTTTGTATGGAAAGCTTTTCAAGTCTGGCATCGACACGCACCTTTCCTGAAACGTCCAAAAGGTGAATGCTTCGCAAAGAAATCCAGTCTACCTTCAGGGGGCATGATGTTGAAATCGGAATGAGCCCTGGGTGGGCTTGAAGCAGCAGCTGTTCAGTTAACAGCTGCACAGAAACGCACCCCGCTTGCTTTGTATCATTCGCAAGTTTGTGGTTAAAGAGTAAAAAAGGCTGGAATTCTTCTGCCAGCCGGCAGGATTTCTTCTGCACTCACCCAGAAAAGCCAAGAATTGTATTTCATCTTTCGCAAGCTGTATTTTCCAGGAGGAGAATGAATACTTGCATTAAACTGAATCAAGCCGACAGAGACGCACAGCCGTTGTTTTTCTCCATGGGAAGTTTTTCGTTAAGGAAAAACACCGTTGTCATTTTCTTGCCAGCCGGCGGTATTTCTTGTGCAGCGATGAGCCAGATTTGTATTTCGTATTTCGCAAGTTGTGTGAATTTCTTGAAGTTGAAAGTGAATTCGCTCCAGAAAAGAAATGTCGCTTGAAAGCCGAGGCTGTTTGTTAAACCGCAGGACCTGAGCTTGCGTTCTGTTTCTCATGGCGTTCGCAAAGGCGATTCCTGCCTTTAAAACTGCTGTGTCTGCGACTGAAAGTGGCGTGTGTCGCAGCTTCTAAAGTCTTGTTGACGCTCCTCGATGTTGCTTTCTCTCTGCCTAAGGAAGTTCGATTGTCGCGTCGGAACGGGGAGACCTAATCCTTCCAGCTTTAAGCCACCCTTCAGTCTTCTGAAGGGTGTCCGAGTGCTAGCATGTCATTTGGCTGTTTTTGGGGGGAAGCGGAGAGCGACATTGAAAAAGGTTCCCGCCGCCGCCTCGCCCTCCGTGTTAAATGATTGCAAGCCGGCGGCGGCGGCGCTCCCTGTAGTCGTGGCCGAGCGGTTAAGGCGATGGGCTGGAAAGCCATTGGGGTCTCCCCGCGTCGGCTCGAATCCTGCCGACTACGGCGCCCTTCTCCTGTCGCTTCGGCCTGCCCAGAAAAAGGCGGAGTGCCGTTTCTCTCTTCCTGCTTCTTGTACAAACGCTAAATCGCTTGGACCTGCTGCCTTGGAAGTAATGTCTTCAACATCCACCAGTGACATTTCACAGCTGGAAGCACACTGCCACGCTTTTGGCATTGGCATGTCTTGCGCCCTACTTCCAGCCTTTGAAGACCTAAGTATTCAAACTGAAAGAACCGGCTGAATGAGTGTTTGCAGTGCACCAGGAGGAGCAGGGACCATAGCATTGGAGGGGTGAGGATGGCGCAGATGGAAACGTTTTCATGCGCTCCTCTGGGAGGAATGAAAAGAAAAGACGAAACCGGAAACAGTAGTAGCCGCAAGAGGAAGTGTCTTCAAGCGCCAAGCAAGCGCTCCTCGTTAGTATAGTGGTGCGTATCCCCGCCTGTCACGTGGGAGACCAGGGATGGATTGCTTGACGGCGAGCCAGGTTGCTTTTCTCCCATCAGATTCCAACCGCTAATGCTAACGCAGTGTGTGGGAGCTTACATGCTTTAACTTTCCCGTCTTTTTCGGACGACTATTCCAAAGGGGTAACCTGAAGGAATAGGGGCCTGAAGACACGAGGCATTCTTAAACCAGCACTGGGCTGCACGGCCTTCTGTTGTGATCAGGTTATATTCGAGTCAAAAAGCCAGAGCATCCGCTTCCATCCTATGGAGCACGAGCTAAATCGGAAGAGGCAGGGGATACACCTACGCCTATCGGCGCACGTTCCCCGCGGCAGGCTGCTTCACCCATTTGCACCCGACTGGAGACGGCACTGAGCAAGCTTTTTGTCAGGAGTGGGATTCGAACCCACGCCTCCAGGGGAGACTGCGACCTGAACGCAGCGCCTTAGACCGCTCGGCCATCCTGACGCGGGCCCCCTGTCCCGGGGCGGTCTGATGAGCCACCGCGATCCCACTACGCTCCTCGAGTATCGCACTGTTATTAATACTACAGTGTGACTCCAGCATTAAAATGTTTGGAAAATGTGTCGGCTTTTATAATCCAGTGTAGAGCAGCATGTGATGATTTGTGCTACAACACCAAGCGCTCAAAGTGACGTCTGCGTTTGTCGTTGAAACTTTCAACTCTTTCATCACTTATATAGGAAATAAAAAGAGCAGTTGTGCGCCACACGCAGAGCGGCCGTCAGCAGAGTGGCGCAGCGGAAGCGTGCTGGGCCCATAACCCAGAGGTTGATGGATCGAAACCATCCTCTGCTACATGTGTCCTATGCACGATTCATAAGCATGCCATTGGGTTAGCAAAGTGCCTTCAAATAGTCTGCATCTCCCTTTCTTTAAATTCTGTCCTGAGTTTCTCTCTCGTGTGTGTTTGTGCAAGCTTGACACTTGCGGGACTCTTTAATCTTCACCAATACGGAGATGACCAAATGTGTCTTCGGTTGTTCTGAGGTCTTTGATAGTTTCTTTGAAAGCTTCAACTGAACCTCGAAATCGAAGCAATTATGTTTATATTGATTTCTCGCGTTAATCATTACGAACCAGGAACAGCCAGCACACTCGGTCGCATTAGTAATTATGTCACGTCTCTACTTAGCAGAGCATTCAAAGGCCCACTGGAAGTAGTAAAGCACTAAAACACTGCAAAACTGAACTCGGGAAAATCATACTGGGAGCTCTGAGCGATGTCTGCATCCAAGCCATCCAATACGGACTCTGAAACCTTGGAATATCAACACTATGATGCGCTACCTTTTACCTGGAGCAAAACGATGGAATTAGAAGAATGCTTACCGCAGGATACAACTGTGCCGCTGTTATTTGGAGCACGGTTTTCACTTGCATGAAAACTACAGCAGAACGTAGAAGGATGATCACTGAGGAGTCCACGCGGGCATGCTGAGGAGATTGTAGGTCGTACATTTCAATGATTACTGACATTTGCGCTGCTGGAGGTACAGTAATCAACAAAGAACAGGGTGTGCTACTCTCGAATCCGGTCAGCACATGATGAAAAGCCAGGAAGTATACCTTGTCAAATTGCCGTCAACAGGGACAAGTTAACCACCAGCTCCACCGGCGCCCGGCTAGCTCAGTCGGTAGAGCATGAGACTCTTAATCTCAGGGTCGTGGGTTCGAGCCCCACGTTGGGCGGTGCCCGTCTCCTTATTAACAAAGTTTCCCGCTCATCCTTGAACCTCTTACACCTCGATGGTACCGAGCACTGCGTTTTAATGCACAGGTGTGATCAAACCGAGATGAAAAGGGCGTATCTAGCTCCTTGCCCGAGAGATAAATCAAAGGTTCCGCAGATAATCCCTTGGCTCCGGTCACCCGGACGCAGATAGGAGCTGCAGCCATCATAACTTGTATGAAAACTAAGAAGAGCTCCTGTCTATTTACAGTTTCATTTACTCTAGCGTTTCCTTAAACATTGCGTGTACGAAGGCTAAGAAATTGGAGAGCTATTCTAATACAATAACTATTAGGAATCTTTTCGGCATAACAGTTTCACTGTGATTTTGCAGGTAACACGTACGTTGGGAAAACATTTTGAACGCGATCAATAACCGCACTGGAAAAATGTGGGAAAGAAAGGGCGAAAAGCGACTCTTCAACATGTGGAAATATCTTCCTGAGCGGAGCCCTCTTCTCGAAGCTCAACACTGTGCAAGAGTCACTTCTCCCAACTTGCGCCCGCAGGTTTCCGTAGTGTGCCTGCAAAGAGCCATCCGCTTGAGACAGGTGCACCTCCCGATTTCATTGAACTAATGAACTAGATGCACAATTTCTAACGCAGCCTTCATCACAATAGACAGTTCATTTCTCGAAAGCTTGTCGTAAAAAAAGGAAACAAAGAACGAAAACGTATAGCTGACAATCTTCTGAAGATGCAGATTCAGCTTTGGGGAAATGGACATTTTATGTATGCAGATGCTTTTCAAGCGCTGGTTTTAGAACGTCGCTGTGCTTCCAGCATCCTTTTCAGCCTTCTAAACTGGCTACCGAGGTGCCGATCACATTGTAAAGCGGTTGAGAGGCCGGAGCTGCTCAAACCGCTCTTGCCGTTTCCCATCAATCAAAAGCACTATGTTGTTTCTTTGTATGGAAAGCTTTTCAAGTCTGGCATCGACACGCACCTTTCCTGAAACGTCCAAAAGGTGAATGCTTCGCAAAGAAATCCAGTCTACCTTCAGGGGGCATGATGTTGAAATCGGAATGAGCCCTGGGTGGGCTTGAAGCAGCAGCTGTTCAGTTAACAGCTGCACAGAAACGCACCCCGCTTGCTTTGTATCATTCGCAAGTTTGTGGTTAAAGAGTAAAAAAGGCTGGAATTCTTCTGCCAGCCGGCAGGATTTCTTCTGCACTCACCCAGAAAAGCCAAGAATTGTATTTCATCTTTCGCAAGCTGTATTTTCCAGGAGGAGAATGAATACTTGCATTAAACTGAATCAAGCCGACAGAGACGCACAGCCGTTGTTTTTCTCCATGGGAAGTTTTTCGTTAAGGAAAAACACCGTTGTCATTTTCTTGCCAGCCGGCGGTATTTCTTGTGCAGCGATGAGCCAGATTTGTATTTCGTATTTCGCAAGTTGTGTGAATTTCTTGAAGTTGAAAGTGAATTCGCTCCAGAAAAGAAATGTCGCTTGAAAGCCGAGGCTGTTTGTTAAACCGCAGGACCTGAGCTTGCGTTCTGTTTCTCATGGCGTTCGCAAAGGCGATTCCTGCCTTTAAAACTGCTGTGTCTGCGACTGAAAGTGGCGTGTGTCGCAGCTTCTAAAGTCTTGTTGACGCTCCTCGATGTTGCTTTCTCTCTGCCTAAGGAAGTTCGATTGTCGCGTCGGAACGGGGAGACCTAATCCTTCCAGCTTTAAGCCACCCTTCAGTCTTCTGAAGGGTGTCCGAGTGCTAGCATGTCATTTGGCTGTTTTTGGGGGGAAGCGGAGAGCGACATTGAAAAAGGTTCCCGCCGCCGCCTCGCCCTCCGTGTTAAATGATTGCAAGCCGGCGGCGGCGGCGCTCCCTGTAGTCGTGGCCGAGCGGTTAAGGCGATGGGCTGGAAAGCCATTGGGGTCTCCCCGCGTCGGCTCGAATCCTGCCGACTACGGCGCCCTTCTCCTGTCGCTTCGGCCTGCCCAGAAAAAGGCGGAGTGCCGTTTCTCTCTTCCTGCTTCTTGTACAAACGCTAAATCGCTTGGACCTGCTGCCTTGGAAGTAATGTCTTCAACATCCACCAGTGACATTTCACAGCTGGAAGCACACTGCCACGCTTTTGGCATTGGCATGTCTTGCGCCCTACTTCCAGCCTTTGAAGACCTAAGTATTCAAACTGAAAGAACCGGCTGAATGAGTGTTTGCAGTGCACCAGGAGGAGCAGGGACCATAGCATTGGAGGGGTGAGGATGGCGCAGATGGAAACGTTTTCATGCGCTCCTCTGGGAGGAATGAAAAGAAAAGACGAAACCGGAAACAGTAGTAGCCGCAAGAGGAAGTGTCTTCAAGCGCCAAGCAAGCGCTCCTCGTTAGTATAGTGGTGCGTATCCCCGCCTGTCACGTGGGAGACCAGGGATGGATTGCTTGACGGCGAGCCAGGTTGCTTTTCTCCCATCAGATTCCAACCGCTAATGCTAACGCAGTGTGTGGGAGCTTACATGCTTTAACTTTCCCGTCTTTTTCGGACGACTATTCCAAAGGGGTAACCTGAAGGAATAGGGGCCTGAAGACACGAGGCATTCTTAAACCAGCACTGGGCTGCACGGCCTTCTGTTGTGATCAGGTTATATTCGAGTCAAAAAGCCAGAGCATCCGCTTCCATCCTATGGAGCACGAGCTAAATCGGAAGAGGCAGGGGATACACCTACGCCTATCGGCGCACGTTCCCCGCGGCAGGCTGCTTCACCCATTTGCACCCGACTGGAGACGGCACTGAGCAAGCTTTTTGTCAGGAGTGGGATTCGAACCCACGCCTCCAGGGGAGACTGCGACCTGAACGCAGCGCCTTAGACCGCTCGGCCATCCTGACGCGGGCCCCCTGTCCCGGGGCGGTCTGATGAGCCACCGCGATCCCACTACGCTCCTCGAGTATCGCACTGTTATTAATACTACAGTGTGACTCCAGCATTAAAATGTTTGGAAAATGTGTCGGCTTTTATAATCCAGTGTAGAGCAGCATGTGATGATTTGTGCTACAACACCAAGCGCTCAAAGTGACGTCTGCGTTTGTCGTTGAAACTTTCAACTCTTTCATCACTTATATAGGAAATAAAAAGAGCAGTTGTGCGCCACACGCAGAGCGGCCGTCAGCAGAGTGGCGCAGCGGAAGCGTGCTGGGCCCATAACCCAGAGGTTGATGGATCGAAACCATCCTCTGCTACATGTGTCCTATGCACGATTCATAAGCATGCCATTGGGTTAGCAAAGTGCCTTCAAATAGTCTGCATCTCCCTTTCTTTAAATTCTGTCCTGAGTTTCTCTCTCGTGTGTGTTTGTGCAAGCTTGACACTTGCGGGACTCTTTAATCTTCACCAATACGGAGATGACCAAATGTGTCTTCGGTTGTTCTGAGGTCTTTGATAGTTTCTTTGAAAGCTTCAACTGAACCTCGAAATCGAAGCAATTATGTTTATATTGATTTCTCGCGTTAATCATTACGAACCAGGAACAGCCAGCACACTCGGTCGCATTAGTAATTATGTCACGTCTCTACTTAGCAGAGCATTCAAAGGCCCACTGGAAGTAGTAAAGCACTAAAACACTGCAAAACTGAACTCGGGAAAATCATACTGGGAGCTCTGAGCGATGTCTGCATCCAAGCCATCCAATACGGACTCTGAAACCTTGGAATATCAACACTATGATGCGCTACCTTTTACCTGGAGCAAAACGATGGAATTAGAAGAATGCTTACCGCAGGATACAACTGTGCCGCTGTTATTTGGAGCACGGTTTTCACTTGCATGAAAACTACAGCAGAACGTAGAAGGATGATCACTGAGGAGTCCACGCGGGCATGCTGAGGAGATTGTAGGTCGTACATTTCAATGATTACTGACATTTGCGCTGCTGGAGGTACAGTAATCAACAAAGAACAGGGTGTGCTACTCTCGAATCCGGTCAGCACATGATGAAAAGCCAGGAAGTATACCTTGTCAAATTGCCGTCAACAGGGACAAGTTAACCACCAGCTCCACCGGCGCCCGGCTAGCTCAGTCGGTAGAGCATGAGACTCTTAATCTCAGGGTCGTGGGTTCGAGCCCCACGTTGGGCGGTGCCCGTCTCCTTATTAACAAAGTTTCCCGCTCATCCTTGAACCTCTTACACCTCGATGGTACCGAGCACTGCGTTTTAATGCACAGGTGTGATCAAACCGAGATGAAAAGGGCGTATCTAGCTCCTTGCCCGAGAGATAAATCAAAGGTTCCGCAGATAATCCCTTGGCTCCGGTCACCCGGACGCAGATAGGAGCTGCAGCCATCATAACTTGTATGAAAACTAAGAAGAGCTCCTGTCTATTTACAGTTTCATTTACTCTAGCGTTTCCTTAAACATTGCGTGTACGAAGGCTAAGAAATTGGAGAGCTATTCTAATACAATAACTATTAGGAATCTTTTCGGCATAACAGTTTCACTGTGATTTTGCAGGTAACACGTACGTTGGGAAAACATTTTGAACGCGATCAATAACCGCACTGGAAAAATGTGGGAAAGAAAGGGCGAAAAGCGACTCTTCAACATGTGGAAATATCTTCCTGAGCGGAGCCCTCTTCTCGAAGCTCAACACTGTGCAAGAGTCACTTCTCCCAACTTGCGCCCGCAGGTTTCCGTAGTGTGCCTGCAAAGAGCCATCCGCTTGAGACAGGTGCACCTCCCGATTTCATTGAACTAATGAACTAGATGCACAATTTCTAACGCAGCCTTCATCACAATAGACAGTTCATTTCTCGAAAGCTTGTCGTAAAAAAAGGAAACAAAGAACGAAAACGTATAGCTGACAATCTTCTGAAGATGCAGATTCAGCTTTGGGGAAATGGACATTTTATGTATGCAGATGCTTTTCAAGCGCTGGTTTTAGAACGTCGCTGTGCTTCCAGCATCCTTTTCAGCCTTCTAAACTGGCTACCGAGGTGCCGATCACATTGTAAAGCGGTTGAGAGGCCGGAGCTGCTCAAACCGCTCTTGCCGTTTCCCATCAATCAAAAGCACTATGTTGTTTCTTTGTATGGAAAGCTTTTCAAGTCTGGCATCGACACGCACCTTTCCTGAAACGTCCAAAAGGTGAATGCTTCGCAAAGAAATCCAGTCTACCTTCAGGGGGCATGATGTTGAAATCGGAATGAGCCCTGGGTGGGCTTGAAGCAGCAGCTGTTCAGTTAACAGCTGCACAGAAACGCACCCCGCTTGCTTTGTATCATTCGCAAGTTTGTGGTTAAAGAGTAAAAAAGGCTGGAATTCTTCTGCCAGCCGGCAGGATTTCTTCTGCACTCACCCAGAAAAGCCAAGAATTGTATTTCATCTTTCGCAAGCTGTATTTTCCAGGAGGAGAATGAATACTTGCATTAAACTGAATCAAGCCGACAGAGACGCACAGCCGTTGTTTTTCTCCATGGGAAGTTTTTCGTTAAGGAAAAACACCGTTGTCATTTTCTTGCCAGCCGGCGGTATTTCTTGTGCAGCGATGAGCCAGATTTGTATTTCGTATTTCGCAAGTTGTGTGAATTTCTTGAAGTTGAAAGTGAATTCGCTCCAGAAAAGAAATGTCGCTTGAAAGCCGAGGCTGTTTGTTAAACCGCAGGACCTGAGCTTGCGTTCTGTTTCTCATGGCGTTCGCAAAGGCGATTCCTGCCTTTAAAACTGCTGTGTCTGCGACTGAAAGTGGCGTGTGTCGCAGCTTCTAAAGTCTTGTTGACGCTCCTCGATGTTGCTTTCTCTCTGCCTAAGGAAGTTCGATTGTCGCGTCGGAACGGGGAGACCTAATCCTTCCAGCTTTAAGCCACCCTTCAGTCTTCTGAAGGGTGTCCGAGTGCTAGCATGTCATTTGGCTGTTTTTGGGGGGAAGCGGAGAGCGACATTGAAAAAGGTTACCGCCGCCGCCTCGCCCTCCGTGTTAAATGATTGCAAGCCGGCGGCGGCGGCGCTCCCTGTAGTCGTGGCCGAGCGGTTAAGGCGATGGGCTGGAAAGCCATTGGGGTCTCCCCGCGTCGGCTCGAATCCTGCCGACTACGGCGCCCTTCTCCTGTCGCTTCGGCCTGCCCAGAAAAAGGCGGAGTGCCGTTTCTCTCTTCCTGCTTCTTGTACAAACGCTAAATCGCTTGGACCTGCTGCCTTGGAAGTAATGTCTTCAACATCCACCAGTGACATTTCACAGCTGGAAGCACACTGCCACGCTTTTGGCATTGGCATGTCTTGCGCCCTACTTCCAGCCTTTGAAGACCTAAGTATTCAAACTGAAAGAACCGGCTGAATGAGTGTTTGCAGTGCACCAGGAGGAGCAGGGACCATAGCATTGGAGGGGTGAGGATGGCGCAGATGGAAACGTTTTCATGCGCTCCTCTGGGAGGAATGAAAAGAAAAGACGAAACCGGAAACAGTAGTAGCCGCAAGAGGAAGTGTCTTCAAGCGCCAAGCAAGCGCTCCTCGTTAGTATAGTGGTGCGTATCCCCGCCTGTCACGTGGGAGACCAGGGATGGATTGCTTGACGGCGAGCCAGGTTGCTTTTCTCCCATCAGATTCCAACCGCTAATGCTAACGCAGTGTGTGGGAGCTTACATGCTTTAACTTTCCCGTCTTTTTCGGACGACTATTCCAAAGGGGTAACCTGAAGGAATAGGGGCCTGAAGACACGAGGCATTCTTAAACCAGCACTGGGCTGCACGGCCTTCTGTTGTGATCAGGTTATATTCGAGTCAAAAAGCCAGAGCATCCGCTTCCATCCTATGGAGCACGAGCTAAATCGGAAGAGGCAGGGGATACACCTACGCCTATCGGCGCACGTTCCCCGCGGCAGGCTGCTTCACCCATTTGCACCCGACTGGAGACGGCACTGAGCAAGCTTTTTGTCAGGAGTGGGATTCGAACCCACGCCTCCAGGGGAGACTGCGACCTGAACGCAGCGCCTTAGACCGCTCGGCCATCCTGACGCGGGCCCCCTGTCCCGGGGCGGTCTGATGAGCCACCGCGATCCCACTACGCTCCTCGAGTATCGCACTGTTATTAATACTACAGTGTGACTCCAGCATTAAAATGTTTGGAAAATGTGTCGGCTTTTATAATCCAGTGTAGAGCAGCATGTGATGATTTGTGCTACAACACCAAGCGCTCAAAGTGACGTCTGCGTTTGTCGTTGAAACTTTCAACTCTTTCATCACTTATGTAGGAAATAAAAAGAGCAGTTGTGCGCCACACGCAGAGCGGCCGTCAGCAGAGTGGCGCAGCGGAAGCGTGCTGGGCCCATAACCCAGAGGTTGATGGATCGAAACCATCCTCTGCTACATGTGTCCTATGCACGATTCATAAGCATGCCATTGGGTTAGCAAAGTGCCTTCAAATAGTCTGCATCTCCCTTTCTTTAAATTCTGTCCTGAGTTTCTCTCTCGTGTGTGTTTGTGCAAGCTTGACACTTGCGGGACTCTTTAATCTTCACCAATACGGAGATGACCAAATGTGTCTTCGGTTGTTCTGAGGTCTTTGATAGTTTCTTTGAAAGCTTCAACTGAACCTCGAAATCGAAGCAATTATGTTTATATTGATTTCTCGCGTTAATCATTACGAACCAGGAACAGCCAGCACACTCGGTCGCATTAGTAATTATGTCACGTCTCTACTTAGCAGAGCATTCAAAGGCCCACTGGAAGTAGTAAAGCACTAAAACACTGCAAAACTGAACTCGGGAAAATCATACTGGGAGCTCTGAGCGATGTCTGCATCCAAGCCATCCAATACGGACTCTGAAACCTTGGAATATCAACACTATGATGCGCTACCTTTTACCTGGAGCAAAACGATGGAATTAGAAGAATGCTTACCGCAGGATACAACTGTGCCGCTGTTATTTGGAGCACGGTTTTCACTTGCATGAAAACTACAGCAGAACGTAGAAGGATGATCACTGAGGAGTCCACGCGGGCATGCTGAGGAGATTGTAGGTCGTACATTTCAATGATTACTGACATTTGCGCTGCTGGAGGTACAGTAATCAACAAAGAACAGGGTGTGCTACTCTCGAATCCGGTCAGCACATGATGAAAAGCCAGGAAGTATACCTTGTCAAATTGCCGTCAACAGGGACAAGTTAACCACCAGCTCCACCGGCGCCCGGCTAGCTCAGTCGGTAGAGCATGAGACTCTTAATCTCAGGGTCGTGGGTTCGAGCCCCACGTTGGGCGGTGCCCGTCTCCTTATTAACAAAGTTTCCCGCTCATCCTTGAACCTCTTACACCTCGATGGTACCGAGCACTGCGTTTTAATGCACAGGTGTGATCAAACCGAGATGAAAAGGGCGTATCTAGCTCCTTGCCCGAGAGATAAATCAAAGGTTCCGCAGATAATCCCTTGGCTCCGGTCACCCGGACGCAGATAGGAGCTGCAGCCATCATAACTTGTATGAAAACTAAGAAGAGCTCCTGTCTATTTACAGTTTCATTTACTCTAGCGTTTCCTTAAACATTGCGTGTACGAAGGCTAAGAAATTGGAGAGCTATTCTAATACAATAACTATTAGGAATCTTTTCGGCATAACAGTTTCACTGTGATTTTGCAGGTAACACGTACGTTGGGAAAACATTTTGAACGCGATCAATAACCGCACTGGAAAAATGTGGGAAAGAAAGGGCGAAAAGCGACTCTTCAACATGTGGAAATATCTTCCTGAGCGGAGCCCTCTTCTCGAAGCTCAACACTGTGCAAGAGTCACTTCTCCCAACTTGCGCCCGCAGGTTTCCGTAGTGTGCCTGCAAAGAGCCATCCGCTTGAGACAGGTGCACCTCCCGATTTCATTGAACTAATGAACTAGATGCACAATTTCTAACGCAGCCTTCATCACAATAGACAGTTCATTTCTCGAAAGCTTGTCGTAAAAAAAGGAAACAAAGAACGAAAACGTATAGCTGACAATCTTCTGAAGATGCAGATTCAGCTTTGGGGAAATGGACATTTTATGTATGCAGATGCTTTTCAAGCGCTGGTTTTAGAACGTCGCTGTGCTTCCAGCATCCTTTTCAGCCTTCTAAACTGGCTACCGAGGTGCCGATCACATTGTAAAGCGGTTGAGAGGCCGGAGCTGCTCAAACCGCTCTTGCCGTTTCCCATCAATCAAAAGCACTATGTTGTTTCTTTGTATGGAAAGCTTTTCAAGTCTGGCATCGACACGCACCTTTCCTGAAACGTCCAAAAGGTGAATGCTTCGCAAAGAAATCCAGTCTACCTTCAGGGGGCATGATGTTGAAATCGGAATGAGCCCTGGGTGGGCTTGAAGCAGCAGCTGTTCAGTTAACAGCTGCACAGAAACGCACCCCGCTTGCTTTGTATCATTCGCAAGTTTGTGGTTAAAGAGTAAAAAAGGCTGGAATTCTTCTGCCAGCCGGCAGGATTTCTTCTGCACTCACCCAGAAAAGCCAAGAATTGTATTTCATCTTTCGCAAGCTGTATTTTCCAGGAGGAGAATGAATACTTGCATTAAACTGAATCAAGCCGACAGAGACGCACAGCCGTTGTTTTTCTCCATGGGAAGTTTTTCGTTAAGGAAAAACACCGTTGTCATTTTCTTGCCAGCCGGCGGTATTTCTTGTGCAGCGATGAGCCAGATTTGTATTTCGTATTTCGCAAGTTGTGTGAATTTCTTGAAGTTGAAAGTGAATTCGCTCCAGAAAAGAAATGTCGCTTGAAAGCCGAGGCTGTTTGTTAAACCGCAGGACCTGAGCTTGCGTTCTGTTTCTCATGGCGTTCGCAAAGGCGATTCCTGCCTTTAAAACTGCTGTGTCTGCGACTGAAAGTGGCGTGTGTCGCAGCTTCTAAAGTCTTGTTGACGCTCCTCGATGTTGCTTTCTCTCTGCCTAAGGAAGTTCGATTGTCGCGTCGGAACGGGGAGACCTAATCCTTCCAGCTTTAAGCCACCCTTCAGTCTTCTGAAGGGTGTCCGAGTGCTAGCATGTCATTTGGCTGTTTTTGGGGGGAAGCGGAGAGCGACATTGAAAAAGGTTACCGCCGCCGCCTCGCCCTCCGTGTTAAATGATTGCAAGCCGGCGGCGGCGGCGCTCCCTGTAGTCGTGGCCGAGCGGTTAAGGCGATGGGCTGGAAAGCCATTGGGGTCTCCCCGCGTCGGCTCGAATCCTGCCGACTACGGCGCCCTTCTCCTGTCGCTTCGGCCTGCCCAGAAAAAGGCGGAGTGCCGTTTCTCTCTTCCTGCTTCTTGTACAAACGCTAAATCGCTTGGACCTGCTGCCTTGGAAGTAATGTCTTCAACATCCACCAGTGACATTTCACAGCTGGAAGCACACTGCCACGCTTTTGGCATTGGCATGTCTTGCGCCCTACTTCCAGCCTTTGAAGACCTAAGTATTCAAACTGAAAGAACCGGCTGAATGAGTGTTTGCAGTGCACCAGGAGGAGCAGGGACCATAGCATTGGAGGGGTGAGGATGGCGCAGATGGAAACGTTTTCATGCGCTCCTCTGGGAGGAATGAAAAGAAAAGACGAAACCGGAAACAGTAGTAGCCGCAAGAGGAAGTGTCTTCAAGCGCCAAGCAAGCGCTCCTCGTTAGTATAGTGGTGCGTATCCCCGCCTGTCACGTGGGAGACCAGGGATGGATTGCTTGACGGCGAGCCAGGTTGCTTTTCTCCCATCAGATTCCAACCGCTAATGCTAACGCAGTGTGTGGGAGCTTACATGCTTTAACTTTCCCGTCTTTTTCGGACGACTATTCCAAAGGGGTAACCTGAAGGAATAGGGGCCTGAAGACACGAGGCATTCTTAAACCAGCACTGGGCTGCACGGCCTTCTGTTGTGATCAGGTTATATTCGAGTCAAAAAGCCAGAGCATCCGCTTCCATCCTATGGAGCACGAGCTAAATCGGAAGAGGCAGGGGATACACCTACGCCTATCGGCGCACGTTCCCCGCGGCAGGCTGCTTCACCCATTTGCACCCGACTGGAGACGGCACTGAGCAAGCTTTTTGTCAGGAGTGGGATTCGAACCCACGCCTCCAGGGGAGACTGCGACCTGAACGCAGCGCCTTAGACCGCTCGGCCATCCTGACGCGGGCCCCCTGTCCCGGGGCGGTCTGATGAGCCACCGCGATCCCACTACGCTCCTCGAGTATCGCACTGTTATTAATACTACAGTGTGACTCCAGCATTAAAATGTTTGGAAAATGTGTCGGCTTTTATAATCCAGTGTAGAGCAGCATGTGATGATTTGTGCTACAACACCAAGCGCTCAAAGTGACGTCTGCGTTTGTCGTTGAAACTTTCAACTCTTTCATCACTTATGTAGGAAATAAAAAGAGCAGTTGTGCGCCACACGCAGAGCGGCCGTCAGCAGAGTGGCGCAGCGGAAGCGTGCTGGGCCCATAACCCAGAGGTCGATGGATCGAAACCATCCTCTGCTACATGTGTCCTATGCACGATTCATAAGCATGCCATTGGGTTAGCAAAGTGCCTTCAAATAGTCTGCATCTCCCTTTCTTTAAATTCTGTCCTGAGTTTCTCTCTCGTGTGTGTTTGTGCAAGCTTGACACTTGCGGGACTCTTTAATCTTCACCAATACGGAGATGACCAAATGTGTCTTCGGTTGTTCTGAGGTCTTTGATAGTTTCTTTGAAAGCTTCAACTGAACCTCGAAATCGAAGCAGTTATGTTTATATTGATTTCTCGCGTTAATCATTACGAACCAGGAACAGCCAGCACACTCGGTCGCATTAGTAATTATGTCACGTCTCTACTTAGCAGAGCATTCAAAGGCCCACTGGAAGTAGTAAAGCACTAAAACACTGCAAAACTGAACTCGGGAAAATCATACTGGGAGCTCTGAGCGATGTCTGCATCCAAGCCATCCAATACGGACTCTGAAACCTTGGAATATCAACACTATGATGCGCTACCTTTTACCTGGAGCAAAACGATGGAATTAGAAGAATGCTTACCGCAGGATACAACTGTGCCGCTGTTATTTGGAGCACGGTTTTCACTTGCATGAAAACTACAGCAGAACGTAGAAGGATGATCACTGAGGAGTCCACGCGGGCATGCTGAGGAGATTGTAGGTCGTACATTTCAATGATTACTGACATTTGCGCTGCTGGAGGTACAGTAATCAACAAAGAACAGGGTGTGCTACTCTCGAATCCGGTCAGCACATGATGAAAAGCCAGGAAGTATACCTTGTCAAATTGCCGTCAACAGGGACAAGTTAACCACCAGCTCCACCGGCGCCCGGCTAGCTCAGTCGGTAGAGCATGAGACTCTTAATCTCAGGGTCGTGGGTTCGAGCCCCACGTTGGGCGGTGCCCGTCTCCTTATTAACAAAGTTTCCCGCTCATCCTTGAACCTCTTACACCTCGATGGTACCGAGCACTGCGTTTTAATGCACAGGTGTGATCAAACCGAGATGAAAAGGGCGTATCTAGCTCCTTGCCCGAGAGATAAATCAAAGGTTCCGCAGATAATCCCTTGGCTCCGGTCACCCGGACGCAGATAGGAGCTGCAGCCATCATAACTTGTATGAAAACTAAGAAGAGCTCCTGTCTATTTACAGTTTCATTTACTCTAGCGTTTCCTTAAACATTGCGTGTACGAAGGCTAAGAAATTGGAGAGCTATTCTAATACAATAACTATTAGGAATCTTTTCGGCATAACAGTTTCACTGTGATTTTGCAGGTAACACGTACGTTGGGAAAACATTTTGAACGCGATCAATAACCGCACTGGAAAAATGTGGGAAAGAAAGGGCGAAAAGCGACTCTTCAACATGTGGAAATATCTTCCTGAGCGGAGCCCTCTTCTCGAAGCTCAACACTGTGCAAGAGTCACTTCTCCCAACTTGCGCCCGCAGGTTTCCGTAGTGTGCCTGCAAAGAGCCATCCGCTTGAGACAGGTGCACCTCCCGATTTCATTGAACTAATGAACTAGATGCACAATTTCTAACGCAGCCTTCATCACAATAGACAGTTCATTTCTCGAAAGCTTGTCGTAAAAAAAGGAAACAAAGAACGAAAACGTATAGCTGACAATCTTCTGAAGATGCAGATTCAGCTTTGGGGAAATGGACATTTTATGTATGCAGATGCTTTTCAAGCGCTGGTTTTAGAACGTCGCTGTGCTTCCAGCATCCTTTTCAGCCTTCTAAACTGGCTACCGAGGTGCCGATCACATTGTAAAGCGGTTGAGAGGCCGGAGCTGCTCAAACCGCTCTTGCCGTTTCCCATCAATCAAAAGCACTATGTTGTTTCTTTGTATGGAAAGCTTTTCAAGTCTGGCATCGACACGCACCTTTCCTGAAACGTCCAAAAGGTGAATGCTTCGCAAAGAAATCCAGTCTACCTTCAGGGGGCATGATGTTGAAATCGGAATGAGCCCTGGGTGGGCTTGAAGCAGCAGCTGTTCAGTTAACAGCTGCACAGAAACGCACCCCGCTTGCTTTGTATCATTCGCAAGTTTGTGGTTAAAGAGTAAAAAAGGCTGGAATTCTTCTGCCAGCCGGCAGGATTTCTTCTGCACTCACCCAGAAAAGCCAAGAATTGTATTTCATCTTTCGCAAGCTGTATTTTCCAGGAGGAGAATGAATACTTGCATTAAACTGAATCAAGCCGACAGAGACGCACAGCCGTTGTTTTTCTCCATGGGAAGTTTTTCGTTAAGGAAAAACACCGTTGTCATTTTCTTGCCAGCCGGCGGTATTTCTTGTGCAGCGATGAGCCAGATTTGTATTTCGTATTTCGCAAGTTGTGTGAATTTCTTGAAGTTGAAAGTGAATTCGCTCCAGAAAAGAAATGTCGCTTGAAAGCCGAGGCTGTTTGTTAAACCGCAGGACCTGAGCTTGCGTTCTGTTTCTCATGGCGTTCGCAAAGGCGATTCCTGCCTTTAAAACTGCTGTGTCTGCGACTGAAAGTGGCGTGTGTCGCAGCTTCTAAAGTCTTGTTGACGCTCCTCGATGTTGCTTTCTCTCTGCCTAAGGAAGTTCGATTGTCGCGTCGGAACGGGGAGACCTAATCCTTCCAGCTTTAAGCCACCCTTCAGTCTTCTGAAGGGTGTCCGAGTGCTAGCATGTCATTTGGCTGTTTTTGGGGGGAAGCGGAGAGCGACATTGAAAAAGGTTACCGCCGCCGCCTCGCCCTCCGTGTTAAATGATTGCAAGCCGGCGGCGGCGGCGCTCCCTGTAGTCGTGGCCGAGCGGTTAAGGCGATGGGCTGGAAAGCCATTGGGGTCTCCCCGCGTCGGCTCGAATCCTGCCGACTACGGCGCCCTTCTCCTGTCGCTTCGGCCTGCCCAGAAAAAGGCGGAGTGCCGTTTCTCTCTTCCTGCTTCTTGTACAAACGCTAAATCGCTTGGACCTGCTGCCTTGGAAGTAATGTCTTCAACATCCACCAGTGACATTTCACAGCTGGAAGCACACTGCCACGCTTTTGGCATTGGCATGTCTTGCGCCCTACTTCCAGCCTTTGAAGACCTAAGTATTCAAACTGAAAGAACCGGCTGAATGAGTGTTTGCAGTGCACCAGGAGGAGCAGGGACCATAGCATTGGAGGGGTGAGGATGGCGCAGATGGAAACGTTTTCATGCGCTCCTCTGGGAGGAATGAAAAGAAAAGACGAAACCGGAAACAGTAGTAGCCGCAAGAGGAAGTGTCTTCAAGCGCCAAGCAAGCGCTCCTCGTTAGTATAGTGGTGCGTATCCCCGCCTGTCACGTGGGAGACCAGGGATGGATTGCTTGACGGCGAGCCAGGTTGCTTTTCTCCCATCAGATTCCAACCGCTAATGCTAACGCAGTGTGTGGGAGCTTACATGCTTTAACTTTCCCGTCTTTTTCGGACGACTATTCCAAAGGGGTAACCTGAAGGAATAGGGGCCTGAAGACACGAGGCATTCTTAAACCAGCACTGGGCTGCACGGCCTTCTGTTGTGATCAGGTTATATTCGAGTCAAAAAGCCAGAGCATCCGCTTCCATCCTATGGAGCACGAGCTAAATCGGAAGAGGCAGGGGATACACCTACGCCTATCGGCGCACGTTCCCCGCGGCAGGCTGCTTCACCCATTTGCACCCGACTGGAGACAGCACTGAGCAAGCTTTTTGTCAGGAGTGGGATTCGAACCCACGCCTCCAGGGGAGACTGCGACCTGAACGCAGCGCCTTAGACCGCTCGGCCATCCTGACGCGGGCCCCCTGTCCCGGGGCGGTCTGATGAGCCACCGCGATCCCACTACGCTCCTCGAGTATCGCACTGTTATTAATACTACAGTGTGACTCCAGCATTAAAATGTTTGGAAAATGTGTCGGCTTTTATAATCCAGTGTAGAGCAGCATGTGATGATTTGTGCTACAACACCAAGCGCTCAAAGTGACGTCTGCGTTTGTCGTTGAAACTTTCAACTCTTTCATCACTTATGTAGGAAATAAAAAGAGCAGTGTTGCGCCACACGCAGAGCGGCCGTCAGCAGAGTGGCGCAGCGGAAGCGTGCTGGGCCCATAACCCAGAGGTCGATGGATCGAAACCATCCTCTGCTACATGTGTCCTATGCACGATTCATAAGCATGCCATTGGGTTAGCAAAGTGCCTTCAAATAGTCTGCATCTCCCTTTCTTTAAATTCTGTCCTGAGTTTCTCTCTCGTGTGTGTTTGTGCAAGCTTGACACTTGCGGGACTCTTTAATCTTCACCAATACGGAGATGACCAAATGTGTCTTCGGTTGTTCTGAGGTCTTTGATAGTTT
The DNA here is from genome assembly GCF_040954835.1 of Lepisosteus oculatus. NCBI lineage: Eukaryota > Metazoa > Chordata > Actinopteri > Semionotiformes > Lepisosteidae > Lepisosteus > Lepisosteus oculatus. Next base: position 1,164,631 of record NW_027167923.1, on the reverse strand, counting down.
CTTTGAAAGCTTCAACTGAACCTCGAAATCGAAGCAGTTATGTTTATATTGATTTCTCGCGTTAATCATTACGAACCAGGAACAGCCAGCACACTCGGTCGCATTAGTAATTATGTCACGTCTCTACTTAGCAGAGCATTCAAAGGCCCACTGGAAGTAGTAAAGCACTAAAACACTGCAAAACTGAACTCGGGAAAATCATACTGGGAGCTCTGAGCGATGTCTGCATCCAAGCCATCCAATACGGACTCTGAAACCTTGGAATATCAACACTATGATGCGCTACCTTTTACCTGGAGCAAAACGATGGAATTAGAAGAATGCTTACCGCAGGATACAACTGTGCCGCTGTTATTTGGAGCACGGTTTTCACTTGCATGAAAACTACAGCAGAACGTAGAAGGATGATCACTGAGGAGTCCACGCGGGCATGCTGAGGAGATTGTAGGTCGTACATTTCAATGATTACTGACATTTGCGCTGCTGGAGGTACAGTAATCAACAAAGAACAGGGTGTGCTACTCTCGAATCCGGTCAGCACATGATGAAAAGCCAGGAAGTATACCTTGTCAAATTGCCGTCAACAGGGACAAGTTAACCACCAGCTCCACCGGCGCCCGGCTAGCTCAGTCGGTAGAGCATGAGACTCTTAATCTCAGGGTCGTGGGTTCGAGCCCCACGTTGGGCGGTGCCCGTCTCCTTATTAACAAAGTTTCCCGCTCATCCTTGAACCTCTTACACCTCGATGGTACCGAGCACTGCGTTTTAATGCACAGGTGTGATCAAACCGAGATGAAAAGGGCGTATCTAGCTCCTTGCCCGAGAGATAAATCAAAGGTTCCGCAGATAATCCCTTGGCTCCGGTCACCCGGACGCAGATAGGAGCTGCAGCCATCATAACTTGTATGAAAACTAAGAAGAGCTCCTGTCTATTTACAGTTTCATTTACTCTAGCGTTTCCTTAAACATTGCGTGTACGAAGGCTAAGAAATTGGAGAGCTATTCTAATACAATAACTATTAGGAATCTTTTCGGCATAACAGTTTCACTGTGATTTTGCAGGTAACACGTACGTTGGGAAAACATTTTGAACGCGATCAATAACCGCACTGGAAAAATGTGGGAAAGAAAGGGCGAAAAGCGACTCTTCAACATGTGGAAATATCTTCCTGAGCGGAGCCCTCTTCTCGAAGCTCAACACTCTGCAAGAGTCACTTCTCCCAACTTGCGCCCGCAGGTTTCCGTAGTGTGCCTGCAAAGAGCCATCCGCTTGAGACAGGTGCACCTCCCGATTTCATTGAACTAAGCTAGATGCACAATTTCTAACGCAGCCTTCATCACAATAGACAGTTCATTTCTCGAAAGCTTGTCGTAAAAAAAGGAAACAAAGAACGAAAACGTATAGCTGACAATCTTCTGAAGATGCAGATTCAGCTTTGGGGAAATGGACATTTTATGTATGCAGATGCTTTTCAAGCGCTGGTTTTAGAACGTCGCTGTGCTTCCAGCATCCTTTTCAGCCTTCTAAACTGGCTACCGAGGTGCCGATCACATTGTAAAGCGGTTGAGAGGCCGGAGCTGCTCAAACCGCTCTTGCCGTTTCCCATCAATCAAAAGCACTATGTTGTTTCTTTGTATGGAAAGCTTTTCAAGTCTGGCATCGACACGCACCTTTCCTGAAACGTCCAAAAGGTGAATGCTTCGCAAAGAAATCCAGTCTACCTTCAGGGGGCATGATGTTGAAATCGGAATGAGCCCTGGGTGGGCTTGAAGCAGCAGCTGTTCAGTTAACAGCTGCACAGAAACGCACCCCGCTTGCTTTGTATCATTCGCAAGTTTGTGGTTAAAGAGTAAAAAAGGCTGGAATTCTTCTGCCAGCCGGCAGGATTTCTTCTGCACTCACCCAGAAAAGCCAAGAATTGTATTTCATCTTTCGCAAGCTGTATTTTCCAGGAGGAGAATGAATACTTGCATTAAACTGAATCAAGCCGACAGAGACGCACAGCCGTTGTTTTTCTCCATGGGAAGTTTTTCGTTAAGGAAAAACACCGTTGTCATTTTCTTGCCAGCCGGCGGTATTTCTTGTGCAGCGATGAGCCAGATTTGTATTTCGTATTTCGCAAGTTGTGTGAATTTCTTGAAGTTGAAAGTGAATTCGCTCCAGAAAAGAAATGTCGCTTGAAAGCCGAGGCTGTTTGTTAAACCGCAGGACCTGAGCTTGCGTTCTGTTTCTCATGGCGTTCGCAAAGGCGATTCCTGCCTTTAAAACTGCTGTGTCTGCGACTGAAAGTGGCGTGTGTCGCAGCTTCTAAAGTCTTGTTGACGCTCCTCGATGTTGCTTTCTCTCTGCCTAAGGAAGTTCGATTGTCGCGTCGGAACGGGGAGACCTAATCCTTCCAGCTTTAAGCCACCCTTCAGTCTTCTGAAGGGTGTCCGAGTGCTAGCATGTCATTTGGCTGTTTTTGGGGGGAAGCGGAGAGCGACATTGAAAAAGGTTACCGCCGCCGCCTCGCCCTCCGTGTTAAATGATTGCAAGCCGGCGGCGGCGGCGCTCCCTGTAGTCGTGGCCGAGCGGTTAAGGCGATGGGCTGGAAAGCCATTGGGGTCTCCCCGCGTCGGCTCGAATCCTGCCGACTACGGCGCCCTTCTCCTGTCGCTTCGGCCTGCCCAGAAAAAGGCGGAGTGCCGTTTCTCTCTTCCTGCTTCTTGTACAAACGCTAAATCGCTTGGACCTGCTGCCTTGGAAGTAATGTCTTCAACATCCACCAGTGACATTTCACAGCTGGAAGCACACTGCCACGCTTTTGGCATTGGCATGTCTTGCGCCCTACTTCCAGCCTTTGAAGACCTAAGTATTCAAACTGAAAGAACCGGCTGAATGAGTGTTTGCAGTGCACCAGGAGGAGCAGGGACCATAGCATTGGAGGGGTGAGGATGGCGCAGATGGAAACGTTTTCATGCGCTCCTCTGGGAGGAATGAAAAGAAAAGACGAAACCGGAAACAGTAGTAGCCGCAAGAGGAAGTGTCTTCAAGCGCCAAGCAAGCGCTCCTCGTTAGTATAGTGGTGCGTATCCCCGCCTGTCACGTGGGAGACCAGGGATGGATTGCTTGACGGCGAGCCAGGTTGCTTTTCTCCCATCAGATTCCAACCGCTAATGCTAACGCAGTGTGTGGGAGCTTACATGCTTTAACTTTCCCGTCTTTTTCGGACGACTATTCCAAAGGGGTAACCTGAAGGAATAGGGGCCTGAAGACACGAGGCATTCTTAAACCAGCACTGGGCTGCACGGCCTTCTGTTGTGATCAGGTTATATTCGAGTCAAAAAGCCAGAGCATCCGCTTCCATCCTATGGAGCACGAGCTAAATCGGAAGAGGCAGGGGATACACCTACGCCTATCGGCGCACGTTCCCCGCGGCAGGCTGCTTCACCCATTTGCACCCGACTGGAGACGGCACTGAGCAAGCTTTTTGTCAGGAGTGGGATTCGAACCCACGCCTCCAGGGGAGACTGCGACCTGAACGCAGCGCCTTAGACCGCTCGGCCATCCTGACGCGGGCCCCCTGTCCCGGGGCGGTCTGATGAGCCACCGCGATCCCACTACGCTCCTCGAGTATCGCACTGTTATTAATACTACAGTGTGACTCCAGCATTAAAATGTTTGGAAAATGTGTCGGCTTTTATAATCCAGTGTAGAGCAGCATGTGATGATTTGTGCTACAACACCAAGCGCTCAAAGTGACGTCTGCGTTTGTCGTTGAAACTTTCAACTCTTTCATCACTTATGTAGGAAATAAAAAGAGCAGTTGTGCGCCACACGCAGAGCGTCCGTCAGCAGAGTGGCGCAGCGGAAGCGTGCTGGGCCCATAACCCAGAGGTCGATGGATCGAAACCATCCTCTGCTACATGTGTCCTATGCACGATTCATAAGCATGCCATTGGGTTAGCAAAGTGCCTTCAAATAGTCTGCATCTCCCTTTCTTTAAATTCTGTCCTGAGTTTCTCTCTCGTGTGTGTTTGTGCAAGCTTGACACTTGCGGGACTCTTTAATCTTCACCAATACGGAGATGACCAAATGTGTCTTCGGTTGTTCTGAGGTCTTTGATAGTTTCTTTGAAAGCTTCAACTGAACCTCGAAATCGAAGCAGTTATGTTTATATTGATTTCTCGCGTTAATCATTACGAACCAGGAACAGCCAGCACACTCGGTCGCATTAGTAATTATGTCACGTCTCTACTTAGCAGAGCATTCAAAGGCCCACTGGAAGTAGTAAAGCACTAAAACACTGCAAAACTGAACTCGGGAAAATCATACTGGGAGCTCTGAGCGATGTCTGCATCCAAGCCATCCAATACGGACTCTGAAACCTTGGAATATCAACACTATGATGCGCTACCTTTTACCTGGAGCAAAACGATGGAATTAGAAGAATGCTTACCGCAGGATACAACTGTGCCGCTGTTATTTGGAGCACGGTTTTCACTTGCATGAAAACTACAGCAGAACGTAGAAGGATGATCACTGAGGAGTCCACGCGGGCATGCTGAGGAGATTGTAGGTCGTACATTTCAATGATTACTGACATTTGCGCTGCTGGAGGTACAGTAATCAACAAAGAACAGGATGTGCTACTCTCGAATCCGGTCAGCACATGATGAAAAGCCAGGAAGTATACCTTGTCAAATTGCCGTCAACAGGGACAAGTTAACCACCAGCTCCACCGGCGCCCGGCTAGCTCAGTCGGTAGAGCATGAGACTCTTAATCTCAGGGTCGTGGGTTCGAGCCCCACGTTGGGCGGTGCCCGTCTCCTTATTAACAAAGTTTCCCGCTCATCCTTGAACCTCTTACACCTCGATGGTACCGAGCACTGCGTTTTAATGCACAGGTGTGATCAAACCGAGATGAAAAGGGCGTATCTAGCTCCTTGCCCGAGAGATAAATCAAAGGTTCCGCAGATAATCCCTTGGCTCCGGTCACCCGGACGCAGATAGGAGCTGCAGCCATCATAACTTGTATGAAAACTAAGAAGAGCTCCTGTCTATTTACAGTTTCATTTACTCTAGCGTTTCCTTAAACATTGCGTGTACGAAGGCTAAGAAATTGGAGAGCTATTCTAATACAATAACTATTAGGAATCTTTTCGGCATAACAGTTTCACTGTGATTTTGCAGGTAACACGTACGTTGGGAAAACATTTTGAACGCGATCAATAACCGCACTGGAAAAATGTGGGAAAGAAAGGGCGAAAAGCGACTCTTCAACATGTGGAAATATCTTCCTGAGCGGAGCCCTCTTCTCGAAGCTCAACACTCTGCAAGAGTCACTTCTCCCAACTTGCGCCCGCAGGTTTCCGTAGTGTGCCTGCAAAGAGCCATCCGCTTGAGACAGGTGCACCTCCCGATTTCATTGAACTAAGCTAGATGCACAATTTCTAACGCAGCCTTCATCACAATAGACAGTTCATTTCTCGAAAGCTTGTCGTAAAAAAAGGAAACAAAGAACGAAAACGTATAGCTGACAATCTTCTGAAGATGCAGATTCAGCTTTGGGGAAATGGACATTTTATGTATGCAGATGCTTTTCAAGCGCTGGTTTTAGAACGTCGCTGTGCTTCCAGCATCCTTTTCAGCCTTCTAAACTGGCTACCGAGGTGCCGATCACATTGTAAAGCGGTTGAGAGGCCGGAGCTGCTCAAACCGCTCTTGCCGTTTCCCATCAATCAAAAGCACTATGTTGTTTCTTTGTATGGAAAGCTTTTCAAGTCTGGCATCGACACGCACCTTTCCTGAAACGTCCAAAAGGTGAATGCTTCGCAAAGAAATCCAGTCTACCTTCAGGGGGCATGATGTTGAAATCGGAATGAGCCCTGGGTGGGCTTGAAGCAGCAGCTGTTCAGTTAACAGCTGCACAGAAACGCACCCCGCTTGCTTTGTATCATTCGCAAGTTTGTGGTTAAAGAGTAAAAAAGGCTGGAATTCTTCTGCCAGCCGGCAGGATTTCTTCTGCACTCACCCAGAAAAGCCAAGAATTGTATTTCATCTTTCGCAAGCTGTATTTTCCAGGAGGAGAATGAATACTTGCATTAAACTGAATCAAGCCGACAGAGACGCACAGCCGTTGTTTTTCTCCATGGGAAGTTTTTCGTTAAGGAAAAACACCGTTGTCATTTTCTTGCCAGCCGGCGGTATTTCTTGTGCAGCGATGAGCCAGATTTGTATTTCGTATTTCGCAAGTTGTGTGAATTTCTTGAAGTTGAAAGTGAATTCGCTCCAGAAAAGAAATGTCGCTTGAAAGCCGAGGCTGTTTGTTAAACCGCAGGACCTGAGCTTGCGTTCTGTTTCTCATGGCGTTCGCAAAGGCGATTCCTGCCTTTAAAACTGCTGTGTCTGCGACTGAAAGTGGCGTGTGTCGCAGCTTCTAAAGTCTTGTTGACGCTCCTCGATGTTGCTTTCTCTCTGCCTAAGGAAGTTCGATTGTCGCGTCGGAACGGGGAGACCTAATCCTTCCAGCTTTAAGCCACCCTTCAGTCTTCTGAAGGGTGTCCGAGTGCTAGCATGTCATTTGGCTGTTTTTGGGGGGAAGCGGAGAGCGACATTGAAAAAGGTTACCGCCGCCGCCTCGCCCTCCGTGTTAAATGATTGCAAGCCGGCGGCGGCGGCGCTCCCTGTAGTCGTGGCCGAGCGGTTAAGGCGATGGGCTGGAAAGCCATTGGGGTCTCCCCGCGTCGGCTCGAATCCTGCCGACTACGGCGCCCTTCTCCTGTCGCTTCGGCCTGCCCAGAAAAAGGCGGAGTGCCGTTTCTCTCTTCCTGCTTCTTGTACAAACGCTAAATCGCTTGGACCTGCTGCCTTGGAAGTAATGTCTTCAACATCCACCAGTGACATTTCACAGCTGGAAGCACACTGCCACGCTTTTGGCATTGGCATGTCTTGCGCCCTACTTCCAGCCTTTGAAGACCTAAGTATTCAAACTGAAAGAACCGGCTGAATGAGTGTTTGCAGTGCACCAGGAGGAGCAGGGACCATAGCATTGGAGGGGTGAGGATGGCGCAGATGGAAACGTTTTCATGCGCTCCTCTGGGAGGAATGAAAAGAAAAGACGAAACCGGAAACAGTAGTAGCCGCAAGAGGAAGTGTCTTCAAGCGCCAAGCAAGCGCTCCTCGTTAGTATAGTGGTGCGTATCCCCGCCTGTCACGTGGGAGACCAGGGATGGATTGCTTGACGGCGAGCCAGGTTGCTTTTCTCCCATCAGATTCCAACCGCTAATGCTAACGCAGTGTGTGGGAGCTTACATGCTTTAACTTTCCCGTCTTTTTCGGACGACTATTCCAAAGGGGTAACCTGAAGGAATAGGGGCCTGAAGACACGAGGCATTCTTAAACCAGCACTGGGCTGCACGGCCTTCTGTTGTGATCAGGTTATATTCGAGTCAAAAAGCCAGAGCATCCGCTTCCATCCTATGGAGCACGAGCTAAATCGGAAGAGGCAGGGGATACACCTACGCCTATCGGCGCACGTTCCCCGCGGCAGGCTGCTTCACCCATTTGCACCCGACTGGAGACAGCACTGAGCAAGCTTTTTGTCAGGAGTGGGATTCGAACCCACGCCTCCAGGGGAGACTGCGACCTGAACGCAGCGCCTTAGACCGCTCGGCCATCCTGACGCGGGCCCCCTGTCCCGGGGCGGTCTGATGAGCCACCGCGATCCCACTACGCTCCTCGAGTATCGCACTGTTATTAATACTACAGTGTGACTCCAGCATTAAAATGTTTGGAAAATGTGTCGGCTTTTATAATCCAGTGTAGAGCAGCATGTGATGATTTGTGCTACAACACCAAGCGCTCAAAGTGACGTCTGCGTTTGTCGTTGAAACTTTCAACTCTTTCATCACTTATGTAGGAAATAAAAAGAGCAGTGTTGCGCCACACGCAGAGCGGCCGTCAGCAGAGTGGCGCAGCGGAAGCGTGCTGGGCCCGTAACCCAGAGGTCGATGGATCGAAACCATCCTCTGCTACATGTGTCCTATGCACGATTCATAAGCATGCCATTGGGTTAGCAAAGTGCCTTCAAATAGTCTGCATCTCCCTTTCTTTAAATTCTGTCCTGAGTTTCTCTCTCGTGTGTGTTTGTGCAAGCTTGACACTTGCGGGACTCTTTAATCTTCACCAATACGGAGATGACCAAATGTGTCTTCGGTTGTTCTGAGGTCTTTGATAGTTTCTTTGAAAGCTTCAACTGAACCTCGAAATCGAAGCAGTTATGTTTATATTGATTTCTCGCGTTAATCATTACGAACCAGGAACAGCCAGCACACTCGGTCGCATTAGTAATTATGTCACGTCTCTACTTAGCAGAGCATTCAAAGGCCCACTGGAAGTAGTAAAGCACTAAAACACTGCAAAACTGAACTCGGGAAAATCATACTGGGAGCTCTGAGCGATGTCTGCATCCAAGCCATCCAATACGGACTCTGAAACCTTGGAATATCAACACTATGATGCGCTACCTTTTACCTGGAGCAAAACGATGGAATTAGAAGAATGCTTACCGCAGGATACAACTGTGCCGCTGTTATTTGGAGCACGGTTTTCACTTGCATGAAAACTACAGCAGAACGTAGAAGGATGATCACTGAGGAGTCCACGCGGGCATGCTGAGGAGATTGTAGGTCGTACATTTCAATGATTACTGACATTTGCGCTGCTGGAGGTACAGTAATCAACAAAGAACAGGGTGTGCTACTCTCGAATCCGGTCAGCACATGATGAAAAGCCAGGAAGTATACCTTGTCAAATTGCCGTCAACAGGGACAAGTTAACCACCAGCTCCACCGGCGCCCGGCTAGCTCAGTCGGTAGAGCATGAGACTCTTAATCTCAGGGTCGTGGGTTCGAGCCCCACGTTGGGCGGTGCCCGTCCCCTTATTAACAAAGTTTCCCGCTCATCCTTGAACCTCTTACACCTCGATGGTACCGAGCACTGCGTTTTAATGCACAGGTGTGATCAAACCGAGATGAAAAGGGCGTATCTAGCTCCTTGCCCGAGAGATAAATCAAAGGTTCCGCAGATAATCCCTTGGCTCCGGTCACCCGGACGCAGATAGGAGCTGCAGCCATCATAACTTGTATGAAAACTAAGAAGAGCTCCTGTCTATTTACAGTTTCATTTACTCTAGCGTTTCCTTAAACATTGCGTGTACGAAGGCTAAGAAATTGGAGAGCTATTCTAATACAATAACTATTAGGAATCTTTTCGGCATAACAGTTTCACTGTGATTTTGCAGGTAACACGTACGTTGGGAAAACATTTTGAACGCGATCAATAACCGCACTGGAAAAATGTGGGAAAGAAAGGGCGAAAAGCGACTCTTCAACATGTGGAAATATCTTCCTGAGCGGAGCCCTCTTCTCGAAGCTCAACACTCTGCAAGAGTCACTTCTCCCAACTTGCGCCCGCAGGTTTCCGTAGTGTGCCTGCAAAGAGCCATCCGCTTGAGACAGGTGCACCTCCCGATTTCATTGAACTAAGCTAGATGCACAATTTCTAACGCAGCCTTCATCACAATAGACAGTTCATTTCTCGAAAGCTTGTCGTAAAAAAAGGAAACAAAGAACGAAAACGTATAGCTGACAATCTTCTGAAGATGCAGATTCAGCTTTGGGGAAATGGACATTTTATGTATGCAGATGCTTTTCAAGCGCTGGTTTTAGAACGTCGCTGTGCTTCCAGCATCCTTTTCAGCCTTCTAAACTGGCTACCGAGGTGCCGATCACATTGTAAAGCGGTTGAGAGGCCGGAGCTGCTCAAACCGCTCTTGCCGTTTCCCATCAATCAAAAGCACTATGTTGTTTCTTTGTATGGAAAGCTTTTCAAGTCTGGCATCGACACGCACCTTTCCTGAAACGTCCAAAAGGTGAATGCTTCGCAAAGAAATCCAGTCTACCTTCAGGGGGCATGATGTTGAAATCGGAATGAGCCCTGGGTGGGCTTGAAGCAGCAGCTGTTCAGTTAACAGCTGCACAGAAACGCACCCCGCTTGCTTTGTATCATTCGCAAGTTTGTGGTTAAAGAGTAAAAAAGGCTGGAATTCTTCTGCCAGCCGGCAGGATTTCTTCTGCACTCACCCAGAAAAGCCAAGAATTGTATTTCATCTTTCGCAAGCTGTATTTTCCAGGAGGAGAATGAATACTTGCATTAAACTGAATCAAGCCGACAGAGACGCACAGCCGTTGTTTTTCTCCATGGGAAGTTTTTCGTTAAGGAAAAACACCGTTGTCATTTTCTTGCCAGCCGGCGGTATTTCTTGTGCAGCGATGAGCCAGATTTGTATTTCGTATTTCGCAAGTTGTGTGAATTTCTTGAAGTTGAAAGTGAATTCGCTCCAGAAAAGAAATGTCGCTTGAAAGCCGAGGCTGTTTGTTAAACCGCAGGACCTGAGCTTGCGTTCTGTTTCTCATGGCGTTCGCAAAGGCGATTCCTGCCTTTAAAACTGCTGTGTCTGCGACTGAAAGTGGCGTGTGTCGCAGCTTCTAAAGTCTTGTTGACGCTCCTCGATGTTGCTTTCTCTCTGCCTAAGGAAGTTCGATTGTCGCGTCGGAACGGGGAGACCTAATCCTTCCAGCTTTAAGCCACCCTTCAGTCTTCTGAAGGGTGTCCGAGTGCTAGCATGTCATTTGGCTGTTTTTGGGGGGAAGCGGAGAGCGACATTGAAAAAGGTTACCGCCGCCGCCTCGCCCTCCGTGTTAAATGATTGCAAGCCGGCGGCGGCGGCGCTCCCTGTAGTCGTGGCCGAGCGGTTAAGGCGATGGGCTGGAAAGCCATTGGGGTCTCCCCGCGTCGGCTCGAATCCTGCCGACTACGGCGCCCTTCTCCTGTCGCTTCGGCCTGCCCAGAAAAAGGCGGAGTGCCGTTTCTCTCTTCCTGCTTCTTGTACAAACGCTAAATCGCTTGGACCTGCTGCCTTGGAAGTAATGTCTTCAACATCCACCAGTGACATTTCACAGCTGGAAGCACACTGCCACGCTTTTGGCATTGGCATGTCTTGCGCCCTACTTCCAGCCTTTGAAGACCTAAGTATTCAAACTGAAAGAACCGGCTGAATGAGTGTTTGCAGTGCACCAGGAGGAGCAGGGACCATAGCATTGGAGGGGTGAGGATGGCGCAGATGGAAACGTTTTCATGCGCTCCTCTGGGAGGAATGAAAAGAAAAGACGAAACCGGAAACAGTAGTAGCCGCAAGAGGAAGTGTCTTCAAGCGCCAAGCAAGCGCTCCTCGTTAGTATAGTGGTGCGTATCCCCGCCTGTCACGTGGGAGACCAGGGATGGATTGCTTGACGGCGAGCCAGGTTGCTTTTCTCCCATCAGATTCCAACCGCTAATGCTAACGCAGTGTGTGGGAGCTTACATGCTTTAACTTTCCCGTCTTTTTCGGACGACTATTCCAAAGGGGTAACCTGAAGGAATAGGGGCCTGAAGACACGAGGCATTCTTAAACCAGCACTGGGCTGCACGGCCTTCTGTTGTGATCAGGTTATATTCGAGTCAAAAAGCCAGAGCATCCGCTTCCATCCTATGGAGCACGAGCTAAATCGGAAGAGGCAGGGGATACACCTACGCCTATCGGCGCACGTTCCCCGCGGCAGGCTGCTTCACCCATTTGCACCCGACTGGAGACGGCACTGAGCAAGCTTTTTGTCAGGAGTGGGATTCGAACCCACGCCTCCAGGGGAGACTGCGACCTGAACGCAGCGCCTTAGACCGCTCGGCCATCCTGACGCGGCCCCCCTGTCCCGGGGCGGTCTGATGAGCCACCGCGATCCCACTACGCTCCTCGAGTATCGCACTGTTATTAATACTACAGTGTGACTCCAGCATTAAAATGTTTGGAAAATGTGTCGGCTTTTATAATCCAGTGTAGAGCAGCATGTGATGATTTGTGCTACAACACCAAGCGCTCAAAGTGACGTCTGCGTTTGTCGTTGAAACTTTCAACTCTTTCATCACTTATGTAGGAAATAAAAAGAGCAGTGTTGCGCCACACGCAGAGCGGCCGTCAGCAGAGTGGCGCAGCGGAAGCGTGCTGGGCCCATAACCCAGAGGTCGATGGATCGAAACCATCCTCTGCTACATGTGTCCTATGCACGATTCATAAGCATGCCATTGGGTTAGCAAAGTGCCTTCAAATAGTCTGCATCTCCCTTTCTTTAAATTCTGTCCTGAGTTTCTCTCTCGTGTGTGTTTGTGCAAGCTTGACACTTGCGGGACTCTTTAATCTTCACCAATACGGAGATGACCAAATGTGTCTTCGGTTGTTCTGAGGTCTTTGATAGTTTCTTTGAAAGCTTCAACTGAACCTCGAAATCGAAGCAGTTATGTTTATATTGATTTCTCGCGTTAATCATTACGAACCAGGAACAGCCAGCACACTCGGTCGCATTAGTAATTATGTCACGTCTCTACTTAGCAGAGCATTCAAAGGCCCACTGGAAGTAGTAAAGCACTAAAACACTGCAAAACTGAACTCGGGAAAATCATACTGGGAGCTCTGAGCGATGTCTGCATCCAAGCCATCCAATACGGACTCTGAAACCTTGGAATATCAACACTATGATGCGCTACCTTTTACCTGGAGCAAAACGATGGAATTAGAAGAATGCTTACCGCAGGATACAACTGTGCCGCTGTTATTTGGAGCACGGTTTTCACTTGCATGAAAACTACAGCAGAACGTAGAAGGATGATCACTGAGGAGTCCACGCGGGCATGCTGAGGAGATTGTAGGTCGTACATTTCAATGATTACTGACATTTGCGCTGCTGGAGGTACAGTAATCAACAAAGAACAGGGTGTGCTACTCTCGAATCCGGTCAGCACATGATGAAAAGCCAGGAAGTATACCTTGTCAAATTGCCGTCAACAGGGACAAGTTAACCACCAGCTCCACCGGCGCCCGGCTAGCTCAGTCGGTAGAGCATGAGACTCTTAATCTCAGGGTCGTGGGTTCGAGCCCCACGTTGGGCGGTGCCCGTCTCCTTATTAACAAAGTTTCCCGCTCATCCTTGAACCTCTTACACCTCGATGGTACCGAGCACTGCGTTTTAATGCACAGGTGTGATCAAACCGAGATGAAAAGGGCGTATCTAGCTCCTTGCCCGAGAGATAAATCAAAGGTTCCGCAGATAATCCCTTGGCTCCGGTCACCCGGACGCAGATAGGAGCTGCAGCCATCATAACTTGTATGAAAACTAAGAAGAGCTCCTGTCTATTTACAGTTTCATTTACTCTAGCGTTTCCTTAAACATTGCGTGTACGAAGGCTAAGAAATTGGAGAGCTATTCTAATACAATAACTATTAGGAATCTTTTCGGCATAACAGTTTCACTGTGATTTTGCAGGTAACACGTACGTTGGGAAAACATTTTGAACGCGATCAATAACCGCACTGGAAAAATGTGGGAAAGAAAGGGCGAAAAGCGACTCTTCAACATGTGGAAATATCTTCCTGAGCGGAGCCCTCTTCTCGAAGCTCAACACTCTGCAAGAGTCACTTCTCCCAACTTGCGCCCGCAGGTTTCCGTAGTGTGCCTGCAAAGAGCCATCCGCTTGAGACAGGTGCACCTCCCGATTTCATTGAACTAAGCTAGATGCACAATTTCTAACGCAGCCTTCATCACAATAGACAGTTCATTTCTCGAAAGCTTGTCGTAAAAAAAGGAAACAAAGAACGAAAACGTATAGCTGACAATCTTCTGAAGATGCAGATTCAGCTTTGGGGAAATGGACATTTTATGTATGCAGATGCTTTTCAAGCGCTGGTTTTAGAACGTCGCTGTGCTTCCAGCATCCTTTTCAGCCTTCTAAACTGGCTACCGAGGTGCCGATCACATTGTAAAGCGGTTGAGAGGCCGGAGCTGCTCAAACCGCTCTTGCCGTTTCCCATCAATCAAAAGCACTATGTTGTTTCTTTGTATGGAAAGCTTTTCAAGTCTGGCATCGACACGCACCTTTCCTGAAACGTCCAAAAGGTGAATGCTTCGCAAAGAAATCCAGTCTACCTTCAGGGGGCATGATGTTGAAATCGGAATGAGCCCTGGGTGGGCTTGAAGCAGCAGCTGTTCAGTTAACAGCTGCACAGAAACGCACCCCGCTTGCTTTGTATCATTCGCAAGTTTGTGGTTAAAGAGTAAAAAAGGCTGGAATTCTTCTGCCAGCCGGCAGGATTTCTTCTGCACTCACCCAGAAAAGCCAAGAATTGTATTTCATCTTTCGCAAGCTGTATTTTCCAGGAGGAGAATGAATACTTGCATTAAACTGAATCAAGCCGACAGAGACGCACAGCCGTTGTTTTTCTCCATGGGAAGTTTTTCGTTAAGGAAAAACACCGTTGTCATTTTCTTGCCAGCCGGCGGTATTTCTTGTGCAGCGATGAGCCAGATTTGTATTTCGTATTTCGCAAGTTGTGTGAATTTCTTGAAGTTGAAAGTGAATTCGCTCCAGAAAAGAAATGTCGCTTGAAAGCCGAGGCTGTTTGTTAAACCGCAGGACCTGAGCTTGCGTTCTGTTTCTCATGGCGTTCGCAAAGGCGATTCCTGCCTTTAAAACTGCTGTGTCTGCGACTGAAAGTGGCGTGTGTCGCAGCTTCTAAAGTCTTGTTGACGCTCCTCGATGTTGCTTTCTCTCTGCCTAAGGAAGTTCGATTGTCGCGTCGGAACGGGGAGACCTAATCCTTCCAGCTTTAAGCCACCCTTCAGTCTTCTGAAGGGTGTCCGAGTGCTAGCATGTCATTTGGCTGTTTTTGGGGGGAAGCGGAGAGCGACATTGAAAAAGGTTACCGCCGCCGCCTCGCCCTCCGTGTTAAATGATTGCAAGCCGGCGGCGGCGGCGCTCCCTGTAGTCGTGGCCGAGCGGTTAAGGCGATGGGCTGGAAAGCCATTGGGGTCTCCCCGCGTCGGCTCGAATCCTGCCGACTACGGCGCCCTTCTCCTGTCGCTTCGGCCTGCCCAGAAAAAGGCGGAGTGCCGTTTCTCTCTTCCTGCTTCTTGTACAAACGCTAAATCGCTTGGACCTGCTGCCTTGGAAGTAATGTCTTCAACATCCACCAGTGACATTTCACAGCTGGAAGCACACTGCCACGCTTTTGGCATTGGCATGTCTTGCGCCCTACTTCCAGCCTTTGAAGACCTAAGTATTCAAACTGAAAGAACCGGCTGAATGAGTGTTTGCAGTGCACCAGGAGGAGCAGGGACCATAGCATTGGAGGGGTGAGGATGGCGCAGATGGAAACGTTTTCATGCGCTCCTCTGGGAGGAATGAAAAGAAAAGACGAAACCGGAAACAGTAGTAGCCGCAAGAGGAAGTGTCTTCAAGCGCCAAGCAAGCGCTCCTCGTTAGTATAGTGGTGCGTATCCCCGCCTGTCACGTGGGAGACCAGGGATGGATTGCTTGACGGCGAGCCAGGTTGCTTTTCTCCCATCAGATTCCAACCGCTAATGCTAACGCAGTGTGTGGGAGCTTACATGCTTTAACTTTCCCGTCTTTTTCGGACGACTATTCCAAAGGGGTAACCTGAAGGAATAGGGGCCTGAAGACACGAGGCATTCTTAAACCAGCACTGGGCTGCACGGCCTTCTGTTGTGATCAGGTTATATTCGAGTCAAAAAGCCAGAGCATCCGCTTCCATCCTATGGAGCACGAGCTAAATCGGAAGAGGCAGGGGATACACCTACGCCTATCGGCGCACGTTCCCCGCGGCAGGCTGCTTCACCCATTTGCACCCGACTGGAGACGGCACTGAGCAAGCTTTTTGTCAGGAGTGGGATTCGAACCCACGCCTCCAGGGGAGACTGCGACCTGAACGCAGCGCCTTAGACCGCTCGGCCATCCTGACGCGGGCCCCCTGTCCCGGGGCGGTCTGATGAGCCACCGCGATCCCACTACGCTCCTCGAGTATCGCACTGTTATTAATACTACAGTGTGACTCCAGCATTAAAATGTTTGGAAAATGTGTCGGCTTTTATAATCCAGTGTAGAGCAGCATGTGATGATTTGTGCTACAACACCAAGCGCTCAAAGTGACGTCTGCGTTTGTCGTTGAAACTTTCAACTCTTTCATCACTTATGTAGGAAATAAAAAGAGCAGTGTTGCGCCACACGCAGAGCGGCCGTCAGCAGAGTGGCGCAGCGGAAGCGTGCTGGGCCCATAACCCAGAGGTCGATGGATCGAAACCATCCTCTGCTACATGTGTCCTATGCACGATTCATAAGCATGCCATTGGGTTAGCAAAGTGCCTTCAAATAGTCTGCATCTCCCTTTCTTTAAATTCTGTCCTGAGTTTCTCTCTCGTGTGTGTTTGTGCAAGCTTGACACTTGCGGGACTCTTTAATCTTCACCAATACGGAGATGACCAAATGTGTCTTCGGTTGTTCTGAGGTCTTTGATAGTTTCTTTGAAAGCTTCAACTGAACCTCGAAATCGAAGCAGTTATGTTTATATTGATTTCTCGCGTTAATCATTACGAACCAGGAACAGCCAGCACACTCGGTCGCATTAGTAATTATGTCACGTCTCTACTTAGCAGAGCATTCAAAGGCCCACTGGAAGTAGTAAAGCACTAAAACACTGCAAAACTGAACTCGGGAAAATCATACTGGGAGCTCTGAGCGATGTCTGCATCCAAGCCATCCAATACGGACTCTGAAACCTTGGAATATCAACACTATGATGCGCTACCTTTTACCTGGAGCAAAACGATGGAATTAGAAGAATGCTTACCGCAGGATACAACTGTGCCGCTGTTATTTGGAGCACGGTTTTCACTTGCATGAAAACTACAGCAGAACGTAGAAGGATGATCACTGAGGAGTCCACGCGGGCATGCTGAGGAGATTGTAGGTCGTACATTTCAATGATTACTGACATTTGCGCTGCTGGAGGTACAGTAATCAACAAAGAACAGGGTGTGCTACTCTCGAATCCGGTCAGCACATGATGAAAAGCCAGGAAGTATACCTTGTCAAATTGCCGTCAACAGGGACAAGTTAACCACCAGCTCCACCGGCGCCCGGCTAGCTCAGTCGGTAGAGCATGAGACTCTTAATCTCAGGGTCGTGGGTTCGAGCCCCACGTTGGGCGGTGCCCGTCTCCTTATTAACAAAGTTTCCCGCTCATCCTTGAACCTCTTACACCTCGATGGTACCGAGCACTGCGTTTTAATGCACAGGTGTGATCAAACCGAGATGAAAAGGGCGTATCTAGCTCCTTGCCCGAGAGATAAATCAAAGGTTCCGCAGATAATCCCTTGGCTCCGGTCACCCGGACGCAGATAGGAGCTGCAGCCATCATAACTTGTATGAAAACTAAGAAGAGCTCCTGTCTATTTACAGTTTCATTTACTCTAGCGTTTCCTTAAACATTGCGTGTACGAAGGCTAAGAAATTGGAGAGCTATTCTAATACAATAACTATTAGGAATCTTTTCGGCATAACAGTTTCACTGTGATTTTGCAGGTAACACGTACGTTGGGAAAACATTTTGAACGCGATCAATAACCGCACTGGAAAAATGTGGGAAAGAAAGGGCGAAAAGCGACTCTTCAACATGTGGAAATATCTTCCTGAGCGGAGCCCTCTTCTCGAAGCTCAACACTCTGCAAGAGTCACTTCTCCCAACTTGCGCCCGCAGGTTTCCGTAGTGTGCCTGCAAAGAGCCATCCGCTTGAGACAGGTGCACCTCCCGATTTCATTGAACTAAGCTAGATGCACAATTTCTAACGCAGCCTTCATCACAATAGACAGTTCATTTCTCGAAAGCTTGTCGTAAAAAAAGGAAACAAAGAACGAAAACGTATAGCTGACAATCTTCTGAAGATGCAGATTCAGCTTTGGGGAAATGGACATTTTATGTATGCAGATGCTTTTCAAGCGCTGGTTTTAGAACGTCGCTGTGCTTCCAGCATCCTTTTCAGCCTTCTAAACTGGCTACCGAGGTGCCGATCACATTGTAAAGCGGTTGAGAGGCCGGAGCTGCTCAAACCGCTCTTGCCGTTTCCCATCAATCAAAAGCACTATGTTGTTTCTTTGTATGGAAAGCTTTTCAAGTCTGGCATCGACACGCACCTTTCCTGAAACGTCCAAAAGGTGAATGCTTCGCAAAGAAATCCAGTCTACCTTCAGGGGGCATGATGTTGAAATCGGAATGAGCCCTGGGTGGGCTTGAAGCAGCAGCTGTTCAGTTAACAGCTGCACAGAAACGCACCCCGCTTGCTTTGTATCATTCGCAAGTTTGTGGTTAAAGAGTAAAAAAGGCTGGAATTCTTCTGCCAGCCGGCAGGATTTCTTCTGCACTCACCCAGAAAAGCCAAGAATTGTATTTCATCTTTCGCAAGCTGTATTTTCCAGGAGGAGAATGAATACTTGCATTAAACTGAATCAAGCCGACAGAGACGCACAGCCGTTGTTTTTCTCCATGGGAAGTTTTTCGTTAAGGAAAAACACCGTTGTCATTTTCTTGCCAGCCGGCGGTATTTCTTGTGCAGCGATGAGCCAGATTTGTATTTCGTATTTCGCAAGTTGTGTGAATTTCTTGAAGTTGAAAGTGAATTCGCTCCAGAAAAGAAATGTCGCTTGAAAGCCGAGGCTGTTTGTTAAACCGCAGGACCTGAGCTTGCGTTCTGTTTCTCATGGCGTTCGCAAAGGCGATTCCTGCCTTTAAAACTGCTGTGTCTGCGACTGAAAGTGGCGTGTGTCGCAGCTTCTAAAGTCTTGTTGACGCTCCTCGATGTTGCTTTCTCTCTGCCTAAGGAAGTTCGATTGTCGCGTCGGAACGGGGAGACCTAATCCTTCCAGCTTTAAGCCACCCTTCAGTCTTCTGAAGGGTGTCCGAGTGCTAGCATGTCATTTGGCTGTTTTTGGGGGGAAGCGGAGAGCGACATTGAAAAAGGTTACCGCCGCCGCCTCGCCCTCCGTGTTAAATGATTGCAAGCCGGCGGCGGCGGCGCTCCCTGTAGTCGTGGCCGAGCGGTTAAGGCGATGGGCTGGAAAGCCATTGGGGTCTCCCCGCGTCGGCTCGAATCCTGCCGACTACGGCGCCCTTCTCCTGTCGCTTCGGCCTGCCCAGAAAAAGGCGGAGTGCCGTTTCTCTCTTCCTGCTTCTTGTACAAACGCTAAATCGCTTGGACCTGCTGCCTTGGAAGTAATGTCTTCAACATCCACCAGTGACATTTCACAGCTGGAAGCACACTGCCACGCTTTTGGCATTGGCATGTCTTGCGCCCTACTTCCAGCCTTTGAAGACCTAAGTATTCAAACTGAAAGAACCGGCTGAATGAGTGTTTGCAGTGCACCAGGAGGAGCAGGGACCATAGCATTGGAGGGGTGAGGATGGCGCAGATGGAAACGTTTTCATGCGCTCCTCTGGGAGGAATGAAAAGAAAAGACGAAACCGGAAACAGTAGTAGCCGCAAGAGGAAGTGTCTTCAAGCGCCAAGCAAGCGCTCCTCGTTAGTATAGTGGTGCGTATCCCCGCCTGTCACGTGGGAGACCAGGGATGGATTGCTTGACGGCGAGCCAGGTTGCTTTTCTCCCATCAGATTCCAACCGCTAATGCTAACGCAGTGTGTGGGAGCTTACATGCTTTAACTTTCCCGTCTTTTTCGGACGACTATTCCAAAGGGGTAACCTGAAGGAATAGGGGCCTGAAGACACGAGGCATTCTTAAACCAGCACTGGGCTGCACGGCCTTCTGTTGTGATCAGGTTATATTCGAGTCAAAAAGCCAGAGCATCCGCTTCCATCCTATGGAGCACGAGCTAAATCGGAAGAGGCAGGGGATACACCTACGCCTATCGGCGCACGTTCCCCGCGGCAGGCTGCTTCACCCATTTGCACCCGACTGGAGACGGCACTGAGCAAGCTTTTTGTCAGGAGTGGGATTCGAACCCACGCCTCCAGGGGAGACTGCGACCTGAACGCAGCGCCTTAGACCGCTCGGCCATCCTGACGCGGGCCCCCTGTCCCGGGGCGGTCTGATGAGCCACCGCGATCCCACTACGCTCCTCGAGTATCGCACTGTTATTAATACTACAGTGTGACTCCAGCATTAAAATGTTTGGAAAATGTGTCGGCTTTTATAATCCAGTGTAGAGCAGCATGTGATGATTTGTGCTACAACACCAAGCGCTCAAAGTGACGTCTGCGTTTGTCGTTGAAACTTTCAACTCTTTCATCACTTATGTAGGAAATAAAAAGAGCAGTGTTGCGCCACACGCAGAGCGGCCGTCAGCAGAGTGGCGCAGCGGAAGCGTGCTGGGCCCATAACCCAGAGGTCGATGGATCGAAACCATCCTCTGCTACATGTGTCCTATGCACGATTCATAAGCATGCCATTGGGTTAGCAAAGTGCCTTCAAATAGTCTGCATCTCCCTTTCTTTAAATTCTGTCCTGAGTTTCTCTCTCGTGTGTGTTTGTGCAAGCTTGACACTTGCGGGACTCTTTAATCTTCACCAATACGGAGATGACCAAATGTGTCTTCGGTTGTTCTGAGGTCTTTGATAGTTTCTTTGAAAGCTTCAACTGAACCTCGAAATCGAAGCAGTTATGTTTATATTGATTTCTCGCGTTAATCATTACGAACCAGGAACAGCCAGCACA
Organism: Lepisosteus oculatus; assembly: GCF_040954835.1. Lineage (NCBI taxonomy): Eukaryota > Metazoa > Chordata > Actinopteri > Semionotiformes > Lepisosteidae > Lepisosteus > Lepisosteus oculatus. Next base: position 1,143,983 of record NW_027167923.1, on the reverse strand, counting down.
CTCGGTCGCATTAGTAATTATGTCACGTCTCTACTTAGCAGAGCATTCAAAGGCCCACTGGAAGTAGTAAAGCACTAAAACACTGCAAAACTGAACTCGGGAAAATCATACTGGGAGCTCTGAGCGATGTCTGCATCCAAGCCATCCAATACGGACTCTGAAACCTTGGAATATCAACACTATGATGCGCTACCTTTTACCTGGAGCAAAACGATGGAATTAGAAGAATGCTTACCGCAGGATACAACTGTGCCGCTGTTATTTGGAGCACGGTTTTCACTTGCATGAAAACTACAGCAGAACGTAGAAGGATGATCACTGAGGAGTCCACGCGGGCATGCTGAGGAGATTGTAGGTCGTACATTTCAATGATTACTGACATTTGCGCTGCTGGAGGTACAGTAATCAACAAAGAACAGGGTGTGCTACTCTCGAATCCGGTCAGCACATGATGAAAAGCCAGGAAGTATACCTTGTCAAATTGCCGTCAACAGGGACAAGTTAACCACCAGCTCCACCGGCGCCCGGCTAGCTCAGTCGGTAGAGCATGAGACTCTTAATCTCAGGGTCGTGGGTTCGAGCCCCACGTTGGGCGGTGCCCGTCTCCTTATTAACAAAGTTTCCCGCTCATCCTTGAACCTCTTACACCTCGATGGTACCGAGCACTGCGTTTTAATGCACAGGTGTGATCAAACCGAGATGAAAAGGGCGTATCTAGCTCCTTGCCCGAGAGATAAATCAAAGGTTCCGCAGATAATCCCTTGGCTCCGGTCACCCGGACGCAGATAGGAGCTGCAGCCATCATAACTTGTATGAAAACTAAGAAGAGCTCCTGTCTATTTACAGTTTCATTTACTCTAGCGTTTCCTTAAACATTGCGTGTACGAAGGCTAAGAAATTGGAGAGCTATTCTAATACAATAACTATTAGGAATCTTTTCGGCATAACAGTTTCACTGTGATTTTGCAGGTAACACGTACGTTGGGAAAACATTTTGAACGCGATCAATAACCGCACTGGAAAAATGTGGGAAAGAAAGGGCGAAAAGCGACTCTTCAACATGTGGAAATATCTTCCTGAGCGGAGCCCTCTTCTCGAAGCTCAACACTGTGCAAGAGTCACTTCTCCCAACTTGCGCCCGCAGGTTTCCGTAGTGTGCCTGCAAAGAGCCATCCGCTTGAGACAGGTGCACCTCCCGATTTCATTGAACTAAGCTAGATGCACAATTTCTAACGCAGCCTTCATCACAATAGACAGTTCATTTCTCGAAAGCTTGTCGTAAAAAAAGGAAACAAAGAACGAAAACGTATAGCTGACAATCTTCTGAAGATGCAGATTCAGCTTTGGGGAAATGGACATTTTATGTATGCAGATGCTTTTCAAGCGCTGGTTTTAGAACGTCGCTGTGCTTCCAGCATCCTTTTCAGCCTTCTAAACTGGCTACCGAGGTGCCGATCACATTGTAAAGCGGTTGAGAGGCCGGAGCTGCTCAAACCGCTCTTGCCGTTTCCCATCAATCAAAAGCACTATGTTGTTTCTTTGTATGGAAAGCTTTTCAAGTCTGGCATCGACACGCACCTTTCCTGAAACGTCCAAAAGGTGAATGCTTCGCAAAGAAATCCAGTCTACCTTCAGGGGGCATGATGTTGAAATCGGAATGAGCCCTGGGTGGGCTTGAAGCAGCAGCTGTTCAGTTAACAGCTGCACAGAAACGCACCCCGCTTGCTTTGTATCATTCGCAAGTTTGTGGTTAAAGAGTAAAAAAGGCTGGAATTCTTCTGCCAGCCGGCAGGATTTCTTCTGCACTCACCCAGAAAAGCCAAGAATTGTATTTCATCTTTCGCAAGCTGTATTTTCCAGGAGGAGAATGAATACTTGCATTAAACTGAATCAAGCCGACAGAGACGCACAGCCGTTGTTTTTCTCCATGGGAAGTTTTTCGTTAAGGAAAAACACCGTTGTCATTTTCTTGCCAGCCGGCGGTATTTCTTGTGCAGCGATGAGCCAGATTTGTATTTCGTATTTCGCAAGTTGTGTGAATTTCTTGAAGTTGAAAGTGAATTCGCTCCAGAAAAGAAATGTCGCTTGAAAGCCGAGGCTGTTTGTTAAACCGCAGGACCTGAGCTTGCGTTCTGTTTCTCATGGCGTTCGCAAAGGCGATTCCTGCCTTTAAAACTGCTGTGTCTGCGACTGAAAGTGGCGTGTGTCGCAGCTTCTAAAGTCTTGTTGACGCTCCTCGATGTTGCTTTCTCTCTGCCTAAGGAAGTTCGATTGTCGCGTCGGAACGGGGAGACCTAATCCTTCCAGCTTTAAGCCACCCTTCAGTCTTCTGAAGGGTGTCCGAGTGCTAGCATGTCATTTGGCTGTTTTTGGGGGGAAGCGGAGAGCGACATTGAAAAAGGTTACCGCCGCCGCCTCGCCCTCCGTGTTAAATGATTGCAAGCCGGCGGCGGCGGCGCTCCCTGTAGTCGTGGCCGAGCGGTTAAGGCGATGGGCTGGAAAGCCATTGGGGTCTCCCCGCGTCGGCTCGAATCCTGCCGACTACGGCGCCCTTCTCCTGTCGCTTCGGCCTGCCCAGAAAAAGGCGGAGTGCCGTTTCTCTCTTCCTGCTTCTTGTACAAACGCTAAATCGCTTGGACCTGCTGCCTTGGAAGTAATGTCTTCAACATCCACCAGTGACATTTCACAGCTGGAAGCACACTGCCACGCTTTTGGCATTGGCATGTCTTGCGCCCTACTTCCAGCCTTTGAAGACCTAAGTATTCAAACTGAAAGAACCGGCTGAATGAGTGTTTGCAGTGCACCAGGAGGAGCAGGGACCATAGCATTGGAGGGGTGAGGATGGCGCAGATGGAAACGTTTTCATGCGCTCCTCTGGGAGGAATGAAAAGAAAAGACGAAACCGGAAACAGTAGTAGCCGCAAGAGGAAGTGTCTTCAAGCGCCAAGCAAGCGCTCCTCGTTAGTATAGTGGTGCGTATCCCCGCCTGTCACGTGGGAGACCAGGGATGGATTGCTTGACGGCGAGCCAGGTTGCTTTTCTCCCATCAGATTCCAACCGCTAATGCTAACGCAGTGTGTGGGAGCTTACATGCTTTAACTTTCCCGTCTTTTTCGGACGACTATTCCAAAGGGGTAACCTGAAGGAATAGGGGCCTGAAGACACGAGGCATTCTTAAACCAGCACTGGGCTGCACGGCCTTCTGTTGTGATCAGGTTATATTCGAGTCAAAAAGCCAGAGCATCCGCTTCCATCCTATGGAGCACGAGCTAAATCGGAAGAGGCAGGGGATACACCTACGCCTATCGGCGCACGTTCCCCGCGGCAGGCTGCTTCACCCATTTGCACCCGACTGGAGACGGCACTGAGCAAGCTTTTTGTCAGGAGTGGGATTCGAACCCACGCCTCCAGGGGAGACTGCGACCTGAACGCAGCGCCTTAGACCGCTCGGCCATCCTGACGCGGGCCCCCTGTCCCGGGGCGGTCTGATGAGCCACCGCGATCCCACTACGCTCCTCGAGTATCGCACTGTTATTAATACTACAGTGTGACTCCAGCATTAAAATGTTTGGAAAATGTGTCGGCTTTTATAATCCAGTGTAGAGCAGCATGTGATGATTTGTGCTACAACACCAAGCGCTCAAAGTGACGTCTGCGTTTGTCGTTGAAACTTTCAACTCTTTCATCACTTATGTAGGAAATAAAAAGAGCAGTGTTGCGCCACACGCAGAGCGGCCGTCAGCAGAGTGGCGCAGCGGAAGCGTGCTGGGCCCATAACCCAGAGGTCGATGGATCGAAACCATCCTCTGCTACATGTGTCCTATGCACGATTCATAAGCATGCCATTGGGTTAGCAAAGTGCCTTCAAATAGTCTGCATCTCCCTTTCTTTAAATTCTGTCCTGAGTTTCTCTCTCGTGTGTGTTTGTGCAAGCTTGACACTTGCGGGACTCTTTAATCTTCACCAATACGGAGATGACCAAATGTGTCTTCGGTTGTTCTGAGGTCTTTGATAGTTTCTTTGAAAGCTTCAACTGAACCTCGAAATCGAAGCAGTTATGTTTATATTGATTTCTCGCGTTAATCATTACGAACCAGGAACAGCCAGCACACTCGGTCGCATTAGTAATTATGTCACGTCTCTACTTAGCAGAGCATTCAAAGGCCCACTGGAAGTAGTAAAGCACTAAAACACTGCAAAACTGAACTCGGGAAAATCATACTGGGAGCTCTGAGCGATGTCTGCATCCAAGCCATCCAATACGGACTCTGAAACCTTGGAATATCAACACTATGATGCGCTACCTTTTACCTGGAGCAAAACGATGGAATTAGAAGAATGCTTACCGCAGGATACAACTGTGCCGCTGTTATTTGGAGCACGGTTTTCACTTGCATGAAAACTACAGCAGAACGTAGAAGGATGATCACTGAGGAGTCCACGCGGGCATGCTGAGGAGATTGTAGGTCGTACATTTCAATGATTACTGACATTTGCGCTGCTGGAGGTACAGTAATCAACAAAGAACAGGGTGTGCTACTCTCGAATCCGGTCAGCACATGATGAAAAGCCAGGAAGTATACCTTGTCAAATTGCCGTCAACAGGGACAAGTTAACCACCAGCTCCACCGGCGCCCGGCTAGCTCAGTCGGTAGAGCATGAGACTCTTAATCTCAGGGTCGTGGGTTCGAGCCCCACGTTGGGCGGTGCCCGTCTCCTTATTAACAAAGTTTCCCGCTCATCCTTGAACCTCTTACACCTCGATGGTACCGAGCACTGCGTTTTAATGCACAGGTGTGATCAAACCGAGATGAAAAGGGCGTATCTAGCTCCTTGCCCGAGAGATAAATCAAAGGTTCCGCAGATAATCCCTTGGCTCCGGTCACCCGGACGCAGATAGGAGCTGCAGCCATCATAACTTGTATGAAAACTAAGAAGAGCTCCTGTCTATTTACAGTTTCATTTACTCTAGCGTTTCCTTAAACATTGCGTGTACGAAGGCTAAGAAATTGGAGAGCTATTCTAATACAATAACTATTAGGAATCTTTTCGGCATAACAGTTTCACTGTGATTTTGCAGGTAACACGTACGTTGGGAAAACATTTTGAACGCGATCAATAACCGCACTGGAAAAATGTGGGAAAGAAAGGGCGAAAAGCGACTCTTCAACATGTGGAAATATCTTCCTGAGCGGAGCCCTCTTCTCGAAGCTCAACACTGTGCAAGAGTCACTTCTCCCAACTTGCGCCCGCAGGTTTCCGTAGTGTGCCTGCAAAGAGCCATCCGCTTGAGACAGGTGCACCTCCCGATTTCATTGAACTAAGCTAGATGCACAATTTCTAACGCAGCCTTCATCACAATAGACAGTTCATTTCTCGAAAGCTTGTCGTAAAAAAAGGAAACAAAGAACGAAAACGTATAGCTGACAATCTTCTGAAGATGCAGATTCAGCTTTGGGGAAATGGACATTTTATGTATGCAGATGCTTTTCAAGCGCTGGTTTTAGAACGTCGCTGTGCTTCCAGCATCCTTTTCAGCCTTCTAAACTGGCTACCGAGGTGCCGATCACATTGTAAAGCGGTTGAGAGGCCGGAGCTGCTCAAACCGCTCTTGCCGTTTCCCATCAATCAAAAGCACTATGTTGTTTCTTTGTATGGAAAGCTTTTCAAGTCTGGCATCGACACGCACCTTTCCTGAAACGTCCAAAAGGTGAATGCTTCGCAAAGAAATCCAGTCTACCTTCAGGGGGCATGATGTTGAAATCGGAATGAGCCCTGGGTGGGCTTGAAGCAGCAGCTGTTCAGTTAACAGCTGCACAGAAACGCACCCCGCTTGCTTTGTATCATTCGCAAGTTTGTGGTTAAAGAGTAAAAAAGGCTGGAATTCTTCTGCCAGCCGGCAGGATTTCTTCTGCACTCACCCAGAAAAGCCAAGAATTGTATTTCATCTTTCGCAAGCTGTATTTTCCAGGAGGAGAATGAATACTTGCATTAAACTGAATCAAGCCGACAGAGACGCACAGCCGTTGTTTTTCTCCATGGGAAGTTTTTCGTTAAGGAAAAACACCGTTGTCATTTTCTTGCCAGCCGGCGGTATTTCTTGTGCAGCGATGAGCCAGATTTGTATTTCGTATTTCGCAAGTTGTGTGAATTTCTTGAAGTTGAAAGTGAATTCGCTCCAGAAAAGAAATGTCGCTTGAAAGCCGAGGCTGTTTGTTAAACCGCAGGACCTGAGCTTGCGTTCTGTTTCTCATGGCGTTCGCAAAGGCGATTCCTGCCTTTAAAACTGCTGTGTCTGCGACTGAAAGTGGCGTGTGTCGCAGCTTCTAAAGTCTTGTTGACGCTCCTCGATGTTGCTTTCTCTCTGCCTAAGGAAGTTCGATTGTCGCGTCGGAACGGGGAGACCTAATCCTTCCAGCTTTAAGCCACCCTTCAGTCTTCTGAAGGGTGTCCGAGTGCTAGCATGTCATTTGGCTGTTTTTGGGGGGAAGCGGAGAGCGACATTGAAAAAGGTTACCGCCGCCGCCTCGCCCTCCGTGTTAAATGATTGCAAGCCGGCGGCGGCGGCGCTCCCTGTAGTCGTGGCCGAGCGGTTAAGGCGATGGGCTGGAAAGCCATTGGGGTCTCCCCGCGTCGGCTCGAATCCTGCCGACTACGGCGCCCTTCTCCTGTCGCTTCGGCCTGCCCAGAAAAAGGCGGAGTGCCGTTTCTCTCTTCCTGCTTCTTGTACAAACGCTAAATCGCTTGGACCTGCTGCCTTGGAAGTAATGTCTTCAACATCCACCAGTGACATTTCACAGCTGGAAGCACACTGCCACGCTTTTGGCATTGGCATGTCTTGCGCCCTACTTCCAGCCTTTGAAGACCTAAGTATTCAAACTGAAAGAACCGGCTGAATGAGTGTTTGCAGTGCACCAGGAGGAGCAGGGACCATAGCATTGGAGGGGTGAGGATGGCGCAGATGGAAACGTTTTCATGCGCTCCTCTGGGAGGAATGAAAAGAAAAGACGAAACCGGAAACAGTAGTAGCCGCAAGAGGAAGTGTCTTCAAGCGCCAAGCAAGCGCTCCTCGTTAGTATAGTGGTGCGTATCCCCGCCTGTCACGTGGGAGACCAGGGATGGATTGCTTGACGGCGAGCCAGGTTGCTTTTCTCCCATCAGATTCCAACCGCTAATGCTAACGCAGTGTGTGGGAGCTTACATGCTTTAACTTTCCCGTCTTTTTCGGACGACTATTCCAAAGGGGTAACCTGAAGGAATAGGGGCCTGAAGACACGAGGCATTCTTAAACCAGCACTGGGCTGCACGGCCTTCTGTTGTGATCAGGTTATATTCGAGTCAAAAAGCCAGAGCATCCGCTTCCATCCTATGGAGCACGAGCTAAATCGGAAGAGGCAGGGGATACACCTACGCCTATCGGCGCACGTTCCCCGCGGCAGGCTGCTTCACCCATTTGCACCCGACTGGAGACGGCACTGAGCAAGCTTTTTGTCAGGAGTGGGATTCGAACCCACGCCTCCAGGGGAGACTGCGACCTGAACGCAGCGCCTTAGACCGCTCGGCCATCCTGACGCGGGCCCCCTGTCCCGGGGCGGTCTGATGAGCCACCGCGATCCCACTACGCTCCTCGAGTATCGCACTGTTATTAATACTACAGTGTGACTCCAGCATTAAAATGTTTGGAAAATGTGTCGGCTTTTATAATCCAGTGTAGAGCAGCATGTGATGATTTGTGCTACAACACCAAGCGCTCAAAGTGACGTCTGCGTTTGTCGTTGAAACTTTCAACTCTTTCATCACTTATGTAGGAAATAAAAAGAGCAGTTGTGCGCCACACGCAGAGCGGCCGTCAGCAGAGTGGCGCAGCGGAAGCGTGCTGGGCCCATAACCCAGAGGTCGATGGATCGAAACCATCCTCTGCTACATGTGTCCTATGCACGATTCATAAGCATGCCATTGGGTTAGCAAAGTGCCTTCAAATAGTCTGCATCTCCCTTTCTTTAAATTCTGTCCTGAGTTTCTCTCTCGTGTGTGTTTGTGCAAGCTTGACACTTGCGGGACTCTTTAATCTTCACCAATACGGAGATGACCAAATGTGTCTTCGGTTGTTCTGAGGTCTTTGATAGTTTCTTTGAAAGCTTCAACTGAACCTCGAAATCGAAGCAGTTATGTTTATATTGATTTCTCGCGTTAATCATTACGAACCAGGAACAGCCAGCACACTCGGTCGCATTAGTAATTATGTCACGTCTCTACTTAGCAGAGCATTCAAAGGCCCACTGGAAGTAGTAAAGCACTAAAACACTGCAAAACTGAACTCGGGAAAATCATACTGGGAGCTCTGAGCGATGTCTGCATCCAAGCCATCCAATACGGACTCTGAAACCTTGGAATATCAACACTATGATGCGCTACCTTTTACCTGGAGCAAAACGATGGAATTAGAAGAATGCTTACCGCAGGATACAACTGTGCCGCTGTTATTTGGAGCACGGTTTTCACTTGCATGAAAACTACAGCAGAACGTAGAAGGATGATCACTGAGGAGTCCACGCGGGCATGCTGAGGAGATTGTAGGTCGTACATTTCAATGATTACTGACATTTGCGCTGCTGGAGGTACAGTAATCAACAAAGAACAGGGTGTGCTACTCTCGAATCCGGTCAGCACATGATGAAAAGCCAGGAAGTATACCTTGTCAAATTGCCGTCAACAGGGACAAGTTAACCACCAGCTCCACCGGCGCCCGGCTAGCTCAGTCGGTAGAGCATGAGACTCTTAATCTCAGGGTCGTGGGTTCGAGCCCCACGTTGGGCGGTGCCCGTCTCCTTATTAACAAAGTTTCCCGCTCATCCTTGAACCTCTTACACCTCGATGGTACCGAGCACTGCGTTTTAATGCACAGGTGTGATCAAACCGAGATGAAAAGGGCGTATCTAGCTCCTTGCCCGAGAGATAAATCAAAGGTTCCGCAGATAATCCCTTGGCTCCGGTCACCCGGACGCAGATAGGAGCTGCAGCCATCATAACTTGTATGAAAACTAAGAAGAGCTCCTGTCTATTTACAGTTTCATTTACTCTAGTGTTTCCTTAAACATTGCGTGTACGAAGGCTAAGAAATTGGAGAGCTATTCTAATACAATAACTATTAGGAATCTTTTCGGCATAACAGTTTCACTGTGATTTTGCAGGTAACACGTACGTTGGGAAAACATTTTGAACGCGATCAATAACCGCACTGGAAAAATGTGGGAAAGAAAGGGCGAAAAGCGACTCTTCAACATGTGGAAATATCTTCCTGAGCGGAGCCCTCTTCTCGAAGCTCAACACTCTGCAAGAGTCACTTCTCCCAACTTGCGCCCGCAGGTTTCCGTAGTGTGCCTGCAAAGAGCCATCCGCTTGAGACAGGTGCACCTCCCGATTTCATTGAACTAAGCTAGATGCACAATTTCTAACGCAGCCTTCATCACAATAGACAGTTCATTTCTCGAAAGCTTGTCGTAAAAAAAGGAAACAAAGAACGAAAACGTATAGCTGACAATCTTCTGAAGATGCAGATTCAGCTTTGGGGAAATGGACATTTTATGTATGCAGATGCTTTTCAAGCGCTGGTTTTAGAACGTCGCTGTGCTTCCAGCATCCTTTTCAGCCTTCTAAACTGGCTACCGAGGTGCCGATCACATTGTAAAGCGGTTGAGAGGCCGGAGCTGCTCAAACCGCTCTTGCCGTTTCCCATCAATCAAAAGCACTATGTTGTTTCTTTGTATGGAAAGCTTTTCAAGTCTGGCATCGACACGCACTTTTCCTGAAACGTCCAAAAGGTGAATGCTTCGCAAAGAAATCCAGTCTACCTTCAGGGGGCATGATGTTGAAATCGGAATGAGCCCTGGGTGGGCTTGAAGCAGCAGCTGTTCAGTTAACAGCTGCACAGAAACGCACCCCGCTTGCTTTGTATCATTCGCAAGTTTGTGGTTAAAGAGTAAAAAAGGCTGGAATTCTTCTGCCAGCCGGCAGGATTTCTTCTGCACTCACCCAGAAAAGCCAAGAATTGTATTTCATCTTTCGCAAGCTGTATTTTCCAGGAGGAGAATGAATACTTGCATTAAACTGAATCAAGCCGACAGAGACGCACAGCCGTTGTTTTTCTCCATGGGAAGTTTTTCGTTAAGGAAAAACACCGTTGTCATTTTCTTGCCAGCCGGCGGTATTTCTTGTGCAGCGATGAGCCAGATTTGTATTTCGTATTTCGCAAGTTGTGTGAATTTCTTGAAGTTGAAAGTGAATTCGCTCCAGAAAAGAAATGTCGCTTGAAAGCCGAGGCTGTTTGTTAAACCGCAGGACCTGAGCTTGCGTTCTGTTTCTCATGGCGTTCGCAAAGGCGATTCCTGCCTTTAAAACTGCTGTGTCTGCGACTGAAAGTGGCGTGTGTCGCAGCTTCTAAAGTCATGTTGACGCTCCTCGATGTTGCTTTCTCTCTGCCTAAGGAAGTTCGATTGTCGCGTCGGAACGGGGAGACCTAATCCTTCCAGCTTTAAGCCACCCTTCAGTCTTCTGAAGGGTGTCCGAGTGCTAGCATGTCATTTGGCTGTTTTTGGGGGGAAGCGGAGAGCGACATTGAAAAAGGTTACCGCCGCCGCCTCGCCCTCCGTGTTAAATGATTGCAAGCCGGCGGCAGCGGCGCTCCCTGTAGTCGTGGCCGAGCGGTTAAGGCGATGGGCTGGAAAGCCATTGGGGTCTCCCCGCGTCGGCTCGAATCCTGCCGACTACGGCGCCCTTCTCCTGTCGCTTCGGCCTGCCCAGAAAAAGGCGGAGTGCCGTTTCTCTCTTCCTGCTTCTTGTACAAACGCTAAATCGCTTGGACCTGCTGCCTTGGAAGTAATGTCTTCAACATCCACCAGTGACATTTCACAGCTGGAAGCACACTGCCACGCTTTTGGCATTGGCATGTCTTGCGCCCTACTTCCAGCCTTTGAAGACCTAAGTATTCAAACTGAAAGAACCGGCTGAATGAGTGTTTGCAGTGCACCAGGAGGAGCAGGGACCATAGCATTGGAGGGGTGAGGATGGCGCAGATGGAAACGTTTTCATGCGCTCCTCTGGGAGGAATGAAAAGAAAAGACGAAACCGGAAACAGTAGTAGCCGCAAGAGGAAGTGTCTTCAAGCGCCAAGCAAGCGCTCCTCGTTAGTATAGTGGTGCGTATCCCCGCCTGTCACGTGGGAGACCAGGGATGGATTGCTTGACGGCGAGCCAGGTTGCTTTTCTCCCATCAGATTCCAACCGCTAATGCTAACGCAGTGTGTGGGAGCTTACATGCTTTAACTTTCCCGTCTTTTTCGGACGACTATTCCAAAGGGGTAACCTGAAGGAATAGGAGCCTGAAGACACGAGGCATTCTTAAACCAGCACTGGGCTGCACGGCCTTCTGTTGTGATCAGGTTATATTCGAGTGAAAAAGCCAGAGCATCCGCTTCCATCCTATGGAGCACGAGCTAAATCGGAAGAGGCAGGGGATACACCTACGCCTATCGGCGCACGTTCCCCGCGGCAGGCTGCTTCACCCATTTGCACCCGACTGGAGACGGCACTGAGCAAGCTTTTTGTCAGGAGTGGGATTCGAACCCACGCCTCCAGGGGAGACTGCGACCTGAACGCAGCGCCTTAGACCGCTCGGCCATCCTGACGCGGGCCCCCTGTCCCGGGGCGGTCTGATGAGCCACCGCGATCCCACTACGCTCCTCGAGTATCGCACTGTTATTAATACTACAGTGTGACTCCAGCATTAAAATGTTTGGAAAATGTGTCGGCTTTTATAATCCAGTGTAGAGCAGCATGTGATGATTTGTGCTACAACACCAAGCGCTCAAAGTGACGTCTGCGTTTGTCGTTGAAACTTTCAACTCTTTCATCACTTATGTAGGAAATAAAAAGAGCAGTGTTGCGCCACACGCAGAGCGGCCGTCAGCAGAGTGGCGCAGCGGAAGCGTGCTGGGCCCATAACCCAGAGGTCGATGGATCGAAACCATCCTCTGCTACATGTGTCCTATGCACGATTCATAAGCATGCCATTGGGTTAGCAAAGTGCCTTCAAATAGTCTGCATCTCCCTTTCTTTAAATTCTGTCCTGAGTTTCTCTCTCGTGTGTGTTTGTGCAAGCTTGACACTTGCGGGACTCTTTAATCTTCACCAATACGGAGATGACCAAATGTGTCTTCGGTTGTTCTGAGGTCTTTGATAGTTTCTTTGAAAGCTTCAACTGAACCTCGAAATCGAAGCAGTTATGTTTATATTGATTTCTCGCGTTAATCATTACGAACCAGGAACAGCCAGCACACTCGGTCGCATTAGTAATTATGTCACGTCTCTACTTAGCAGAGCATTCAAAGGCCCACTGGAAGTAGTAAAGCACTAAAACACTGCAAAACTGAACTCGGGAAAATCATACTGGGAGCTCTGAGCGATGTCTGCATCCAAGCCATCCAATACGGACTCTGAAACCTTGGAATATCAACACTATGATGCGCTACCTTTTACCTGGAGCAAAACGATGGAATTAGAAGAATGCTTACCGCAGGATACAACTGTGCCGCTGTTATTTGGAGCACGGTTTTCACTTGCATGAAAACTACAGCAGAACGTAGAAGGATGATCACTGAGGAGTCCACGCGGGCATGCTGAGGAGATTGTAGGTCGTACATTTCAATGATTACTGACATTTGCGCTGCTGGAGGTACAGTAATCAACAAAGAACAGGGTGTGCTACTCTCGAATCCGGTCAGCACATGATGAAAAGCCAGGAAGTATACCTTGTCAAATTGCCGTCAACAGGGACAAGTTAACCACCAGCTCCACCGGCGCCCGGCTAGCTCAGTCGGTAGAGCATGAGACTCTTAATCTCAGGGTCGTGGGTTCGAGCCCCACGTTGGGCGGTGCCCGTCTCCTTATTAACAAAGTTTCCCGCTCATCCTTGAACCTCTTACACCTCGATGGTACCGAGCACTGCGTTTTAATGCACAGGTGTGATCAAACCGAGATGAAAAGGGCGTATCTAGCTCCTTGCCCGAGAGATAAATCAAAGGTTCCGCAGATAATCCCTTGGCTCCGGTCACCCGGACGCAGATAGGAGCTGCAGCCATCATAACTTGTATGAAAACTAAGAAGAGCTCCTGTCTATTTACAGTTTCATTTACTCTAGCGTTTCCTTAAACATTGCGTGTACGAAGGCTAAGAAATTGGAGAGCTATTCTAATACAATAACTATTAGGAATCTTTTCGGCATAACAGTTTCACTGTGATTTTGCAGGTAACACGTACGTTGGGAAAACATTTTGAACGCGATCAATAACCGCACTGGAAAAATGTGGGAAAGAAAGGGCGAAAAGCGACTCTTCAACATGTGGAAATATCTTCCTGAGCGGAGCCCTCTTCTCGAAGCTCAACACTCTGCAAGAGTCACTTCTCCCAACTTGCGCCCGCAGGTTTCCGTAGTGTGCCTGCAAAGAGCCATCCGCTTGAGACAGGTGCACCTCCCGATTTCATTGAACTAAGCTAGATGCACAATTTCTAACGCAGCCTTCATCACAATAGACAGTTCATTTCTCGAAAGCTTGTCGTAAAAAAAGGAAACAAAGAACGAAAACGTATAGCTGACAATCTTCTGAAGATGCAGATTCAGCTTTGGGGAAATGGACATTTTATGTATGCAGATGCTTTTCAAGCGCTGGTTTTAGAACGTCGCTGTGCTTCCAGCATCCTTTTCAGCCTTCTAAACTGGCTACCGAGGTGCCGATCACATTGTAAAGCGGTTGAGAGGCCGGAGCTGCTCAAACCGCTCTTGCCGTTTCCCATCAATCAAAAGCACTATGTTGTTTCTTTGTATGGAAAGCTTTTCAAGTCTGGCATCGACACGCACCTTTCCTGAAACGTCCAAAAGGTGAATGCTTCGCAAAGAAATCCAGTCTACCTTCAGGGGGCATGATGTTGAAATCGGAATGAGCCCTGGGTGGGCTTGAAGCAGCAGCTGTTCAGTTAACAGCTGCACAGAAACGCACCCCGCTTGCTTTGTATCATTCGCAAGTTTGTGGTTAAAGAGTAAAAAAGGCTGGAATTCTTCTGCCAGCCGGCAGGATTTCTTCTGCACTCACCCAGAAAAGCCAAGAATTGTATTTCATCTTTCGCAAGCTGTATTTTCCAGGAGGAGAATGAATACTTGCATTAAACTGAATCAAGCCGACAGAGACGCACAGCCGTTGTTTTTCTCCATGGGAAGTTTTTCGTTAAGGAAAAACACCGTTGTCATTTTCTTGCCAGCCGGCGGTATTTCTTGTGCAGCGATGAGCCAGATTTGTATTTCGTATTTCGCAAGTTGTGTGAATTTCTTGAAGTTGAAAGTGAATTCGCTCCAGAAAAGAAATGTCGCTTGAAAGCCGAGGCTGTTTGTTAAACCGCAGGACCTGAGCTTGCGTTCTGTTTCTCATGGCGTTCGCAAAGGCGATTCCTGCCTTTAAAACTGCTGTGTCTGCGACTGAAAGTGGCGTGTGTCGCAGCTTCTAAAGTCTTGTTGACGCTCCTCGATGTTGCTTTCTCTCTGCCTAAGGAAGTTCGATTGTCGCGTCGGAACGGGGAGACCTAATCCTTCCAGCTTTAAGCCACCCTTCAGTCTTCTGAAGGGTGTCCGAGTGCTAGCATGTCATTTGGCTGTTTTTGGGGGGAAGCGGAGAGCGACATTGAAAAAGGTTACCGCCGCCGCCTCGCCCTCCGTGTTAAATGATTGCAAGCCGGCGGCGGCGGCGCTCCCTGTAGTCGTGGCCGAGCGGTTAAGGCGATGGGCTGGAAAGCCATTGGGGTCTCCCCGCGTCGGCTCGAATCCTGCCGACTACGGCGCCCTTCTCCTGTCGCTTCGGCCTGCCCAGAAAAAGGCGGAGTGCCGTTTCTCTCTTCCTGCTTCTTGTACAAACGCTAAATCGCTTGGACCTGCTGCCTTGGAAGTAATGTCTTCAACATCCACCAGTGACATTTCACAGCTGGAAGCACACTGCCACGCTTTTGGCATTGGCATGTCTTGCGCCCTACTTCCAGCCTTTGAAGACCTAAGTATTCAAACTGAAAGAACCGGCTGAATGAGTGTTTGCAGTGCACCAGGAGGAGCAGGGACCATAGCATTGGAGGGGTGAGGATGGCGCAGATGGAAACGTTTTCATGCGCTCCTCTGGGAGGAATGAAAAGAAAAGACGAAACCGGAAACAGTAGTAGCCGCAAGAGGAAGTGTCTTCAAGCGCCAAGCAAGCGCTCCTCGTTAGTATAGTGGTGCGTATCCCCGCCTGTCACGTGGGAGACCAGGGATGGATTGCTTGACGGCGAGCCAGGTTGCTTTTCTCCCATCAGATTCCAACCGCTAATGCTAACGCAGTGTGTGGGAGCTTACATGCTTTAACTTTCCCGTCTTTTTCGGACGACTATTCCAAAGGGGTAACCTGAAGGAATAGGGGCCTGAAGACACGAGGCATTCTTAAACCAGCACTGGGCTGCACGGCCTTCTGTTGTGATCAGGTTATATTCGAGTCAAAAAGCCAGAGCATCCGCTTCCATCCTATGGAGCACGAGCTAAATCGGAAGAGGCAGGGGATACACCTACGCCTATCGGCGCACGTTCCCCGCGGCAGGCTGCTTCACCCATTTGCACCCGACTGGAGACGGCACTGAGCAAGCTTTTTGTCAGGAGTGGGATTCGAACCCACGCCTCCAGGGGAGACTGCGACCTGAACGCAGCGCCTTAGACCGCTCGGCCATCCTGACGCGGGCCCCCTGTCCCGGGGCGGTCTGATGAGCCACCGCGATCCCACTACGCTCCTCGAGTATCGCACTGTTATTAATACTACAGTGTGACTCCAGCATTAAAATGTTTGGAAAATGTGTCGGCTTTTATAATCCAGTGTAGAGCAGCATGTGATGATTTGTGCTACAACACCAAGCGCTCAAAGTGACGTCTGCGTTTGTCGTTGAAACTTTCAACTTTCATCACTTATGTAGGAAATAAAAAGAGCAGTTGTGCGCCACACGCAGAGAGGCCGTCAGCAGAGTGGCGCAGCGGAAGCGTGCTGGGCCCATAACCCAGAGGTCGATGGATCGAAACCATCCTCTGCTACATGTGTCCTATGCACGATTCATAAGCGTGCCATTAGGTTAGCAAAGTGCCTTCAAATAGTCTGCATCTCCCTTTCTTTAAATTCTGTCCTGAGTTTCTCTCTCGTGTGTGTTTGTGCAAGCTTGACACTTGCGGGACTCTTTAATCTTCACCAATACGGAGATGACCAAATGTGTCTTCGGTTGTTCTGAGGTCTTTGATAGTTTCTTTGAAAGCTTCAACTGAACCTCGAAATCGAAGCAGTTATGTTTATATTGATTTCTCGCGTTAATCATTACGAACCAGGAACAGCCAGCACACTCGGTCGCATTAGTAATTATGTCACGTCTCTACTTAGCAGAGCATTCAAAGGCCCACTGGAAGTAGTAAAGCACTAAAACACTGCAAAACTGAACTCGGGAAAATCATACTGGGAGCTCTGAGCGATGTCTGCATCCAAGCCATCCAATACGGACTCTGAAACCTTGGAATATCAACACTATGATGCGCTACCTTTTACCTGGAGCAAAACGATGGAATTAGAAGAATGCTTACCGCAGGATACAACTGTGCCGCTGTTATTTGGAGCACGGTTTTCACTTGCATGAAAACTACAGCAGAAGGTAGAAGGATGATCACTGAGGAGTCCACGCGGGCATGCTGAGGAGATTGTAGGTCGTACATTTCAATGATTACTGACATTTGCGCTGCTGGAGGTACAGTAATCAACAAAGAACAGGGTGTGCTACTCTCGAATCCGGTCAGCACATGATGAAAAGCCAGGAAGTATACCTTGTCAAATTGCCGTCAACAGGGACAAGTTAACCACCAGCTCCACCGGCGCCCGGCTAGCTCAGTCGGTAGAGCATGAGACTCTTAATCTCAGGGTTGTGGGTTCGAGCCCCACGTTGGGCGGTGCCCGTCTCCTTATTAACAAAGTTTCCCGCTCATCCTTGAACCTCTTACACCTCGATGGTACCGAGCACTGCGTTTTAATGCACAGGTGTGATCAAACCGAGATGAAAAGGGCGTATCTAGCTCCTTGCCCGAGAGATAAATCAAAGGTTCCGCAGATAATCCCTTGGCTCCGGTCACCCGGACGCAGATAGGAGCTGCAGCCATCATAACTTGTATGAAAACTAAGAAGAGCTCCTGTCTATTTACAGTTTCATTTACTCTAGCGTTTCCTTAAACATTGCGTGTACGAAGGCTAAGAAATTGGAGAGCTATTCTAATACAATAACTATTAGGAATCTTTTCGGCATAACAGTTTCACTGTGATTTTGCAGGTAACACGTACGTTGGGAAAACATTTTGAACGCGATCAATAACCGCACTGGAAAAATGTGGGAAAGAAAGGGCGAAAAACGACTCTTCAACATGTGGAAATATCTTCCTGAGCGGAGCCCTCTTCTCGAAGCTCAACACTCTGCAAGAGTCACTTCTCCCAACTTGCGCCCGCAGGTTTCCGTAGTGTGCCTGCAAAGAGCCACCCGCTTGAGACAGGTGCACCTCCCGATTTCATTGAACTAAGCTAGATGCACAATTTCTAACGCAGCCTTCATCACAATAGACAGTTCATTTCTCGAAAGCTTGTCGTAAAAAAAGGAAACAAAGAACGAAAACGTATAGCTGACAATCTTCTGAAGATGCAGATTCAGCTTTGGGGAAATGGACATTTTATGTATGCAGATGCTTTTCAAGCGCTGGTTTTAGAACGTCGCTGTGCTTCCAGCATCCTTTTCAGCCTTCTAAACTGGCTACCGAGGTGCCGATCACATTGTAAAGCGGTTGAGAGGCCGGAGCTGCTCAAACCGCTCTTGCCGTTTCCCATCAATCAAAAGCACTATGTTGTTTCTTTGTATGGAAAGCTTTTCAAGTCTGGCATCGACATGCACCTTTCCTGAAACGTCCAAAAGGTGAATGCTTCGCAAAGAAATCCAGTCTACCTTCAGGGGGCATGATGTTGAAATCGGAATGAGCCCTGGGTGGGCTTGAAGCAGCAGCTGTTCAGTTAACAGCTGCACAGAAACGCACCCCGCTCTCTTTGTATCATTCGCAAGTTTGTGGTTAAAGAGTAAAAAAGGCTGGAATTCTTCTGCCAGCCGGCAGGATTTCTTCTGCACTCACCCAGAAAAGCCAAGAATTGTATTTCATCTTTCGCAAGCTGTATTTTCCAGGAGGAGAATGAATACTTGCATTAAACTGAATCAAGCCGACAGAGACGCACAGCCGTTGTTTTTCTCCATGGGAAGTTTTTCGTTAAGGAAAAACACCGTTGTCATTTTCTTGCCAGCCGGCGGTATTTCTTGTGCAGCGATGAGCCAGATTTGTATTTCGTATTTCGCAAGTTGTGTGAATTTCTTGAAGTTGAAAGTGAATTCGCTCCAGAAAAGAAATGTCGCTTGAAAGCCGAGGCTGTTTGTTAAACCGCAGGACCTGAGCTTGCGTTCTGTTTCTCATGGCGTTCGCAAAGGCGATTCCTGCCTTTAAAACTGCTGTGTCTGCGACTGAAAGTGGCGTGTGTCGCAGCTTCTAAAGTCTTGTTGACGCTCCTCGATGTTGCTTTCTCTCTGCCTAAGGAAGTTCGATTGTCGCGTCGGAACGGGGAGACCTAATCCTTCCAGCTTTAAGCCACCCTTCAGTCTTCTGAAGGGTGTCCGAGTGCTAGCATGTCATTTGGCTGTTTTTGGGGGGAAGCGGAGAGCGACATTGAAAAAGGTTACCGCCGCCGCCTCGCCCTCCGTGTTAAATGATTGCAAGCCGGCGGCGGCGGCGCTCCCTGTAGTCGTGGCCGAGCGGTTAAGGCGATGGGCTGGAAAGCCATTGGGGTCTCCCCGCGTCGGCTCGAATCCTGCCGACTACGGCGCCCTTCTCCTGTCGCTTCGGCCTGCCCAGAAAAAGGCGGAGTGCCGTTTCTCTCTTCCTGCTTCTTGTACAAACGCTAAATCGCTTGGACCTGCTGCCTTGGAAGTAATGTCTTCAACATCCACCAGTGACATTTCACAGCTGGAAGCACACTGCCACGCTTTTGGCATTGGCATGTCTTGCGCCCTACTTCCAGCCTTTGAAGACCTAAGTATTCAAACTGAAAGAACCGGCTGAATGAGTGTTTGCAGTGCACCAGGAGGAGCAGGGACCATAGCATTGGAGGGGTGAGGATGGCGCAGATGGAAACGTTTTCATGCGCTCCTCTGGGAGGAATGAAAAGAAAAGACGAAACCGGAAACAGTAGTAGCCGCAAGAGGAAGTGTCTTCAAGCGCCAAGCAAGCGCTCCTCGTTAGTATAGTGGTGCGTATCCCCGCCTGTCACGTGGGAGACCAGGGATGGATTGCTTGACGGCGAGCCAGGTTGCTTTTCTCCCATCAGATTCCAACCGCTAATGCTAACGCAGTGTGTGGGAGCTTACATGCTTTAACTTTCCCGTCTTTTTCGGACGACTATTCCAAAGGGGTAACCTGAAGGAATAGGGGCCTGAAGACACGAGGCATTCTTAAACCAGCACTGGGCTGCACGGCCTTCTGTTGTGATCAGGTTATATTCGAGTCAAAAAGCCAGAGCATCCGCTTCCATCCTATGGAGCACGAGCTAAATCGGAAGAGGCAGGGGATACACCTACGCCTATCGGCGCACGTTCCCCGCGGCAGGCTGCTTCACCCATTTGCACCCGACTGGAGACGGCACTGAGCAAGCTTTTTGTCAGGAGTGGGATTCGAACCCACGCCTCCAGGGGAGACTGCGACCTGAACGCAGCGCCTTAGACCGCTCGGCCATCCTGACGCGGGCCCCCTGTCCCGGGGCGGTCTGATGAGCCACCGCGATCCCACTACGCTCCTCGAGTATCGCACTGTTATTAATACTACAGTGTGACTCCAGCATTAAAATGTTTGGAAAATGTGTCGGCTTTTATAATCCAGTGTAGAGCAGCATGTGATGATTTGTGCTACAACACCAAGCGCTCAAAGTGACGTCTGCGTTTGTCGTTGAAACTTTCAACTTTCATCACTTATGTAGGAAATAAAAAGAGCAGTTGTGCGCCACACGCAGAGAGGCCGTCAGCAGAGTGGCGCAGCGGAAGCGTGCTGGGCCCATAACCCAGAGGTCGATGGATCGAAACCATCCTCTGCTACATGTGTCCTATGCACGATTCATAAGCGTGCCATTAGGTTAGCAAAGTGCCTTCAAATAGTCTGCATCTCCCTTTCTTTAAATTCTGTCCTGAGTTTCTCTCTCGTGTGTGTTTGTGCAAGCTTGACACTTGCGGGACTCTTTAATCTTCACCAATACGGAGATGACCAAATGTGTCTTCGGTTGTTCTGAGGTCTTTGATAGTTTCTTTGAAAGCTTCAACTGAACCTCGAAATCGAAGCAGTTATGTTTATATTGATTTCTCGCGTTAATCATTACGAACCAGGAACAGCCAGCACACTCGGTCGCATTAGTAATTATGTCACGTCTCTACTTAGCAGAGCATTCAAAGGCCCACTGGAAGTAGTAAAGCACTAAAACACTGCAAAACTGAACTCGGGAAAATCATACTGGGAGCTCTGAGCGATGTCTGCATCCAAGCCATCCAATACGGACTCTGAAACCTTGGAATATCAACACTATGATGCGCTACCTTTTACCTGGAGCAAAACGATGGAATTAGAAGAATGCTTACCGCAGGATACAACTGTGCCGCTGTTATTTGGAGCACGGTTTTCACTTGCATGAAAACTACAGCAGAAGGTAGAAGGATGATCACTGAGGAGTCCTCGCGGGCATGCTGAGGAGATTGTAGGTCGTACATTTCAATGATTACTGACATTTGCGCTGCTGGAGGTACAGTAATCAACAAAGAACAGGGTGTGCTACTCTCGAATCCGGTCAGCACATGATGAAAAGCCAGGAAGTATACCTTGTCAAATTGCCGTCAACAGGGACAAGTTAACCACCAGCTCCACCGGCGCCCGGCTAGCTCAGTCGGTAGAGCATGAGACTCTTAATCTCAGGGTTGTGGGTTCGAGCCCCACGTTGGGCGGTGCCCGTCTCCTTATTAACAAAGTTTCCCGCTCATCCTTGAACCTCTTACACCTCGATGGTACCGAGCACTGCGTTTTAATGCACAGGTGTGATCAAACCGAGATGAAAAGGGCGTATCTAGCTCCTTGCCCGAGAGATAAATCAAAGGTTCCGCAGATAATCCCTTGGCTCCGGTCACCCGGACGCAGATAGGAGCTGCAGCCATCATAACTTGTATGAAAACTAAGAAGAGCTCCTGTCTATTTACAGTTTCATTTACTCTAGCGTTTCCTTAAACATTGCGTGTACGAAGGCTAAGAAATTGGAGAGCTATTCTAATACAATAACTATTAGGAATCTTTTCGGCATAACAGTTTCACTGTGATTTTGCAGGTAACACGTACGTTGGGAAAACATTTTGAACGCGATCAATAACCGCACTGGAAAAATGTGGGAAAGAAAGGGCGAAAAACGACTCTTCAACATGTGGAAATATCTTCCTGAGCGGAGCCCTCTTCTCGAAGCTCAACACTCTGCAAGAGTCACTTCTCCCAACTTGCGCCCGCAGGTTTCCGTAGTGTGCCTGCAAAGAGCCACCCGCTTGAGACAGGTGCACCTCCCGATTTCATTGAACTAAGCTAGATGCACAATTTCTAACGCAGCCTTCATCACAATAGACAGTTCATTTCTCGAAAGCTTGTCGTAAAAAAAGGAAACAAAGAACGAAAACGTATAGCTGACAATCTTCTGAAGATGCAGATTCAGCTTTGGGGAAATGGACATTTTATGTATGCAGATGCTTTTCAAGCGCTGGTTTTAGAACGTCGCTGTGCTTCCAGCATCCTTTTCAGCCTTCTAAACTGGCTACCGAGGTGCCGATCACATTGTAAAGCGGTTGAGAGGCCGGAGCTGCTCAAACCGCTCTTGCCGTTTCCCATCAATCAAAAGCACTATGTTGTTTCTTTGTATGGAAAGCTTTTCAAGTCTGGCATCGACATGCACCTTTCCTGAAACGTCCAAAAGGTGAATGCTTCGCAAAGAAATCCAGTCTACCTTCAGGGGGCATGATGTTGAAATCGGAATGAGCCCTGGGTGGGCTTGAAGCAGCAGCTGTTCAGTTAACAGCTGCACAGAAACGCACCCCGCTCTCTTTGTATCATTCGCAAGTTTGTGGTTAAAGAGTAAAAAAGGCTGGAATTCTTCTGCCAGCCGGCAGGATTTCTTCTGCACTCACCCAGAAAAGCCAAGAATTGTATTTCATCTTTCGCAAGCTGTATTTTCCAGGAGGAGAATGAATACTTGCATTAAACTGAATCAAGCCGACAGAGACGCACAGCCGTTGTTTTTCTCCATGGGAAGTTTTTCGTTAAGGAAAAACACCGTTGTCATTTTCTTGCCAGCCGGCGGTATTTCTTGTGCAGCGATGAGCCAGATTTGTATTTCGTATTTCGCAAGTTGTGTGAATTTCTTGAAGTTGAAAGTGAATTCGCTCCAGAAAAGAAATGTCGCTTGAAAGCCGAGGCTGTTTGTTAAACCGCAGGACCTGAGCTTGCGTTCTGTTTCTCATGGCGTTCGCAAAGGCGATTCCTGCCTTTAAAACTGCTGTGTCTGCGACTGAAAGTGGCGTGTGTCGCAGCTTCTAAAGTCTTGTTGACGCTCCTCGATGTTGCTTTCTCTCTGCCTAAGGAAGTTCGATTGTCGCGTCGGAACGGGGAGACCTAATCCTTCCAGCTTTAAGCCACCCTTCAGTCTTCTGAAGGGTGTCCGAGTGCTAGCATGTCATTTGGCTGTTTTTGGGGGGAAGCGGAGAGCGACATTGAAAAAGGTTACCGCCGCCGCCTCGCCCTCCGTGTTAAATGATTGCAAGCCGGCGGCGGCGGCGCTCCCTGTAGTCGTGGCCGAGCGGTTAAGGCGATGGGCTGGAAAGCCATTGGGGTCTCCCCGCGTCGGCTCGAATCCTGCCGACTACGGCGCCCTTCTCCTGTCGCTTCGGCCTGCCCAGAAAAAGGCGGAGTGCCGTTTCTCTCTTCCTGCTTCTTGTACAAACGCTAAATCGCTTGGACCTGCTGCCTTGGAAGTAATGTCTTCAACATCCACCAGTGACATTTCACAGCTGGAAGCACACTGCCACGCTTTTGGCATTGGCATGTCTTGCGCCCTACTTCCAGCCTTTGAAGACCTAAGTATTCAAACTGAAAGAACCGGCTGAATGAGTGTTTGCAGTGCACCAGGAGGAGCAGGGACCATAGCATTGGAGGGGTGAGGATGGCGCAGATGGAAACGTTTTCATGCGCTCCTCTGGGAGGAATGAAAAGAAAAGACGAAACCGGAAACAGTAGTAGCCGCAAGAGGAAGTGTCTTCAAGCGCCAAGCAAGCGCTCCTCGTTAGTATAGTGGTGCGTATCCCCGCCTGTCACGTGGGAGACCAGGGATGGATTGCTTGACGGCGAGCCAGGTTGCTTTTCTCCCATCAGATTCCAACCGCTAATGCTAACGCAGTGTGTGGGAGCTTACATGCTTTAACTTTCCCGTCTTTTTCGGACGACTATTCCAAAGGGGTAACCTGAAGGAATAGGGGCCTGAAGACACGAGGCATTCTTAAACCAGCACTGGGCTGCACGGCCTTCTGTTGTGATCAGGTTATATTCGAGTCAAAAAGCCAGAGCATCCGCTTCCATCCTATGGAGCACGAGCTAAATCGGAAGAGGCAGGGGATACACCTACGCCTATCGGCGCACGTTCCCCGCGGCAGGCTGCTTCACCCATTTGCACCCGACTGGAGACGGCACTGAGCAAGCTTTTTGTCAGGAGTGGGATTCGAACCCACGCCTCCAGGGGAGACTGCGACCTGAACGCAGCGCCTTAGACCGCTCGGCCATCCTGACGCGGGCCCCCTGTCCCGGGGCGGTCTGATGAGCCACCGCGATCCCACTACGCTCCTCGAGTATCGCACTGTTATTAATACTACAGTGTGACTCCAGCATTAAAATGTTTGGAAAATGTGTCGGCTTTTATAATCCAGTGTAGAGCAGCATGTGATGATTTGTGCTACAACACCAAGCGCTCAAAGTGACGTCTGCGTTTGTCGTTGAAACTTTCAACTTTCATCACTTATGTAGGAAATAAAAAGAGCAGTTGTGCGCCACACGCAGAGAGGCCGTCAGCAGAGTGGCGCAGCGGAAGCGTGCTGGGCCCATAACCCAGAGGTCGATGGATCGAAACCATCCTCTGCTACATGTGTCCTATGCACGATTCATAAGCGTGCCATTAGGTTAGCAAAGTGCCTTCAAATAGTCTGCATCTCCCTTTCTTTAAATTCTGTCCTGAGTTTCTCTCTCGTGTGTGTTTGTGCAAGCTTGACACTTGCGGGACTCTTTAATCTTCACCAATACGGAGATGACCAAATGTGTCTTCGGTTGTTCTGAGGTCTTTGATAGTTTCTTTGAAAGCTTCAACTGAACCTCGAAATCGAAGCAGTTATGTTTATATTGATTTCTCGCGTTAATCATTACGAACCAGGAACAGCCAGCACACTCGGTCGCATTAGTAATTATGTCACGTCTCTACTTAGCAGAGCATTCAAAGGCCCACTGGAAGTAGTAAAGCACTAAAACACTGCAAAACTGAACTCGGGAAAATCATACTGGGAGCTCTGAGCGATGTCTGCATCCAAGCCATCCAATACGGACTCTGAAACCTTGGAATATCAACACTATGATGCGCTACCTTTTACCTGGAGCAAAACGATGGAATTAGAAGAATGCTTACCGCAGGATACAACTGTGCCGCTGTTATTTGGAGCACGGTTTTCACTTGCATGAAAACTACAGCAGAAGGTAGAAGGATGATCACTGAGGAGTCCTCGCGGGCATGCTGAGGAGATTGTAGGTCGTACATTTCAATGATTACTGACATTTGCGCTGCTGGAGGTACAGTAATCAACAAAGAACAGGGTGTGCTACTCTCGAATCCGGTCAGCACATGATGAAAAGCCAGGAAGTATACCTTGTCAAATTGCCGTCAACAGGGACAAGTTAACCACCAGCTCCACCGGCGCCCGGCTAGCTCAGTCGGTAGAGCATGAGACTCTTAATCTCAGGGTCGTGGGTTCGAGCCCCACGTTGGGCGGTGCCCGCTCCTTATTAACAAAGTTTCCCGCTCATCCTTGAACCTCTTACACCTCGATGGTACCGAGCACTGCGTTTTAATGCACAGGTGTGATCAAACCGAGATGAAAAGGGCGTATCTAGCTCCTTGCCCGAGAGATAAATCAAAGGTTCCGCAGATAATCCCTTGGCTCCGGTCACCCGGACGCAGATAGGAGCTGCAGCCATCATAACTTGTATGAAAACTAAGAAGAGCTCCTGTCTATTTACAGTTTCATTTACTCTAGCGTTTCCTTAAACATTGCGTGTACGAAGGCTAAGAAATTGGAGAGCTATTCTAATACAATAACTATTAGGAATCTTTTCGGCATAACAGTTTCACTGTGATTTTGCAGGTAACACGTACGTTGGGAAAACATTTTGAACGCGATCAATAACCGCACTGGAAAAATGTGGGAAAGAAAGGGCGAAAAGCGACTCGTCAACATGTGGAAATATCTTCCTGAGCGGAGCCCTCTTCTCGAAGCTCAACACTCTGCAAGAGTCACTTCTCCCAACTTGCGCCCGCAGGTTTCCGTAGTGTGCCTGCAAAGAGCCACCCGCTTGAGACAGGTGCACCTCCCGATTTCATTGAACTAAGCTAGATGCACAATTTCTAACGCAGCCTTCATCACAATAGACAGTTCATTTCTCGAAAGCTTGTCGTAAAAAAAGGAAACAAAGAACGAAAACGTATAGCTGACAATCTTCTGAAGATGCAGATTCAGCTTTGGGGAAATGGACATTTTATGTATGCAGATGCTTTTCAAGCGCTGGTTTTAGAACGTCGCTGTGCTTCCAGCATCCTTTTCAGCCTTCTAAACTGGCTACCGAGGTGCCGATCACATTGTAAAGCGGTTGAGAGGCCGGAGCTGCTCAAACCGCTCTTGCCGTTTCCCATCAATCAAAAGCACTATGTTGTTTCTTTGTATGGAAAGCTTTTCAAGTCTGGCATCGACACGCACCTTTCCTGAAACGTCCAAAAGGTGAATGCTTCGCAAAGAAATCCAGTCTACCTTCAGGGGGCATGATGTTGAAATCGGAATGAGCCCTGGGTGGGCTTGAAGCAGCAGCTGTTCAGTTAACAGCTGCACAGAAACGCACCCCGCTCTCTTTGTATCATTCGCAAGTTTGTGGTTAAAGAGTAAAAAAGGCTGGAATTCTTCTGCCAGCCGGCAGGATTTCTTCTGCACTCACCCAGAAAAGCCAAGAATTGTATTTCATCTTTCGCAAGCTGTATTTTCCAGGAGGAGAATGAATACTTGCATTAAACTGAATCAAGCCGACAGAGACGCACAGCCGTTGTTTTTCTCCATGGGAAGTTTTTCGTTAAGGAAAAACACCGTTGTCATTTTCTTGCCAGCCGGCGGTATTTCTTGTGCAGCGATGAGCCAGATTTGTATTTCGTATTTCGCAAGTTGTGTGAATTTCTTGAAGTTGAAAGTGAATTCGCTCCAGAAAAGAAATGTCGCTTGAAAGCCGAGGCTGTTTGTTAAACCGCAGGACCTGAGCTTGCGTTCTGTTTCTCATGGCGTTCGCAAAGGCGATTCCTGCCTTTAAAACTGCTGTGTCTGCGACTGAAAGTGGCGTGTGTCGCAGCTTCTAAAGTCTTGTTGACGCTCCTCGATGTTGCTTTCTCTCTGCCTAAGGAAGTTCGATTGTCGCGTCGGAACGGGGAGACCTAATCCTTCCAGCTTTAAGCCACCCTTCAGTCTTCTGAAGGGTGTCCGAGTGCTAGCATGTCATTTGGCTGTTTTTGGGGGGAAGCGGAGAGCGACATTGAAAAAGGTTACCGCCGCCGCCTCGCCCTCCGTGTTAAATGATTGCAAGCCGGCGGCGGCGGCGCTCCCTGTAGTCGTGGCCGAGCGGTTAAGGCGATGGGCTGGAAAGCCATTGGGGTCTCCCCGCGTCGGCTCGAATCCTGCCGACTACGGCGCCCTTCTCCTGTCGCTTCGGCCTGCCCAGAAAAAGGCGGAGTGCCGTTTCTCTCTTCCTGCTTCTTGTACAAACGCTAAATCGCTTGGACCTGCTGCCTTGGAAGTAATGTCTTCAACATCCACCAGTGACATTTCACAGCTGGAAGCACACTGCCACGCTTTTGGCATTGGCATGTCTTGCGCCCTACTTCCAGCCTTTGAAGACCTAAGTATTCAAACTGAAAGAACCGGCTGAATGAGTGTTTGCAGTGCACCAGGAGGAGCAGGGACCATAGCATTGGAGGGGTGAGGATGGCGCAGATGGAAACGTTTTCATGCGCTCCTCTGGGAGGAATGAAAAGAAAAGACGAAACCGGAAACAGTAGTAGCCGCAAGAGGAAGTGTCTTCAAGCGCCAAGCAAGCGCTCCTCGTTAGTATAGTGGTGCGTATCCCCGCCTGTCACGTGGGAGACCAGGGATGGATTGCTTGACGGCGAGCCAGGTTGCTTTTCTCCCATCAGATTCCAACCGCTAATGCTAACGCAGTGTGTGGGAGCTTACATGCTTTAACTTTCCCGTCTTTTTCGGACGACTATTCCAAAGGGGTAACCTGAAGGAATAGGGGCCTGAAGACACGAGGCATTCTTAAACCAGCACTGGGCTGCACGGCCTTCTGTTGTGATCAGGTTATATTCGAGTCAAAAAGCCAGAGCATCCGCTTCCATCCTATGGAGCACGAGCTAAATCGGAAGAGGCAGGGGATACACCTACGCCTATCGGCGCACGTTCCCCGCGGCAGGCTGCTTCACCCATTTGCACCCGACTGGAGACGGCACTGAGCAAGCTTTTTGTCAGGAGTGGGATTCGAACCCACGCCTCCAGGGGAGACTGCGACCTGAACGCAGCGCCTTAGACCGCTCGGCCATCCTGACGCGGGCCCCCTGTCCCGGGGCGGTCTGATGAGCCACCGCGATCCCACTACGCTCCTCGAGTATCGCACTGTTATTAATACTACAGTGTGACTCCAGCATTAAAATGTTTGGAAAATGTGTCGGCTTTTATAATCCAGTGTAGAGCAGCATGTGATGATTTGTGCTACAACACCAAGCGCTCAAAGTGACGTCTGCGTTTGTCGTTGAAACTTTCAACTTTCATCACTTATGTAGGAAATAAAAAGAGCAGTTGTGCGCCACACGCAGAGAGGCCGTCAGCAGAGTGGCGCAGCGGAAGCGTGCTGGGCCCATAACCCAGAGGTCGATGGATCGAAACCATCCTCTGCTACATGTGTCCTATGCACGATTCATAAGCGTGCCATTAGGTTAGCAAAGTGCCTTCAAATAGTCTGCATCTCCCTTTCTTTAAATTCTGTCCTGAGTTTCTCTCTCGTGTGTGTTTGTGCAAGCTTGACACTTGCGGGACTCTTTAATCTTCACCAATACGGAGATGACCAAATGTGTCTTCGGTTGTTCTGAGGTCTTTGATAGTTTCTTTGAAAGCTTCAACTGAACCTCGAAATCGAAGCAGTTATGTTTATATTGATTTCTCGCGTTAATCATTACGAACCAGGAACAGCCAGCACACTCGGTCGCATTAGTAATTATGTCACGTCTCTACTTAGCAGAGCATTCAAAGGCCCACTGGAAGTAGTAAAGCACTAAAACACTGCAAAACTGAACTCGGGAAAATCATACTGGGAGCTCTGAGCGATGTCTGCATCCAAGCCATCCAATACGGACTCTGAAACCTTGGAATATCAACACTATGATGCGCTACCTTTTACCTGGAGCAAAACGATGGAATTAGAAGAATGCTTACCGCAGGATACAACTGTGCCGCTGTTATTTGGAGCACGGTTTTCACTTGCATGAAAACTACAGCAGAAGGTAGAAGGATGATCACTGAGGAGTCCTCGCGGGCATGCTGAGGAGATTGTAGGTCGTACATTTCAATGATTACTGACATTTGCGCTGCTGGAGGTACAGTAATCAACAAAGAACAGGGTGTGCTACTCTCGAATCCGGTCAGCACATGATGAAAAGCCAGGAAGTATACCTTGTCAAATTGCCGTCAACAGGGACAAGTTAACCACCAGCTCCACCGGCGCCCGGCTAGCTCAGTCGGTAGAGCATGAGACTCTTAATCTCAGGGTTGTGGGTTCGAGCCCCACGTTGGGCGGTGCCCGTCTCCTTATTAACAAAGTTTCCCGCTCATCCTT
The DNA here is from genome assembly GCF_040954835.1 of Lepisosteus oculatus. Lineage (NCBI taxonomy): Eukaryota > Metazoa > Chordata > Actinopteri > Semionotiformes > Lepisosteidae > Lepisosteus > Lepisosteus oculatus. The sequence continues at coordinate 1,114,580 of NW_027167923.1, read as the reverse complement.
GAACCTCTTACACCTCGATGGTACCGAGCACTGCGTTTTAATGCACAGGTGTGATCAAACCGAGATGAAAAGGGCGTATCTAGCTCCTTGCCCGAGAGATAAATCAAAGGTTCCGCAGATAATCCCTTGGCTCCGGTCACCCGGACGCAGATAGGAGCTGCAGCCATCATAACTTGTATGAAAACTAAGAAGAGCTCCTGTCTATTTACAGTTTCATTTACTCTAGCGTTTCCTTAAACATTGCGTGTACGAAGGCTAAGAAATTGGAGAGCTATTCTAATACAATAACTATTAGGAATCTTTTCGGCATAACAGTTTCACTGTGATTTTGCAGGTAACACGTACGTTGGGAAAACATTTTGAACGCGATCAATAACCGCACTGGAAAAATGTGGGAAAGAAAGGGCGAAAAACGACTCTTCAACATGTGGAAATATCTTCCTGAGCGGAGCCCTCTTCTCGAAGCTCAACACTCTGCAAGAGTCACTTCTCCCAACTTGCGCCCGCAGGTTTCCGTAGTGTGCCTGCAAAGAGCCACCCGCTTGAGACAGGTGCACCTCCCGATTTCATTGAACTAAGCTAGATGCACAATTTCTAACGCAGCCTTCATCACAATAGACAGTTCATTTCTCGAAAGCTTGTCGTAAAAAAAGGAAACAAAGAACGAAAACGTATAGCTGACAATCTTCTGAAGATGCAGATTCAGCTTTGGGGAAATGGACATTTTATGTATGCAGATGCTTTTCAAGCGCTGGTTTTAGAACGTCGCTGTGCTTCCAGCATCCTTTTCAGCCTTCTAAACTGGCTACCGAGGTGCCGATCACATTGTAAAGCGGTTGAGAGGCCGGAGCTGCTCAAACCGCTCTTGCCGTTTCCCATCAATCAAAAGCACTATGTTGTTTCTTTGTATGGAAAGCTTTTCAAGTCTGGCATCGACATGCACCTTTCCTGAAACGTCCAAAAGGTGAATGCTTCGCAAAGAAATCCAGTCTACCTTCAGGGGGCATGATGTTGAAATCGGAATGAGCCCTGGGTGGGCTTGAAGCAGCAGCTGTTCAGTTAACAGCTGCACAGAAACGCACCCCGCTCTCTTTGTATCATTCGCAAGTTTGTGGTTAAAGAGTAAAAAAGGCTGGAATTCTTCTGCCAGCCGGCAGGATTTCTTCTGCACTCACCCAGAAAAGCCAAGAATTGTATTTCATCTTTCGCAAGCTGTATTTTCCAGGAGGAGAATGAATACTTGCATTAAACTGAATCAAGCCGACAGAGACGCACAGCCGTTGTTTTTCTCCATGGGAAGTTTTTCGTTAAGGAAAAACACCGTTGTCATTTTCTTGCCAGCCGGCGGTATTTCTTGTGCAGCGATGAGCCAGATTTGTATTTCGTATTTCGCAAGTTGTGTGAATTTCTTGAAGTTGAAAGTGAATTCGCTCCAGAAAAGAAATGTCGCTTGAAAGCCGAGGCTGTTTGTTAAACCGCAGGACCTGAGCTTGCGTTCTGTTTCTCATGGCGTTCGCAAAGGCGATTCCTGCCTTTAAAACTGCTGTGTCTGCGACTGAAAGTGGCGTGTGTCGCAGCTTCTAAAGTCTTGTTGACGCTCCTCGATGTTGCTTTCTCTCTGCCTAAGGAAGTTCGATTGTCGCGTCGGAACGGGGAGACCTAATCCTTCCAGCTTTAAGCCACCCTTCAGTCTTCTGAAGGGTGTCCGAGTGCTAGCATGTCATTTGGCTGTTTTTGGGGGGAAGCGGAGAGCGACATTGAAAAAGGTTACCGCCGCCGCCTCGCCCTCCGTGTTAAATGATTGCAAGCCGGCGGCGGCGGCGCTCCCTGTAGTCGTGGCCGAGCGGTTAAGGCGATGGGCTGGAAAGCCATTGGGGTCTCCCCGCGTCGGCTCGAATCCTGCCGACTACGGCGCCCTTCTCCTGTCGCTTCGGCCTGCCCAGAAAAAGGCGGAGTGCCGTTTCTCTCTTCCTGCTTCTTGTACAAACGCTAAATCGCTTGGACCTGCTGCCTTGGAAGTAATGTCTTCAACATCCACCAGTGACATTTCACAGCTGGAAGCACACTGCCACGCTTTTGGCATTGGCATGTCTTGCGCCCTACTTCCAGCCTTTGAAGACCTAAGTATTCAAACTGAAAGAACCGGCTGAATGAGTGTTTGCAGTGCACCAGGAGGAGCAGGGACCATAGCATTGGAGGGGTGAGGATGGCGCAGATGGAAACGTTTTCATGCGCTCCTCTGGGAGGAATGAAAAGAAAAGACGAAACCGGAAACAGTAGTAGCCGCAAGAGGAAGTGTCTTCAAGCGCCAAGCAAGCGCTCCTCGTTAGTATAGTGGTGCGTATCCCCGCCTGTCACGTGGGAGACCAGGGATGGATTGCTTGACGGCGAGCCAGGTTGCTTTTCTCCCATCAGATTCCAACCGCTAATGCTAACGCAGTGTGTGGGAGCTTACATGCTTTAACTTTCCCGTCTTTTTCGGACGACTATTCCAAAGGGGTAACCTGAAGGAATAGGGGCCTGAAGACACGAGGCATTCTTAAACCAGCACTGGGCTGCACGGCCTTCTGTTGTGATCAGGTTATATTCGAGTCAAAAAGCCAGAGCATCCGCTTCCATCCTATGGAGCACGAGCTAAATCGGAAGAGGCAGGGGATACACCTACGCCTATCGGCGCACGTTCCCCGCGGCAGGCTGCTTCACCCATTTGCACCCGACTGGAGACGGCACTGAGCAAGCTTTTTGTCAGGAGTGGGATTCGAACCCACGCCTCCAGGGGAGACTGCGACCTGAACGCAGCGCCTTAGACCGCTCGGCCATCCTGACGCGGGCCCCCTGTCCCGGGGCGGTCTGATGAGCCACCGCGATCCCACTACGCTCCTCGAGTATCGCACTGTTATTAATACTACAGTGTGACTCCAGCATTAAAATGTTTGGAAAATGTGTCGGCTTTTATAATCCAGTGTAGAGCAGCATGTGATGATTTGTGCTACAACACCAAGCGCTCAAAGTGACGTCTGCGTTTGTCGTTGAAACTTTCAACTTTCATCACTTATGTAGGAAATAAAAAGAGCAGTTGTGCGCCACACGCAGAGAGGCCGTCAGCAGAGTGGCGCAGCGGAAGCGTGCTGGGCCCATAACCCAGAGGTCGATGGATCGAAACCATCCTCTGCTACATGTGTCCTATGCACGATTCATAAGCGTGCCATTAGGTTAGCAAAGTGCCTTCAAATAGTCTGCATCTCCCTTTCTTTAAATTCTGTCCTGAGTTTCTCTCTCGTGTGTGTTTGTGCAAGCTTGACACTTGCGGGACTCTTTAATCTTCACCAATACGGAGATGACCAAATGTGTCTTCGGTTGTTCTGAGGTCTTTGATAGTTTCTTTGAAAGCTTCAACTGAACCTCGAAATCGAAGCAGTTATGTTTATATTGATTTCTCGCGTTAATCATTACGAACCAGGAACAGCCAGCACACTCGGTCGCATTAGTAATTATGTCACGTCTCTACTTAGCAGAGCATTCAAAGGCCCACTGGAAGTAGTAAAGCACTAAAACACTGCAAAACTGAACTCGGGAAAATCATACTGGGAGCTCTGAGCGATGTCTGCATCCAAGCCATCCAATACGGACTCTGAAACCTTGGAATATCAACACTATGATGCGCTACCTTTTACCTGGAGCAAAACGATGGAATTAGAAGAATGCTTACCGCAGGATACAACTGTGCCGCTGTTATTTGGAGCACGGTTTTCACTTGCATGAAAACTACAGCAGAAGGTAGAAGGATGATCACTGAGGAGTCCTCGCGGGCATGCTGAGGAGATTGTAGGTCGTACATTTCAATGATTACTGACATTTGCGCTGCTGGAGGTACAGTAATCAACAAAGAACAGGGTGTGCTACTCTCGAATCCGGTCAGCACATGATGAAAAGCCAGGAAGTATACCTTGTCAAATTGCCGTCAACAGGGACAAGTTAACCACCAGCTCCACCGGCGCCCGGCTAGCTCAGTCGGTAGAGCATGAGACTCTTAATCTCAGGGTCGTGGGTTCGAGCCCCACGTTGGGCGGTGCCCGCTCCTTATTAACAAAGTTTCCCGCTCATCCTTGAACCTCTTACACCTCGATGGTACCGAGCACTGCGTTTTAATGCACAGGTGTGATCAAACCGAGATGAAAAGGGCGTATCTAGCTCCTTGCCCGAGAGATAAATCAAAGGTTCCGCAGATAATCCCTTGGCTCCGGTCACCCGGACGCAGATAGGAGCTGCAGCCATCATAACTTGTATGAAAACTAAGAAGAGCTCCTGTCTATTTACAGTTTCATTTACTCTAGCGTTTCCTTAAACATTGCGTGTACGAAGGCTAAGAAATTGGAGAGCTATTCTAATACAATAACTATTAGGAATCTTTTCGGCATAACAGTTTCACTGTGATTTTGCAGGTAACACGTACGTTGGGAAAACATTTTGAACGCGATCAATAACCGCACTGGAAAAATGTGGGAAAGAAAGGGCGAAAAGCGACTCGTCAACATGTGGAAATATCTTCCTGAGCGGAGCCCTCTTCTCGAAGCTCAACACTCTGCAAGAGTCACTTCTCCCAACTTGCGCCCGCAGGTTTCCGTAGTGTGCCTGCAAAGAGCCACCCGCTTGAGACAGGTGCACCTCCCGATTTCATTGAACTAAGCTAGATGCACAATTTCTAACGCAGCCTTCATCACAATAGACAGTTCATTTCTCGAAAGCTTGTCGTAAAAAAAGGAAACAAAGAACGAAAACGTATAGCTGACAATCTTCTGAAGATGCAGATTCAGCTTTGGGGAAATGGACATTTTATGTATGCAGATGCTTTTCAAGCGCTGGTTTTAGAACGTCGCTGTGCTTCCAGCATCCTTTTCAGCCTTCTAAACTGGCTACCGAGGTGCCGATCACATTGTAAAGCGGTTGAGAGGCCGGAGCTGCTCAAACCGCTCTTGCCGTTTCCCATCAATCAAAAGCACTATGTTGTTTCTTTGTATGGAAAGCTTTTCAAGTCTGGCATCGACACGCACCTTTCCTGAAACGTCCAAAAGGTGAATGCTTCGCAAAGAAATCCAGTCTACCTTCAGGGGGCATGATGTTGAAATCGGAATGAGCCCTGGGTGGGCTTGAAGCAGCAGCTGTTCAGTTAACAGCTGCACAGAAACGCACCCCGCTCTCTTTGTATCATTCGCAAGTTTGTGGTTAAAGAGTAAAAAAGGCTGGAATTCTTCTGCCAGCCGGCAGGATTTCTTCTGCACTCACCCAGAAAAGCCAAGAATTGTATTTCATCTTTCGCAAGCTGTATTTTCCAGGAGGAGAATGAATACTTGCATTAAACTGAATCAAGCCGACAGAGACGCACAGCCGTTGTTTTTCTCCATGGGAAGTTTTTCGTTAAGGAAAAACACCGTTGTCATTTTCTTGCCAGCCGGCGGTATTTCTTGTGCAGCGATGAGCCAGATTTGTATTTCGTATTTCGCAAGTTGTGTGAATTTCTTGAAGTTGAAAGTGAATTCGCTCCAGAAAAGAAATGTCGCTTGAAAGCCGAGGCTGTTTGTTAAACCGCAGGACCTGAGCTTGCGTTCTGTTTCTCATGGCGTTCGCAAAGGCGATTCCTGCCTTTAAAACTGCTGTGTCTGCGACTGAAAGTGGCGTGTGTCGCAGCTTCTAAAGTCTTGTTGACGCTCCTCGATGTTGCTTTCTCTCTGCCTAAGGAAGTTCGATTGTCGCGTCGGAACGGGGAGACCTAATCCTTCCAGCTTTAAGCCACCCTTCAGTCTTCTGAAGGGTGTCCGAGTGCTAGCATGTCATTTGGCTGTTTTTGGGGGGAAGCGGAGAGCGACATTGAAAAAGGTTACCGCCGCCGCCTCGCCCTCCGTGTTAAATGATTGCAAGCCGGCGGCGGCGGCGCTCCCTGTAGTCGTGGCCGAGCGGTTAAGGCGATGGGCTGGAAAGCCATTGGGGTCTCCCCGCGTCGGCTCGAATCCTGCCGACTACGGCGCCCTTCTCCTGTCGCTTCGGCCTGCCCAGAAAAAGGCGGAGTGCCGTTTCTCTCTTCCTGCTTCTTGTACAAACGCTAAATCGCTTGGACCTGCTGCCTTGGAAGTAATGTCTTCAACATCCACCAGTGACATTTCACAGCTGGAAGCACACTGCCACGCTTTTGGCATTGGCATGTCTTGCGCCCTACTTCCAGCCTTTGAAGACCTAAGTATTCAAACTGAAAGAACCGGCTGAATGAGTGTTTGCAGTGCACCAGGAGGAGCAGGGACCATAGCATTGGAGGGGTGAGGATGGCGCAGATGGAAACGTTTTCATGCGCTCCTCTGGGAGGAATGAAAAGAAAAGACGAAACCGGAAACAGTAGTAGCCGCAAGAGGAAGTGTCTTCAAGCGCCAAGCAAGCGCTCCTCGTTAGTATAGTGGTGCGTATCCCCGCCTGTCACGTGGGAGACCAGGGATGGATTGCTTGACGGCGAGCCAGGTTGCTTTTCTCCCATCAGATTCCAACCGCTAATGCTAACGCAGTGTGTGGGAGCTTACATGCTTTAACTTTCCCGTCTTTTTCGGACGACTATTCCAAAGGGGTAACCTGAAGGAATAGGGGCCTGAAGACACGAGGCATTCTTAAACCAGCACTGGGCTGCACGGCCTTCTGTTGTGATCAGGTTATATTCGAGTCAAAAAGCCAGAGCATCCGCTTCCATCCTATGGAGCACGAGCTAAATCGGAAGAGGCAGGGGATACACCTACGCCTATCGGCGCACGTTCCCCGCGGCAGGCTGCTTCACCCATTTGCACCCGACTGGAGACGGCACTGAGCAAGCTTTTTGTCAGGAGTGGGATTCGAACCCACGCCTCCAGGGGAGACTGCGACCTGAACGCAGCGCCTTAGACCGCTCGGCCATCCTGACGCGGGCCCCCTGTCCCGGGGCGGTCTGATGAGCCACCGCGATCCCACTACGCTCCTCGAGTATCGCACTGTTATTAATACTACAGTGTGACTCCAGCATTAAAATGTTTGGAAAATGTGTCGGCTTTTATAATCCAGTGTAGAGCAGCATGTGATGATTTGTGCTACAACACCAAGCGCTCAAAGTGACGTCTGCGTTTGTCGTTGAAACTTTCAACTTTCATCACTTATGTAGGAAATAAAAAGAGCAGTTGTGCGCCACACGCAGAGAGGCCGTCAGCAGAGTGGCGCAGCGGAAGCGTGCTGGGCCCATAACCCAGAGGTCGATGGATCGAAACCATCCTCTGCTACATGTGTCCTATGCACGATTCATAAGCGTGCCATTAGGTTAGCAAAGTGCCTTCAAATAGTCTGCATCTCCCTTTCTTTAAATTCTGTCCTGAGTTTCTCTCTCGTGTGTGTTTGTGCAAGCTTGACACTTGCGGGACTCTTTAATCTTCACCAATACGGAGATGACCAAATGTGTCTTCGGTTGTTCTGAGGTCTTTGATAGTTTCTTTGAAAGCTTCAACTGAACCTCGAAATCGAAGCAGTTATGTTTATATTGATTTCTCGCGTTAATCATTACGAACCAGGAACAGCCAGCACACTCGGTCGCATTAGTAATTATGTCACGTCTCTACTTAGCAGAGCATTCAAAGGCCCACTGGAAGTAGTAAAGCACTAAAACACTGCAAAACTGAACTCGGGAAAATCATACTGGGAGCTCTGAGCGATGTCTGCATCCAAGCCATCCAATACGGACTCTGAAACCTTGGAATATCAACACTATGATGCGCTACCTTTTACCTGGAGCAAAACGATGGAATTAGAAGAATGCTTACCGCAGGATACAACTGTGCCGCTGTTATTTGGAGCACGGTTTTCACTTGCATGAAAACTACAGCAGAAGGTAGAAGGATGATCACTGAGGAGTCCACGCGGGCATGCTGAGGAGATTGTAGGTCGTACATTTCAATGATTACTGACATTTGCGCTGCTGGAGGTACAGTAATCAACAAAGAACAGGGTGTGCTACTCTCGAATCCGGTCAGCACATGATGAAAAGCCAGGAAGTATACCTTGTCAAATTGCCGTCAACAGGGACAAGTTAACCACCAGCTCCACCGGCGCCCGGCTAGCTCAGTCGGTAGAGCATGAGACTCTTAATCTCAGGGTTGTGGGTTCGAGCCCCACGTTGGGCGGTGCCCGTCTCCTTATTAACAAAGTTTCCCGCTCATCCTTGAACCTCTTACACCTCGATGGTACCGAGCACTGCGTTTTAATGCACAGGTGTGATCAAACCGAGATGAAAAGGGCGTATCTAGCTCCTTGCCCGAGAGATAAATCAAAGGTTCCGCAGATAATCCCTTGGCTCCGGTCACCCGGACGCAGATAGGAGCTGCAGCCATCATAACTTGTATGAAAACTAAGAAGAGCTCCTGTCTATTTACAGTTTCATTTACTCTAGCGTTTCCTTAAACATTGCGTGTACGAAGGCTAAGAAATTGGAGAGCTATTCTAATACAATAACTATTAGGAATCTTTTCGGCATAACAGTTTCACTGTGATTTTGCAGGTAACACGTACGTTGGGAAAACATTTTGAACGCGATCAATAACCGCACTGGAAAAATGTGGGAAAGAAAGGGCGAAAAACGACTCTTCAACATGTGGAAATATCTTCCTGAGCGGAGCCCTCTTCTCGAAGCTCAACACTCTGCAAGAGTCACTTCTCCCAACTTGCGCCCGCAGGTTTCCGTAGTGTGCCTGCAAAGAGCCACCCGCTTGAGACAGGTGCACCTCCCGATTTCATTGAACTAAGCTAGATGCACAATTTCTAACGCAGCCTTCATCACAATAGACAGTTCATTTCTCGAAAGCTTGTCGTAAAAAAAGGAAACAAAGAACGAAAACGTATAGCTGACAATCTTCTGAAGATGCAGATTCAGCTTTGGGGAAATGGACATTTTATGTATGCAGATGCTTTTCAAGCGCTGGTTTTAGAACGTCGCTGTGCTTCCAGCATCCTTTTCAGCCTTCTAAACTGGCTACCGAGGTGCCGATCACATTGTAAAGCGGTTGAGAGGCCGGAGCTGCTCAAACCGCTCTTGCCGTTTCCCATCAATCAAAAGCACTATGTTGTTTCTTTGTATGGAAAGCTTTTCAAGTCTGGCATCGACATGCACCTTTCCTGAAACGTCCAAAAGGTGAATGCTTCGCAAAGAAATCCAGTCTACCTTCAGGGGGCATGATGTTGAAATCGGAATGAGCCCTGGGTGGGCTTGAAGCAGCAGCTGTTCAGTTAACAGCTGCACAGAAACGCACCCCGCTCTCTTTGTATCATTCGCAAGTTTGTGGTTAAAGAGTAAAAAAGGCTGGAATTCTTCTGCCAGCCGGCAGGATTTCTTCTGCACTCACCCAGAAAAGCCAAGAATTGTATTTCATCTTTCGCAAGCTGTATTTTCCAGGAGGAGAATGAATACTTGCATTAAACTGAATCAAGCCGACAGAGACGCACAGCCGTTGTTTTTCTCCATGGGAAGTTTTTCGTTAAGGAAAAACACCGTTGTCATTTTCTTGCCAGCCGGCGGTATTTCTTGTGCAGCGATGAGCCAGATTTGTATTTCGTATTTCGCAAGTTGTGTGAATTTCTTGAAGTTGAAAGTGAATTCGCTCCAGAAAAGAAATGTCGCTTGAAAGCCGAGGCTGTTTGTTAAACCGCAGGACCTGAGCTTGCGTTCTGTTTCTCATGGCGTTCGCAAAGGCGATTCCTGCCTTTAAAACTGCTGTGTCTGCGACTGAAAGTGGCGTGTGTCGCAGCTTCTAAAGTCTTGTTGACGCTCCTCGATGTTGCTTTCTCTCTGCCTAAGGAAGTTCGATTGTCGCGTCGGAACGGGGAGACCTAATCCTTCCAGCTTTAAGCCACCCTTCAGTCTTCTGAAGGGTGTCCGAGTGCTAGCATGTCATTTGGCTGTTTTTGGGGGGAAGCGGAGAGCGACATTGAAAAAGGTTACCGCCGCCGCCTCGCCCTCCGTGTTAAATGATTGCAAGCCGGCGGCGGCGGCGCTCCCTGTAGTCGTGGCCGAGCGGTTAAGGCGATGGGCTGGAAAGCCATTGGGGTCTCCCCGCGTCGGCTCGAATCCTGCCGACTACGGCGCCCTTCTCCTGTCGCTTCGGCCTGCCCAGAAAAAGGCGGAGTGCCGTTTCTCTCTTCCTGCTTCTTGTACAAACGCTAAATCGCTTGGACCTGCTGCCTTGGAAGTAATGTCTTCAACATCCACCAGTGACATTTCACAGCTGGAAGCACACTGCCACGCTTTTGGCATTGGCATGTCTTGCGCCCTACTTCCAGCCTTTGAAGACCTAAGTATTCAAACTGAAAGAACCGGCTGAATGAGTGTTTGCAGTGCACCAGGAGGAGCAGGGACCATAGCATTGGAGGGGTGAGGATGGCGCAGATGGAAACGTTTTCATGCGCTCCTCTGGGAGGAATGAAAAGAAAAGACGAAACCGGAAACAGTAGTAGCCGCAAGAGGAAGTGTCTTCAAGCGCCAAGCAAGCGCTCCTCGTTAGTATAGTGGTGCGTATCCCCGCCTGTCACGTGGGAGACCAGGGATGGATTGCTTGACGGCGAGCCAGGTTGCTTTTCTCCCATCAGATTCCAACCGCTAATGCTAACGCAGTGTGTGGGAGCTTACATGCTTTAACTTTCCCGTCTTTTTCGGACGACTATTCCAAAGGGGTAACCTGAAGGAATAGGGGCCTGAAGACACGAGGCATTCTTAAACCAGCACTGGGCTGCACGGCCTTCTGTTGTGATCAGGTTATATTCGAGTCAAAAAGCCAGAGCATCCGCTTCCATCCTATGGAGCACGAGCTAAATCGGAAGAGGCAGGGGATACACCTACGCCTATCGGCGCACGTTCCCCGCGGCAGGCTGCTTCACCCATTTGCACCCGACTGGAGACGGCACTGAGCAAGCTTTTTGTCAGGAGTGGGATTCGAACCCACGCCTCCAGGGGAGACTGCGACCTGAACGCAGCGCCTTAGACCGCTCGGCCATCCTGACGCGGGCCCCCTGTCCCGGGGCGGTCTGATGAGCCACCGCGATCCCACTACGCTCCTCGAGTATCGCACTGTTATTAATACTACAGTGTGACTCCAGCATTAAAATGTTTGGAAAATGTGTCGGCTTTTATAATCCAGTGTAGAGCAGCATGTGATGATTTGTGCTACAACACCAAGCGCTCAAAGTGACGTCTGCGTTTGTCGTTGAAACTTTCAACTTTCATCACTTATGTAGGAAATAAAAAGAGCAGTTGTGCGCCACACGCAGAGAGGCCGTCAGCAGAGTGGCGCAGCGGAAGCGTGCTGGGCCCATAACCCAGAGGTCGATGGATCGAAACCATCCTCTGCTACATGTGTCCTATGCACGATTCATAAGCGTGCCATTAGGTTAGCAAAGTGCCTTCAAATAGTCTGCATCTCCCTTTCTTTAAATTCTGTCCTGAGTTTCTCTCTCGTGTGTGTTTGTGCAAGCTTGACACTTGCGGGACTCTTTAATCTTCACCAATACGGAGATGACCAAATGTGTCTTCGGTTGTTCTGAGGTCTTTGATAGTTTCTTTGAAAGCTTCAACTGAACCTCGAAATCGAAGCAGTTATGTTTATATTGATTTCTCGCGTTAATCATTACGAACCAGGAACAGCCAGCACACTCGGTCGCATTAGTAATTATGTCACGTCTCTACTTAGCAGAGCATTCAAAGGCCCACTGGAAGTAGTAAAGCACTAAAACACTGCAAAACTGAACTCGGGAAAATCATACTGGGAGCTCTGAGCGATGTCTGCATCCAAGCCATCCAATACGGACTCTGAAACCTTGGAATATCAACACTATGATGCGCTACCTTTTACCTGGAGCAAAACGATGGAATTAGAAGAATGCTTACCGCAGGATACAACTGTGCCGCTGTTATTTGGAGCACGGTTTTCACTTGCATGAAAACTACAGCAGAAGGTAGAAGGATGATCACTGAGGAGTCCTCGCGGGCATGCTGAGGAGATTGTAGGTCGTACATTTCAATGATTACTGACATTTGCGCTGCTGGAGGTACAGTAATCAACAAAGAACAGGGTGTGCTACTCTCGAATCCGGTCAGCACATGATGAAAAGCCAGGAAGTATACCTTGTCAAATTGCCGTCAACAGGGACAAGTTAACCACCAGCTCCACCGGCGCCCGGCTAGCTCAGTCGGTAGAGCATGAGACTCTTAATCTCAGGGTTGTGGGTTCGAGCCCCACGTTGGGCGGTGCCCGTCTCCTTATTAACAAAGTTTCCCGCTCATCCTTGAACCTCTTACACCTCGATGGTACCGAGCACTGCGTTTTAATGCACAGGTGTGATCAAACCGAGATGAAAAGGGCGTATCTAGCTCCTTGCCCGAGAGATAAATCAAAGGTTCCGCAGATAATCCCTTGGCTCCGGTCACCCGGACGCAGATAGGAGCTGCAGCCATCATAACTTGTATGAAAACTAAGAAGAGCTCCTGTCTATTTACAGTTTCATTTACTCTAGCGTTTCCTTAAACATTGCGTGTACGAAGGCTAAGAAATTGGAGAGCTATTCTAATACAATAACTATTAGGAATCTTTTCGGCATAACAGTTTCACTGTGATTTTGCAGGTAACACGTACGTTGGGAAAACATTTTGAACGCGATCAATAACCGCACTGGAAAAATGTGGGAAAGAAAGGGCGAAAAACGACTCTTCAACATGTGGAAATATCTTCCTGAGCGGAGCCCTCTTCTCGAAGCTCAACACTCTGCAAGAGTCACTTCTCCCAACTTGCGCCCGCAGGTTTCCGTAGTGTGCCTGCAAAGAGCCACCCGCTTGAGACAGGTGCACCTCCCGATTTCATTGAACTAAGCTAGATGCACAATTTCTAACGCAGCCTTCATCACAATAGACAGTTCATTTCTCGAAAGCTTGTCGTAAAAAAAGGAAACAAAGAACGAAAACGTATAGCTGACAATCTTCTGAAGATGCAGATTCAGCTTTGGGGAAATGGACATTTTATGTATGCAGATGCTTTTCAAGCGCTGGTTTTAGAACGTCGCTGTGCTTCCAGCATCCTTTTCAGCCTTCTAAACTGGCTACCGAGGTGCCGATCACATTGTAAAGCGGTTGAGAGGCCGGAGCTGCTCAAACCGCTCTTGCCGTTTCCCATCAATCAAAAGCACTATGTTGTTTCTTTGTATGGAAAGCTTTTCAAGTCTGGCATCGACATGCACCTTTCCTGAAACGTCCAAAAGGTGAATGCTTCGCAAAGAAATCCAGTCTACCTTCAGGGGGCATGATGTTGAAATCGGAATGAGCCCTGGGTGGGCTTGAAGCAGCAGCTGTTCAGTTAACAGCTGCACAGAAACGCACCCCGCTCTCTTTGTATCATTCGCAAGTTTGTGGTTAAAGAGTAAAAAAGGCTGGAATTCTTCTGCCAGCCGGCAGGATTTCTTCTGCACTCACCCAGAAAAGCCAAGAATTGTATTTCATCTTTCGCAAGCTGTATTTTCCAGGAGGAGAATGAATACTTGCATTAAACTGAATCAAGCCGACAGAGACGCACAGCCGTTGTTTTTCTCCATGGGAAGTTTTTCGTTAAGGAAAAACACCGTTGTCATTTTCTTGCCAGCCGGCGGTATTTCTTGTGCAGCGATGAGCCAGATTTGTATTTCGTATTTCGCAAGTTGTGTGAATTTCTTGAAGTTGAAAGTGAATTCGCTCCAGAAAAGAAATGTCGCTTGAAAGCCGAGGCTGTTTGTTAAACCGCAGGACCTGAGCTTGCGTTCTGTTTCTCATGGCGTTCGCAAAGGCGATTCCTGCCTTTAAAACTGCTGTGTCTGCGACTGAAAGTGGCGTGTGTCGCAGCTTCTAAAGTCTTGTTGACGCTCCTCGATGTTGCTTTCTCTCTGCCTAAGGAAGTTCGATTGTCGCGTCGGAACGGGGAGACCTAATCCTTCCAGCTTTAAGCCACCCTTCAGTCTTCTGAAGGGTGTCCGAGTGCTAGCATGTCATTTGGCTGTTTTTGGGGGGAAGCGGAGAGCGACATTGAAAAAGGTTACCGCCGCCGCCTCGCCCTCCGTGTTAAATGATTGCAAGCCGGCGGCGGCGGCGCTCCCTGTAGTCGTGGCCGAGCGGTTAAGGCGATGGGCTGGAAAGCCATTGGGGTCTCCCCGCGTCGGCTCGAATCCTGCCGACTACGGCGCCCTTCTCCTGTCGCTTCGGCCTGCCCAGAAAAAGGCGGAGTGCCGTTTCTCTCTTCCTGCTTCTTGTACAAACGCTAAATCGCTTGGACCTGCTGCCTTGGAAGTAATGTCTTCAACATCCACCAGTGACATTTCACAGCTGGAAGCACACTGCCACGCTTTTGGCATTGGCATGTCTTGCGCCCTACTTCCAGCCTTTGAAGACCTAAGTATTCAAACTGAAAGAACCGGCTGAATGAGTGTTTGCAGTGCACCAGGAGGAGCAGGGACCATAGCATTGGAGGGGTGAGGATGGCGCAGATGGAAACGTTTTCATGCGCTCCTCTGGGAGGAATGAAAAGAAAAGACGAAACCGGAAACAGTAGTAGCCGCAAGAGGAAGTGTCTTCAAGCGCCAAGCAAGCGCTCCTCGTTAGTATAGTGGTGCGTATCCCCGCCTGTCACGTGGGAGACCAGGGATGGATTGCTTGACGGCGAGCCAGGTTGCTTTTCTCCCATCAGATTCCAACCGCTAATGCTAACGCAGTGTGTGGGAGCTTACATGCTTTAACTTTCCCGTCTTTTTCGGACGACTATTCCAAAGGGGTAACCTGAAGGAATAGGGGCCTGAAGACACGAGGCATTCTTAAACCAGCACTGGGCTGCACGGCCTTCTGTTGTGATCAGGTTATATTCGAGTCAAAAAGCCAGAGCATCCGCTTCCATCCTATGGAGCACGAGCTAAATCGGAAGAGGCAGGGGATACACCTACGCCTATCGGCGCACGTTCCCCGCGGCAGGCTGCTTCACCCATTTGCACCCGACTGGAGACGGCACTGAGCAAGCTTTTTGTCAGGAGTGGGATTCGAACCCACGCCTCCAGGGGAGACTGCGACCTGAACGCAGCGCCTTAGACCGCTCGGCCATCCTGACGCGGGCCCCCTGTCCCGGGGCGGTCTGATGAGCCACCGCGATCCCACTACGCTCCTCGAGTATCGCACTGTTATTAATACTACAGTGTGACTCCAGCATTAAAATGTTTGGAAAATGTGTCGGCTTTTATAATCCAGTGTAGAGCAGCATGTGATGATTTGTGCTACAACACCAAGCGCTCAAAGTGACGTCTGCGTTTGTCGTTGAAACTTTCAACTTTCATCACTTATGTAGGAAATAAAAAGAGCAGTTGTGCGCCACACGCAGAGAGGCCGTCAGCAGAGTGGCGCAGCGGAAGCGTGCTGGGCCCATAACCCAGAGGTCGATGGATCGAAACCATCCTCTGCTACATGTGTCCTATGCACGATTCATAAGCGTGCCATTAGGTTAGCAAAGTGCCTTCAAATAGTCTGCATCTCCCTTTCTTTAAATTCTGTCCTGAGTTTCTCTCTCGTGTGTGTTTGTGCAAGCTTGACACTTGCGGGACTCTTTAATCTTCACCAATACGGAGATGACCAAATGTGTCTTCGGTTGTTCTGAGGTCTTTGATAGTTTCTTTGAAAGCTTCAACTGAACCTCGAAATCGAAGCAGTTATGTTTATATTGATTTCTCGCGTTAATCATTACGAACCAGGAACAGCCAGCACACTCGGTCGCATTAGTAATTATGTCACGTCTCTACTTAGCAGAGCATTCAAAGGCCCACTGGAAGTAGTAAAGCACTAAAACACTGCAAAACTGAACTCGGGAAAATCATACTGGGAGCTCTGAGCGATGTCTGCATCCAAGCCATCCAATACGGACTCTGAAACCTTGGAATATCAACACTATGATGCGCTACCTTTTACCTGGAGCAAAACGATGGAATTAGAAGAATGCTTACCGCAGGATACAACTGTGCCGCTGTTATTTGGAGCACGGTTTTCACTTGCATGAAAACTACAGCAGAAGGTAGAAGGATGATCACTGAGGAGTCCTCGCGGGCATGCTGAGGAGATTGTAGGTCGTACATTTCAATGATTACTGACATTTGCGCTGCTGGAGGTACAGTAATCAACAAAGAACAGGGTGTGCTACTCTCGAATCCGGTCAGCACATGATGAAAAGCCAGGAAGTATACCTTGTCAAATTGCCGTCAACAGGGACAAGTTAACCACCAGCTCCACCGGCGCCCGGCTAGCTCAGTCGGTAGAGCATGAGACTCTTAATCTCAGGGTCGTGGGTTCGAGCCCCACGTTGGGCGGTGCCCGCTCCTTATTAACAAAGTTTCCCGCTCATCCTTGAACCTCTTACACCTCGATGGTACCGAGCACTGCGTTTTAATGCACAGGTGTGATCAAACCGAGATGAAAAGGGCGTATCTAGCTCCTTGCCCGAGAGATAAATCAAAGGTTCCACAGATAATCCCTTGGCTCCGGTCACCCGGACGCAGATAGGAGCTGCAGCCATCATAACTTGTATGAAAACTAAGAAGAGCTCCTGTCTATTTACAGTTTCATTTACTCTAGCGTTTCCTTAAACATTGCGTGTACGAAGGCTAAGAAATTGGAGAGCTATTCTAATACAATAACTATTAGGAATCTTTTCGGCATAACAGTTTCACTGTGATTTTGCAGGTAACACGTACGTTGGGAAAACATTTTGAACGCGATCAATAACCGCACTGGAAAAATGTGGGAAAGAAAGGGCGAAAAGCGACTCTTCAACATGTGGAAATATCTTCCTGAGCGGAGCCCTCTTCTCGAAGCTCAACACTCTGCAAGAGTCACTTCTCCCAACTTGCGCCCGCAGGTTTCCGTAGTGTGCCTGCAAAGAGCCACCCGCTTGAGACAGGTGCACCTCCCGATTTCATTGAACTAAGCTAGATGCACAATTTCTAACGCAGCCTTCATCACAATAGACAGTTCATTTCTCGAAAGCTTGTCGTAAAAAAAGGAAACAAAGAACGAAAACGTATAGCTGACAATCTTCTGAAGATGCAGATTCAGCTTTGGGGAAATGGACATTTTATGTATGCAGATGCTTTTCAAGCGCTGGTTTTAGAACGTCGCTGTGCTTCCAGCATCCTTTTCAGCCTTCTAAACTGGCTACCGAGGTGCCGATCACATTGTAAAGCGGTTGAGAGGCCGGAGCTGCTCAAACCGCTCTTGCCGTTTCCCATCAATCAAAAGCACTATGTTGTTTCTTTGTATGGAAAGCTTTTCAAGTCTGGCATCGACATGCACCTTTCCTGAAACGTCCAAAAGGTGAATGCTTCGCAAAGAAATCCAGTCTACCTTCAGGGGGCATGATGTTGAAATCGGAATGAGCCCTGGGTGGGCTTGAAGCAGCAGCTGTTCAGTTAACAGCTGCACAGAAACGCACCCCGCTCTCTTTGTATCATTCGCAAGTTTGTGGTTAAAGAGTAAAAAAGGCTGGAATTCTTCTGCCAGCCGGCAGGATTTCTTCTGCACTCACCCAGAAAAGCCAAGAATTGTATTTCATCTTTCGCAAGCTGTATTTTCCAGGAGGAGAATGAATACTTGCATTAAACTGAATCAAGCCGACAGAGACGCACAGCCGTTGTTTTTCTCCATGGGAAGTTTTTCGTTAAGGAAAAACACCGTTGTCATTTTCTTGCCAGCCGGCGGTATTTCTTGTGCAGCGATGAGCCCGATTTGTATTTCGTATTTCGCAAGTTGTGTGAATTTCTTGAAGTTGAAAGTGAATTCGCTCCAGAAAAGAAATGTCGCTTGAAAGCCGTGGCTGTTTGTTAAACCGCAGGACCTGAGCTTGCGTTCTGTTTCTCATGGCGTTCGCAAAGGCGATTCCTGCCTTTAAAACTGCTGTGTCTGCGACTGAAAGTGGCGTGTGTCGCAGCTTCTAAAGTCTTGTTGACGCTCCTCGATGTTGCTTTCTCTCAGCCTAAGGAAGTTCGATTGTCGCGTCGGAACGGGGAGACCTAATCCTTCCAGCTTTAAGCCACCCTTCAGTCTTCTGAAGGGTGTCCGAGTGCTAGCATGTGATTTGGCTTTTTTGGGGGGGAAACGGAGAGCGACATTGAAAAAGGTTACCGCCGCCGCCTCGCCCTCCGTGTTAAATGATCGCAAGCCGGCGGCGGCGGCGCTCCCTATAGTCGTGGCCGAGCGGTTAAGGCGCTGGGCTAGAAAGCCATTGGGGTCTCCCCGCGGCGGCTCGAATCCTGCCCACTACGGCGCCCTTCTCCTGTCGCTTCGGCCTGCCCAGAAAAAGGCGGAGTGCCGTTTCTCTCTTCCTGCTTCTTGTACAAACGCTAAATCGCTTGGACCTGCTGCCTTGGAAGTAATGTCTTCAACATCCACCAGTGACATTTCACAGCTGGAAGCACACTGCCACGCTTTTGGCATTGGCATGTCTTGCGCCCTACTTCCAGCCTTTGAAGACCTAAGTATTCAAACTGAAAGAACCGGCTGAATGAGTGTTTGCAGTGCACCAGGAGGAGCAGGGACCATAGCATTGGAGGGGTGAGGATGGCGCAGATGGAAACGTTTTCATGCGCTCCTCTGGGAGGAATGAAAAGAAAAGACGAAACCGGAAACAGTAGTAGCCGCAAGAGGAAGTGTCTTCAAGCGCCAAGCAAGCGCTCCTCGTTAGTATAGTGGTGCGTATCCCCGCCTGTCACGTGGGAGACCAGGGATGGATTGCTTGACGGCGAGCCAGGTTGCTTTTCTCCCATCAGATTTCAACCGCTAATGCTAACGCAGTGTGTGGGAGCTTACATGCTTTTCCTTTCCCTTTTTTTTCCTTTCAGCACATGATGAAAAGCCAGGAAGTATACCTTGTCAAATTGCCGTCAACAGGGACAAGTTAACCACCAGCTCCACCGGCGCCCGGCTAGCTCAGTCGGTAGAGCATGAGACTCTTAATCTCAGGGTTGTGGGTTCGAGCCCCACGTTGGGCGGTGCCCGTCTCCTTATTAACAAAGTTTCCCGCTCATCCTTGAACCTCTTACACCTCGATGGTACCGAGCACTGCGTTTTAATGCACAGGTGTGATCAAACCGAGATGAAAAGGGCGTATCTAGCTCCTTGCCCGAGAGATAAATCAAAGGTTCCGCAGATAATCCCTTGGCTCCGGTCACCCGGACGCAGATAGGAGCTGCAGCCATCATAACTTGTCGTCTTTTTCGGACGACTATTCCAAAGGGGTAACCTGAAGGAATAGGGGCCTGAAGACACGAGGCATTCTTAAACCAGCACTGGGCTGCACGGCCTTCTGTTGTGATCAGGTTATATTCGAGTCAAAAAGCCAGAGCATCCGCTTCCATCCTATGGAGCACGAGCTAAATCGGAAGAGGCAGGGGATACACCTACGCCTATCGGCGCACGTTCCCTGCGGCAGGCTGCTTCACCCATTTGCACCCGACTGGAGACGGCACTGAGCAAGCTTTTTGTCAGGAGTGGGATTCGAACCCACGCCTCCAGGGGAGACTGCGACCTGAACGCAGCGCCTTAGACCGCTCGGCCATCCTGACGCGGGCCCCCTGTCCCGGGGCGGTCTGATGAGCCACCGCGATCCCACTACGCTCCTCGAGTATCGCACTGTTATTAATACTACAGTGTGACTCCAGCATTAAAATGTTTGGAAAATGTGTCGGCTTTTATAATCCAGTGTAGAGCAGCATGTGATGATTTGTGCTACAACACCAAGCGCTCAAAGTGACGTCTGCGTTTGTCGTTGAAACTTTCAACTCTTTCATCACTGATGTAGGAAATAAAAAGAGCAGTTGTGCGCCACACGCAGAGAGGCCGTCAGCAGAGTGGCGCAGCGGAAGCGTGCTGGGCCCATAACCCAGAGGTCGATGGATCGAAACCATCCTCTGCTACATGTGTCCTATGCACGATTCATAAGCATGCCATTGGGTTAGCAAAGTGCCTTCAAATAGTCTGCATCTCCCTTTCTTTAAATTCTGTCCTGAGTTTCTCTCTCGTGTGTGTTTGTGCAAGCTTGACACTTGCGGGACTCTTTAATCTTCACCAATACGGAGATGACCAAATGTGTCTTCGGTTGTTCTGAGGTCTTTGATAGTTTCTTTGAAAGCTTCAACTGAACCTCGAAATCGAAGCAGTTATGTTTATATTGATTTCTCGCGTTAATCATTACGAACCAGGAACAGCCAGCACACTCGGTCGCATTAGTAATTATGTCACGTCTCTACTTAGCAGAGCATTCAAAGGCCCACTGGAAGTAGTAAAGCACTAAAACACTGCAAAACTGAACTCGGGAAAATCATACTGGGAGCTCTGAGCGATGTCTGCATCCAAGCCATCCAATACGGACTCTGAAACCTTGGAATATCAACACTATGATGCGCTACCTTTTACCTGGAGCAAAACGATGGAATTAGAAGAATGCTTACCGCAGGATACAACTGTGCCGCTGTTATTTGGAGCACGGTTTTCACTTGCATGAAAACTACAGCAGAACGTAGAAGGATGATCACTGAGGAGTCCACGCGGGCATGCTGAGGAGATTGTAGGTCGTACATTTCAATGATTACTGACATTTGCGCTGCTGGAGGTACAGTAATCAACAAAGAACAGGGTGTGCTACTCTCGAATCCGGTCAGCACATGATGAAAAGCCAGGAAGTATACCTTGTCAAATTGCCGTCAACAGGGACAAGTTAACCACCAGCTCCACCGGCGCCCGGCTAGCTCAGTCGGTAGAGCATGAGACTCTTAATCTCAGGGTCGTGGGTTCGAGCCCCACGTTGGGCGGTGCCCGTCTCCTTATTAACAAAGTTTCCCGCTCATCCTTGAACCTCTTACACCTCGATGGTACCGAGCACTGCGTTTTAATGCACAGGTGTGATCAAACCGAGATGAAAAGGGCGTATCTAGCTCCTTGCCCGAGAGATAAATCAAAGGTTCCGCAGATAATCCCTTGGCTCCGGTCACCCGGACGCAGATAGGAGCTGCAGCCATCATAACTTGTATGAAAACTAAGAAGAGCTCCTGTCTATTTACAGTTTCATTTACTCTAGCGTTTCCTTAAACATTGCGTGTACGAAGGCTAAGAAATTGGAGAGCTATTCTAATACAATAACTATTAGGAATCTTTTCGGCATAACAGTTTCACTGTGATTTTGCAGGTAACACGTACGTTGGGAAAACATTTTGAACGCGATCAATAACCGCACTGGAAAAATGTGGGAAAGAAAGGGCGAAAAGCGACTCTTCAACATGTGGAAATATCTTCCTGAGCGGAGCCCTCTTCTCGAAGCTCAACACTCTGCAAGAGTCACTTCTCCCAACTTGCGCCCGCAGGTTTCCGTAGTGTGCCTGCAAAGAGCCATCCGCTTGAGACAGGTGCACCTCCCGATTTCATTGAACTAAGCTAGATGCACAATTTCTAACGCAGCCTTCATCACAATAGACAGTTCATTTCTCGAAAGCTTGTCGTAAAAAAAGGAAACAAAGAACGAAAACGTATAGCTGACAATCTTCTGAAGCTGCAGATTCAGCTTTGGGGAAATGGACATTTTATGTATGCAGATGCTTTTCAAGCGCTGGTTTTAGAACGTCGCTGTGCTTCCAGCATCCTTTTCAGCCTTCTAAACTGGCTACCGAGGTGCCGATCACATTGTAAAGCGGTTGAGAGGCCGGAGCTGCTCAAACCGCTCTTGCCGTTTCCCATCAATCAAAAGCACTATGTTGTTTCTTTGTATGGAAAGCTTTTCAAGTCTGGCATCGACACGCACCTTTCCTGAAACGTCCAAAAGGTGAATGCTTCGCAAAGAAATCCAGTCTACCTTCAGGGGGCATGATGTTGAAATCGGAATGAGCCCTGGGTGGGCTTGAAGCAGCAGCTGTTCAGTTAACAGCTGCACAGAAACGCACCCCGCTTGCTTTGTATCATTCGCAAGTTTGTGGTTAAAGAGTAAAAAAGGCTGGAATTCTTCTGCCAGCCGGCAGGATTTCTTCTGCACTCACCCAGAAAAGCCAAGAATTGTATTTCATCTTTCGCAAGCTGTATTTTCCAGGAGGAGAATGAATACTTGCATTAAACTGAATCAAGCCGACAGAGACGCACAGCCGTTGTTTTTCTCCATGGGAAGTTTTTCGTTAAGGAAAAACACCGTTGTCATTTTCTTGCCAGCCGGCGGTATTTCTTGTGCAGCGATGAGCCCGATTTGTATTTCGTATTTCGCAAGTTGTGTGAATTTCTTGAAGTTGAAAGTGAATTCGCTCCAGAAAAGAAATGTCCAGTCGCATGAAAGCCGTGGCTGTTTGTTAAACCGCAGGACAGGACAGCTTGCGTTCTGTTTCTCATGGCGTTCGCAAAGGCGATTCCTGCCTTTAAAACTGCTGTGTCTGCGACTGAAAGTGGCGTGTGTCGCAGCTTCTAAAGTCTTGTTGACGCTCCTCGATGTTGCTTTCTCTCTGCCTAAGGAAGTTCGATTGTCGCGTCGGAAGGAGGAGACCTAATCATTCCAGCTTTAAGCCACCCTTCAGTCTTGTGAAGGGTGTCCGAGTGCTAGCATGTCATTTGGCTTTTTTGGGGGGGAAACGGAGAGCGACATTGAAAAAGGTTACCGCCGCCGCCTCGCCCTCCGTGTTAAATGATCGCAAGCCGGCGGCGGCGGCGCTCCCTATAGTCGTGGCCGAGCGGTTAAGGCGCTGGGCTAGAAAGCCATTGGGGTCTCCCCGCGTCGGCTCGAATCCTGCCGACTACGGCGCCCTTCTCCTGTCGCTTCGGCCTGCCCAGAAAAAGGCGGAGTGCCGTTTCTCTCTTCCTGCTTCTTGTACAAACGCTAAATCGCTTGGACCTGCTGCCTTGGAAGTAATGTCTTCAACATCCACCAGTGACATTTCACAGCTGGAAGCACACTGCCACGCTTTTGGCATTGGCATGTCTTGCGCCCTACTTCCAGCCTTTGAAGACCTAAGTATTCAAACTGAAAGAACCGGCTGAATGAGTGTTTGCAGTGCACCAGGAGGAGCAGGGACCATAGCATTGGAGGGGTGAGGATGGCGCAGATGGAAACGTTTTCATGCGCTCCTCTGGGAGGAATGAAAAGAAAAGACGAAACCGGAAACAGTAGTAGCCGCAAGAGGAAGTGTCTTCAAGCGCCAAGCAAGCGCTCCTCGTTAGTATAGTGGTGCGTATCCCCGCCTGTCACGTGGGAGACCAGGGATGGATTGCTTGACGGCGAGCCAGGTTGCTTTTCTCCCATCAGATTCCAACCGCTAATGCTAACGCAGTGTGTGGGAGCTTACATGCTTTTCCTTTCCCGTCTTTTTCGGACGACTATTCCAAAGGGGTAACCTGAAGGAATAGGGGCCTGAAGACACGAGGCATTCTTAAACCAGCACTGGGCTGCACGGCCTTCTGTTGTGATCAGGTTATATTCGAGTCAAAAAGCCAGAGCATCCGCTTCCATCCTATGGAGCACGAGCTAAATCGGAAGAGGCAGGGGATACACCTACGCCTATCGGCGCACGTTCCCTGCGTCAGGCTGCTTCACCCATTTGCACCCGACTGGAGACGGCACTGAGCAAGCTTTTTGTCAGGAGTGAGATTCGAACCAACGCCTCCAGGGGAGACTGCGACCTGAACGCAGCGCCTTAGACCGCTCGGCCATCCTGACGCTGGCCCCTAATCCCGGGGCGGTCTGATGAGCCACCGCGATCCCACTACGCTCCTCGAGTATCGCACTGTTATTAATACTACATTGTGACTCCAGCATTAAAATGTTTGGAAAATGTGTCGGCTTTTATAATCCAGTGTAGAGCAGCATGTGATGATTTGTGCTACAACACCAAGCGCTCAAAGTGACGTCTGCGTTTGTCGTTGAAACTTTCAACTCTTTCATCACTTATGTAGGAAATAAAAAGAGCAGTTGTGCGCCACACGCAGAGAGGCCGTCAGCAGAGTGGCGCAGCGGAAGCGTGCTGGGCCCATAACCCAGAGGTCGATGGATCGAAACCATCCTCTGCTACGTGTGTCCTATGCACGATTCCTAAGCGTGCCATTGGGTTAGCAAAGTGCCTTCAAATAGTCTGCATCTCCCTTTCTTTAAATTCTGTCCTGAGTTTCTCTCTCGTGTGTGTTTGTGCAAGCTTGACACTTGCGGGACTCTTTAATCTTCACCAATACGGAGATGACCAAATGTGTCTTCGGTTGTTCTGAGGTCTTTGATAGTTTCTTTGAAAGCTTCAACTGAACCTCGAAATCGAAGCAGTTATGTTTATATTGATTTCTCGCGTTAATCATTACGAACCAGGAACAGCCAGCACACTCGGTCGCATTAGTAATTATGTCACGTCTCTACTTAGCAGAGCATTCAAAGGCCCACTGGAAGTAGTAAAGCACTAAAACACTGCAAAACTGAACTCGGGAAAATCATACTGGGAGCTCTGAGCGATGTCTGCATCCAAGCCATCCAATACGGACTCTGAAACCTTGGAATATCAACACTATGATGCGCTACCTTTTACCTGGAGCAAAACGATGGAATTAGAAGAATGCTTACCGCAGGATACAACTGTGCCGCTGTTATTTGGAGCACGGTTTTCACTTGCATGAAAACTACAGCAGAACGTAGAAGGATGATCACTGAGAAGTCCACAATGCTGAGGAGATTGTAGGTCGTACATTTCAATGATTACTGACATTTGCGCTGCTGGAGGTACAGTAATCAACAAAGAACAGGGTGTGCTACTCTCGAATCCGGTCAGCACATGATGAAAAGCCAGGAAGTATACCTTGTCAAATTGCCGTCAACAGGGACAAGTTAACCACCTGCGCCACCGGCGCCCGGCTAGCTCAGTCGGTAGAGCATGAGACTCTTAATCTCAGGGTCGTGGGTTCGAGCCCCACGTTGGGCGGTGCCCGTCTCCTTATTAACAAAGTTTCCCGCTCATCCTTGAACCTCTTACACCTCGATGGTACCGAGCACTGCGTTTTAATGCACAGGTGTGATCAAACTGAGATGAAAAGGGCGTATCTAGCTCCTTGCCCGAGAGATAAATCAAAGGTTCCGCAGATAATCCCTTGGCTCCGGTCACCCGGACGCAGATAGGAGCTGCAGCCATCATAACTTGTATGAAAACTAAGAAGAGCTCCTGTCTATTTACAGTTTCATTTACTCTAGCGTTTCCTTAAACATTGCGTGTACGAAGGCTAAGAAATTGGAGAGCTATTCTAATACAATAACTATTAGGAATCTTTTCGCCATAACAGTTTCACTGTGATTTTGCAGGTAACACGTACGTTGGGAAAACATTTTGAACGCGATCAATAACCGCACTGGAAAAATGTGGGAAAGAAAGGGCGAAAAGCGACTCTTCAACATGTGGAAATATCTTCCTGAGCGGAGCCCTCTTCTCAAAGCTCAACACTCTGCAAGAGTCACTTCTCCCAACTTGCGCCCGCAGGTTTCCGTAGTGTGCCTGCAAAGAGCCATCCGCTTGAGACAGGCGCACCTCCCGATTTCATTGAACTAAGCTAGATGCACAATTTCTAATGCAGCCTTCATCACAATAGACAGTTCATTTCTCGAAAGCTTGTCATGTAAAAAAGGAAACAAAGAACGAAAACGTATAGCTGACAATCTTCTGAAGCTGCAGATTCAGCTTTGGGGAAATGGACATTTTATGTATGCAGATGCTTTTCAAGCGCTGGTTTTAGAACGTCGCTGTGCTTCCAGCATCCTTTTCAGCCTTCTAAACTGGCTACCGAGGTGCCGATCACATTGTAAAGCGGTTGAGAGGCCGGAGCTGCTCAAACCGCTCTTGCCGTTTCCCATCAATCAAAAGCACTATGTTGTTTCTTTGTATGGAAAGCTTTTCAAGTCTGGCATCGACACGCACCTTTCCTGAAACGTCCAAAAGGTGAATGCTTCGCAAAGAAATCCAGTCTACCTTCAGGGGGCATGATGTTGAAATCGGAATGAGCCCTGGGTGGGCTTGAAGCAGCAGCTGTTCAGTTAACAGCTGCACAGAAACGCACCCCGCTTGCTTTGTATCATTCGCAAGTTTGTGGTTAAAGAGTAAAAAAGGCTGGAATTCTTCTGCCAGCCGGCAGGATTTCTTCTGCACTCACCCAGAAAAGCCAAGAATTGTATTTCATCTTTCGCAAGCTGTATTTTCCAGGAGGAGAATGAATACTTGCATTAAACTGAATCAAGCCGACAGAGACGCACAGCCGTTGTTTTTCTCCATGGGAAGTTTTTCGTTAAGGAAAAACACCGTTGTCATTTTCTTGCCAGCCGGCGGTATTTCTTGTGCAGCGATGAGCCCGATTTGTATTTCGTATTTCGCAAGTTGTGTGAATTTCTTGAAGTTGAAAGTGAATTCGCTCCAGAAAAGAAATGTCCAGTCGCATGAAAGCCGTGGCTGTTTGTTAAACCGCAGGACAGGACAGCTTGCGTTCTGTTTCTCATGGCGTTCGCAAAGGCGATTCCTGCCTTTAAAACTGCTGTGTCTGCGACTGAAAGTGGCGTGTGTCGCAGCTTCTAAAGTCTTGTTGACGCTCCTCGATGTTGCTTTCTCTCTGCCTAAGGAAGTTCGATTGTCGCGTCGGAAGGAGGAGACCTAATCATTCCAGCTTTAAGCCACCCTTCAGTCTTGTGAAGGGTGTCCGAGTGCTAGCATGTCATTTGGCTTTTTTGGGGGGGAAACGGAGAGCGACATTGAAAAAGGTTACCGCCGCCGCCTCGCCCTCCGTGTTAAATGATCGCAAGCCGGCGGCGGCGGCGCTCCCTATAGTCGTGGCCGAGCGGTTAAGGCGCTGGGCTAGAAAGCCATTGGGGTCTCCCCGCGTCGGCTCGAATCCTGCCGACTACGGCGCCCTTCTCCTGTCGCTTCGGCCTGCCCAGAAAAAGGCGGAGTGCCGTTTCTCTCTTCCTGCTTCTTGTACAAACGCTAAATCGCTTGGACCTGCTGCCTTGGAAGTAATGTCTTCAACATCCACCAGTGACATTTCACAGCTGGAAGCACACTGCCACGCTTTTGGCATTGGCATGTCTTGCGCCCTACTTCCAGCCTTTGAAGACCTAAGTATTCAAACTGAAAGAACCGGCTGAATGAGTGTTTGCAGTGCACCAGGAGGAGCAGGGACCATAGCATTGGAGGGGTGAGGATGGCGCAGATGGAAACGTTTTCATGCGCTCCTCTGGGAGGAATGAAAAGAAAAGACGAAACCGGAAACAGTAGTAGCCGCAAGAGGAAGTGTCTTCAAGCGCCAAGCAAGCGCTCCTCGTTAGTATAGTGGTGCGTATCCCCGCCTGTCACGTGGGAGACCAGGGATGGATTGCTTGACGGCGAGCCAGGTTGCTTTTCTCCCATCAGATTCCAACCGCTAATGCTAACGCAGTGTGTGGGAGCTTACATGCTTTTCCTTTCCCGTCTTTTTCGGACGACTATTCCAAAGGGGTAACCTGAAGGAATAGGGGCCTGAAGACACGAGGCATTCTTAAACCAGCACTGGGCTGCACGGCCTTCTGTTGTGATCAGGTTATATTCGAGTCAAAAAGCCAGAGCATCCGCTTCCATCCTATGGAGCACGAGCTAAATCGGAAGAGGCAGGGGATACACCTACGCCTATCGGCGCACGTTCCCTGCGTCAGGCTGCTTCACCCATTTGCACCCGACTGGAGACGGCACTGAGCAAGCTTTTTGTCAGGAGTGAGATTCGAACCAACGCCTCCAGGGGAGACTGCGACCTGAACGCAGCGCCTTAGACCGCTCGGCCATCCTGACGCTGGCCCCTAATCCCGGGGCGGTCTGATGAGCCACCGCGATCCCACTACGCTCCTCGAGTATCGCACTGTTATTAATACTACATTGTGACTCCAGCATTAAAATGTTTGGAAAATGTGTCGGCTTTTATAATCCAGTGTAGAGCAGCATGTGATGATTTGTGCTACAACACCAAGCGCTCAAAGTGACGTCTGCGTTTGTCGTTGAAACTTTCAACTCTTTCATCACTTATGTAGGAAATAAAAAGAGCAGTTGTGCGCCACACGCAGAGAGGCCGTCAGCAGAGTGGCGCAGCGGAAGCGTGCTGGGCCCATAACCCAGAGGTCGATGGATCGAAACCATCCTCTGCTACGTGTGTCCTATGCACGATTCCTAAGCGTGCCATTGGGTTAGCAAAGTGCCTTCAAATAGTCTGCATCTCCCTTTCTTTAAATTCTGTCCTGAGTTTCTCTCTCGTGTGTGTTTGTGCAAGCTTGACACTTGCGGGACTCTTTAATCTTCACCAATACGGAGATGACCAAATGTGTCTTCGGTTGTTCTGAGGTCTTTGATAGTTTCTTTGAAAGCTTCAACTGAACCTCGAAATCGAAGCAGTTATGTTTATATTGATTTCTCGCGTTAATCATTACGAACCAGGAACAGCCAGCACACTCGGTCGCATTAGTAATTATGTCACGTCTCTACTTAGCAGAGCATTCAAAGGCCCACTGGAAGTAGTAAAGCACTAAAACACTGCAAAACTGAACTCGGGAAAATCATACTGGGAGCTCTGAGCGATGTCTGCATCCAAGCCATCCAATACGGACTCTGAAACCTTGGAATATCAACACTATGATGCGCTACCTTTTACCTGGAGCAAAACGATGGAATTAGAAGAATGCTTACCGCAGGATACAACTGTGCCGCTGTTATTTGGAGCACGGTTTTCACTTGCATGAAAACTACAGCAGAACGTAGAAGGATGATCACTGAGAAGTCCACAATGCTGAGGAGATTGTAGGTCGTACATTTCAATGATTACTGACATTTGCGCTGCTGGAGGTACAGTAATCAACAAAGAACAGGGTGTGCTACTCTCGAATCCGGTCAGCACATGATGAAAAGCCAGGAAGTATACCTTGTCAAATTGCCGTCAACAGGGACAAGTTAACCACCTGCGCCACCGGCGCCCGGCTAGCTCAGTCGGTAGAGCATGAGACTCTTAATCTCAGGGTCGTGGGTTCGAGCCCCACGTTGGGCGGTGCCCGTCTCCTTATTAACAAAGTTTCCCGCTCATCCTTGAACCTCTTACACCTCGATGGTACCGAGCACTGCGTTTTAATGCACAGGTGTGATCAAACTGAGATGAAAAGGGCGTATCTAGCTCCTTGCCCGAGAGATAAATCAAAGGTTCCGCAGATAATCCCTTGGCTCCGGTCACCCGGACGCAGATAGGAGCTGCAGCCATCATAACTTGTATGAAAACTAAGAAGAGCTCCTGTCTATTTACAGTTTCATTTACTCTAGCGTTTCCTTAAACATTGCGTGTACGAAGGCTAAGAAATTGGAGAGCTATTCTAATACAATAACTATTAGGAATCTTTTCGCCATAACAGTTTCACTGTGATTTTGCAGGTAACACGTACGTTGGGAAAACATTTTGAACGCGATCAATAACCGCACTGGAAAAATGTGGGAAAGAAAGGGCGAAAAGCGACTCTTCAACATGTGGAAATATCTTCCTGAGCGGAGCCCTCTTCTCAAAGCTCAACACTCTGCAAGAGTCACTTCTCCCAACTTGCGCCCGCAGGTTTCCGTAGTGTGCCTGCAAAGAGCCATCCGCTTGAGACAGGCGCACCTCCCGATTTCATTGAACTAAGCTAGATGCACAATTTCTAATGCAGCCTTCATCACAATAGACAGTTCATTTCTCGAAAGCTTGTCATGTAAAAAAGGAAACAAAGAACGAAAACGTATAGCTGACAATCTTCTGAAGCTGCAGATTCAGCTTTGGGGAAATGGACATTTTATGTATGCAGATGCTTTTCAAGCGCTGGTTTTAGAACGTCGCTGTGCTTCCAGCATCCTTTTCAGCCTTCTAAACTGGCTACCGAGGTGCCGATCACATTGTAAAGCGGTTGAGAGGCCGGAGCTGCTCAAACCGCTCTTGCCGTTTCCCATCAATCAAAAGCACTATGTTGTTTCTTTGTATGGAAAGCTTTTCAAGTCTGGCATCGACACGCACCTTTCCTGAAACGTCCAAAAGGTGAATGCTTCGCAAAGAAATCCAGTCTACCTTCAGGGGGCATGATGTTGAAATCGGAATGAGCCCTGGGTGGGCTTGAAGCAGCAGCTGTTCAGTTAACAGCTGCACAGAAACGCACCCCGCTTGCTTTGTATCATTCGCAAGTTTGTGGTTAAAGAGTAAAAAAGGCTGGAATTCTTCTGCCAGCCGGCAGGATTTCTTCTGCACTCACCCAGAAAAGCCAAGAATTGTATTTCATCTTTCGCAAGCTGTATTTTCCAGGAGGAGAATGAATACTTGCATTAAACTGAATCAAGCCGACAGAGACGCACAGCCGTTGTTTTTCTCCATGGGAAGTTTTTCGTTAAGGAAAAACACCGTTGTCATTTTCTTGCCAGCCGGCGGTATTTCTTGTGCAGCGATGAGCCCGATTTGTATTTCGTATTTCGCAAGTTGTGTGAATTTCTTGAAGTTGAAAGTGAATTCGCTCCAGAAAAGAAATGTCCAGTCGCATGAAAGCCGTGGCTGTTTGTTAAACCGCAGGACAGGACAGCTTGCGTTCTGTTTCTCATGGCGTTCGCAAAGGCGATTCCTGCCTTTAAAACTGCTGTGTCTGCGACTGAAAGTGGCGTGTGTCGCAGCTTCTAAAGTCTTGTTGACGCTCCTCGATGTTGCTTTCTCTCTGCCTAAGGAAGTTCGATTGTCGCGTCGGAAGGAGGAGACCTAATCATTCCAGCTTTAAGCCACCCTTCAGTCTTGTGAAGGGTGTCCGAGTGCTAGCATGTGATTTGGCTTTTTTGGGGGGGAAACGGAGAGCGACATTGAAAAAGGTTACCGCCGCCGCCTCGCCCTCCGTGTTAAATGATCGCAAGCCGGCGGCGGCGGCGCTCCCTATAGTCGTGGCCGAGCGGTTAAGGCGCTGGGCTAGAAAGCCATTGGGGTCTCCCCGCGTCGGCTCGAATCCTGCCGACTACGGCGCCCTTCTCCTGTCGCTTCGGCCTGCCCAGAAAAAGGCGGAGTGCCGTTTCTCTCTTCCTGCTTCTTGTACAAACGCTAAATCGCTTGGACCTGCTGCCTTGGAAGTAATGTCTTCAACATCCACCAGTGACATTTCACAGCTGGAAGCACACTGCCACGCTTTTGGCATTGGCATGTCTTGCGCCCTACTTCCAGCCTTTGAAGACCTAAGTATTCAAACTGAAAGAACCGGCTGAATGAGTGTTTGCAGTGCACCAGGAGGAGCAGGGACCATAGCATTGGAGGGGTGAGGATGGCGCAGATGGAAACGTTTTCATGCGCTCCTCTGGGAGGAATGAAAAGAAAAGACGAAACCGGAAACAGTAGTAGCCGCAAGAGGAAGTGTCTTCAAGCGCCAAGCAAGCGCTCCTCGTTAGTATAGTGGTGCGTATCCCCGCCTGTCACGTGGGAGACCAGGGATGGATTGCTTGACGGCGAGCCAGGTTGCTTTTCTCCCATCAGATTCCAACCGCTAATGCTAACGCAGTGTGTGGGAGCTTACATGCTTTTCCTTTCCCGTCTTTTTCGGACGACTATTCCAAAGGGGTAACCTGAAGGAATAGGGGCCTGAAGACACGAGGCATTCTTAAACCAGCACTGGGCTGCACGGCCTTCTGTTGTGATCAGGTTATATTCGAGTCAAAAAGCCAGAGCATCCGCTTCCATCCTATGGAGCACGAGCTAAATCGGAAGAGGCAGGGGATACACCTACGCCTATCGGCGCACGTTCCCTGCGTCAGGCTGCTTCACCCATTTGCACCCGACTGGAGACGGCACTGAGCAAGCTTTTTGTCAGGAGTGAGATTCGAACCAACGCCTCCAGGGGAGACTGCGACCTGAACGCAGCGCCTTAGACCGCTCGGCCATCCTGACGCTGGCCCCTAATCCCGGGGCGGTCTGATGAGCCACCGCGATCCCACTACGCTCCTCGAGTATCGCACTGTTATTAATACTACATTGTGACTCCAGCATTAAAATGTTTGGAAAATGTGTCGGCTTTTATAATCCAGTGTAGAGCAGCATGTGATGATTTGTGCTACAACACCAAGCGCTCAAAGTGACGTCTGCGTTTGTCGTTGAAACTTTCAACTCTTTCATCACTTATGTAGGAAATAAAATGAGCAGTTGTGCGCCA
This sequence comes from Lepisosteus oculatus, assembly GCF_040954835.1. Taxonomy (NCBI): domain Eukaryota; kingdom Metazoa; phylum Chordata; class Actinopteri; order Semionotiformes; family Lepisosteidae; genus Lepisosteus; species Lepisosteus oculatus. The sequence goes on along the minus strand of NW_027167923.1, from coordinate 1,082,328 downwards.
CACGCAGAGAGGCCGTCAGCAGAGTGGCGCAGCGGAAGCGTGCTGGGCCCATAACCCAGAGGTCGATGGATCGAAACCATCCTCTGCTACGTGTGTCCTATGCACGATTCCTAAGCGTGCCATTGGGTTAGCAAAGTGCCTTCAAATAGTCTGTATCTCCCTTTCTTTAAATTCTGTCCTGAGTTTCTCTCTCGTGTGTGTTTGTGCAAGCTTGACACTTGCGGGACTCTTTAATCTTCACCAATACGGAGATGACCAAATGTGTCTTCGGTTGTTCTGAGGTCTTTGATAGTTTCTTTGAAAGCTTCAACTGAACCTCGAAATCGAAGCAGTTATGTTTATATTGATTTCTCGCGTTAATCATTACGAACCAGGAACAGCCAGCACACTCGGTCGCATTAGTAATTATGTCACGTCTCTACTTAGCAGAGCATTCAAAGGCCCACTGGAAGTAGTAAAGCACTAAAACACTGCAAAACTGAACTCGGGAAAATCATACTGGGAGCTCTGAGCGATGTCTGCATCCAAGCCATCCAATACGGACTCTGAAACCTTGGAATATCAAAACTGTGATGCGCTACCTTTTACCTGGAGCAAAACGATGGAATTAGAAGAATGCTTACCGCAGGATACAACTGTGCCGCTGTTATTTGGAGCACGGTTTTCACTTGCATGAAAACTACAGCAGAACGTAGAAGGATGATCACTGAGAAGTCCACAATGCTGAGGAGATTGTAGGTCGTACATTTCAATGATTACTGACATTTGCGCTGCTGGAGGTACAGTAATCAACAAAGAACAGGGTGTGCTACTCTCGAATCCGGTCAGCACATGATGAAAAGCCAGGAAGTATACCTTGTCAAATTGCCGTCAACAGGGACAAGTTAACCACCTGCGCCACCGGCGCCCGGCTAGCTCAGTCGGTAGAGCATGAGACTCTTAATCTCAGGGTCGTGGGTTCGAGCCCCACGTTGGGCGGTGCCCGTCTCCTTATTAACAAAGTTTCCCGCTCATCCTTGAACCTCTTACACCTCGATGGTACCGAGCACTGCGTTTTAATGCACAGGTGTGATCAAACTGAGATGAAAAGGGCGTATCTAGCTCCTTGCCCGAGAGATAAATCAAAGGTTCCGCAGATAATCCCTTGGCTCCGGTCACCCGGACGCAGATAGGAGCTGCAGCCATCATAACTTGTATGAAAACTAAGAAGAGCTCCTGTCTATTTACAGTTTCATTTACTCTAGCGTTTCCTTAAACATTGCGTGTACGAAGGCTAAGAAATTGGAGAGCTATTCTAATACAATAACTATTAGGAATCTTTTCGCCATAACAGTTTCACTGTGATTTTGCAGGTAACACGTACGTTGGGAAAACATTTTGAACGCGATCAATAACCGCACTGGAAAAATGTGGGAAAGAAAGGGCGAAAAGCGACTCTTCAACATGTGGAAATATCTTCCTGAGCGGAGCCCTCTTCTCAAAGCTCAACACTCTGCAAGAGTCACTTCTCCCAACTTGCGCCCGCAGGTTTCCGTAGTGTGCCTGCAAAGAGCCATCCGCTTGAGGCAGGCGCACCTCCCGATTTCATTGAACTAAGCTAGATGCACAATTTCTAATGCAGCCTTCATCACAATAGACAGTTCATTTCTCGAAAGCTTGTCATGTAAAAAAGGAAACAAAGAACGAAAACGTATAGCTGACAATCTTCTGAAGCTGCAGATTCAGCTTTGGGGAAATGGACATTTTATGTATGCAGATGCTTTTCAAGCGCTGGTTTTAGAACGTCGCTGTGCTTCCAGCATCCTTTTCAGCCTTCTAAACTGGCTACCGAGGTGCCGATCACATTGTAAAGCGGTTGAGAGGCCGGAGCTGCTCAAACCGCTCTTGCCGTTTCCCATCAATCAAAAGCACTATGTTGTTTCTTTGTATGGAAAGCTTTTCAAGTCTGGCATCGACACGCACCTTTCCTGAAACGTCCAAAAGGTGAATGCTTCGCAAAGAAATCCAGTCTACCTTCAGGGGGCATGATGTTGAAATCGGAATGAGCCCTGGGTGGGCTTGAAGCAGCAGCTGTTCAGTTAACAGCTGCACAGAAACGCACCCCGCTTGCTTTGTATCATTCGCAAGTTTGTGGTTAAAGAGTAAAAAAGGCTGGAATTCTTCTGCCAGCCGGCAGGATTTCTTCTGCACTCACCCAGAAAAGCCAAGAATTGTATTTCATCTTTCGCAAGCTGTATTTTCCAGGAGGAGAATGAATACTTGCATTAAACTGAATCAAGCCGACAGAGACGCACAGCCGTTGTTTTTCTCCATGGGAAGTTTTTCGTTAAGGAAAAACACCGTTGTCATTTTCTTGCCAGCCGGCGGTATTTCTTGTGCAGCGATGAGCCCGATTTGTATTTCGTATTTCGCAAGTTGTGTGAATTTCTTGAAGTTGAAAGTGAATTCGCTCCAGAAAAGAAATGTCCAGTCGCATGAAAGCCGTGGCTGTTTGTTAAACCGCAGGACAGGACAGCTTGCGTTCTGTTTCTCATGGCGTTCGCAAAGGCGATTCCTGCCTTTAAAACTGCTGTGTCTGCGACTGAAAGTGGCGTGTGTCGCAGCTTCTAAAGTCTTGTTGACGCTCCTCGATGTTGCTTTCTCTCTGCCTAAGGAAGTTCGATTGTCGCGTCGGAAGGAGGAGACCTAATCATTCCAGCTTTAAGCCACCCTTCAGTCTTGTGAAGGGTGTCCGAGTGCTAGCATGTGATTTGGCTTTTTTGGGGGGGAAACGGAGAGCGACATTGAAAAAGGTTACCGCCGCCGCCTCGCCCTCCGTGTTAAATGATCGCAAGCCGGCGGCGGCGGCGCTCCCTATAGTCGTGGCCGAGCGGTTAAGGCGCTGGGCTAGAAAGCCATTGGGGTCTCCCCGCGTCGGCTCGAATCCTGCCGACTACGGCGCCCTTCTCCTGTCGCTTCGGCCTGCCCAGAAAAAGGCGGAGTGCCGTTTCTCTCTTCCTGCTTCTTGTACAAACGCTAAATCGCTTGGACCTGCTGCCTTGGAAGTAATGTCTTCAACATCCACCAGTGACATTTCACAGCTGGAAGCACACTGCCACGCTTTTGGCATTGGCATGTCTTGCGCCCTACTTCCAGCCTTTGAAGACCTAAGTATTCAAACTGAAAGAACCGGCTGAATGAGTGTTTGCAGTGCACCAGGAGGAGCAGGGACCATAGCATTGGAGGGGTGAGGATGGCGCAGATGGAAACGTTTTCATGCGCTCCTCTGGGAGGAATGAAAAGAAAAGACGAAACCGGAAACAGTAGTAGCCGCAAGAGGAAGTGTCTTCAAGCGCCAAGCAAGCGCTCCTCGTTAGTATAGTGGTGCGTATCCCCGCCTGTCACGTGGGAGACCAGGGATGGATTGCTTGACGGCGAGCCAGGTTGCTTTTCTCCCATCAGATTCCAACCGCTAATGCTAACGCAGTGTGTGGGAGCTTACATGCTTTTCCTTTCCCGTCTTTTTCGGACGACTATTCCAAAGGGGTAACCTGAAGGAATAGGGGCCTGAAGACACGAGGCATTCTTAAACCAGCACTGGGCTGCACGGCCTTCTGTTGTGATCAGGTTATATTCGAGTCAAAAAGCCAGAGCATCCGCTTCCATCCTATGGAGCACGAGCTAAATCGGAAGAGGCAGGGGATACACCTACGCCTATCGGCGCACGTTCCCTGCGTCAGGCTGCTTCACCCATTTGCACCCGACTGGAGACGGCACTGAGCAAGCTTTTTGTCAGGAGTGAGATTCGAACCAACGCCTCCAGGGGAGACTGCGACCTGAACGCAGCGCCTTAGACCGCTCGGCCATCCTGACGCTGGCCCCTAATCCCGGGGCGGTCTGATGAGCCACCGCGATCCCACTACGCTCCTCGAGTATCGCACTGTTATTAATACTACATTGTGACTCCAGCATTAAAATGTTTGGAAAATGTGTCGGCTTTTATAATCCAGTGTAGAGCAGCATGTGATGATTTGTGCTACAACACCAAGCGCTCAAAGTGACGTCTGCGTTTGTCGTTGAAACTTTCAACTCTTTCATCACTTATGTAGGAAATAAAAAGAGCAGTTGTGCGCCACACGCAGAGAGGCCGTCAGCAGAGTGGCGCAGCGGAAGCGTGCTGGGCCCATAACCCAGAGGTCGATGGATCGAAACCATCCTCTGCTACGTGTGTCCTATGCACGATTCCTAAGCGTGCCATTGGGTTAGCAAAGTGCCTTCAAATAGTCTGCATCTCCCTTTCTTTAAATTCTGTCCTGAGTTTCTCTCTCGTGTGTGTTTGTGCAAGCTTGACACTTGCGGGACTCTTTAATCTTCACCAATACGGAGATGACCAAATGTGTCTTCGGTTGTTCTGAGGTCTTTGATAGTTTCTTTGAAAGCTTCAACTGAACCTCGAAATCGAAGCAGTTATGTTTATATTGATTTCTCGCGTTAATCATTACGAACCAGGAACAGCCAGCACACTCGGTCGCATTAGTAATTATGTCACGTCTCTACTTAGCAGAGCATTCAAAGGCCCACTGGAAGTAGTAAAGCACTAAAACACTGCAAAACTGAACTCGGGAAAATCATACTGGGAGCTCTGAGCGATGTCTGCATCCAAGCCATCCAATACGGACTCTGAAACCTTGGAATATCAACACTATGATGCGCTACCTTTTACCTGGAGCAAAACGATGGAATTAGAAGAATGCTTACCGCAGGATACAACTGTGCCGCTGTTATTTGGAGCACGGTTTTCACTTGCATGAAAACTACATCAGAACGTTGAAGGATGATCACTGAGAAGTCCACAATGCTGAGGAGATTGTAGGTCGTACATTTCAATGATTACTGACATTTGCGCTGCTGGAGGTACAGTAATCAACAAAGAACAGGGTGTGCTACTCTCGAATCCGGTCAGCACATGATGAAAAGCCAGGAAGTATACCTTGTCAAATTGCCGTCAACAGGGACAAGTTAACCACCTGCGCCACCGGCGCCCGGCTAGCTCAGTCGGTAGAGCATGAGACTCTTAATCTCAGGGTCGTGGGTTCGAGCCCCACGTTGGGCGGTGCCCGTCTCCTTATTAACAAAGTTTCCCGCTCATCCTTGAACCTCTTACACCTCGATGGTACCGAGCACTGCGTTTTAATGCACAGGTGTGATCAAACTGAGATGAAAAGGGCGTATCTAGCTCCTTGCCCGAGAGATAAATCAAAGGTTCCGCAGATAATCCCTTGGCTCCGGTCACCCGGACGCAGATAGGAGCTGCAGCCATCATAACTTGTATGAAAACTAAGAAGAGCTCCTGTCTATTTACAGTTTCATTTACTCTAGCGTTTCCTTAAACATTGCGTGTACGAAGGCTAAGAAATTGGAGAGCTATTCTAATACAATAACTATTAGGAATCTTTTCGCCATAACAGTTTCACTGTGATTTTGCAGGTAACACGTACGTTGGGAAAACATTTTGAACGCGATCAATAACCGCACTGGAAAAATGTGGGAAAGAAAGGGCGAAAAGCGACTCTTCAACATGTGGAAATATCTTCCTGAGCGGAGCCCTCTTCTCAAAGCTCAACACTCTGCAAGAGTCACTTCTCCCAACTTGCGCCCGCAGGTTTCCGTAGTGTGCCTGCAAAGAGCCATCCGCTTGAGACAGGCGCACCTCCCGATTTCATTGAACTAAGCTAGATGCACAATTTCTAATGCAGCCTTCATCACAATAGACAGTTCATTTCTCGAAAGCTTGTCATGTAAAAAAGGAAACAAAGAACGAAAACGTATAGCTGACAATCTTCTGAAGCTGCAGATTCAGCTTTGGGGAAATGGACATTTTATGTATGCAGATGCTTTTCAAGCGCTGGTTTTAGAACGTCGCTGTGCTTCCAGCATCCTTTTCAGCCTTCTAAACTGGCTACCGAGGTGCCGATCACATTGTAAAGCGGTTGAGAGGCCGGAGCTGCTCAAACCGCTCTTGCCGTTTCCCATCAATCAAAAGCACTATGTTGTTTCTTTGTATGGAAAGCTTTTCAAGTCTGGCATCGACACGCACCTTTCCTGAAACGTCCAAAAGGTGAATGCTTCGCAAAGAAATCCAGTCTACCTTCAGGGGGCATGATGTTGAAATCGGAATGAGCCCTGGGTGGGCTTGAAGCAGCAGCTGTTCAGTTAACAGCTGCACAGAAACGCACCCCGCTTGCTTTGTATCATTCGCAAGTTTGTGGTTAAAGAGTAAAAAAGGCTGGAATTCTTCTGCCAGCCGGCAGGATTTCTTCTGCACTCACCCAGAAAAGCCAAGAATTGTATTTCATCTTTCGCAAGCTGTATTTTCCAGGAGGAGAATGAATACTTGCATTAAACTGAATCAAGCCGACAGAGACGCACAGCCGTTGTTTTTCTCCATGGGAAGTTTTTCGTTAAGGAAAAACACCGTTGTCATTTTCTTGCCAGCCGGCGGTATTTCTTGTGCAGCGATGAGCCCGATTTGTATTTCGTATTTCGCAAGTTGTGTGAATTTCTTGAAGTTGAAAGTGAATTCGCTCCAGAAAAGAAATGTCCAGTCGCATGAAAGCCGTGGCTGTTTGTTAAACCGCAGGACAGGACAGCTTGCGTTCTGTTTCTCATGGCGTTCGCAAAGGCGATTCCTGCCTTTAAAACTGCTGTGTCTGCGACTGAAAGTGGCGTGTGTCGCAGCTTCTAAAGTCTTGTTGACGCTCCTCGATGTTGCTTTCTCTCTGCCTAAGGAAGTTCGATTGTCGCGTCGGAAGGAGGAGACCTAATCATTCCAGCTTTAAGCCACCCTTCAGTCTTGTGAAGGGTGTCCGAGTGCTAGCATGTCATTTGGCTTTTTTGGGGGGGAAACGGAGAGCGACATTGAAAAAGGTTACCGCCGCCGCCTCGCCCTCCGTGTTAAATGATCGCAAGCCGGCGGCGGCGGCGCTCCCTATAGTCGTGGCCGAGCGGTTAAGGCGCTGGGCTAGAAAGCCATTGGGGTCTCCCCGCGTCGGCTCGAATCCTGCCGACTACGGCGCCCTTCTCCTGTCGCTTCGGCCTGCCCAGAAAAAGGCGGAGTGCCGTTTCTCTCTTCCTGCTTCTTGTACAAACGCTAAATCGCTTGGACCTGCTGCCTTGGAAGTAATGTCTTCAACATCCACCAGTGACATTTCACAGCTGGAAGCACACTGCCACGCTTTTGGCATTGGCATGTCTTGCGCCCTACTTCCAGCCTTTGAAGACCTAAGTATTCAAACTGAAAGAACCGGCTGAATGAGTGTTTGCAGTGCACCAGGAGGAGCAGGGACCATAGCATTGGAGGGGTGAGGATGGCGCAGATGGAAACGTTTTCATGCGCTCCTCTGGGAGGAATGAAAAGAAAAGACGAAACCGGAAACAGTAGTAGCCGCAAGAGGAAGTGTCTTCAAGCGCCAAGCAAGCGCTCCTCGTTAGTATAGTGGTGCGTATCCCCGCCTGTCACGTGGGAGACCAGGGATGGATTGCTTGACGGCGAGCCAGGTTGCTTTTCTCCCATCAGATTCCAACCGCTAATGCTAACGCAGTGTGTGGGAGCTTACATGCTTTTCCTTTCCCGTCTTTTTCGGACGACTATTCCAAAGGGGTAACCTGAAGGAATAGGGGCCTGAAGACACGAGGCATTCTTAAACCAGCACTGGGCTGCACGGCCTTCTGTTGTGATCAGGTTATATTCGAGTCAAAAAGCCAGAGCATCCGCTTCCATCCTATGGAGCACGAGCTAAATCGGAAGAGGCAGGGGATACACCTACGCCTATCGGCGCACGTTCCCTGCGTCAGGCTGCTTCACCCATTTGCACCCGACTGGAGACGGCACTGAGCAAGCTTTTTGTCAGGAGTGAGATTCGAACCAACGCCTCCAGGGGAGACTGCGACCTGAACACAGCGCCTTAGACCGCTCGGCCATCCTGACGCTGGCCCCTAATCCCGGGGCGGTCTGATGAGCCACCGCGATCCCACTACGCTCCTCGAGTATCGCACTGTTATTAATACTACATTGTGACTCCAGCATTAAAATGTTTGGAAAATGTGTCGGCTTTTATAATCCAGTGTAGAGCAGCATGTGATGATTTGTGCTACAACACCAAGCGCTCAAAGTGACGTCTGCGTTTGTCGTTGAAACTTTCAACTCTTTCATCACTTATGTAGGAAATAAAAAGAGCAGTTGTGCGCCACACGCAGAGAGGCCGTCAGCAGAGTGGCGCAGCGGAAGCGTGCTGGGCCCATAACCCAGAGGTCGATGGATCGAAACCATCCTCTGCTACGTGTGTCCTATGCACGATTCCTAAGCGTGCCATTGGGTTAGCAAAGTGCCTTCAAATAGTCTGCATCTCCCTTTCTTTAAATTCTGTCCTGAGTTTCTCTCTCGTGTGTGTTTGTGCAAGCTTGACACTTGCGGGACTCTTTAATCTTCACCAATACGGAGATGACCAAATGTGTCTTCGGTTGTTCTGAGGTCTTTGATAGTTTCTTTGAAAGCTTCAACTGAACCTCGAAATCGAAGCAGTTATGTTTATATTGATTTCTCGCGTTAATCATTACGAACCAGGAACAGCCAGCACACTCGGTCGCATTAGTAATTATGTCACGTCTCTACTTAGCAGAGCATTCAAAGGCCCACTGGAAGTAGTAAAGCACTAAAACACTGCAAAACTGAACTCGGGAAAATCATACTGGGAGCTCTGAGCGATGTCTGCATCCAAGCCATCCAATACGGACTCTGAAACCTTGGAATATCAACACTATGATGCGCTACCTTTTACCTGGAGCAAAACGATGGAATTAGAAGAATGCTTACCGCAGGATACAACTGTGCCGCTGTTATTTGGAGCACGGTTTTCACTTGCATGAAAACTACAGCAGAACGTAGAAGGATGATCACTGAGAAGTCCACAATGCTGAGGAGATTGTAGGTCGTACATTTCAATGATTACTGACATTTGCGCTGCTGGAGGTACAGTAATCAACAAAGAACAGGGTGTGCTACTCTCGAATCCGGTCAGCACATGATGAAAAGCCAGGAAGTATACCTTGTCAAATTGCCGTCAACAGGGACAAGTTAACCACCTGCGCCACCGGCGCCCGGCTAGCTCAGTCGGTAGAGCATGAGACTCTTAATCTCAGGGTCGTGGGTTCGAGCCCCACGTTGGGCGGTGCCCGTCTCCTTATTAACAAAGTTTCCCGCTCATCCTTGAACCTCTTACACCTCGATGGTACCGAGCACTGCGTTTTAATGCACAGGTGTGATCAAACTGAGATGAAAAGGGCGTATCTAGCTCCTTGCCCGAGAGATAAATCAAAGGTTCCGCAGATAATCCCTTGGCTCCGGTCACCCGGACGCAGATAGGAGCTGCAGCCATCATAACTTGTATGAAAACTAAGAAGAGCTCCTGTCTATTTACAGTTTCATTTACTCTAGCGTTTCCTTAAACATTGCGTGTACGAAGGCTAAGAAATTGGAGAGCTATTCTAATACAATAACTATTAGGAATCTTTTCGCCATAACAGTTTCACTGTGATTTTGCAGGTAACACGTACGTTGGGAAAACATTTTGAACGCGATCAATAACCGCACTGGAAAAATGTGGGAAAGAAAGGGCGAAAAGCGACTCTTCAACATGTGGAAATATCTTCCTGAGCGGAGCCCTCTTCTCAAAGCTCAACACTCTGCAAGAGTCACTTCTCCCAACTTGCGCCCGCAGGTTTCCGTAGTGTGCCTGCAAAGAGCCATCCGCTTGAGACAGGCGCACCTCCCGATTTCATTGAACTAAGCTAGATGCACAATTTCTAATGCAGCCTTCATCACAATAGACAGTTCATTTCTCGAAAGCTTGTCATGTAAAAAAGGAAACAAAGAACGAAAACGTATAGCTGACAATCTTCTGAAGCTGCAGATTCAGCTTTGGGGAAATGGACATTTTATGTATGCAGATGCTTTTCAAGCGCTGGTTTTAGAACGTCGCTGTGCTTCCAGCATCCTTTTCAGCCTTCTAAACTGGCTACCGAGGTGCCGATCACATTGTAAAGCGGTTGAGAGGCCGGAGCTGCTCAAACCGCTCTTGCCGTTTCCCATCAATCAAAAGCACTATGTTGTTTCTTTGTATGGAAAGCTTTTCAAGTCTGGCATCGACACGCACCTTTCCTGAAACGTCCAAAAGGTGAATGCTTCGCAAAGAAATCCAGTCTACCTTCAGGGGGCATGATGTTGAAATCGGAATGAGCCCTGGGTGGGCTTGAAGCAGCAGCTGTTCAGTTAACAGCTGCACAGAAACGCACCCCGCTTGCTTTGTATCATTCGCAAGTTTGTGGTTAAAGAGTAAAAAAGGCTGGAATTCTTCTGCCAGCCGGCAGGATTTCTTCTGCACTCACCCAGAAAAGCCAAGAATTGTATTTCATCTTTCGCAAGCTGTATTTTCCAGGAGGAGAATGAATACTTGCATTAAACTGAATCAAGCCGACAGAGACGCACAGCCGTTGTTTTTCTCCATGGGAAGTTTTTCGTTAAGGAAAAACACCGTTGTCATTTTCTTGCCAGCCGGCGGTATTTCTTGTGCAGCGATGAGCCCGATTTGTATTTCGTATTTCGCAAGTTGTGTGAATTTCTTGAAGTTGAAAGTGAATTCGCTCCAGAAAAGAAATGTCCAGTCGCATGAAAGCCGTGGCTGTTTGTTAAACCGCAGGACAGGACAGCTTGCGTTCTGTTTCTCATGGCGTTCGCAAAGGCGATTCCTGCCTTTAAAACTGCTGTGTCTGCGACTGAAAGTGGCGTGTGTCGCAGCTTCTAAAGTCTTGTTGACGCTCCTCGATGTTGCTTTCTCTCTGCCTAAGGAAGTTCGATTGTCGCGTCGGAAGGAGGAGACCTAATCATTCCAGCTTTAAGCCACCCTTCAGTCTTGTGAAGGGTGTCCGAGTGCTAGCATGTCATTTGGCTTTTTTGGGGGGGAAACGGAGAGCGACATTGAAAAAGGTTACCGCCGCCGCCTCGCCCTCCGTGTTAAATGATCGCAAGCCGGCGGCGGCGGCGCTCCCTATAGTCGTGGCCGAGCGGTTAAGGCGCTGGGCTAGAAAGCCATTGGGGTCTCCCCGCGTCGGCTCGAATCCTGCCGACTACGGCGCCCTTCTCCTGTCGCTTCGGCCTGCCCAGAAAAAGGCGGAGTGCCGTTTCTCTCTTCCTGCTTCTTGTACAAACGCTAAATCGCTTGGACCTGCTGCCTTGGAAGTAATGTCTTCAACATCCACCAGTGACATTTCACAGCTGGAAGCACACTGCCACGCTTTTGGCATTGGCATGTCTTGCGCCCTACTTCCAGCCTTTGAAGACCTAAGTATTCAAACTGAAAGAACCGGCTGAATGAGTGTTTGCAGTGCACCAGGAGGAGCAGGGACCATAGCATTGGAGGGGTGAGGATGGCGCAGATGGAAACGTTTTCATGCGCTCCTCTGGGAGGAATGAAAAGAAAAGACGAAACCGGAAACAGTAGTAGCCGCAAGAGGAAGTGTCTTCAAGCGCCAAGCAAGCGCTCCTCGTTAGTATAGTGGTGCGTATCCCCGCCTGTCACGTGGGAGACCAGGGATGGATTGCTTGACGGCGAGCCAGGTTGCTTTTCTCCCATCAGATTCCAACCGCTAATGCTAACGCAGTGTGTGGGAGCTTACATGCTTTTCCTTTCCCGTCTTTTTCGGACGACTATTCCAAAGGGGTAACCTGAAGGAATAGGGGCCTGAAGACACGAGGCATTCTTAAACCAGCACTGGGATGCACGGCCTTCTGTTGTGATCAGGTTATATTCGAGTCAAAAAGCCAGAGCATCCGCTTCCATCCTATGGAGCACGAGCTAAATCGGAAGAGGCAGGGGATACACCTACGCCTATCGGCGCACGTTCCCTGCGTCAGGCTGCTTCACCCATTTGCACCCGACTGGAGACGGCACTGAGCAAGCTTTTTGTCAGGAGTGAGATTCGAACCAACGCCTCCAGGGGAGACTGCGACCTGAACACAGCGCCTTAGACCGCTCGGCCATCCTGACGCTGGCCCCTAATCCCGGGGCGGTCTGATGAGCCACCGCGATCCCACTACGCTCCTCGAGTATCGCACTGTTATTAATACTACATTGTGACTCCAGCATTAAAATGTTTGGAAAATGTGTCGGCTTTTATAATCCAGTGTAGAGCAGCATGTGATGATTTGTGCTACAACACCAAGCGCTCAAAGTGACGTCTGCGTTTGTCGTTGAAACTTTCAACTCTTTCATCACTTATGTAGGAAATAAAAAGAGCAGTTGTGCGCCACACGCAGAGAGGCCGTCAGCAGAGTGGCGCAGCGGAAGCGTGCTGGGCCCATAACCCAGAGGTCGATGGATCGAAACCATCCTCTGCTACGTGTGTCCTATGCACGATTCCTAAGCGTGCCATTGGGTTAGCAAAGTGCCTTCAAATAGTCTGCATCTCCCTTTCTTTAAATTCTGTCCTGAGTTTCTCTCTCGTGTGTGTTTGTGCAAGCTTGACACTTGCGGGACTCTTTAATCTTCACCAATACGGAGATGACCAAATGTGTCTTCGGTTGTTCTGAGGTCTTTGATAGTTTCTTTGAAAGCTTCAACTGAACCTCGAAATCGAAGCAGTTATGTTTATATTGATTTCTCGCGTTAATCATTACGAACCAGGAACAGCCAGCACACTCGGTCGCATTAGTAATTATGTCACGTCTCTACTTAGCAGAGCATTCAAAGGCCCACTGGAAGTAGTAAAGCACTAAAACACTGCAAAACTGAACTCGGGAAAATCATACTGGGAGCTCTGAGCGATGTCTGCATCCAAGCCATCCAATACGGACTCTGAAACCTTGGAATATCAACACTATGATGCGCTACCTTTTACCTGGAGCAAAACGATGGAATTAGAAGAATGCTTACCGCAGGATACAACTGTGCCGCTGTTATTTGGAGCACGGTTTTCACTTGCATGAAAACTACAGCAGAACGTAGAAGGATGATCACTGAGAAGTCCACAATGCTGAGGAGATTGTAGGTCGTACATTTCAATGATTACTGACATTTGCGCTGCTGGAGGTACAGTAATCAACAAAGAACAGGGTGTGCTACTCTCGAATCCGGTCAGCACATGATGAAAAGCCAGGAAGTATACCTTGTCAAATTGCCGTCAACAGGGACAAGTTAACCACCTGCGCCACCGGCGCCCGGCTAGCTCAGTCGGTAGAGCATGAGACTCTTAATCTCAGGGTCGTGGGTTCGAGCCCCACGTTGGGCGGTGCCCGTCTCCTTATTAACAAAGTTTCCCGCTCATCCTTGAACCTCTTACACCTCGATGGTACCGAGCACTGCGTTTTAATGCACAGGTGTGATCAAACTGAGATGAAAAGGGCGTATCTAGCTCCTTGCCCAAGAGATAAATCAAAGGTTCCGCAGATAATCCCTTGGCTCCGGTCACCCGGACGCAGATAGGAGCTGCAGCCATCATAACTTGTATGAAAACTAAGAAGAGCTCCTGTCTATTTACAGTTTCATTTACTCTAGCGTTTCCTTAAACATTGCGTGTACGAAGGCTAAGAAATTGGAGAGCTATTCTAATACAATAACTATTAGGAATCTTTTCGCCATAACAGTTTCACTGTGATTTTGCAGGTAACACGTACGTTGGGAAAACATTTTGAACGCGATCAATAACCGCACTGGAAAAATGTGGGAAAGAAAGGGCGAAAAGCGACTCTTCAACATGTGGAAATATCTTCCTGAGCGGAGCCCTCTTCTCAAAGCTCAACACTCTGCAAGAGTCACTTCTCCCAACTTGCGCCCGCAGGTTTCCGTAGTGTGCCTGCAAAGAGCCATCCGCTTGAGACAGGCGCACCTCCCGATTTCATTGAACTAAGCTAGATGCACAATTTCTAATGCAGCCTTCATCACAATAGACAGTTCATTTCTCGAAAGCTTGTCATGTAAAAAAGGAAACAAAGAACGAAAACGTATAGCTGACAATCTTCTGAAGCTGCAGATTCAGCTTTGGGGAAATGGACATTTTATGTATGCAGATGCTTTTCAAGCGCTGGTTTTAGAACGTCGCTGTGCTTCCAGCATCCTTTTCAGCCTTCTAAACTGGCTACCGAGGTGCCGATCACATTGTAAAGCGGTTGAGAGGCCGGAGCTGCTCAAACCGCTCTTGCCGTTTCCCATCAATCAAAAGCACTATGTTGTTTCTTTGTATGGAAAGCTTTTCAAGTCTGGCATCGACACGCACCTTTCCTGAAACGTCCAAAAGGTGAATGCTTCGCAAAGAAATCCAGTCTACCTTCAGGGGGCATGATGTTGAAATCGGAATGAGCCCTGGGTGGGCTTGAAGCAGCAGCTGTTCAGTTAACAGCTGCACAGAAACGCACCCCGCTTGCTTTGTATCATTCGCAAGTTTGTGGTTAAAGAGTAAAAAAGGCTGGAATTCTTCTGCCAGCCGGCAGGATTTCTTCTGCACTCACCCAGAAAAGCCAAGAATTGTATTTCATCTTTCGCAAGCTGTATTTTCCAGGAGGAGAATGAATACTTGCATTAAACTGAATCAAGCCGACAGAGACGCACAGCCGTTGTTTTTCTCCATGGGAAGTTTTTCGTTAAGGAAAAACACCGTTGTCATTTTCTTGCCAGCCGGCGGTATTTCTTGTGCAGCGATGAGCCCGATTTGTATTTCGTATTTCGCAAGTTGTGTGAATTTCTTGAAGTTGAAAGTGAATTCGCTCCAGAAAAGAAATGTCCAGTCGCATGAAAGCCGTGGCTGTTTGTTAAACCGCAGGACAGGACAGCTTGCGTTCTGTTTCTCATGGCGTTCGCAAAGGCGATTCCTGCCTTTAAAACTGCTGTGTCTGCGACTGAAAGTGGCGTGTGTCGCAGCTTCTAAAGTCTTGTTGACGCTCCTCGATGTTGCTTTCTCTCTGCCTAAGGAAGTTCGATTGTCGCGTCGGAAGGAGGAGACCTAATCATTCCAGCTTTAAGCCACCCTTCAGTCTTGTGAAGGGTGTCCGAGTGCTAGCATGTCATTTGGCTTTTTTGGGGGGGAAACGGAGAGCGACATTGAAAAAGGTTACCGCCGCCGCCTCGCCCTCCGTGTTAAATGATCGCAAGCCGGCGGCGGCGGCGCTCCCTATAGTCGTGGCCGAGCGGTTAAGGCGCTGGGCTAGAAAGCCATTGGGGTCTCCCCGCGTCGGCTCGAATCCTGCCGACTACGGCGCCCTTCTCCTGTCGCTTCGGCCTGCCCAGAAAAAGGCGGAGTGCCGTTTCTCTCTTCCTGCTTCTTGTACAAACGCTAAATCGCTTGGACCTGCTGCCTTGGAAGTAATGTCTTCAACATCCACCAGTGACATTTCACAGCTGGAAGCACACTGCCACGCTTTTGGCATTGGCATGTCTTGCGCCCTACTTCCAGCCTTTGAAGACCTAAGTATTCAAACTGAAAGAACCGGCTGAATGAGTGTTTGCAGTGCACCAGGAGGAGCAGGGACCATAGCATTGGAGGGGTGAGGATGGCGCAGATGGAAACGTTTTCATGCGCTCCTCTGGGAGGAATGAAAAGAAAAGACGAAACCGGAAACAGTAGTAGCCGCAAGAGGAAGTGTCTTCAAGCGCCAAGCAAGCGCTCCTCGTTAGTATAGTGGTGCGTATCCCCGCCTGTCACGTGGGAGACCAGGGATGGATTGCTTGACGGCGAGCCAGGTTGCTTTTCTCCCATCAGATTCCAACCGCTAATGCTAACGCAGTGTGTGGGAGCTTACATGCTTTTCCTTTCCCGTCTTTTTCGGACGACTATTCCAAAGGGGTAACCTGAAGGAATAGGGGCCTGAAGACACGAGGCATTCTTAAACCAGCACTGGGCTGCACGGCCTTCTGTTGTGATCAGGTTATATTCGAGTCAAAAAGCCAGAGCATCCGCTTCCATCCTATGGAGCACGAGCTAAATCGGAAGAGGCAGGGGATACACCTACGCCTATCGGCGCACGTTCCCTGCGTCAGGCTGCTTCACCCATTTGCACCCGACTGGAGACGGCACTGAGCAAGCTTTTTGTCAGGAGTGAGATTCGAACCAACGCCTCCAGGGGAGACTGCGACCTGAACGCAGCGCCTTAGACCGCTCGGCCATCCTGACGCTGGCCCCTAAT
Organism: Lepisosteus oculatus; assembly: GCF_040954835.1. Lineage (NCBI taxonomy): Eukaryota > Metazoa > Chordata > Actinopteri > Semionotiformes > Lepisosteidae > Lepisosteus > Lepisosteus oculatus. The sequence continues at coordinate 1,066,121 of NW_027167923.1, read as the reverse complement.
CCCGGGGCGGTCTGATGAGCCACCGCGATCCCACTACGCTCCTCGAGTATCGCACTGTTATTAATACTACATTGTGACTCCAGCATTAAAATGTTTGGAAAATGTGTCGGCTTTTATAATCCAGTGTAGAGCAGCATGTGATGATTTGTGCTACAACACCAAGCGCTCAAAGTGACGTCTGCGTTTGTCGTTGAAACTTTCAACTCTTTCATCACTTATGTAGGAAATAAAAAGAGCAGTTGTGCGCCACACGCAGAGAGGCCGTCAGCAGAGTGGCGCAGCGGAAGCGTGCTGGGCCCATAACCCAGAGGTCGATGGATCGAAACCATCCTCTGCTACGTGTGTCCTATGCACGATTCCTAAGCGTGCCATTGGGTTAGCAAAGTGCCTTCAAATAGTCTGCATCTCCCTTTCTTTAAATTCTGTCCTGAGTTTCTCTCTCGTGTGTGTTTGTGCAAGCTTGACACTTGCGGGACTCTTTAATCTTCACCAATACGGAGATGACCAAATGTGTCTTCGGTTGTTCTGAGGTCTTTGATAGTTTCTTTGAAAGCTTCAACTGAACCTCGAAATCGAAGCAGTTATGTTTATATTGATTTCTCGCGTTAATCATTACGAACCAGGAACAGCCAGCACACTCGGTCGCATTAGTAATTATGTCACGTCTCTACTTAGCAGAGCATTCAAAGGCCCACTGGAAGTAGTAAAGCACTAAAACACTGCAAAACTGAACTCGGGAAAATCATACTGGGAGCTCTGAGCGATGTCTGCATCCAAGCCATCCAATACGGACTCTGAAACCTTGGAATATCAACACTATGATGCGCTACCTTTTACCTGGAGCAAAACGATGGAATTAGAAGAATGCTTACCGCAGGATACAACTGTGCCGCTGTTATTTGGAGCACGGTTTTCACTTGCATGAAAACTACAGCAGAAGATAGAAGGATGATCACTGAGAAGTCCACAATGCTGAGGAGATTGTAGGTCGTACATTTCAATGATTACTGACATTTGCGCTGCTGGAGGTACAGTAATCAACAAAGAACAGGGTGTGCTACTCTCGAATCCGGTCAGCACATGATGAAAAGCCAGGAAGTATACCTTGTCAAATTGCCGTCAACAGGGACAAGTTAACCACCTGCGCCACCGGCGCCCGGCTAGCTCAGTCGGTAGAGCATGAGACTCTTAATCTCAGGGTCGTGGGTTCGAGCCCCACGTTGGGCGGTGCCCGTCTCCTTATTAACAAAGTTTCCCGCTCATCCTTGAACCTCTTACACCTCGATGGTACCGAGCACTGCGTTTTAATGCACAGGTGTGATCAAACTGAGATGAAAAGGGCGTATCTAGCTCCTTGCCCGAGAGATAAATCAAAGGTTCCGCAGATAATCCCTTGGCTCCGGTCACCCGGACGCAGATAGGAGCTGCAGCCATCATAACTTGTATGAAAACTAAGAAGAGCTCCTGTCTATTTACAGTTTCATTTACTCTAGCGTTTCCTTAAACATTGCGTGTACGAAGGCTAAGAAATTGGAGAGCTATTCTAATACAATAACTATTAGGAATCTTTTCGCCATAACAGTTTCACTGTGATTTTGCAGGTAACACGTACGTTGGGAAAACATTTTGAACGCGATCAATAACCGCACTGGAAAAATGTGGGAAAGAAAGGGCGAAAAGCGACTCTTCAACATGTGGAAATATCTTCCTGAGCGGAGCCCTCTTCTCAAAGCTCAACACTCTGCAAGAGTCACTTCTCCCAACTTGCGCCCGCAGGTTTCCGTAGTGTGCCTGCAAAGAGCCATCCGCTTGAGACAGGCGCACCTCCCGATTTCATTGAACTAAGCTAGATGCACAATTTCTAATGCAGCCTTCATCACAATAGACAGTTCATTTCTCGAAAGCTTGTCATGTAAAAAAGGAAACAAAGAACGAAAACGTATAGCTGACAATCTTCTGAAGCTGCAGATTCAGCTTTGGGGAAATGGACATTTTATGTATGCAGATGCTTTTCAAGCGCTGGTTTTAGAACGTCGCTGTGCTTCCAGCATCCTTTTCAGCCTTCTAAACTGGCTACCGAGGTGCCGATCACATTGTAAAGCGGTTGAGAGGCCGGAGCTGCTCAAACCGCTCTTGCCGTTTCCCATCAATCAAAAGCACTATGTTGTTTCTTTGTATGGAAAGCTTTTCAAGTCTGGCATCGACACGCACCTTTCCTGAAACGTCCAAAAGGTGAATGCTTCGCAAAGAAATCCAGTCTACCTTCAGGGGGCATGATGTTGAAATCGGAATGAGCCCTGGGTGGGCTTGAAGCAGCAGCTGTTCAGTTAACAGCTGCACAGAAACGCACCCCGCTTGCTTTGTATCATTCGCAAGTTTGTGGTTAAAGAGTAAAAAAGGCTGGAATTCTTCTGCCAGCCGGCAGGATTTCTTCTGCACTCACCCAGAAAAGCCAAGAATTGTATTTCATCTTTCGCAAGCTGTATTTTCCAGGAGGAGAATGAATACTTGCATTAAACTGAATCAAGCCGACAGAGACGCACAGCCGTTGTTTTTCTCCATGGGAAGTTTTTCGTTAAGGAAAAACACCGTTGTCATTTTCTTGCCAGCCGGCGGTATTTCTTGTGCAGCGATGAGCCCGATTTGTATTTCGTATTTCGCAAGTTGTGTGAATTTCTTGAAGTTGAAAGTGAATTCGCTCCAGAAAAGAAATGTCCAGTCGCATGAAAGCCGTGGCTGTTTGTTAAACCGCAGGACAGGACAGCTTGCGTTCTGTTTCTCATGGCGTTCGCAAAGGCGATTCCTGCCTTTAAAACTGCTGTGTCTGCGACTGAAAGTGGCGTGTGTCGCAGCTTCTAAAGTCTTGTTGACGCTCCTCGATGTTGCTTTCTCTCTGCCTAAGGAAGTTCGATTGTCGCGTCGGAAGGAGGAGACCTAATCATTCCAGCTTTAAGCCACCCTTCAGTCTTGTGAAGGGTGTCCGAGTGCTAGCATGTCATTTGGCTTTTTTGGGGGGGAAACGGAGAGCGACATTGAAAAAGGTTACCGCCGCCGCCTCGCCCTCCGTGTTAAATGATCGCAAGCCGGCGGCGGCGGCGCTCCCTATAGTCGTGGCCGAGCGGTTAAGGCGCTGGGCTAGAAAGCCATTGGGGTCTCCCCGCGTCGGCTCGAATCCTGCCGACTACGGCGCCCTTCTCCTGTCGCTTCGGCCTGCCCAGAAAAAGGCGGAGTGCCGTTTCTCTCTTCCTGCTTCTTGTACAAACGCTAAATCGCTTGGACCTGCTGCCTTGGAAGTAATGTCTTCAACATCCACCAGTGACATTTCACAGCTGGAAGCACACTGCCACGCTTTTGGCATTGGCATGTCTTGCGCCCTACTTCCAGCCTTTGAAGACCTAAGTATTCAAACTGAAAGAACCGGCTGAATGAGTGTTTGCAGTGCACCAGGAGGAGCAGGGACCATAGCATTGGAGGGGTGAGGATGGCGCAGATGGAAACGTTTTCATGCGCTCCTCTGGGAGGAATGAAAAGAAAAGACGAAACCGGAAACAGTAGTAGCCGCAAGAGGAAGTGTCTTCAAGCGCCAAGCAAGCGCTCCTCGTTAGTATAGTGGTGCGTATCCCCGCCTGTCACGTGGGAGACCAGGGATGGATTGCTTGACGGCGAGCCAGGTTGCTTTTCTCCCATCAGATTCCAACCGCTAATGCTAACGCAGTGTGTGGGAGCTTACATGCTTTTCCTTTCCCGTCTTTTTCGGACGACTATTCCAAAGGGGTAACCTGAAGGAATAGGGGCCTGAAGACACGAGGCATTCTTAAACCAGCACTGGGCTGCACGGCCTTCTGTTGTGATCAGGTTATATTCGAGTCAAAAAGCCAGAGCATCCGCTTCCATCCTATGGAGCACGAGCTAAATCGGAAGAGGCAGGGGATACACCTACGCCTATCGGCGCACGTTCCCTGCGTCAGGCTGCTTCACCCATTTGCACCCGACTGGAGACGGCACTGAGCAAGCTTTTTGTCAGGAGTGAGATTCGAACCAACGCCTCCAGGGGAGACTGCGACCTGAACGCAGCGCCTTAGACCGCTCGGCCATCCTGACGCTGGCCCCTAATCCCGGGGCGGTCTGATGAGCCACCGCGATCCCACTACGCTCCTCGAGTATCGCACTGTTATTAATACTACATTGTGACTCCAGCATTAAAATGTTTGGAAAATGTGTCGGCTTTTATAATCCAGTGTAGAGCAGCATGTGATGATTTGTGCTACAACACCAAGCGCTCAAAGTGACGTCTGCGTTTGTCGTTGAAACTTTCAACTCTTTCATCACTTATGTAGGAAATAAAAAGAGCAGTTGTGCGCCACACGCAGAGAGGCCGTCAGCAGAGTGGCGCAGCGGAAGCGTGCTGGGCCCATAACCCAGAGGTCGATGGATCGAAACCATCCTCTGCTACGTGTGTCCTATGCACGATTCCTAAGCGTGCCATTGGGTTAGCAAAGTGCCTTCAAATAGTCTGCATCTCCCTTTCTTTAAATTCTGTCCTGAGTTTCTCTCTCGTGTGTGTTTGTGCAAGCTTGACACTTGCGGGACTCTTTAATCTTCACCAATACGGAGATGACCAAATGTGTCTTCGGTTGTTCTGAGGTCTTTGATAGTTTCTTTGAAAGCTTCAACTGAACCTCGAAATCGAAGCAGTTATGTTTATATTGATTTCTCGCGTTAATCATTACGAACCAGGAACAGCCAGCACACTCGGTCGCATTAGTAATTATGTCACGTCTCTACTTAGCAGAGCATTCAAAGGCCCACTGGAAGTAGTAAAGCACTAAAACACTGCAAAACTGAACTCGGGAAAATCATACTGGGAGCTCTGAGCGATGTCTGCATCCAAGCCATCCAATACGGACTCTGAAACCTTGGAATATCAACACTATGATGCGCTACCTTTTACCTGGAGCAAAACGATGGAATTAGAAGAATGCTTACCGCAGGATACAACTGTGCCGCTGTTATTTGGAGCACGGTTTTCACTTGCATGAAAACTACAGCAGAACGTAGAAGGATGATCACTGAGAAGTCCACAATGCTGAGGAGATTGTAGGTCGTACATTTCAATGATTACTGACATTTGCGCTGCTGGAGGTACAGTAATCAACAAAGAACAGGGTGTGCTACTCTCGAATCCGGTCAGCACATGATGAAAAGCCAGGAAGTATACCTTGTCAAATTGCCGTCAACAGGGACAAGTTAACCACCTGCGCCACCGGCGCCCGGCTAGCTCAGTCGGTAGAGCATGAGACTCTTAATCTCAGGGTCGTGGGTTCGAGCCCCACGTTGGGCGGTGCCCGTCTCCTTATTAACAAAGTTTCCCGCTCATCCTTGAACCTCTTACACCTCGATGGTACCGAGCACTGCGTTTTAATGCACAGGTGTGATCAAACTGAGATGAAAAGGGCGTATCTAGCTCCTTGCCCGAGAGATAAATCAAAGGTTCCGCAGATAATCCCTTGGCTCCGGTCACCCGGACGCAGATAGGAGCTGCAGCCATCATAACTTGTATGAAAACTAAGAAGAGCTCCTGTCTATTTACAGTTTCATTTACTCTAGCGTTTCCTTAAACATTGCGTGTACGAAGGCTAAGAAATTGGAGAGCTATTCTAATACAATAACTATTAGGAATCTTTTCGCCATAACAGTTTCACTGTGATTTTGCAGGTAACACGTACGTTGGGAAAACATTTTGAACGCGATCAATAACCGCACTGGAAAAATGTGGGAAAGAAAGGGCGAAAAGCGACTCTTCAACATGTGGAAATATCTTCCTGAGCGGAGCCCTCTTCTCAAAGCTCAACACTCTGCAAGAGTCACTTCTCCCAACTTGCGCCCGCAGGTTTCCGTAGTGTGCCTGCAAAGAGCCATCCGCTTGAGACAGGCGCACCTCCGATTTCATTGAACTAAGCTAGATGCACAATTTCTAATGCAGCCTTCATCACAATAGACAGTTCATTTCTCGAAAGCTTGTCATGTAAAAAAGGAAACAAAGAACGAAAACGTATAGCTGACAATCTTCTGAAGCTGCAGATTCAGCTTTGGGGAAATGGACATTTTATGTATGCAGATGCTTTTCAAGCGCTGGTTTTAGAACGTCGCTGTGCTTCCAGCATCCTTTTCAGCCTTCTAAACTGGCTACCGAGGTGCCGATCACATTGTAAAGCGGTTGAGAGGCCGGAGCTGCTCAAACCGCTCTTGCCGTTTCCCATCAATCAAAAGCACTATGTTGTTTCTTTGTATGGAAAGCTTTTCAAGTCTGGCATCGACACGCACCTTTCCTGAAACGTCCAAAAGGTGAATGCTTCGCAAAGAAATCCAGTCTACCTTCAGGGGGCATGATGTTGAAATCGGAATGAGCCCTGGGTGGGCTTGAAGCAGCAGCTGTTCAGTTAACAGCTGCACAGAAACGCACCCCGCTTGCTTTGTATCATTCGCAAGTTTGTGGTTAAAGAGTAAAAAAGGCTGGAATTCTTCTGCCAGCCGGCAGGATTTCTTCTGCACTCACCCAGAAAAGCCAAGAATTGTATTTCATCTTTCGCAAGCTGTATTTTCCAGGAGGAGAATGAATACTTGCATTAAACTGAATCAAGCCGACAGAGACGCACAGCCGTTGTTTTTCTCCATGGGAAGTTTTTCGTTAAGGAAAAACACCGTTGTCATTTTCTTGCCAGCCGGCGGTATTTCTTGTGCAGCGATGAGCCCGATTTGTATTTCGTATTTCGCAAGTTGTGTGAATTTCTTGAAGTTGAAAGTGAATTCGCTCCAGAAAAGAAATGTCCAGTCGCATGAAAGCCGTGGCTGTTTGTTAAACCGCAGGACAGGACAGCTTGCGTTCTGTTTCTCATGGCGTTCGCAAAGGCGATTCCTGCCTTTAAAACTGCTGTGTCTGCGACTGAAAGTGGCGTGTGTCGCAGCTTCTAAAGTCTTGTTGACGCTCCTCGATGTTGCTTTCTCTCTGCCTAAGGAAGTTCGATTGTCGCGTCGGAAGGAGGAGACCTAATCATTCCAGCTTTAAGCCACCCTTCAGTCTTGTGAAGGGTGTCCGAGTGCTAGCATGTGATTTGGCTTTTTTGGGGGGGAAACGGAGAGCGACATTGAAAAAGGTTACCGCCGCCGCCTCGCCCTCCGTGTTAAATGATCGCAAGCCGGCGGCGGCGGCGCTCCCTATAGTCGTGGCCGAGCGGTTAAGGCGCTGGGCTAGAAAGCCATTGGGGTCTCCCCGCGTCGGCTCGAATCCTGCCGACTACGGCGCCCTTCTCCTGTCGCTTCGGCCTGCCCAGAAAAAGGCGGAGTGCCGTTTCTCTCTTCCTGCTTCTTGTACAAACGCTAAATCGCTTGGACCTGCTGCCTTGGAAGTAATGTCTTCAACATCCACCAGTGACATTTCACAGCTGGAAGCACACTGCCACGCTTTTGGCATTGGCATGTCTTGCGCCCTACTTCCAGCCTTTGAAGACCTAAGTATTCAAACTGAAAGAACCGGCTGAATGAGTGTTTGCAGTGCACCAGGAGGAGCAGGGACCATAGCATTGGAGGGGTGAGGATGGCGCAGATGGAAACGTTTTCATGCGCTCCTCTGGGAGGAATGAAAAGAAAAGACGAAACCGGAAACAGTAGTAGCCGCAAGAGGAAGTGTCTTCAAGCGCCAAGCAAGCGCTCCTCGTTAGTATAGTGGTGCGTATCCCCGCCTGTCACGTGGGAGACCAGGGATGGATTGCTTGACGGCGAGCCAGGTTGCTTTTCTCCCATCAGATTCCAACCGCTAATGCTAACGCAGTGTGTGGGAGCTTACATGCTTTTCCTTTCCCGTCTTTTTCGGACGACTATTCCAAAGGGGTAACCTGAAGGAATAGGGGCCTGAAGACACGAGGCATTCTTAAACCAGCACTGGGCTGCACGGCCTTCTGTTGTGATCAGGTTATATTCGAGTGAAAAAGCCAGAGCATCCGCTTCCATCCTATGGAGCACGAGCTAAATCGGAAGAGGCAGGGGATACACCTACGCCTATCGGCGCACGTTCCCTGCGTCAGGCTGCTTCACCCATTTGCACCCGACTGGAGACGGCACTGAGCAAGCTTTTTGTCAGGAGTGAGATTCGAACCAACGCCTCCAGGGGAGACTGCGACCTGAACGCAGCGCCTTAGACCGCTCGGCCATCCTGACGCTGGCCCCTAATCCCGGGGCGGTCTGATGAGCCACCGCGATCCCACTACGCTCCTCGAGTATCGCACTGTTATTAATACTACATTGTGACTCCAGCATTAAAATGTTTGGAAAATGTGTCGGCTTTTATAATCCAGTGTAGAGCAGCATGTGATGATTTGTGCTACAACACCAAGCGCTCAAAGTGACGTCTGCGTTTGTCGTTGAAACTTTCAACTCTTTCATCACTTATGTAGGAAATAAAAAGAGCAGTTGTGCGCCACACGCAGAGAGGCCGTCAGCAGAGTGGCGCAGCGGAAGCGTGCTGGGCCCATAACCCAGAGGTCGATGGATCGAAACCATCCTCTGCTACGTGTGTCCTATGCACGATTCCTAAGCGTGCCATTGGGTTAGCAAAGTGCCTTCAAATAGTCTGCATCTCCCTTTCTTTAAATTCTGTCCTGAGTTTCTCTCTCGTGTGTGTTTGTGCAAGCTTGACACTTGCGGGACTCTTTAATCTTCACCAATACGGAGATGACCAAATGTGTCTTCGGTTGTTCTGAGGTCTTTGATAGTTTCTTTGAAAGCTTCAACTGAACCTCGAAATCGAAGCAGTTATGTTTATATTGATTTCTCGCGTTAATCATTACGAACCAGGAACAGCCAGCACACTCGGTCGCATTAGTAATTATGTCACGTCTCTACTTAGCAGAGCATTCAAAGGCCCACTGGAAGTAGTAAAGCACTAAAACACTGCAAAACTGAACTCGGGAAAATCATACTGGGAGCTCTGAGCGATGTCTGCATCCAAGCCATCCAATACGGACTCTGAAACCTTGGAATATCAACACTATGATGCGCTACCTTTTACCTGGAGCAAAACGATGGAATTAGAAGAATGCTTACCGCAGGATACAACTGTGCCGCTGTTATTTGGAGCACGGTTTTCACTTGCATGAAAACTACAGCAGAACGTAGAAGGATGATCACTGAGAAGTCCACAATGCTGAGGAGATTGTAGGTCGTACATTTCAATGATTACTGACATTTGCGCTGCTGGAGGTACAGTAATCAACAAAGAACAGGGTGTGCTACTCTCGAATCCGGTCAGCACATGATGAAAAGCCAGGAAGTATACCTTGTCAAATTGCCGTCAACAGGGACAAGTTAACCACCTGCGCCACCGGCGCCCGGCTAGCTCAGTCGGTAGAGCATGAGACTCTTAATCTCAGGGTCGTGGGTTCGAGCCCCACGTTGGGCGGTGCCCGTCTCCTTATTAACAAAGTTTCCCGCTCATCCTTGAACCTCTTACACCTCGATGGTACCGAGCACTGCGTTTTAATGCACAGGTGTGATCAAACTGAGATGAAAAGGGCGTATCTAGCTCCTTGCCCGAGAGATAAATCAAAGGTTCCGCAGATAATCCCTTGGCTCCGGTCACCCGGACGCAGATAGGAGCTGCAGCCATCATAACTTGTATGAAAACTAAGAAGAGCTCCTGTCTATTTACAGTTTCATTTACTCTAGCGTTTCCTTAAACATTGCGTGTACGAAGGCTAAGAAATTGGAGAGCTATTCTAATACAATAACTATTAGGAATCTTTTCGCCATAACAGTTTCACTGTGATTTTGCAGGTAACACGTACGTTGGGAAAACATTTTGAACGCGATCAATAACCGCACTGGAAAAATGTGGGAAAGAAAGGGCGAAAAGCGACTCTTCAACATGTGGAAATATCTTCCTGAGCGGAGCCCTCTTCTCAAAGCTCAACACTCTGCAAGAGTCACTTCTCCCAACTTGCGCCCGCAGGTTTCCGTAGTGTGCCTGCAAAGAGCCATCCGCTTGAGACAGGCGCACCTCCCGATTTCATTGAACTAAGCTAGATGCACAATTTCTAATGCAGCCTTCATCACAATAGACAGTTCATTTCTCGAAAGCTTGTCATGTAAAAAAGGAAACAAAGAACGAAAACGTATAGCTGACAATCTTCTGAAGCTGCAGATTCAGCTTTGGGGAAATGGACATTTTATGTATGCAGATGCTTTTCAAGCGCTGGTTTTAGAACGTCGCTGTGCTTCCAGCATCCTTTTCAGCCTTCTAAACTGGCTACCGAGGTGCCGATCACATTGTAAAGCGGTTGAGAGGCCGGAGCTGCTCAAACCGCTCTTGCCGTTTCCCATCAATCAAAAGCACTATGTTGTTTCTTTGTATGGAAAGCTTTTCAAGTCTGGCATCGACACGCACCTTTCCTGAAACGTCCAAAAGGTGAATGCTTCGCAAAGAAATCCAGTCTACCTTCAGGGGGCATGATGTTGAAATCGGAATGAGCCCTGGGTGGGCTTGAAGCAGCAGCTGTTCAGTTAACAGCTGCACAGAAACGCACCCCGCTTGCTTTGTATCATTCGCAAGTTTGTGGTTAAAGAGTAAAAAAGGCTGGAATTCTTCTGCCAGCCGGCAGGATTTCTTCTGCACTCACCCAGAAAAGCCAAGAATTGTATTTCATCTTTCGCAAGCTGTATTTTCCAGGAGGAGAATGAATACTTGCATTAAACTGAATCAAGCCGACAGAGACGCACAGCCGTTGTTTTTCTCCATGGGAAGTTTTTCGTTAAGGAAAAACACCGTTGTCATTTTCTTGCCAGCCGGCGGTATTTCTTGTGCAGCGATGAGCCCGATTTGTATTTCGTATTTCGCAAGTTGTGTGAATTTCTTGAAGTTGAAAGTGAATTCGCTCCAGAAAAGAAATGTCCAGTCGCATGAAAGCCGTGGCTGTTTGTTAAACCGCAGGACAGCACAGCTTGCGTTCTGTTTCTCATGGCGTTCGCAAAGGCGATTCCTGCCTTTAAAACTGCTGTGTCTGCGACTGAAAGTGGCGTGTGTCGCAGCTTCTAAAGTCTTGTTGACGCTCCTCGATGTTGCTTTCTCTCTGCCTAAGGAAGTTCGATTGTCGCGTCGGAAGGAGGAGACCTAATCATTCCAGCTTTAAGCCACCCTTCAGTCTTGTGAAGGGTGTCCGAGTGCTAGCATGTCATTTGGCTTTTTTGGGGGGGAAACGGAGAGCGACATTGAAAAAGGTTACCGCCGCCGCCTCGCCCTCCGTGTTAAATGATCGCAAGCCGGCGGCGGCGGCGCTCCCTATAGTCGTGGCCGAGCGGTTAAGGCGCTGGGCTAGAAAGCCATTGGGGTCTCCCCGCGTCGGCTCGAATCCTGCCGACTACGGCGCCCTTCTCCTGTCGCTTCGGCCTGCCCAGAAAAAGGCGGAGTGCCGTTTCTCTCTTCCTGCTTCTTGTACAAACGCTAAATCGCTTGGACCTGCTGCCTTGGAAGTAATGTCTTCAACATCCACCAGTGACATTTCACAGCTGGAAGCACACTGCCACGCTTTTGGCATTGGCATGTCTTGCGCCCTACTTCCAGCCTTTGAAGACCTAAGTATTCAAACTGAAAGAACCGGCTGAATGAGTGTTTGCAGTGCACCAGGAGGAGCAGGGACCATAGCATTGGAGGGGTGAGGATGGCGCAGATGGAAACGTTTTCATGCGCTCCTCTGGGAGGAATGAAAAGAAAAGACGAAACCGGAAACAGTAGTAGCCGCAAGAGGAAGTGTCTTCAAGCGCCAAGCAAGCGCTCCTCGTTAGTATAGTGGTGCGTATCCCCGCCTGTCACGTGGGAGACCAGGGATGGATTGCTTGACGGCGAGCCAGGTTGCTTTTCTCCCATCAGATTCCAACCGCTAATGCTAACGCAGTGTGTGGGAGCTTACATGCTTTTCCTTTCCCGTCTTTTTCGGACGACTATTCCAAAGGGGTAACCTGAAGGAATAGGGGCCTGAAGACACGAGGCATTCTTAAACCAGCACTGGGCTGCACGGCCTTCTGTTGTGATCAGGTTATATTCGAGTCAAAAAGCCAGAGCATCCGCTTCCATCCTATGGAGCACGAGCTAAATCGGAAGAGGCAGGGGATACACCTACGCCTATCGGCGCACGTTCCCTGCGTCAGGCTGCTTCACCCATTTGCACCCGACTGGAGACGGCACTGAGCAAGCTTTTTGTCAGGAGTGAGATTCGAACCAACGCCTCCAGGGGAGACTGCGACCTGAACGCAGCGCCTTAGACCGCTCGGCCATCCTGACGCTGGCCCCTAATCCCGGGGCGGTCTGATGAGCCACCGCGATCCCACTACGCTCCTCGAGTATCGCACTGTTATTAATACTACATTGTGACTCCAGCATTAAAATGTTTGGAAAATGTGTCGGCTTTTATAATCCAGTGTAGAGCAGCATGTGATGATTTGTGCTACAACACCAAGCGCTCAAAGTGACGTCTGCGTTTGTCGTTGAAACTTTCAACTCTTTCATCACTTATGTAGGAAATAAAAAGAGCAGTTGTGCGCCACACGCAGAGAGGCCGTCAGCAGAGTGGCGCAGCGGAAGCGTGCTGGGCCCATAACCCAGAGGTCGATGGATCGAAACCATCCTCTGCTACGTGTGTCCTATGCACGATTCCTAAGCGTGCCATTGGGTTAGCAAAGTGCCTTCAAATAGTCTGCATCTCCCTTTCTTTAAATTCTGTCCTGAGTTTCTCTCTCGTGTGTGTTTGTGCAAGCTTGACACTTGCGGGACTCTTTAATCTTCACCAATACGGAGATGACCAAATGTGTCTTCGGTTGTTCTGAGGTCTTTGATAGTTTCTTTGAAAGCTTCAACTGAACCTCGAAATCGAAGCAGTTATGTTTATATTGATTTCTCGCGTTAATCATTACGAACCAGGAACAGCCAGCACACTCGGTCGCATTAGTAATTATGTCACGTCTCTACTTAGCAGAGCATTCAAAGGCCCACTGGAAGTAGTAAAGCACTAAAACACTGCAAAACTGAACTCGGGAAAATCATACTGGGAGCTCTGAGCGATGTCTGCATCCAAGCCATCCAATACGGACTCTGAAACCTTGGAATATCAACACTATGATGCGCTACCTTTTACCTGGAGCAAAACGATGGAATTAGAAGAATGCTTACCGCAGGATACAACTGTGCCGCTGTTATTTGGAGCACGGTTTTCACTTGCATGAAAACTACAGCAGAACGTAGAAGGATGATCACTGAGAAGTCCACAATGCTGAGGAGATTGTAGGTCGTACATTTCAATGATTACTGACATTTGCGCTGCTGGAGGTACAGTAATCAACAAAGAACAGGGTGTGCTACTCTCGAATCCGGTCAGCACATGATGAAAAGCCAGGAAGTATACCTTGTCAAATTGCCGTCAACAGGGACAAGTTAACCACCTGCGCCACCGGCGCCCGGCTAGCTCAGTCGGTAGAGCATGAGACTCTTAATCTCAGGGTCGTGGGTTCGAGCCCCACGTTGGGCGGTGCCCGTCTCCTTATTAACAAAGTTTCCCGCTCATCCTTGAACCTCTTACACCTCGATGGTACCGAGCACTGCGTTTTAATGCACAGGTGTGATCAAACTGAGATGAAAAGGGCGTATCTAGCTCCTTGCCCGAGAGATAAATCAAAGGTTCCGCAGATAATCCCTTGGCTCCGGTCACCCGGACGCAGATAGGAGCTGCAGCCATCATAACTTGTATGAAAACTAAGAAGAGCTCCTGTCTATTTACAGTTTCATTTACTCTAGCGTTTCCTTAAACATTGCGTGTACGAAGGCTAAGAAATTGGAGAGCTATTCTAATACAATAACTATTAGGAATCTTTTCGCCATAACAGTTTCACTGTGATTTTGCAGGTAACACGTACGTTGGGAAAACATTTTGAACGCGATCAATAACCGCACTGGAAAAATGTGGGAAAGAAAGGGCGAAAAGCGACTCTTCAACATGTGGAAATATCTTCCTGAGCGGAGCCCTCTTCTCAAAGCTCAACACTCTGCAAGAGTCACTTCTCCCAACTTGCGCCCGCAGGTTTCCGTAGTGTGCCTGCAAAGAGCCATCCGCTTGAGACAGGCGCACCTCCCGATTTCATTGAACTAAGCTAGATGCACAATTTCTAATGCAGCCTTCATCACAATAGACAGTTCATTTCTCGAAAGCTTGTCATGTAAAAAAGGAAACAAAGAACGAAAACGTATAGCTGACAATCTTCTGAAGCTGCAGATTCAGCTTTGGGGAAATGGACATTTTATGTATGCAGATGCTTTTCAAGCGCTGGTTTTAGAACGTCGCTGTGCTTCCAGCATCCTTTTCAGCCTTCTAAACTGGCTACCGAGGTGCCGATCACATTGTAAAGCGGTTGAGAGGCCGGAGCTGCTCAAACCGCTCTTGCCGTTTCCCATCAATCAAAAGCACTATGTTGTTTCTTTGTATGGAAAGCTTTTCAAGTCTGGCATCGACACGCACCTTTCCTGAAACGTCCAAAAGGTGAATGCTTCGCAAAGAAATCCAGTCTACCTTCAGGGGGCATGATGTTGAAATCGGAATGAGCCCTGGGTGGGCTTGAAGCAGCAGCTGTTCAGTTAACAGCTGCACAGAAACGCACCCCGCTTGCTTTGTATCATTCGCAAGTTTGTGGTTAAAGAGTAAAAAAGGCTGGAATTCTTCTGCCAGCCGGCAGGATTTCTTCTGCACTCACCCAGAAAAGCCAAGAATTGTATTTCATCTTTCGCAAGCTGTATTTTCCAGGAGGAGAATGAATACTTGCATTAAACTGAATCAAGCCGACAGAGACGCACAGCCGTTGTTTTTCTCCATGGGAAGTTTTTCGTTAAGGAAAAACACCGTTGTCATTTTCTTGCCAGCCGGCGGTATTTCTTGTGCAGCGATGAGCCCGATTTGTATTTCGTATTTCGCAAGTTGTGTGAATTTCTTGAAGTTGAAAGTGAATTCGCTCCAGAAAAGAAATGTCCAGTCGCATGAAAGCCGTGGCTGTTTGTTAAACCGCAGGACAGGACAGCTTGCGTTCTGTTTCTCATGGCGTTCGCAAAGGCGATTCCTGCCTTTAAAACTGCTGTGTCTGCGACTGAAAGTGGCGTGTGTCGCAGCTTCTAAAGTCTTGTTGACGCTCCTCGATGTTGCTTTCTCTCTGCCTAAGGAAGTTCGATTGTCGCGTCGGAAGGAGGAGACCTAATCATTCCAGCTTTAAGCCACCCTTCAGTCTTGTGAAGGGTGTCCGAGTGCTAGCATGTCATTTGGCTTTTTTGGGGGGGAAACGGAGAGCGACATTGAAAAAGGTTACCGCCGCCGCCTCGCCCTCCGTGTTAAATGATCGCAAGCCGGCGGCGGCGGCGCTCCCTATAGTCGTGGCCGAGCGGTTAAGGCGCTGGGCTAGAAAGCCATTGGGGTCTCCTCGCGTCGGCTCGAATCCTGCCGACTACGGCGCCCTTCTCCTGTCGCTTCGGCCTGCCCAGAAAAAGGCGGAGTGCCGTTTCTCTCTTCCTGCTTCTTGTACAAACGCTAAATCGCTTGGACCTGCTGCCTTGGAAGTAATGTCTTCAACATCCACCAGTGACATTTCACAGCTGGAAGCACACTGCCACGCTTTTGGCATTGGCATGTCTTGCGCCCTACTTCCAGCCTTTGAAGACCTAAGTATTCAAACTGAAAGAACCGGCTGAATGAGTGTTTGCAGTGCACCAGGAGGAGCAGGGACCATAGCATTGGAGGGGTGAGGATGGCGCAGATGGAAACGTTTTCATGCGCTCCTCTGGGAGGAATGAAAAGAAAAGACGAAACCGGAAACAGTAGTAGCCGCAAGAGGAAGTGTCTTCAAGCGCCAAGCAAGCGCTCCTCGTTAGTATAGTGGTGCGTATCCCCGCCTGTCACGTGGGAGACCAGGGATGGATTGCTTGACGGCGAGCCAGGTTGCTTTTCTCCCATCAGATTCCAACCGCTAATGCTAACGCAGTGTGTGGGAGCTTACATGCTTTTCCTTTCCCGTCTTTTTCGGACGACTATTCCAAAGGGGTAACCTGAAGGAATAGGGGCCTGAAGACACGAGGCATTCTTAAACCAGCACTGGGCTGCACGGCCTTCTGTTGTGATCAGGTTATATTCGAGTCAAAAAGCCAGAGCATCCGCTTCCATCCTATGGAGCACGAGCTAAATCGGAAGAGGCAGGGGATACACCTACGCCTATCGGCGCACGTTCCCTGCGTCAGGCTGCTTCACCCATTTGCACCCGACTGGAGACGGCACTGAGCAAGCTTTTTGTCAGGAGTGAGATTCGAACCAACGCCTCCAGGGGAGACTGCGACCTGAACGCAGCGCCTTAGACCGCTCGGCCATCCTGACGCTGGCCCCTAATCCCGGGGCGGTCTGATGAGCCACCGCGATCCCACTACGCTCCTCGAGTATCGCACTGTTATTAATACTACATTGTGACTCCAGCATTAAAATGTTTGGAAAATGTGTCGGCTTTTATAATCCAGTGTAGAGCAGCATGTGATGATTTGTGCTACAACACCAAGCGCTCAAAGTGACGTCTGCGTTTGTCGTTGAAACTTTCAACTCTTTCATCACTTATGTAGGAAATAAAAAGAGCAGTTGTGCGCCACACGCAGAGAGGCCGTCAGCAGAGTGGCGCAGCGGAAGCGTGCTGGGCCCATAACCCAGAGGTCGATGGATCGAAACCATCCTCTGCTACGTGTGTCCTATGCACGATTCCTAAGCGTGCCATTGGGTTAGCAAAGTGCCTTCAAATAGTCTGCATCTCCCTTTCTTTAAATTCTGTCCTGAGTTTCTCTCTCGTGTGTGTTTGTGCAAGCTTGACACTTGCGGGACTCTTTAATCTTCACCAATACGGAGATGACCAAATGTGTCTTCGGTTGTTCTGAGGTCTTTGATAGTTTCTTTGAAAGCTTCAACTGAACCTCGAAATCGAAGCAGTTATGTTTATATTGATTTCTCGCGTTAATCATTACGAACCAGGAACAGCCAGCACACTCGGTCGCATTAGTAATTATGTCACGTCTCTACTTAGCAGAGCATTCAAAGGCCCACTGGAAGTAGTAAAGCACTAAAACACTGCAAAACTGAACTCGGGAAAATCATACTGGGAGCTCTGAGCGATGTCTGCATCCAAGCCATCCAATACGGACTCTGAAACCTTGGAATATCAACACTATGATGCGCTACCTTTTACCTGGAGCAAAACGATGGAATTAGAAGAATGCTTACCGCAGGATACAACTGTGCCGCTGTTATTTGGAGCACGGTTTTCACTTGCATGAAAACTACAGCAGAACGTAGAAGGATGATCACTGAGAAGTCCACAATGCTGAGGAGATTGTAGGTCGTACATTTCAATGATTACTGACATTTGCGCTGCTGGAGGTACAGTAATCAACAAAGAACAGGGTGTGCTACTCTCGAATCCGGTCAGCACATGATGAAAAGCCAGGAAGTATACCTTGTCAAATTGCCGTCAACAGGGACAAGTTAACCACCTGCGCCACCGGCGCCCGGCTAGCTCAGTCGGTAGAGCATGAGACTCTTAATCTCAGGGTCGTGGGTTCGAGCCCCACGTTGGGCGGTGCCCGTCTCCTTATTAACAAAGTTTCCCGCTCATCCTTGAACCTCTTACACCTCGATGGTACCGAGCACTGCGTTTTAATGCACAGGTGTGATCAAACTGAGATGAAAAGGGCGTATCTAGCTCCTTGCCCGAGAGATAAATCAAAGGTTCCGCAGATAATCCCTTGGCTCCGGTCACCCGGACGCAGATAGGAGCTGCAGCCATCATAACTTGTATGAAAACTAAGAAGAGCTCCTGTCTATTTACAGTTTCATTTACTCTAGCGTTTCCTTAAACATTGCGTGTACGAAGGCTAAGAAATTGGAGAGCTATTCTAATACAATAACTATTAGGAATCTTTTCGCCATAACAGTTTCACTGTGATTTTGCAGGTAACACGTACGTTGGGAAAACATTTTGAACGCGATCAATAACCGCACTGGAAAAAT
Source organism: Lepisosteus oculatus (assembly GCF_040954835.1). Classification (NCBI taxonomy): domain Eukaryota; kingdom Metazoa; phylum Chordata; class Actinopteri; order Semionotiformes; family Lepisosteidae; genus Lepisosteus; species Lepisosteus oculatus. Next base: position 1,048,008 of record NW_027167923.1, on the reverse strand, counting down.
GTGGGAAAGAAAGGGCGAAAAGCGACTCTTCAACATGTGGAAATATCTTCCTGAGCGGAGCCCTCTTCTCAAAGCTCAACACTCTGCAAGAGTCACTTCTCCCAACTTGCGCCCGCAGGTTTCCGTAGTGTGCCTGCAAAGAGCCATCCGCTTGAGACAGGCGCACCTCCCGATTTCATTGAACTAAGCTAGATGCACAATTTCTAATGCAGCCTTCATCACAATAGACAGTTCATTTCTCGAAAGCTTGTCATGTAAAAAAGGAAACAAAGAACGAAAACGTATAGCTGACAATCTTCTGAAGCTGCAGATTCAGCTTTGGGGAAATGGACATTTTATGTATGCAGATGCTTTTCAAGCGCTGGTTTTAGAACGTCGCTGTGCTTCCAGCATCCTTTTCAGCCTTCTAAACTGGCTACCGAGGTGCCGATCACATTGTAAAGCGGTTGAGAGGCCGGAGCTGCTCAAACCGCTCTTGCCGTTTCCCATCAATCAAAAGCACTATGTTGTTTCTTTGTATGGAAAGCTTTTCAAGTCTGGCATCGACACGCACCTTTCCTGAAACGTCCAAAAGGTGAATGCTTCGCAAAGAAATCCAGTCTACCTTCAGGGGGCATGATGTTGAAATCGGAATGAGCCCTGGGTGGGCTTGAAGCAGCAGCTGTTCAGTTAACAGCTGCACAGAAACGCACCCCGCTTGCTTTGTATCATTCGCAAGTTTGTGGTTAAAGAGTAAAAAAGGCTGGAATTCTTCTGCCAGCCGGCAGGATTTCTTCTGCACTCACCCAGAAAAGCCAAGAATTGTATTTCATCTTTCGCAAGCTGTATTTTCCAGGAGGAGAATGAATACTTGCATTAAACTGAATCAAGCCGACAGAGACGCACAGCCGTTGTTTTTCTCCATGGGAAGTTTTTCGTTAAGGAAAAACACCGTTGTCATTTTCTTGCCAGCCGGCGGTATTTCTTGTGCAGCGATGAGCCCGATTTGTATTTCGTATTTCGCAAGTTGTGTGAATTTCTTGAAGTTGAAAGTGAATTCGCTCCAGAAAAGAAATGTCCAGTCGCATGAAAGCCGTGGCTGTTTGTTAAACCGCAGGACAGGACAGCTTGCGTTCTGTTTCTCATGGCGTTCGCAAAGGCGATTCCTGCCTTTAAAACTGCTGTGTCTGCGACTGAAAGTGGCGTGTGTCGCAGCTTCTAAAGTCTTGTTGACGCTCCTCGATGTTGCTTTCTCTCTGCCTAAGGAAGTTCGATTGTCGCGTCGGAAGGAGGAGACCTAATCATTCCAGCTTTAAGCCACCCTTCAGTCTTGTGAAGGGTGTCCGAGTGCTAGCATGTCATTTGGCTTTTTTGGGGGGGAAACGGAGAGCGACATTGAAAAAGGTTACCGCCGCCGCCTCGCCCTCCGTGTTAAATGATCGCAAGCCGGCGGCGGCGGCGCTCCCTATAGTCGTGGCCGAGCGGTTAAGGCGCTGGGCTAGAAAGCCATTGGGGTCTCCCCGCGTCGGCTCGAATCCTGCCGACTACGGCGCCCTTCTCCTGTCGCTTCGGCCTGCCCAGAAAAAGGCGGAGTGCCGTTTCTCTCTTCCTGCTTCTTGTACAAACGCTAAATCGCTTGGACCTGCTGCCTTGGAAGTAATGTCTTCAACATCCACCAGTGACATTTCACAGCTGGAAGCACACTGCCACGCTTTTGGCATTGGCATGTCTTGCGCCCTACTTCCAGCCTTTGAAGACCTAAGTATTCAAACTGAAAGAACCGGCTGAATGAGTGTTTGCAGTGCACCAGGAGGAGCAGGGACCATAGCATTGGAGGGGTGAGGATGGCGCAGATGGAAACGTTTTCATGCGCTCCTCTGGGAGGAATGAAAAGAAAAGACGAAACCGGAAACAGTAGTAGCCGCAAGAGGAAGTGTCTTCAAGCGCCAAGCAAGCGCTCCTCGTTAGTATAGTGGTGCGTATCCCCGCCTGTCACGTGGGAGACCAGGGATGGATTGCTTGACGGCGAGCCAGGTTGCTTTTCTCCCATCAGATTCCAACCGCTAATGCTAACGCAGTGTGTGGGAGCTTACATGCTTTTCCTTTCCCGTCTTTTTCGGACGACTATTCCAAAGGGGTAACCTGAAGGAATAGGGGCCTGAAGACACGAGGCATTCTTAAACCAGCACTGGGCTGCACGGCCTTCTGTTGTGATCAGGTTATATTCGAGTCAAAAAGCCAGAGCATCCGCTTCCATCCTATGGAGCACGAGCTAAATCGGAAGAGGCAGGGGATACACCTACGCCTATCGGCGCACGTTCCCTGCGTCAGGCTGCTTCACCCATTTGCACCCGACTGGAGACGGCACTGAGCAAGCTTTTTGTCAGGAGTGAGATTCGAACCAACGCCTCCAGGGGAGACTGCGACCTGAACGCAGCGCCTTAGACCGCTCGGCCATCCTGACGCTGGCCCCTAATCCCGGGGCGGTCTGATGAGCCACCGCGATCCCACTACGCTCCTCGAGTATCGCACTGTTATTAATACTACATTGTGACTCCAGCATTAAAATGTTTGGAAAATGTGTCGGCTTTTATAATCCAGTGTAGAGCAGCATGTGATGATTTGTGCTACAACACCAAGCGCTCAAAGTGACGTCTGCGTTTGTCGTTGAAACTTTCAACTCTTTCATCACTTATGTAGGAAATAAAAAGAGCAGTTGTGCGCCACACGCAGAGAGGCCGTCAGCAGAGTGGCGCAGCGGAAGCGTGCTGGGCCCATAACCCAGAGGTCGATGGATCGAAACCATCCTCTGCTACGTGTGTCCTATGCACGATTCCTAAGCGTGCCATTGGGTTAGCAAAGTGCCTTCAAATAGTCTGCATCTCCCTTTCTTTAAATTCTGTCCTGAGTTTCTCTCTCGTGTGTGTTTGTGCAAGCTTGACACTTGCGGGACTCTTTAATCTTCACCAATACGGAGATGACCAAATGTGTCTTCGGTTGTTCTGAGGTCTTTGATAGTTTCTTTGAAAGCTTCAACTGAACCTCGAAATCGAAGCAGTTATGTTTATATTGATTTCTCGCGTTAATCATTACGAACCAGGAACAGCCAGCACACTCGGTCGCATTAGTAATTATGTCACGTCTCTACTTAGCAGAGCATTCAAAGGCCCACTGGAAGTAGTAAAGCACTAAAACACTGCAAAACTGAACTCGGGAAAATCATACTGGGAGCTCTGAGCGATGTCTGCATCCAAGCCATCCAATACGGACTCTGAAACCTTGGAATATCAACACTATGATGCGCTACCTTTTACCTGGAGCAAAACGATGGAATTAGAAGAATGCTTACCGCAGGATACAACTGTGCCGCTGTTATTTGGAGCACGGTTTTCACTTGCATGAAAACTACAGCAGAACGTAGAAGGATGATCACTGAGAAGTCCACAATGCTGAGGAGATTGTAGGTCGTACATTTCAATGATTACTGACATTTGCGCTGCTGGAGGTACAGTAATCAACAAAGAACAGGGTGTGCTACTCTCGAATCCGGTCAGCACATGATGAAAAGCCAGGAAGTATACCTTGTCAAATTGCCGTCAACAGGGACAAGTTAACCACCTGCGCCACCGGCGCCCGGCTAGCTCAGTCGGTAGAGCATGAGACTCTTAATCTCAGGGTCGTGGGTTCGAGCCCCACGTTGGGCGGTGCCCGTCTCCTTATTAACAAAGTTTCCCGCTCATCCTTGAACCTCTTACACCTCGATGGTACCGAGCACTGCGTTTTAATGCACAGGTGTGATCAAACTGAGATGAAAAGGGCGTATCTAGCTCCTTGCCCGAGAGATAAATCAAAGGTTCCGCAGATAATCCCTTGGCTCCGGTCACCCGGACGCAGATAGGAGCTGCAGCCATCATAACTTGTATGAAAACTAAGAAGAGCTCCTGTCTATTTACAGTTTCATTTACTCTAGCGTTTCCTTAAACATTGCGTGTACGAAGGCTAAGAAATTGGAGAGCTATTCGAATACAATAACTATTAGGAATCTTTTCGCCATAACAGTTTCACTGTGATTTTGCAGGTAACACGTACGTTGGGAAAACATTTTGAACGCGATCAATAACCGCACTGGAAAAATGTGGGAAAGAAAGGGCGAAAAGCGACTCTTCAACATGTGGAAATATCTTCCTGAGCGGAGCCCTCTTCTCAAAGCTCAACACTCTGCAAGAGTCACTTCTCCCAACTTGCGCCCGCAGGTTTCCGTAGTGTGCCTGCAAAGAGCCATCCGCTTGAGACAGGCGCACCTCCCGATTTCATTGAACTAAGCTAGATGCACAATTTCTAATGCAGCCTTCATCACAATAGACAGTTCATTTCTCGAAAGCTTGTCATGTAAAAAAGGAAACAAAGAACGAAAACGTATAGCTGACAATCTTCTGAAGCTGCAGATTCAGCTTTGGGGAAATGGACATTTTATGTATGCAGATGCTTTTCAAGCGCTGGTTTTAGAACGTCGCTGTGCTTCCAGCATCCTTTTCAGCCTTCTAAACTGGCTACCGAGGTGCCGATCACATTGTAAAGCGGTTGAGAGGCCGGAGCTGCTCAAACCGCTCTTGCCGTTTCCCATCAATCAAAAGCACTATGTTGTTTCTTTGTATGGAAAGCTTTTCAAGTCTGGCATCGACACGCACCTTTCCTGAAACGTCCAAAAGGTGAATGCTTCGCAAAGAAATCCAGTCTACCTTCAGGGGGCATGATGTTGAAATCGGAATGAGCCCTGGGTGGGCTTGAAGCAGCAGCTGTTCAGTTAACAGCTGCACAGAAACGCACCCCGCTTGCTTTGTATCATTCGCAAGTTTGTGGTTAAAGAGTAAAAAAGGCTGGAATTCTTCTGCCAGCCGGCAGGATTTCTTCTGCACTCACCCAGAAAAGCCAAGAATTGTATTTCATCTTTCGCAAGCTGTATTTTCCAGGAGGAGAATGAATACTTGCATTAAACTGAATCAAGCCGACAGAGACGCACAGCCGTTGTTTTTCTCCATGGGAAGTTTTTCGTTAAGGAAAAACACCGTTGTCATTTTCTTGCCAGCCGGCGGTATTTCTTGTGCAGCGATGAGCCCGATTTGTATTTCGTATTTCGCAAGTTGTGTGAATTTCTTGAAGTTGAAAGTGAATTCGCTCCAGAAAAGAAATGTCCAGTCGCATGAAAGCCGTGGCTGTTTGTTAAACCGCAGGACAGGACAGCTTGCGTTCTGTTTCTCATGGCGTTCGCAAAGGCGATTCCTGCCTTTAAAACTGCTGTGTCTGCGACTGAAAGTGGCGTGTGTCGCAGCTTCTAAAGTCTTGTTGACGCTCCTCGATGTTGCTTTCTCTCTGCCTAAGGAAGTTCGATTGTCGCGTCGGAAGGAGGAGACCTAATCATTCCAGCTTTAAGCCACCCTTCAGTCTTGTGAAGGGTGTCCGAGTGCTAGCATGTCATTTGGCTTTTTTGGGGGGGAAACGGAGAGCGACATTGAAAAAGGTTACCGCCGCCGCCTCGCCCTCCGTGTTAAATGATCGCAAGCCGGCGGCGGCGGCGCTCCCTATAGTCGTGGCCGAGCGGTTAAGGCGCTGGGCTAGAAAGCCATTGGGGTCTCCCCGCGTCGGCTCGAATCCTGCCGACTACGGCGCCCTTCTCCTGTCGCTTCGGCCTGCCCAGAAAAAGGCGGAGTGCCGTTTCTCTCTTCCTGCTTCTTGTACAAACGCTAAATCGCTTGGACCTGCTGCCTTGGAAGTAATGTCTTCAACATCCACCAGTGACATTTCACAGCTGGAAGCACACTGCCACGCTTTTGGCATTGGCATGTCTTGCGCCCTACTTCCAGCCTTTGAAGACCTAAGTATTCAAACTGAAAGAACCGGCTGAATGAGTGTTTGCAGTGCACCAGGAGGAGCAGGGACCATAGCATTGGAGGGGTGAGGATGGCGCAGATGGAAACGTTTTCATGCGCTCCTCTGGGAGGAATGAAAAGAAAAGACGAAACCGGAAACAGTAGTAGCCGCAAGAGGAAGTGTCTTCAAGCGCCAAGCAAGCGCTCCTCGTTAGTATAGTGGTGCGTATCCCCGCCTGTCACGTGGGAGACCAGGGATGGATTGCTTGACGGCGAGCCAGGTTGCTTTTCTCCCATCAGATTCCAACCGCTAATGCTAACGCAGTGTGTGGGAGCTTACATGCTTTTCCTTTCCCGTCTTTTTCGGACGACTATTCCAAAGGGGTAACCTGAAGGAATAGGGGCCTGAAGACACGAGGCATTCTTAAACCAGCACTGGGCTGCACGGCCTTCTGTTGTGATCAGGTTATATTCGAGTCAAAAAGCCAGAGCATCCGCTTCCATCCTATGGAGCACGAGCTAAATCGGAAGAGGCAGGGGATACACCTACGCCTATCGGCGCACGTTCCCTGCGTCAGGCTGCTTCACCCATTTGCACCCGACTGGAGACGGCACTGAGCAAGCTTTTTGTCAGGAGTGAGATTCGAACCAACGCCTCCAGGGGAGACTGCGACCTGAACGCAGCGCCTTAGACCGCTCGGCCATCCTGACGCTGGCCCCTAATCCCGGGGCGGTCTGATGAGCCACCGCGATCCCACTACGCTCCTCGAGTATCGCACTGTTATTAATACTACATTGTGACTCCAGCATTAAAATGTTTGGAAAATGTGTCGGCTTTTATAATCCAGTGTAGAGCAGCATGTGATGATTTGTGCTACAACACCAAGCGCTCAAAGTGACGTCTGCGTTTGTCGTTGAAACTTTCAACTCTTTCATCACTTATGTAGGAAATAAAAAGAGCAGTTGTGCGCCACACGCAGAGAGGCCGTCAGCAGAGTGGCGCAGCGGAAGCGTGCTGGGCCCATAACCCAGAGGTCGATGGATCGAAACCATCCTCTGCTACGTGTGTCCTATGCACGATTCCTAAGCGTGCCATTGGGTTAGCAAAGTGCCTTCAAATAGTCTGCATCTCCCTTTCTTTAAATTCTGTCCTGAGTTTCTCTCTCGTGTGTGTTTGTGCAAGCTTGACACTTGCGGGACTCTTTAATCTTCACCAATACGGAGATGACCAAATGTGTCTTCGGTTGTTCTGAGGTCTTTGATAGTTTCTTTGAAAGCTTCAACTGAACCTCGAAATCGAAGCAGTTATGTTTATATTGATTTCTCGCGTTAATCATTACGAACCAGGAACAGCCAGCACACTCGGTCGCATTAGTAATTATGTCACGTCTCTACTTAGCAGAGCATTCAAAGGCCCACTGGAAGTAGTAAAGCACTAAAACACTGCAAAACTGAACTCGGGAAAATCATACTGGGAGCTCTGAGCGATGTCTGCATCCAAGCCATCCAATACGGACTCTGAAACCTTGGAATATCAACACTATGATGCGCTACCTTTTACCTGGAGCAAAACGATGGAATTAGAAGAATGCTTACCGCAGGATACAACTGTGCCGCTGTTATTTGGAGCACGGTTTTCACTTGCATGAAAACTACAGCAGAACGTAGAAGGATGATCACTGAGAAGTCCACAATGCTGAGGAGATTGTAGGTCGTACATTTCAATGATTACTGACATTTGCGCTGCTGGAGGTACAGTAATCAACAAAGAACAGGGTGTGCTACTCTCGAATCCGGTCAGCACATGATGAAAAGCCAGGAAGTATACCTTGTCAAATTGCCGTCAACAGGGACAAGTTAACCACCTGCGCCACCGGCGCCCGGCTAGCTCAGTCGGTAGAGCATGAGACTCTTAATCTCAGGGTCGTGGGTTCGAGCCCCACGTTGGGCGGTGCCCGTCTCCTTATTAACAAAGTTTCCCGCTCATCCTTGAACCTCTTACACCTCGATGGTACCGAGCACTGCGTTTTAATGCACAGGTGTGATCAAACTGAGATGAAAAGGGCGTATCTAGCTCCTTGCCCGAGAGATAAATCAAAGGTTCCGCAGATAATCCCTTGGCTCCGGTCACCCGGACGCAGATAGGAGCTGCAGCCATCATAACTTGTATGAAAACTAAGAAGAGCTCCTGTCTATTTACAGTTTCATTTACTCTAGCGTTTCCTTAAACATTGCGTGTACGAAGGCTAAGAAATTGGAGAGCTATTCTAATACAATAACTATTAGGAATCTTTTCGCCATAACAGTTTCACTGTGATTTTGCAGGTAACACGTACGTTGGGAAAACATTTTGAACGCGATCAATAACCGCACTGGAAAAATGTGGGAAAGAAAGGGCGAAAAGCGACTCTTCAACATGTGGAAATATCTTCCTGAGCGGAGCCCTCTTCTCAAAGCTCAACACTCTGCAAGAGTCACTTCTCCCAACTTGCGCCCGCAGGTTTCCGTAGTGTGCCTGCAAAGAGCCATCCGCTTGAGACAGGCGCACCTCCCGATTTCATTGAACTAAGCTAGATGCACAATTTCTAATGCAGCCTTCATCACAATAGACAGTTCATTTCTCGAAAGCTTGTCATGTAAAAAAGGAAACAAAGAACGAAAACGTATAGCTGACAATCTTCTGAAGCTGCAGATTCAGCTTTGGGGAAATGGACATTTTATGTATGCAGATGCTTTTCAAGCGCTGGTTTTAGAACGTCGCTGTGCTTCCAGCATCCTTTTCAGCCTTCTAAACTGGCTACCGAGGTGCCGATCACATTGTAAAGCGGTTGAGAGGCCGGAGCTGCTCAAACCGCTCTTGCCGTTTCCCATCAATCAAAAGCACTATGTTGTTTCTTTGTATGGAAAGCTTTTCAAGTCTGGCATCGACACGCACCTTTCCTGAAACGTCCAAAAGGTGAATGCTTCGCAAAGAAATCCAGTCTACCTTCAGGGGGCATGATGTTGAAATCGGAATGAGCCCTGGGTGGGCTTGAAGCAGCAGCTGTTCAGTTAACAGCTGCACAGAAACGCACCCCGCTTGCTTTGTATCATTCGCAAGTTTGTGGTTAAAGAGTAAAAAAGGCTGGAATTCTTCTGCCAGCCGGCAGGATTTCTTCTGCACTCACCCAGAAAAGCCAAGAATTGTATTTCATCTTTCGCAAGCTGTATTTTCCAGGAGGAGAATGAATACTTGCATTAAACTGAATCAAGCCGACAGAGACGCACAGCCGTTGTTTTTCTCCATGGGAAGTTTTTCGTTAAGGAAAAACACCGTTGTCATTTTCTTGCCAGCCGGCGGTATTTCTTGTGCAGCGATGAGCCCGATTTGTATTTCGTATTTCGCAAGTTGTGTGAATTTCTTGAAGTTGAAAGTGAATTCGCTCCAGAAAAGAAATGTCCAGTCGCATGAAAGCCGTGGCTGTTTGTTAAACCGCAGGACAGGACAGCTTGCGTTCTGTTTCTCATGGCGTTCGCAAAGGCGATTCCTGCCTTTAAAACTGCTGTGTCTGCGACTGAAAGTGGCGTGTGTCGCAGCTTCTAAAGTCTTGTTGACGCTCCTCGATGTTGCTTTCTCTCTGCCTAAGGAAGTTCGATTGTCGCGTCGGAAGGAGGAGACCTAATCATTCCAGCTTTAAGCCACCCTTCAGTCTTGTGAAGGGTGTCCGAGTGCTAGCATGTCATTTGGCTTTTTTGGGGGGGAAACGGAGAGCGACATTGAAAAAGGTTACCGCCGCCGCCTCGCCCTCCGTGTTAAATGATCGCAAGCCGGCGGCGGCGGCGCTCCCTATAGTCGTGGCCGAGCGGTTAAGGCGCTGGGCTAGAAAGCCATTGGGGTCTCCCCGCGTCGGCTCGAATCCTGCCGACTACGGCGCCCTTCTCCTGTCGCTTCGGCCTGCCCAGAAAAAGGCGGAGTGCCGTTTCTCTCTTCCTGCTTCTTGTACAAACGCTAAATCGCTTGGACCTGCTGCCTTGGAAGTAATGTCTTCAACATCCACCAGTGACATTTCACAGCTGGAAGCACACTGCCACGCTTTTGGCATTGGCATGTCTTGCGCCCTACTTCCAGCCTTTGAAGACCTAAGTATTCAAACTGAAAGAACCGGCTGAATGAGTGTTTGCAGTGCACCAGGAGGAGCAGGGACCATAGCATTGGAGGGGTGAGGATGGCGCAGATGGAAACGTTTTCATGCGCTCCTCTGGGAGGAATGAAAAGAAAAGACGAAACCGGAAACAGTAGTAGCCGCAAGAGGAAGTGTCTTCAAGCGCCAAGCAAGCGCTCCTCGTTAGTATAGTGGTGCGTATCCCCGCCTGTCACGTGGGAGACCAGGGATGGATTGCTTGACGGCGAGCCAGGTTGCTTTTCTCCCATCAGATTCCAACCGCTAATGCTAACGCAGTGTGTGGGAGCTTACATGCTTTTCCTTTCCCGTCTTTTTCGGACGACTATTCCAAAGGGGTAACCTGAAGGAATAGGGGCCTGAAGACACGAGGCATTCTTAAACCAGCACTGGGCTGCACGGCCTTCTGTTGTGATCAGGTTATATTCGAGTCAAAAAGCCAGAGCATCCGCTTCCATCCTATGGAGCACGAGCTAAATCGGAAGAGGCAGGGGATACACCTACGCCTATCGGCGCACGTTCCCTGCGTCAGGCTGCTTCACCCATTTGCACCCGACTGGAGACGGCACTGAGCAAGCTTTTTGTCAGGAGTGAGATTCGAACCAACGCCTCCAGGGGAGACTGCGACCTGAACGCAGCGCCTTAGACCGCTCGGCCATCCTGACGCTGGCCCCTAATCCCGGGGCGGTCTGATGAGCCACCGCGATCCCACTACGCTCCTCGAGTATCGCACTGTTATTAATACTACATTGTGACTCCAGCATTAAAATGTTTGGAAAATGTGTCGGCTTTTATAATCCAGTGTAGAGCAGCATGTGATGATTTGTGCTACAACACCAAGCGCTCAAAGTGACGTCTGCGTTTGTCGTTGAAACTTTCAACTCTTTCATCACTTATGTAGGAAATAAAAAGAGCAGTTGTGCGCCACACGCAGAGAGGCCGTCAGCAGAGTGGCGCAGCGGAAGCGTGCTGGGCCCATAACCCAGAGGTCGATGGATCGAAACCATCCTCTGCTACGTGTGTCCTATGCACGATTCCTAAGCGTGCCATTGGGTTAGCAAAGTGCCTTCAAATAGTCTGCATCTCCCTTTCTTTAAATTCTGTCCTGAGTTTCTCTCTCGTGTGTGTTTGTGCAAGCTTGACACTTGCGGGACTCTTTAATCTTCACCAATACGGAGATGACCAAATGTGTCTTCGGTTGTTCTGAGGTCTTTGATAGTTTCTTTGAAAGCTTCAACTGAACCTCGAAATCGAAGCAGTTATGTTTATATTGATTTCTCGCGTTAATCATTACGAACCAGGAACAGCCAGCACACTCGGTCGCATTAGTAATTATGTCACGTCTCTACTTAGCAGAGCATTCAAAGGCCCACTGGAAGTAGTAAAGCACTAAAACACTGCAAAACTGAACTCGGGAAAATCATACTGGGAGCTCTGAGCGATGTCTGCATCCAAGCCATCCAATACGGACTCTGAAACCTTGGAATATCAACACTATGATGCGCTACCTTTTACCTGGAGCAAAACGATGGAATTAGAAGAATGCTTACCGCAGGATACAACTGTGCCGCTGTTATTTGGAGCACGGTTTTCACTTGCATGAAAACTACAGCAGAACGTAGAAGGATGATCACTGAGAAGTCCACAATGCTGAGGAGATTGTAGGTCGTACATTTCAATGATTACTGACATTTGCGCTGCTGGAGGTACAGTAATCAACAAAGAACAGGGTGTGCTACTCTCGAATCCGGTCAGCACATGATGAAAAGCCAGGAAGTATACCTTGTCAAATTGCCGTCAACAGGGACAAGTTAACCACCTGCGCCACCGGCGCCCGGCTAGCTCAGTCGGTAGAGCATGAGACTCTTAATCTCAGGGTCGTGGGTTCGAGCCCCACGTTGGGCGGTGCCCGTCTCCTTATTAACAAAGTTTCCCGCTCATCCTTGAACCTCTTACACCTCGATGGTACCGAGCACTGCGTTTTAATGCACAGGTGTGATCAAACTGAGATGAAAAGGGCGTATCTAGCTCCTTGCCCGAGAGATAAATCAAAGGTTCCGCAGATAATCCCTTGGCTCCGGTCACCCGGACGCAGATAGGAGCTGCAGCCATCATAACTTGTATGAAAACTAAGAAGAGCTCCTGTCTATTTACAGTTTCATTTACTCTAGCGTTTCCTTAAACATTGCGTGTACGAAGGCTAAGAAATTGGAGAGCTATTCTAATACAATAACTATTAGGAATCTTTTCGCCATAACAGTTTCACTGTGATTTTGCAGGTAACACGTACGTTGGGAAAACATTTTGAACGCGATCAATAACCGCACTGGAAAAATGTGGGAAAGAAAGGGCGAAAAGCGACTCTTCAACATGTGGAAATATCTTCCTGAGCGGAGCCCTCTTCTCAAAGCTCAACACTCTGCAAGAGTCACTTCTCCCAACTTGCGCCCGCAGGTTTCCGTAGTGTGCCTGCAAAGAGCCATCCGCTTGAGACAGGCGCACCTCCCGATTTCATTGAACTAAGCTAGATGCACAATTTCTAATGCAGCCTTCATCACAATAGACAGTTCATTTCTCGAAAGCTTGTCATGTAAAAAAGGAAACAAAGAACGAAAACGTATAGCTGACAATCTTCTGAAGCTGCAGATTCAGCTTTGGGGAAATGGACATTTTATGTATGCAGATGCTTTTCAAGCGCTGGTTTTAGAACGTCGCTGTGCTTCCAGCATCCTTTTCAGCCTTCTAAACTGGCTACCGAGGTGCCGATCACATTGTAAAGCGGTTGAGAGGCCGGAGCTGCTCAAACCGCTCTTGCCGTTTCCCATCAATCAAAAGCACTATGTTGTTTCTTTGTATGGAAAGCTTTTCAAGTCTGGCATCGACACGCACCTTTCCTGAAACGTCCAAAAGGTGAATGCTTCGCAAAGAAATCCAGTCTACCTTCAGGGGGCATGATGTTGAAATCGGAATGAGCCCTGGGTGGGCTTGAAGCAGCAGCTGTTCAGTTAACAGCTGCACAGAAACGCACCCCGCTTGCTTTGTATCATTCGCAAGTTTGTGGTTAAAGAGTAAAAAAGGCTGGAATTCTTCTGCCAGCCGGCAGGATTTCTTCTGCACTCACCCAGAAAAGCCAAGAATTGTATTTCATCTTTCGCAAGCTGTATTTTCCAGGAGGAGAATGAATACTTGCATTAAACTGAATCAAGCCGACAGAGACGCACAGCCGTTGTTTTTCTCCATGGGAAGTTTTTCGTTAAGGAAAAACACCGTTGTCATTTTCTTGCCAGCCGGCGGTATTTCTTGTGCAGCGATGAGCCCGATTTGTATTTCGTATTTCGCAAGTTGTGTGAATTTCTTGAAGTTGAAAGTGAATTCGCTCCAGAAAAGAAATGTCCAGTCGCATGAAAGCCGTGGCTGTTTGTTAAACCGCAGGACAGGACAGCTTGCGTTCTGTTTCTCATGGCGTTCGCAAAGGCGATTCCTGCCTTTAAAACTGCTGTGTCTGCGACTGAAAGTGGCGTGTGTCGCAGCTTCTAAAGTCTTGTTGACGCTCCTCGATGTTGCTTTCTCTCTGCCTAAGGAAGTTCGATTGTCGCGTCGGAAGGAGGAGACCTAATCATTCCAGCTTTAAGCCACCCTTCAGTCTTGTGAAGGGTGTCCGAGTGCTAGCATGTCATTTGGCTTTTTTGGGGGGGAAACGGAGAGCGACATTGAAAAAGGTTACCGCCGCCGCCTCGCCCTCCGTGTTAAATGATCGCAAGCCGGCGGCGGCGGCGCTCCCTATAGTCGTGGCCGAGCGGTTAAGGCGCTGGGCTAGAAAGCCATTGGGGTCTCCCCGCGTCGGCTCGAATCCTGCCGACTACGGCGCCCTTCTCCTGTCGCTTCGGCCTGCCCAGAAAAAGGCGGAGTGCCGTTTCTCTCTTCCTGCTTCTTGTACAAACGCTAAATCGCTTGGACCTGCTGCCTTGGAAGTAATGTCTTCAACATCCACCAGTGACATTTCACAGCTGGAAGCACACTGCCACGCTTTTGGCATTGGCATGTCTTGCGCCCTACTTCCAGCCTTTGAAGACCTAAGTATTCAAACTGAAAGAACCGGCTGAATGAGTGTTTGCAGTGCACCAGGAGGAGCAGGGACCATAGCATTGGAGGGGTGAGGATGGCGCAGATGGAAACGTTTTCATGCGCTCCTCTGGGAGGAATGAAAAGAAAAGACGAAACCGGAAACAGTAGTAGCCGCAAGAGGAAGTGTCTTCAAGCGCCAAGCAAGCGCTCCTCGTTAGTATAGTGGTGCGTATCCCCGCCTGTCACGTGGGAGACCAGGGATGGATTGCTTGACGGCGAGCCAGGTTGCTTTTCTCCCATCAGATTCCAACCGCTAATGCTAACGCAGTGTGTGGGAGCTTACATGCTTTTCCTTTCCCGTCTTTTTCGGACGACTATTCCAAAGGGGTAACCTGAAGGAATAGGGGCCTGAAGACACGAGGCATTCTTAAACCAGCACTGGGCTGCACGGCCTTCTGTTGTGATCAGGTTATATTCGAGTGAAAAAGCCAGAGCATCCGCTTCCATCCTATGGAGCACGAGCTAAATCGGAAGAGGCAGGGGATACACCTACGCCTATCGGCGCACGTTCCCTGCGTCAGGCTGCTTCACCCATTTGCACCCGACTGGAGACGGCACTGAGCAAGCTTTTTGTCAGGAGTGAGATTCGAACCAACGCCTCCAGGGGAGACTGCGACCTGAACGCAGCGCCTTAGACCGCTCGGCCATCCTGACGCTGGCCCCTAATCCCGGGGCGGTCTGATGAGCCACCGCGATCCCACTACGCTCCTCGAGTATCGCACTGTTATTAATACTACATTGTGACTCCAGCATTAAAATGTTTGGAAAATGTGTCGGCTTTTATAATCCAGTGTAGAGCAGCATGTGATGATTTGTGCTACAACACCAAGCGCTCAAAGTGACGTCTGCGTTTGTCGTTGAAACTTTCAACTCTTTCATCACTTATGTAGGAAATAAAAAGAGCAGTTGTGCGCCACACGCAGAGAGGCCGTCAGCAGAGTGGCGCAGCGGAAGCGTGCTGGGCCCATAACCCAGAGGTCGATGGATCGAAACCATCCTCTGCTACGTGTGTCCTATGCACGATTCCTAAGCGTGCCATTGGGTTAGCAAAGTGCCTTCAAATAGTCTGCATCTCCCTTTCTTTAAATTCTGTCCTGAGTTTCTCTCTCGTGTGTGTTTGTGCAAGCTTGACACTTGCGGGACTCTTTAATCTTCACCAATACGGAGATGACCAAATGTGTCTTCGGTTGTTCTGAGGTCTTTGATAGTTTCTTTGAAAGCTTCAACTGAACCTCGAAATCGAAGCAGTTATGTTTATATTGATTTCTCGCGTTAATCATTACGAACCAGGAACAGCCAGCACACTCGGTCGCATTAGTAATTATGTCACGTCTCTACTTAGCAGAGCATTCAAAGGCCCACTGGAAGTAGTAAAGCACTAAAACACTGCAAAACTGAACTCGGGAAAATCATACTGGGAGCTCTGAGCGATGTCTGCATCCAAGCCATCCAATACGGACTCTGAAACCTTGGAATATCAACACTATGATGCGCTACCTTTTACCTGGAGCAAAACGATGGAATTAGAAGAATGCTTACCGCAGGATACAACTGTGCCGCTGTTATTTGGAGCACGGTTTTCACTTGCATGAAAACTACAGCAGAACGTAGAAGGATGATCACTGAGAAGTCCACAATGCTGAGGAGATTGTAGGTCGTACATTTCAATGATTACTGACATTTGCGCTGCTGGAGGTACAGTAATCAACAAAGAACAGGGTGTGCTACTCTCGAATCCGGTCAGCACATGATGAAAAGCCAGGAAGTATACCTTGTCAAATTGCCGTCAACAGGGACAAGTTAACCACCTGCGCCACCGGCGCCCGGCTAGCTCAGTCGGTAGAGCATGAGACTCTTAATCTCAGGGTCGTGGGTTCGAGCCCCACGTTGGGCGGTGCCCGTCTCCTTATTAACAAAGTTTCCCGCTCATCCTTGAACCTCTTACACCTCGATGGTACCGAGCACTGCGTTTTAATGCACAGGTGTGATCAAACTGAGATGAAAAGGGCGTATCTAGCTCCTTGCCCGAGAGATAAATCAAAGGTTCCGCAGATAATCCCTTGGCTCCGGTCACCCGGACGCAGATAGGAGCTGCAGCCATCATAACTTGTATGAAAACTAAGAAGAGCTGCTGTCTATTTACAGTTTCATTTACTCTAGCGTTTCCTTAAACATTGCGTGTACGAAGGCTAAGAAATTGGAGAGCTATTCTAATACAATAACTATTAGGAATCTTTTCGGCATAACAGTTTCACTGTGATTTTGCAGGTAACACGTACGTTGGGAAAACATTTTGAACGCGATCAATAACCGCACTGGAAAAATGTGGGAAAGAAAGGGCGAAAAGCGACTCTTCAACATGTGGAAATATCTTCCTGAGCGGAGCCCTCTTCTCGAAGCTCAACACTCTGCAAGAGTCACTTCTCCCAACTTGCGCCCGCAGGTTTCCGTAGTGTGCCTGCAAAGAGCCATCCGCTTGAGACAGGTGCACCTCCCGATTTCATTGAACTAAGCTAGATGCACAATTTCTAATGCAGCCTTCATCACAATAGACAGTTCATTTCTCGAAAGCTTGTCGTAAAAAAAGGAAACAAAGAACGAAAACGTATAGCTGACAATCTTCTGAAGATGCAGATTCAGCTTTGGGGAAATGGACATTTTATGTATGCAGATGCTTTTCAAGCGCTGGTTTTAGAACGTCGCTGTGCTTCCAGCATCCTTTTCAGCCTTCTAAACTGGCTACCGAGGTGCCGATCACATTGTAAAGCGGTTGAGAGGCCGGAGCTGCTCAAACCGCTCTTGCCGTTTCCCATCAATCAAAAGCACTATGTTGTTTCTTTGTATGGAAAGCTTTTCAAGTCTGGCATCGACACGCACCTTTCCTGAAACGTCCAAAAGGTGAATGCTTCGCAAAGAAATCCAGTCTACCTTCAGGGGGCATGATGTTGAAATCGGAATGAGCCCTGGGTGGGCTTGAAGCAGCAGCTGTTCAGTTAACAGCTGCACAGAAACGCACCCCGCTTGCTTTGTATCATTCGCAAGTTTGTGGTTAAAGAGTAAAAAAGGCTGGAATTCTTCTGCCAGCCGGCAGGATTTCTTCTGCACTCACCCAGAAAAGCCAAGAATTGTATTTCATCTTTCGCAAGCTGTATTTTCCAGGAGGAGAATGAATACTTGCATTAAACTGAATCAAGCCGACAGAGACGCACAGCCGTTGTTTTTCTCCATGGGAAGTTTTTCGTTAAGGAAAAACACCGTTGTCATTTTCTTGCCAGCCGGCGGTATTTCTTGTGCAGCGATGAGCCAGATTTGTATTTCGTATTTCGCAAGTTGTGTGAATTTCTTGAAGTTGAAAGTGAATTCGCTCCAGAAAAGAAATGTCGCTTGAAAGCCGTGGCTGTTTGTTAAACCGCAGGACCTGAGCTTGCGTTCTGTTTCTCATGGCGTTCGCAAAGGCGATTCCTGCCTTTAAAACTGCTGTGTCTGCGACTGAAAGTGGCGTGTGTCGCAGCTTCTAAAGTCTTGTTGACGCTCCTCGATGTTGCTTTCTCTCTGCCTAAGGAAGTTCGATTGTCGCGTCGGAACGGGGAGACCTAATCCTTCCAGCTTTAAGCCACCCTTCAGTCTTCTGAAGGGTGTCCGAGTGCTAGCATGTGATTTGGCTTTTTTGGGGGGGAAACGGAGAGCGACATTGAAAAAGGTTACCGCCGCCGCCTCGCCCTCCGTGTTAAATGATCGCAAGCCGGCGGCGGCGGCGCTCCCTATAGTCGTGGCCGAGCGGTTAAGGCGCTGGGCTAGAAAGCCATTGGGGTCTCCCCGCGTCGGCTCGAATCCTGCCGACTACGGCGCCCTTCTCCTGTCGCTTCGGCCTGCCCAGAAAAAGGCGGAGTGCCGTTTCTCTCTTCCTGCTTCTTGTACAAACGCTAAATCGCTTGGACCTGCTGCCTTGGAAGTAATGTCTTCAACATCCACCAGTGACATTTCACAGCTGGAAGCACACTGCCACGCTTTTGGCATTGGCATGTCTTGCGCCCTACTTCCAGCCTTTGAAGACCTAAGTATTCAAACTGAAAGAACCGGCTGAATGAGTGTTTGCAGTGCACCAGGAGGAGCAGGGACCATAGCATTGGAGGGGTGAGGATGGCGCAGATGGAAACGTTTTCATGCGCTCCTCTGGGAGGAATGAAAAGAAAAGACGAAACCGGAAACAGTAGTAGCCGCAAGAGGAAGTGTCTTCAAGCGCCAAGCAAGCGCTCCTCGTTAGTATAGTGGTGCGTATCCCCGCCTGTCACGTGGGAGACCAGGGATGGATTGCTTGACGGCGAGCCAGGTTGCTTTTCTCCCATCAGATTCCAACCGCTAATGCTAACGCAGTGTGTGGGAGCTTACATGCTTTTCCTTTCCCGTCTTTTTCGGACGACTATTCCAAAGGGGTAACCTGAAGGAATAGGGGCCTGAAGACACGAGGCATTCTTAAACCAGCACTGGGCTGCACGGCCTTCTGTTGTGATCAGGTTATATTCGAGTGAAAAAGCCAGAGCATCCGCTTCCATCCTATGGAGCACGAGCTAAATCGGAAGAGGCAGGGGATACACCTACGCCTATCGGCGCACGTTCCCTGCGTCAGGCTGCTTCACCCATTTGCACCCGACTGGAGACGGCACTGAGCAAGCTTTTTGTCAGGAGTGAGATTCGAACCAACGCCTCCAGGGGAGACTGCGACCTGAACGCAGCGCCTTAGACCGCTCGGCCATCCTGACGCTGGCCCCTAATCCCGGGGCGGTCTGATGAGCCACCGCGATCCCACTACGCTCCTCGAGTATCGCACTGTTATTAATACTACATTGTGACTCCAGCATTAAAATGTTTGGAAAATGTGTCGGCTTTTATAATCCAGTGTAGAGCAGCATGTGATGATTTGTGCTACAACACCAAGCGCTCAAAGTGACGTCTGCGTTTGTCGTTGAAACTTTCAACTCTTTCATCACTTATGTAGGAAATAAAAAGAGCAGTTGTGCGCCACGCGCAGAGCGGCCGTCAGCAGAGTGGCGCAGCGGAAGCGTGCTGGGCCCATAACCCAGAGGTCGATGGATCAAAACCATCCTCTGCTACGTGTGTCCTATGCATGATTCATAATCATGCCATTGGGTTAGCAAAGTGCCTTCAAATAGTCTGCATCTCCCTTTCTTTAAGTTCTGTCCTGAGTTTCTCTCTCGTGTGTGTTTGTGCAAGCTTGACACTTGCGGGACTCTTTAATCTTCACCAATACGGAGATGACCAAATGTGTCTTCGGTTGTTCTGAGGTCTTTGATAGTTTCTTTGAAAGCTTCAACTGAACCTCGAAATCGAAGCAGTTATGTTTATATTGATTTCTCGCGTTAATCATTACGAACCAGGAACAGCCAGCACACTCGGTCGCATTAGTAATTATGTCACGTCTCTACTTAGCAGAGCATTCAAAGGCCCACTGGAAGTAGTAAAGCACTAAAACACTGCAAAACTGAACTCGGGAAAATCATACTGGGAGCTCTGAGCGATGTCTGCATCCAAGCCATCCAATACGGACTCTGAAACCTTGGAATATCAACACTATGATGCGCTACCTTTTACCTGGAGCAAAACGATGGAATTAGAAGAATGCTTACCGCAGGATACAACTGTGCCGCTGTTATTTGGAGCACGGTTTTCACTTGCATGAAAACTACAGCAGAACGTAGAAGGATGATCACTGAGAAGTCCACAATGCTGAGGAGATTGTAGGTCGTACATTTTAATGATTACTGACATTTGCGCTGCTGGAGGTACAGTAATCAACAAAGAACAGGGTGTGCTACTCTCGAATCCGGTCAGCACATGATGAAAAGCCAGGAAGTATACCTTGTCAAATTGCCGTCAACAGGGACAAGTTAACCACCTGCGCCACCGGCGCCCGGCTAGCTCAGTCGGTAGAGCATGAGACTCTTAATCTCAGGGTCGTGGGTTCGAGCCCCACGTTGGGCGGTGCCCGTCTCCTTATTAACAAAGTTTCCCGCTCATCCTTGAACCTCTTACACCTCGATGGTACCGAGCACTGCGTTTTAATGCACAGGTGTGATCAAACTGAGATGAAAAGGGCGTATCTAGCTCCTTGCCCGAGAGATAAATCAAAGGTTCCGCAGATAATCCCTTGGCTCCGGTCACCCGGACGCAGATAGGAGCTGCAGCCATCATAACTTGTATGAAAACTAAGAAGAGCTCCTGTCTATTTACAGTTTCATTTACTCTAGCGTTTCCTTAAACATTGCGTGTACGAAGGCTAAGAAATTGGAGAGCTATTCGAATACAATAACTATTAGGAATCTTTTCGCCATAACAGTTTCACTGTGATTTTGCAGGTAACACGTACGTTGGGAAAACATTTTGAACGCGATCAATAACCGCACTGGAAAAATGTGGGAAAGAAAGGGCGAAAAGCGACTCTTCAACATGTGGAAATATCTTCCTGAGCGGAGCCCTCTTCTCAAAGCTCAACACTCTGCAAGAGTCACTTCTCCCAACTTGCGCCCGCAGGTTTCCGTAGTGTGCCTGCAAAGAGCCATCCGCTTGAGACAGGCGCACCTCCCGATTTCATTGAACTAAGCTAGATGCACAATTTCTAATGCAGCCTTCATCACAATAGACAGTTCATTTCTCGAAAGCTTGTCATGTAAAAAAGGAAACAAAGAACGAAAACGTATAGCTGACAATCTTCTGAAGCTGCAGATTCAGCTTTGGGGAAATGGACATTTTATGTATGCAGATGCTTTTCAAGCGCTGGTTTTAGAACGTCGCTGTGCTTCCAGCATCCTTTTCAGCCTTCTAAACTGGCTACCGAGGTGCCGATCACATTGTAAAGCGGTTGAGAGGCCGGAGCTGCTCAAACCGCTCTTGCCGTTTCCCATCAATCAAAAGCACTATGTTGTTTCTTTGTATGGAAAGCTTTTCAAGTCTGGCATCGACACGCACCTTTCCTGAAACGTCCAAAAGGTGAATGCTTCGCAAAGAAATCCAGTCTACCTTCAGGGGGCATGATGTTGAAATCGGAATGAGCCCTGGGTGGGCTTGAAGCAGCAGCTGTTCAGTTAACAGCTGCACAGAAACGCACCCCGCTTGCTTTGTATCATTCGCAAGTTTGTGGTTAAAGAGTAAAAAAGGCTGGAATTCTTCTGCCAGCCGGCAGGATTTCTTCTGCACTCACCCAGAAAAGCCAAGAATTGTATTTCATCTTTCGCAAGCTGTATTTTCCAGGAGGAGAATGAATACTTGCATTAAACTGAATCAAGCCGACAGAGACGCACAGCCGTTGTTTTTCTCCATGGGAAGTTTTTCGTTAAGGAAAAACACCGTTGTCATTTTCTTGCCAGCCGGCGGTATTTCTTGTGCAGCGATGAGCCCGATTTGTATTTCGTATTTCGCAAGTTGTGTGAATTTCTTGAAGTTGAAAGTGAATTCGCTCCAGAAAAGAAATGTCCAGTCGCATGAAAGCCGTGGCTGTTTGTTAAACCGCAGGACAGGACAGCTTGCGTTCTGTTTCTCATGGCGTTCGCAAAGGCGATTCCTGCCTTTAAAACTGCTGTGTCTGCGACTGAAAGTGGCGTGTGTCGCAGCTTCTAAAGTCTTGTTGACGCTCCTCGATGTTGCTTTCTCTCTGCCTAAGGAAGTTCGATTGTCGCGTCGGAAGGAGGAGACCTAATCCTTCCAGCTTTAAGCCACCCTTCAGTCTTCTGAAGGGTGTCCGAGTGCTAGCATGTCATTTGGCTTTTTTGGGGGGGAAACGGAGAGCGACATTGAAAAAGGTTACCGCCGCCGCCTCGCCCTCCGTGTTAAATGATCGCAAGCCGGCGGCGGCGGCGCTCCCTATAGTCGTGGCCGAGCGGTTAAGGCGCTGGGCTAGAAAGCCATTGGGGTCTCCCCGCGTCGGCTCGAATCCTGCCGACTACGGCGCCCTTCTCCTGTCGCTTCGGCCTGCCCAGAAAAAGGCGGAGTGCCGTTTCTCTCTTCCTGCTTCTTGTACAAACGCTAAATCGCTTGGACCTGCTGCCTTGGAAGTAATGTCTTCAACATCCACCAGTGACATTTCACAGCTGGAAGCACACTGCCACGCTTTTGGCATTGGCATGTCTTGCGCCCTACTTCCAGCCTTTGAAGACCTAAGTATTCAAACTGAAAGAACCGGCTGAATGAGTGTTTGCAGTGCACCAGGAGGAGCAGGGACCATAGCATTGGAGGGGTGAGGATGGCGCAGATGGAAACGTTTTCATGCGCTCCTCTGGGAGGAATGAAAAGAAAAGACGAAACCGGAAACAGTAGTAGCCGCAAGAGGAAGTGTCTTCAAGCGCCAAGCAAGCGCTCCTCGTTAGTATAGTGGTGCGTATCCCCGCCTGTCACGTGGGAGACCAGGGATGGATTGCTTGACGGCGAGCCAGGTTGCTTTTCTCCCATCAGATTCCAACCGCTAATGCTAACGCAGTGTGTGGGAGCTTACATGCTTTTCCTTTCCCGTCTTTTTCGGACGACTATTCCAAAGGGGTAACCTGAAGGAATAGGGGCCTGAAGACACGAGGCATTCTTAAACCAGCACTGGGCTGCACGGCCTTCTGTTGTGATCAGGTTATATTCGAGTCAAAAAGCCAGAGCATCCGCTTCCATCCTATGGAGCACGAGCTAAATCGGAAGAGGCAGGGGATACACCTACGCCTATCGTCGCACGTTCCCCGCGGCAGGCTGCTTCACCCATTTGCACCCGACTGGAGACGGCACTGAGCAAGCTTTTTGTCAGGAGTGGGATTCGAACCCACGCCTCCAGGGGAGACTGCGACCTGAACGCAGCGCCTTAGACCGCTCGGCCATCCTGACGCGGGCCCCCTGTCCCGGGGCGGTCTGATGAGCCACCGCGATCCCACTACGCTCCTCGAGTATCGCACTGTTATTAATACTACAGTGTGACTCCAGCATTAAAATGTTTGGAAAATGTGTCGGCTTTTATAATCCAGTGTAGAGCAGCATGTGATGATTTGTGCTACAACACCAAGCGCTCAAAGTGACGTCTGCGTTTGTCGTTGAAACTTTCAACTCTTTCATCACTTATGTAGGAAATAAAAAGAGCAGTTGTGCGCCACACGCAGAGAGGCCGTCAGCAGAGTGGCGCAGCGGAAGCGTGCTGGGCCCATAACCCAGAGGTCGATGGATCGAAACCATCCTCTGCTACATGTGTCCTATGCACGATTCATAAGCGTGCCATTAGGTTAGCAAAGTGCCTTCAAATAGTCTGCATCTCCCTTTCTTTAAATTCTGTCCTGAGTTTCTCTCTCGTGTGTGTTTGTGCAAGCTTGACACTTGCGGGACTCTTTAATCTTCACCAATACGGAGATGACCAAATGTGTCTTCGGTTGTTCTGAGGTCTTTGATAGTTTCTTTGAAAGCTTCAACTGAACCTCGAAATCGAAGCAGTTATGTTTATATTGATTTCTCGCGTTAATCATTACGAACCAGGAACAGCCAGCACACTCGGTCGCATTAGTAATTATGTCACGTCTCTACTTAGCAGAGCATTCAAAGGCCCACTGGAAGTAGTAAAGCACTAAAACACTGCAAAACTGAACTCGGGAAAATCATACTGGGAGCTCTGAGCGATGTCTGCATCCAAGCCATCCAATACGGACTCTGAAACCTTGGAATATCAACACTATGATGCGCTACCTTTTACCTGGAGCAAAACGATGGAATTAGAAGAATGCTTACCGCAGGATACAACTGTGCCGCTGTTATTTGGAGCACGGTTTTCACTTGCATGAAAACTACAGCAGAACGTAGAAGGATGATCACTGAGGAGTCCACGCGGGCATGCTGAGGAGATTGTAGGTCGTACATTTCAATGATTACTGACATTTGCGCTGCTGGAGGTACAGTAATCAACAAAGAACAGGGTGTACTACTCTCGAATCCGGTCAGCACATGATGAAAAGCCAGGAAGTATACCTTGTCAAATTGCCGTCAACAGGGACAAGTTAACCACCAGCTCCACCGGCGCCCGGCTAGCTCAGTCGGTAGAGCATGAGACTCTTAATCTCAGGGTCGTGGGTTCGAGCCCCACGTTGGGCGGTGCCCGTCTCCTTATTAACAAAGTTTCCCGCTCATCCTTGAACCTCTTACACCTCGATGGTACCGAGCACTGCGTTTTAATGCACAGGTGTGATCAAACCGAGATGAAAAGGGCGTATCTAGCTCCTTGCCCGAGAGATAAATCAAAGGTTCCGCAGATAATCCCTTGGCTCCGGTCACCCGGACGCAGATAGGAGCTGCAGCCATCATAACTTGTATGAAAACTAAGAAGAGCTCCTGTCTATTTACAGTTTCATTTACTCTAGCGTTTCCTTAAACATTGCGTGTACGAAGGCTAAGAAATTGGAGAGCTATTCTAATACAATAACTATTAGGAATCTTTTCGGCATAACAGTTTCACTGTGATTTTGCAGGTAACACGTACGTTGGGAAAACATTTTGAACGCGATCAATAACCGCACTGGAAAAATGTGGGAAAGAAAGGGCGAAAAGCGACTCTTCAACATGTGGAAATATCTTCCTGAGCGGAGCCCTCTTCTCGAAGCTCAACACTCTGCAAGAGTCACTTCTCCCAACTTGCGCCCGCAGGTTTCCGTAGTGTGCCTGCAAAGAGCCATCCGCTTGAGACAGGTGCACCTCCCGATTTCATTGAACTAAGCTAGATGCACAATTTCTAATGCAGCCTTCATCACAATAGACAGTTCATTTCTCGAAAGCTTGTCGTAAAAAAAGGAAACAAAGAACGAAAACGTATAGCTGACAATCTTCTGAAGATGCAGATTCAGCTTTGGGGAAATGGACATTTTATGTATGCAGATGCTTTTCAAGCGCTGGTTTTAGAACGTCGCTGTGCTTCCAGCATCCTTTTCAGCCTTCTAAACTGGCTACCGAGGTGCCGATCACATTGTAAAGCGGTTGAGAGGCCGGAGCTGCTCAAACCGCTCTTGCCGTTTCCCATCAATCAAAAGCACTATGTTGTTTCTTTGTATGGAAAGCTTTTCAAGTCTGGCATCGACACGCACCTTTCCTGAAACGTCCAAAAGGTGAATGCTTCGCAAAGAAATCCAGTCTACCTTCAGGGGGCATGATGTTGAAATCGGAATGAGCCCTGGGTGGGCTTGAAGCAGCAGCTGTTCAGTTAACAGCTGCACAGAAACGCACCCCGCTTGCTTTGTATCATTCGCAAGTTTGTGGTTAAAGAGTAAAAAAGGCTGGAATTCTTCTGCCAGCCGGCAGGATTTCTTCTGCACTCACCCAGAAAAGCCAAGAATTGTATTTCATCTTTCGCAAGCTGTATTTTCCAGGAGGAGAATGAATACTTGCATTAAACTGAATCAAGCCGACAGAGACGCACAGCCGTTGTTTTTCTCCATGGGAAGTTTTTCGTTAAGGAAAAACACCGTTGTCATTTTCTTGCCAGCCGGCGGTATTTCTTGTGCAGCGATGAGCCAGATTTGTATTTCGTATTTCGCAAGTTGTGTGAATTTCTTGAAGTTGAAAGTGAATTCGCTCCAGAAAAGAAATGTCGCTTGAAAGCCGTGGCTGTTTGTTAAACCGCAGGACCTGAGCTTGCGTTCTGTTTCTCATGGCGTTCGCAAAGGCGATTCCTGCCTTTAAAACTGCTGTGTCTGCGACTGAAAGTGGCGTGTGTCGCAGCTTCTAAAGTCTTGTTGACGCTCCTCGATGTTGCTTTCTCTCTGCCTAAGGAAGTTCGATTGTCGCGTCGGAACGGGGAGACCTAATCCTTCCAGCTTTAAGTCACCCTTCAGTCTTCTGAAGGGTGTCCGAGTGCTAGCATGTCATTTGGCTTTTTTGGGGGGGAAACGGAGAGCGACATTGAAAAAGGTTACCGCCGCCGCCTCGCCCTCCGTGTTAAATGATCGCAAGCCGGCGGCGGCGGCGCTCCCTATAGTCGTGGCCGAGCGGTTAAGGCGCTGGGCTAGAAAGCCATTGGGGTCTCCCCGCGTCGGCTCGAATCCTGCCGACTACGGCGCCCTTCTCCTGTCGCTTCGGCCTGCCCAGAAAAAGGCGGAGTGCCGTTTCTCTCTTCCTGCTTCTTGTACAAACGCTAAATCGCTTGGACCTGCTGCCTTGGAAGTAATGTCTTCAACATCCACCAGTGACATTTCACAGCTGGAAGCACACTGCCACGCTTTTGGCATTGGCATGTCTTGCGCCCTACTTCCAGCCTTTGAAGACCTAAGTATTCAAACTGAAAGAACCGGCTGAATGAGTGTTTGCAGTGCACCAGGAGGAGCAGGGACCATAGCATTGGAGGGGTGAGGATGGCGCAGATGGAAACGTTTTCATGCGCTCCTCTGGGAGGAATGAAAAGAAAAGACGAAACCGGAAACAGTAGTAGCCGCAAGAGGAAGTGTCTTCAAGCGCCAAGCAAGCGCTCCTCGTTAGTATAGTGGTGCGTATCCCCGCCTGTCACGTGGGAGACCAGGGATGGATTGCTTGACGGCGAGCCAGGTTGCTTTTCTCCCATCAGATTCCAACCGCTAATGCTAACGCAGTGTGTGGGAGCTTACATGCTTTTCCTTTCCCGTCTTTTTCGGACGACTATTCCAAAGGGGTAACCTGAAGGAATAGGGGCCTGAAGACACGAGGCATTCTTAAACCAGCACTGGGCTGCACGGCCTTCTGTTGTGATCAGGTTATATTCGAGTGAAAAAGCCAGAGCATCCGCTTCCATCCTATGGAGCACGAGCTAAATCGGAAGAGGCAGGGGATACACCTACGCCTATCGGCGCACGTTCCCTGCGTCAGGCTGCTTCACCCATTTGCACCCGACTGGAGACGGCACTAAGCAAGCTTTTTGTCAGGAGTGAGATTCGAACCAACGCCTCCAGGGGAGACTGCGACCTGAACGCAGCGCCTTAGACCGCTCGGCCATCCTGACGCTGGCCCCTAATCCCGGGGCGGTCTGATGAGCCACCGCGATCCCACTACGCTCCTCGAGTATCGCACTGTTATTAATACTACATTGTGACTCCAGCATTAAAATGTTTGGAAAATGTGTCGGCTTTTATAATCCAGTGTAGAGCAGCATGTGATGATTTGTGCTACAACACCAAGCGCTCAAAGTGACGTCTGCGTTTGTCGTTGAAACTTTCAACTCTTTCATCACTTATGTAGGAAATAAAAAGAGCAGTTGTGCGCCACGCGCAGAGCGGCCGTCAGCAGAGTGGCGCAGCGGAAGCGTGCTGGGCCCATAACCCAGAGGTCGATGGATCAAAACCATCCTCTGCTACGTGTGTCCTATGCACGATTCATAATCATGCCATTGGGTTAGCAAAGTGCCTTCAAATAGTCTGCATCTCCCTTTCTTTAAGTTCTGTCCTGAGTTTCTCTCTCGTGTGTGTTTGTGCAAGCTTGACACTTGCAGGACTCTTTAATCTTCACCAATACGGAGATGACCAAATGTGTCTTCGGTTGTTCTGAGGTCTTTGATAGTTTCTTCGAATGCTTCAACTGAACCTCGAAATCGAAGCAGTTATGTTTATATTGATTTCTCGCGTTAATCATTACGAACCAGGAACAGCCAGCACACTCGGTCGCATTAGTAATTATGTCACGTCTCTACTTAGCAGAGCATTCAAAGGCCCACTGGAAGTAGTAAAGCACTAAAACACTGCAAAACTGAACTCGGGAAAATCATACTGGGAGCTCTGAGCGATGTCTGCATCCAAGCCATCCAATACGGACTCTGAAACCTTGGAATATCAACACTATGATGCGCTACCTTTTACCTGGAGCAAAACGATGGAATTAGAAGAATGCTTACCGCAGGATACAACTGTGCCGCTGTTATTTGGAGCACGGTTTTCACTTGCATGAAAACTACAGCAGAACGTAGAAGGATGATCACTGAGAAGTCCACAATGCTGAGGAGATTGTAGGTCGTACATTTCAATGATTACTGACATTTGCGCTGCTGGAGGTACAGTAATCAACAAAGAACAGGGTGTGCTACTCTCGAATCCGGTCAGCACATGATGAAAAGCCAGGAAGTATACCTTGTCAAATTGCCGTCAACAGGGACAAGTTAACCACCAGCTCCACCGGCGCCCGGCTAGCTCAGTCGGTAGAGCATGAGACTCTTAATCTCAGGGTCGTGGGTTCGAGCCCCACGTTGGGCGGTGCCCGTCTCCTTATTAACAAAGTTTCCCGCTCATCCTTGAACCTCTTACACCTCGATGGTACCGAGCACTGCGTTTTAATGCACAGGTGTGATCAAACTGAGATGAAAAGGGCGTATCTAGCTCCTTGCCCGAGAGATAAATCAAAGGTTCCGCAGATAATCCCTTGGCTCCGGTCACCCGGACGCAGATAGGAGCTGCAGCCATCATAACTTGTATGAAAACTAAGAAGAGCTCCTGTCTATTTACAGTTTCATTTACTCTAGCGTTTCCTTAAACATTGCGTGTACGAAGGCTAAGAAATTGGAGAGCTATTCTAATACAATAACTATTAGGAATCTTTTCGCCATAACAGTTTCACTGTGATTTTGCAGGTAACACGTACGTTGGGAAAACATTTTGAACGCGATCAATAACCGCACTGGAAAAATGTGGGAAAGAAAGGGCGAAAAGCGACTCTTCAACATGTGGAAATATCTTCCTGAGCGGAGCCCTCTTCTCAAAGCTCAACACTCTGCAAGAGTCACTTCTCCCAACTTGCGCCCGCAGGTTTCCGTAGTGTGCCTGCAAAGAGCCATCCGCTTGAGACAGGCGCACCTCCCGATTTCATTGAACTAAGCTAGATGCACAATTTCTAATGCAGCCTTCATCACAATAGACAGTTCATTTCTCGAAAGCTTGTCATGTAAAAAAGGAAACAAAGAACGAAAACGTATAGCTGACAATCTTCTGAAGCTGCAGATTCAGCTTTGGGGAAATGGACATTTTATGTATGCAGATGCTTTTCAAGCGCTGGTTTTAGAACGTCGCTGTGCTTCCAGCATCCTTTTCAGCCTTCTAAACTGGCTACCGAGGTGCCGATCACATTGTAAAGCGGTTGAGAGGCCGGAGCTGCTCAAACCGCTCTTGCCGTTTCCCATCAATCAAAAGCACTATGTTGTTTCTTTGTATGGAAAGCTTTTCAAGTCTGGCATCGACACGCACCTTTCCTGAAACGTCCAAAAGGTGAATGCTTCGCAAAGAAATCCAGTCTACCTTCAGGGGGCATGATGTTGAAATCGGAATGAGCCCTGGGTGGGCTTGAAGCAGCAGCTGTTCAGTTAACAGCTGCACAGAAACGCACCCCGCTTGCTTTGTATCATTCGCAAGTTTGTGGTTAAAGAGTAAAAAAGGCTGGAATTCTTCTGCCAGCCGGCAGGATTTCTTCTGCACTCACCCAGAAAAGCCAAGAATTGTATTTCATCTTTCGCAAGCTGTATTTTCCAGGAGGAGAATGAATACTTGCATTAAACTGAATCAAGCCGACAGAGACGCACAGCCGTTGTTTTTCTCCATGGGAAGTTTTTCGTTAAGGAAAAACACCGTTGTCATTTTCTTGCCAGCCGGCGGTATTTCTTGTGCAGCGATGAGCCCGATTTGTATTTCGTATTTCGCAAGTTGTGTGAATTTCTTGAAGTTGAAAGTGAATTCGCTCCAGAAAAGAAATGTCCAGTCGCATGAAAGCCGTGGCTGTTTGTTAAACCGCAGGACAGGACAGCTTGCGTTCTGTTTCTCATGGCGTTCGCAAAGGCGATTCCTGCCTTTAAAACTGCTGTGTCTGCGACTGAAAGTGGCGTGTGTCGCAGCTTCTAAAGTCTTGTTGACGCTCCTCGATGTTGCTTTCTCTCTGCCTAAGGAAGTTCGATTGTCGCGTCGGAAGGAGGAGACCTAATCCTTCCAGCTTTAAGCCACCCTTCAGTCTTCTGAAGGGTGTCCGAGTGCTAGCATGTCATTTGGCTTTTTTGGGGGGGAAACGGAGAGCGACATTGAAAAAGGTTACCGCCGCCGCCTCGCCCTCCGTGTTAAATGATCGCAAGCCGGCGGCGGCGGCGCTCCCTATAGTCGTGGCCGAGCGGTTAAGGCGCTGGGCTAGAAAGCCATTGGGGTCTCCCCGCGTCGGCTCGAATACTGCCGACTACGGCGCCCTTCTCCTGTCGCTTCGGCCTGCCCAGAAAAAGGCGGAGTGCCGTTTCTCTCTTCCTGCTTCTTGTACAAACGCTAAATCGCTTGGACCTGCTGCCTTGGAAGTAATGTCTTCAACATCCACCAGTGACATTTCACAGCTGGAAGCACACTGCCACGCTTTTGGCATTGGCATGTCTTGCGCCCTACTTCCAGCCTTTGAAGACCTAAGTATTCAAACTGAAAGAACCGGCTGAATGAGTGTTTGCAGTGCACCAGGAGGAGCAGGGACCATAGCATTGGAGGGGTGAGGATGGCGCAGATGGAAACGTTTTCATGCGCTCCTCTGGGAGGAATGAAAAGAAAAGACGAAACCGGAAACAGTAGTAGCCGCAAGAGGAAGTGTCTTCAAGCGCCAAGCAAGCGCTCCTCGTTAGTATAGTGGTGCGTATCCCCGCCTGTCACGTGGGAGACCAGGGATGGATTGCTTGACGGCGAGCCAGGTTGCTTTTCTCCCATCAGATTCCAACCGCTAATGCTAACGCAGTGTGTGGGAGCTTACATGCTTTTCCTTTCCCGTCTTTTTCGGACGACTATTCCAAAGGGGTAACCTGAAGGAATAGGGGCCTGAAGACACGAGGCATTCTTAAACCAGCACTGGGCTGCACGGCCTTCTGTTGTGATCAGGTTATATTCGAGTCAAAAAGCCAGAGCATCCGCTTCCATCCTATGGAGCACGAGCTAAATCGGAAGAGGCAGGGGATACACCTACGCCTATCGTCGCACGTTCCCCGCGGCAGGCTGCTTCACCCATTTGCACCCGACTGGAGACGGCACTGAGCAAGCTTTTTGTCAGGAGTGGGATTCGAACCCACGCCTCCAGGGGAGACTGCGACCTGAACGCAGCGCCTTAGACCGCTCGGCCATCCTGACGCGGGCCCCCTGTCCCGGGGCGGTCTGATGAGCCACCGCGATCCCACTACGCTCCTCGAGTATCGCACTGTTATTAATACTACAGTGTGACTCCAGCATTAAAATGTTTGGAAAATGTGTCGGCTTTTATAATCCAGTGTAGAGCAGCATGTGATGATTTGTGCTACAACACCAAGCGCTCAAAGTGACGTCTGCGTTTGTCGTTGAAACTTTCAACTCTTTCATCACTTATGTAGGAAATAAAAAGAGCAGTTGTGCGCCACACGCAGAGAGGCCGTCAGCAGAGTGGCGCAGCGGAAGCGTGCTGGGCCCATAACCCAGAGGTCGATGGATCGAAACCATCCTCTGCTACATGTGTCCTATGCACGATTCATAAGCGTGCCATTAGGTTAGCAAAGTGCCTTCAAATAGTCTGCATCTCCCTTTCTTTAAATTCTGTCCTGAGTTTCTCTCTCGTGTGTGTTTGTGCAAGCTTGACACTTGCGGGACTCTTTAATCTTCACCAATACGGAGATGACCAAATGTGTCTTCGGTTGTTCTGAGGTCTTTGATAGTTTCTTTGAAAGCTTCAACTGAACCTCGAAATCGAAGCAGTTATGTTTATATTGATTTCTCGCGTTAATCATTACGAACCAGGAACAGCCAGCACACTCGGTCGCATTAGTAATTATGTCACGTCTCTACTTAGCAGAGCATTCAAAGGCCCACTGGAAGTAGTAAAGCACTAAAACACTGCAAAACTGAACTCGGGAAAATCATACTGGGAGCTCTGAGCGATGTCTGCATCCAAGCCATCCAATACGGACTCTGAAACCTTGGAATATCAACACTATGATGCGCTACCTTTTACCTGGAGCAAAACGATGGAATTAGAAGAATGCTTACCGCAGGATACAACTGTGCCGCTGTTATTTGGAGCACGGTTTTCACTTGCATGAAAACTACAGCAGAACGTAGAAGGATGATCACTGAGGAGTCCACGCGGGCATGCTGAGGAGATTGTAGGTCGTACATTTCAATGATTACTGACATTTGCGCTGCTGGAGGTACAGTAATCAACAAAGAACAGGGTGTACTACTCTCGAATCCGGTCAGCACATGATGAAAAGCCAGGAAGTATACCTTGTCAAATTGCCGTCAACAGGGACAAGTTAACCACCAGCTCCACCGGCGCCCGGCTAGCTCAGTCGGTAGAGCATGAGACTCTTAATCTCAGGGTCGTGGGTTCGAGCCCCACGTTGGGCGGTGCCCGTCTCCTTATTAACAAAGTTTCCCGCTCATCCTTGAACCTCTTACACCTCGATGGTACCGAGCACTGCGTTTTAATGCACAGGTGTGATCAAACCGAGATGAAAAGGGCGTATCTAGCTCCTTGCCCGAGAGATAAATCAAAGGTTCCGCAGATAATCCCTTGGCTCCGGTCACCCGGACGCAGATAGGAGCTGCAGCCATCATAACTTGTATGAAAACTAAGAAGAGCTCCTGTCTATTTACAGTTTCATTTACTCTAGCGTTTCCTTAAACATTGCGTGTACGAAGGCTAAGAAATTGGAGAGCTATTCTAATACAATAACTATTAGGAATCTTTTCGGCATAACAGTTTCACTGTGATTTTGCAGGTAACACGTACGTTGGGAAAACATTTTGAACGCGATCAATAACCGCACTGGAAAAATGTGGGAAAGAAAGGGCGAAAAGCGACTCTTCAACATGTGGAAATATCTTCCTGAGCGGAGCCCTCTTCTCGAAGCTCAACACTCTGCAAGAGTCACTTCTCCCAACTTGCGCCCGCAGGTTTCCGTAGTGTGCCTGCAAAGAGCCATCCGCTTGAGACAGGTGCACCTCCCGATTTCATTGAACTAAGCTAGATGCACAATTTCTAATGCAGCCTTCATCACAATAGACAGTTCATTTCTCGAAAGCTTGTCGTAAAAAAAGGAAACAAAGAACGAAAACGTATAGCTGACAATCTTCTGAAGATGCAGATTCAGCTTTGGGGAAATGGACATTTTATGTATGCAGATGCTTTTCAAGCGCTGGTTTTAGAACGTCGCTGTGCTTCCAGCATCCTTTTCAGCCTTCTAAACTGGCTACCGAGGTGCCGATCACATTGTAAAGCGGTTGAGAGGCCGGAGCTGCTCAAACCGCTCTTGCCGTTTCCCATCAATCAAAAGCACTATGTTGTTTCTTTGTATGGAAAGCTTTTCAAGTCTGGCATCGACACGCACCTTTCCTGAAACGTCCAAAAGGTGAATGCTTCGCAAAGAAATCCAGTCTACCTTCAGGGGGCATGATGTTGAAATCGGAATGAGCCCTGGGTGGGCTTGAAGCAGCAGCTGTTCAGTTAACAGCTGCACAGAAACGCACCCCGCTTGCTTTGTATCATTCGCAAGTTTGTGGTTAAAGAGTAAAAAAGGCTGGAATTCTTCTGCCAGCCGGCAGGATTTCTTCTGCACTCACCCAGAAAAGCCAAGAATTGTATTTCATCTTTCGCAAGCTGTATTTTCCAGGAGGAGAATGAATACTTGCATTAAACTGAATCAAGCCGACAGAGACGCACAGCCGTTGTTTTTCTCCATGGGAAGTTTTTCGTTAAGGAAAAACACCGTTGTCATTTTCTTGCCAGCCGGCGGTATTTCTTGTGCAGCGATGAGCCAGATTTGTATTTCGTATTTCGCAAGTTGTGTGAATTTCTTGAAGTTGAAAGTGAATTCGCTCCAGAAAAGAAATGTCGCTTGAAAGCCGTGGCTGTTTGTTAAACCGCAGGACCTGAGCTTGCGTTCTGTTTCTCATGGCGTTCGCAAAGGCGATTCCTGCCTTTAAAACTGCTGTGTCTGCGACTGAAAGTGGCGTGTGTCGCAGCTTCTAAAGTCTTGTTGACGCTCCTCGATGTTGCTTTCTCTCTGCCTAAGGAAGTTCGATTGTCGCGTCGGAACGGGGAGACCTAATCCTTCCAGCTTTAAGTCACCCTTCAGTCTTCTGAAGGGTGTCCGAGTGCTAGCATGTCATTTGGCTTTTTTGGGGGGGAAACGGAGAGCGACATTGAAAAAGGTTACCGCCGCCGCCTCGCCCTCCGTGTTAAATGATCGCAAGCCGGCGGCGGCGGCGCTCCCTATAGTCGTGGCCGAGCGGTTAAGGCGCTGGGCTAGAAAGCCATTGGGGTCTCCCCGCGTCGGCTCGAATCCTGCCGACTACGGCGCCCTTCTCCTGTCGCTTCGGCCTGCCCAGAAAAAGGCGGAGTGCCGTTTCTCTCTTCCTGCTTCTTGTACAAACGCTAAATCGCTTGGACCTGCTGCCTTGGAAGTAATGTCTTCAACATCCACCAGTGACATTTCACAGCTGGAAGCACACTGCCACGCTTTTGGCATTGGCATGTCTTGCGCCCTACTTCCAGCCTTTGAAGACCTAAGTATTCAAACTGAAAGAACCGGCTGAATGAGTGTTTGCAGTGCACCAGGAGGAGCAGGGACCATAGCATTGGAGGGGTGAGGATGGCGCAGATGGAAACGTTTTCATGCGCTCCTCTGGGAGGAATGAAAAGAAAAGACGAAACCGGAAACAGTAGTAGCCGCAAGAGGAAGTGTCTTCAAGCGCCAAGCAAGCGCTCCTCGTTAGTATAGTGGTGCGTATCCCCGCCTGTCACGTGGGAGACCAGGGATGGATTGCTTGACGGCGAGCCAGGTTGCTTTTCTCCCATCAGATTCCAACCGCTAATGCTAACGCAGTGTGTGGGAGCTTACATGCTTTTCCTTTCCCGTCTTTTTCGGACGACTATTCCAAAGGGGTAACCTGAAGGAATAGGGGCCTGAAGACACGAGGCATTCTTAAACCAGCACTGGGCTGCACGGCCTTCTGTTGTGATCAGGTTATATTCGAGTGAAAAAGCCAGAGCATCCGCTTCCATCCTATGGAGCACGAGCTAAATCGGAAGAGGCAGGGGATACACCTACGCCTATCGGCGCACGTTCCCTGCGTCAGGCTGCTTCACCCATTTGCACCCGACTGGAGACGGCACTAAGCAAGCTTTTTGTCAGGAGTGAGATTCGAACCAACGCCTCCAGGGGAGACTGCGACCTGAACGCAGCGCCTTAGACCGCTCGGCCATCCTGACGCTGGCCCCTAATCCCGGGGCGGTCTGATGAGCCACCGCGATCCCACTACGCTCCTCGAGTATCGCACTGTTATTAATACTACATTGTGACTCCAGCATTAAAATGTTTGGAAAATGTGTCGGCTTTTATAATCCAGTGTAGAGCAGCATGTGATGATTTGTGCTACAACACCAAGCGCTCAAAGTGACGTCTGCGTTTGTCGTTGAAACTTTCAACTCTTTCATCACTTATGTAGGAAATAAAAAGAGCAGTTGTGCGCCACGCGCAGAGCGGCCGTCAGCAGAGTGGCGCAGCGGAAGCGTGCTGGGCCCATAACCCAGAGGTCGATGGATCAAAACCATCCTCTGCTACGTGTGTCCTATGCACGATTCATAATCATGCCATTGGGTTAGCAAAGTGCCTTCAAATAGTCTGCATCTCCCTTTCTTTAAGTTCTGTCCTGAGTTTCTCTCTCGTGTGTGTTTGTGCAAGCTTGACACTTGCAGGACTCTTTAATCTTCACCAATACGGAGATGACCAAATGTGTCTTCGGTTGTTCTGAGGTCTTTGATAGTTTCTTCGAATGCTTCAACTGAACCTCGAAATCGAAGCAGTTATGTTTATATTGATTTCTCGCGTTAATCATTACGAACCAGGAACAGCCAGCACACTCGGTCGCATTAGTAATTATGTCACGTCTCTACTTAGCAGAGCATTCAAAGGCCCACTGGAAGTAGTAAAGCACTAAAACACTGCAAAACTGAACTCGGGAAAATCATACTGGGAGCTCTGAGCGATGTCTGCATCCAAGCCATCCAATACGGACTCTGAAACCTTGGAATATCAACACTATGATGCGCTACCTTTTACCTGGAGCAAAACGATGGAATTAGAAGAATGCTTACCGCAGGATACAACTGTGCCGCTGTTATTTGGAGCACGGTTTTCACTTGCATGAAAACTACAGCAGAACGTAGAAGGATGATCACTGAGAAGTCCACAATGCTGAGGAGATTGTAGGTCGTACATTTCAATGATTACTGACATTTGCGCTGCTGGAGGTACAGTAATCAACAAAGAACAGGGTGTGCTACTCTCGAATCCGGTCAGCACATGATGAAAAGCCAGGAAGTATACCTTGTCAAATTGCCGTCAACAGGGACAAGTTAACCACCAGCTCCACCGGCGCCCGGCTAGCTCAGTCGGTAGAGCATGAGACTCTTAATCTCAGGGTCGTGGGTTCGAGCCCCACGTTGGGCGGTGCCCGTCTCCTTATTAACAAAGTTTCCCGCTCATCCTTGAACCTCTTACACCTCGATGGTACCGAGCACTGCGTTTTAATGCACAGGTGTGATCAAACTGAGATGAAAAGGGCGTATCTAGCTCCTTGCCCGAGAGATAAATCAAAGGTTCCGCAGATAATCCCTTGGCTCCGGTCACCCGGACGCAGATAGGAGCTGCAGCCATCATAACTTGTATGAAAACTAAGAAGAGCTCCTGTCTATTTACAGTTTCATTTACTCTAGCGTTTCCTTAAACATTGCGTGTACGAAGGCTAAGAAATTGGAGAGCTATTCTAATACAATAACTATTAGGAATCTTTTCGCCATAACAGTTTCACTGTGATTTTGCAGGTAACACGTACGTTGGGAAAACATTTTGAACGCGATCAATAACCGCACTGGAAAAATGTGGGAAAGAAAGGGCGAAAAGCGACTCTTCAACATGTGGAAATATCTTCCTGAGCGGAGCCCTCTTCTCAAAGCTCAACACTCTGCAAGAGTCACTTCTCCCAACTTGCGCCCGCAGGTTTCCGTAGTGTGCCTGCAAAGAGCCATCCGCTTGAGACAGGCGCACCTCCCGATTTCATTGAACTAAGCTAGATGCACAATTTCTAATGCAGCCTTCATCACAATAGACAGTTCATTTCTCGAAAGCTTGTCATGTAAAAAAGGAAACAAAGAACGAAAACGTATAGCTGACAATCTTCTGAAGCTGCAGATTCAGCTTTGGGGAAATGGACATTTTATGTATGCAGATGCTTTTCAAGCGCTGGTTTTAGAACGTCGCTGTGCTTCCAGCATCCTTTTCAGCCTTCTAAACTGGCTACCGAGGTGCCGATCACATTGTAAAGCGGTTGAGAGGCCGGAGCTGCTCAAACCGCTCTTGCCGTTTCCCATCAATCAAAAGCACTATGTTGTTTCTTTGTATGGAAAGCTTTTCAAGTCTGGCATCGACACGCACCTTTCCTGAAACGTCCAAAAGGTGAATGCTTCGCAAAGAAATCCAGTCTACCTTCAGGGGGCATGATGTTGAAATCGGAATGAGCCCTGGGTGGGCTTGAAGCAGCAGCTGTTCAGTTAACAGCTGCACAGAAACGCACCCCGCTTGCTTTGTATCATTCGCAAGTTTGTGGTTAAAGAGTAAAAAAGGCTGGAATTCTTCTGCCAGCCGGCAGGATTTCTTCTGCACTCACCCAGAAAAGCCAAGAATTGTATTTCATCTTTCGCAAGCTGTATTTTCCAGGAGGAGAATGAATACTTGCATTAAACTGAATCAAGCCGACAGAGACGCACAGCCGTTGTTTTTCTCCATGGGAAGTTTTTCGTTAAGGAAAAACACCGTTGTCATTTTCTTGCCAGCCGGCGGTATTTCTTGTGCAGCGATGAGCCAGATTTGTATTTCGTATTTCGCAAGTTGTGTGAATTTCTTGAAGTTGAAAGTGAATTCGCTCCAGAAAAGAAATGTCGCTTGAAAGCCGTGGCTGTTTGTTAAACCGCAGGACCTGAGCTTGCGTTCTGTTTCTCATGGCGTTCGCAAAGGCGATTCCTGCCTTTAAAACTGCTGTGTCTGCGACTGAAAGTGGCGTGTGTCGCAGCTTCTAAAGTCTTGTTGACGCTCCTCGATGTTGCTTTCTCTCTGCCTAAGGAAGTTCGATTGTCGCGTCGGAACGGGGAGACCTAATCCTTCCAGCTTTAAGTCACCCTTCAGTCTTCTGAAGGGTGTCCGAGTGCTAGCATGTCATTTGGCTTTTTTGGGGGGGAAACGGAGAGCGACATTGAAAAAGGTTACCGCCGCCGCCTCGCCCTCCGTGTTAAATGATCGCAAGCCGGCGGCGGCGGCGCTCCCTATAGTCGTGGCCGAGCGGTTAAGGCGCTGGGCTAGAAAGCCATTGGGGTCTCCCCGCGTCGGCTCGAATCCTGCCGACTACGGCGCCCTTCTCCTGTCGCTTCGGCCTGCCCAGAAAAAGGCGGAGTGCCGTTTCTCTCT
The DNA here is from genome assembly GCF_040954835.1 of Lepisosteus oculatus. Lineage (NCBI taxonomy): Eukaryota > Metazoa > Chordata > Actinopteri > Semionotiformes > Lepisosteidae > Lepisosteus > Lepisosteus oculatus. The sequence goes on along the minus strand of NW_027167923.1, from coordinate 1,009,417 downwards.
TCCTGCTTCTTGTACAAACGCTAAATCGCTTGGACCTGCTGCCTTGGAAGTAATGTCTTCAACATCCACCAGTGACATTTCACAGCTGGAAGCACACTGCCACGCTTTTGGCATTGGCATGTCTTGCGCCCTACTTCCAGCCTTTGAAGACCTAAGTATTCAAACTGAAAGAACCGGCTGAATGAGTGTTTGCAGTGCACCAGGAGGAGCAGGGACCATAGCATTGGAGGGGTGAGGATGGCGCAGATGGAAACGTTTTCATGCGCTCCTCTGGGAGGAATGAAAAGAAAAGACGAAACCGGAAACAGTAGTAGCCGCAAGAGGAAGTGTCTTCAAGCGCCAAGCAAGCGCTCCTCGTTAGTATAGTGGTGCGTATCCCCGCCTGTCACGTGGGAGACCAGGGATGGATTGCTTGACGGCGAGCCAGGTTGCTTTTCTCCCATCAGATTCCAACCGCTAATGCTAACGCAGTGTGTGGGAGCTTACATGCTTTTCCTTTCCCGTCTTTTTCGGACGACTATTCCAAAGGGGTAACCTGAAGGAATAGGGGCCTGAAGACACGAGGCATTCTTAAACCAGCACTGGGCTGCACGGCCTTCTGTTGTGATCAGGTTATATTCGAGTGAAAAAGCCAGAGCATCCGCTTCCATCCTATGGAGCACGAGCTAAATCAGAAGAGGCAGGGGATACACCTACGCCTATCGGCGCACGTTCCCTACGTCAGGCTGCTTCACCCATTTGCACCCGACTGGAGACGGCACTAAGCAAGCTTTTTGTCAGGAGTGAGATTCGAACCAACGCCTCCAGGGGAGACTGCGACCTGAACGCAGCGCCTTAGACCGCTCGGCCATCCTGACGCTGGCCCCTAATCCCGGGGCGGTCTGATGAGCCACCGCGATCCCACTACGCTCCTCGAGTATCGCACTGTTATTAATACTACATTGTGACTCCAGCATTAAAATGTTTGGAAAATGTGTCGGCTTTTATAATCCAGTGTAGAGCAGCATGTGATGATTTGTGCTACAACACCAAGCGCTCAAAGTGACGTCTGCGTTTGTCGTTGAAACTTTCAACTCTTTCATCACTTATGTAGGAAATAAAAAGAGCAGTTGTGCGCCACGCGCAGAGCGGCCGTCAGCAGAGTGGCGCAGCGGAAGCGTGCTGGGCCCATAACCCAGAGGTCGATGGATCAAAACCATCCTCTGCTACGTGTGTCCTATGCACGATTCATAATCATGCCATTGGGTTAGCAAAGTGCCTTCAAATAGTCTGCATCTCCCTTTCTTTAAGTTCTGTCCTGAGTTTCTCTCTCGTGTGTGTTTGTGCAAGCTTGACACTTGCAGGACTCTTTAATCTTCACCAATACGGAGATGACCAAATGTGTCTTCGGTTGTTCTGAGGTCTTTGATAGTTTCTTCGAATGCTTCAACTGAACCTCGAAATCGAAGCAGTTATGTTTATATTGATTTCTCGCGTTAATCATTACGAACCAGGAACAGCCAGCACACTCGGTCGCATTAGTAATTATGTCACGTCTCTACTTAGCAGAGCATTCAAAGGCCCACTGGAAGTAGTAAAGCACTAAAACACTGCAAAACTGAACTCGGGAAAATCATACTGGGAGCTCTGAGCGATGTCTGCATCCAAGCCATCCAATACGGACTCTGAAACCTTGGAATATCAACACTATGATGCGCTACCTTTTACCTGGAGCAAAACGATGGAATTAGAAGAATGCTTACCGCAGGATACAACTGTGCCGCTGTTATTTGGAGCACGGTTTTCACTTGCATGAAAACTACAGCAGAACGTAGAAGGATGATCACTGAGGAGTCCACGCGGGCATGCTGAGGAGATTGTAGGTCGTACATTTCAATGATTACTGACATTTGCGCTGCTGGAGGTACAGTAATCAACAAAGAACAGGGTGTACTACTCTCGAATCCGGTCAGCACATGATGAAAAGCCAGGAAGTATACCTTGTCAAATTGCCGTCAACAGGGACAAGTTAACCACCAGCTCCACCGGCGCCCGGCTAGCTCAGTCGGTAGAGCATGAGACTCTTAATCTCAGGGTCGTGGGTTCGAGCCCCACGTTGGGCGGTGCCCGTCTCCTTATTAACAAAGTTTCCCGCTCATCCTTGAACCTCTTACACCTCGATGGTACCGAGCACTGCGTTTTAATGCACAGGTGTGATCAAACCGAGATGAAAAGGGCGTATCTAGCTCCTTGCCCGAGAGATAAATCAAAGGTTCCGCAGATAATCCCTTGGCTCCGGTCACCCGGACGCAGATAGGAGCTGCAGCCATCATAACTTGTATGAAAACTAAGAAGAGCTCCTGTCTATTTACAGTTTCATTTACTCTAGCGTTTCCTTAAACATTGCGTGTACGAAGGCTAAGAAATTGGAGAGCTATTCTAATACAATAACTATTAGGAATCTTTTCGCCATAACAGTTTCACTGTGATTTTGCAGGTAACACGTACGTTGGGAAAACATTTTGAACGCGATCAATAACCGCACTGGAAAAATGTGGGAAAGAAAGGGCGAAAAGCGACTCTTCAACATGTGGAAATATCTTCCTGAGCGGAGCCCTCTTCTCGAAGCTCAACACTCTGCAAGAGTCACTTCTCCCAACTTGCGCCCGCAGGTTTCCGTAGTGTGCCTGCAAAGAGCCATCCGCTTGAGACAGGTGCACCTCCCGATTTCATTGAACTAAGCTAGATGCACAATTTCTAATGCAGCCTTCATCACAATAGACAGTTCATTTCTCGAAAGCTTGTCGTAAAAAAAGGAAACAAAGAACGAAAACGTATAGCTGACAATCTTCTGAAGATGCAGATTCAGCTTTGGGGAAATGGACATTTTATGTATGCAGATGCTTTTCAAGCGCTGGTTTTAGAACGTCGCTGTGCTTCCAGCATCCTTTTCAGCCTTCTAAACTGGCTACCGAGGTGCCGATCACATTGTAAAGCGGTTGAGAGGCCGGAGCTGCTCAAACCGCTCTTGCCGTTTCCCATCAATCAAAAGCACTATGTTGTTTCTTTGTATGGAAAGCTTTTCAAGTCTGGCATCGACACGCACCTTTCCTGAAACGTCCAAAAGGTGAATGCTTCGCAAAGAAATCCAGTCTACCTTCAGGGGGCATGATGTTGAAATCGGAATGAGCCCTGGGTGGGCTTGAAGCAGCAGCTGTTCAGTTAACAGCTGCACAGAAACGCACCCCGCTTGCTTTGTATCATTCGCAAGTTTGTGGTTAAAGAGTAAAAAAGGCTGGAATTCTTCTGCCAGCCGGCAGGATTTCTTCTGCACTCACCCAGAAAAGCCAAGAATTGTATTTCATCTTTCGCAAGCTGTATTTTCCAGGAGGAGAATGAATACTTGCATTAAACTGAATCAAGCCGACAGAGACGCACAGCCGTTGTTTTTCTCCATGGGAAGTTTTTCGTTAAGGAAAAACACCGTTGTCATTTTCTTGCCAGCCGGCGGTATTTCTTGTGCAGCGATGAGCCAGATTTGTATTTCGTATTTCGCAAGTTGTGTGAATTTCTTGAAGTTGAAAGTGAATTCGCTCCAGAAAAGAAATGTCGCTTGAAAGCCGTGGCTGTTTGTTAAACCGCAGGACCTGAGCTTGCGTTCTGTTTCTCATGGCGTTCGCAAAGGCGATTCCTGCCTTTAAAACTGCTGTGTCTGCGACTGAAAGTGGCGTGTGTCGCAGCTTCTAAAGTCTTGTTGACGCTCCTCGATGTTGCTTTCTCTCTGCCTAAGGAAGTTCGATTGTCGCGTCGGAACGGGGAGACCTAATCCTTCCAGCTTTAAGTCACCCTTCAGTCTTCTGAAGGGTGTCCGAGTGCTAGCATGTCATTTGGCTTTTTTGGGGGGGAAACGGAGAGCGACATTGAAAAAGGTTACCGCCGCCGCCTCGCCCTCCGTGTTAAATGATCGCAAGCCGGCGGCGGCGGCGCTCCCTATAGTCGTGGCCGAGCGGTTAAGGCGCTGGGCTAGAAAGCCATTGGGGTCTCCCCGCGTCGGCTCGAATCCTGCCGACTACGGCGCCCTTCTCCTGTCGCTTCGGCCTGCCCAGAAAAAGGCGGAGTGCCGTTTCTCTCTTCCTGCTTCTTGTACAAACGCTAAATCGCTTGGACCTGCTGCCTTGGAAGTAATGTCTTCAACATCCACCAGTGACATTTCACAGCTGGAAGCACACTGCCACGCTTTTGGCATTGGCATGTCTTGCGCCCTACTTCCAGCCTTTGAAGACCTAAGTATTCAAACTGAAAGAACCGGCTGAATGAGTGTTTGCAGTGCACCAGGAGGAGCAGGGACCATAGCATTGGAGGGGTGAGGATGGCGCAGATGGAAACGTTTTCATGCGCTCCTCTGGGAGGAATGAAAAGAAAAGACGAAACCGGAAACAGTAGTAGCCGCAAGAGGAAGTGTCTTCAAGCGCCAAGCAAGCGCTCCTCGTTAGTATAGTGGTGCGTATCCCCGCCTGTCACGTGGGAGACCAGGGATGGATTGCTTGACGGCGAGCCAGGTTGCTTTTCTCCCATCAGATTCCAACCGCTAATGCTAACGCAGTGTGTGGGAGCTTACATGCTTTTCCTTTCCCGTCTTTTTCGGACGACTATTCCAAAGGGGTAACCTGAAGGAATAGGGGCCTGAAGACACGAGGCATTCTTAAACCAGCACTGGGCTGCACGGCCTTCTGTTGTGATCAGGTTATATTCGAGTGAAAAAGCCAGAGCATCCGCTTCCATCCTATGGAGCACGAGCTAAATCAGAAGAGGCAGGGGATACACCTACGCCTATCGGCGCACGTTCCCTACGTCAGGCTGCTTCACCCATTTGCACCCGACTGGAGACGGCACTAAGCAAGCTTTTTGTCAGGAGTGAGATTCGAACCAACGCCTCCAGGGGAGACTGCGACCTGAACGCAGCGCCTTAGACCGCTCGGCCATCCTGACGCTGGCCCCTAATCCCGGGGCGGTCTGATGAGCCACCGCGATCCCACTACGCTCCTCGAGTATCGCACTGTTATTAATACTACATTGTGACTCCAGCATTAAAATGTTTGGAAAATGTGTCGGCTTTTATAATCCAGTGTAGAGCAGCATGTGATGATTTGTGCTACAACACCAAGCGCTCAAAGTGACGTCTGCGTTTGTCGTTGAAACTTTCAACTCTTTCATCACTTATGTAGGAAATAAAAAGAGCAGTTGTGCGCCACGCGCAGAGCGGCCGTCAGCAGAGTGGCGCAGCGGAAGCGTGCTGGGCCCATAACCCAGAGGTCGATGGATCAAAACCATCCTCTGCTACGTGTGTCCTATGCACGATTCATAATCATGCCATTGGGTTAGCAAAGTGCCTTCAAATAGTCTGCATCTCCCTTTCTTTAAGTTCTGTCCTGAGTTTCTCTCTCGTGTGTGTTTGTGCAAGCTTGACACTTGCAGGACTCTTTAATCTTCACCAATACGGAGATGACCAAATGTGTCTTCGGTTGTTCTGAGGTCTTTGATAGTTTCTTCGAATGCTTCAACTGAACCTCGAAATCGAAGCAGTTATGTTTATATTGATTTCTCGCGTTAATCATTACGAACCAGGAACAGCCAGCACACTCGGTCGCATTAGTAATTATGTCACGTCTCTACTTAGCAGAGCATTCAAAGGCCCACTGGAAGTAGTAAAGCACTAAAACACTGCAAAACTGAACTCGGGAAAATCATACTGGGAGCTCTGAGCGATGTCTGCATCCAAGCCATCCAATACGGACTCTGAAACCTTGGAATATCAACACTATGATGCGCTACCTTTTACCTGGAGCAAAACGATGGAATTAGAAGAATGCTTACCGCAGGATACAACTGTGCCGCTGTTATTTGGAGCACGGTTTTCACTTGCATGAAAACTACAGCAGAACGTAGAAGGATGATCACTGAGAAGTCCACAATGCTGAGGAGATTGTAGGTCATACATTTCAATGATTACTGACATTTGCGCTGCTGGAGGTACAGTAATCAACAAAGAACAGGGTGTGCTACTCTCGAATCCGGTCAGCACATGATGAAAAGCCAGGAAGTATACCTTGTCAAATTGCCGTCAACAGGGACAAGTTAACCACCAGCTCCACCGGCGCCCGGCTAGCTCAGTCGGTAGAGCATGAGACTCTTAATCTCAGGGTCGTGGGTTCGAGCCCCACGTTGGGCGGTGCCCGTCTCCTTATTAACAAAGTTTCCCGCTCATCCTTGAACCTCTTACACCTCGATGGTACCGAGCACTGCGTTTTAATGCACAGGTGTGATCAAACTGAGATGAAAAGGGCGTATCTAGCTCCTTGCCCGAGAGATAAATCAAAGGTTCCGCAGATAATCCCTTGGCTCCGGTCACCCGGACGCAGATAGGAGCTGCAGCCATCATAACTTGTATGAAAACTAAGAAGAGCTCCTGTCTATTTACAGTTTCATTTACTCTAGCGTTTCCTTAAACATTGCGTGTACGAAGGCTAAGAAATTGGAGAGCTATTCTAATACAATAACTATTAGGAATCTTTTCGCCATAACAGTTTCACTGTGATTTTGCAGGTAACACGTACGTTGGGAAAACATTTTGAACGCGATCAATAACCGCACTGGAAAAATGTGGGAAAGAAAGGGCGAAAAGCGACTCTTCAACATGTGGAAATATCTTCCTGAGCGGAGCCCTCTTCTCAAAGCTCAACACTCTGCAAGAGTCACTTCTCCCAACTTGCGCCCGCAGGTTTCCGTAGTGTGCCTGCAAAGAGCCATCCGCTTGAGACAGGCGCACCTCCCGATTTCATTGAACTAAGCTAGATGCACAATTTCTAATGCAGCCTTCATCACAATAGACAGTTCATTTCTCGAAAGCTTGTCATGTAAAAAAGGAAACAAAGAACGAAAACGTATAGCTGACAATCTTCTGAAGCTGCAGATTCAGCTTTGGGGAAATGGACATTTTATGTATGCAGATGCTTTTCAAGCGCTGGTTTTAGAACGTCGCTGTGCTTCCAGCATCCTTTTCAGCCTTCTAAACTGGCTACCGAGGTGCCGATCACATTGTAAAGCGGTTGAGAGGCCGGAGCTGCTCAAACCGCTCTTGCCGTTTCCCATCAATCAAAAGCACTATGTTGTTTCTTTGTATGGAAAGCTTTTCAAGTCTGGCATCGACACGCACCTTTCCTGAAACGTCCAAAAGGTGAATGCTTCGCAAAGAAATCCAGTCTACCTTCAGGGGGCATGATGTTGAAATCGGAATGAGCCCTGGGTGGGCTTGAAGCAGCAGCTGTTCAGTTAACAGCTGCACAGAAACGCACCCCGCTTGCTTTGTATCATTCGCAAGTTTGTGGTTAAAGAGTAAAAAAGGCTGGAATTCTTCTGCCAGCCGGCAGGATTTCTTCTGCACTCACCCAGAAAAGCCAAGAATTGTATTTCATCTTTCGCAAGCTGTATTTTCCAGGAGGAGAATGAATACTTGCATTAAACTGAATCAAGCCGACAGAGACGCACAGCCGTTGTTTTTCTCCATGGGAAGTTTTTCGTTAAGGAAAAACACCGTTGTCATTTTCTTGCCAGCCGGCGGTATTTCTTGTGCAGCGATGAGCCAGATTTGTATTTCGTATTTCGCAAGTTGTGTGAATTTCTTGAAGTTGAAAGTGAATTCGCTCCAGAAAAGAAATGTCGCTTGAAAGCCGTGGCTGTTTGTTAAACCGCAGGACCTGAGCTTGCGTTCTGTTTCTCATGGCGTTCGCAAAGGCGATTCCTGCCTTTAAAACTGCTGTGTCTGCGACTGAAAGTGGCGTGTGTCGCAGCTTCTAAAGTCTTGTTGACGCTCCTCGATGTTGCTTTCTCTCTGCCTAAGGAAGTTCGATTGTCGCGTCGGAACGGGGAGACCTAATCCTTCCAGCTTTAAGTCACCCTTCAGTCTTCTGAAGGGTGTCCGAGTGCTAGCATGTCATTTGGCTTTTTTGGGGGGGAAACGGAGAGCGACATTGAAAAAGGTTACCGCCGCCGCCTCGCCCTCCGTGTTAAATGATCGCAAGCCGGCGGCGGCGGCGCTCCCTATAGTCGTGGCCGAGCGGTTAAGGCGCTGGGCTAGAAAGCCATTGGGGTCTCCCCGCGTCGGCTCGAATCCTGCCGACTACGGCGCCCTTCTCCTGTCGCTTCGGCCTGCCCAGAAAAAGGCGGAGTGCCGTTTCTCTCTTCCTGCTTCTTGTACAAACGCTAAATCGCTTGGACCTGCTGCCTTGGAAGTAATGTCTTCAACATCCACCAGTGACATTTCACAGCTGGAAGCACACTGCCACGCTTTTGGCATTGGCATGTCTTGCGCCCTACTTCCAGCCTTTGAAGACCTAAGTATTCAAACTGAAAGAACCGGCTGAATGAGTGTTTGCAGTGCACCAGGAGGAGCAGGGACCATAGCATTGGAGGGGTGAGGATGGCGCAGATGGAAACGTTTTCATGCGCTCCTCTGGGAGGAATGAAAAGAAAAGACGAAACCGGAAACAGTAGTAGCCGCAAGAGGAAGTGTCTTCAAGCGCCAAGCAAGCGCTCCTCGTTAGTATAGTGGTGCGTATCCCCGCCTGTCACGTGGGAGACCAGGGATGGATTGCTTGACGGCGAGCCAGGTTGCTTTTCTCCCATCAGATTCCAACCGCTAATGCTAACGCAGTGTGTGGGAGCTTACATGCTTTTCCTTTCCCGTCTTTTTCGGACGACTATTCCAAAGGGGTAACCTGAAGGAATAGGGGCCTGAAGACACGAGGCATTCTTAAACCAGCACTGGGCTGCACGGCCTTCTGTTGTGATCAGGTTATATTCGAGTGAAAAAGCCAGAGCATCCGCTTCCATCCTATGGAGCACGAGCTAAATCGGAAGAGGCAGGGGATACACCTACGCCTATCGGCGCACGTTCCCTGCGTCAGGCTGCTTCACCCATTTGCACCCGACTGGAGACGGCACTAAGCAAGCTTTTTGTCAGGAGTGAGATTCGAACCAACGCCTCCAGGGGAGACTGCGACCTGAACGCAGCGCCTTAGACCGCTCGGCCATCCTGACGCTGGCCCCTAATCCCGGGGCGGTCTGATGAGCCACCGCGATCCCACTACGCTCCTCGAGTATCGCACTGTTATTAATACTACATTGTGACTCCAGCATTAAAATGTTTGGAAAATGTGTCGGCTTTTATAATCCAGTGTAGAGCAGCATGTGATGATTTGTGCTACAACACCAAGCGCTCAAAGTGACGTCTGCGTTTGTCGTTGAAACTTTCAACTCTTTCATCACTTATGTAGGAAATAAAAAGAGCAGTTGTGCGCCACGCGCAGAGCGGCCGTCAGCAGAGTGGCGCAGCGGAAGCGTGCTGGGCCCATAACCCAGAGGTCGATGGATCAAAACCATCCTCTGCTACGTGTGTCCTATGCACGATTCATAATCATGCCATTGGGTTAGCAAAGTGCCTTCAAATAGTCTGCATCTCCCTTTCTTTAAGTTCTGTCCTGAGTTTCTCTCTCGTGTGTGTTTGTGCAAGCTTGACACTTGCAGGACTCTTTAATCTTCACCAATACGGAGATGACCAAATGTGTCTTCGGTTGTTCTGAGGTCTTTGATAGTTTCTTCGAATGCTTCAACTGAACCTCGAAATCGAAGCAGTTATGTTTATATTGATTTCTCGCGTTAATCATTACGAACCAGGAACAGCCAGCACACTCGGTCGCATTAGTAATTATGTCACGTCTCTACTTAGCAGAGCATTCAAAGGCCCACTGGAAGTAGTAAAGCACTAAAACACTGCAAAACTGAACTCGGGAAAATCATACTGGGAGCTCTGAGCGATGTCTGCATCCAAGCCATCCAATACGGACTCTGAAACCTTGGAATATCAACACTATGATGCGCTACCTTTTACCTGGAGCAAAACGATGGAATTAGAAGAATGCTTACCGCAGGATACAACTGTGCCGCTGTTATTTGGAGCACGGTTTTCACTTGCATGAAAACTACAGCAGAACGTAGAAGGATGATCACTGAGAAGTCCACAATGCTGAGGAGATTGTAGGTCGTACATTTCAATGATTACTGACATTTGCGCTGCTGGAGGTACAGTAATCAACAAAGAACAGGGTGTGCTACTCTCGAATCCGGTCAGCACATGATGAAAAGCCAGGAAGTATACCTTGTCAAATTGCCGTCAACAGGGACAAGTTAACCACCAGCTCCACCGGCGCCCGGCTAGCTCAGTCGGTAGAGCATGAGACACTTAATCTCAGGGTCGTGGGTTCGAGCCCCACGTTGGGCGGTGCCCGTCTCCTTATTAACAAAGTTTCCCGCTCATCCTTGAACCTCTTACACCTCGATGGTACCGAGCACTGCGTTTTAATGCACAGGTGTGATCAAACTGAGATGAAAAGGGCGTATCTAGCTCCTTGCCCGAGAGATAAATCAAAGGTTCCGCAGATAATCCCTTGGCTCCGGTCACCCGGACGCAGATAGGAGCTGCAGCCATCATAACTTGTATGAAAACTAAGAAGAGCTCCTGTCTATTTACAGTTTCATTTACTCTAGCGTTTCCTTAAACATTGCGTGTACGAAGGCTAAGAAATTGGAGAGCTATTCTAATACAATAACTATTAGGAATCTTTTCGCCATAACAGTTTCACTGTGATTTTGCAGGTAACACGTACGTTGGGAAAACATTTTGAACGCGATCAATAACCGCACTGGAAAAATGTGGGAAAGAAAGGGCGAAAAGCGACTCTTCAACATGTGGAAATATCTTCCTGAGCGGAGCCCTCTTCTCAAAGCTCAACACTCTGCAAGAGTCACTTCTCCCAACTTGCGCCCGCAGGTTTCCGTAGTGTGCCTGCAAAGAGCCATCCGCTTGAGACAGGCGCACCTCCCGATTTCATTGAACTAAGCTAGATGCACAATTTCTAATGCAGCCTTCATCACAATAGACAGTTCATTTCTCGAAAGCTTGTCATGTAAAAAAGGAAACAAAGAACGAAAACGTATAGCTGACAATCTTCTGAAGCTGCAGATTCAGCTTTGGGGAAATGGACATTTTATGTATGCAGATGCTTTTCAAGCGCTGGTTTTAGAACGTCGCTGTGCTTCCAGCATCCTTTTCAGCCTTCTAAACTGGCTACCGAGGTGCCGATCACATTGTAAAGCGGTTGAGAGGCCGGAGCTGCTCAAACCGCTCTTGCCGTTTCCCATCAATCAAAAGCACTATGTTGTTTCTTTGTATGGAAAGCTTTTCAAGTCTGGCATCGACACGCACCTTTCCTGAAACGTCCAAAAGGTGAATGCTTCGCAAAGAAATCCAGTCTACCTTCAGGGGGCATGATGTTGAAATCGGAATGAGCCCTGGGTGGGCTTGAAGCAGCAGCTGTTCAGTTAACAGCTGCACAGAAACGCACCCCGCTTGCTTTGTATCATTCGCAAGTTTGTGGTTAAAGAGTAAAAAAGGCTGGAATTCTTCTGCCAGCCGGCAGGATTTCTTCTGCACTCACCCAGAAAAGCCAAGAATTGTATTTCATCTTTCGCAAGCTGTATTTTCCAGGAGGAGAATGAATACTTGCATTAAACTGAATCAAGCCGACAGAGACGCACAGCCGTTGTTTTTCTCCATGGGAAGTTTTTCGTTAAGGAAAAACACCGTTGTCATTTTCTTGCCAGCCGGCGGTATTTCTTGTGCAGCGATGAGCCAGATTTGTATTTCGTATTTCGCAAGTTGTGTGAATTTCTTGAAGTTGAAAGTGAATTCGCTCCAGAAAAGAAATGTCGCTTGAAAGCCGTGGCTGTTTGTTAAACCGCAGGACCTGAGCTTGCGTTCTGTTTCTCATGGCGTTCGCAAAGGCGATTCCTGCCTTTAAAACTGCTGTGTCTGCGACTGAAAGTGGCGTGTGTCGCAGCTTCTAAAGTCTTGTTGACGCTCCTCGATGTTGCTTTCTCTCTGCCTAAGGAAGTTCGATTGTCGCGTCGGAAGGAGGAGACCTAATCCTTCCAGCTTTAAGCCACCCTTCAGTCTTCTGAAGGGTGTCCGAGTGCTAGCATGTGATTTGGCTTTTTTGGGGGGGAAACGGAGAGCGACATTGAAAAAGGTTACCGCCGCCGCCTCGCCCTCCGTGTTAAATGATCGCAAGCCGGCGGCGGCGGCGCTCCCTATAGTCGTGGCCGAGCGGTTAAGGCGCTGGGCTAGAAAGCCATTGGGGTCTCCCCGCGTCGGCTCGAATCCTGCCGACTACGGCGCCCTTCTCCTGTCGCTTCGGCCTGCCCAGAAAAAGGCGGAGTGCCGTTTCTCTCTTCCTGCTTCTTGTACAAACGCTAAATCGCTTGGACCTGCTGCCTTGGAAGTAATGTCTTCAACATCCACCAGTGACATTTCACAGCTGGAAGCACACTGCCACGCTTTTGGCATTGGCATGTCTTGCGCCCTACTTCCAGCCTTTGAAGACCTAAGTATTCAAACTGAAAGAACCGGCTGAATGAGTGTTTGCAGTGCACCAGGAGGAGCAGGGACCATAGCATTGGAGGGGTGAGGATGGCGCAGATGGAAACGTTTTCATGCGCTCCTCTGGGAGGAATGAAAAGAAAAGACGAAACCGGAAACAGTAGTAGCCGCAAGAGGAAGTGTCTTCAAGCGCCAAGCAAGCGCTCCTCGTTAGTATAGTGGTGCGTATCCCCGCCTGTCACGTGGGAGACCAGGGATGGATTGCTTGACGGCGAGCCAGGTTGCTTTTCTCCCATCAGATTCCAACCGCTAATGCTAACGCAGTGTGTGGGAGCTTACATGCTTTTCCTTTCCCGTCTTTTTCGGACGACTATTCCAAAGGGGTAACCTGAAGGAATAGGGGCCTGAAGACACGAGGCATTCTTAAACCAGCACTGGGCTGCACGGCCTTCTGTTGTGATCAGGTTATATTCGAGTCAAAAAGCCAGAGCATCCGCTTCCATCCTATGGAGCACGAGCTAAATCGGAAGAGGCAGGGGATACACCTACGCCTATCGTCGCACGTTCCCCGCGGCAGGCTGCTTCACCCATTTGCACCCGACTGGAGACGGCACTGAGCAAGCTTTTTGTCAGGAGTGGGATTCGAACCCACGCCTCCAGGGGAGACTGCGACCTGAACGCAGCGCCTTAGACCGCTCGGCCATCCTGACGCGGGCCCCCTGTCCCGGGGCGGTCTGATGAGCCACCGCGATCCCACTACGCTCCTCGAGTATCGCACTGTTATTAATACTACAGTGTGACTCCAGCATTAAAATGTTTGGAAAATGTGTCGGCTTTTATAATCCAGTGTAGAGCAGCATGTGATGATTTGTGCTACAACACCAAGCGCTCAAAGTGACGTCTGCGTTTGTCGTTGAAACTTTCAACTCTTTCATCACTTATGTAGGAAATAAAAAGAGCAGTTGTGCGCCACACGCAGAGAGGCCGTCAGCAGAGTGGCGCAGCGGAAGCGTGCTGGGCCCATAACCCAGAGGTCGATGGATCGAAACCATCCTCTGCTACATGTGTCCTATGCACGATTCATAAGCGTGCCATTAGGTTAGCAAAGTGCCTTCAAATAGTCTGCATCTCCCTTTCTTTAAATTCTGTCCTGAGTTTCTCTCTCGTGTGTGTTTGTGCAAGCTTGACACTTGCGGGACTCTTTAATCTTCACCAATACGGAGATGACCAAATGTGTCTTCGGTTGTTCTGAGGTCTTTGATAGTTTCTTTGAAAGCTTCAACTGAACCTCGAAATCGAAGCAGTTATGTTTATATTGATTTCTCGCGTTAATCATTACGAACCAGGAACAGCCAGCACACTCGGTCGCATTAGTAATTATGTCACGTCTCTACTTAGCAGAGCATTCAAAGGCCCACTGGAAGTAGTAAAGCACTAAAACACTGCAAAACTGAACTCGGGAAAATCATACTGGGAGCTCTGAGCGATGTCTGCATCCAAGCCATCCAATACGGACTCTGAAACCTTGGAATATCAACACTATGATGCGCTACCTTTTACCTGGAGCAAAACGATGGAATTAGAAGAATGCTTACCGCAGGATACAACTGTGCCGCTGTTATTTGGAGCACGGTTTTCACTTGCATGAAAACTACAGCAGAACGTAGAAGGATGATCACTGAGGAGTCCACGCGGGCATGCTGAGGAGATTGTAGGTCGTACATTTCAATGATTACTGACATTTGCGCTGCTGGAGGTACAGTAATCAACAAAGAACAGGGTGTACTACTCTCGAATCCGGTCAGCACATGATGAAAAGCCAGGAAGTATACCTTGTCAAATTGCCGTCAACAGGGACAAGTTAACCACCAGCTCCACCGGCGCCCGGCTAGCTCAGTCGGTAGAGCATGAGACTCTTAATCTCAGGGTCGTGGGTTCGAGCCCCACGTTGGGCGGTGCCCGTCTCCTTATTAACAAAGTTTCCCGCTCATCCTTGAACCTCTTACACCTCGATGGTACCGAGCACTGCGTTTTAATGCACAGGTGTGATCAAACCGAGATGAAAAGGGCGTATCTAGCTCCTTGCCCGAGAGATAAATCAAAGGTTCCGCAGATAATCCCTTGGCTCCGGTCACCCGGACGCAGATAGGAGCTGCAGCCATCATAACTTGTATGAAAACTAAGAAGAGCTCCTGTCTATTTACAGTTTCATTTACTCTAGCGTTTCCTTAAACATTGCGTGTACGAAGGCTAAGAAATTGGAGAGCTATTCTAATACAATAACTATTAGGAATCTTTTCGGCATAACAGTTTCACTGTGATTTTGCAGGTAACACGTACGTTGGGAAAACATTTTGAACGCGATCAATAACCGCACTGGAAAAATGTGGGAAAGAAAGGGCGAAAAGCGACTCTTCAACATGTGGAAATATCTTCCTGAGCGGAGCCCTCTTCTCGAAGCTCAACACTCTGCAAGAGTCACTTCTCCCAACTTGCGCCCGCAGGTTTCCGTAGTGTGCCTGCAAAGAGCCATCCGCTTGAGACAGGTGCACCTCCCGATTTCATTGAACTAAGCTAGATGCACAATTTCTAATGCAGCCTTCATCACAATAGACAGTTCATTTCTCGAAAGCTTGTCGTAAAAAAAGGAAACAAAGAACGAAAACGTATAGCTGACAATCTTCTGAAGATGCAGATTCAGCTTTGGGGAAATGGACATTTTATGTATGCAGATGCTTTTCAAGCGCTGGTTTTAGAACGTCGCTGTGCTTCCAGCATCCTTTTCAGCCTTCTAAACTGGCTACCGAGGTGCCGATCACATTGTAAAGCGGTTGAGAGGCCGGAGCTGCTCAAACCGCTCTTGCCGTTTCCCATCAATCAAAAGCACTATGTTGTTTCTTTGTATGGAAAGCTTTTCAAGTCTGGCATCGACACGCACCTTTCCTGAAACGTCCAAAAGGTGAATGCTTCGCAAAGAAATCCAGTCTACCTTCAGGGGGCATGATGTTGAAATCGGAATGAGCCCTGGGTGGGCTTGAAGCAGCAGCTGTTCAGTTAACAGCTGCACAGAAACGCACCCCGCTTGCTTTGTATCATTCGCAAGTTTGTGGTTAAAGAGTAAAAAAGGCTGGAATTCTTCTGCCAGCCGGCAGGATTTCTTCTGCACTCACCCAGAAAAGCCAAGAATTGTATTTCATCTTTCGCAAGCTGTATTTTCCAGGAGGAGAATGAATACTTGCATTAAACTGAATCAAGCCGACAGAGACGCACAGCCGTTGTTTTTCTCCATGGGAAGTTTTTCGTTAAGGAAAAACACCGTTGTCATTTTCTTGCCAGCCGGCGGTATTTCTTGTGCAGCGATGAGCCCGATTTGTATTTCGTATTTCGCAAGTTGTGTGAATTTCTTGAAGTTGAAAGTGAATTCGCTCCAGAAAAGAAATGTCCAGTCGCATGAAAGCCGTGGCTGTTTGTTAAACCGCAGGACAGGACAGCTTGCGTTCTGTTTCTCATGGCGTTCGCAAAGGCGATTCCTGCCTTTAAAACTGCTGTGTCTGCGACTGAAAGTGGCGTGTGTCGCAGCTTCTAAAGTCTTGTTGACGCTCCTCGATGTTGCTTTCTCTCTGCCTAAGGAAGTTCGATTGTCGCGTCGGAAGGAGGAGACCTAATCATTCCAGCTTTAAGCCACCCTTCAGTCTTGTGAAGGGTGTCCGAGTGCTAGCATGTCATTTGGCTTTTTTGGGGGGGAAACGGAGAGCGACATTGAAAAAGGTTACCGCCGCCGCCTCGCCCTCCGTGTTAAATGATCGCAAGCCGGCGGCGGCGGCGCTCCCTATAGTCGTGGCCGAGCGGTTAAGGCGCTGGGCTAGAAAGCCATTGGGGTCTCCCCGCGTCGGCTCGAATCCTGCCGACTACGGCGCCCTTCTCCTGTCGCTTCGGCCTGCCCAGAAAAAGGCGGAGTGCCGTTTCTCTCTTCCTGCTTCTTGTACAAACGCTAAATCGCTTGGACCTGCTGCCTTGGAAGTAATGTCTTCAACATCCACCAGTGACATTTCACAGCTGGAAGCACACTGCCACGCTTTTGGCATTGGCATGTCTTGCGCCCTACTTCCAGCCTTTGAAGACCTAAGTATTCAAACTGAAAGAACCGGCTGAATGAGTGTTTGCAGTGCACCAGGAGGAGCAGGGACCATAGCATTGGAGGGGTGAGGATGGCGCAGATGGAAACGTTTTCATGCGCTCCTCTGGGAGGAATGAAAAGAAAAGACGAAACCGGAAACAGTAGTAGCCGCAAGAGGAAGTGTCTTCAAGCGCCAAGCAAGCGCTCCTCGTTAGTATAGTGGTGCGTATCCCCGCCTGTCACGTGGGAGACCAGGGATGGATTGCTTGACGGCGAGCCAGGTTGCTTTTCTCCCATCAGATTCCAACCGCTAATGCTAACGCAGTGTGTGGGAGCTTACATGCTTTTCCTTTCCCGTCTTTTTCGGACGACTATTCCAAAGGGGTAACCTGAAGGAATAGGGGCCTGAAGACACGAGGCATTCTTAAACCAGCACTGGGCTGCACGGCCTTCTGTTGTGATCAGGTTATATTCGAGTGAAAAAGCCAGAGCATCCGCTTCCATCCTGTGGAGCACGAGCTAAATCGGAAGAGGCAGGGGATACACCTACGCCTATCGGCGCACGTTCCCTACGTCAGGCTGCTTCACCCATTTGCACCCGACTGGAGACGGCACTAAGCAAGCTTTTTGTCAGGAGTGAGATTCGAACCAACGCCTCCAGGGGAGACTGCGACCTGAACGCAGCGCCTTAGACCGCTCGGCCATCCTGACGCTGGCCCCTAATCCCGGGGCGGTCTGATGAGCCACCGCGATCCCACTACGCTCCTCGAGTATCGCACTGTTATTAATACTACATTGTGACTCCAGCATTAAAATGTTTGGAAAATGTGTCGGCTTTTATAATCCAGTGTAGAGCAGCATGTGATGATTTGTGCTACAACACCAAGCGCTCAAAGTGACGTCTGCGTTTGTCGTTGAAACTTTCAACTCTTTCATCACTTATGTAGGAAATAAAAAGAGCAGTTGTGCGCCACGCGCAGAGCGGCCGTCAGCAGAGTGGCGCAGCGGAAGCGTGCTGGGCCCATAACCCAGAGGTCGATGGATCAAAACCATCCTCTGCTACGTGTGTCCTATGCACGATTCATAATCATGCCATTGGGTTAGCAAAGTGCCTTCAAATAGTCTGCATCTCCCTTTCTTTAAGTTCTGTCCTGAGTTTCTCTCTCGTGTGTGTTTGTGCAAGCTTGACACTTGCAGGACTCTTTAATCTTCACCAATACGGAGATGACCAAATGTGTCTTCGGTTGTTCTGAGGTCTTTGATAGTTTCTTCGAATGCTTCAACTGAACCTCGAAATCGAAGCAGTTATGTTTATATTGATTTCTCGCGTTAATCATTACGAACCAGGAACAGCCAGCACACTCGGTCGCATTAGTAATTATGTCACGTCTCTACTTAGCAGAGCATTCAAAGGCCCACTGGAAGTAGTAAAGCACTAAAACACTGCAAAACTGAACTCGGGAAAATCATACTGGGAGCTCTGAGCGATGTCTGCATCCAAGCCATCCAATACGGACTCTGAAACCTTGGAATATCAACACTATGATGCGCTACCTTTTACCTGGAGCAAAACGATGGAATTAGAAGAATGCTTACCGCAGGATACAACTGTGCCGCTGTTATTTGGAGCACGGTTTTCACTTGCATGAAAACTACAGCAGAACGTAGAAGGATGATCACTGAGAAGTCCACAATGCTGAGGAGATTGTAGGTCGTACATTTCAATGATTACTGACATTTGCGCTGCTGGAGGTACAGTAATCAACAAAGAACAGGGTGTGCTACTCTCGAATCCGGTCAGCACATGATGAAAAGCCAGGAAGTATACCTTGTCAAATTGCCGTCAACAGGGACAAGTTAACCACCAGCTCCACCGGCGCCCGGCTAGCTCAGTCGGTAGAGCATGAGACTCTTAATCTCAGGGTCGTGGGTTCGAGCCCCACGTTGGGCGGTGCCCGTCTCCTTATTAACAAAGTTTCCCGCTCATCCTTGAACCTCTTACACCTCGATGGTACCGAGCACTGCGTTTTAATGCACAGGTGTGATCAAACTGAGATGAAAAGGGCGTATCTAGCTCCTTGCCCGAGAGATAAATCAAAGGTTCCGCAGATAATCCCTTGGCTCCGGTCACCCGGACGCAGATAGGAGCTGCAGCCATCATAACTTGTATGAAAACTAAGAAGAGCTCCTGTCTATTTACAGTTTCATTTACTCTAGCGTTTCCTTAAACATTGCGTGTACGAAGGCTAAGAAATTGGAGAGCTATTCTAATACAATAACTATTAGGAATCTTTTCGGCATAACAGTTTCACTGTGATTTTGCAGGTAACACGTACGTTGGGAAAACATTTTGAACGCGATCAATAACCGCACTGGAAAAATGTGGGAAAGAAAGGGCGAAAAGCGACTCTTCAACATGTGGAAATATCTTCCTGAGCGGAGCCCTCTTCTCAAAGCTCAACACTCTGCAAGAGTCACTTCTCCCAACTTGCGCCCGCAGGTTTCCGTAGTGTGCCTGCAAAGAGCCATCCGCTTGAGACAGGCGCACCTCCCGATTTCATTGAACTAAGCTAGATGCACAATTTCTAATGCAGCCTTCATCACAATAGACAGTTCATTTCTCGAAAGCTTGTCATGTAAAAAAGGAAACAAAGAACGAAAACGTATAGCTGACAATCTTCTGAAGCTGCAGATTCAGCTTTGGGGAAATGGACATTTTATGTATGCAGATGCTTTTCAAGCGCTGGTTTTAGAACGTCGCTGTGCTTCCAGCATCCTTTTCAGCCTTCTAAACTGGCTACCGAGGTGCCGATCACATTGTAAAGCGGTTGAGAGGCCGGAGCTGCTCAAACCGCTCTTGCCGTTTCCCATCAATCAAAAGCACTATGTTGTTTCTTTGTATGGAAAGCTTTTCAAGTCTGGCATCGACACGCACCTTTCCTGAAACGTCCAAAAGGTGAATGCTTCGCAAAGAAATCCAGTCTACCTTCAGGGGGCATGATGTTGAAATCGGAATGAGCCCTGGGTGGGCTTGAAGCAGCAGCTGTTCAGTTAACAGCTGCACAGAAACGCACCCCGCTTGCTTTGTATCATTCGCAAGTTTGTGGTTAAAGAGTAAAAAAGGCTGGAATTCTTCTGCCAGCCGGCAGGATTTCTTCTGCACTCACCCAGAAAAGCCAAGAATTGTATTTCATCTTTCGCAAGCTGTATTTTCCAGGAGGAGAATGAATACTTGCATTAAACTGAATCAAGCCGACAGAGACGCACAGCCGTTGTTTTTCTCCATGGGAAGTTTTTCGTTAAGGAAAAACACCGTTGTCATTTTCTTGCCAGCCGGCGGTATTTCTTGTGCAGCGATGAGCCAGATTTGTATTTCGTATTTCGCAAGTTGTGTGAATTTCTTGAAGTTGAAAGTGAATTCGCTCCAGAAAAGAAATGTCGCTTGAAAGCCGTGGCTGTTTGTTAAACCGCAGGACCTGAGCTTGCGTTCTGTTTCTCATGGCGTTCGCAAAGGCGATTCCTGCCTTTAAAACTGCTGTGTCTGCGACTGAAAGTGGCGTGTGTCGCAGCTTCTAAAGTCTTGTTGACGCTCCTCGATGTTGCTTTCTCTCTGCCTAAGGAAGTTCGATTGTCGCGTCGGAACGGGGAGACCTAATCCTTCCAGCTTTAAGTCACCCTTCAGTCTTCTGAAGGGTGTCCGAGTGCTAGCATGTCATTTGGCTTTTTTGGGGGGGAAACGGAGAGCGACATTGAAAAAGGTTACCGCCGCCGCCTCGCCCTCCGTGTTAAATGATCGCAAGCCGGCGGCGGCGGCGCTCCCTATAGTCGTGGCCGAGCGGTTAAGGCGCTGGGCTAGAAAGCCATTGGGGTCTCCCCGCGTCGGCTCGAATCCTGCCGACTACGGCGCCCTTCTCCTGTCGCTTCGGCCTGCCCAGAAAAAGGCGGAGTGCCGTTTCTCTCTTCCTGCTTCTTGTACAAACGCTAAATCGCTTGGACCTGCTGCCTTGGAAGTAATGTCTTCAACATCCACCAGTGACATTTCACAGCTGGAAGCACACTGCCACGCTTTTGGCATTGGCATGTCTTGCGCCCTACTTCCAGCCTTTGAAGACCTAAGTATTCAAACTGAAAGAACCGGCTGAATGAGTGTTTGCAGTGCACCAGGAGGAGCAGGGACCATAGCATTGGAGGGGTGAGGATGGCGCAGATGGAAACGTTTTCATGCGCTCCTCTGGGAGGAATGAAAAGAAAAGACGAAACCGGAAACAGTAGTAGCCGCAAGAGGAAGTGTCTTCAAGCGCCAAGCAAGCGCTCCTCGTTAGTATAGTGGTGCGTATCCCCGCCTGTCACGTGGGAGACCAGGGATGGATTGCTTGACGGCGAGCCAGGTTGCTTTTCTCCCATCAGATTCCAACCGCTAATGCTAACGCAGTGTGTGGGAGCTTACATGCTTTTCCTTTCCCGTCTTTTTCGGACGACTATTCCAAAGGGGTAACCTGAAGGAATAGGGGCCTGAAGACACGAGGCATTCTTAAACCAGCACTGGGCTGCACGGCCTTCTGTTGTGATCAGGTTATATTCGAGTGAAAAAGCCAGAGCATCCGCTTCCATCCTATGGAGCACGAGCTAAATCGGAAGAGGCAGGGGATACACCTACGCCTATCGGCGCACGTTCCCTGCGTCAGGCTGCTTCACCCATTTGCACCCGACTGGAGACGGCACTAAGCAAGCTTTTTGTCAGGAGTGAGATTCGAACCAACGCCTCCAGGGGAGACTGCGACCTGAACGCAGCGCCTTAGACCGCTCGGCCATCCTGACGCTGGCCCCTAATCCCGGGGCGGTCTGATGAGCCACCGCGATCCCACTACGCTCCTCGAGTATCGCACTGTTATTAATACTACATTGTGACTCCAGCATTAAAATGTTTGGAAAATGTGTCGGCTTTTATAATCCAGTGTAGAGCAGCATGTGATGATTTGTGCTACAACACCAAGCGCTCAAAGTGACGTCTGCGTTTGTCGTTGAAACTTTCAACTCTTTCATCACTTATGTAGGAAATAAAAAGAGCAGTTGTGCGCCACGCGCAGAGCGGCCGTCAGCAGAGTGGCGCAGCGGAAGCGTGCTGGGCCCATAACCCAGAGGTCGATGGATCAAAACCATCCTCTGCTACGTGTGTCCTATGCACGATTCATAATCATGCCATTGGGTTAGCAAAGTGCCTTCAAATAGTCTGCATCTCCCTTTCTTTAAGTTCTGTCCTGAGTTTCTCTCTCGTGTGTGTTTGTGCAAGCTTGACACTTGCAGGACTCTTTAATCTTCACCAATACGGAGATGACCAAATGTGTCTTCGGTTGTTCTGAGGTCTTTGATAGTTTCTTCGAATGCTTCAACTGAACCTCGAAATCGAAGCAGTTATGTTTATATTGATTTCTCGCGTTAATCATTACGAACCAGGAACAGCCAGCACACTCGGTCGCATTAGTAATTATGTCACGTCTCTACTTAGCAGAGCATTCAAAGGCCCACTGGAAGTAGTAAAGCACTAAAACACTGCAAAACTGAACTCGGGAAAATCATACTGGGAGCTCTGAGCGATGTCTGCATCCAAGCCATCCAATACGGACTCTGAAACCTTGGAATATCAACACTATGATGCGCTACCTTTTACCTGGAGCAAAACGATGGAATTAGAAGAATGCTTACCGCAGGATACAACTGTGCCGCTGTTATTTGGAGCACGGTTTTCACTTGCATGAAAACTACAGCAGAACGTAGAAGGATGATCACTGAGAAGTCCACAATGCTGAGGAGATTGTAGGTCGTACATTTCAATGATTACTGACATTTGCGCTGCTGGAGGTACAGTAATCAACAAAGAACAGGGTGTGCTACTCTCGAATCCGGTCAGCACATGATGAAAAGCCAGGAAGTATACCTTGTCAAATTGCCGTCAACAGGGACAAGTTAACCACCAGCTCCACCGGCGCCCGGCTAGCTCAGTCGGTAGAGCATGAGACTCTTAATCTCAGGGTCGTGGGTTCGAGCCCCACGTTGGGCGGTGCCCGTCTCCTTATTAACAAAGTTTCCCGCTCATCCTTGAACCTCTTACACCTCGATGGTACCGAGCACTGCGTTTTAATGCACAGGTGTGATCAAACTGAGATGAAAAGGGCGTATCTAGCTCCTTGCCCGAGAGATAAATCAAAGGTTCCGCAGATAATCCCTTGGCTCCGGTCACCCGGACGCAGATAGGAGCTGCAGCCATCATAACTTGTATGAAAACTAAGAAGAGCTCCTGTCTATTTACAGTTTCATTTACTCTAGCGTTTCCTTAAACATTGCGTGTACGAAGGCTAAGAAATTGGAGAGCTATTCTAATACAATAACTATTAGGAATCTTTTCGCCATAACAGTTTCACTGTGATTTTGCAGGTAACACGTACGTTGGGAAAACATTTTGAACGCGATCAATAACCGCACTGGAAAAATGTGGGAAAGAAAGGGCGAAAAGCGACTCTTCAACATGTGGAAATATCTTCCTGAGCGGAGCCCTCTTCTCAAAGCTCAACACTCTGCAAGAGTCACTTCTCCCAACTTGCGCCCGCAGGTTTCCGTAGTGTGCCTGCAAAGAGCCATCCGCTTGAGACAGGCGCACCTCCCGATTTCATTGAACTAAGCTAGATGCACAATTTCTAATGCAGCCTTCATCACAATAGACAGTTCATTTCTCGAAAGCTTGTCATGTAAAAAAGGAAACAAAGAACGAAAACGTATAGCTGACAATCTTCTGAAGCTGCAGATTCAGCTTTGGGGAAATGGACATTTTATGTATGCAGATGCTTTTCAAGCGCTGGTTTTAGAACGTCGCTGTGCTTCCAGCATCCTTTTCAGCCTTCTAAACTGGCTACCGAGGTGCCGATCACATTGTAAAGCGGTTGAGAGGCCGGAGCTGCTCAAACCGCTCTTGCCGTTTCCCATCAATCAAAAGCACTATGTTGTTTCTTTGTATGGAAAGCTTTTCAAGTCTGGCATCGACACGCACCTTTCCTGAAACGTCCAAAAGGTGAATGCTTCGCAAAGAAATCCAGTCTACCTTCAGGGGGCATGATGTTGAAATCGGAATGAGCCCTGGGTGGGCTTGAAGCAGCAGCTGTTCAGTTAACAGCTGCACAGAAACGCACCCCGCTTGCTTTGTATCATTCGCAAGTTTGTGGTTAAAGAGTAAAAAAGGCTGGAATTCTTCTGCCAGCCGGCAGGATTTCTTCTGCACTCACCCAGAAAAGCCAAGAATTGTATTTCATCTTTCGCAAGCTGTATTTTCCAGGAGGAGAATGAATACTTGCATTAAACTGAATCAAGCCGACAGAGACGCACAGCCGTTGTTTTTCTCCATGGGAAGTTTTTCGTTAAGGAAAAACACCGTTGTCATTTTCTTGCCAGCCGGCGGTATTTCTTGTGCAGCGATGAGCCCGATTTGTATTTCGTATTTCGCAAGTTGTGTGAATTTCTTGAAGTTGAAAGTGAATTCGCTCCAGAAAAGAAATGTCGCTTGAAAGCCGTGGCTGTTTGTTAAACCGCAGGACCTGAGCTTGCGTTCTGTTTCTCATGGCGTTCGCAAAGGCGATTCCTGCCTTTAAAACTGCTGTGTCTGCGACTGAAAGTGGCGTGTGTCGCAGCTTCTAAAGTCTTGTTGACGCTCCTCGATGTTGCTTTCTCTCTGCCTAAGGAAGTTCGATTGTCGCGTCGGAACGGGGAGACCTAATCCTTCCAGCTTTAAGTCACCCTTCAGTCTTCTGAAGGGTGTCCGAGTGCTAGCATGTCATTTGGCTTTTTTGGGGGGGAAACGGAGAGCGACATTGAAAAAGGTTACCGCCGCCGCCTCGCCCTCCGTGTTAAATGATCGCAAGCCGGCGGCGGCGGCGCTCCCTATAGTCGTGGCCGAGCGGTTAAGGCGCTGGGCTAGAAAGCCATTGGGGTCTCCCCGCGTCGGCTCGAATCCTGCCGACTACGGCGCCCTTCTCCTGTCGCTTCGGCCTGCCCAGAAAAAGGCGGAGTGCCGTTTCTCTCTTCCTGCTTCTTGTACAAACGCTAAATCGCTTGGACCTGCTGCCTTGGAAGTAATGTCTTCAACATCCACCAGTGACATTTCACAGCTGGAAGCACACTGCCACGCTTTTGGCATTGGCATGTCTTGCGCCCTACTTCCAGCCTTTGAAGACCTAAGTATTCAAACTGAAAGAACCGGCTGAATGAGTGTTTGCAGTGCACCAGGAGGAGCAGGGACCATAGCATTGGAGGGGTGAGGATGGCGCAGATGGAAACGTTTTCATGCGCTCCTCTGGGAGGAATGAAAAGAAAAGACGAAACCGGAAACAGTAGTAGCCGCAAGAGGAAGTGTCTTCAAGCGCCAAGCAAGCGCTCCTCGTTAGTATAGTGGTGCGTATCCCCGCCTGTCACGTGGGAGACCAGGGATGGATTGCTTGACGGCGAGCCAGGTTGCTTTTCTCCCATCAGATTCCAACCGCTAATGCTAACGCAGTGTGTGGGAGCTTACATGCTTTTCCTTTCCCGTCTTTTTCGGACGACTATTCCAAAGGGGTAACCTGAAGGAATAGGGGCCTGAAGACACGAGGCATTCTTAAACCAGCACTGGGCTGCACGGCCTTCTGTTGTGATCAGGTTATATTCGAGTGAAAAAGCCAGAGCATCCGCTTCCATCCTATGGAGCACGAGCTAAATCGGAAGAGGCCGGGGATACACCTACGCCTATCGGCGCACGTTCCCTGCGTCAGGCTGCTTCACCCATTTGCACCCGACTGGAGACGGCACTGAGCAAGCTTTTTGTCAGGAGTGAGATTCGAACCAACGCCTCCCGGGGAGACTGCGACCTGAACGCAGCGCCTTAGACCGCTCGGCCATCCTGACGCTGGCCCCTAATCCCGGGGCGGTCTGATGAGCCACCGCGATCCCACTACGCTCCTCGAGTATCGCACTGTTATTAATACTACATTGTGACTCCAGCATTAAAATGTTTGGAAAATGTGTCGGCTTTTATAATCCAGTGTAGAGCAGCATGTGATGATTTGTGCTACAACACCAAGCGCTCAAAGTGACGTCTGCGTTTGTCGTTGAAACTTTCAACTCTTTCATCACTTATGTAGGAAATAAAAAGAGCAGTTGTGCGCCACGCGCAGAGCGGCCGTCAGCAGAGTGGCACAGCGGAAGCGTGCTGGGCCCATAACCCAGAGGTCGATGGATCAAAACCATCCTCTGCTACGTGTGTCCTATGCACGATTCATAATCATGCCATTGGGTTAGCAAAGTGCCTTCAAATAGTCTGCATCTCCCTTTCTTTAAGTTCTGTCCTGAGTTTCTCTCTCGTGTGTGTTTGTGCAAGCTTGACACTTGCGGGACTCTTTAATCTTCACCAATACGGAGATGACCAAATGTGTCTTCGGTTGTTCTGAGGTCTTTGATAGTTTCTTCGAATGCTTCAACTGAACCTCGAAATCGAAGCAGTTATGTTTATATTGATTTCTCGCGTTAATCATTACGAACCAGGAACAGCCAGCACACTCGGTCGCATTAGTAATTATGTCACGTCTCTACTTAGCAGAGCATTCAAAGGCCCACTGGAAGTAGTAAAGCACTAAAACACTGCAAAACTGAACTCGGGAAAATCATACTGGGAGCTCTGAGCGATGTCTGCATCCAAGCCATCCAATACGGACTCTGAAACCTTGGAATATCAACACTATGATGCGCTACCTTTTACCTGGAGCAAAACGATGGAATTAGAAGAATGCTTACCGCAGGATACAACTGTGCCGCTGTTATTTGGAGCACGGTTTTCACTTGCATGAAAACTACAGCAGAACGTAGAAGGATGATCACTGAGAAGTCCACAATGCTGAGGAGATTGTAGGTCGTACATTTCAATGATTACTGACATTTGCGCTGCTGGAGGTACAGTAATCAACAAAGAACAGGGTGTGCTACTCTCGAATCCGGTCAGCACATGATGAAAAGCCAGGAAGTATACCTTGTCAAATTGCCGTCAACAGGGACAAGTTAACCACCAGCTCAACCGGCGCCCGGCTAGCTCAGTCGGTAGAGCATGAGACTCTTAATCTCAGGGTCGTGGGTTCGAGCCCCACGTTGGGCGGTGCCCGTCTCCTTATTAACAAAGTTTCCCGCTCATCCTTGAACCTCTTACACCTCGATGGTACCGAGCACTGCGTTTTAATGCACAGGTGTGATCAAACTGAGATGAAAAGGGCTAATCTAGCTCCTTGCCCGAGAGATAAATCAAAGGTTCCGCAGATAATCCCTTGGCTCCTGTCACCCGGACGCAGATAGGAGCTGCAGCCATCATAACTTGTATGAAAACTAAGAAGAGCTCCTGTCTATTTACAGTTTCATTTACTCTAGCGTTTCCTTAAACATTGCGTGTACGAAGGCTAAGAAATTGGAGAGCTATTCTAATACAATAACTATTAGGAATCTTTTCGCCATAACAGTTTCACTGTGATTTTGCAGGTAACACGTACGTTGGGAAAACATTTTGAACGCGATCAATAACCGCACTGGAAAAATGTGGGAAAGAAAGGGCGAAAAGCGACTCTTCAACATGTGGAAATATCTTCCTGAGCGGAGCCCTCTTCTCAAAGCTCAACACTCTGCAAGAGTCACTTCTCCCAACTTGCGCCCGCAGGTTTCCGTAGTGTGCCTGCAAAGAGCCATCCGCTTGAGACAGGCGCACCTCCCGATTTCATTGAACTAAGCTAGATACACAATTTCTAATGCAGCCTTCATCACAATAGACAGTTCATTTCTCGAAAGCTTGTCATGTAAAAAAGGAAACAAAGAACGAAAACGTATAGCTGACAATCTTCTGAAGCTGCAGATTCAGCTTTGGGGAAATGGACATTTTATGTATGCAGATGCTTTTCAAGCGCTGGTTTTAGAACGTCGCTGTGCTTCCAGCATCCTTTTCAGCCTTCTAAACTGGCTACCGAGGTGGCGATCACTTTGTAAAGCGGTTGAGAGGCCGGAGCTGCTCAAACCGCTCTTGCCGTTTCCCATCAATCAAAAGCACTATGTTGTTTCTTTGTATGGAAAGCTTTTCAAGTCTGGCATCGACACGCACCTTTCCTGAAACGTCCAAAGGGTGAATGCTTCGCAAAGAAATCCAGTCTACCTTCAGGGGGCATGATGTTGAAATCGGAATGAGCCCTGGGTGGGCTTGAAGCAGCAGCTGTTCAGTTAACAGCTGCACAGAAACGCACCCCGCTTGCTTTGTATCATTCGCAAGTTTGTGGTTAAAGAGTAAAAAAGGCTGGAATTCTTCTGCCAGCCGGCAGGATTTCTTCTGCACTCACCCAGAAAAGCCAAGAATTGTATTTCATCTTTCGCAAGCTGTATTTTCCAGGAGGAGAATGAATACTTGCATTAAACTGAATCAAGCCGACAGAGACGCACAGCCGTTGTTTTTCTCCATGGGAAGTTTTTCGTTAAGGAAAAACACCGTTGTCATTTTCTTGCCAGCCGGCGGTATTTCTTGTGCAGCGATGAGCCAGATTTGTATTTCGTATTTCGCAAGTTGTGTGAATTTCTTGAAGTTGAAAGTGAATTCGCTCCAGAAAAGAAATGTCGCTTGAAAGCCGTGGCTGTTTGTTAAACCGCAGGACCTGAGCTTGCGTTCTGTTTCTCATGGCGTTCGCAAAGGCGATTCCTGCCTTTAAAACTGCTGTGTCTGCGACTGAAAGTGGCGTGTGTCGCAGCTTCTAAAGTCTTGTTGACGCTCCTCGATGTTGCTTTCTCTCTGCCTAAGGAAGTTCGATTGTCGCGTCGGAACGGGGAGACCTAATCCTTCCAGCTTTAAGTCACCCTTCAGTCTTCTGAAGGGTGTCCGAGTGCTAGCATGTCATTTGGCTTTTTTGGGGGGGAAACGGAGAGCGACATTGAAAAAGGTTACCGCCGCCGCCTCGCCCTCCGTGTTAAATGATCGCAAGCCGGCGGCGGCGCCGCTCCCTATAGTCGTGGCCGAGCGGTTAAGGCGCTGGGCTAGAAAGCCATTGGGGTCTCCCCGCGTCGGCTCGAATCCTGCCGACTACGGCGCCCTTCTCCTGTCGCTTCGGCCTGCCCAGAAAAAGGCGGAGTGCCGTTTCTCTCTTCCTGCTTCTTGTACAAACGCTAAATCGCTTGGACCTGCTGCCTTGGAAGTAATGTCTTCAACATCCACCAGTGACATTTCACAGCTGGAAGCACACTGCCACGCTTTTGGCATTGGCATGTCTTGCGCCCTACTTCCAGCCTTTGAAGACCTAAGTATTCAAACTGAAAGAACCGGCTGAATGAGTGTTTGCAGTGCACCAGGAGGAGCAGGGACCATAGCATTGGAGGGGTGAGGATGGCGCAGATGGAAACGTTTTCATGCGCTCCTCTGGGAGGAATGAAAAGAAAAGACGAAACCGGAAACAGTAGTAGCCGCAAGAGGAAGTGTCTTCAAGCGCCAAGCAAGCGCTCCTCGTTAGTATAGTGGTGCGTATCCCCGCCTGTCACGTGGGAGACCAGGGATGGATTGCTTGACGGCGAGCCAGGTTGCTTTTCTCCCATCAGATTCCAACCGCTAATGCTAACGCAGTGTGTGGGAGCTTACATGCTTTTCCTTTCCCGTCTTTTTCGGACGACTATTCCAAAGGGGTAACCTGAAGGAATAGGGGCCTGAAGACACGAGGCATTCTTAAACCAGCACTGGGCTGCACGGCCTTCTGTTGTGATCAGGTTATATTCGAGTCAAAAAGCCAGAGCATCCGCTTCCATCCTATGGAGCACGAGCTAAATCGGAAGAGGCAGGGGATACACCTACGCCTATCGTCGCACGTTCCCCGCGGCAGGCTGCTTCACCCATTTGCACCCGACTGGAGACGGCACTGAGCAAGCTTTTTGTCAGGAGTGGGATTCGAACCCACGCCTCCAGGGGAGACTGCGACCTGAACGCAGCGCCTTAGACCGCTCGGCCATCCTGACGCGGGCCCCCTGTCCCGGGGCGGTCTGATGAGCCACCGCGATCCCACTACGCTCCTCGAGTATCGCACTGTTATTAATACTACAGTGTGACTCCAGCATTAAAATGTTTGGAAAATGTGTCGGCTTTTATAATCCAGTGTAGAGCTGCATGTGATGATTTGTGCTACAACACCAAGCGCTCAAAGTGACGTCTGCGTTTGTCGTTGAAACTTTCAACTCTTTCATCACTTATGTAGGAAATAAAAAGAGCAGTTGTGCGCCACGCGCAGAGCGGCCGTCAGCAGAGTGGCACAGCGGAAGCGTGCTGGGCCCATAACCCAGAGGTCGATGGATCAAAACCATCCTCTGCTACGTGTGTCCTATGCACGATTCATAATCATGCCATTGGGTTAGCAAAGTGCCTTCAAATAGTCTGCATCTCCCTTTCTTTAAGTTCTGTCCTGAGTTTCTCTCTCGTGTGTGTTTGTGCAAGCTTGACACTTGCGGGACTCTTTAATCTTCACCAATACGGAGATGACCAAATGTGTCTTCGGTTGTTCTGAGGTCTTTGATAGTTTCTTCGAATGCTTCAACTGAACCTCGAAATCGAAGCAGTTATGTTTATATTGATTTCTCGCGTTAATCATTACGAACCAGGAACAGCCAGCACACTCGGTCGCATTAGTAATTATGTCACGTCTCTACTTAGCAGAGCATTCAAAGGCCCACTGGAAGTAGTAAAGCACTAAAACACTGCAAAACTGAACTCGGGAAAATCATACTGGGAGCTCTGAGCGATGTCTGCATCCAAGCCATCCAATACGGACTCTGAAACCTTGGAATATCAACACTATGATGCGCTACCTTTTACCTGGAGCAAAACGATGGAATTAGAAGAATGCTTACCGCAGGATACAACTGTGCCGCTGTTATTTGGAGCACGGTTTTCACTTGCATGAAAACTACAGCAGAACGTAGAAGGATGATCACTGAGAAGTCCACAATGCTGAGGAGATTGTAGGTCGTACATTTCAATGATTACTGACATTTGCGCTGCTGGAGGTACAGTAATCAACAAAGAACAGGGTGTGCTACTCTCGAATCCGGTCAGCACATGATGAAAAGCCAGGAAGTATACCTTGTCAAATTGCCGTCAACAGGGACAAGTTAACCACCAGCTCCACCGGCGCCCGGCTAGCTCAGTCGGTAGAGCATGAGACTCTTAATCTCAGGGTCGTGGGTTCGAGCCCCACGTTGGGCGGTGCCCGTCTCCTTATTAACAAAGTTTCCCGCTCATCCTTGAACCTCTTACACCTCGATGGTACCGAGCACTGCGTTTTAATGCACAGGTGTGATCAAACTGAGATGAAAAGGGCTAATCTAGCTCCTTGCCCGAGAGATAAATCAAAGGTTCCGCAGATAATCCCTTGGCTCCTGTCACCCGGACGCAGATAGGAGCTGCAGCCATCATAACTTGTATGAAAACTAAGAAGAGCTCCTGTCTATTTACAGTTTCATTTACTCTAGCGTTTCCTTAAACATTGCGTGTACGAAGGCTAAGAAATTGGAGAGCTATTCTAATACAATAACTATTAGGAATCTTTTCGCCATAACAGTTTCACTGTGATTTTGCAGGTAACACGTACGTTGGGAAAACATTTTGAACGCGATCAATAACCGCACTGGAAAAATGTGGGAAAGAAAGGGCGAAAAGCGACTCTTCAACATGTGGAAATATCTTCCTGAGCGGAGCCCTCTTCTCAAAGCTCAACACTCTGCAAGAGTCACTTCTCCCAACTTGCGCCCGCAGGTTTCCGTAGTGTGCCTGCAAAGAGCCATCCGCTTGAGACAGGCGCACCTCCCGATTTCATTGAACTAAGCTAGATACACAATTTCTAATGCAGCCTTCATCACAATAGACAGTTCATTTCTCGAAAGCTTGTCATGTAAAAAAGGAAACAAAGAACGAAAACGTATAGCTGACAATCTTCTGAAGCTGCAGATTCAGCTTTGGGGAAATGGACATTTTATGTATGCAGATGCTTTTCAAGCGCTGGTTTTAGAACGTCGCTGTGCTTCCAGCATCCTTTTCAGCCTTCTAAACTGGCTACCGAGGTGGCGATCACTTTGTAAAGCGGTTGAGAGGCCGGAGCTGCTCAAACCGCTCTTGCCGTTTCCCATCAATCAAAAGCACTATGTTGTTTCTTTGTATGGAAAGCTTTTCAAGTCTGGCATCGACACGCACCTTTCCTGAAACGTCCAAAGGGTGAATGCTTCGCAAAGAAATCCAGTCTACCTTCAGGGGGCATGATGTTGAAATCGGAATGAGCCCTGGGTGGGCTTGAAGCAGCAGCTGTTCAGTTAACAGCTGCACAGAAACGCACCCCGCTTGCTTTGTATCATTCGCAAGTTTGTGGTTAAAGAGTAAAAAAGGCTGGAATTCTTCTGCCAGCCGGCAGGATTTCTTCTGCACTCACCCAGAAAAGCCAAGAATTGTATTTCATCTTTCGCAAGCTGTATTTTCCAGGAGGAGAATGAATACTTGCATTAAACTGAATCAAGCCGACAGAGACGCACAGCCGTTGTTTTTCTCCATGGGAAGTTTTTCGTTAAGGAAAAACACCGTTGTCATTTTCTTGCCAGCCGGCGGTATTTCTTGTGCAGCGATGAGCCAGATTTGTATTTCGTATTTCGCAAGTTGTGTGAATTTCTTGAAGTTGAAAGTGAATTCGCTCCAGAAAAGAAATGTCGCTTGAAAGCCGTGGCTGTTTGTTAAACCGCAGGACCTGAGCTTGCGTTCTGTTTCTCATGGCGTTCGCAAAGGCGATTCCTGCCTTTAAAACTGCTGTGTCTGCGACTGAAAGTGGCGTGTGTCGCAGCTTCTAAAGTCTTGTTGACGCTCCTCGATGTTGCTTTCTCTCTGCCTAAGGAAGTTCGATTGTCGCGTCGGAACGGGGAGACCTAATCCTTCCAGCTTTAAGTCACCCTTCAGTCTTCTGAAGGGTGTCCGAGTGCTAGCATGTCATTTGGCTTTTTTGGGGGGGAAACGGAGAGCGACATTGAAAAAGGTTACCGCCGCCGCCTCGCCCTCCGTGTTAAATGATCGCAAGCCGGCGGCGGCGGCGCTCCCTATAGTCGTGGCCGAGCGGTTAAGGCGCTGGGCTAGAAAGCCATTGGGGTCTCCCCGCGTCGGCTCGAATCCTGCCGACTACGGCGCCCTTCTCCTGTCGCTTCGGCCTGCCCAGAAAAAGGCGGAGTGCCGTTTCTCTCTTCCTGCTTCTTGTACAAACGCTAAATCGCTTGGACCTGCTGCCTTGGAAGTAATGTCTTCAACATCCACCAGTGACATTTCACAGCTGGAAGCACACTGCCACGCTTTTGGCATTGGCATGTCTTGCGCCCTACTTCCAGCCTTTAAAGACCTAAGTATTCAAACTGAAAGAACCGGCTGAATGAGTGTTTGCAGTGCACCAGGAGGAGCAGGGACCATAGCATTGGAGGGGTGAGGATGGCGCAGATGGAAACGTTTTCATGCGCTCCTCTGGGAGGAATGAAAAGAAAAGACGAAACCGGAAACAGTAGTAGCCGCAAGAGGAAGTGTCTTCAAGCGCCAAGCAAGCGCTCCTCGTTAGTATAGTGGTGCGTATCCCCGCCTGTCACGTGGGAGACCAGGGATGGATTGCTTGACGGCGAGCCAGGTTGCTTTTCTCCCATCAGATTCCAACCGCTAATGCTAACGCAGTGTGTGGGAGCTTACATGCTTTTCCTTTCCCGTCTTTTTCGGACGACTATTCCAAAGGGGTAACCTGAAGGAATAGGGGCCTGAAGACACGAGGCATTCTTAAACCAGCACTGGGCTGCACGGCCTTCTGTTGTGATCAGGTTATATTCGAGTCAAAAAGCCAGAGCATCCGCTTCCATCCTATGGAGCACGAGCTAAATCGGAAGAGGCAGGGGATACACCTACGCCTATCGTCGCACGTTCCCCGCGGCAGGCTGCTTCACCCATTTGCACCCGACTGGAGACGGCACTGAGCAAGCTTTTTGTCAGGAGTGGGATTCGAACCCACGCCTCCAGGGGAGACTGCGACCTGAACGCAGCGCCTTAGACCGCTCGGCCATCCTGACGCGGGCCCCCTGTCCCGGGGCGGTCTGATGAGCCACCGCGATCCCACTACGCTCCTCGAGTATCGCACTGTTATTAATACTACAGTGTGACTCCAGCATTAAAATGTTTGGAAAATGTGTCGGCTTTTATAATCCAGTGTAGAGCTGCATGTGATGATTTGTGCTACAACACCAAGCGCTCAAAGTGACGTCTGCGTTTGTCGTTGAAACTTTCAACTCTTTCATCACTTATGTAGGAAATAAAAAGAGCAGTTGTGCGCCACACGCAGAGAGGCCGTCAGCAGAGTGGCGCAGCGGAAGCGTGCTGGGCCCATAACCCAGAGGTCGATGGATCGAAACCATCCTCTGCTACATGTGTCCTATGCACGATTCATAAGCGTGCCATTAGGTTAGCAAAGTGCCTTCAAATAGTCTGCATCTCCCTTTCTTTAAATTCTGTCCTGAGTTTCTCTCTCGTGTGTGTTTGTGCAAGCTTGACACTTGCGGGACTCTTTAATCTTCACCAATACGGAGATGACCAAATGTGTCTTCGGTTGTTCTGAGGTCTTTGATAGTTTCTTTGAAAGCTTCAACTGAACCTCGAAATCGAAGCAGTTATGTTTATATTGATTTCTCGCGTTAATCATTACGAACCAGGAACAGCCAGCACACTCGGTCGCATTAGTAATTATGTCACGTCTCTACTTAGCAGAGCATTCAAAGGCCCACTGGAAGTAGTAAAGCACTAAAACACTGCAAAACTGAACTCGGGAAAATCATACTGGGAGCTCTGAGCGATGTCTGCATCCAAGCCATCCAATACGGACTCTGAAACCTTGGAATATCAACACTATGATGCGCTACCTTTTACCTGGAGCAAAACGATGGAATTAGAAGAATGCTTACCGCAGGATACAACTGTGCCGCTGTTATTTGGAGCACGGTTTTCACTTGCATGAAAACTACAGCAGAACGTAGAAGGATGATCACTGAGGAGTCCACGTGGGCATGCTGAGGAGATTGTAGGTCGTACATTTCAATGATTACTGACATTTGCGCTGCTGGAGGTACAGTAATCAACAAAGAACAGGGTGTGCTACTCTCGAATCCGGTCAGCACATGATGAAAAGCCAGGAAGTATACCTTGTCAAATTGCCGTCAACAGGGACAAGTTAACCACCAGCTCCACCGGCGCCCGGCTAGCTCAGTCGGTAGAGCATGAGACTCTTAATCTCAGGGTCGTGGGTTCGAGCCCCACGTTGGGCGGTGCCCGTCTCCTTATTAACAAAGTTTCCCGCTCATCCTTGAACCTCTTACACCTCGATGGTACCGAGCACTGCGTTTTAATGCACAGGTGTGATCAAACCGAGATGAAAAGGGCGTATCTAGCTCCTTGCCCGAGAGATAAATCAAAGGTTCCGCAGATAATCCCTTGGCTCCGGTCACCCGGACGCAGATAGGAGCTGCAGCCATCATAACTTGTATGAAAACTAAGAAGAGCTCCTGTCTATTTACAGTTTCATTTACTCTAGCGTTTCCTTAAACATTGCGTGTACGAAGGCTAAGAAATTGGAGAGCTATTCTAATACAATAACTATTAGGAATCTTTTCGGCATAACAGTTTCACTGTGATTTTGCAGGTAACACGTACGTTGGGAAAACATTTTGAACGCGATCAATAACCGCACTGGAAAAATGTGGGAAAGAAAGGGCGAAAAGCGACTCTTCAACATGTGGAAATATCTTCCTGAGCGGAGCCCTCTTCTCGAAGCTCAACACTCTGCAAGAGTCACTTCTCCCAACTTGCGCCCGCAGGTTTCCGTAGTGTGCCTGCAAAGAGCCATCCGCTTGAGACAGGTGCACCTCCCGATTTCATTGAACTAAGCTAGATGCACAATTTCTAATGCAGCCTTCATCACAATAGACAGTTCATTTCTCGAAAGCTTGTCGTAAAAAAAGGAAACAAAGAACGAAAACGTATAGCTGACAATCTTCTGAAGATGCAGATTCAGCTTTGGGGAAATGGACATTTTATGTATGCAGATGCTTTTCAAGCGCTGGTTTTAGAACGTCGCTGTGCTTCCAGCATCCTTTTCAGCCTTCTAAACTGGCTACCGAGGTGCCGATCACATTGTAAAGCGGTTGAGAGGCCGGAGCTGCTCAAACCGCTCTTGCCGTTTCCCATCAATCAAAAGCACTATGTTGTTTCTTTGTATGGAAAGCTTTTCAAGTCTGGCATCGACACGCACCTTTCCTGAAACGTCCAAAAGGTGAATGCTTCGCAAAGAAATCCAGTCTACCTTCAGGGGGCATGATGTTGAAATCGGAATGAGCCCTGGGTGGGCTTGAAGCAGCAGCTGTTCAGTTAACAGCTGCACAGAAACGCACCCCGCTTGCTTTGTATCATTCGCAAGTTTGTGGTTAAAGAGTAAAAAAGGCTGGAATTCTTCTGCCAGCCGGCAGGATTTCTTCTGCACTCACCCAGAAAAGCCAAGAATTGTATTTCATCTTTCGCAAGCTGTATTTTCCAGGAGGAGAATGAATACTTGCATTAAACTGAATCAAGCCGACAGAGACGCACAGCCGTTGTTTTTCTCCATGGGAAGTTTTTCGTTAAGGAAAAACACCGTTGTCATTTTCTTGCCAGCCGGCGGTATTTCTTGTGCAGCGATGAGCCCGATTTGTATTTCGTATTTCGCAAGTTGTGTGAATTTCTTGAAGTTGAAAGTGAATTCGCTCCAGAAAAGAAATGTCCAGTCGCATGAAAGCCGTGGCTGTTTGTTAAACCGCAGGACAGGACAGCTTGCGTTCTGTTTCTCATGGCGTTCGCAAAGGCGATTCCTGCCTTTAAAACTGCTGTGTCTGCGACTGAAAGTGGCGTGTGTCGCAGCTTCTAAAGTCTTGTTGACGCTCCTCGATGTTGCTTTCTCTCTGCCTAAGGAAGTTCGATTGTCGCGTCGGAAGGAGGAGACCTAATCCTTCCAGCTTTAAGCCACCCTTCAGTCTTCTGAAGGGTGTCCGAGTGCTAGCATGTGATTTGGCTTTTTTGGGGGGGAAACGGAGAGCGACATTGAAAAAGGTTACCGCCGCCGCCTCGCCCTCCGTGTTAAATGATCGCAAGCCGGCGGCGGCGGCGCTCCCTATAGTCGTGGCCGAGCGGTTAAGGCGCTGGGCTAGAAAGCCATTGGGGTCTCCCCGCGTCGGCTCGAATCCTGCCGACTACGGCGCCCTTCTCCTGTCGCTTCGGCCTGCCCAGAAAAAGGCGGAGTGCCGTTTCTCTCTTCCTGCTTCTTGTACAAACGCTAAATCGCTTGGACCTGCTGCCTTGGAAGTAATGTCTTCAACATCCACCAGTGACATTTCACAGCTGGAAGCACACTGCCACGCTTTTGGCATTGGCATGTCTTGCGCCCTACTTCCAGCCTTTGAAGACCTAAGTATTCAAACTGAAAGAACCGGCTGAATGAGTGTTTGCAGTGCACCAGGAGGAGCAGGGACCATAGCATTGGAGGGGTGAGGATGGCGCAGATGGAAACGTTTTCATGCGCTCCTCTGGGAGGAATGAAAAGAAAAGACGAAACCGGAAACAGTAGTAGCCGCAAGAGGAAGTGTCTTCAAGCGCCAAGCAAGCGCTCCTCGTTAGTATAGTGGTGCGTATCCCCGCCTGTCACGTGGGAGACCAGGGATGGATTGCTTGACGGCGAGCCAGGTTGCTTTTCTCCCATCAGATTCCAACCGCTAATGCTAACGCAGTGTGTGGGAGCTTACATGCTTTTCCTTTCCCGTCTTTTTCGGACGACTATTCCAAAGGGGTAACCTGAAGGAATAGGGGCCTGAAGACACGAGGCATTCTTAAACCAGCACTGGGCTGCACGGCCTTCTGTTGTGATCAGGTTATATTCGAGTGAAAAAGCCAGAGCATCCGCTTCCATCCTATGGAGCACGAGCTAAATCGGAAGAGGCAGGGGATACACCTACGCCTATCGTCGCACGTTCCCCGCGGCAGGCTGCTTCACCCATTTGCACCCGACTGGAGACGGCACTGAGCAAGCTTTTTGTCAGGAGTGAGATTCGAACCAACGCCTCCAGGGGAGACTGCGACCTGAACGCAGCGCCTTAGACCGCTCGGCCATCCTGACGCGGGCCCCCTGTCCCGGGGCGGTCTGATGAGCCACCGCGATCCCACTACGCTCCTCGAGTATCGCACTGTTATTAATACTACAGTGTGACTCCAGCATTAAAATGTTTGGAAAATGTGTCGGCTTTTATAATCCAGTGTAGAGCTGCATGTGATGATTTGTGCTACAACACCAAGCGCTCAAAGTGACGTCTGCGTTTGTCGTTGAAACTTTCAACTCTTTCATCACTTATGTAGGAAATAAAAAGAGCAGTTGTGCGCCACGCGCAGAGCGGCCGTCAGCAGAGTGGCACAGCGGAAGCGTGCTGGGCCCATAACCCAGAGGTCGATGGATCAAAACCATCCTCTGCTACGTGTGTCCTATGCACGATTCATAATCATGCCATTGGGTTAGCAAAGTGCCTTCAAATAGTCTGCATCTCCCTTTCTTTAAGTTCTGTCCTGAGTTTCTCTCTCGTGTGTGTTTGTGCAAGCTTGACACTTGCGGGACTCTTTAATCTTCACCAATACGGAGATGACCAAATGTGTCTTCGGTTGTTCTGAGGTCTTTGATAGTTTCTTTGAAAGCTTCAACTGAACCTCGAAATCGAAGCAGTTATGTTTATATTGATTTCTCGCGTTAATCATTACGAACCAGGAACAGCCAGCACACTCGGTCGCATTAGTAATTATGTCACGTCTCTACTTAGCAGAGCATTCAAAGGCCCACTGGAAGTAGTAAAGCACTAAAACACTGCAAAACTGAACTCGGGAAAATCATACTG
This sequence comes from Lepisosteus oculatus, assembly GCF_040954835.1. Classification (NCBI taxonomy): domain Eukaryota; kingdom Metazoa; phylum Chordata; class Actinopteri; order Semionotiformes; family Lepisosteidae; genus Lepisosteus; species Lepisosteus oculatus. Next base: position 970,808 of record NW_027167923.1, on the reverse strand, counting down.
GGAGCTCTGAGCGATGTCTGCATCCAAGCCATCCAATACGGACTCTGAAACCTTGGAATATCAACACTATGATGCGCTACCTTTTACCTGGAGCAAAACGATGGAATTAGAAGAATGCTTACCGCAGGATACAACTGTGCCGCTGTTATTTGGAGCACGGTTTTCACTTGCATGAAAACTACAGCAGAACGTAGAAGGATGATCACTGAGGAGTCCACGTGGGCATGCTGAGGAGATTGTAGGTCGTACATTTCAATGATTACTGACATTTGCGCTGCTGGAGGTACAGTAATCAACAAAGAACAGGGTGTGCTACTCTCGAATCCGGTCAGCACATGATGAAAAGCCAGGAAGTATACCTTGTCAAATTGCCGTCAACAGGGACAAGTTAACCACCAGCTCCACCGGCGCCCGGCTAGCTCAGTCGGTAGAGCATGAGACTCTTAATCTCAGGGTCGTGGGTTCGAGCCCCACGTTGGGCGGTGCCCGTCTCCTTATTAACAAAGTTTCCCGCTCATCCTTGAACCTCTTACACCTCGATGGTACCGAGCACTGCGTTTTAATGCACAGGTGTGATCAAACCGAGATGAAAAGGGCGTATCTAGCTCCTTGCCCGAGAGATAAATCAAAGGTTCCGCAGATAATCCCTTGGCTCCTGTCACCCGGACGCAGATAGGAGCTGCAGCCATCATAACTTGTATGAAAACTAAGAAGAGCTCCTGTCTATTTACAGTTTCATTTACTCTAGCGTTTCCTTAAACATTGCGTGTACGAAGGCTAAGAAATTGGAGAGCTATTCTAATACAATAACTATTAGGAATCTTTTCGGCATAACAGTTTCACTGTGATTTTGCAGGTAACACGTACGTTGGGAAAACATTTTGAACGCGATCAATAACCGCACTGGAAAAATGTGGGAAAGAAAGGGCGAAAAGCGACTCTTCAACATGTGGAAATATCTTCCTGAGCGGAGCCCTCTTCTCGAAGCTCAACACTCTGCAAGAGTCACTTCTCCCAACTTGCGCCCGCAGGTTTCCGTAGTGTGCCTGCAAAGAGCCATCCGCTTGAGACAGGTGCACCTCCCGATTTCATTGAACTAAGCTAGATGCACAATTTCTAATGCAGCCTTCATCACAATAGACAGTTCATTTCTCGAAAGCTTGTCGTAAAAAAAGGAAACAAAGAACGAAAACGTATAGCTGACAATCTTCTGAAGCTGCAGATTCAGCTTTGGGGAAATGGACATTTTATGTATGCAGATGCTTTTCAAGCGCTGGTTTTAGAACGTCGCTGTGCTTCCAGCATCCTTTTCAGCCTTCTAAACTGGCTACCGAGGTGCCGATCACATTGTAAAGCGGTTGAGAGGCCGGAGCTGCTCAAACCGCTCTTGCCGTTTCCCATCAATCAAAAGCACTATGTTGTTTCTTTGTATGGAAAGCTTTTCAAGTCTGGCATCGACACGCACCTTTCCTGAAACGTCCAAAAGGTGAATGCTTCGCAAAGAAATCCAGTCTACCTTCAGGGGGCATGATGTTGAAATCGGAATGAGCCCTGGGTGGGCTTGAAGCAGCAGCTGTTCAGTTAACAGCTGCACAGAAACGCACCCCGCTTGCTTTGTATCATTCGCAAGTTTGTGGTTAAAGAGTAAAAAAGGCTGGAATTCTTCTGCCAGCCGGCAGGATTTCTTCTGCACTCACCCAGAAAAGCCAAGAATTGTATTTCATCTTTCGCAAGCTGTATTTTCCAGGAGGAGAATGAATACTTGCATTAAACTGAATCAAGCCGACAGAGACGCACAGCCGTTGTTTTTCTCCATGGGAAGTTTTTCGTTAAGGAAAAACACCGTTGTCATTTTCTTGCCAGCCGGCGGTATTTCTTGTGCAGCGATGAGCCCGATTTGTATTTCGTATTTCGCAAGTTGTGTGAATTTCTTGAAGTTGAAAGTGAATTCGCTCCAGAAAAGAAATGTCCAGTCGCATGAAAGCCGTGGCTGTTTGTTAAACCGCAGGACAGGACAGCTTGCGTTCTGTTTCTCATGGCGTTCGCAAAGGCGATTCCTGCCTTTAAAACTGCTGTGTCTGCGACTGAAAGTGGCGTGTGTCGCAGCTTCTAAAGTCTTGTTGACGCTCCTCGATGTTGCTTTCTCTCTGCCTAAGGAAGTTCGATTGTCGCGTCGGAAGGAGGAGACCTAATCCTTCCAGCTTTAAGCCACCCTTCAGTCTTCTGAAGGGTGTCCGAGTGCTAGCATGTGATTTGGCTTTTTTGGGGGGGAAACGGAGAGCGACATTGAAAAAGGTTACCGCCGCCGCCTCGCCCTCCGTGTTAAATGATCGCAAGCCGGCGGCGGCGGCGCTCCCTATAGTCGTGGCCGAGCGGTTAAGGCGCTGGGCTAGAAAGCCATTGGGGTCTCCCCGCGTCGGCTCGAATCCTGCCGACTACGGCGCCCTTCTCCTGTCGCTTCGGCCTGCCCAGAAAAAGGCGGAGTGCCGTTTCTCTCTTCCTGCTTCTTGTACAAACGCTAAATCGCTTGGACCTGCTGCCTTGGAAGTAATGTCTTCAACATCCACCAGTGACATTTCACAGCTGGAAGCACACTGCCACGCTTTTGGCATTGGCATGTCTTGCGCCCTACTTCCAGCCTTTGAAGACCTAAGTATTCAAACTGAAAGAACCGGCTGAATGAGTGTTTGCAGTGCACCAGGAGGAGCAGGGACCATAGCATTGGAGGGGTGAGGATGGCGCAGATGGAAACGTTTTCATGCGCTCCTCTGGGAGGAATGAAAAGAAAAGACGAAACCGGAAACAGTAGTAGCCGCAAGAGGAAGTGTCTTCAAGCGCCAAGCAAGCGCTCCTCGTTAGTATAGTGGTGCGTATCCCCGCCTGTCACGTGGGAGACCAGGGATGGATTGCTTGACGGCGAGCCAGGTTGCTTTTCTCCCATCAGATTCCAACCGCTAATGCTAACGCAGTGTGTGGGAGCTTACATGCTTTTCCTTTCCCGTCTTTTTCGGACGACTATTCCAAAGGGGTAACCTGAAGGAATAGGGGCCTGAAGACACGAGGCATTCTTAAACCAGCACTGGGCTGCACGGCCTTCTGTTGTGATCAGGTTATATTCGAGTGAAAAAGCCAGAGCATCCGCTTCCATCCTATGGAGCACGAGCTAAATCGGAAGAGGCAGGGGATACACCTACGCCTATCGGCGCACGTTCCCTGCGTCAGGCTGCTTCACCCATTTGCACCCGACTGGAGACGGCACTGAGCAAGCTTTTTGTCAGGAGTGAGATTCGAACCAACGCCTCCAGGGGAGACTGCGACCTGAACGCAGCGCCTTAGACCGCTCGGCCATCCTGACGCTGGCCCCTAATCCCGGGGCGGTGTGATGAGCCACCGCGATCCCACTACGCTCCTCGAGTATCGCACTGTTATTAATACTACATTGTGACTCCAGCATTAAAATGTTTGGAAAATGTGTCGGCTTTTATAATCCAGTGTAGAGCAGCATGTGATGATTTGTGCTACAACACCAAGCGCTCAAAGTGACGTCTGCGTTTGTCGTTGAAACTTTCAACTCTTTCATCACTTATGTAGGAAATAAAAAGAGCAGTTGTGCGCCACGCGCAGAGCGGCCGTCAGCAGAGTGGCGCAGCGGAAGCGTGCTGGGCCCATAACCCAGAGGTCGATGGATCAAAACCATCCTCTGCTACGTGTGTCCTATGCATGATTCATAATCATGCCATTGGGTTAGCAAAGTGCCTTCAAATAGTCTGCATCTCCCTTTCTTTAAGTTCTGTCCTGAGTTTCTCTCTCGTGTGTGTTTGTGCAAGCTTGACACTTGCGGGACTCTTTAATCTTCACCAATACGGAGATGACCAAATGTGTCTTCGGTTGTTCTGAGGTCTTTGATAGTTTCTTCGAATGCTTCAACTGAACCTCGAAATCGAAGCAGTTATGTTTATATTGATTTCTCGCGTTAATCATTACGAACCAGGAACAGCCAGCACACTCGGTCGCATTAGTAATTATGTCACGTCTCTACTTAGCAGAGCATTCAAAGGCCCACTGGAAGTAGTAAAGCACTAAAACACTGCAAAACTGAACTCGGGAAAATCATACTGGGAGCTCTGAGCGATGTCTGCATCCAAGCCATCCAATACGGACTCTGAAACCTTGGAATATCAACACTATGATGCGCTACCTTTTACCTGGAGCAAAACGATGGAATTAGAAGAATGCTTACCGCAGGATACAACTGTGCCGCTGTTATTTGGAGCACGGTTTTCACTTGCATGAAAACTACAGCAGAACGTAGAAGGATGATCACTGAGAAGTCCACAATGCTGAGGAGATTGTAGGTCGTACATTTCAATGATTACTGACATTTGCGCTGCTGGAGGTACAGTAATCAACAAAGAACAGGGTGTGCTACTCTCGAATCCGGTCAGCACATGATGAAAAGCCAGGAAGTATACCTTGTCAAATTGCCGTCAACAGGGACAAGTTAACCACCAGCTCCACCGGCGCCCGGCTAGCTCAGTCGGTAGAGCATGAGACTCTTAATCTCAGGGTCGTGGGTTCGAGCCCCACGTTGGGCGGTGCCCGTCTCCTTATTAACAAAGTTTCCCGCTCATCCTTGAACCTCTTACACCTCGATGGTACCGAGCACTGCGTTTTAATGCACAGGTGTGATCAAACTGAGATGAAAAGGGCGTATCTAGCTCCTTGCCCGAGAGATAAATCAAAGGTTCCGCAGATAATCCCTTGGCTCCGGTCACCCGGACGCAGATAGGAGCTGCAGCCATCATAACTTGTATGAAAACTAAGAAGAGCTCCTGTCTATTTACAGTTTCATTTACTCTAGCGTTTCCTTAAACATTGCGTGTACGAAGGCTAAGAAATTGGAGAGCTATTCTAATACAATAACTATTAGGAATCTTTTCGCCATAACAGTTTCACTGTGATTTTGCAGGTAACACGTACGTTGGGAAAACATTTTGAACGCGATCAATAACCGCACTGGAAAAATGTGGGAAAGAAAGGGCGAAAAGCGACTCTTCAACATGTGGAAATATCTTCCTGAGCGGAGCCCTCTTCTCAAAGCTCAACACTCTGCAAGAGTCACTTCTCCCAACTTGCGCCCGCAGGTTTCCGTAGTGTGCCTGCAAAGAGCCATCCGCTTGAGACAGGCGCACCTCCCGATTTCATTGAACTAAGCTAGATGCACAATTTCTAATGCAGCCTTCATCACAATAGACAGTTCATTTCTCGAAAGCTTGTCATGTAAAAAAGGAAACAAAGAACGAAAACGTATAGCTGACAATCTTCTGAAGCTGCAGATTCAGCTTTGGGGAAATGGACATTTTATGTATGCAGATGCTTTTCAAGCGCTGGTTTTAGAACGTTGCTGTGCTTCCAGCATCCTTTTCAGCCTTCTAAACTGGCTACCGAGGTGGCGATCACTTTGTAAAGCGGTTGAGAGGCCGGAGCTGCTCAAACCGCTCTTGCCGTTTCCCATCAATCAAAAGCACTATGTTGTTTCTTTGTATGGAAAGCTTTTCAAGTCTGGCATCGACACGCACCTTTCCTGAAACGTCCAAAGGGTGAATGCTTCGCAAAGAAATCCAGTCTACCTTCAGGGGGCATGATGTTGAAATCGGAATGAGCCCTGGGTGGGCTTGAAGCAGCAGCTGTTCAGTTAACAGCTGCACAGAAACGCACCCCGCTTGCTTTGTATCATTCGCAAGTTTGTGGTTAAAGAGTAAAAAAGGCTGGAATTCTTCTGCCAGCCGGCAGGATTTCTTCTGCACTCACCCAGAAAAGCCAAGAATTGTATTTCATCTTTCGCAAGCTGTATTTTCCAGGAGGAGAATGAATACTTGCATTAAACTGAATCAAGCCGACAGAGACGCACAGCCGTTGTTTTTCTCCATGGGAAGTTTTTCGTTAAGGAAAAACACCGTTGTCATTTTCTTGCCAGCCGGCGGTATTTCTTGTGCAGCGATGAGCCCGATTTGTATTTCGTATTTCGCAAGTTGTGTGAATTTCTTGAAGTTGAAAGTGAATTCGCTCCAGAAAAGAAATGTCCAGTCGCATGAAAGCCGTGGCTGTTTGTTAAACCGCAGGACAGGACAGCTTGCGTTCTGTTTCTCATGGCGTTCGCAAAGGCGATTCCTGCCTTTAAAACTGCTGTGTCTGCGACTGAAAGTGGCGTGTGTCGCAGCTTCTAAAGTCTTGTTGACGCTCCTCGATGTTGCTTTCTCTCTGCCTAAGGAAGTTCGATTGTCGCGTCGGAAGGAGGAGACCTAATCCTTCCAGCTTTAAGCCACCCTTCAGTCTTCTGAAGGGTGTCCGAGTGCTAGCATGTCATTTGGCTTTTTTGGGGGGGAAACGAAGAGCGACATTGAAAAAGGTTACCGCCGCCGCCTCGCCCTCCGTGTTAAATGATCGCAAGCCGGCGGCGGCGGCGCTCCCTGTAGTCGTGGCCGAGCGGTTAAGGCGAAGGGCTAGAAAGCCATTGGGGACTCCCCGCGTCGGCTCGAATCCTGCCGACTACGGCGCCCTTCTCCTGTCGCTTCGGCCTGCCCAGAAAAAGGCGGAGTGCCGTTTCTCTCTTCCTGCTTCTTGTACAAACGCTAAATCGCTTGGACCTGCTGCCTTGGAAGTAATGTCTTTAACATCCACCAGTGACATTTCACAGCTGGAAGCACACAGCCACGCTTTTGGCATTGGCATGTCTTGCGCCCTACTTCCAGCCTTTGAAGACCTAATTATTCAAACTGAAAGAACCGGCTGAATGAGTGTTTGCAGTGCACCAGGAGGAGCAGGGACCATAGCATTGGAGGGGTGAGGATGGCGGAGATGGAAACGTTTTCATGCGCTCCTCTGGGAGGAATGAAAAGAAAAGACGAAACCGGAAACAGTAGTAGCCGCAAGAGGAAGTGTCTTCAAGCGCCAAGCAAGCGCTCCTCGTTAGTATAGTGGTGCGTATCCCCGCCTGTCACGTGGGAGACCAGGGATGGATTGCTTGACGGCGAGCCAGGTTGCTTTTCTCCCATCAGATTCCAACCGCTAATGCTAACGCAGTGTGTGGGAGCTTACATGCTTTTCCTTTCCCGTCTTTTTCGGACGACTATTCCAAAGGGGTAACCTGAAGGAATAGGGGCCTGAAGACACGAGGCATTCTTAAACCAGCACTGGGCTGCACGGCCTTCTGTTGTGATCAGGTTATATTCGAGTGAAAAAGCCAGAGCATCCGCTTCCATCCTATGGAGCACGAGCTAAATCGGAAGAGGCAGGGGATACACCTACGCCTATCGGCGCACGTTCCCTGCGTCAGGCTGCTTCACCCATTTGCACCCGACTGGAGACGGCACTGAGCAAGCTTTTTGTCAAGAGTGAGATTCGAACCAACGCCTCCAGGGGAGACTGCGACCTGAACGCAGCGCCTTAGACCGCTCGGCCATCCTGACGCTGGCCCCTAATCCCGGGGCGGTCTGATGAGCCACCGCGATCCCACTACGCTCCTCGAGTATCGCACTGTTATTAATACTACATTGTGACTCCAGCATTAAAATGTTTGGAAAATGTGTCGGCTTTTATAATCCAGTGTAGAGCAGCATGTGATGATTTGTGCTACAACACCAAGCGCTCAAAGTGACGTCTGCGTTTGTCGTTGAAACTTTCAACTCTTTCATCACTTATGTAGGAATTAAAAAGAGCAGTTGTGCGCCACGCGCAGAGCGGCCGTCAGCAGAGTGGCGCAGCGGAAGCGTGCTGGGCCCATAACCCAGAGGTCGATGGATCAAAACCATCCTCTGCTACGTGTGTCCTATGCATGATTCATAATCATGCCATTGGGTTAGCAAAGTGCCTTCAAATAGTCTGCATCTCCCTTTCTTTAAGTTCTGTCCTGAGTTTCTCTCTCGTGTGTGTTTGTGCAAGCTTGACACTTGCGGGACTCTTTAATCTTCACCAATACGGAGATGACCAAATGTGTCTTCGGTTGTTCTGAGGTCTTTGATAGTTTCTTCGAATGCTTCAACTGAACCTCGAAATCGAAGCAGTTATGTTTATATTGATTTCTCGCGTTAATCATTACGAACCAGGAACAGCCAGCACACTCGGTCGCATTAGTAATTATGTCACGTCTCTACTTAGCAGAGCATTCAAAGGCCCACTGGAAGTAGTAAAGCACTAAAACACTGCAAAACTGAACTCGGGAAAATCATACTGGGAGCTCTGAGCGATGTCTGCATCCAAGCCATCCAATACGGACTCTGAAACCTTGGAATATCAACACTATGATGCGCTACCCTTTACCTGGAGCAAAACGATGGAATTAGAAGAATGCTTACCGCAGGATACAACTGTGCCGCTGTTATTTGGAGCACGGTTTTCACTTGCATGAAAACTACAGCAGAACGTAGAAGGATGATCACTGAGAAGTCCACAATGCTGAGGAGATTGTAGGTCGTACATTTCAATGATTACTGACATTTGCGCTGCTGGAGGTACAGTAATCAACAAAGAACAGGGTGTGCTACTCTCGAATCCGGTCAGCACATGATGAAAAGCCAGGAAGTATACCTTGTCAAATTGCCGTCAACAGGGACAAGTTAACCACCAGCTCCACCGGCGCCCGGCTAGCTCAGTCGGTAGAGCATGAGACTCTTAATCTCAGGGTCGTGGGTTCGAGCCCCACGTTGGGCGGTGCCCGTCTCCTTATTAACAAAGTTTCCCGCTCATCCTTGAACCTCTTACACCTCGATGGTACCGAGCACTGCGTTTTAATGCACAGGTGTGATCAAACTGAGATGAAAAGGGCGTATCTAGCTCCTTGCCCGAGAGATAAATCAAAGGTTCCGCAGATAATCCCTTGGCTCCGGTCACCCGGACGCAGATAGGAGCTGCAGCCATCATAACTTGTATGAAAACTAAGAAGAGCTCCTGTCTATTTACAGTTTCATTTACTCTAGCGTTTCCTTAAACATTGCGTGTACGAAGGCTAAGAAATTGGAGAGCTATTCTAATACAATAACTATTAGGAATCTTTTCGCCATAACAGTTTCACTGTGATTTTGCAGGTAACACGTACGTTGGGAAAACATTTTGAACGCGATCAATAACCGCACTGGAAAAATGTGGGAAAGAAAGGGCGAAAAGCGACTCTTCAACATGTGGAAATATCTTCCTGAGCGGAGCCCTCTTCTCAAAGCTCAACACTCTGCAAGAGTCACTTCTCCCAACTTGCGCCCGCAGGTTTCCGTAGTGTGCCTGCAAAGAGCCATCCGCTTGAGACAGGCGCACCTCCCGATTTCATTGAACTAAGCTAGATGCACAATTTCTAATGCAGCCTTCATCACAATAGACAGTTCATTTCTCGAAAGCTTGTCATGTAAAAAAGGAAACAAAGAACGAAAACGTATAGCTGACAATCTTCTGAAGCTGCAGATTCAGCTTTGGGGAAATGGACATTTTATGTATGCAGATGCTTTTCAAGCGCTGGTTTTAGAACGTCGCTGTGCTTCCAGCATCCTTTTCAGCCTTCTAAACTGGCTACCGAGGTGGCGATCACTTTGTAAAGCGGTTGAGAGGCCGGAGCTGCTCAAACCGCTCTTGCCGTTTCCCATCAATCAAAAGCACTATGTTGTTTCTTTGTATGGAAAGCTTTTCAAGTCTGGCATCGACACGCACCTTTCCTGAAACGTCCAAAGGGTGAATGCTTCGCAAAGAAATCCAGTCTACCTTCAGGGGGCATGATGTTGAAATCGGAATGAGCCCTGGGTGGGCTTGAAGCAGCAGCTGTTCAGTTAACAGCTGCACAGAAACGCACCCCGCTTGCTTTGTATCATTCGCAAGTTTGTGGTTAAAGAGTAAAAAAGGCTGGAATTCTTCTGCCAGCCGGCAGGATTTCTTCTGCACTCACCCAGAAAAGCCAAGAATTGTATTTCATCTTTCGCAAGCTGTATTTTCCAGGAGGAGAATGAATACTTGCATTAAACTGAATCAAGCCGACAGAGACGCACAGCCGTTGTTTTTCTCCATGGGAAGTTTTTCGTTAAGGAAAAACACCGTTGTCATTTTCTTGCCAGCCGGCGGTATTTCTTGTGCAGCGATGAGCCCGATTTGTATTTCGTATTTCGCAAGTTGTGTGAATTTCTTGAAGTTGAAAGTGAATTCGCTCCAGAAAAGAAATGTCCAGTCGCATGAAAGCCGTGGCTGTTTGTTAAACCGCAGGACAGGACAGCTTGCGTTCTGTTTCTCATGGCGTTCGCAAAGGCGATTCCTGCCTTTAAAACTGCTGTGTCTGCGACTGAAAGTGGCGTGTGTCGCAGCTTCTAAAGTCTTGTTGACGCTCCTTGATGTTGCTTTCTCTCTGCCTAAGGAAGTTCGATTGTCGCGTCGGAAGGAGGAGACCTAATCCTTCCAGCTTTAAGCCACCCTTCAGTCTTCTGAAGGGTGTCCGAGTGCTAGCATGTGATTTGGCTTTTTTGGGGGGGAAACGGAGAGCGACATTGAAAAAGGTTACCGCCGCCGCCTCGCCCTCCGTGTTAAATGATCGCAAGCCGGCGGCGGCGGCGCTCCCTGTAGTCGTGGCCGAGCGGTTAAGGCGAAGGGCTAGAAAGCCATTGGGGACTCCCCGCGTCGGCTCGAATCCTGCCGACTACGGCGCCCTTCTCCTGTCGCTTCGGCCTGCCCAGAAAAAGGCGGAGTGCCGTTTCTCTCTTCCTGCTTCTTGTACAAACGCTAAATCGCTTGGACCTGCTGCCTTGGAAGTAATGTCTTTAACATCCACCAGTGACATTTCACAGCTGGAAGCACACAGCCACGCTTTTGGCATTGGCATGTCTTGCGCCCTACTTCCAGCCTTTGAAGACCTAATTATTCAAACTGAAAGAACCGGCTGAATGAGTGTTTGCAGTGCACCAGGAGGAGCAGGGACCATAGCATTGGAGGGGTGAGGATGGCGGAGATGGAAACGTTTTCATGCGCTCCTCTGGGAGGAATGAAAAGAAAAGACGAAACCGGAAACAGTAGTAGCCGCAAGAGGAAGTGTCTTCAAGCGCCAAGCAAGCGCTCCTCGTTAGTATAGTGGTGCGTATCCCCGCCTGTCACGTGGGAGACCAGGGATGGATTGCTTGACGGCGAGCCAGGTTGCTTTTCTCCCATCAGATTCCAACCGCTAATGCTAACGCAGTGTGTGGGAGCTTACATGCTTTTCCTTTCCCGTCTTTTTCGGACGACTATTCCAAAGGGGTAACCTGAAGGAATAGGGGCCTGAAGACACGAGGCATTCTTAAACCAGCACTGGGCTGCACGGCCTTCTGTTGTGATCAGGTTATATTCGAGTGAAAAAGCCAGAGCATCCGCTTCCATCCTATGGAGCACGAGCTAAATCGGAAGAGGCAGGGGATACACCTACGCCTATCGGCGCACGTTCCCTGCGTCAGGCTGCTTCACCCATTTGCACCCGACTGGAGACGGCACTGAGCAAGCTTTTTGTCAGGAGTGAGATTCGAACCAACGCCTCCAGGGGAGACTGCGACCTGAACGCAGCGCCTTAGACCGCTCGGCCATCCTGACGCTGGCCCCTAATCCCGGGGCGGTCTGATGAGCCACCGCGATCCCACTACGCTCCTCGAGTATCGCACTGTTATTAATACTACATTGTGACTCCAGCATTAAAATGTTTGGAAAATGTGTCGGCTTTTATAATCCAGTGTAGAGCAGCATGTGATGATTTGTGCTACAACACCAAGCGCTCAAAGTGACGTCTGCGTTTGTCGTTGAAACTTTCAACTCTTTCATCACTTATGTAGGAAATAAAAAGAGCAGTTGTGCGCCACGCGCAGAGCGGCCGTCAGCAGAGTGGCGCAGCGGAAGCGTGCTGGGCCCATAACCCAGAGGTCGATGGATCAAAACCATCCTCTGCTACGTGTGTCCTATGCATGATTCATAATCATGCCATTGGGTTAGCAAAGTGCCTTCAAATAGTCTGCATCTCCCTTTCTTTAAGTTCTGTCCTGAGTTTCTCTCTCGTGTGTGTTTGTGCAAGCTTGACACTTGCGGGACTCTTTAATCTTCACCAATACGGAGATGACCAAATGTGTCTTCGGTTGTTCTGAGGTCTTTGATAGTTTCTTCGAATGCTTCAACTGAACCTCGAAATCGAAGCAGTTATGTTTATATTGATTTCTCGCGTTAATCATTACGAACCAGGAACAGCCAGCACACTCGGTCGCATTAGTAATTATGTCACGTCTCTACTTAGCAGAGCATTCAAAGGCCCACTGGAAGTAGTAAAGCACTAAAACACTGCAAAACTGAACTCGGGAAAATCATACTGGGAGCTCTGAGCGATGTCTGCATCCAAGCCATCCAATACGGACTCTGAAACCTTGGAATATCAACACTATGATGCGCTACCCTTTACCTGGAGCAAAACGATGGAATTAGAAGAATGCTTACCGCAGGATACAACTGTGCCGCTGTTATTTGGAGCACGGTTTTCACTTGCATGAAAACTACAGCAGAACGTAGAAGGATGATCACTGAGAAGTCCACAATGCTGAGGAGATTGTAGGTCGTACATTTCAATGATTACTGACATTTGCGCTGCTGGAGGTACAGTAATCAACAAAGAACAGGGTGTGCTACTCTCGAATCCGGTCAGCACATGATGAAAAGCCAGGAAGTATACCTTGTCAAATTGCCGTCAACAGGGACAAGTTAACCACCAGCTCCACCGGCACCCGGCTAGCTCAGTCGGTAGAGCATGAGACTCTTAATCTCAGGGTCGTGGGTTCGAGCCCCACGTTGGGCGGTGCCCGTCTCCTTATTAACAAAGTTTCCCGCTCATCCTTGAACCTCTTACACCTCGATGGTACCGAGCACTGCGTTTTAATGCACAGGTGTGATCAAACTGAGATGAAAAGGGCGTATCTAGCTCCTTGCCCGAGAGATAAATCAAAGGTTCCGCAGATAATCCCTTGGCTCCGGTCACCCGGACGCAGATAGGAGCTGCAGCCATCATAACTTGTATGAAAACTAAGAAGAGCTCCTGTCTATTTACAGTTTCATTTACTCTAGCGTTTCCTTAAACATTGCGTGTACGAAGGCTAAGAAATTGGAGAGCTATTCTAATACAATAACTATTAGGAATCTTTTCGCCATAACAGTTTCACTGTGATTTTGCAGGTAACACGTACGTTGGGAAAACATTTTGAACGCGATCAATAACCGCACTGGAAAAATGTGGGAAAGAAAGGGCGAAAAGCGACTCTTCAACATGTGGAAATATCTTCCTGAGCGGAGCCCTCTTCTCAAAGCTCAACACTCTGCAAGAGTCACTTCTCCCAACTTGCGCCCGCAGGTTTCCGTAGTGTGCCTGCAAAGAGCCATCCGCTTGAGACAGGCGCACCTCCCGATTTCATTGAACTAAGCTAGATGCACAATTTCTAATGCAGCCTTCATCACAATAGACAGTTCATTTCTCGAAAGCTTGTCATGTAAAAAAGGAAACAAAGAACGAAAACGTATAGCTGACAATCTTCTGAAGCTGCAGATTCAGCTTTGGGGAAATGGACATTTTATGTATGCAGATGCTTTTCAAGCGCTGGTTTTAGAACGTCGCTGTGCTTCCAGCATCCTTTTCAGCCTTCTAAACTGGCTACCGAGGTGGCGATCACTTTGTAAAGCGGTTGAGAGGCCGGAGCTGCTCAAACCGCTCTTGCCGTTTCCCATCAATCAAAAGCACTATGTTGTTTCTTTGTATGGAAAGCTTTTCAAGTCTGGCATCGACACGCACCTTTCCTGAAACGTCCAAAGGGTGAATGCTTCGCAAAGAAATCCAGTCTACCTTCAGGGGGCATGATGTTGAAATCGGAATGAGCCCTGGGTGGGCTTGAAGCAGCAGCTGTTCAGTTAACAGCTGCACAGAAACGCACCCCGCTTGCTTTGTATCATTCGCAAGTTTGTGGTTAAAGAGTAAAAAAGGCTGGAATTCTTCTGCCAGCCGGCAGGATTTCTTCTGCACTCACCCAGAAAAGCCAAGAATTGTATTTCATCTTTCGCAAGCTGTATTTTCCAGGAGGAGAATGAATACTTGCATTAAACTGAATCAAGCCGACAGAGACGCACAGCCGTTGTTTTTCTCCATGGGAAGTTTTTCGTTAAGGAAAAACACCGTTGTCATTTTCTTGCCAGCCGGCGGTATTTCTTGTGCAGCGATGAGCCCGATTTGTATTTCGTATTTCGCAAGTTGTGTGAATTTCTTGAAGTTGAAAGTGAATTCGCTCCAGAAAAGAAATGTCCAGTCGCATGAAAGCCGTGGCTGTTTGTTAAACCGCAGGACAGGACAGCTTGCGTTCTGTTTCTCATGGCGTTCGCAAAGGCGATTCCTGCCTTTAAAACTGCTGTGTCTGCGACTGAAAGTGGCGTGTGTCGCAGCTTCTAAAGTCTTGTTGACGCTCCTTGATGTTGCTTTCTCTCTGCCTAAGGAAGTTCGATTGTCGCGTCGGAAGGAGGAGACCTAATCCTTCCAGCTTTAAGCCACCCTTCAGTCTTCTGAAGGGTGTCCGAGTGCTAGCATGTGATTTGGCTTTTTTGGGGGGGAAACGGAGAGCGACATTGAAAAAGGTTACCGCCGCCGCCTCGCCCTCCGTGTTAAATGATCGCAAGCCGGCGGCGGCGGCGCTCCCTGTAGTCGTGGCCGAGCGGTTAAGGCGAAGGGCTAGAAAGCCATTGGGGACTCCCCGCGTCGGCTCGAATCCTGCCGACTACGGCGCCCTTCTCCTGTCGCTTCGGCCTGCCCAGAAAAAGGCGGAGTGCCGTTTCTCTCTTCCTGCTTCTTGTACAAACGCTAAATCGCTTGGACCTGCTGCCTTGGAAGTAATGTCTTTAACATCCACCAGTGACATTTCACAGCTGGAAGCACACAGCCACGCTTTTGGCATTGGCATGTCTTGCGCCCTACTTCCAGCCTTTGAAGACCTAATTATTCAAACTGAAAGAACCGGCTGAATGAGTGTTTGCAGTGCACCAGGAGGAGCAGGGACCATAGCATTGGAGGGGTGAGGATGGCGGAGATGGAAACGTTTTCATGCGCTCCTCTGGGAGGAATGAAAAGAAAAGACGAAACCGGAAACAGTAGTAGCCGCAAGAGGAAGTGTCTTCAAGCGCCAAGCAAGCGCTCCTCGTTAGTATAGTGGTGCGTATCCCCGCCTGTCACGTGGGAGACCAGGGATGGATTGCTTGACGGCGAGCCAGGTTGCTTTTCTCCCATCAGATTCCAACCGCTAATGCTAACGCAGTGTGTGGGAGCTTACATGCTTTTCCTTTCCCGTCTTTTTCGGACGACTATTCCAAAGGGGTAACCTGAAGGAATAGGGGCCTGAAGACACGAGGCATTCTTAAACCAGCACTGGGCTGCACGGCCTTCTGTTGTGATCAGGTTATATTCGAGTGAAAAAGCCAGAGCATCCGCTTCCATCCTATGGAGCACGAGCTAAATCGGAAGAGGCAGGGGATACACCTACGCCTATCGGCGCACGTTCCCCGCGGCAGGCTGCTTCACCCATTTGCACCCGACTGGAGACGGCACTGAGCAAGCTTTTTGTCAGGAGTGGGATTCGAACCCACGCCTCCAGGGGAGACTGCGACCTGAACGCAGCGCCTTAGACCGCTCGGCCATCCTGACGCTGGCCCCTAATTCCGGGGCGGTCTGATGAGCCACCGCGATCCCACTACGCTCCTCGAGTATCGCACTGTTATTAATACTACATTGTGACTCCAGCATTAAAATGTTTGGAAAATGTGTCGGCTTTTATAATCCAGTGTAGAGCAGCATGTGATGATTTGTGCTACAACACCAAGCGCTCAAAGTGACGTCTGCGTTTGTCGTTGAAACTTTCAACTCTTTCATCACTTATGTAGGAAATAAAAAGAGCCGTTGTGCGCCACGCGCAGAGCGGCCGTCAGCAGAGTGGCGCAGCGGAAGCGTGCTGGGCCCATAACCCAGAGGTCGATGGATCAAAACCATCCTCTGCTACGTGTGTCCTATGCATGATTCATAATCATGCCATTGGGTTAGCAAAGTGCCTTCAAATAGTCTGCATCTCCCTTTCTTTAAGTTCTGTCCTGAGTTTCTCTCTCGTGTGTGTTTGTGCAAGCTTGACACTTGCGGGACTCTTTAATCTTCACCAATACGGAGATGACCAAATGTGTCTTCGGTTGTTCTGAGGTCTTTGATAGTTTCTTCGAATGCTTCAACTGAACCTCGAAATCGAAGCAGTTATGTTTATATTGATTTCTCGCGTTAATCATTACGAACCAGGAACAGCCAGCACACTCGGTCGCATTAGTAATTATGTCACGTCTCTACTTAGCAGAGCATTCAAAGGCCCACTGGAAGTAGTAAAGCACTAAAACACTGCAAAACTGAACTCGGGAAAATCATACTGGGAGCTCTGAGCGATGTCTGCATCCAAGCCATCCAATACGGACTCTGAAACCTTGGAATATCAACACTATGATGCGCTACCCTTTACCTGGAGCAAAACGATGGAATTAGAAGAATGCTTACCGCAGGATACAACTGTGCCGCTGTTATTTGGAGCACGGTTTTCACTTGCATGAAAACTACAGCAGAACGTAGAAGGATGATCACTGAGAAGTCCACAATGCTGAGGAGATTGTAGGTCGTACATTTCAATGATTACTGACATTTGCGCTGCTGGAGGTACAGTAATCAACAAAGAACAGGGTGTGCTACTCTCGAATCCGGTCAGCACATGATGAAAAGCCAGGAAGTATACCTTGTCAAATTGCCGTCAACAGGGACAAGTTAACCACCAGCTCCACCGGCGCCCGGCTAGCTCAGTCGGTAGAGCATGAGACTCTTAATCTCAGGGTCGTGGGTTCGAGCCCCACGTTGGGCGGTGCCCGTCTCCTTATTAACAAAGTTTCCCGCTCATCCTTGAACCTCTTACACCTCGATGGTACCGAGCACTGCGTTTTAATGCACAGGTGTGATCAAACTGAGATGAAAAGGGCGTATCTAGCTCCTTGCCCGAGAGATAAATCAAAGGTTCCGCAGATAATCCCTTGGCTCCGGTCACCCGGACGCAGATAGGAGCTGCAGCCATCATAACTTGTATGAAAACTAAGAAGAGCTCCTGTCTATTTACAGTTTCATTTACTCTAGCGTTTCCTTAAACATTGCGTGTACGAAGGCTAAGAAATTGGAGAGCTATTCTAATACAATAACTATTAGGAATCTTTTCGCCATAACAGTTTCACTGTGATTTTGCAGGTAACACGTACGTTGGGAAAACATTTTGAACGCGATCAATAACCGCACTGGAAAAATGTGGGAAAGAAAGGGCGAAAAGCGACTCTTCAACATGTGGAAATATCTTCCTGAGCGGAGCCCTCTTCTCAAAGCTCAACACTCTGCAAGAGTCACTTCTCCCAACTTGCGCCCGCAGGTTTCCGTAGTGTGCCTGCAAAGAGCCATCCGCTTGAGACAGGCGCACCTCCCGATTTCATTGAACTAAGCTAGATGCACAATTTCTAATGCAGCCTTCATCACAATAGACAGTTCATTTCTCGAAAGCTTGTCATGTAAAAAAGGAAACAAAGAACGAAAACGTATAGCTGACAATCTTCTGAAGCTGCAGATTCAGCTTTGGGGAAATGGACATTTTATGTATGCAGATGCTTTTCAAGCGCTGGTTTTAGAACGTCGCTGTGCTTCCAGCATCCTTTTCAGCCTTCTAAACTGGCTACCGAGGTGGCGATCACTTTGTAAAGCGGTTGAGAGGCCGGAGCTGCTCAAACCGCTCTTGCCGTTTCCCATCAATCAAAAGCACTATGTTGTTTCTTTGTATGGAAAGCTTTTCAAGTCTGGCATCGACACGCACCTTTCCTGAAACGTCCAAAGGGTGAATGCTTCGCAAAGAAATCCAGTCTACCTTCAGGGGGCATGATGTTGAAATCGGAATGAGCCCTGGGTGGGCTTGAAGCAGCAGCTGTTCAGTTAACAGCTGCACAGAAACGCACCCCGCTTGCTTTGTATCATTCGCAAGTTTGTGGTTAAAGAGTAAAAAAGGCTGGAATTCTTCTGCCAGCCGGCAGGATTTCTTCTGCACTCACCCAGAAAAGCCAAGAATTGTATTTCATCTTTCGCAAGCTGTATTTTCCAGGAGGAGAATGAATACTTGCATTAAACTGAATCAAGCCGACAGAGACGCACAGCCGTTGTTTTTCTCCATGGGAAGTTTTTCGTTAAGGAAAAACACCGTTGTCATTTTCTTGCCAGCCGGCGGTATTTCTTGTGCAGCGATGAGCCCGATTTGTATTTCGTATTTCGCAAGTTGTGTGAATTTCTTGAAGTTGAAAGTGAATTCGCTCCAGAAAAGAAATGTCCAGTCGCATGAAAGCCGTGGCTGTTTGTTAAACCGCAGGACAGGACAGCTTGCGTTCTGTTTCTCATGGCGTTCGCAAAGGCGATTCCTGCCTTTAAAACTGCTGTGTCTGCGACTGAAAGTGGCGTGTGTCGCAGCTTCTAAAGTCTTGTTGACGCTCCTCGATGTTGCTTTCTCTCTGCCTAAGGAAGTTCGATTGTCGCGTCGGAAGGAGGAGACCTAATCCTTCCAGCTTTAAGCCACCCTTCAGTCTTCTGAAGGGTGTCCGAGTGCTAGCATGTCATTTGGCTTTTTTGGGGGGGAAACGGAGAGCGACATTGAAAAAGGTTACCGCCGCCGCCTCGCCCTCCGTGTTAAATGATCGCAAGCCGGCGGCGGCGGCGCTCCCTGTAGTCGTGGCCGAGCGGTTAAGGCGAAGGGCTAGAAAGCCATTGGGGACTCCCCGCGTCGGCTCGAATCCTGCCGACTACGGCGCCCTTCTCCTGTCGCTTCGGCCTGCCCAGAAAAAGGCGGAGTGCCGTTTCTCTCTTCCTGCTTCTTGTACAAACGCTAAATCGCTTGGACCTGCTGCCTTGGAAGTAATGTCTTTAACATCCACCAGTGACATTTCACAGCTGGAAGCACACAGCCACGCTTTTGGCATTGGCATGTCTTGCGCCCTACTTCCAGCCTTTGAAGACCTAATTATTCAAACTGAAAGAACCGGCTGAATGAGTGTTTGCAGTGCACCAGGAGGAGCAGGGACCATAGCATTGGAGGGGTGAGGATGGCGGAGATGGAAACGTTTTCATGCGCTCCTCTGGGAGGAATGAAAAGAAAAGACGAAACCGGAAACAGTAGTAGCCGCAAGAGGAAGTGTCTTCAAGCGCCAAGCAAGCGCTCCTCGTTAGTATAGTGGTGCGTATCCCCGCCTGTCACGTGGGAGACCAGGGATGGATTGCTTGACGGCGAGCCAGGTTGCTTTTCTCCCATCAGATTCCAACCGCTAATGCTAACGCAGTGTGTGGGAGCTTACATGCTTTTCCTTTCCCGTCTTTTTCGGACGACTATTCCAAAGGGGTAACCTGAAGGAATAGGGGCCTGAAGACACGAGGCATTCTTAAACCAGCACTGGGCTGCACGGCCTTCTGTTGTGATCAGGTTATATTCGAGTGAAAAAGCCAGAGCATCCGCTTCCATCCTATGGAGCACGAGCTAAATCGGAAGAGGCAGGGGATACACCTACGCCTATCGGCGCACGTTCCCTGCGTCAGGCTGCTTCACCCATTTGCACCCGACTGGAGACGGCACTGAGCAAGCTTTTTGTCAGGAGTGAGATTCGAACCAACGCCTCCAGGGGAGACTGTGACCTGAACGCAGCGCCTTAGACCGCTCGGCCATCCTGACGCTGGCCCCTAATCCCGGGGCGGTCTGATGAGCCACCGCGATCCCACTACGCTCCTCGAGTATCGCACTGTTATTAATACTACATTGTGACTCCAGCATTAAAATGTTTGGAAAATGTGTCGGCTTTTATAATCCAGTGTAGAGCAGCATGTGATGATTTGTGCTACAACACCAAGCGCTCAAAGTGACGTCTGCGTTTGTCGTTGAAACTTTCAACTCTTTCATCACTTATGTAGGAAATAAAAAGAGCAGTTGTGCGCCACGCGCAGAGCGGCCGTCAGCAGAGTGGCGCAGCGGAAGCGTGCTGGGCCCATAACCCAGAGGTCGATGGATCAAAACCATCCTCTGCTACGTGTGTCCTATGCATGATTCATAATCATGCCATTGGGTTAGCAAAGTGCCTTCAAATAGTCTGCATCTCCCTTTCTTTAAGTTCTGTCCTGAGTTTCTCTCTCGTGTGTGTTTGTGCAAGCTTGACACTTGCGGGACTCTTTAATCTTCACCAATACGGAGATGACCAAATGTGTCTTCGGTTGTTCTGAGGTCTTTGATAGTTTCTTCGAATGCTTCAACTGAACCTCGAAATCGAAGCAGTTATGTTTATATTGATTTCTCGCGTTAATCATTACGAACCAGGAACAGCCAGCACACTCGGTCGCATTAGTAATTATGTCACGTCTCTACTTAGCAGAGCATTCAAAGGCCCACTGGAAGTAGTAAAGCACTAAAACACTGCAAAACTGAACTCGGGAAAATCATACTGGGAGCTCTGAGCGATGTCTGCATCCAAGCCATCCAATACGGACTCTGAAACCTTGGAATATCAACACTATGATGCGCTACCCTTTACCTGGAGCAAAACGATGGAATTAGAAGAATGCTTACCGCAGGATACAACTGTGCCGCTGTTATTTGGAGCACGGTTTTCACTTGCATGAAAACTACAGCAGAACGTAGAAGGATGATCACTGAGGAGTCCACGCGGGCATGCTGAGGAGATTGTAGGTCGTACATTTCAATGATTACTGACATTTGCGCTGCTGGAGGTACAGTAATCAACAAAGAACAGGGTGTGCTACTCTCGAATCCGGTCAGCACATGATGAAAAGCCAGGAAGTATACCTTGTCAAATTGCCGTCAACAGGGACAAGTTAACCACCAGCTCCACCGGCGCCCGGCTAGCTCAGTCGGTAGAGCATGAGACTCTTAATCTCAGGGTCGTGGGTTCGAGCCCCACGTTGGGCGGTGCCCGTCTCCTTATTAACAAAGTTTCCCGCTCATCCTTGAACCTCTTACACCTCGATGGTACCGAGCACTGCGTTTTAATGCACAGGTGTGATCAAACCGAGATGAAAAGGGCGTATCTAGCTCCTTGCCCGAGAGATAAATCAAGGGTTCCGCAGATAATCCCTTGGCTCCGGTCACCCGGACGCAGATAGGAGCTGCAGCCATCATAACTTGTATGAAAACTAAGAAGAGCTCCTGTCTATTTACAGTTTCATTTACTCTAGCGTTTCCTTAAACATTGCGTGTACGAAGGCTAAGAAATTGGAGAGCTATTCTAATACAATAACTATTAGGAATCTTTTCGCCATAACAGTTTCACTGTGATTTTGCAGGTAACACGTACGTTGGGAAAACATTTTGAACGCGATCAATAACCGCACTGGAAAAATGTGGGAAAGAAAGGGCGAAAAGCGACTCTTCAACATGTGGAAATATCTTCCTGAGCGGAGCCCTCTTCTCAAAGCTCAACACTCTGCAAGAGTCACTTCTCCCAACTTGCGCCCGCAGGTTTCCGTAGTGTGCCTGCAAAGAGCCATCCGCTTGAGACAGGCGCACCTCCCGATTTCATTGAACTAAGCTAGATGCACAATTTCTAATGCAGCCTTCATCACAATAGACAGTTCATTTCTCGAAAGCTTGTCATGTAAAAAAGGAAACAAAGAACGAAAACGTATAGCTGACAATCTTCTGAAGCTGCAGATTCAGCTTTGGGGAAATGGACATTTTATGTATGCAGATGCTTTTCAAGCGCTGGTTTTAGAACGTCGCTGTGCTTCCAGCATCCTTTTCAGCCTTCTAAACTGGCTACCGAGGTGGCGATCACTTTGTAAAGCGGTTGAGAGGCCGGAGCTGCTCAAACCGCTCTTGCCGTTTCCCATCAATCAAAAGCACTATGTTGTTTCTTTGTATGGAAAGCTTTTCAAGTCTGGCATCGACACGCACCTTTCCTGAAACGTCCAAAGGGTGAATGCTTCGCAAAGAAATCCAGTCTACCTTCAGGGGGCATGATGTTGAAATCGGAATGAGCCCTGGGTGGGCTTGAAGCAGCAGCTGTTCAGTTAACAGCTGCACAGAAACGCACCCCGCTTGCTTTGTATCATTCGCAAGTTTGTGGTTAAAGAGTAAAAAAGGCTGGAATTCTTCTGCCAGCCGGCAGGATTTCTTCTGCACTCACCCAGAAAAGCCAAGAATTGTATTTCATCTTTCGCAAGCTGTATTTTCCAGGAGGAGAATGAATACTTGCATTAAACTGAATCAAGCCGACAGAGACGCACAGCCGTTGTTTTTCTCCATGGGAAGTTTTTCGTTAAGGAAAAACACCGTTGTCATTTTCTTGCCAGCCGGCGGTATTTCTTGTGCAGCGATGAGCCCGATTTGTATTTCGTATTTCGCAAGTTGTGTGAATTTCTTGAAGTTGAAAGTGAATTCGCTCCAGAAAAGAAATGTCCAGTCGCATGAAAGCCGTGGCTGTTTGTTAAACCGCAGGACAGGACAGCTTGCGTTCTGTTTCTCATGGCGTTCGCAAAGGCGATTCCTGCCTTTAAAACTGCTGTGTCTGCGACTGAAAGTGGCGTGTGTCGCAGCTTCTAAAGTCTTGTTGACGCTCCTCGATGTTGCTTTCTCTCTGCCTAAGGAAGTTCGATTGTCGCGTCGGAAGGAGGAGACCTAATCCTTCCAGCTTTAAGCCACCCTTCAGTCTTCTGAAGGGTGTCCGAGTGCTAGCATGTCATTTGGCTTTTTTGGGGGGGAAACGGAGAGCGACATTGAAAAAGGTTACCGCCGCCGCCTCGCCCTCCGTGTTAAATGATCGCAAGCCGGCGGCGGCGGCGCTCCCTGTAGTCGTGGCCGAGCGGTTAAGGCGAAGGGCTAGAAAGCCATTGGGGACTCCCCGCGTCGGCTCGAATCCTGCCGACTACGGCGCCCTTCTCCTGTCGCTTCGGCCTGCCCAGAAAAAGGCGGAGTGCCGTTTCTCTCTTCCTGCTTCTTGTACAAACGCTAAATCGCTTGGACCTGCTGCCTTGGAAGTAATGTCTTTAACATCCACCAGTGACATTTCACAGCTGGAAGCACACAGCCACGCTTTTGGCATTGGCATGTCTTGCGCCCTACTTCCAGCCTTTGAAGACCTAATTATTCAAACTGAAAGAACCGGCTGAATGAGTGTTTGCAGTGCACCAGGAGGAGCAGGGACCATAGCATTGGAGGGGTGAGGATGGCGGAGATGGAAACGTTTTCATGCGCTCCTCTGGGAGGAATGAAAAGAAAAGACGAAACCGGAAACAGTAGTAGCCGCAAGAGGAAGTGTCTTCAAGCGCCAAGCAAGCGCTCCTCGTTAGTATAGTGGTGCGTATCCCCGCCTGTCACGTGGGAGACCAGGGATGGATTGCTTGACGGCGAGCCAGGTTGCTTTTCTCCCATCAGATTCCAACCGCTAATGCTAACGCAGTGTGTGGGAGCTTACATGCTTTTCCTTTCCCGTCTTTTTCGGACGACTATTCCAAAGGGGTAACCTGAAGGAATAGGGGCCTGAAGACACGAGGCATTCTTAAACCAGCACTGGGCTGCACGGCCTTCTGTTGTGATCAGGTTATATTCGAGTGAAAAAGCCAGAGCATCCGCTTCCATCCTATGGAGCACGAGCTAAATCGGAAGAGGCAGGGGATACACCTACGCCTATCGGCGCACGTTCCCTGCGTCAGGCTGCTTCACCCATTTGCACCCGACTGGAGACGGCACTGAGCAAGCTTTTTGTCAGGAGTGAGATTCGAACCAACGCCTCCAGGGGAGACTGCGACCTGAACGCAGCGCCTTAGACCGCTCGGCCATCCTGACGCTGGCCCCTAATCCCGGGGTGGTCTGATGAGCCACCGCGATCCCACTACGCTCCTCGAGTATCGCACTGTTATTAATACTACATTGTGACTCCAGCATTAAAATGTTTGGAAAATGTGTCGGCTTTTATAATCCAGTGTAGAGCAGCATGTGATGATTTGTGCTACAACACCAAGCGCTCAAAGTGACGTCTGCGTTTGTCGTTGAAACTTTCAACTCTTTCATCACTTATGTAGGAAATAAAAAGAGCAGTTGTGCGCCACGCGCAGAGCGGCCGTCAGCAGAGTGGCGCAGCGGAAGCGTGCTGGGCCCATAACCCAGAGGTCGATGGATCAAAACCATCCTCTGCTACGTGTGTCCTATGCATGATTCATAATCATGCCATTGGGTTAGCAAAGTGCCTTCAAATAGTCTGCATCTCCCTTTCTTTAAGTTCTGTCCTGAGTTTCTCTCTCGTGTGTGTTTGTGCAAGCTTGACACTTGCGGGACTCTTTAATCTTCACCAATACGGAGATGACCAAATGTGTCTTCGGTTGTTCTGAGGTCTTTGATAGTTTCTTCGAATGCTTCAACTGAACCTCGAAATCGAAGCAGTTATGTTTATATTGATTTCTCGCGTTAATCATTACGAACCAGGAACAGCCAGCACACTCGGTCGCATTAGTAATTATGTCACGTCTCTACTTAGCAGAGCATTCAAAGGCCCACTGGAAGTAGTAAAGCACTAAAACACTGCAAAACTGAACTCGGGAAAATCATACTGGGAGCTCTGAGCGATGTCTGCATCCAAGCCATCCAATACGGACTCTGAAACCTTGGAATATCAACACTATGATGCGCTACCCTTTACCTGGAGCAAAACGATGGAATTAGAAGAATGCTTACCGCAGGATACAACTGTGCCGCTGTTATTTGGAGCACGGTTTTCACTTGCATGAAAACTACAGCAGAACGTAGAAGGATGATCACTGAGAAGTCCACAATGCTGAGGAGATTGTAGGTCGTACATTTCAATGATTACTGACATTTGCGCTGCTGGAGGTACAGTAATCAACAAAGAACAGGGTGTGCTACTCTCGAATCCGGTCAGCACATGATGAAAAGCCAGGAAGTATACCTTGTCAAATTGCCGTCAACAGGGACAAGTTAACCACCAGCTCCACCGGCGCCCGGCTAGCTCAGTCAGTAGAGCATGAGACTCTTAATCTCAGGGTCGTGGGTTCGAGCCCCACGTTGGGCGGTGCCCGTCTCCTTATTAACAAAGTTTCCCGCTCATCCTTGAACCTCTTACACCTCGATGGTACCGAGCACTGCGTTTTAATGCACAGGTGTGATCAAACTGAGATGAAAAGGGCGTATCTAGCTCCTTGCCCGAGAGATAAATCAAAGGTTCCGCAGATAATCCCTTGGCTCCGGTCACCCGGACGCAGATAGGAGCTGCAGCCATCATAACTTGTATGAAAACTAAGAAGAGCTCCTGTCTATTTACAGTTTCATTTACTCTAGCGTTTCCTTAAACATTGCGTGTACGAAGGCTAAGAAATTGGAGAGCTATTCTAATACAATAACTATTAGGAATCTTTTCGCCATAACAGTTTCACTGTGATTTTGCAGGTAACACGTACGTTGGGAAAACATTTTGAACGCGATCAATAACCGCACTGGAAAAATGTGGGAAAGAAAGGGCGAAAAGCGACTCTTCAACATGTGGAAATATCTTCCTGAGCGGAGCCCTCTTCTCAAAGCTCAACACTCTGCAAGAGTCACTTCTCCCAACTTGCGCCCGCAGGTTTCCGTAGTGTGCCTGCAAAGAGCCATCCGCTTGAGACAGGCGCACCTCCCGATTTCATTGAACTAAGCTAGATGCACAATTTCTAATGCAGCCTTCATCACAATAGACAGTTCATTTCTCG
Source organism: Lepisosteus oculatus (assembly GCF_040954835.1). Taxonomy (NCBI): domain Eukaryota; kingdom Metazoa; phylum Chordata; class Actinopteri; order Semionotiformes; family Lepisosteidae; genus Lepisosteus; species Lepisosteus oculatus. Next base: position 944,965 of record NW_027167923.1, on the reverse strand, counting down.
AAAGCTTGTCATGTAAAAAAGGAAACAAAGAACGAAAACATATAGCTGACAATCTTCTGAAGCTGCAGATTCAGCTTTGGGGAAATGGACATTTTATGTATGCAGATGCTTTTCAAGCGCTGGTTTTAGAACGTCGCTGTGCTTCCAGCATCCTTTTCAGCCTTCTAAACTGGCTACCGAGGTGGCGATCACTTTGTAAAGCGGTTGAGAGGCCGGAGCTGCTCAAACCGCTCTTGCCGTTTCCCATCAATCAAAAGCACTATGTTGTTTCTTTGTATGGAAAGCTTTTCAAGTCTGGCATCGACACGCACCTTTCCTGAAACGTCCAAAGGGTGAATGCTTCGCAAAGAAATCCAGTCTACCTTCAGGGGGCATGATGTTGAAATCGGAATGAGCCCTGGGTGGGCTTGAAGCAGCAGCTGTTCAGTTAACAGCTGCACAGAAACGCACCCCGCTTGCTTTGTATCATTCGCAAGTTTGTGGTTAAAGAGTAAAAAAGGCTGGAATTCTTCTGCCAGCCGGCAGGATTTCTTCTGCACTCACCCAGAAAAGCCAAGAATTGTATTTCATCTTTCGCAAGCTGTATTTTCCAGGAGGAGAATGAATACTTGCATTAAACTGAATCAAGCCGACAGAGACGCACAGCCGTTGTTTTTCTCCATGGGAAGTTTTTCGTTAAGGAAAAACACCGTTGTCATTTTCTTGCCAGCCGGCGGTATTTCTTGTGCAGCGATGAGCCCGATTTGTATTTCGTATTTCGCAAGTTGTGTGAATTTCTTGAAGTTGAAAGTGAATTCGCTCCAGAAAAGAAATGTCCAGTCGCATGAAAGCCGTGGCTGTTTGTTAAACCGCAGGACAGGACAGCTTGCGTTCTGTTTCTCATGGCGTTCGCAAAGGCGATTCCTGCCTTTAAAACTGCTGTGTCTGCGACTGAAAGTGGCGTGTGTCGCAGCTTCTAAAGTCTTGTTGACGCTCCTCGATGTTGCTTTCTCTCTGCCTAAGGAAGTTCGATTGTCGCGTCGGAAGGAGGAGACCTAATCCTTCCAGCTTTAAGCCACCCTTCAGTCTTCTGAAGGGTGTCCGAGTGCTAGCATGTCATTTGGCTTTTTTGGGGGGGAAACGGAGAGCGACATTGAAAAAGGTTACCGCCGCCGCCTCGCCCTCCGTGTTAAATGATCGCAAGCCGGCGGCGGCGGCGCTCCCTGTAGTCGTGGCCGAGCGGTTAAGGCGAAGGGCTAGAAAGCCATTGGGGACTCCCCGCGTCGGCTCGAATCCTGCCGACTACGGCGCCCTTCTCCTGTCGCTTCGGCCTGCCCAGAAAAAGGCGGAGTGCCGTTTCTCTCTTCCTGCTTCTTGTACAAACGCTAAATCGCTTGGACCTGCTGCCTTGGAAGTAATGTCTTTAACATCCACCAGTGACATTTCACAGCTGGAAGCACACAGCCACGCTTTTGGCATTGGCATGTCTTGCGCCCTACTTCCAGCCTTTGAAGACCTAATTATTCAAACTGAAAGAACCGGCTGAATGAGTGTTTGCAGTGCACCAGGAGGAGCAGGGACCATAGCATTGGAGGGGTGAGGATGGCGGAGATGGAAACGTTTTCATGCGCTCCTCTGGGAGGAATGAAAAGAAAAGACGAAACCGGAAACAGTAGTAGCCGCAAGAGGAAGTGTCTTCAAGCGCCAAGCAAGCGCTCCTCGTTAGTATAGTGGTGCGTATCCCCGCCTGTCACGTGGGAGACCAGGGATGGATTGCTTGACGGCGAGCCAGGTTGCTTTTCTCCCATCAGATTCCAACCGCTAATGCTAACGCAGTGTGTGGGAGCTTACATGCTTTTCCTTTCCCGTCTTTTTCGGACGACTATTCCAAAGGGGTAACCTGAAGGAATAGGGGCCTGAAGACACGAGGCATTCTTAAACCAGCACTGGGCTGCACGGCCTTCTGTTGTGATCAGGTTATATTCGAGTGAAAAAGCCAGAGCATCCGCTTCCATCCTATGGAGCACGAGCTAAATCGGAAGAGGCAGGGGATACACCTACGCCTATCGGCGCACGTTCCCCGCGGCAGGCTGCTTCACCCATTTGCACCCGACTGGAGACGGCACTGAGCAAGCTTTTTGTCAGGAGTGGGATTCGAACCCACGCCTCCAGGGGAGACTGCGACCTGAACGCAGCGCCTTAGACCGCTCGGCCATCCTGACGCTGGCCCCTAATTCCGGGGCGGTCTGATGAGCCACCGCGATCCCACTACGCTCCTCGAGTATCGCACTGTTATTAATACTACATTGTGACTCCAGCATTAAAATGTTTGGAAAATGTGTCGGCTTTTATAATCCAGTGTAGAGCAGCATGTGATGATTTGTGCTACAACACCAAGCGCTCAAAGTGACGTCTGCGTTTGTCGTTGAAACTTTCAACTCTTTCATCACTTATGTAGGAAATAAAAAGAGCCGTTGTGCGCCACGCGCAGAGCGGCCGTCAGCAGAGTGGCGCAGCGGAAGCGTGCTGGGCCCATAACCCAGAGGTCGATGGATCAAAACCATCCTCTGCTACGTGTGTCCTATGCATGATTCATAATCATGCCATTGGGTTAGCAAAGTGCCTTCAAATAGTCTGCATCTCCCTTTCTTTAAGTTCTGTCCTGAGTTTCTCTCTCGTGTGTGTTTGTGCAAGCTTGACACTTGCGGGACTCTTTAATCTTCACCAATACGGAGATGACCAAATGTGTCTTCGGTTGTTCTGAGGTCTTTGATAGTTTCTTCGAATGCTTCAACTGAACCTCGAAATCGAAGCAGTTATGTTTATATTGATTTCTCGCGTTAATCATTACGAACCAGGAACAGCCAGCACACTCGGTCGCATTAGTAATTATGTCACGTCTCTACTTAGCAGAGCATTCAAAGGCCCACTGGAAGTAGTAAAGCACTAAAACACTGCAAAACTGAACTCGGGAAAATCATACTGGGAGCTCTGAGCGATGTCTGCATCCAAGCCATCCAATACGGACTCTGAAACCTTGGAATATCAACACTATGATGCGCTACCTTTTACCTGGAGCAAAACGATGGAATTAGAAGAATGCTTACCGCAGGATACAACTGTGCCGCTGTTATTTGGAGCACGGTTTTCACTTGCATGAAAACTACAGCAGAACGTAGAAGGATGATCACTGAGAAGTCCACAATGCTGAGGAGATTGTAGGTCATACATTTCAATGATTACTGACATTTGCGCTGCTGGAGGTACAGTAATCAACAAAGAACAGGGTGTGCTACTCTCGAATCCGGTCAGCACATGATGAAAAGCCAGGAAGTATACCTTGTCAAATTGCCGTCAACAGGGACAAGTTAACCACCTGCGCCACCGGCGCCCGGCTAGCTCAGTCGGTAGAGCATGAGACTCTTAATCTCAGGGTCGTGGGTTCGAGCCCCACGTTGGGCGGTGCCCGTCTCCTTATTAACAAAGTTTCCCGCTCATCCTTGAACCTCTTACACCTCGATGGTACCGAGCACTGCGTTTTAATGCACAGGTGTGATCAAACTGAGATGAAAAGGGCGTATCTAGCTCCTTGCCCGAGAGATAAATCAAAGGTTCCGCAGATAATCCCTTGGCTCCGGTCACCCGGACGCAGATAGGAGCTGCAGCCATCATAACTTGTATGAAAACTAAGAAGAGCTCCTGTCTATTTACAGTTTCATTTACTCTAGCGTTTCCTTAAACATTGCGTGTACGAAGGCTAAGAAATTGGAGAGCTATTCTAATACAATAACTATTAGGAATCTTTTCGGCATAACAGTTTCACTGTGATTTTGCAGGTAACACGTACGTTGGGAAAACATTTTGAACGCGATCAATAACCGCACTGGAAAAATGTGGGAAAGAAAGGGCGAAAAGCGACTCTTCAACATGTGGAAATATCTTCCTGAGCGGAGCCCTCTTCTCGAAGCTCAACACTCTGCAAGAGTCACTTCTCCCAACTTGCGCCCGCAGGTTTCCGTAGTGTGCCTGCAAAGAGCCATCCGCTTGAGACAGGTGCACCTCCCGATTTCATTGAACTAAGCTAGATGCACAATTTCTAATGCAGCCTTCATCACAATAGACAGTTCATTTCTCGAAAGCTTGTCGTAAAAAAAGGAAACAAAGAACGAAAACGTATAGCTGACAATCTTCTGAAGATGCAGATTCAGCTTTGGGGAAATGGACATTTTATGTATGCAGATGCTTTTCAAGCGCTGGTTTTAGAACGTCGCTGTGCTTCCAGCATCCTTTTCAGCCTTCTAAACTGGCTACCGAGGTGCCGATCACATTGTAAAGCGGTTGAGAGGCCGGAGCTGCTCAAACCGCTCTTGCCGTTTCCCATCAATCAAAAGCACTATGTTGTTTCTTTGTATGGAAAGCTTTTCAAGTCTGGCATCGACACGCACCTTTCCTGAAACGTCCAAAAGGTGAATGCTTCGCAAAGAAATCCAGTCTACCTTCAGGGGGCATGATGTTGAAATCGGAATGAGCCCTGGGTGGGCTTGAAGCAGCAGCTGTTCAGTTAACAGCTGCACAGAAACGCACCCCGCTTGCTTTGTATCATTCGCAAGTTTGTGGTTAAAGAGTAAAAAAGGCTGGAATTCTTCTGCCAGCCGGCAGGATTTCTTCTGCACTCACCCAGAAAAGCCAAGAATTGTATTTCATCTTTCGCAAGCTGTATTTTCCAGGAGGAGAATGAATACTTGCATTAAACTGAATCAAGCCGACAGAGACGCACAGCCGTTGTTTTTCTCCATGGGAAGTTTTTCGTTAAGGAAAAACACCGTTGTCATTTTCTTGCCAGCCGGCGGTATTTCTTGTGCAGCGATGAGCCCGATTTGTATTTCGTATTTCGCAAGTTGTGTGAATTTCTTGAAGTTGAAAGTGAATTCGCTCCAGAAAAGAAATGTCCAGTCGCATGAAAGCCGTGGCTGTTTGTTAAACCGCAGGACAGGACAGCTTGCGTTCTGTTTCTCATGGCGTTCGCAAAGGCGATTCCTGCCTTTAAAACTGCTGTGTCTGCGACTGAAAGTGGCGTGTGTCGCAGCTTCTAAAGTCTTGTTGACGCTCCTCGATGTTGCTTTCTCTCTGCCTAAGGAAGTTCGATTGTCGCGTCGGAAGGAGGAGACCTAATCCTTCCAGCTTTAAGCCACCCTTCAGTCTTCTGAAGGGTGTCCGAGTGCTAGCATGTCATTTGGCTTTTTTGGGGGGGAAACGGAGAGCGACATTGAAAAAGGTTACCGCCGCCGCCTCGCCCTCCGTGTTAAATGATCGCAAGCCGGCGGCGGCGGCGCTCCCTGTAGTCGTGGCCGAGCGGTTAAGGCGAAGGGCTAGAAAGCCATTGGGGACTCCCCGCGTCGGCTCGAATCCTGCCGACTACGGCGCCCTTCTCCTGTCGCTTCGGCCTGCCCAGAAAAAGGCGGAGTGCCGTTTCTCTCTTCCTGCTTCTTGTACAAACGCTAAATCGCTTGGACCTGCTGCCTTGGAAGTAATGTCTTTAACATCCACCAGTGACATTTCACAGCTGGAAGCACACAGCCACGCTTTTGGCATTGGCATGTCTTGCGCCCTACTTCCAGCCTTTGAAGACCTAATTATTCAAACTGAAAGAACCGGCTGAATGAGTGTTTGCAGTGCACCAGGAGGAGCAGGGACCATAGCATTGGAGGGGTGAGGATGGCGGAGATGGAAACGTTTTCATGCGCTCCTCTGGGAGGAATGAAAAGAAAAGACGAAACCGGAAACAGTAGTAGCCGCAAGAGGAAGTGTCTTCAAGCGCCAAGCAAGCGCTCCTCGTTAGTATAGTGGTGCGTATCCCCGCCTGTCACGTGGGAGACCAGGGATGGATTGCTTGACGGCGAGCCAGGTTGCTTTTCTCCCATCAGATTCCAACCGCTAATGCTAACGCAGTGTGTGGGAGCTTACATGCTTTTCCTTTCCCGTCTTTTTCGGACGACTATTCCAAAGGGGTAACCTGAAGGAATAGGGGCCTGAAGACACGAGGCATTCTTAAACCAGCACTGGGCTGCACGGCCTTCTGTTGTGATCAGGTTATATTCGAGTGAAAAAGCCAGAGCATCCGCTTCCATCCTATGGAGCACGAGCTAAATCGGAAGAGGCAGGGGATACACCTACGCCTATCGGCGCACGTTCCCTGCGTCAGGCTGCTTCACCCATTTGCACCCGACTGGAGACGGCACTGAGCAAACTTTTTGTCAGGAGTGAGATTCGAACCAACGCCTCCAGGGGAGACTGCGACCTGAACGCAGCGCCTTAGACCGCTCGGCCATCCTGACGCTGGCCCCTAATCCCGGGGCGGTCTGATGAGCCACCGCGATCCCACTACGCTCCTCGAGTATCGCACTGTTATTAATACTACATTGTGACTCCAGCATTAAAATGTTTGGAAAATGTGTCGGCTTTTATAATCCAGTGTAGAGCAGCATGTGATGATTTGTGCTACAACACCAAGCGCTCAAAGTGACGTCTGCGTTTGTCGTTGAAACTTTCAACTCTTTCATCACTTATGTAGGAAATAAAAAGAGCAGTTGTGCGCCACGCGCAGAGCGGCCGTCAGCAGAGTGGCGCAGCGGAAGCGTGCTGGGCCCATAACCCAGAGGTCGATGGATCAAAACCATCCTCTGCTACGTGTGTCCTATGCATGATTCATAATCATGCCATTGGGTTAGCAAAGTGCCTTCAAATAGTCTGCATCTCCCTTTCTTTAAGTTCTGTCCTGAGTTTCTCTCTCGTGTGTGTTTGTGCAAGCTTGACACTTGCGGGACTCTTTAATCTTCACCAATACGGAGATGACCAAATGTGTCTTCGGTTGTTCTGAGGTCTTTGATAGTTTCTTCGAATGCTACAACTGAACCTCGAAATCGAAGCAGTTATGTTTATATTGATTTCTCGCGTTAATCATTACGAACCAGGAACAGCCAGCACACTCGGTCGCATTAGTAATTATGTCACGTCTCTACTTAGCAGAGCATTCAAAGGCCCACTGGAAGTAGTAAAGCACTAAAACACTGCAAAACTGAACTCGGGAAAATCATACTGGGAGCTCTGAGCGATGTCTGCATCCAAGCCATCCAATACGGACTCTGAAACCTTGGAATATCAACACTATGATGCGCTACCCTTTACCTGGAGCAAAACGATGGAATTAGAAGAATGCTTACCGCAGGATACAACTGTGCCGCTGTTATTTGGAGCACGGTTTTCACTTGCATGAAAACTACAGCAGAACGTAGAAGGATGATCACTGAGGAGTCCACGCGGGCATGCTGAGGAGATTGTAGGTCGTACATTTCAATGATTACTGACATTTGCGCTGCTGGAGGTACAGTAATCAACAAAGAACAGGGTGTGCTACTCTCGAATCCGGTCAGCACATGATGAAAAGCCAGGAAGTATACCTTGTCAAATTGCCGTCAACAGGGACAAGTTAACCACCAGCTCCACCGGCGCCCGGCTAGCTCAGTCGGTAGAGCATGAGACTCTTAATCTCAGGGTCGTGGGTTCGAGCCCCACGTTGGGCGGTGCCCGTCTCCTTATTAACAAAGTTTCCCGCTCATCCTTGAACCTCTTACACCTCGATGGTACCGAGCACTGCGTTTTAATGCACAGGTGTGATCAAACCGAGATGAAAAGGGCGTATCTAGCTCCTTGCCCGAGAGATAAATCAAGGGTTCCGCAGATAATCCCTTGGCTCCGGTCACCCGGACGCAGATAGGAGCTGCAGCCATCATAACTTGTATGAAAACTAAGAAGAGCTCCTGTCTATTTACAGTTTCATTTACTCTAGCGTTTCCTTAAACATTGCGTGTACGAAGGCTAAGAAATTGGAGAGCTATTCTAATACAATAACTATTAGGAATCTTTTCGCCATAACAGTTTCACTGTGATTTTGCAGGTAACACGTACGTTGGGAAAACATTTTGAACGCGATCAATAACCGCACTGGAAAAATGTGGGAAAGAAAGGGCGAAAAGCGACTCTTCAACATGTGGAAATATCTTCCTGAGCGGAGCCCTCTTCTCAAAGCTCAACACTCTGCAAGAGTCACTTCTCCCAACTTGCGCCCGCAGGTTTCCGTAGTGTGCCTGCAAAGAGCCATCCGCTTGAGACAGGCGCACCTCCCGATTTCATTGAACTAAGCTAGATGCACAATTTCTAATGCAGCCTTCATCACAATAGACAGTTCATTTCTCGAAAGCTTGTCATGTAAAAAAGGAAACAAAGAACGAAAACGTATAGCTGACAATCTTCTGAAGCTGCAGATTCAGCTTTGGGGAAATGGACATTTTATGTATGCAGATGCTTTTCAAGCGCTGGTTTTAGAACGTCGCTGTGCTTCCAGCATCCTTTTCAGCCTTCTAAACTGGCTACCGAGGTGGCGATCACTTTGTAAAGCGGTTGAGAGGCCGGAGCTGCTCAAACCGCTCTTGCCGTTTCCCATCAATCAAAAGCACTATGTTGTTTCTTTGTATGGAAAGCTTTTCAAGTCTGGCATCGACACGCACCTTTCCTGAAACGTCCAAAGGGTGAATGCTTCGCAAAGAAATCCAGTCTACCTTCAGGGGGCATGATGTTGAAATCGGAATGAGCCCTGGGTGGGCTTGAAGCAGCAGCTGTTCAGTTAACAGCTGCACAGAAACGCACCCCGCTTGCTTTGTATCATTCGCAAGTTTGTGGTTAAAGAGTAAAAAAGGCTGGAATTCTTCTGCCAGCCGGCAGGATTTCTTCTGCACTCACCCAGAAAAGCCAAGAATTGTATTTCATCTTTCGCAAGCTGTATTTTCCAGGAGGAGAATGAATACTTGCATTAAACTGAATCAAGCCGACAGAGACGCACAGCCGTTGTTTTTCTCCATGGGAAGTTTTTCGTTAAGGAAAAACACCGTTGTCATTTTCTTGCCAGCCGGCGGTATTTCTTGTGCAGCGATGAGCCCGATTTGTATTTCGTATTTCGCAAGTTGTGTGAATTTCTTGAAGTTGAAAGTGAATTCGCTCCAGAAAAGAAATGTCCAGTCGCATGAAAGCCGTGGCTGTTTGTTAAACCGCAGGACAGGACAGCTTGCGTTCTGTTTCTCATGGCGTTCGCAAAGGCGATTCCTGCCTTTAAAACTGCTGTGTCTGCGACTGAAAGTGGCGTGTGTCGCAGCTTCTAAAGTCTTGTTGACGCTCCTCGATGTTGCTTTCTCTCTGCCTAAGGAAGTTCGATTGTCGCGTCGGAAGGAGGAGACCTAATCCTTCCAGCTTTAAGCCACCCTTCAGTCTTCTGAAGGGTGTCCGAGTGCTAGCATGTCATTTGGCTTTTTTGGGGGGGAAACGGAGAGCGACATTGAAAAAGGTTACCGCCGCCGCCTCGCCCTCCGTGTTAAATGATCGCAAGCCGGCGGCGGCGGCGCTCCCTGTAGTCGTGGCCGAGCGGTTAAGGCGAAGGGCTAGAAAGCCATTGGGGACTCCCCGCGTCGGCTCGAATCCTGCCGACTACGGCGCCCTTCTCCTGTCGCTTCGGCCTGCCCAGAAAAAGGCGGAGTGCCGTTTCTCTCTTCCTGCTTCTTGTACAAACGCTAAATCGCTTGGACCTGCTGCCTTGGAAGTAATGTCTTTAACATCCACCAGTGACATTTCACAGCTGGAAGCACACAGCCACGCTTTTGGCATTGGCATGTCTTGCGCCCTACTTCCAGCCTTTGAAGACCTAATTATTCAAACTGAAAGAACCGGCTGAATGAGTGTTTGCAGTGCACCAGGAGGAGCAGGGACCATAGCATTGGAGGGGTGAGGATGGCGGAGATGGAAACGTTTTCATGCGCTCCTCTGGGAGGAATGAAAAGAAAAGACGAAACCGGAAACAGTAGTAGCCGCAAGAGGAAGTGTCTTCAAGCGCCAAGCAAGCGCTCCTCGTTAGTATAGTGGTGCGTATCCCCGCCTGTCACGTGGGAGACCAGGGATGGATTGCTTGACGGCGAGCCAGGTTGCTTTTCTCCCATCAGATTCCAACCGCTAATGCTAACGCAGTGTGTGGGAGCTTACATGCTTTTCCTTTCCCGTCTTTTTCGGACGACTATTCCAAAGGGGTAACCTGAAGGAATAGGGGCCTGAAGACACGAGGCATTCTTAAACCAGCACTGGGCTGCACGGCCTTCTGTTGTGATCAGGTTATATTCGAGTGAAAAAGCCAGAGCATCCGCTTCCATCCTATGGAGCACGAGCTAAATCGGAAGAGGCAGGGGATACACCTACGCCTATCGGCGCACGTTCCCTGCGTCAGGCTGCTTCACCCATTTGCACCCGACTGGAGACGGCACTGAGCAAGCTTTTTGTCAGGAGTGAGATTCGAACCAACGCCTCCAGGGGAGACTGCGACCTGAACGCAGCGCCTTAGACCGCTCGGCCATCCTGACGCTGGCCCCTAATCCCGGGGTGGTCTGATGAGCCACCGCGATCCCACTACGCTCCTCGAGTATCGCACTGTTATTAATACTACATTGTGACTCCAGCATTAAAATGTTTGGAAAATGTGTCGGCTTTTATAATCCAGTGTAGAGCAGCATGTGATGATTTGTGCTACAACACCAAGCGCTCAAAGTGACGTCTGCGTTTGTCGTTGAAACTTTCAACTCTTTCATCACTTATGTAGGAAATAAAAAGAGCAGTTGTGCGCCACGCGCAGAGCGGCCGTCAGCAGAGTGGCGCAGCGGAAGCGTGCTGGGCCCATAACCCAGAGGTCGATGGATCAAAACCATCCTCTGCTACGTGTGTCCTATGCATGATTCATAATCATGCCATTGGGTTAGCAAAGTGCCTTCAAATAGTCTGCATCTCCCTTTCTTTAAGTTCTGTCCTGAGTTTCTCTCTCGTGTGTGTTTGTGCAAGCTTGACACTTGCGGGACTCTTTAATCTTCACCAATACGGAGATGACCAAATGTGTCTTCGGTTGTTCTGAGGTCTTTGATAGTTTCTTCGAATGCTTCAACTGAACCTCGAAATCGAAGCAGTTATGTTTATATTGATTTCTCGCGTTAATCATTACGAACCAGGAACAGCCAGCACACTCGGTCGCATTAGTAATTATGTCACGTCTCTACTTAGCAGAGCATTCAAAGGCCCACTGGAAGTAGTAAAGCACTAAAACACTGCAAAACTGAACTCGGGAAAATCATACTGGGAGCTCTGAGCGATGTCTGCATCCAAGCCATCCAATACGGACTCTGAAACCTTGGAATATCAACACTATGATGCGCTACCCTTTACCTGGAGCAAAACGATGGAATTAGAAGAATGCTTACCGCAGGATACAACTGTGCCGCTGTTATTTGGAGCACGGTTTTCACTTGCATGAAAACTACAGCAGAACGTAGAAGGATGATCACTGAGAAGTCCACAATGCTGAGGAGATTGTAGGTCGTACATTTCAATGATTACTGACATTTGCGCTGCTGGAGGTACAGTAATCAACAAAGAACAGGGTGTGCTACTCTCGAATCCGGTCAGCACATGATGAAAAGCCAGGAAGTATACCTTGTCAAATTGCCGTCAACAGGGACAAGTTAACCACCAGCTCCACCGGCGCCCGGCTAGCTCAGTCAGTAGAGCATGAGACTCTTAATCTCAGGGTCGTGGGTTCGAGCCCCACGTTGGGCGGTGCCCGTCTCCTTATTAACAAAGTTTCCCGCTCATCCTTGAACCTCTTACACCTCGATGGTACCGAGCACTGCGTTTTAATGCACAGGTGTGATCAAACTGAGATGAAAAGGGCGTATCTAGCTCCTTGCCCGAGAGATAAATCAAAGGTTCCGCAGATAATCCCTTGGCTCCGGTCACCCGGACGCAGATAGGAGCTGCAGCCATCATAACTTGTATGAAAACTAAGAAGAGCTCCTGTCTATTTACAGTTTCATTTACTCTAGCGTTTCCTTAAACATTGCGTGTACGAAGGCTAAGAAATTGGAGAGCTATTCTAATACAATAACTATTAGGAATCTTTTCGCCATAACAGTTTCACTGTGATTTTGCAGGTAACACGTACGTTGGGAAAACATTTTGAACGCGATCAATAACCGCACTGGAAAAATGTGGGAAAGAAAGGGCGAAAAGCGACTCTTCAACATGTGGAAATATCTTCCTGAGCGGAGCCCTCTTCTCAAAGCTCAACACTCTGCAAGAGTCACTTCTCCCAACTTGCGCCCGCAGGTTTCCGTAGTGTGCCTGCAAAGAGCCATCCGCTTGAGACAGGCGCACCTCCCGATTTCATTGAACTAAGCTAGATGCACAATTTCTAATGCAGCCTTCATCACAATAGACAGTTCATTTCTCGAAAGCTTGTCATGTAAAAAAGGAAACAAAGAACGAAAACGTATAGCTGACAATCTTCTGAAGCTGCAGATTCAGCTTTGGGGAAATGGACATTTTATGTATGCAGATGCTTTTCAAGCGCTGGTTTTAGAACGTCGCTGTGCTTCCAGCATCCTTTTCAGCCTTCTAAACTGGCTACCGAGGTGGCGATCACTTTGTAAAGCGGTTGAGAGGCCGGAGCTGCTCAAACCGCTCTTGCCGTTTCCCATCAATCAAAAGCACTATGTTGTTTCTTTGTATGGAAAGCTTTTCAAGTCTGGCATCGACACGCACCTTTCCTGAAACGTCCAAAGGGTGAATGCTTCGCAAAGAAATCCAGTCTACCTTCAGGGGGCATGATGTTGAAATCGGAATGAGCCCTGGGTGGGCTTGAAGCAGCAGCTGTTCAGTTAACAGCTGCACAGAAACGCACCCCGCTTGCTTTGTATCATTCGCAAGTTTGTGGTTAAAGAGTAAAAAAGGCTGGAATTCTTCTGCCAGCCGGCAGGATTTCTTCTGCACTCACCCAGAAAAGCCAAGAATTGTATTTCATCTTTCGCAAGCTGTATTTTCCAGGAGGAGAATGAATACTTGCATTAAACTGAATCAAGCCGACAGAGACGCACAGCCGTTGTTTTTCTCCATGGGAAGTTTTTCGTTAAGGAAAAACACCGTTGTCATTTTCTTGCCAGCCGGCGGTATTTCTTGTGCAGCGATGAGCCCGATTTGTATTTCGTATTTCGCAAGTTGTGTGAATTTCTTGAAGTTGAAAGTGAATTCGCTCCAGAAAAGAAATGTCCAGTCGCATGAAAGCCGTGGCTGTTTGTTAAACCGCAGGACAGGACAGCTTGCGTTCTGTTTCTCATGGCGTTCGCAAAGGCGATTCCTGCCTTTAAAACTGCTGTGTCTGCGACTGAAAGTGGCGTGTGTCGCAGCTTCTAAAGTCTTGTTGACGCTCCTCGATGTTGCTTTCTCTCTGCCTAAGGAAGTTCGATTGTCGCGTCGGAAGGAGGAGACCTAATCCTTCCAGCTTTAAGCCACCCTTCAGTCTTCTGAAGGGTGTCCGAGTGCTAGCATGTCATTTGGCTTTTTTGGGGGGGAAACGGAGAGCGACATTGAAAAAGGTTACCGCCGCCGCCTCGCCCTCCGTGTTAAATGATCGCAAGCCGGCGGCGGCGGCGCTCCCTGTAGTCGTGGCCGAGCGGTTAAGGCGAAGGGCTAGAAAGCCATTGGGGACTCCCCGCGTCGGCTCGAATCCTGCCGACTACGGCGCCCTTCTCCTGTCGCTTCGGCCTGCCCAGAAAAAGGCGGAGTGCCGTTTCTCTCTTCCTGCTTCTTGTACAAACGCTAAATCGCTTGGACCTGCTGCCTTGGAAGTAATGTCTTTAACATCCACCAGTGACATTTCACAGCTGGAAGCACACAGCCACGCTTTTGGCATTGGCATGTCTTGCGCCCTACTTCCAGCCTTTGAAGACCTAATTATTCAAACTGAAAGAACCGGCTGAATGAGTGTTTGCAGTGCACCAGGAGGAGCAGGGACCATAGCATTGGAGGGGTGAGGATGGCGGAGATGGAAACGTTTTCATGCGCTCCTCTGGGAGGAATGAAAAGAAAAGACGAAACCGGAAACAGTAGTAGCCGCAAGAGGAAGTGTCTTCAAGCGCCAAGCAAGCGCTCCTCGTTAGTATAGTGGTGCGTATCCCCGCCTGTCACGTGGGAGACCAGGGATGGATTGCTTGACGGCGAGCCAGGTTGCTTTTCTCCCATCAGATTCCAACCGCTAATGCTAACGCAGTGTGTGGGAGCTTACATGCTTTTCCTTTCCCGTCTTTTTCGGACGACTATTCCAAAGGGGTAACCTGAAGGAATAGGGGCCTGAAGACACGAGGCATTCTTAAACCAGCACTGGGCTGCACGGCCTTCTGTTGTGATCAGGTTATATTCGAGTGAAAAAGCCAGAGCATCCGCTTCCATCCTATGGAGCACGAGCTAAATCGGAAGAGGCAGGGGATACACCTACGCCTATCGGCGCACGTTCCCCGCGGCAGGCTGCTTCACCCATTTGCACCCGACTGGAGACGGCACTGAGCAAGCTTTTTGTCAGGAGTGGGATTCGAACCCACGCCTCCAGGGGAGACTGCGACCTGAACGCAGCGCCTTAGACCGCTCGGCCATCCTGACGCTGGCCCCTAATTCCGGGGCGGTCTGATGAGCCACCGCGATCCCACTACGCTCCTCGAGTATCGCACTGTTATTAATACTACATTGTGACTCCAGCATTAAAATGTTTGGAAAATGTGTCGGCTTTTATAATCCAGTGTAGAGCAGCATGTGATGATTTGTGCTACAACACCAAGCGCTCAAAGTGACGTCTGCGTTTGTCGTTGAAACTTTCAACTCTTTCATCACTTATGTAGGAAATAAAAAGAGCCGTTGTGCGCCACGCGCAGAGCGGCCGTCAGCAGAGTGGCGCAGCGGAAGCGTGCTGGGCCCATAACCCAGAGGTCGATGGATCAAAACCATCCTCTGCTACGTGTGTCCTATGCATGATTCATAATCATGCCATTGGGTTAGCAAAGTGCCTTCAAATAGTCTGCATCTCCCTTTCTTTAAGTTCTGTCCTGAGTTTCTCTCTCGTGTGTGTTTGTGCAAGCTTGACACTTGCGGGACTCTTTAATCTTCACCAATACGGAGATGACCAAATGTGTCTTCGGTTGTTCTGAGGTCTTTGATAGTTTCTTCGAATGCTTCAACTGAACCTCGAAATCGAAGCAGTTATGTTTATATTGATTTCTCGCGTTAATCATTACGAACCAGGAACAGCCAGCACACTCGGTCGCATTAGTAATTATGTCACGTCTCTACTTAGCAGAGCATTCAAAGGCCCACTGGAAGTAGTAAAGCACTAAAACACTGCAAAACTGAACTCGGGAAAATCATACTGGGAGCTCTGAGCGATGTCTGCATCCAAGCCATCCAATACGGACTCTGAAACCTTGGAATATCAACACTATGATGCGCTACCTTTTACCTGGAGCAAAACGATGGAATTAGAAGAATGCTTACCGCAGGATACAACTGTGCCGCTGTTATTTGGAGCACGGTTTTCACTTGCATGAAAACTACAGCAGAACGTAGAAGGATGATCACTGAGAAGTCCACAATGCTGAGGAGATTGTAGGTCATACATTTCAATGATTACTGACATTTGCGCTGCTGGAGGTACAGTAATCAACAAAGAACAGGGTGTGCTACTCTCGAATCCGGTCAGCACATGATGAAAAGCCAGGAAGTATACCTTGTCAAATTGCCGTCAACAGGGACAAGTTAACCACCTGCGCCACCGGCGCCCGGCTAGCTCAGTCGGTAGAGCATGAGACTCTTAATCTCAGGGTCGTGGGTTCGAGCCCCACGTTGGGCGGTGCCCGTCTCCTTATTAACAAAGTTTCCCGCTCATCCTTGAACCTCTTACACCTCGATGGTACCGAGCACTGCGTTTTAATGCACAGGTGTGATCAAACTGAGATGAAAAGGGCGCATCTAGCTCCTTGCCCGAGAGATAAATCAAAGGTTCCGCAGATAATCCCTTGGCTCCGGTCACCCGGACGCAGATAGGAGCTGCAGCCATCATAACTTGTATGAAAACTAAGAAGAGCTCCTGTCTATTTACAGTTTCATTTACTCTAGCGTTTCCTTAAACATTGCGTGTACGAAGGCTAAGAAATTGGAGAGCTATTCTAATACAATAACTATTAGGAATCTTTTCGGCATAACAGTTTCACTGTGATTTTGCAGGTAACACGTACGTTGGGAAAACATTTTGAACGCGATCAATAACCGCACTGGAAAAATGTGGGAAAGAAAGGGCGAAAAGCGACTCTTCAACATGTGGAAATATCTTCCTGAGCGGAGCCCTCTTCTCGAAGCTCAACACTCTGCAAGAGTCACTTCTCCCAACTTGCGCCCGCAGGTTTCCGTAGTGTGCCTGCAAAGAGCCATCCGCTTGAGACAGGTGCACCTCCCGATTTCATTGAACTAAGCTAGATGCACAATTTCTAATGCAGCCTTCATCACAATAGACAGTTCATTTCTCGAAATCTTGTCGTAAAAAAAGGAAACAAAGAACGAAAACGTATAGCTGACAATCTTCTGAAGATGCAGATTCAGCTTTGGGGAAATGGACATTTTATGTATGCAGATGCTTTTCAAGCGCTGGTTTTAGAACGTCGCTGTGCTTCCAGCATCCTTTTCAGCCTTCTAAACTGGCTACCGAGGTGCCGATCACATTGTAAAGCGGTTGAGAGGCCGGAGCTGCTCAAACCGCTCTTGCCGTTTCCCATCAATCAAAAGCACTATGTTGTTTCTTTGTATGGAAAGCTTTTCAAGTCTGGCATCGACACGCACCTTTCCTGAAACGTCCAAAAGGTGAATGCTTCGCAAAGAAATCCAGTCTACCTTCAGGGGGCATGATGTTGAAATCGGAATGAGCCCTGGGTGGGCTTGAAGCAGCAGCTGTTCAGTTAACAGCTGCACAGAAACGCACCCCGCTTGCTTTGTATCATTCGCAAGTTTGTGGTTAAAGAGTAAAAAAGGCTGGAATTCTTCTGCCAGCCGGCAGGATTTCTTCTGCACTCACCCAGAAAAGCCAAGAATTGTATTTCATCTTTCGCAAGCTGTATTTTCCAGGAGGAGAATGAATACTTGCATTAAACTGAATCAAGCCGACAGAGACGCACAGCCGTTGTTTTTCTCCATGGGAAGTTTTTCGTTAAGGAAAAACACCGTTGTCATTTTCTTGCCAGCCGGCGGTATTTCTTGTGCAGCGATGAGCCCGATTTGTATTTCGTATTTCGCAAGTTGTGTGAATTTCTTGAAGTTGAAAGTGAATTCGCTCCAGAAAAGAAATGTCCAGTCGCATGAAAGCCGTGGCTGTTTGTTAAACCGCAGGACAGGACAGCTTGCGTTCTGTTTCTCATGGCGTTCGCAAAGGCGATTCCTGCCTTTAAAACTGCTGTGTCTGCGACTGAAAGTGGCGTGTGTCGCAGCTTCTAAAGTCTTGTTGACGCTCCTCGATGTTGCTTTCTCTCTGCCTAAGGAAGTTCGATTGTCGCGTCGGAAGGAGGAGACCTAATCCTTCCAGCTTTAAGCCACCCTTCAGTCTTCTGAAGGGTGTCCGAGTGCTAGCATGTCATTTGGCTTTTTTGGGGGGGAAACGGAGAGCGACATTGAAAAAGGTTACCGCCGCCGCCTCGCCCTCCGTGTTAAATGATCGCAAGCCGGCGGCGGCGGCGCTCCCTGTAGTCGTGGCCGAGCGGTTAAGGCGAAGGGCTAGAAAGCCATTGGGGACTCCCCGCGTCGGCTCGAATCCTGCCGACTACGGCGCCCTTCTCCTGTCGCTTCGGCCTGCCCAGAAAAAGGCGGAGTGCCGTTTCTCTCTTCCTGCTTCTTGTACAAACGCTAAATCGCTTGGACCTGCTGCCTTGGAAGTAATGTCTTTAACATCCACCAGTGACATTTCACAGCTGGAAGCACACAGCCACGCTTTTGGCATTGGCATGTCTTGCGCCCTACTTCCAGCCTTTGAAGACCTAATTATTCAAACTGAAAGAACCGGCTGAATGAGTGTTTGCAGTGCACCAGGAGGAGCAGGGACCATAGCATTGGAGGGGTGAGGATGGCGGAGATGGAAACGTTTTCATGCGCTCCTCTGGGAGGAATGAAAAGAAAAGACGAAACCGGAAACAGTAGTAGCCGCAAGAGGAAGTGTCTTCAAGCGCCAAGCAAGCGCTCCTCGTTAGTATAGTGGTGCGTATCCCCGCCTGTCACGTGGGAGACCAGGGATGGATTGCTTGACGGCGAGCCAGGTTGCTTTTCTCCCATCAGATTCCAACCGCTAATGCTAACGCAGTGTGTGGGAGCTTACATGCTTTTCCTTTCCCGTCTTTTTCGGACGACTATTCCAAAGGGGTAACCTGAAGGAATAGGGGCCTGAAGACACGAGGCATTCTTAAACCAGCACTGGGCTGCACGGCCTTCTGTTGTGATCAGGTTATATTCGAGTGAAAAAGCCAGAGCATCCGCTTCCATCCTATGGAGCACGAGCTAAATCGGAAGAGGCAGGGGATACACCTACGCCTATCGGCGCACGTTCCCCGCGGCAGGCTGCTTCACCCATTTGCACCCGACTGGAGACGGCACTGAGCAAGCTTTTTGTCAGGAGTGGGATTCGAACCCACGCCTCCAGGGGAGACTGCGACCTGAACGCAGCGCCTTAGACCGCTCGGCCATCCTGACGCTGGCCCCTAATTCCGGGGCGGTCTGATGAGCCACCGCGATCCCACTACGCTCCTCGAGTATCGCACTGTTATTAATACTACATTGTGACTCCAGCATTAAAATGTTTGGAAAATGTGTCGGCTTTTATAATCCAGTGTAGAGCAGCATGTGATGATTTGTGCTACAACACCAAGCGCTCAAAGTGACGTCTGCGTTTGTCGTTGAAACTTTCAACTCTTTCATCACTTATGTAGGAAATAAAAAGAGCCGTTGTGCGCCACGCGCAGAGCGGCCGTCAGCAGAGTGGCGCAGCGGAAGCGTGCTGGGCCCATAACCCAGAGGTCGATGGATCAAAACCATCCTCTGCTACGTGTGTCCTATGCATGATTCATAATCATGCCATTGGGTTAGCAAAGTGCCTTCAAATAGTCTGCATCTCCCTTTCTTTAAGTTCTGTCCTGAGTTTCTCTCTCGTGTGTGTTTGTGCAAGCTTGACACTTGCGGGACTCTTTAATCTTCACCAATACGGAGATGACCAAATGTGTCTTCGGTTGTTCTGAGGTCTTTGATAGTTTCTTCGAATGCTTCAACTGAACCTCGAAATCGAAGCAGTTATGTTTATATTGATTTCTCGCGTTAATCATTACGAACCAGGAACAGCCAGCACACTCGGTCGCATTAGTAATTATGTCACGTCTCTACTTAGCAGAGCATTCAAAGGCCCACTGGAAGTAGTAAAGCACTAAAACACTGCAAAACTGAACTCGGGAAAATCATACTGGGAGCTCTGAGCGATGTCTGCATCCAAGCCATCCAATACGGACTCTGAAACCTTGGAATATCAACACTATGATGCGCTACCTTTTACCTGGAGCAAAACGATGGAATTAGAAGAATGCTTACCGCAGGATACAACTGTGCCGCTGTTATTTGGAGCACGGTTTTCACTTGCATGAAAACTACAGCAGAACGTAGAAGGATGATCACTGAGAAGTCCACAATGCTGAGGAGATTGTAGGTCGTACATTTCAATGATTACTGACATTTGCGCTGCTGGAGGTACAGTAATCAACAAAGAACAGGGTGTGCTACTCTCGAATCCGGTCAGCACATGATGAAAAGCCAGGAAGTATACCTTGTCAAATTGCCGTCAACAGGGACAAGTTAACCACCTGCGCCACCGGCGCCCGGCTAGCTCAGTCGGTAGAGCATGAGACTCTTAATCTCAGGGTCGTGGGTTCGAGCCCCACGTTGGGCGGTGCCCGTCTCCTTATTAACAAAGTTTCCCGCTCATCCTTGAACCTCTTACACCTCGATGGTACCGAGCACTGCGTTTTAATGCACAGGTGTGATCAAACTGAGATGAAAAGGGCGCATCTAGCTCCTTGCCCGAGAGATAAATCAAAGGTTCCGCAGATAATCCCTTGGCTCCGGTCACCCGGACGCAGATAGGAGCTGCAGCCATCATAACTTGTATGAAAACTAAGAAGAGCTCCTGTCTATTTACAGTTTCATTTACTCTAGCGTTTCCTTAAACATTGCGTGTACGAAGGCTAAGAAATTGGAGAGCTATTCTAATACAATAACTATTAGGAATCTTTTCGGCATAACAGTTTCACTGTGATTTTGCAGGTAACACGTACGTTGGGAAAACATTTTGAACGCGATCAATAACCGCACTGGAAAAATGTGGGAAAGAAAGGGCGAAAAGCGACTCTTCAACATGTGGAAATATCTTCCTGAGCGGAGCCCTCTTCTCGAAGCTCAACACTCTGCAAGAGTCACTTCTCCCAACTTGCGCCCGCAGGTTTCCGTAGTGTGCCTGCAAAGAGCCATCCGCTTGAGACAGGTGCACCTCCCGATTTCATTGAACTAAGCTAGATGCACAATTTCTAATGCAGCCTTCATCACAATAGACAGTTCATTTCTCGAAAGCTTGTCGTAAAAAAAGGAAACAAAGAACGAAAACGTATAGCTGACAATCTTCTGAAGATGCAGATTCAGCTTTGGGGAAATGGACATTTTATGTATGCAGATGCTTTTCAAGCGCTGGTTTTAGAACGTCGCTGTGCTTCCAGCATCCTTTTCAGCCTTCTAAACTGGCTACCGAGGTGCCGATCACATTGTAAAGCGGTTGAGAGGCCGGAGCTGCTCAAACCGCTCTTGCCGTTTCCCATCAATCAAAAGCACTATGTTGTTTCTTTGTATGGAAAGCTTTTCAAGTCTGGCATCGACACGCACCTTTCCTGAAACGTCCAAAAGGTGAATGCTTCGCAAAGAAATCCAGTCTACCTTCAGGGGGCATGATGTTGAAATCGGAATGAGCCCTGGGTGGGCTTGAAGCAGCAGCTGTTCAGTTAACAGCTGCACAGAAACGCACCCCGCTTGCTTTGTATCATTCGCAAGTTTGTGGTTAAAGAGTAAAAAAGGCTGGAATTCTTCTGCCAGCCGGCAGGATTTCTTCTGCACTCACCCAGAAAAGCCAAGAATTGTATTTCATCTTTCGCAAGCTGTATTTTCCAGGAGGAGAATGAATACTTGCATTAAACTGAATCAAGCCGACAGAGACGCACAGCCGTTGTTTTTCTCCATGGGAAGTTTTTCGTTAAGGAAAAACACCGTTGTCATTTTCTTGCCAGCCGGCGGTATTTCTTGTGCAGCGATGAGCCCGATTTGTATTTCGTATTTCGCAAGTTGTGTGAATTTCTTGAAGTTGAAAGTGAATTCGCTCCAGAAAAGAAATGTCGCTTGAAAGCCGTGGCTGTTTGTTAAACCGCAGGACCTGAGCTTGCGTTCTGTTTCTCATGGTGTTCGCAAAGGCGATTCCTGCCTTTAAAACTGCTGTGTCTGCGACTGAAAGTGGCGTGTGTCGCAGCTTCTAAAGTCTTGTTGACGCTCCTCGATGTTGCTTTCTCTCTGCCTAAGGAAGTTCGATTGTCGCGTCGGAACGGGGAGACCTAATCCTTCCAGCTTTAAGTCACCCTTCAGTCTTCTGAAGGGTGTCCGAGTGCTAGCATGTCATTTGGCTTTTTTGGGGGGGAAACGGAGAGCGACATTGAAAAAGGTTACCGCCGCCGCCTCGCCCTCCGTGTTAAATGATCGCAAGCCGGCGGCGGCGGCGCTCCCTATAGTCGTGGCCGAGCGGTTAAGGCGCTGGGCTAGAAAGCCATTGGGGTCTCCCCGCGTCGGCTCGAATCCTGCCGACTACGGCGCCCTTCTCCTGTCGCTTCGGCCTGCCCAGAAAAAGGCGGAGTGCCGTTTCTCTCTTCCTGCTTCTTGTACAAACGCTAAATCGCTTGGACCTGCTGCCTTGGAAGTAATGTCTTCAACATCCACCAGTGACATTTCACAGCTGGAAGCACACTGCCACGCTTTTGGCATTGGCATGTCTTGCGCCCTACTTCCAGCCTTTGAAGACCTAAGTATTCAAACTGAAAGAACCGGCTGAATGAGTGTTTGCAGTGCACCAGGAGGAGCAGGGACCATAGCATTGGAGGGGTGAGGATGGCGGAGATGGAAACGTTTTCATGCGCTCCTCTGGGAGGAATGAAAAGAAAAGACGAAACCGGAAACAGTAGTAGCCGCAAGAGGAAGTGTCTTCAAGCGCCAAGCAAGCGCTCCTCGTTAGTATAGTGGTGCGTATCCCCGCCTGTCACGTGGGAGACCAGGGATGGATTGCTTGACGGCGAGCCAGGTTGCTTTTCTCCCATCAGATTCCAACCGCTAATGCTAACGCAGTGTGTGGGAGCTTACATGCTTTTCCTTTCCCGTCTTTTTCGGACGACTATTCCAAAGGGGTAACCTGAAGGAATAGGGGCCTGAAGACACGAGGCATTCTTAAACCAGCACTGGGCTGCACGGCCTTCTGTTGTGATCAGGTTATATTCGAGTCAAAAAGCCAGAGCATCCGCTTCCATCCTATGGAGCACGAGCTAAATCGGAAGAGGCAGGGGATACACCTACGCCTATCGGCGCACGTTCCCCGCGGCAGGCTGCTTCACCCATTTGCACCCGACTGGAGACGGCACTGAGCAAGCTTTTTGTCAGGAGTGGGATTCGAACCCACGCCTCCAGGGGAGACTGCGACCTTAACGCAGCGCCTTAGACCGCTCGGCCATCCTGACGCTGGCCCCTAATCCCGGGGCGGTCTGATGAGCCACCGCGATCCCACTACGCTCCTCGAGTATCGCACTGTTATTAATACTACATTGTGACTCCAGCATTAAAATGTTTGGAAAATGTGTCGGCTTTTATAATCCAGTGTAGAGCAGCATGTGATGATTTGTGCTACAACACCAAGCGCTCAAAGTGACGTCTGCGTTTGTCGTTGAAACTTTCAACTCTTTCATCACTTATGTAGGAAATAAAAAGAGCAGTTGTGCGCCACGCGCAGAGCGGCCGTCAGCAGAGTGGCGCAGCGGAAGCGTGCTGGGCCCATAACCCAGAGGTCGATGGATCGAAACCATCCTCTGCTACGTGTGTCCTATGCATGATTCATAATCATGCCATTGGGTTAGCAAAGTGCCTTCAAATAGTCTGCATCTCCCTTTCTTTAAGTTCTGTCCTGAGTTTCTCTCTCGTGTGTGTTTGTGCAAGCTTGACACTTGCGGGACTCTTTAATCTTCACCAATACGGAGATGACCAAATGTGTCTTCGGTTGTTCTGAGGTCTTTGATAGTTTCTTCGAATGCTTCAACTGAACCTCGAAATCGAAGCAGTTATGTTTATATTGATTTCTCGCGTTAATCATTACGAACCAGGAACAGCCAGCACACTCGGTCGCATTAGTAATTATGTCACGTCTCTACTTAGCAGAGCATTCAAAGGCCCACTGGAAGTAGTAAAGCACTAAAACACTGCAAAACTGAACTCGGGAAAATCATACTGGGAGCTCTGAGCGATGTCTGCATCCAAGCCATCCAATACGGACTCTGAAACCTTGGAATATCAACACTATGATGCGCTACCTTTTACCTGGAGCAAAACGATGGAATTAGAAGAATGCTTACCGCAGGATACAACTGTGCCGCTGTTATTTGGAGCACGGTTTTCACTTGCATGAAAACTACAGCAGAACGTAGAAGGATGATCACTGAGAAGTCCACAATGCTGAGGAGATTGTAGGTCGTACATTTCAATGATTACTGACATTTGCGCTGCTGGAGGTACAGTAATCAACAAAGAACAGGGTGTGCTACTCTCGAATCCGGTCAGCACATGATGAAAAGCCAGGAAGTATACCTTGTCAAATTGCCGTCAACAGGGACAAGTTAACCACCTGCGCCACCGGCGCCCGGCTAGCTCAGTCGGTAGAGCATGAGACTCTTAATCTCAGGGTCGTGGGTTCGAGCCCCACGTTGGGCGGTGCCCGTCTCCTTATTAACAAAGTTTCCCGCTCATCCTTGAACCTCTTACACCTCGATGGTACCGAGCACTGCGTTTTAATGCACAGGTGTGATCAAACTGAGATGAAAAGGGCGTATCTAGCTCCTTGCCCGAGAGATAAATCAAAGGTTCCGCAGATAATCCCTTGGCTCCGGTCACCCGGACGCAGATAGGAGCTGCAGCCATCATAACTTGTATGAAAACTAAGAAGAGCTCCTGTCTATTTACAGTTTCATTTACTCTAGCGTTTCCTTAAACATTGCGTGTACGAAGGCTAAGAAATTGGAGAGCTATTCTAATACAATAACTATTAGGAATCTTTTCGGCATAACAGTTTCACTGTGATTTTGCAGGTAACACGTACGTTGGGAAAACATTTTGAACGCGATCAATAACCGCACTGGAAAAATGTGGGAAAGAAAGGGCGAAAAGCGACTCTTCAACATGTGGAAATATCTTCCTGAGCGGAGCCCTCTTCTCGAAGCTCAACACTCTGCAAGAGTCACTTCTCCCAACTTGCGCCCGCAGGTTTCCGTAGTGTGCCTGCAAAGAGCCATCCGCTTGAGACAGGTGCACCTCCCGATTTCATTGAACTAAGCTAGATGCACAATTTCTAATGCAGCCTTCATCACAATAGACAGTTCATTTCTCGAAAGCTTGTCGTAAAAAAAGGAAACAAAGAACGAAAACGTATAGCTGACAATCTTCTGAAGATGCAGATTCAGCTTTGGGGAAATGGACATTTTATGTATGCAGATGCTTTTCAAGCGCTGGTTTTAGAACGTCGCTGTGCTTCCAGCATCCTTTTCAGCCTTCTAAACTGGCTACCGAGGTGCCGATCACATTGTAAAGCGGTTGAGAGGCCGGAGCTGCTCAAACCGCTCTTGCCGTTTCCCATCAATCAAAAGCACTATGTTGTTTCTTTGTATGGAAAGCTTTTCAAGTCTGGCATCGACACGCACCTTTCCTGAAACGTCCAAAAGGTGAATGCTTCGCAAAGAAATCCAGTCTACCTTCAGGGGGCATGATGTTGAAATCGGAATGAGCCCTGGGTGGGCTTGAAGCAGCAGCTGTTCAGTTAACAGCTGCACAGAAACGCACCCCGCTTGCTTTGTATCATTCGCAAGTTTGTGGTTAAAGAGTAAAAAAGGCTGGAATTCTTCTGCCAGCCGGCAGGATTTCTTCTGCACTCACCCAGAAAAGCCAAGAATTGTATTTCATCTTTCGCAAGCTGTATTTTCCAGGAGGAGAATGAATACTTGCATTAAACTGAATCAAGCCGACAGAGACGCACAGCCGTTGTTTTTCTCCATGGGAAGTTTTTCGTTAAGGAAAAACACCGTTGTCATTTTCTTGCCAGCCGGCGGTATTTCTTGTGCAGCGATGAGCCCGATTTGTATTTCGTATTTCGCAAGTTGTGTGAATTTCTTGAAGTTGAAAGTGAATTCGCTCCAGAAAAGAAATGTCGCTTGAAAGCCGTGGCTGTTTGTTAAACCGCAGGACCTGAGCTTGCGTTCTGTTTCTCATGGTGTTCGCAAAGGCGATTCCTGCCTTTAAAACTGCTGTGTCTGCGACTGAAAGTGGCGTGTGTCGCAGCTTCTAAAGTCTTGTTGACGCTCCTCGATGTTGCTTTCTCTCTGCCTAAGGAAGTTCGATTGTCGCGTCGGAACGGGGAGACCTAATCCTTCCAGCTTTAAGTCACCCTTCAGTCTTCTGAAGGGTGTCCGAGTGCTAGCATGTCATTTGGCTTTTTTGGGGGGGAAACGGAGAGCGACATTGAAAAAGGTTACCGCCGCCGCCTCGCCCTCCGTGTTAAATGATCGCAAGCCGGCGGCGGCGGCGCTCCCTATAGTCGTGGCCGAGCGGTTAAGGCGCTGGGCTAGAAAGCCATTGGGGTCTCCCCGCGTCGGCTCGAATCCTGCCGACTACGGCGCCCTTCTCCTGTCGCTTCGGCCTGCCCAGAAAAAGGCGGAGTGCCGTTTCTCTCTTCCTGCTTCTTGTACAAACGCTAAATCGCTTGGACCTGCTGCCTTGGAAGTAATGTCTTCAACATCCACCAGTGACATTTCACAGCTGGAAGCACACTGCCACGCTTTTGGCATTGGCATGTCTTGCGCCCTACTTCCAGCCTTTGAAGACCTAAGTATTCAAACTGAAAGAACCGGCTGAATGAGTGTTTGCAGTGCACCAGGAGGAGCAGGGACCATAGCATTGGAGGGGTGAGGATGGCGGAGATGGAAACGTTTTCATGCGCTCCTCTGGGAGGAATGAAAAGAAAAGACGAAACCGGAAACAGTAGTAGCCGCAAGAGGAAGTGTCTTCAAGCGCCAAGCAAGCGCTCCTCGTTAGTATAGTGGTGCGTATCCCCGCCTGTCACGTGGGAGACCAGGGATGGATTGCTTGACGGCGAGCCAGGTTGCTTTTCTCCCATCAGATTCCAACCGCTAATGCTAACGCAGTGTGTGGGAGCTTACATGCTTTTCCTTTCCCGTCTTTTTCGGACGACTATTCCAAAGGGGTAACCTGAAGGAATAGGGGCCTGAAGACACGAGGCATTCTTAAACCAGCACTGGGCTGCACGGCCTTCTGTTGTGATCAGGTTATATTCGAGTCAAAAAGCCAGAGCATCCGCTTCCATCCTATGGAGCACGAGCTAAATCGGAAGAGGCAGGGGATACACCTACGCCTATCGGCGCACGTTCCCCGCGGCAGGCTGCTTCACCCATTTGCACCCGACTGGAGACGGCACTGAGCAAGCTTTTTGTCAGGAGTGGGATTCGAACCCACGCCTCCAGGGGAGACTGCGACCTTAACGCAGCGCCTTAGACCGCTCGGCCATCCTGACGCTGGCCCCTACTCCCGGGGCGGTCTGATGAGCCACCGCGATCCCACTACGCTCCTCGAGTATCGCACTGTTATTAATACTACATTGTGACTCCAGCATTAAAATGTTTGGAAAATGTGTCGGCTTTTATAATCCAGTGTAGAGCAGCATGTGATGATTTGTGCTACAACACCAAGCGCTCAAAGTGACGTCTGCGTTTGTCGTTGAAACTTTCAACTCTTTCATCACTTATGTAGGAAATAAAAAGAGCAGTTGTGCGCCACGCGCAGAGCGGCCGTCAGCAGAGTGGCGCAGCGGAAGCGTGCTGGGCCCATAACCCAGAGGTCGATGGATCGAAACCATCCTCTGCTACGTGTGTCCTATGCATGATTCATAATCATGCCATTGGGTTAGCAAAGTGCCTTCAAATAGTCTGCATCTCCCTTTCTTTAAGTTCTGTCCTGAGTTTCTCTCTCGTGTGTGTTTGTGCAAGCTTGACACTTGCGGGACTCTTTAATCTTCACCAATACGGAGATGACCAAATGTGTCTTCGGTTGTTCTGAGGTCTTTGATAGTTTCTTCGAATGCTTCAACTGAACCTCGAAATCGAAGCAGTTATGTTTATATTGATTTCTCGCGTTAATCATTACGAACCAGGAACAGCCAGCACACTCGGTCGCATTAGTAATTATGTCACGTCTCTACTTAGCAGAGCATTCAAAGGCCCACTGGAAGTAGTAAAGCACTAAAACACTGCAAAACTGAACTCGGGAAAATCATACTGGGAGCTCTGAGCGATGTCTGCATCCAAGCCATCCAATACGGACTCTGAAACCTTGGAATATCAACACTATGATGCGCTACCTTTTACCTGGAGCAAAACGATGGAATTAGAAGAATGCTTACCGCAGGATACAACTGTGCCGCTGTTATTTGGAGCACGGTTTTCACTTGCATGAAAACTACAGCAGAACGTAGAAGGATGATCACTGAGAAGTCCACAATGCTGAGGAGATTGTAGGTCGTACATTTCAATGATTACTGACATTTGCGCTGCTGGAGGTACAGTAATCAACAAAGAACAGGGTGTGCTACTCTCGAATCCGGTCAGCACATGATGAAAAGCCAGGAAGTATACCTTGTCAAATTGCCGTCAACAGGGACAAGTTAACCACCTGCGCCACCGGCGCCCGGCTAGCTCAGTCGGTAGAGCATGAGACTCTTAATCTCAGGGTCGTGGGTTCGAGCCCCACGTTGGGCGGTGCCCGTCTCCTTATTAACAAAGTTTCCCGCTCATCCTTGAACCTCTTACACCTCGATGGTACCGAGCACTGCGTTTTAATGCACAGGTGTGATCAAACTGAGATGAAAAGGGCGTATCTAGCTCCTTGCCCGAGAGATAAATCAAAGGTTCCGCAGATAATCCCTTGGCTCCGGTCACCCGGACGCAGATAGGAGCTGCAGCCATCATAACTTGTATGAAAACTAAGAAGAGCTCCTGTCTATTTACAGTTTCATTTACTCTAGCGTTTCCTTAAACATTGCGTGTACGAAGGCTAAGAAATTGGAGAGCTATTCTAATACAATAACTATTAGGAATCTTTTCGCCATAACAGTTTCACTGTGATTTTGCAGGTAACACGTACGTTGGGAAAACATTTTGAACGCGATCAATAACCGCACTGGAAAAATGTGGGAAAGAAAGGGCGAAAAGCGACTCTTCAACATGTGGAAATATCTTCCTGAGCGGAGCCCTCTTCTCGAAGCTCAACACTCTGCAAGAGTCACTTCTCCCAACTTGCGCCCGCAGGTTTCCGTAGTGTGCCTGCAAAGAGCCATCCGCTTGAGACAGGCGCACCTCCCGATTTCATTGAACTAAGCTAGATGCACAATTTCTAATGCAGCCTTCATCACAATAGACAGTTCATTTCTCGAAAGCTTGTCATGTAAAAAAAGGAAACAAAGAACGAAAACGTATAGCTGACAATCTTCTGAAGCTGCAGATTCAGCTTTGGGGAAATGGACATTTTATGTATGCAGATGCTTTTCAAGCGCTGGTTTTAGAACGTCGCTGTGCTTCCAGCATCCTTTTCAGCCTTCTAAACTGGCTACCGAGGTGGCGATCACTTTGTAAAGCGGTTGAGAGGCCGGAGCTGCTCAAACCGCTCTTGCCGTTTCCCATCAATCAAAAGCACTATGTTGTTTCTTTGTATGGAAAGCTTTTCAAGTCTGGCATCGACACGCACCTTTCCTGAAACGTCCAAAGGGTGAATGCTTCGCAAAGAAATCCAGTCTACCTTCAGGGGGCATGATGTTGAAATCGGAATGAGCCCTGGGTGGGCTTGAAGCAGCAGCTGTTCAGTTAACAGCTGCACAGAAACGCACCCCGCTTGCTTTGTATCATTCGCAAGTTTCTGGTTAAAGAGTAAAAAAGGCTGGAATTCTTCTGCCAGCCGGCAGGATTTCTTCTGCACTCACCCAGAAAAGCCAAGAATTGTATTTCATCTTTCGCAAGCTGTATTTTCCAGGAGGAGAATGAATACTTGCATTAAACTGAATCAAGCCGACAGAGACGCACAGCCGTTGTTTTTCTCCATGGGAAGTTTTTCGTTAAGGAAAAACACCGTTGTCATTTTCTTGCCAGCCGGCGGTATTTCTTGTGCAGCGATGAGCCCGATTTGTATTTCGTATTTCGCAAGTTGTGTGAATTTCTTGAAGTTGAAAGTGAATTCGCTCCAGAAAAGAAATGTCCAGTCGCATGAAAGCCGTGGCTGTTTGTTAAACCGCAGGACCTGAGCTTGCGTTCTGTTTCTCATGGCGTTCGCAAAGGCGATTCCTGCCTTTAAAACTGCTGTGTCTGCGACTGAAAGTGGCGTGTGTCGCAGCTTCTAAAGTCTTGTTGACGCTCCTCGATGTTGCTTTCTCTCTGCCTAAGGAAGTTCGATTGTCGCGTCGGAACGGGGAGACCTAATCCTTCCAGCTTTAAGCCACCCTTCAGTCTTCTGAAGGGTGTCCGAGTGCTAGCATGTGATTTGGCTTTTTTGGGGGGGAAACGGAGAGCGACATTGAAAAAGGTTACCGCCGCCGCCTCGCCCTCCGTGTTAAATGATCGCAAGCCGGCGGCGGCGGCGCTCCCTGTAGTCGTGGCCGAGCGGTTAAGGCGAAGGGCTAGAAAGCCATTGGGGACTCCCCGCGTCGGCTCGAATCCTGCCGACTACGGCGCCCTTCTCCTGTCGCTTCGGCCTGCCCAGAAAAAGGCGGAGTGCCGTTTCTCTCTTCCTGCTTCTTGTACAAACGCTTAATCGCTTGGACCTGCTGCCTTGGAAGTAATGTCTTTAACATCCACCAGTGACATTTCACAGCTGGAAGCACACAGCCACGCTTTTGGCATTGGCATGTCTTGCGCCCTACTTCCAGCCTTTGAAGACCTAATTATTCAAACTGAAAGAACCGGCTGAATGAGTGTTTGCAGTGCACCAGGAGGAGCAGGGACCATAGCATTGGAGGGGTGAGGATGGCGGAGATGGAAACGTTTTCATGCGCTCCTCTGGGAGGAATGAAAAGAAAAGACGAAACCGGAAACAGTAGTAGCCGCAAGAGGAAGTGTCTTCAAGCGCCAAGCAAGCGCTCCTCGTTAGTATAGTGGTGCGTATCCCCGCCTGTCACGTGGGAGACCAGGGATGGATTGCTTGACGGCGAGCCAGGTTGCTTTTCTCCCATCAGATTCCAACCGCTAATGCTAACGCAGTGTGTGGGAGCTTACATGCTTTTCCTTTCCCGTCTTTTTCGGACGACTATTCCAAAGGGGTAACCTGAAGGAATAGGGGCCTGAAGACACGAGGCATTCTTAAACCAGCACTGGGCTGCACGGCCTTCTGTTGTGATCAGGTTATATTCGAGTCAAAAAGCCAGAGCATCCGCTTCCATCCTATGGAGCACGAGCTAAATCGGAAGAGGCAGGGGATACACCTACGCCTATCGGCGCACGTTCCCCGCGGCAGGCTGCTTCACCCATTTGCACCCGACTGGAGACGGCACTGAGCAAGCTTTTTGTCAGGAGTGGGATTCGAACCCACGCCTCCAGGGGAGACTGCGACCTTAACGCAGCGCCTTAGACCGCTCGGCCATCCTGACGCTGGCCCCTAATCCCGGGGCGGTCTGATGAGCCACCGCGATCCCACTACGCTCCTCGAGTATCGCACTGTTATTAATACTACATTGTGACTCCAGCATTAAAATGTTTGGAAAATGTGTCGGCTTTTATAATCCAGTGTAGAGCAGCATGTGATGATTTGTGCTACAACACCAAGCGCTCAAAGTGACGTCTGCGTTTGTCGTTGAAACTTTCAACTCTTTCATCACTTATGTAGGAAATAAAAAGAGCAGTTGTGCGCCACGCGCAGAGCGGCCGTCAGCAGAGTGGCGCAGCGGAAGCGTGCTGGGCCCATAACCCAGAGGTCGATGGATCGAAACCATCCTCTGCTACGTGTGTCCTATGCATGATTCATAATCATGCCATTGGGTTAGCAAAGTGCCTTCAAATAGTCTGCATCTCCCTTTCTTTAAGTTCTGTCCTGAGTTTCTCTCTCGTGTGTGTTTGTGCAAGCTTGACACTTGCGGGACTCTTTAATCTTCACCAATACGGAGATGACCAAATGTGTCTTCGGTTGTTCTGAGGTCTTTGATAGTTTCTTCGAATGCTTCAACTGAACCTCGAAATCGAAGCAGTTATGTTTATATTGATTTCTCGCGTTAATCATTACGAACCAGGAACAGCCAGCACACTCGGTCGCATTAGTAATTATGTCACGTCTCTACTTAGCAGAGCATTCAAAGGCCCACTGGAAGTAGTAAAGCACTAAAACACTGCAAAACTGAACTCGGGAAAATCATACTGGGAGCTCTGAGCGATGTCTGCATCCAAGCCATCCAATACGGACTCTGAAACCTTGGAATATCAACACTATGATGCGCTACCTTTTACCTGGAGCAAAACGATGGAATTAGAAGAATGCTTACCGCAGGATACAACTGTGCCGCTGTTATTTGGAGCACGGTTTTCACTTGCATGAAAACTACAGCAGAACGTAGAAGGATGATCACTGAGAAGTCCACAATGCTGAGGAGATTGTAGGTCGTACATTTCAATGATTACTGACATTTGCGCTGCTGGAGGTACAGTAATCAACAAAGAACAGGGTGTGCTACTCTCGAATCCGGTCAGCACATGATGAAAAGCCAGGAAGTATACCTTGTCAAATTGCCGTCAACAGGGACAAGTTAACCACCTGCGCCACCGGCGCCCGGCTAGCTCAGTCGGTAGAGCATGAGACTCTTAATCTCAGGGTCGTGGGTTCGAGCCCCACGTTGGGCGGTGCCCGTCTCCTTATTAACAAAGTTTCCCGCTCATCCTTGAACCTCTTACACCTCGATGGTACCGAGCACTGCGTTTTAATGCACAGGTGTGATCAAACTGAGATGAAAAGGGCGTATCTAGCTCCTTGCCCGAGAGATAAATCAAAGGTTCCGCAGATAATCCCTTGGCTCCGGTCACCCGGACGCAGATAGGAGCTGCAGCCATCATAACTTGTATGAAAACTAAGAAGAGCTCCTGTCTATTTACAGTTTCATTTACTCTAGCGTTTCCTTAAACATTGCGTGTACGAAGGCTAAGAAATTGGAGAGCTATTCTAATACAATAACTATTAGGAATCTTTTCGCCATAACAGTTTCACTGTGATTTTGCAGGTAACACGTACGTTGGGAAAACATTTTGAACGCGATCAATAACCGCACTGGAAAAATGTGGGAAAGAAAGGGCGAAAAGCGACTCTTCAACATGTGGAAATATCTTCCTGAGCGGAGCCCTCTTCTCGAAGCTCAACACTCTGCAAGAGTCACTTCTCCCAACTTGCGCCCGCAGGTTTCCGTAGTGTGCCTGCAAAGAGCCATCCGCTTGAGACAGGCGCACCTCCCGATTTCATTGAACTAAGCTAGATGCACAATTTCTAATGCAGCCTTCATCACAATAGACAGTTCATTTCTCGAAAGCTTGTCATGTAAAAAAAGGAAACAAAGAACGAAAACGTATAGCTGACAATCTTCTGAAGCTGCAGATTCAGCTTTGGGGAAATGGACATTTTATGTATGCAGATGCTTTTCAAGCGCTGGTTTTAGAACGTCGCTGTGCTTCCAGCATCCTTTTCAGCCTTCTAAACTGGCTACCGAGGTGGCGATCACTTTGTAAAGCGGTTGAGAGGCCGGAGCTGCTCAAACCGCTCTTGCCGTTTCCCATCAATCAAAAGCACTATGTTGTTTCTTTGTATGGAAAGCTTTTCAAGTCTGGCATCGACACGCACCTTTCCTGAAACGTCCAAAGGGTGAATGCTTCGCAAAGAAATCCAGTCTACCTTCAGGGGGCATGATGTTGAAATCGGAATGAGCCCTGGGTGGGCTTGAAGCAGCAGCTGTTCAGTTAACAGCTGCACAGAAACGCACCCCGCTTGCTTTGTATCATTCGCAAGTTTCTGGTTAAAGAGTAAAAAAGGCTGGAATTCTTCTGCCAGCCGGCAGGATTTCTTCTGCACTCACCCAGAAAAGCCAAGAATTGTATTTCATCTTTCGCAAGCTGTATTTTCCAGGAGGAGAATGAATACTTGCATTAAACTGAATCAAGCCGACAGAGACGCACAGCCGTTGTTTTTCTCCATGGGAAGTTTTTCGTTAAGGAAAAACACCGTTGTCATTTTCTTGCCAGCCGGCGGTATTTCTTGTGCAGCGATGAGCCCGATTTGTATTTCGTATTTCGCAAGTTGTGTGAATTTCTTGAAGTTGAAAGTGAATTCGCTCCAGAAAAGAAATGTCCAGTCGCATGAAAGCCGTGGCTGTTTGTTAAACCGCAGGACCTGAGCTTGCGTTCTGTTTCTCATGGCGTTCGCAAAGGCGATTCCTGCCTTTAAAACTGCTGTGTCTGCGACTGAAAGTGGCGTGTGTCGCAGCTTCTAAAGTCTTGTTGACGCTCCTCGATGTTGCTTTCTCTCTGCCTAAGGAAGTTCGATTGTCGCGTCGGAACGGGGAGACCTAATCCTTCCAGCTTTAAGCCACCCTTCAGTCTTCTGAAGGGTGTCCGAGTGCTAGCATGTGATTTGGCTTTTTTGGGGGGGAAACGGAGAGCGACATTGAAAAAGGTTACCGCCGCCGCCTCGCCCTCCGTGTTAAATGATCGCAAGCCGGCGGCGGCGGCGCTCCCTGTAGTCGTGGCCGAGCGGTTAAGGCGAAGGGCTAGAAAGCCATTGGGGACTCCCCGCGTCGGCTCGAATCCTGCCGACTACGGCGCCCTTCTCCTGTCGCTTCGGCCTGCCCAGAAAAAGGCGGAGTGCCGTTTCTCTCTTCCTGCTTCTTGTACAAACGCTTAATCGCTTGGACCTGCTGCCTTGGAAGTAATGTCTTTAACATCCACCAGTGACATTTCACAGCTGGAAGCACACAGCCACGCTTTTGGCATTGGCATGTCTTGCGCCCTACTTCCAGCCTTTGAAGACCTAATTATTCAAACTGAAAGAACCGGCTGAATGAGTGTTTGCAGTGCACCAGGAGGAGCAGGGACCATAGCATTGGAGGGGTGAGGATGGCGGAGATGGAAACGTTTTCATGCGCTCCTCTGGGAGGAATGAAAAGAAAAGACGAAACCGGAAACAGTAGTAGCCGCAAGAGGAAGTGTCTTCAAGCGCCAAGCAAGCGCTCCTCGTTAGTATAGTGGTGCGTATCCCCGCCTGTCACGTGGGAGACCAGGGATGGATTGCTTGACGGCGAGCCAGGTTGCTTTTCTCCCATCAGATTCCAACCGCTAATGCTAACGCAGTGTGTGGGAGCTTACATGCTTTTCCTTTCCCGTCTTTTTCGGACGACTATTCCAAAGGGGTAACCTGAAGGAATAGGGGCCTGAAGACACGAGGCATTCTTAAACCAGCACTGGGCTGCACGGCCTTCTGTTGTGATCAGGTTATATTCGAGTCAAAAAGCCAGAGCATCCGCTTCCATCCTATGGAGCACGAGCTAAATCGGAAGAGGCAGGGGATACACCTACGCCTATCGGCGCACGTTCCCCGCGGCAGGCTGCTTCACCCATTTGCACCCGACTGGAGACGGCACTGAGCAAGCTTTTTGTCAGGAGTGGGATTCGAACCCACGCCTCCAGGGGAGACTGCGACCTTAACGCAGCGCCTTAGACCGCTCGGCCATCCTGACGCTGGCCCCTAATCCCGGGGCGGTCTGATGAGCCACCGCGATCCCACTACGCTCCTCGAGTATCGCACTGTTATTAATACTACATTGTGACTCCAGCATTAAAATGTTTGGAAAATGTGTCGGCTTTTATAATCCAGTGTAGAGCAGCATGTGATGATTTGTGCTACAACACCAAGCGCTCAAAGTGACGTCTGCGTTTGTCGTTGAAACTTTCAACTCTTTCATCACTTATGTAGGAAATAAAAAGAGCAGTTGTGCGCCACGCGCAGAGCGGCCGTCAGCAGAGTGGCGCAGCGGAAGCGTGCTGGGCCCATAACCCAGAGGTCGATGGATCGAAACCATCCTCTGCTACGTGTGTCCTATGCATGATTCATAATCATGCCATTGGGTTAGCAAAGTGCCTTCAAATAGTCTGCATCTCCCTTTCTTTAAGTTCTGTCCTGAGTTTCTCTCTCGTGTGTGTTTGTGCAAGCTTGACACTTGCGGGACTCTTTAATCTTCACCAATACGGAGAT
The DNA here is from genome assembly GCF_040954835.1 of Lepisosteus oculatus. NCBI lineage: Eukaryota > Metazoa > Chordata > Actinopteri > Semionotiformes > Lepisosteidae > Lepisosteus > Lepisosteus oculatus. The sequence continues at coordinate 909,352 of NW_027167923.1, read as the reverse complement.
GACCAAATGTGTCTTCGGTTGTTCTGAGGTCTTTGATAGTTTCTTCGAATGCTTCAACTGAACCTCGAAATCGAAGCAGTTATGTTTATATTGATTTCTCGCGTTAATCATTACGAACCAGGAACAGCCAGCACACTCGGTCGCATTAGTAATTATGTCACGTCTCTACTTAGCAGAGCATTCAAAGGCCCACTGGAAGTAGTAAAGCACTAAAACACTGCAAAACTGAACTCGGGAAAATCATACTGGGAGCTCTGAGCGATGTCTGCATCCAAGCCATCCAATACGGACTCTGAAACCTTGGAATATCAACACTATGATGCGCTACCTTTTACCTGGAGCAAAACGATGGAATTAGAAGAATGCTTACCGCAGGATACAACTGTGCCGCTGTTATTTGGAGCACGGTTTTCACTTGCATGAAAACTACAGCAGAACGTAGAAGGATGATCACTGAGAAGTCCACAATGCTGAGGAGATTGTAGGTCGTACATTTCAATGATTACTGACATTTGCGCTGCTGGAGGTACAGTAATCAACAAAGAACAGGGTGTGCTACTCTCGAATCCGGTCAGCACATGATGAAAAGCCAGGAAGTATACCTTGTCAAATTGCCGTCAACAGGGACAAGTTAACCACCTGCGCCACCGGCGCCCGGCTAGCTCAGTCGGTAGAGCATGAGACTCTTAATCTCAGGGTCGTGGGTTCGAGCCCCACGTTGGGCGGTGCCCGTCTCCTTATTAACAAAGTTTCCCGCTCATCCTTGAACCTCTTACACCTCGATGGTACCGAGCACTGCGTTTTAATGCACAGGTGTGATCAAACTGAGATGAAAAGGGCGTATCTAGCTCCTTGCCCGAGAGATAAATCAAAGGTTCCGCAGATAATCCCTTGGCTCCGGTCACCCGGACGCAGATAGGAGCTGCAGCCATCATAACTTGTATGAAAACTAAGAAGAGCTCCTGTCTATTTACAGTTTCATTTACTCTAGCGTTTCCTTAAACATTGCGTGTACGAAGGCTAAGAAATTGGAGAGCTATTCTAATACAATAACTATTAGGAATCTTTTCGCCATAACAGTTTCACTGTGATTTTGCAGGTAACACGTACGTTGGGAAAACATTTTGAACGCGATCAATAACCGCACTGGAAAAATGTGGGAAAGAAAGGGCGAAAAGCGACTCTTCAACATGTGGAAATATCTTCCTGAGCGGAGCCCTCTTCTCGAAGCTCAACACTCTGCAAGAGTCACTTCTCCCAACTTGCGCCCGCAGGTTTCCGTAGTGTGCCTGCAAAGAGCCATCCGCTTGAGACAGGCGCACCTCCCGATTTCATTGAACTAAGCTAGATGCACAATTTCTAATGCAGCCTTCATCACAATAGACAGTTCATTTCTCGAAAGCTTGTCATGTAAAAAAAGGAAACAAAGAACGAAAACGTATAGCTGACAATCTTCTGAAGCTGCAGATTCAGCTTTGGGGAAATGGACATTTTATGTATGCAGATGCTTTTCAAGCGCTGGTTTTAGAACGTCGCTGTGCTTCCAGCATCCTTTTCAGCCTTCTAAACTGGCTACCGAGGTGGCGATCACTTTGTAAAGCGGTTGAGAGGCCGGAGCTGCTCAAACCGCTCTTGCCGTTTCCCATCAATCAAAAGCACTATGTTGTTTCTTTGTATGGAAAGCTTTTCAAGTCTGGCATCGACACGCACCTTTCCTGAAACGTCCAAAGGGTGAATGCTTCGCAAAGAAATCCAGTCTACCTTCAGGGGGCATGATGTTGAAATCGGAATGAGCCCTGGGTGGGCTTGAAGCAGCAGCTGTTCAGTTAACAGCTGCACAGAAACGCACCCCGCTTGCTTTGTATCATTCGCAAGTTTCTGGTTAAAGAGTAAAAAAGGCTGGAATTCTTCTGCCAGCCGGCAGGATTTCTTCTGCACTCACCCAGAAAAGCCAAGAATTGTATTTCATCTTTCGCAAGCTGTATTTTCCAGGAGGAGAATGAATACTTGCATTAAACTGAATCAAGCCGACAGAGACGCACAGCCGTTGTTTTTCTCCATGGGAAGTTTTTCGTTAAGGAAAAACACCGTTGTCATTTTCTTGCCAGCCGGCGGTATTTCTTGTGCAGCGATGAGCCCGATTTGTATTTCGTATTTCGCAAGTTGTGTGAATTTCTTGAAGTTGAAAGTGAATTCGCTCCAGAAAAGAAATGTCGCTTGAAAGCCGTGGCTGTTTGTTAAACCGCAGGACCTGAGCTTGCGTTCTGTTTCTCATGGCGTTCGCAAAGGCGATTCCTGCCTTTAAAACTGCTGTGTCTGCGACTGAAAGTGGCGTGTGTCGCAGCTTCTAAAGTCTTGTTGACGCTCCTCGATGTTGCTTTCTCTCTGCCTAAGGAAGTTCGATTGTCGCGTCGGAACGGGGAGACCTAATCCTTCCAGCTTTAAGCCACCCTTCAGTCTTCTGAAGGGTGTCCGAGTGCTAGCATGTGATTTGGCTTTTTTGGGGGGGAAACGGAGAGCGACATTGAAAAAGGTTACCGCCGCCGCCTCGCCCTCCGTGTTAAATGATCGCAAGCCGGCGGCGGCGGCGCTCCCTGTAGTCGTGGCCGAGCGGTTAAGGCGAAGGGCTAGAAAGCCATTGGGGACTCCCCGCGTCGGCTCGAATCCTGCCGACTACGGCGCCCTTCTCCTGTCGCTTCGGCCTGCCCAGAAAAAGGCGGAGTGCCGTTTCTCTCTTCCTGCTTCTTGTACAAACGCTTAATCGCTTGGACCTGCTGCCTTGGAAGTAATGTCTTTAACATCCACCAGTGACATTTCACAGCTGGAAGCACACAGCCACGCTTTTGGCATTGGCATGTCTTGCGCCCTACTTCCAGCCTTTGAAGACCTAATTATTCAAACTGAAAGAACCGGCTGAATGAGTGTTTGCAGTGCACCAGGAGGAGCAGGGACCATAGCATTGGAGGGGTGAGGATGGCGGAGATGGAAACGTTTTCATGCGCTCCTCTGGGAGGAATGAAAAGAAAAGACGAAACCGGAAACAGTAGTAGCCGCAAGAGGAAGTGTCTTCAAGCGCCAAGCAAGCGCTCCTCGTTAGTATAGTGGTGCGTATCCCCGCCTGTCACGTGGGAGACCAGGGATGGATTGCTTGACGGCGAGCCAGGTTGCTTTTCTCCCATCAGATTCCAACCGCTAATGCTAACGCAGTGTGTGGGAGCTTACATGCTTTTCCTTTCCCGTCTTTTTCGGACGACTATTCCAAAGGGGTAACCTGAAGGAATAGGGGCCTGAAGACACGAGGCATTCTTAAACCAGCACTGGGCTGCACGGCCTTCTGTTGTGATCAGGTTATATTCGAGTCAAAAAGCCAGAGCATCCGCTTCCATCCTATGGAGCACGAGCTAAATCGGAAGAGGCAGGGGATACACCTACGCCTATCGGCGCACGTTCCCCGCGGCAGGCTGCTTCACCCATTTGCACCCGACTGGAGACGGCACTGAGCAAGCTTTTTGTCAGGAGTGGGATTCGAACCCACGCCTCCAGGGGAGACTGCGACCTTAACGCAGCGCCTTAGACCGCTCGGCCATCCTGACGCTGGCCCCTAATCCCGGGGCGGTCTGATGAGCCACCGCGATCCCACTACGCTCCTCGAGTATCGCACTGTTATTAATACTACATTGTGACTCCAGCATTAAAATGTTTGGAAAATGTGTCGGCTTTTATAATCCAGTGTAGAGCAGCATGTGATGATTTGTGCTACAACACCAAGCGCTCAAAGTGACGTCTGCGTTTGTCGTTGAAACTTTCAACTCTTTCATCACTTATGTAGGAAATAAAAAGAGCAGTTGTGCGCCACGCGCAGAGCGGCCGTCAGCAGAGTGGCGCAGCGGAAGCGTGCTGGGCCCATAACCCAGAGGTCGATGGATCGAAACCATCCTCTGCTACGTGTGTCCTATGCATGATTCATAATCATGCCATTGGGTTAGCAAAGTGCCTTCAAATAGTCTGCATCTCCCTTTCTTTAAGTTCTGTCCTGAGTTTCTCTCTCGTGTGTGTTTGTGCAAGCTTGACACTTGCGGGACTCTTTAATCTTCACCAATACGGAGATGACCAAATGTGTCTTCGGTTGTTCTGAGGTCTTTGATAGTTTCTTCGAATGCTTCAACTGAACCTCGAAATCGAAGCAGTTATGTTTATATTGATTTCTCGCGTTAATCATTACGAACCAGGAACAGCCAGCACACTCGGTCGCATTAGTAATTATGTCACGTCTCTACTTAGCAGAGCATTCAAAGGCCCACTGGAAGTAGTAAAGCACTAAAACACTGCAAAACTGAACTCGGGAAAATCATACTGGGAGCTCTGAGCGATGTCTGCATCCAAGCCATCCAATACGGACTCTGAAACCTTGGAATATCAACACTATGATGCGCTACCTTTTACCTGGAGCAAAACGATGGAATTAGAAGAATGCTTACCGCAGGATACAACTGTGCCGCTGTTATTTGGAGCACGGTTTTCACTTGCATGAAAACTACAGCAGAACGTAGAAGGATGATCACTGAGAAGTCCACAATGCTGAGGAGATTGTAGGTCGTACATTTCAATGATTACTGACATTTGCGCTGCTGGAGGTACAGTAATCAACAAAGAACAGGGTGTGCTACTCTCGAATCCGGTCAGCACATGATGAAAAGCCAGGAAGTATACCTTGTCAAATTGCCGTCAACAGGGACAAGTTAACCACCTGCGCCACCGGCGCCCGGCTAGCTCAGTCGGTAGAGCATGAGACTCTTAATCTCAGGGTCGTGGGTTCGAGCCCCACGTTGGGCGGTGCCCGTCTCCTTATTAACAAAGTTTCCCGCTCATCCTTGAACCTCTTACACCTCGATGGTACCGAGCACTGCGTTTTAATGCACAGGTGTGATCAAACTGAGATGAAAAGGGCGTATCTAGCTCCTTGCCCGAGAGATAAATCAAAGGTTCCGCAGATAATCCCTTGGCTCCGGTCACCCGGACGCAGATAGGAGCTGCAGCCATCATAACTTGTATGAAAACTAAGAAGAGCTCCTGTCTATTTACAGTTTCATTTACTCTAGCGTTTCCTTAAACATTGCGTGTACGAAGGCTAAGAAATTGGAGAGCTATTCTAATACAATAACTATTAGGAATCTTTTCGCCATAACAGTTTCACTGTGATTTTGCAGGTAACACGTACGTTGGGAAAACATTTTGAACGCGATCAATAACCGCACTGGAAAAATGTGGGAAAGAAAGGGCGAAAAGCGACTCTTCAACATGTGGAAATATCTTCCTGAGCGGAGCCCTCTTCTCGAAGCTCAACACTCTGCAAGAGTCACTTCTCCCAACTTGCGCCCGCAGGTTTCCGTAGTGTGCCTGCAAAGAGCCATCCGCTTGAGACAGGCGCACCTCCCGATTTCATTGAACTAAGCTAGATGCACAATTTCTAATGCAGCCTTCATCACAATAGACAGTTCATTTCTCGAAAGCTTGTCATGTAAAAAAAGGAAACAAAGAACGAAAACGTATAGCTGACAATCTTCTGAAGCTGCAGATTCAGCTTTGGGGAAATGGACATTTTATGTATGCAGATGCTTTTCAAGCGCTGGTTTTAGAACGTCGCTGTGCTTCCAGCATCCTTTTCAGCCTTCTAAACTGGCTACCGAGGTGGCGATCACTTTGTAAAGCGGTTGAGAGGCCGGAGCTGCTCAAACCGCTCTTGCCGTTTCCCATCAATCAAAAGCACTATGTTGTTTCTTTGTATGGAAAGCTTTTCAAGTCTGGCATCGACACGCACCTTTCCTGAAACGTCCAAAGGGTGAATGCTTCGCAAAGAAATCCAGTCTACCTTCAGGGGGCATGATGTTGAAATCGGAATGAGCCCTGGGTGGGCTTGAAGCAGCAGCTGTTCAGTTAACAGCTGCACAGAAACGCACCCCGCTTGCTTTGTATCATTCGCAAGTTTCTGGTTAAAGAGTAAAAAAGGCTGGAATTCTTCTGCCAGCCGGCAGGATTTCTTCTGCACTCACCCAGAAAAGCCAAGAATTGTATTTCATCTTTCGCAAGCTGTATTTTCCAGGAGGAGAATGAATACTTGCATTAAACTGAATCAAGCCGACAGAGACGCACAGCCGTTGTTTTTCTCCATGGGAAGTTTTTCGTTAAGGAAAAACACCGTTGTCATTTTCTTGCCAGCCGGCGGTATTTCTTGTGCAGCGATGAGCCCGATTTGTATTTCGTATTTCGCAAGTTGTGTGAATTTCTTGAAGTTGAAAGTGAATTCGCTCCAGAAAAGAAATGTCCAGTCGCATGAAAGCCGTGGCTGTTTGTTAAACCGCAGGACAGGACAGCTTGCGTTCTGTTTCTCATGGCGTTCGCAAAGGCGATTCCTGCCTTTAAAACTGCTGTGTCTGCGACTGAAAGTGGCGTGTGTCGCAGCTTCTAAAGTCTTGTTGACGCTCCTCGATGTTGCTTTCTCTCTGCCTAAGGAAGTTCGATTGTCGCGTCGGAACGGGGAGACCTAATCCTTCCAGCTTTAAGCCACCCTTCAGTCTTCTGAAGGGTGTCCGAGTGCTAGCATGTCATTTGGCTTTTTCGGGGGGGAAACGGAGAGCGACATTGAAAAAGGTTACCGCCGCCGCCTCGCCCTCCGTGTTAAATGATCGCAAGCCGGCGGCGGCGGCGCTCCCTGTAGTCGTGGCCGAGCGGTTAAGGCGAAGGGCTAGAAAGCCATTGGGGACTCCCCGCGTCGGCTCGAATCCTGCCGACTACGGCGCCCTTCTCCTGTCGCTTCGGCCTGCCCAGAAAAAGGCGGAGTGCCGTTTCTCTCTTCCTGCTTCTTGTACAAACGCTTAATCGCTTGGACCTGCTGCCTTGGAAGTAATGTCTTTAACATCCACCAGTGACATTTCACAGCTGGAAGCACACAGCCACGCTTTTGGCATTGGCATGTCTTGCGCCCTACTTCCAGCCTTTGAAGACCTAATTATTCAAACTGAAAGAACCGGCTGAATGAGTGTTTGCAGTGCACCAGGAGGAGCAGGGACCATAGCATTGGAGGGGTGAGGATGGCGGAGATGGAAACGTTTTCATGCGCTCCTCTGGGAGGAATGAAAAGAAAAGACGAAACCGGAAACAGTAGTAGCCGCAAGAGGAAGTGTCTTCAAGCGCCAAGCAAGCGCTCCTCGTTAGTATAGTGGTGCGTATCCCCGCCTGTCACGTGGGAGACCAGGGATGGATTGCTTGACGGCGAGCCAGGTTGCTTTTCTCCCATCAGATTCCAACCGCTAATGCTAACGCAGTGTGTGGGAGCTTACATGCTTTTCCTTTCCCGTCTTTTTCGGACGACTATTCCAAAGGGGTAACCTGAAGGAATAGGGGCCTGAAGACACGAGGCATTCTTAAACCAGCACTGGGCTGCACGGCCTTCTGTTGTGATCAGGTTATATTCGAGTCAAAAAGCCAGAGCATCCGCTTCCATCCTATGGAGCACGAGCTAAATCGGAAGAGGCAGGGGATACACCTACGCCTATCGGCGCACGTTCCCCGCGGCAGGCTGCTTCACCCATTTGCACCCGACTGGAGACGGCACTGAGCAAGCTTTTTGTCAGGAGTGGGATTCGAACCCACGCCTCCAGGGGAGACTGCGACCTTAACGCAGCGCCTTAGACCGCTCGGCCATCCTGACGCTGGCCCCTAATCCCGGGGCGGTCTGATGAGCCACCGCGATCCCACTACGCTCCTCGAGTATCGCACTGTTATTAATACTACATTGTGACTCCAGCATTAAAATGTTTGGAAAATGTGTCGGCTTTTATAATCCAGTGTAGAGCAGCATGTGATGATTTGTGCTACAACACCAAGCGCTCAAAGTGACGTCTGCGTTTGTCGTTGAAACTTTCAACTCTTTCATCACTTATGTAGGAAATAAAAAGAGCAGTTGTGCGCCACGCGCAGAGCGGCCGTCAGCAGAGTGGCGCAGCGGAAGCGTGCTGGGCCCATAACCCAGAGGTCGATGGATCGAAACCATCCTCTGCTACGTGTGTCCTATGCATGATTCATAATCATGCCATTGGGTTAGCAAAGTGCCTTCAAATAGTCTGCATCTCCCTTTCTTTAAGTTCTGTCCTGAGTTTCTCTCTCGTGTGTGTTTGTGCAAGCTTGACACTTGCGGGACTCTTTAATCTTCACCAATACGGAGATGACCAAATGTGTCTTCGGTTGTTCTGAGGTCTTTGATAGTTTCTTCGAATGCTTCAACTGAACCTCGAAATCGAAGCAGTTATGTTTATATTGATTTCTCGCGTTAATCATTACGAACCAGGAACAGCCAGCACACTCGGTCGCATTAGTAATTATGTCACGTCTCTACTTAGCAGAGCATTCAAAGGCCCACTGGAAGTAGTAAAGCACTAAAACACTGCAAAACTGAACTCGGGAAAATCATACTGGGAGCTCTGAGCGATGTCTGCATCCAAGCCATCCAATACGGACTCTGAAACCTTGGAATATCAACACTATGATGCGCTACCTTTTACCTGGAGCAAAACGATGGAATTAGAAGAATGCTTACCGCAGGATACAACTGTGCCGCTGTTATTTGGAGCACGGTTTTCACTTGCATGAAAACTACAGCAGAACGTAGAAGGATGATCACTGAGAAGTCCACAATGCTGAGGAGATTGTAGGTCGTACATTTCAATGATTACTGACATTTGCGCTGCTGGAGGTACAGTAATCAACAAAGAACAGGGTGTGCTACTCTCGAATCCGGTCAGCACATGATGAAAAGCCAGGAAGTATACCTTGTCAAATTGCCGTCAACAGGGACAAGTTAACCACCTGCGCCACCGGCGCCCGGCTAGCTCGGTCGGTAGAGCATGAGACTCTTAATCTCAGGGTCGTGGGTTCGAGCCCCACGTTGGGCGGTGCCCGTCTCCTTATTAACAAAGTTTCCCGCTCATCCTTGAACCTCTTACACCTCGATGGTACCGAGCACTGCGTTTTAATGCACAGGTGTGATCAAACTGAGATGAAAAGGGCGTATCTAGCTCCTTGCCCGAGAGATAAATCAAAGGTTCCGCAGATAATCCCTTGGCTCCGGTCACCCGGACGCAGATAGGAGCTGCAGCCATCATAACTTGTATGAAAACTAAGAAGAGCTCCTGTCTATTTACAGTTTCATTTACTCTAGCGTTTCCTTAAACATTGCGTGTACGAAGGCTAAGAAATTGGAGAGCTATTCTAATACAATAACTATTAGGAATCTTTTCGCCATAACAGTTTCACTGTGATTTTGCAGGTAACACGTACGTTGGGAAAACATTTTGAACGCGATCAATAACCGCACTGGAAAAATGTGGGAAAGAAAGGGCGAAAAGCGACTCTTCAACATGTGGAAATATCTTCCTGAGCGGAGCCCTCTTCTCGAAGCTCAACACTCTGCAAGAGTCACTTCTCCCAACTTGCGCCCGCAGGTTTCCGTAGTGTGCCTGCAAAGAGCCATCCGCTTGAGACAGGCGCACCTCCCGATTTCATTGAACTAAGCTAGATGCACAATTTCTAATGCAGCCTTCATCACAATAGACAGTTCATTTCTCGAAAGCTTGTCATGTAAAAAAAGGAAACAAAGAACGAAAACGTATAGCTGACAATCTTCTGAAGCTGCAGATTCAGCTTTGGGGAAATGGACATTTTATGTATGCAGATGCTTTTCAAGCGCTGGTTTTAGAACGTCGCTGTGCTTCCAGCATCCTTTTCAGCCTTCTAAACTGGCTACCGAGGTGGCGATCACTTTGTAAAGCGGTTGAGAGGCCGGAGCTGCTCAAACCGCTCTTGCCGTTTCCCATCAATCAAAAGCACTATGTTGTTTCTTTGTATGGAAAGCTTTTCAAGTCTGGCATCGACACGCACCTTTCCTGAAACGTCCAAAGGGTGAATGCTTCGCAAAGAAATCCAGTCTACCTTCAGGGGGCATGATGTTGAAATCGGAATGAGCCCTGGGTGGGCTTGAAGCAGCAGCTGTTCAGTTAACAGCTGCACAGAAACGCACCCCGCTTGCTTTGTATCATTCGCAAGTTTGTGGTTAAAGAGTAAAAAAGGCTGGAATTCTTCTGCCAGCCGGCAGGATTTCTTCTGCACTCACCCAGAAAAGCCAAGAATTGTATTTCATCTTTCGCAAGCTGTATTTTCCAGGAGGAGAATGAATACTTGCATTAAACTGAATCAAGCCGACAGAGACGCACAGCCGTTGTTTTTCTCCATGGGAAGTTTTTCGTTAAGGAAAAACACCGTTGTCATTTTCTTGCCAGCCGGCGGTATTTCTTGTGCAGCGATGAGCCCGATTTGTATTTCGTATTTCGCAAGTTGTGTGAATTTCTTGAAGTTGAAAGTGAATTCGCTCCAGAAAAGAAATGTCCAGTCGCATGAAAGCCGTGGCTGTTTGTTAAACCGCAGGACCTGAGCTTGCGTTCTGTTTCTCATGGCGTTCGCAAAGGCGATTCCTGCCTTTAAAACTGCTGTGTCTGCGACTGAAAGTGGCGTGTGTCGCAGCTTCTAAAGTCTTGTTGACGCTCCTCGATGTTGCTTTCTCTCTGCCTAAGGAAGTTCGATTGTCGCGTCGGAACGGGGAGACCTAATCCTTCCAGCTTTAAGCCACCCTTCAGTCTTCTGAAGGGTGTCCGAGTGCTAGCATGTGATTTGGCTTTTTTGGGGGGGAAACGGAGAGCGACATTGAAAAAGGTTACCGCCGCCGCCTCGCCCTCCGTGTTAAATGATCGCAAGCCGGCGGCGGCGGCGCTCCCTGTAGTCGTGGCCGAGCGGTTAAGGCGAAGGGCTAGAAAGCCATTGGGGACTCCCCGCGTCGGCTCGAATCCTGCCGACTACGGCGCCCTTCTCCTGTCGCTTCGGCCTGCCCAGAAAAAGGCGGAGTGCCGTTTCTCTCTTCCTGCTTCTTGTACAAACGCTTAATCGCTTGGACCTGCTGCCTTGGAAGTAATGTCTTTAACATCCACCAGTGACATTTCACAGCTGGAAGCACACAGCCACGCTTTTGGCATTGGCATGTCTTGCGCCCTACTTCCAGCCTTTGAAGACCTAATTATTCAAACTGAAAGAACCGGCTGAATGAGTGTTTGCAGTGCACCAGGAGGAGCAGGGACCATAGCATTGGAGGGGTGAGGATGGCGGAGATGGAAACGTTTTCATGCGCTCCTCTGGGAGGAATGAAAAGAAAAGACGAAACCGGAAACAGTAGTAGCCGCAAGAGGAAGTGTCTTCAAGCGCCAAGCAAGCGCTCCTCGTTAGTATAGTGGTGCGTATCCCCGCCTGTCACGTGGGAGACCAGGGATGGATTGCTTGACGGCGAGCCAGGTTGCTTTTCTCCCATCAGATTCCAACCGCTAATGCTAACGCAGTGTGTGGGAGCTTACATGCTTTTCCTTTCCCGTCTTTTTCGGACGACTATTCCAAAGGGGTAACCTGAAGGAATAGGGGCCTGAAGACACGAGGCATTCTTAAACCAGCACTGGGCTGCACGGCCTTCTGTTGTGATCAGGTTATATTCGAGTCAAAAAGCCAGAGCATCCGCTTCCATCCTATGGAGCACGAGCTAAATCGGAAGAGGCAGGGGATACACCTACGCCTATCGGCGCACGTTCCCCGCGGCAGGCTGCTTCACCCATTTGCACCCGACTGGAGACGGCACTGAGCAAGCTTTTTGTCAGGAGTGGGATTCGAACCCACGCCTCCAGGGGAGACTGCGACCTTAACGCAGCGCCTTAGACCGCTCGGCCATCCTGACGCTGGCCCCTAATCCCGGGGCGGTCTGATGAGCCACCGCGATCCCACTACGCTCCTCGAGTATCGCACTGTTATTAATACTACATTGTGACTCCAGCATTAAAATGTTTGGAAAATGTGTCGGCTTTTATAATCCAGTGTAGAGCAGCATGTGATGATTTGTGCTACAACACCAAGCGCTCAAAGTGACGTCTGCGTTTGTCGTTGAAACTTTCAACTCTTTCATCACTTATGTAGGAAATAAAAAGAGCAGTTGTGCGCCACGCGCAGAGCGGCCGTCAGCAGAGTGGCGCAGCGGAAGCGTGCTGGGCCCATAACCCAGAGGTCGATGGATCGAAACCATCCTCTGCTACGTGTGTCCTATGCATGATTCATAATCATGCCATTGGGTTAGCAAAGTGCCTTCAAATAGTCTGCATCTCCCTTTCTTTAAGTTCTGTCCTGAGTTTCTCTCTCGTGTGTGTTTGTGCAAGCTTGACACTTGCGGGACTCTTTAATCTTCACCAATACGGAGATGACCAAATGTGTCTTCGGTTGTTCTGAGGTCTTTGATAGTTTCTTCGAATGCTTCAACTGAACCTCGAAATCGAAGCAGTTATGTTTATATTGATTTCTCGCGTTAATCATTACGAACCAGGAACAGCCAGCACACTCGGTCGCATTAGTAATTATGTCACGTCTCTACTTAGCAGAGCATTCAAAGGCCCACTGGAAGTAGTAAAGCACTAAAACACTGCAAAACTGAACTCGGGAAAATCATACTGGGAGCTCTGAGCGATGTCTGCATCCAAGCCATCCAATACGGACTCTGAAACCTTGGAATATCAACACTATGATGCGCTACCTTTTACCTGGAGCAAAACGATGGAATTAGAAGAATGCTTACCGCAGGATACAACTGTGCCGCTGTTATTTGGAGCACGGTTTTCACTTGCATGAAAACTACAGCAGAACGTAGAAGGATGATCACTGAGAAGTCCACAATGCTGAGGAGATTGTAGGTCGTACATTTCAATGATTACTGACATTTGCGCTGCTGGAGGTACAGTAATCAACAAAGAACAGGGTGTGCTACTCTCGAATCCGGTCAGCACATGATGAAAAGCCAGGAAGTATACCTTGTCAAATTGCCGTCAACAGGGACAAGTTAACCACCTGCGCCACCGGCGCCCGGCTAGCTCAGTCGGTAGAGCATGAGACTCTTAATCTCAGGGTCGTGGGTTCGAGCCCCACGTTGGGCGGTGCCCGTCTCCTTATTAACAAAGTTTCCCGCTCATCCTTGAACCTCTTACACCTCGATGGTACCGAGCACTGCGTTTTAATGCACAGGTGTGATCAAACTGAGATGAAAAGGGCGTATCTAGCTCCTTGCCCGAGAGATAAATCAAAGGTTCCGCAGATAATCCCTTGGCTCCGGTCACCCGGACGCAGATAGGAGCTGCAGCCATCATAACTTGTATGAAAACTAAGAAGAGCTCCTGTCTATTTACAGTTTCATTTACTCTAGCGTTTCCTTAAACATTGCGTGTACGAAGGCTAAGAAATTGGAGAGCTATTCTAATACAATAACTATTAGGAATCTTTTCGCCATAACAGTTTCACTGTGATTTTGCAGGTAACACGTACGTTGGGAAAACATTTTGAACGCGATCAATAACCGCACTGGAAAAATGTGGGAAAGAAAGGGCGAAAAGCGACTCTTCAACATGTGGAAATATCTTCCTGAGCGGAGCCCTCTTCTCGAAGCTCAACACTCTGCAAGAGTCACTTCTCCCAACTTGCGCCCGCAGGTTTCCGTAGTGTGCCTGCAAAGAGCCATCCGCTTGAGACAGGCGCACCTCCCGATTTCATTGAACTAAGCTAGATGCACAATTTCTAATGCAGCCTTCATCACAATAGACAGTTCATTTCTCGAAAGCTTGTCATGTAAAAAAAGGAAACAAAGAACGAAAACGTATAGCTGACAATCTTCTGAAGCTGCAGATTCAGCTTTGGGGAAATGGACATTTTATGTATGCAGATGCTTTTCAAGCGCTGGTTTTAGAACGTCGCTGTGCTTCCAGCATCCTTTTCAGCCTTCTAAACTGGCTACCGAGGTGGCGATCACTTTGTAAAGCGGTTGAGAGGCCGGAGCTGCTCAAACCGCTCTTGCCGTTTCCCATCAATCAAAAGCACTATGTTGTTTCTTTGTATGGAAAGCTTTTCAAGTCTGGCATCGACACGCACCTTTCCTGAAACGTCCAAAGGGTGAATGCTTCGCAAAGAAATCCAGTCTACCTTCAGGGGGCATGATGTTGAAATCGGAATGAGCCCTGGGTGGGCTTGAAGCAGCAGCTGTTCAGTTAACAGCTGCACAGAAACGCACCCCGCTTGCTTTGTATCATTCGCAAGTTTCTGGTTAAAGAGTAAAAAAGGCTGGAATTCTTCTGCCAGCCGGCAGGATTTCTTCTGCACTCACCCAGAAAAGCCAAGAATTGTATTTCATCTTTCGCAAGCTGTATTTTCCAGGAGGAGAATGAATACTTGCATTAAACTGAATCAAGCCGACAGAGACGCACAGCCGTTGTTTTTCTCCATGGGAAGTTTTTCGTTAAGGAAAAACACCGTTGTCATTTTCTTGCCAGCCGGCGGTATTTCTTGTGCAGCGATGAGCCAGATTTGTATTTCGTATTTCGCAAGTTGTGTGAATTTCTTGAAGTTGAAAGTGAATTCGCTCCAGAAAAGAAATGTCGCTTGAAAGCCGTGGCTGTTTGTTAAACCGCAGGACCTGAGCTTGCGTTCTGTTTCTCATGGCGTTCGCAAAGGCGATTCCTGCCTTTAAAACTGCTGTGTCTGCGACTGAAAGTGGCGTGTGTCGCAGCTTCTAAAGTCTTGTTGACGCTCCTCGATGTTGCTTTCTCTCTGCCTAAGGAAGTTCGATTGTCGCGTCGGAACGGGGAGACCTAATCCTTCCAGCTTTAAGCCACCCTTCAGTCTTCTGAAGGGTGTCCGAGTGCTAGCATGTGATTTGGCTTTTTTGGGGGGGAAACGGAGAGCGACATTGAAAAAGGTTACCGCCGCCGCCTCGCCCTCCGTGTTAAATGATCGCAAGCCGGCGGCGGCGGCGCTCCCTGTAGTCGTGGCCGAGCGGTTAAGGCGAAGGGCTAGAAAGCCATTGGGGACTCCCCGCGTCGGCTCGAATCCTGCCGACTACGGCGCCCTTCTCCTGTCGCTTCGGCCTGCCCAGAAAAAGGCGGAGTGCCGTTTCTCTCTTCCTGCTTCTTGTACAAACGCTTAATCGCTTGGACCTGCTGCCTTGGAAGTAATGTCTTTAACATCCACCAGTGACATTTCACAGCTGGAAGCACACAGCCACGCTTTTGGCATTGGCATGTCTTGCGCCCTACTTCCAGCCTTTGAAGACCTAATTATTCAAACTGAAAGAACCGGCTGAATGAGTGTTTGCAGTGCACCAGGAGGAGCAGGGACCATAGCATTGGAGGGGTGAGGATGGCGGAGATGGAAACGTTTTCATGCGCTCCTCTGGGAGGAATGAAAAGAAAAGACGAAACCGGAAACAGTAGTAGCCGCAAGAGGAAGTGTCTTCAAGCGCCAAGCAAGCGCTCCTCGTTAGTATAGTGGTGCGTATCCCCGCCTGTCACGTGGGAGACCAGGGATGGATTGCTTGACGGCGAGCCAGGTTGCTTTTCTCCCATCAGATTCCAACCGCTAATGCTAACGCAGTGTGTGGGAGCTTACATGCTTTTCCTTTCCCGTCTTTTTCGGACGACTATTCCAAAGGGGTAACCTGAAGGAATAGGGGCCTGAAGACACGAGGCATTCTTAAACCAGCACTGGGCTGCACGGCCTTCTGTTGTGATCAGGTTATATTCGAGTCAAAAAGCCAGAGCATCCGCTTCCATCCTATGGAGCACGAGCTAAATCGGAAGAGGCAGGGGATACACCTACGCCTATCGGCGCACGTTCCCCGCGGCAGGCTGCTTCACCCATTTGCACCCGACTGGAGACGGCACTGAGCAAGCTTTTTGTCAGGAGTGGGATTCGAACCCACGCCTCCAGGGGAGACTGCGACCTTAACGCAGCGCCTTAGACCGCTCGGCCATCCTGACGCTGGCCCCTAATCCCGGGGCGGTCTGATGAGCCACCGCGATCCCACTACGCTCCTCGAGTATCGCACTGTTATTAATACTACATTGTGACTCCAGCATTAAAATGTTTGGAAAATGTGTCGGCTTTTATAATCCAGTGTAGAGCAGCATGTGATGATTTGTGCTACAACACCAAGCGCTCAAAGTGACGTCTGCGTTTGTCGTTGAAACTTTCAACTCTTTCATCACTTATGTAGGAAATAAAAAGAGCAGTTGTGCGCCACGCGCAGAGCGGCCGTCAGCAGAGTGGCGCAGCGGAAGCGTGCTGGGCCCATAACCCAGAGGTCGATGGATCGAAACCATCCTCTGCTACGTGTGTCCTATGCATGATTCATAATCATGCCATTGGGTTAGCAAAGTGCCTTCAAATAGTCTGCATCTCCCTTTCTTTAAGTTCTGTCCTGAGTTTCTCTCTCGTGTGTGTTTGTGCAAGCTTGACACTTGCGGGACTCTTTAATCTTCACCAATACGGAGATGACCAAATGTGTCTTCGGTTGTTCTGAGGTCTTTGATAGTTTCTTCGAATGCTTCAACTGAACCTCGAAATCGAAGCAGTTATGTTTATATTGATTTCTCGCGTTAATCATTACGAACCAGGAACAGCCAGCACACTCGGTCGCATTAGTAATTATGTCACGTCTCTACTTAGCAGAGCATTCAAAGGCCCACTGGAAGTAGTAAAGCACTAAAACACTGCAAAACTGAACTCGGGAAAATCATACTGGGAGCTCTGAGCGATGTCTGCATCCAAGCCATCCAATACGGACTCTGAAACCTTGGAATATCAACACTATGATGCGCTACCTTTTACCTGGAGCAAAACGATGGAATTAGAAGAATGCTTACCGCAGGATACAACTGTGCCGCTGTTATTTGGAGCACGGTTTTCACTTGCATGAAAACTACAGCAGAACGTAGAAGGATGATCACTGAGAAGTCCACAATGCTGAGGAGATTGTAGGTCGTACATTTCAATGATTACTGACATTTGCGCTGCTGGAGGTACAGTAATCAACAAAGAACAGGGTGTGCTACTCTCGAATCCGGTCAGCACATGATGAAAAGCCAGGAAGTATACCTTGTCAAATTGCCGTCAACAGGGACAAGTTAACCACCTGCGCCACCGGCGCCCGGCTAGCTCAGTCGGTAGAGCATGAGACTCTTAATCTCAGGGTCGTGGGTTCGAGCCCCACGTTGGGCGGTGCCCGTCTCCTTATTAACAAAGTTTCCCGCTCATCCTTGAACCTCTTACACCTCGATGGTACCGAGCACTGCGTTTTAATGCACAGGTGTGATCAAACTGAGATGAAAAGGGCGTATCTAGCTCCTTGCCCGAGAGATAAATCAAAGGTTCCGCAGATAATCCCTTGGCTCCGGTCACCCGGACGCAGATAGGAGCTGCAGCCATCATAACTTGTATGAAAACTAAGAAGAGCTCCTGTCTATTTACAGTTTCATTTACTCTAGCGTTTCCTTAAACATTGCGTGTACGAAGGCTAAGAAATTGGAGAGCTATTCTAATACAATAACTATTAGGAATCTTTTCGCCATAACAGTTTCACTGTGATTTTGCAGGTAACACGTACGTTGGGAAAACATTTTGAACGCGATCAATAACCGCACTGGAAAAATGTGGGAAAGAAAGGGCGAAAAGCGACTCTTCAACATGTGGAAATATCTTCCTGAGCGGAGCCCTCTTCTCGAAGCTCAACACTCTGCAAGAGTCACTTCTCCCAACTTGCGCCCGCAGGTTTCCGTAGTGTGCCTGCAAAGAGCCATCCGCTTGAGACAGGCGCACCTCCCGATTTCATTGAACTAAGCTAGATGCACAATTTCTAATGCAGCCTTCATCACAATAGACAGTTCATTTCTCGAAAGCTTGTCATGTAAAAAAAGGAAACAAAGAACGAAAACGTATAGCTGACAATCTTCTGAAGCTGCAGATTCAGCTTTGGGGAAATGGACATTTTATGTATGCAGATGCTTTTCAAGCGCTGGTTTTAGAACGTCGCTGTGCTTCCAGCATCCTTTTCAGCCTTCTAAACTGGCTACCGAGGTGGCGATCACTTTGTAAAGCGGTTGAGAGGCCGGAGCTGCTCAAACCGCTCTTGCCGTTTCCCATCAATCAAAAGCACTATGTTGTTTCTTTGTATGGAAAGCTTTTCAAGTCTGGCATCGACACGCACCTTTCCTGAAACGTCCAAAGGGTGAATGCTTCGCAAAGAAATCCAGTCTACCTTCAGGGGGCATGATGTTGAAATCGGAATGAGCCCTGGGTGGGCTTGAAGCAGCAGCTGTTCAGTTAACAGCTGCACAGAAACGCACCCCGCTTGCTTTGTATCATTCGCAAGTTTGTGGTTAAAGAGTAAAAAAGGCTGGAATTCTTCTGCCAGCCGGCAGGATTTCTTCTGCACTCACCCAGAAAAGCCAAGAATTGTATTTCATCTTTCGCAAGCTGTATTTTCCAGGAGGAGAATGAATACTTGCATTAAACTGAATCAAGCCGACAGAGACGCACAGCCGTTGTTTTTCTCCATGGGAAGTTTTTCGTTAAGGAAAAACACCGTTGTCATTTTCTTGCCAGCCGGCGGTATTTCTTGTGCAGCGATGAGCCCGATTTGTATTTCGTATTTCGCAAGTTGTGTGAATTTCTTGAAGTTGAAAGTGAATTCGCTCCAGAAAAGAAATGTCCAGTCGCATGAAAGCCGTGGCTGTTTGTTAAACCGCAGGACCTGAGCTTGCGTTCTGTTTCTCATGGCGTTCGCAAAGGCGATTCCTGCCTTTAAAACTGCTGTGTCTGCGACTGAAAGTGGCGTGTGTCGCAGCTTCTAAAGTCTTGTTGACGCTCCTCGATGTTGCTTTCTCTCTGCCTAAGGAAGTTCGATTGTCGCGTCGGAACGGGGAGACCTAATCCTTCCAGCTTTAAGCCACCCTTCAGTCTTCTGAAGGGTGTCCGAGTGCTAGCATGTGATTTGGCTTTTTTGGGGGGGAAACGGAGAGCGACATTGAAAAAGGTTACCGCCGCCGCCTCGCCCTCCGTGTTAAATGATCGCAAGCCGGCGGCGGCGGCGCTCCCTGTAGTCGTGGCCGAGCGGTTAAGGCGAAGGGCTAGAAAGCCATTGGGGACTCCCCGCGTCGGCTCGAATCCTGCCGACTACGGCGCCCTTCTCCTGTCGCTTCGGCCTGCCCAGAAAAAGGCGGAGTGCCGTTTCTCTCTTCCTGCTTCTTGTACAAACGCTTAATCGCTTGGACCTGCTGCCTTGGAAGTAATGTCTTTAACATCCACCAGTGACATTTCACAGCTGGAAGCACACAGCCACGCTTTTGGCATTGGCATGTCTTGCGCCCTACTTCCAGCCTTTGAAGACCTAATTATTCAAACTGAAAGAACCGGCTGAATGAGTGTTTGCAGTGCACCAGGAGGAGCAGGGACCATAGCATTGGAGGGGTGAGGATGGCGGAGATGGAAACGTTTTCATGCGCTCCTCTGGGAGGAATGAAAAGAAAAGACGAAACCGGAAACAGTAGTAGCCGCAAGAGGAAGTGTCTTCAAGCGCCAAGCAAGCGCTCCTCGTTAGTATAGTGGTGCGTATCCCCGCCTGTCACGTGGGAGACCAGGGATGGATTGCTTGACGGCGAGCCAGGTTGCTTTTCTCCCATCAGATTCCAACCGCTAATGCTAACGCAGTGTGTGGGAGCTTACATGCTTTTCCTTTCCCGTCTTTTTCGGACGACTATTCCAAAGGGGTAACCTGAAGGAATAGGGGCCTGAAGACACGAGGCATTCTTAAACCAGCACTGGGCTGCACGGCCTTCTGTTGTGATCAGGTTATATTCGAGTCAAAAAGCCAGAGCATCCGCTTCCATCCTATGGAGCACGAGCTAAATCGGAAGAGGCAGGGGATACACCTACGCCTATCGGCGCACGTTCCCCGCGGCAGGCTGCTTCACCCATTTGCACCCGACTGGAGACGGCACTGAGCAAGCTTTTTGTCAGGAGTGGGATTCGAACCCACGCCTCCAGGGGAGACTGCGACCTTAACGCAGCGCCTTAGACCGCTCGGCCATCCTGACGCTGGCCCCTAATCCCGGGGCGGTCTGATGAGCCACCGCGATCCCACTACGCTCCTCGAGTATCGCACTGTTATTAATACTACATTGTGACTCCAGCATTAAAATGTTTGGAAAATGTGTCGGCTTTTATAATCCAGTGTAGAGCAGCATGTGATGATTTGTGCTACAACACCAAGCGCTCAAAGTGACGTCTGCGTTTGTCGTTGAAACTTTCAACTCTTTCATCACTTATGTAGGAAATAAAAAGAGCAGTTGTGCGCCACGCGCAGAGCGGCCGTCAGCAGAGTGGCGCAGCGGAAGCGTGCTGGGCCCATAACCCAGAGGTCGATGGATCGAAACCATCCTCTGCTACGTGTGTCCTATGCATGATTCATAATCATGCCATTGGGTTAGCAAAGTGCCTTCAAATAGTCTGCATCTCCCTTTCTTTAAGTTCTGTCCTGAGTTTCTCTCTCGTGTGTGTTTGTGCAAGCTTGACACTTGCGGGACTCTTTAATCTTCACCAATACGGAGATGACCAAATGTGTCTTCGGTTGTTCTGAGGTCTTTGATAGTTTCTTCGAATGCTTCAACTGAACCTCGAAATCGAAGCAGTTATGTTTATATTGATTTCTCGCGTTAATCATTACGAACCAGGAACAGCCAGCACACTCGGTCGCATTAGTAATTATGTCACGTCTCTACTTAGCAGAGCATTCAAAGGCCCACTGGAAGTAGTAAAGCACTAAAACACTGCAAAACTGAACTCGGGAAAATCATACTGGGAGCTCTGAGCGATGTCTGCATCCAAGCCATCCAATACGGACTCTGAAACCTTGGAATATCAACACTATGATGCGCTACCTTTTACCTGGAGCAAAACGATGGAATTAGAAGAATGCTTACCGCAGGATACAACTGTGCCGCTGTTATTTGGAGCACGGTTTTCACTTGCATGAAAACTACAGCAGAACGTAGAAGGATGATCACTGAGAAGTCCACAATGCTGAGGAGATTGTAGGTCGTACATTTCAATGATTACTGACATTTGCGCTGCTGGAGGTACAGTAATCAACAAAGAACAGGGTGTGCTACTCTCGAATCCGGTCAGCACATGATGAAAAGCCAGGAAGTATACCTTGTCAAATTGCCGTCAACAGGGACAAGTTAACCACCTGCGCCACCGGCGCCCGGCTAGCTCAGTCGGTAGAGCATGAGACTCTTAATCTCAGGGTCGTGGGTTCGAGCCCCACGTTGGGCGGTGCCCGTCTCCTTATTAACAAAGTTTCCCGCTCATCCTTGAACCTCTTACACCTCGATGGTACCGAGCACTGCGTTTTAATGCACAGGTGTGATCAAACTGAGATGAAAAGGGCGTATCTAGCTCCTTGCCCGAGAGATAAATCAAAGGTTCCGCAGATAATCCCTTGGCTCCGGTCACCCGGACGCAGATAGGAGCTGCAGCCATCATAACTTGTATGAAAACTAAGAAGAGCTCCTGTCTATTTACAGTTTCATTTACTCTAGCGTTTCCTTAAACATTGCGTGTACGAAGGCTAAGAAATTGGAGAGCTATTCTAATACAATAACTATTAGGAATCTTTTCGCCATAACAGTTTCACTGTGATTTTGCAGGTAACACGTACGTTGGGAAAACATTTTGAACGCGATCAATAACCGCACTGGAAAAATGTGGGAAAGAAAGGGCGAAAAGCGACTCTTCAACATGTGGAAATATCTTCCTGAGCGGAGCCCTCTTCTCGAAGCTCAACACTCTGCAAGAGTCACTTCTCCCAACTTGCGCCCGCAGGTTTCCGTAGTGTGCCTGCAAAGAGCCATCCGCTTGAGACAGGCGCACCTCCCGATTTCATTGAACTAAGCTAGATGCACAATTTCTAATGCAGCCTTCATCACAATAGACAGTTCATTTCTCGAAAGCTTGTCATGTAAAAAAAGGAAACAAAGAACGAAAACGTATAGCTGACAATCTTCTGAAGCTGCAGATTCAGCTTTGGGGAAATGGACATTTTATGTATGCAGATGCTTTTCAAGCGCTGGTTTTAGAACGTCGCTGTGCTTCCAGCATCCTTTTCAGCCTTCTAAACTGGCTACCGAGGTGGCGATCACTTTGTAAAGCGGTTGAGAGGCCGGAGCTGCTCAAACCGCTCTTGCCGTTTCCCATCAATCAAAAGCACTATGTTGTTTCTTTGTATGGAAAGCTTTTCAAGTCTGGCATCGACACGCACCTTTCCTGAAACGTCCAAAGGGTGAATGCTTCGCAAAGAAATCCAGTCTACCTTCAGGGGGCATGATGTTGAAATCGGAATGAGCCCTGGGTGGGCTTGAAGCAGCAGCTGTTCAGTTAACAGCTGCACAGAAACGCACCCCGCTTGCTTTGTATCATTCGCAAGTTTCTGGTTAAAGAGTAAAAAAGGCTGGAATTCTTCTGCCAGCCGGCAGGATTTCTTCTGCACTCACCCAGAAAAGCCAAGAATTGTATTTCATCTTTCGCAAGCTGTATTTTCCAGGAGGAGAATGAATACTTGCATTAAACTGAATCAAGCCGACAGAGACGCACAGCCGTTGTTTTTCTCCATGGGAAGTTTTTCGTTAAGGAAAAACACCGTTGTCATTTTCTTGCCAGCCGGCGGTATTTCTTGTGCAGCGATGAGCCAGATTTGTATTTCGTATTTCGCAAGTTGTGTGAATTTCTTGAAGTTGAAAGTGAATTCGCTCCAGAAAAGAAATGTCGCTTGAAAGCCGTGGCTGTTTGTTAAACCGCAGGACCTGAGCTTGCGTTCTGTTTCTCATGGCGTTCGCAAAGGCGATTCCTGCCTTTAAAACTGCTGTGTCTGCGACTGAAAGTGGCGTGTGTCGCAGCTTCTAAAGTCTTGTTGACGCTCCTCGATGTTGCTTTCTCTCTGCCTAAGGAAGTTCGATTGTCGCGTCGGAACGGGGAGACCTAATCCTTCCAGCTTTAAGCCACCCTTCAGTCTTCTGAAGGGTGTCCGAGTGCTAGCATGTGATTTGGCTTTTTTGGGGGGGAAACGGAGAGCGACATTGAAAAAGGTTACCGCCGCCGCCTCGCCCTCCGTGTTAAATGATCGCAAGCCGGCGGCGGCGGCGCTCCCTGTAGTCGTGGCCGAGCGGTTAAGGCGAAGGGCTAGAAAGCCATTGGGGACTCCCCGCGTCGGCTCGAATCCTGCCGACTACGGCGCCCTTCTCCTGTCGCTTCGGCCTGCCCAGAAAAAGGCGGAGTGCCGTTTCTCTCTTCCTGCTTCTTGTACAAACGCTTAATCGCTTGGACCTGCTGCCTTGGAAGTAATGTCTTTAACATCCACCAGTGACATTTCACAGCTGGAAGCACACAGCCACGCTTTTGGCATTGGCATGTCTTGCGCCCTACTTCCAGCCTTTGAAGACCTAATTATTCAAACTGAAAGAACCGGCTGAATGAGTGTTTGCAGTGCACCAGGAGGAGCAGGGACCATAGCATTGGAGGGGTGAGGATGGCGGAGATGGAAACGTTTTCATGCGCTCCTCTGGGAGGAATGAAAAGAAAAGACGAAACCGGAAACAGTAGTAGCCGCAAGAGGAAGTGTCTTCAAGCGCCAAGCAAGCGCTCCTCGTTAGTATAGTGGTGCGTATCCCCGCCTGTCACGTGGGAGACCAGGGATGGATTGCTTGACGGCGAGCCAGGTTGCTTTTCTCCCATCAGATTCCAACCGCTAATGCTAACGCAGTGTGTGGGAGCTTACATGCTTTTCCTTTCCCGTCTTTTTCGGACGACTATTCCAAAGGGGTAACCTGAAGGAATAGGGGCCTGAAGACACGAGGCATTCTTAAACCAGCACTGGGCTGCACGGCCTTCTGTTGTGATCAGGTTATATTCGAGTCAAAAAGCCAGAGCATCCGCTTCCATCCTATGGAGCACGAGCTAAATCGGAAGAGGCAGGGGATACACCTACGCCTATCGGCGCACGTTCCCCGCGGCAGGCTGCTTCACCCATTTGCACCCGACTGGAGACGGCACTGAGCAAGCTTTTTGTCAGGAGTGGGATTCGAACCCACGCCTCCAGGGGAGACTGCGACCTTAACGCAGCGCCTTAGACCGCTCGGCCATCCTGACGCTGGCCCCTAATCCCGGGGCGGTCTGATGAGCCACCGCGATCCCACTACGCTCCTCGAGTATCGCACTGTTATTAATACTACATTGTGACTCCAGCATTAAAATGTTTGGAAAATGTGTCGGCTTTTATAATCCAGTGTAGAGCAGCATGTGATGATTTGTGCTACAACACCAAGCGCTCAAAGTGACGTCTGCGTTTGTCGTTGAAACTTTCAACTCTTTCATCACTTATGTAGGAAATAAAAAGAGCAGTTGTGCGCCACGCGCAGAGCGGCCGTCAGCAGAGTGGCGCAGCGGAAGCGTGCTGGGCCCATAACCCAGAGGTCGATGGATCGAAACCATCCTCTGCTACGTGTGTCCTATGCATGATTCATAATCATGCCATTGGGTTAGCAAAGTGCCTTCAAATAGTCTGCATCTCCCTTTCTTTAAGTTCTGTCCTGAGTTTCTCTCTCGTGTGTGTTTGTGCAAGCTTGACACTTGCGGGACTCTTTAATCTTCACCAATACGGAGATGACCAAATGTGTCTTCGGTTGTTCTGAGGTCTTTGATAGTTTCTTCGAATGCTTCAACTGAACCTCGAAATCGAAGCAGTTATGTTTATATTGATTTCTCGCGTTAATCATTACGAACCAGGAACAGCCAGCACACTCGGTCGCATTAGTAATTATGTCACGTCTCTACTTAGCAGAGCATTCAAAGGCCCACTGGAAGTAGTAAAGCACTAAAACACTGCAAAACTGAACTCGGGAAAATCATACTGGGAGCTCTGAGCGATGTCTGCATCCAAGCCATCCAATACGGACTCTGAAACCTTGGAATATCAACACTATGATGCGCTACCTTTTACCTGGAGCAAAACGATGGAATTAGAAGAATGCTTACCGCAGGATACAACTGTGCCGCTGTTATTTGGAGCACGGTTTTCACTTGCATGAAAACTACAGCAGAACGTAGAAGGATGATCACTGAGAAGTCCACAATGCTGAGGAGATTGTAGGTCGTACATTTCAATGATTACTGACATTTGCGCTGCTGGAGGTACAGTAATCAACAAAGAACAGGGTGTGCTACTCTCGAATCCGGTCAGCACATGATGAAAAGCCAGGAAGTATACCTTGTCAAATTGCCGTCAACAGGGACAAGTTAACCACCTGCGCCACCGGCGCCCGGCTAGCTCAGTCGGTAGAGCATGAGACTCTTAATCTCAGGGTCGTGGGTTCGAGCCCCACGTTGGGCGGTGCCCGTCTCCTTATTAACAAAGTTTCCCGCTCATCCTTGAACCTCTTACACCTCGATGGTACCGAGCACTGCGTTTTAATGCACAGGTGTGATCAAACTGAGATGAAAAGGGCGTATCTAGCTCCTTGCCCGAGAGATAAATCAAAGGTTCCGCAGATAATCCCTTGGCTCCGGTCACCCGGACGCAGATAGGAGCTGCAGCCATCATAACTTGTATGAAAACTAAGAAGAGCTCCTGTCTATTTACAGTTTCATTTACTCTAGCGTTTCCTTAAACATTGCGTGTACGAAGGCTAAGAAATTGGAGAGCTATTCTAATACAATAACTATTAGGAATCTTTTCGCCATAACAGTTTCACTGTGATTTTGCAGGTAACACGTACGTTGGGAAAACATTTTGAACGCGATCAATAACCGCACTGGAAAAATGTGGGAAAGAAAGGGCGAAAAGCGACTCTTCAACATGTGGAAATATCTTCCTGAGCGGAGCCCTCTTCTCGAAGCTCAACACTCTGCAAGAGTCACTTCTCCCAACTTGCGCCCGCAGGTTTCCGTAGTGTGCCTGCAAAGAGCCATCCGCTTGAGACAGGCGCACCTCCCGATTTCATTGAACTAAGCTAGATGCACAATTTCTAATGCAGCCTTCATCACAATAGACAGTTCATTTCTCGAAAGCTTGTCATGTAAAAAAAGGAAACAAAGAACGAAAACGTATAGCTGACAATCTTCTGAAGCTGCAGATTCAGCTTTGGGGAAATGGACATTTTATGTATGCAGATGCTTTTCAAGCGCTGGTTTTAGAACGTCGCTGTGCTTCCAGCATCCTTTTCAGCCTTCTAAACTGGCTACCGAGGTGGCGATCACTTTGTAAAGCGGTTGAGAGGCCGGAGCTGCTCAAACCGCTCTTGCCGTTTCCCATCAATCAAAAGCACTATGTTGTTTCTTTGTATGGAAAGCTTTTCAAGTCTGGCATCGACACGCACCTTTCCTGAAACGTCCAAAGGGTGAATGCTTCGCAAAGAAATCCAGTCTACCTTCAGGGGGCATGATGTTGAAATCGGAATGAGCCCTGGGTGGGCTTGAAGCAGCAGCTGTTCAGTTAACAGCTGCACAGAAACGCACCCCGCTTGCTTTGTATCATTCGCAAGTTTGTGGTTAAAGAGTAAAAAAGGCTGGAATTCTTCTGCCAGCCGGCAGGATTTCTTCTGCACTCACCCAGAAAAGCCAAGAATTGTATTTCATCTTTCGCAAGCTGTATTTTCCAGGAGGAGAATGAATACTTGCATTAAACTGAATCAAGCCGACAGAGACGCACAGCCGTTGTTTTTCTCCATGGGAAGTTTTTCGTTAAGGAAAAACACCGTTGTCATTTTCTTGCCAGCCGGCGGTATTTCTTGTGCAGCGATGAGCCCGATTTGTATTTCGTATTTCGCAAGTTGTGTGAATTTCTTGAAGTTGAAAGTGAATTCGCTCCAGAAAAGAAATGTCCAGTCGCATGAAAGCCGTGGCTGTTTGTTAAACCGCAGGACAGGACAGCTTGCGTTCTGTTTCTCATGGCGTTCGCAAAGGCGATTCCTGCCTTTAAAACTGCTGTGTCTGCGACTGAAAGTGGCGTGTGTCGCAGCTTCTAAAGTCTTGTTGACGCTCCTCGATGTTGCTTTCTCTCTGCCTAAGGAAGTTCGATTGTCGCGTCGGAAGGAGGAGACCTAATCCTTCCAGCTTTAAGCCACCCTTCAGTCTTCTGAAGGGTGTCCGAGTGCTAGCATGTCATTTGGCTTTTTTGGGGGGGAAACGGAGAGCGACATTGAAAAAGGTTACCGCCGCCGCCTCGCCCTCCGTGTTAAATGATCGCAAGCCGGCGGCGGCGGCGCTCCCTGTAGTCGTGGCCGAGCGGTTAAGGCGAAGGGCTAGAAAGCCATTGGGGACTCCCCGCGTCGGCTCGAATCCTGCCGACTACGGCGCCCTTCTCCTGTCGCTTCGGCCTGCCCAGAAAAAGGCGGAGTGCCGTTTCTCTCTTCCTGCTTCTTGTACAAACGCTTAATCGCTTGGACCTGCTGCCTTGGAAGTAATGTCTTTAACATCCACCAGTGACATTTCACAGCTGGAAGCACACAGCCACGCTTTTGGCATTGGCATGTCTTGCGCCCTACTTCCAGCCTTTGAAGACCTAATTATTCAAACTGAAAGAACCGGCTGAATGAGTGTTTGCAGTGCACCAGGAGGAGCAGGGACCATAGCATTGGAGGGGTGAGGATGGCGGAGATGGAAACGTTTTCATGCGCTCCTCTGGGAGGAATGAAAAGAAAAGACGAAACCGGAAACAGTAGTAGCCGCAAGAGGAAGTGTCTTCAAGCGCCAAGCAAGCGCTCCTCGTTAGTATAGTGGTGCGTATCCCCGCCTGTCACGTGGGAGACCAGGGATGGATTGCTTGACGGCGAGCCAGGTTGCTTTTCTCCCATCAGATTCCAACCGCTAATGCTAACGCAGTGTGTGGGAGCTTACATGCTTTTCCTTTCCCGTCTTTTTCGGACGACTATTCCAAAGGGGTAACCTGAAGGAATAGGGGCCTGAAGACACGAGGCATTCTTAAACCAGCACTGGGCTGCACGGCCTTCTGTTGTGATCAGGTTATATTCGAGTCAAAAAGCCAGAGCATCCGCTTCCATCCTATGGAGCACGAGCTAAATCGGAAGAGGCAGGGGATACACCTACGCCTATCGGCGCACGTTCCCCGCGGCAGGCTGCTTCACCCATTTGCACCCGACTGGAGACGGCACTGAGCAAGCTTTTTGTCAGGAGTGGGATTCGAACCCACGCCTCCAGGGGAGACTGCGACCTTAACGCAGCGCCTTAGACCGCTCGGCCATCCTGACGCTGGCCCCTAATCCCGGGGCGGTCTGATGAGCCACCGCGATCCCACTACGCTCCTCGAGTATCGCACTGTTATTAATACTACATTGTGACTCCAGCATTAAAATGTTTGGAAAATGTGTCGGCTTTTATAATCCAGTGTAGAGCAGCATGTGATGATTTGTGCTACAACACCAAGCGCTCAAAGTGACGTCTGCGTTTGTCGTTGAAACTTTCAACTCTTTCATCACTTATGTAGGAAATAAAAAGAGCAGTTGTGCGCCACGCGCAGAGCGGCCGTCAGCAGAGTGGCGCAGCGGAAGCGTGCTGGGCCCATAACCCAGAGGTCGATGGATCGAAACCATCCTCTGCTACGTGTGTCCTATGCATGATTCATAATCATGCCATTGGGTTAGCAAAGTGCCTTCAAATAGTCTGCATCTCCCTTTCTTTAAGTTCTGTCCTGAGTTTCTCTCTCGTGTGTGTTTGTGCAAGCTTGACACTTGCGGGACTCTTTAATCTTCACCAATACGGAGATGACCAAATGTGTCTTCGGTTGTTCTGAGGTCTTTGATAGTTTCTTCGAATGCTTCAACTGAACCTCGAAATCGAAGCAGTTATGTTTATATTGATTTCTCGCGTTAATCATTACGAACCAGGAACAGCCAGCACACTCGGTCGCATTAGTAATTATGTCACGTCTCTACTTAGCAGAGCATTCAAAGGCCCACTGGAAGTAGTAAAGCACTAAAACACTGCAAAACTGAACTCGGGAAAATCATACTGGGAGCTCTGAGCGATGTCTGCATCCAAGCCATCCAATACGGACTCTGAAACCTTGGAATATCAACACTATGATGCGCTACCTTTTACCTGGAGCAAAACGATGGAATTAGAAGAATGCTTACCGCAGGATACAACTGTGCCGCTGTTATTTGGAGCACGGTTTTCACTTGCATGAAAACTACAGCAGAACGTAGAAGGATGATCACTGAGAAGTCCACAATGCTGAGGAGATTGTAGGTCGTACATTTCAATGATTACTGACATTTGCGCTGCTGGAGGTACAGTAATCAACAAAGAACAGGGTGTGCTACTCTCGAATCCGGTCAGCACATGATGAAAAGCCAGGAAGTATACCTTGTCAAATTGCCGTCAACAGGGACAAGTTAACCACCTGCGCCACCGGCGCCCGGCTAGCTCAGTCGGTAGAGCATGAGACTCTTAATCTCAGGGTCGTGGGTTCGAGCCCCACGTTGGGCGGTGCCCGTCTCCTTATTAACAAAGTTTCCCGCTCATCCTTGAACCTCTTACACCTCGATGGTACCGAGCACTGCGTTTTAATGCACAGGTGTGATCAAACTGAGATGAAAAGGGCGTATCTAGCTCCTTGCCCGAGAGATAAATCAAAGGTTCCGCAGATAATCCCTTGGCTCCGGTCACCCGGACGCAGATAGGAGCTGCAGCCATCATAACTTGTATGAAAACTAAGAAGAGCTCCTGTCTATTTACAGTTTCATTTACTCTAGCGTTTCCTTAAACATTGCGTGTACGAAGGCTAAGAAATTGGAGAGCTATTCTAATACAATAACTATTAGGAATCTTTTCGCCATAACAGTTTCACTGTGATTTTGCAGGTAACACGTACGTTGGGAAAACATTTTGAACGCGATCAATAACCGCACTGGAAAAATGTGGGAAAGAAAGGGCGAAAAGCGACTCTTCAACATGTGGAAATATCTTCCTGAGCGGAGCCCTCTTCTCGAAGCTCAACACTCTGCAAGAGTCACTTCTCCCAACTTGCGCCCGCAGGTTTCCGTAGTGTGCCTGCAAAGAGCCATCCGCTTGAGACAGGCGCACCTCCCGATTTCATTGAACTAAGCTAGATGCACAATTTCTAATGCAGCCTTCATCACAATAGACAGTTCATTTCTCGAAAGCTTGTCATGTAAAAAAAGGAAACAAAGAACGAAAACGTATAGCTGACAATCTTCTGAAGCTGCAGATTCAGCTTTGGGGAAATGGACATTTTATGTATGCAGATGCTTTTCAAGCGCTGGTTTTAGAACGTCGCTGTGCTTCCAGCATCCTTTTCAGCCTTCTAAACTGGCTACCGAGGTGGCGATCACTTTGTAAAGCGGTTGAGAGGCCGGAGCTGCTCAAACCGCTCTTGCCGTTTCCCATCAATCAAAAGCACTATGTTGTTTCTTTGTATGGAAAGCTTTTCAAGTCTGGCATCGACACGCACCTTTCCTGAAACGTCCAAAGGGTGAATGCTTCGCAAAGAAATCCAGTCTACCTTCAGGGGGCATGATGTTGAAATCGGAATGAGCCCTGGGTGGGCTTGAAGCAGCAGCTGTTCAGTTAACAGCTGCACAGAAACGCACCCCGCTTGCTTTGTATCATTCGCAAGTTTCTGGTTAAAGAGTAAAAAAGGCTGGAATTCTTCTGCCAGCCGGCAGGATTTCTTCTGCACTCACCCAGAAAAGCCAAGAATTGTATTTCATCTTTCGCAAGCTGTATTTTCCAGGAGGAGAATGAATACTTGCATTAAACTGAATCAAGCCGACAGAGACGCACAGCCGTTGTTTTTCTCCATGGGAAGTTTTTCGTTAAGGAAAAACACCGTTGTCATTTTCTTGCCAGCCGGCGGTATTTCTTGTGCAGCGATGAGCCAGATTTGTATTTCGTATTTCGCAAGTTGTGTGAATTTCTTGAAGTTGAAAGTGAATTCGCTCCAGAAAAGAAATGTCGCTTGAAAGCCGTGGCTGTTTGTTAAACCGCAGGACCTGAGCTTGCGTTCTGTTTCTCATGGCGTTCGCAAAGGCGATTCCTGCCTTTAAAACTGCTGTGTCTGCGACTGAAAGTGGCGTGTGTCGCAGCTTCTAAAGTCTTGTTGACGCTCCTCGATGTTGCTTTCTCTCTGCCTAAGGAAGTTCGATTGTCGCGTCGGAACGGGGAGACCTAATCCTTCCAGCTTTAAGCCACCCTTCAGTCTTCTGAAGGGTGTCCGAGTGCTAGCATGTGATTTGGCTTTTTTGGGGGGGAAACGGAGAGCGACATTGAAAAAGGTTACCGCCGCCGCCTCGCCCTCCGTGTTAAATGATCGCAAGCCGGCGGCGGCGGCGCTCCCTGTAGTCGTGGCCGAGCGGTTAAGGCGAAGGGCTAGAAAGCCATTGGGGACTCCCCGCGTCGGCTCGAATCCTGCCGACTACGGCGCCCTTCTCCTGTCGCTTCGGCCTGCCCAGAAAAAGGCGGAGTGCCGTTTCTCTCTTCCTGCTTCTTGTACAAACGCTTAATCGCTTGGACCTGCTGCCTTGGAAGTAATGTCTTTAACATCCACCAGTGACATTTCACAGCTGGAAGCACACAGCCACGCTTTTGGCATTGGCATGTCTTGCGCCCTACTTCCAGCCTTTGAAGACCTAATTATTCAAACTGAAAGAACCGGCTGAATGAGTGTTTGCAGTGCACCAGGAGGAGCAGGGACCATAGCATTGGAGGGGTGAGGATGGCGGAGATGGAAACGTTTTCATGCGCTCCTCTGGGAGGAATGAAAAGAAAAGACGAAACCGGAAACAGTAGTAGCCGCAAGAGGAAGTGTCTTCAAGCGCCAAGCAAGCGCTCCTCGTTAGTATAGTGGTGCGTATCCCCGCCTGTCACGTGGGAGACCAGGGATGGATTGCTTGACGGCGAGCCAGGTTGCTTTTCTCCCATCAGATTCCAACCGCTAATGCTAACGCAGTGTGTGGGAGCTTACATGCTTTTCCTTTCCCGTCTTTTTCGGACGACTATTCCAAAGGGGTAACCTGAAGGAATAGGGGCCTGAAGACACGAGGCATTCTTAAACCAGCACTGGGCTGCACGGCCTTCTGTTGTGATCAGGTTATATTCGAGTCAAAAAGCCAGAGCATCCGCTTCCATCCTATGGAGCACGAGCTAAATCGGAAGAGGCAGGGGATACACCTACGCCTATCGGCGCACGTTCCCCGCGGCAGGCTGCTTCACCCATTTGCACCCGACTGGAGACGGCACTGAGCAAGCTTTTTGTCAGGAGTGGGATTCGAACCCACGCCTCCAGGGGAGACTGCGACCTTAACGCAGCGCCTTAGACCGCTCGGCCATCCTGACGCTGGCCCCTAATCCCGGGGCGGTCTGATGAGCCACCGCGATCCCACTACGCTCCTCGAGTATCGCACTGTTATTAATACTACATTGTGACTCCAGCATTAAAATGTTTGGAAAATGTGTCGGCTTTTATAATCCAGTGTAGAGCAGCATGTGATGATTTGTGCTACAACACCAAGCGCTCAAAGTGACGTCTGCGTTTGTCGTTGAAACTTTCAACTCTTTCATCACTTATGTAGGAAATAAAAAGAGCAGTTGTGCGCCACGCGCAGAGCGGCCGTCAGCAGAGTGGCGCAGCGGAAGCGTGCTGGGCCCATAACCCAGAGGTCGATGGATCGAAACCATCCTCTGCTACGTGTGTCCTATGCATGATTCATAATCATGCCATTGGGTTAGCAAAGTGCCTTCAAATAGTCTGCATCTCCCTTTCTTTAAGTTCTGTCCTGAGTTTCTCTCTCGTGTGTGTTTGTGCAAGCTTGACACTTGCGGGACTCTTTAATCTTCACCAATACGGAGATGACCAAATGTGTCTTCGGTTGTTCTGAGGTCTTTGATAGTTTCTTCGAATGCTTCAACTGAACCTCGAAATCGAAGCAGTTATGTTTATATTGATTTCTCGCGTTAATCATTACGAACCAGGAACAGCCAGCACACTCGGTCGCATTAGTAATTATGTCACGTCTCTACTTAGCAGAGCATTCAAAGGCCCACTGGAAGTAGTAAAGCACTAAAACACTGCAAAACTGAACTCGGGAAAATCATACTGGGAGCTCTGAGCGATGTCTGCATCCAAGCCATCCAATACGGACTCTGAAACCTTGGAATATCAACACTATGATGCGCTACCTTTTACCTGGAGCAAAACGATGGAATTAGAAGAATGCTTACCGCAGGATACAACTGTGCCGCTGTTATTTGGAGCACGGTTTTCACTTGCATGAAAACTACAGCAGAACGTAGAAGGATGATCACTGAGAAGTCCACAATGCTGAGGAGATTGTAGGTCGTACATTTCAATGATTACTGACATTTGCGCTGCTGGAGGTACAGTAATCAACAAAGAACAGGGTGTGCTACTCTCGAATCCGGTCAGCACATGATGAAAAGCCAGGAAGTATACCTTGTCAAATTGCCGTCAACAGGGACAAGTTAACCACCTGCGCCACCGGCGCCCGGCTAGCTCAGTCGGTAGAGCATGAGACTCTTAATCTCAGGGTCGTGGGTTCGAGCCCCACGTTGGGCGGTGCCCGTCTCCTTATTAACAAAGTTTCCCGCTCATCCTTGAACCTCTTACACCTCGATGGTACCGAGCACTGCGTTTTAATGCACAGGTGTGATCAAACTGAGATGAAAAGGGCGTATCTAGCTCCTTGCCCGAGAGATAAATCAAAGGTTCCGCAGATAATCCCTTGGCTCCGGTCACCCGGACGCAGATAGGAGCTGCAGCCATCATAACTTGTATGAAAACTAAGAAGAGCTCCTGTCTATTTACAGTTTCATTTACTCTAGCGTTTCCTTAAACATTGCGTGTACGAAGGCTAAGAAATTGGAGAGCTATTCTAATACAATAACTATTAGGAATCTTTTCGCCATAACAGTTTCACTGTGATTTTGCAGGTAACACGTACGTTGGGAAAACATTTTGAACGCGATCAATAACCGCACTGGAAAAATGTGGGAAAGAAAGGGCGAAAAGCGACTCTTCAACATGTGGAAATATCTTCCTGAGCGGAGCCCTCTTCTCGAAGCTCAACACTCTGCAAGAGTCACTTCTCCCAACTTGCGCCCGCAGGTTTCCGTAGTGTGCCTGCAAAGAGCCATCCGCTTGAGACAGGCGCACCTCCCGATTTCATTGAACTAAGCTAGATGCACAATTTCTAATGCAGCCTTCATCACAATAGACAGTTCATTTCTCGAAAGCTTGTCATGTAAAAAAAGGAAACAAAGAACGAAAACGTATAGCTGACAATCTTCTGAAGCTGCAGATTCAGCTTTGGGGAAATGGACATTTTATGTATGCAGATGCTTTTCAAGCGCTGGTTTTAGAACGTCGCTGTGCTTCCAGCATCCTTTTCAGCCTTCTAAACTGGCTACCGAGGTGGCGATCACTTTGTAAAGCGGTTGAGAGGCCGGAGCTGCTCAAACCGCTCTTGCCGTTTCCCATCAATCAAAAGCACTATGTTGTTTCTTTGTATGGAAAGCTTTTCAAGTCTGGCATCGACACGCACCTTTCCTGAAACGTCCAAAGGGTGAATGCTTCGCAAAGAAATCCAGTCTACCTTCAGGGGGCATGATGTTGAAATCGGAATGAGCCCTGGGTGGGCTTGAAGCAGCAGCTGTTCAGTTAACAGCTGCACAGAAACGCACCCCGCTTGCTTTGTATCATTCGCAAGTTTGTGGTTAAAGAGTAAAAAAGGCTGGAATTCTTCTGCCAGCCGGCAGGATTTCTTCTGCACTCACCCAGAAAAGCCAAGAATTGTATTTCATCTTTCGCAAGCTGTATTTTCCAGGAGGAGAATGAATACTTGCATTAAACTGAATCAAGCCGACAGAGACGCACAGCCGTTGTTTTTCTCCATGGGAAGTTTTTCGTTAAGGAAAAACACCGTTGTCATTTTCTTGCCAGCCGGCGGTATTTCTTGTGCAGCGATGAGCCCGATTTGTATTTCGTATTTCGCAAGTTGTGTGAATTTCTTGAAGTTGAAAGTGAATTCGCTCCAGAAAAGAAATGTCCAGTCGCATGAAAGCCGTGGCTGTTTGTTAAACCGCAGGACCTGAGCTTGCGTTCTGTTTCTCATGGCGTTCGCAAAGGCGATTCCTGCCTTTAAAACTGCTGTGTCTGCGACTGAAAGTGGCGTGTGTCGCAGCTTCTAAAGTCTTGTTGACGCTCCTCGATGTTGCTTTCTCTCTGCCTAAGGAAGTTCGATTGTCGCGTCGGAACGGGGAGACCTAATCCTTCCAGCTTTAAGCCACCCTTCAGTCTTCTGAAGGGTGTCCGAGTGCTAGCATGTGATTTGGCTTTTTTGGGGGGGAAACGGAGAGCGACATTGAAAAAGGTTACCGCCGCCGCCTCGCCCTCCGTGTTAAATGATCGCAAGCCGGCGGCGGCGGCGCTCCCTGTAGTCGTGGCCGAGCGGTTAAGGCGAAGGGCTAGAAAGCCATTGGGGACTCCCCGCGTCGGCTCGAATCCTGCCGACTACGGCGCCCTTCTCCTGTCGCTTCGGCCTGCCCAGAAAAAGGCGGAGTGCCGTTTCTCTCTTCCTGCTTCTTGTACAAACGCTTAATCGCTTGGACCTGCTGCCTTGGAAGTAATGTCTTTAACATCCACCAGTGACATTTCACAGCTGGAAGCACACAGCCACGCTTTTGGCATTGGCATGTCTTGCGCCCTACTTCCAGCCTTTGAAGACCTAATTATTCAAACTGAAAGAACCGGCTGAATGAGTGTTTGCAGTGCACCAGGAGGAGCAGGGACCATAGCATTGGAGGGGTGAGGATGGCGGAGATGGAAACGTTTTCATGCGCTCCTCTGGGAGGAATGAAAAGAAAAGACGAAACCGGAAACAGTAGTAGCCGCAAGAGGAAGTGTCTTCAAGCGCCAAGCAAGCGCTCCTCGTTAGTATAGTGGTGCGTATCCCCGCCTGTCACGTGGGAGACCAGGGATGGATTGCTTGACGGCGAGCCAGGTTGCTTTTCTCCCATCAGATTCCAACCGCTAATGCTAACGCAGTGTGTGGGAGCTTACATGCTTTTCCTTTCCCGTCTTTTTCGGACGACTATTCCAAAGGGGTCACCTGAAGGAATAGGGGCCTGAAGACACGAGGCATTCTTAAACCAGCACTGGGCTGCACGGCCTTCTGTTGTGATCAGGTTATATTCGAGTCAAAAAGCCAGAGCATCCGCTTCCATCCTATGGAGCACGAGCTAAATCGGAAGAGGCAGGGGATACACCTACGCCTATCGGCGCACGTTCCCCGCGGCAGGCTGCTTCACCCATTTGCACCCGACTGGAGACGGCACTGAGCAAGCTTTTTGTCAGGAGTGGGATTCGAACCCACGCCTCCAGGGGAGACTGCGACCTTAACGCAGCGCCTTAGACCGCTCGGCCATCCTGACGCTGGCCCCTAATCCCGGGGCGGTCTGATGAGCCACCGCGATCCCACTACGCTCCTCGAGTATCGCACTGTTATTAATACTACATTGTGACTCCAGCATTAAAATGTTTGGAAAATGTGTCGGCTTTTATAATCCAGTGTAGAGCAGCATGTGATGATTTGTGCTACAACACCAAGCGCTCAAAGTGACGTCTGCGTTTGTCGTTGAAACTTTCAACTCTTTCATCACTTATGTAGGAAATAAAAAGAGCAGTTGTGCGCCACGCGCAGAGCGGCCGTCAGCAGAGTGGCGCAGCGGAAGCGTGCTGGGCCCATAACCCAGAGGTCGATGGATCGAAACCATCCTCTGCTACGTGTGTCCTATGCATGATTCATAATCATGCCATTGGGTTAGCAAAGTGCCTTCAAATAGTCTGCATCTCCCTTTCTTTAAGTTCTGTCCTGAGTTTCTCTCTCGTGTGTGTTTGTGCAAGCTTGACACTTGCGGGACTCTTTAATCTTCACCAATACGGAGATGACCAAATGTGTCTTCGGTTGTTCTGAGGTCTTTGATAGTTTCTTCGAATGCTTCAACTGAACCTCGAAATCGAAGCAGTTATGTTTATATTGATTTCTCGCGTTAATCATTACGAACCAGGAACAGCCAGCACACTCGGTCGCATTAGTAATTATGTCACGTCTCTACTTAGCAGAGCATTCAAAGGCCCACTGGAAGTAGTAAAGCACTAAAACACTGCAAAACTGAACTCGGGAAAATCATACTGGGAGCTCTGAGCGATGTCTGCATCCAAGCCATCCAATACGGACTCTGAAACCTTGGAATATCAACACTATGATGCGCTACCTTTTACCTGGAGCAAAACGATGGAATTAGAAGAATGCTTACCGCAGGATACAACTGTGCCGCTGTTATTTGGAGCACGGTTTTCACTTGCATGAAAACTACAGCAGAACGTAGAAGGATGATCACTGAGAAGTCCACAATGCTGAGGAGATTGTAGGTCGTACATTTCAATGATTACTGACATTTGCGCTGCTGGAGGTACAGTAATCAACAAAGAACAGGGTGTGCTACTCTCGAATCCGGTCAGCACATGATGAAAAGCCAGGAAGTATACCTTGTCAAATTGCCGTCAACAGGGACAAGTTAACCACCTGCGCCACCGGCGCCCGGCTAGCTCGGTCGGTAGAGCATGAGACTCTTAATCTCAGGGTCGTGGGTTCGAGCCCCACGTTGGGCGGTGCCCGTCTCCTTATTAACAAAGTTTCCCGCTCATCCTTGAACCTCTTACACCTCGATGGTACCGAGCACTGCGTTTTAATGCACAGGTGTGATCAAACTGAGATGAAAAGGGCGTATCTAGCTCCTTGCCCGAGAGATAAATCAAAGGTTCCGCAGATAATCCCTTGGCTCCGGTCACCCGGACGCAGATAGGAGCTGCAGCCATCATAACTTGTATGAAAACTAAGAAGAGCTCCTGTCTATTTACAGTTTCATTTACTCTAGCGTTTCCTTAAACATTGCGTGTACGAAGGCTAAGAAATTGGAGAGCTATTCTAATACAATAACTATTAGGAATCTTTTCGCCATAACAGTTTCACTGTGATTTTGCAGGTAACACGTACGTTGGGAAAACATTTTGAACGCGATCAATAACCGCACTGGAAAAATGTGGGAAAGAAAGGGCGAAAAGCGACTCTTCAACATGTGGAAATATCTTCCTGAGCGGAGCCCTCTTCTCGAAGCTCAACACTCTGCAAGAGTCACTTCTCCCAACTTGCGCCCGCAGGTTTCCGTAGTGTGCCTGCAAAGAGCCATCCGCTTGAGACAGGCGCACCTCCCGATTTCATTGAACTAAGCTAGATGCACAATTTCTAATGCAGCCTTCATCACAATAGACAGTTCATTTCTCGAAAGCTTGTCATGTAAAAAAAGGAAACAAAGAACGAAAACGTATAGCTGACAATCTTCTGAAGCTGCAGATTCAGCTTTGGGGAAATGGACATTTTATGTATGCAGATGCTTTTCAAGCGCTGGTTTTAGAACGTCGCTGTGCTTCCAGCATCCTTTTCAGCCTTCTAAACTGGCTACCGAGGTGGCG
Source organism: Lepisosteus oculatus (assembly GCF_040954835.1). NCBI lineage: Eukaryota > Metazoa > Chordata > Actinopteri > Semionotiformes > Lepisosteidae > Lepisosteus > Lepisosteus oculatus. The sequence goes on along the minus strand of NW_027167923.1, from coordinate 870,765 downwards.
ATCACTTTGTAAAGCGGTTGAGAGGCCGGAGCTGCTCAAACCGCTCTTGCCGTTTCCCATCAATCAAAAGCACTATGTTGTTTCTTTGTATGGAAAGCTTTTCAAGTCTGGCATCGACACGCACCTTTCCTGAAACGTCCAAAGGGTGAATGCTTCGCAAAGAAATCCAGTCTACCTTCAGGGGGCATGATGTTGAAATCGGAATGAGCCCTGGGTGGGCTTGAAGCAGCAGCTGTTCAGTTAACAGCTGCACAGAAACGCACCCCGCTTGCTTTGTATCATTCGCAAGTTTGTGGTTAAAGAGTAAAAAAGGCTGGAATTCTTCTGCCAGCCGGCAGGATTTCTTCTGCACTCACCCAGAAAAGCCAAGAATTGTATTTCATCTTTCGCAAGCTGTATTTTCCAGGAGGAGAATGAATACTTGCATTAAACTGAATCAAGCCGACAGAGACGCACAGCCGTTGTTTTTCTCCATGGGAAGTTTTTCGTTAAGGAAAAACACCGTTGTCATTTTCTTGCCAGCCGGCGGTATTTCTTGTGCAGCGATGAGCCCGATTTGTATTTCGTATTTCGCAAGTTGTGTGAATTTCTTGAAGTTGAAAGTGAATTCGCTCCAGAAAAGAAATGTCCAGTCGCATGAAAGCCGTGGCTGTTTGTTAAACCGCAGGACAGGACAGCTTGCGTTCTGTTTCTCATGGCGTTCGCAAAGGCGATTCCTGCCTTTAAAACTGCTGTGTCTGCGACTGAAAGTGGCGTGTGTCGCAGCTTCTAAAGTCTTGTTGACGCTCCTCGATGTTGCTTTCTCTCTGCCTAAGGAAGTTCGATTGTCGAGTCGGAACGGGGAGACCTAATCCTTCCAGCTTTAAGCCACCCTTCAGTCTTCTGAAGGGTGTCCGAGTGCTAGCATGTGATTTGGCTTTTTTGGGGGGGAAACGGAGAGCGACATTGAAAAAGGTTACCGCCGCCGCCTCGCCCTCCGTGTTAAATGATCGCAAGCCGGCGGCGGCGGCGCTCCCTGTAGTCGTGGCCGAGCGGTTAAGGCGAAGGGCTAGAAAGCCATTGGGGACTCCCCGCGTCGGCTCGAATCCTGCCGACTACGGCGCCCTTCTCCTGTCGCTTCGGCCTGCCCAGAAAAAGGCGGAGTGCCGTTTCTCTCTTCCTGCTTCTTGTACAAACGCTTAATCGCTTGGACCTGCTGCCTTGGAAGTAATGTCTTTAACATCCACCAGTGACATTTCACAGCTGGAAGCACACAGCCACGCTTTTGGCATTGGCATGTCTTGCGCCCTACTTCCAGCCTTTGAAGACCTAATTATTCAAACTGAAAGAACCGGCTGAATGAGTGTTTGCAGTGCACCAGGAGGAGCAGGGACCATAGCATTGGAGGGGTGAGGATGGCGGAGATGGAAACGTTTTCATGCGCTCCTCTGGGAGGAATGAAAAGAAAAGACGAAACCGGAAACAGTAGTAGCCGCAAGAGGAAGTGTCTTCAAGCGCCAAGCAAGCGCTCCTCGTTAGTATAGTGGTGCGTATCCCCGCCTGTCACGTGGGAGACCAGGGATGGATTGCTTGACGGCGAGCCAGGTTGCTTTTCTCCCATCAGATTCCAACCGCTAATGCTAACGCAGTGTGTGGGAGCTTACATGCTTTTCCTTTCCCGTCTTTTTCGGACGACTATTCCAAAGGGGTCACCTGAAGGAATAGGGGCCTGAAGACACGAGGCATTCTTAAACCAGCACTGGGCTGCACGGCCTTCTGTTGTGATCAGGTTATATTCGAGTCAAAAAGCCAGAGCATCCGCTTCCATCCTATGGAGCACGAGCTAAATCGGAAGAGGCAGGGGATACACCTACGCCTATCGGCGCACGTTCCCCGCGGCAGGCTGCTTCACCCATTTGCACCCGACTGGAGACGGCACTGAGCAAGCTTTTTGTCAGGAGTGGGATTCGAACCCACGCCTCCAGGGGAGACTGCGACCTTAACGCAGCGCCTTAGACCGCTCGGCCATCCTGACGCTGGCCCCTAATCCCGGGGCGGTCTGATGAGCCACCGCGATCCCACTACGCTCCTCGAGTATCGCACTGTTATTAATACTACATTGTGACTCCAGCATTAAAATGTTTGGAAAATGTGTCGGCTTTTATAATCCAGTGTAGAGCAGCATGTGATGATTTGTGCTACAACACCAAGCGCTCAAAGTGACGTCTGCGTTTGTCGTTGAAACTTTCAACTCTTTCATCACTTATGTAGCAAATAAAAAGAGCAGTTGTGCGCCACGCGCAGAGCGGCCGTCAGCAGAGTGGCGCAGCGGAAGCGTGCTGGGCCCATAACCCAGAGGTCGATGGATCGAAACCATCCTCTGCTACGTGTGTCCTATGCATGATTCATAATCATGCCATTGGGTTAGCAAAGTGCCTTCAAATAGTCTGCATCTCCCTTTCTTTAAGTTCTGTCCTGAGTTTCTCTCTCGTGTGTGTTTGTGCAAGCTTGACACTTGCGGGACTCTTTAATCTTCACCAATACGGAGATGACCAAATGTGTCTTCGGTTGTTCTGAGGTCTTTGATAGTTTCTTCGAATGCTTCAACTGAACCTCGAAATCGAAGCAGTTATGTTTATATTGATTTCTCGCGTTAATCATTACGAACCAGGAACAGCCAGCACACTCGGTCGCATTAGTAATTATGTCACGTCTCTACTTAGCAGAGCATTCAAAGGCCCACTGGAAGTAGTAAAGCACTAAAACACTGCAAAACTGAACTCGGGAAAATCATACTGGGAGCTCTGAGCGATGTCTGCATCCAAGCCATCCAATACGGACTCTGAAACCTTGGAATATCAACACTATGATGCGCTACCTTTTACCTGGAGCAAAACGATGGAATTAGAAGAATGCTTACCGCAGGATACAACTGTGCCGCTGTTATTTGGAGCACGGTTTTCACTTGCATGAAAACTACAGCAGAACGTAGAAGGATGATCACTGAGAAGTCCACAATGCTGAGGAGATTGTAGGTCGTACATTTCAATGATTACTGACATTTGCGCTGCTGGAGGTACAGTAATCAACAAAGAACAGGGTGTGCTACTCTCGAATCCGGTCAGCACATGATGAAAAGCCAGGAAGTATACCTTGTCAAATTGCCGTCAACAGGGACAAGTTAACCACCTGCGCCACCGGCGCCCGGCTAGCTCGGTCGGTAGAGCATGAGACTCTTAATCTCAGGGTCGTGGGTTCGAGCCCCACGTTGGGCGGTGCCCGTCTCCTTATTAACAAAGTTTCCCGCTCATCCTTGAACCTCTTACACCTCGATGGTACCGAGCACTGCGTTTTAATGCACAGGTGTGATCAAACTGAGATGAAAAGGGCGTATCTAGCTCCTTGCCCGAGAGATAAATCAAAGGTTCCGCAGATAATCCCTTGGCTCCGGTCACCCGGACGCAGATAGGAGCTGCAGCCATCATAACTTGTATGAAAACTAAGAAGAGCTCCTGTCTATTTACAGTTTCATTTACTCTAGCGTTTCCTTAAACATTGCGTGTACGAAGGCTAAGAAATTGGAGAGCTATTCTAATACAATAACTATTAGGAATCTTTTCGCCATAACAGTTTCACTGTGATTTTGCAGGTAACACGTACGTTGGGAAAACATTTTGAACGCGATCAATAACCGCACTGGAAAAATGTGGGAAAGAAAGGGCGAAAAGCGACTCTTCAACATGTGGAAATATCTTCCTGAGCGGAGCCCTCTTCTCGAAGCTCAACACTCTGCAAGAGTCACTTCTCCCAACTTGCGCCCGCAGGTTTCCGTAGTGTGCCTGCAAAGAGCCATCCGCTTGAGACAGGCGCACCTCCCGATTTCATTGAACTAAGCTAGATGCACAATTTCTAATGCAGCCTTCATCACAATAGACAGTTCATTTCTCGAAAGCTTGTCATGTAAAAAAAGGAAACAAAGAACGAAAACGTATAGCTGACAATCTTCTGAAGCTGCAGATTCAGCTTTGGGGAAATGGACATTTTATGTATGCAGATGCTTTTCAAGCGCTGGTTTTAGAACGTCGCTGTGCTTCCAGCATCCTTTTCAGCCTTCTAAACTGGCTACCGAGGTGGCGATCACTTTGTAAAGCGGTTGAGAGGCCGGAGCTGCTCAAACCGCTCTTGCCGTTTCCCATCAATCAAAAGCACTATGTTGTTTCTTTGTATGGAAAGCTTTTCAAGTCTGGCATCGACACGCACCTTTCCTGAAACGTCCAAAGGGTGAATGCTTCGCAAAGAAATCCAGTCTACCTTCAGGGGGCATGATGTTGAAATCGGAATGAGCCCTGGGTGGGCTTGAAGCAGCAGCTGTTCAGTTAACAGCTGCACAGAAACGCACCCCGCTTGCTTTGTATCATTCGCAAGTTTGTGGTTAAAGAGTAAAAAAGGCTGGAATTCTTCTGCCAGCCGGCAGGATTTCTTCTGCACTCACCCAGAAAAGCCAAGAATTGTATTTCATCTTTCGCAAGCTGTATTTTCCAGGAGGAGAATGAATACTTGCATTAAACTGAATCAAGCCGACAGAGACGCACAGCCGTTGTTTTTCTCCATGGGAAGTTTTTCGTTAAGGAAAAACACCGTTGTCATTTTCTTGCCAGCCGGCGGTATTTCTTGTGCAGCGATGAGCCCGATTTGTATTTCGTATTTCGCAAGTTGTGTGAATTTCTTGAAGTTGAAAGTGAATTCGCTCCAGAAAAGAAATGTCCAGTCGCATGAAAGCCGTGGCTGTTTGTTAAACCGCAGGACAGGACAGCTTGCGTTCTGTTTCTCATGGCGTTCGCAAAGGCGATTCCTGCCTTTAAAACTGCTGTGTCTGCGACTGAAAGTGGCGTGTGTCGCAGCTTCTAAAGTCTTGTTGACGCTCCTCGATGTTGCTTTCTCTCTGCCTAAGGAAGTTCGATTGTCGCGTCGGAACGGGGAGACCTAATCCTTCCAGCTTTAAGCCACCCTTCAGTCTTCTGAAGGGTGTCCGAGTGCTAGCATGTGATTTGGCTTTTTTGGGGGGGAAACGGAGAGCGACATTGAAAAAGGTTACCGCCGCCGCCTCGCCCTCCGTGTTAAATGATCGCAAGCCGGCGGCGGCGGCGCTCCCTGTAGTCGTGGCCGAGCGGTTAAGGCGAAGGGCTAGAAAGCCATTGGGGACTCCCCGCGTCGGCTCGAATCCTGCCGACTACGGCGCCCTTCTCCTGTCGCTTCGGCCTGCCCAGAAAAAGGCGGAGTGCCGTTTCTCTCTTCCTGCTTCTTGTACAAACGCTTAATCGCTTGGACCTGCTGCCTTGGAAGTAATGTCTTTAACATCCACCAGTGACATTTCACAGCTGGAAGCACACAGCCACGCTTTTGGCATTGGCATGTCTTGCGCCCTACTTCCAGCCTTTGAAGACCTAATTATTCAAACTGAAAGAACCGGCTGAATGAGTGTTTGCAGTGCACCAGGAGGAGCAGGGACCATAGCATTGGAGGGGTGAGGATGGCGGAGATGGAAACGTTTTCATGCGCTCCTCTGGGAGGAATGAAAAGAAAAGACGAAACCGGAAACAGTAGTAGCCGCAAGAGGAAGTGTCTTCAAGCGCCAAGCAAGCGCTCCTCGTTAGTATAGTGGTGCGTATCCCCGCCTGTCACGTGGGAGACCAGGGATGGATTGCTTGACGGCGAGCCAGGTTGCTTTTCTCCCATCAGATTCCAACCGCTAATGCTAACGCAGTGTGTGGGAGCTTACATGCTTTTCCTTTCCCGTCTTTTTCGGACGACTATTCCAAAGGGGTCACCTGAAGGAATAGGGGCCTGAAGACACGAGGCATTCTTAAACCAGCACTGGGCTGCACGGCCTTCTGTTGTGATCAGGTTATATTCGAGTCAAAAAGCCAGAGCATCCGCTTCCATCCTATGGAGCACGAGCTAAATCGGAAGAGGCAGGGGATACACCTACGCCTATCGGCGCACGTTCCCCGCGGCAGGCTGCTTCACCCATTTGCACCCGACTGGAGACGGCACTGAGCAAGCTTTTTGTCAGGAGTGGGATTCGAACCCACGCCTCCAGGGGAGACTGCGACCTTAACGCAGCGCCTTAGACCGCTCGGCCATCCTGACGCTGGCCCCTAATCCCGGGGCGGTCTGATGAGCCACCGCGATCCCACTACGCTCCTCGAGTATCGCACTGTTATTAATACTACATTGTGACTCCAGCATTAAAATGTTTGGAAAATGTGTCGGCTTTTATAATCCAGTGTAGAGCAGCATGTGATGATTTGTGCTACAACACCAAGCGCTCAAAGTGACGTCTGCGTTTGTCGTTGAAACTTTCAACTCTTTCATCACTTATGTAGGAAATAAAAAGAGCAGTTGTGCGCCACGCGCAGAGCGGCCGTCAGCAGAGTGGCGCAGCGGAAGCGTGCTGGGCCCATAACCCAGAGGTCGATGGATCGAAACCATCCTCTGCTACGTGTGTCCTATGCATGATTCATAATCATGCCATTGGGTTAGCAAAGTGCCTTCAAATAGTCTGCATCTCCCTTTCTTTAAGTTCTGTCCTGAGTTTCTCTCTCGTGTGTGTTTGTGCAAGCTTGACACTTGCGGGACTCTTTAATCTTCACCAATACGGAGATGACCAAATGTGTCTTCGGTTGTTCTGAGGTCTTTGATAGTTTCTTCGAATGCTTCAACTGAACCTCGAAATCGAAGCAGTTATGTTTATATTGATTTCTCGCGTTAATCATTACGAACCAGGAACAGCCAGCACACTCGGTCGCATTAGTAATTATGTCACGTCTCTACTTAGCAGAGCATTCAAAGGCCCACTGGAAGTAGTAAAGCACTAAAACACTGCAAAACTGAACTCGGGAAAATCATACTGGGAGCTCTGAGCGATGTCTGCATCCAAGCCATCCAATACGGACTCTGAAACCTTGGAATATCAACACTATGATGCGCTACCTTTTACCTGGAGCAAAACGATGGAATTAGAAGAATGCTTACCGCAGGATACAACTGTGCCGCTGTTATTTGGAGCACGGTTTTCACTTGCATGAAAACTACAGCAGAACGTAGAAGGATGATCACTGAGAAGTCCACAATGCTGAGGAGATTGTAGGTCGTACATTTCAATGATTACTGACATTTGCGCTGCTGGAGGTACAGTAATCAACAAAGAACAGGGTGTGCTACTCTCGAATCCGGTCAGCACATGATGAAAAGCCAGGAAGTATACCTTGTCAAATTGCCGTCAACAGGGACAAGTTAACCACCTGCGCCACCGGCGCCCGGCTAGCTCGGTCGGTAGAGCATGAGACTCTTAATCTCAGGGTCGTGGGTTCGAGCCCCACGTTGGGCGGTGCCCGTCTCCTTATTAACAAAGTTTCCCGCTCATCCTTGAACCTCTTACACCTCGATGGTACCGAGCACTGCGTTTTAATGCACAGGTGTGATCAAACTGAGATGAAAAGGGCGTATCTAGCTCCTTGCCCGAGAGATAAATCAAAGGTTCCGCAGATAATCCCTTGGCTCCGGTCACCCGGACGCAGATAGGAGCTGCAGCCATCATAACTTGTATGAAAACTAAGAAGAGCTCCTGTCTATTTACAGTTTCATTTACTCTAGCGTTTCCTTAAACATTGCGTGTACGAAGGCTAAGAAATTGGAGAGCTATTCTAATACAATAACTATTAGGAATCTTTTCGCCATAACAGTTTCACTGTGATTTTGCAGGTAACACGTACGTTGGGAAAACATTTTGAACGCGATCAATAACCGCACTGGAAAAATGTGGGAAAGAAAGGGCGAAAAGCGACTCTTCAACATGTGGAAATATCTTCCTGAGCGGAGCCCTCTTCTCGAAGCTCAACACTCTGCAAGAGTCACTTCTCCCAACTTGCGCCCGCAGGTTTCCGTAGTGTGCCTGCAAAGAGCCATCCGCTTGAGACAGGCGCACCTCCCGATTTCATTGAACTAAGCTAGATGCACAATTTCTAATGCAGCCTTCATCACAATAGACAGTTCATTTCTCGAAAGCTTGTCATGTAAAAAAAGGAAACAAAGAACGAAAACGTATAGCTGACAATCTTCTGAAGCTGCAGATTCAGCTTTGGGGAAATGGACATTTTATGTATGCAGATGCTTTTCAAGCGCTGGTTTTAGAACGTCGCTGTGCTTCCAGCATCCTTTTCAGCCTTCTAAACTGGCTACCGAGGTGGCGATCACTTTGTAAAGCGGTTGAGAGGCCGGAGCTGCTCAAACCGCTCTTGCCGTTTCCCATCAATCAAAAGCACTATGTTGTTTCTTTGTATGGAAAGCTTTTCAAGTCTGGCATCGACACGCACCTTTCCTGAAACGTCCAAAGGGTGAATGCTTCGCAAAGAAATCCAGTCTACCTTCAGGGGGCATGATGTTGAAATCGGAATGAGCCCTGGGTGGGCTTGAAGCAGCAGCTGTTCAGTTAACAGCTGCACAGAAACGCACCCCGCTTGCTTTGTATCATTCGCAAGTTTGTGGTTAAAGAGTAAAAAAGGCTGGAATTCTTCTGCCAGCCGGCAGGATTTCTTCTGCACTCACCCAGAAAAGCCAAGAATTGTATTTCATCTTTCGCAAGCTGTATTTTCCAGGAGGAGAATGAATACTTGCATTAAACTGAATCAAGCCGACAGAGACGCACAGCCGTTGTTTTTCTCCATGGGAAGTTTTTCGTTAAGGAAAAACACCGTTGTCATTTTCTTGCCAGCCGGCGGTATTTCTTGTGCAGCGATGAGCCCGATTTGTATTTCGTATTTCGCAAGTTGTGTGAATTTCTTGAAGTTGAAAGTGAATTCGCTCCAGAAAAGAAATGTCCAGTCGCATGAAAGCCGTGGCTGTTTGTTAAACCGCAGGACAGGACAGCTTGCGTTCTGTTTCTCATGGCGTTCGCAAAGGCGATTCCTGCCTTTAAAACTGCTGTGTCTGCGACTGAAAGTGGCGTGTGTCGCAGCTTCTAAAGTCTTGTTGACGCTCCTCGATGTTGCTTTCTCTCTGCCTAAGGAAGTTCGATTGTCGCGTCGGAACGGGGAGACCTAATCCTTCCAGCTTTAAGCCACCCTTCAGTCTTCTGAAGGGTGTCCGAGTGCTAGCATGTGATTTGGCTTTTTTGGGGGGGAAACGGAGAGCGACATTGAAAAAGGTTACCGCCGCCGCCTCGCCCTCCGTGTTAAATGATCGCAAGCCGGCGGCGGCGGCGCTCCCTGTAGTCGTGGCCGAGCGGTTAAGGCGAAGGGCTAGAAAGCCATTGGGGACTCCCCGCGTCGGCTCGAATCCTGCCGACTACGGCGCCCTTCTCCTGTCGCTTCGGCCTGCCCAGAAAAAGGCGGAGTGCCGTTTCTCTCTTCCTGCTTCTTGTACAAACGCTTAATCGCTTGGACCTGCTGCCTTGGAAGTAATGTCTTTAACATCCACCAGTGACATTTCACAGCTGGAAGCACACAGCCACGCTTTTGGCATTGGCATGTCTTGCGCCCTACTTCCAGCCTTTGAAGACCTAATTATTCAAACTGAAAGAACCGGCTGAATGAGTGTTTGCAGTGCACCAGGAGGAGCAGGGACCATAGCATTGGAGGGGTGAGGATGGCGGAGATGGAAACGTTTTCATGCGCTCCTCTGGGAGGAATGAAAAGAAAAGACGAAACCGGAAACAGTAGTAGCCGCAAGAGGAAGTGTCTTCAAGCGCCAAGCAAGCGCTCCTCGTTAGTATAGTGGTGCGTATCCCCGCCTGTCACGTGGGAGACCAGGGATGGATTGCTTGACGGCGAGCCAGGTTGCTTTTCTCCCATCAGATTCCAACCGCTAATGCTAACGCAGTGTGTGGGAGCTTACATGCTTTTCCTTTCCCGTCTTTTTCGGACGACTATTCCAAAGGGGTCACCTGAAGGAATAGGGGCCTGAAGACACGAGGCATTCTTAAACCAGCACTGGGCTGCACGGCCTTCTGTTGTGATCAGGTTATATTCGAGTCAAAAAGCCAGAGCATCCGCTTCCATCCTATGGAGCACGAGCTAAATCGGAAGAGGCAGGGGATACACCTACGCCTATCGGCGCACGTTCCCCACGGCAGGCTGCTTCACCCATTTGCACCCGACTGGAGACGGCACTGAGCAAGCTTTTTGTCAGGAGTGGGATTCGAACCCACGCCTCCAGGGGAGACTGCGACCTTAACGCAGCGCCTTAGACCGCTCGGCCATCCTGACGCTGGCCCCTAATCCCGGGGCGGTCTGATGAGCCACCGCGATCCCACTACGCTCCTCGAGTATCGCACTGTTATTAATACTACATTGTGACTCCAGCATTAAAATGTTTGGAAAATGTGTCGGCTTTTATAATCCAGTGTAGAGCAGCATGTGATGATTTGTGCTACAACACCAAGCGCTCAAAGTGACGTCTGCGTTTGTCGTTGAAACTTTCAACTCTTTCATCACTTATGTAGGAAATAAAAAGAGCAGTTGTGCGCCACGCGCAGAGCGGCCGTCAGCAGAGTGGCGCAGCGGAAGCGTGCTGGGCCCATAACCCAGAGGTCGATGGATCGAAACCATCCTCTGCTACGTGTGTCCTATGCATGATTCATAATCATGCCATTGGGTTAGCAAAGTGCCTTCAAATAGTCTGCATCTCCCTTTCTTTAAGTTCTGTCCTGAGTTTCTCTCTCGTGTGTGTTTGTGCAAGCTTGACACTTGCGGGACTCTTTAATCTTCACCAATACGGAGATGACCAAATGTGTCTTCGGTTGTTCTGAGGTCTTTGATAGTTTCTTCGAATGCTTCAACTGAACCTCGAAATCGAAGCAGTTATGTTTATATTGATTTCTCGCGTTAATCATTACGAACCAGGAACAGCCAGCACACTCGGTCGCATTAGTAATTATGTCACGTCTCTACTTAGCAGAGCATTCAAAGGCCCACTGGAAGTAGTAAAGCACTAAAACACTGCAAAACTGAACTCGGGAAAATCATACTGGGAGCTCTGAGCGATGTCTGCATCCAAGCCATCCAATACGGACTCTGAAACCTTGGAATATCAACACTATGATGCGCTACCTTTTACCTGGAGCAAAACGATGGAATTAGAAGAATGCTTACCGCAGGATACAACTGTGCCGCTGTTATTTGGAGCACGGTTTTCACTTGCATGAAAACTACAGCAGAACGTAGAAGGATGATCACTGAGAAGTCCACAATGCTGAGGAGATTGTAGGTCGTACATTTCAATGATTACTGACATTTGCGCTGCTGGAGGTACAGTAATCAACAAAGAACAGGGTGTGCTACTCTCGAATCCGGTCAGCACATGATGAAAAGCCAGGAAGTATACCTTGTCAAATTGCCGTCAACAGGGACAAGTTAACCACCTGCGCCACCGGCGCCCGGCTAGCTCGGTCGGTAGAGCATGAGACTCTTAATCTCAGGGTCGTGGGTTCGAGCCCCACGTTGGGCGGTGCCCGTCTCCTTATTAACAAAGTTTCCCGCTCATCCTTGAACCTCTTACACCTCGATGGTACCGAGCACTGCGTTTTAATGCACAGGTGTGATCAAACTGAGATGAAAAGGGCGTATCTAGCTCCTTGCCCGAGAGATAAATCAAAGGTTCCGCAGATAATCCCTTGGCTCCGGTCACCCGGACGCAGATAGGAGCTGCAGCCATCATAACTTGTATGAAAACTAAGAAGAGCTCCTGTCTATTTACAGTTTCATTTACTCTAGCGTTTCCTTAAACATTGCGTGTACGAAGGCTAAGAAATTGGAGAGCTATTCTAATACAATAACTATTAGGAATCTTTTCGCCATAACAGTTTCACTGTGATTTTGCAGGTAACACGTACGTTGGGAAAACATTTTGAACGCGATCAATAACCGCACTGGAAAAATGTGGGAAAGAAAGGGCGAAAAGCGACTCTTCAACATGTGGAAATATCTTCCTGAGCGGAGCCCTCTTCTTGAAGCTCAACACTCTGCAAGAGTCACTTCTCCCAACTTGCGCCCGCAGGTTTCCGTAGTGTGCCTGCAAAGAGCCATCCGCTTGAGACAGGCGCACCTCCCGATTTCATTGAACTAAGCTAGATGCACAATTTCTAATGCAGCCTTCATCACAATAGACAGTTCATTTCTCGAAAGCTTGTCATGTAAAAAAAGGAAACAAAGAACGAAAACGTATAGCTGACAATCTTCTGAAGCTGCAGATTCAGCTTTGGGGAAATGGACATTTTATGTATGCAGATGCTTTTCAAGCGCTGGTTTTAGAACGTCGCTGTGCTTCCAGCATCCTTTTCAGCCTTCTAAACTGGCTACCGAGGTGGCGATCACTTTGTAAAGCGGTTGAGAGGCCGGAGCTGCTCAAACCGCTCTTGCCGTTTCCCATCAATCAAAAGCACTATGTTGTTTCTTTGTATGGAAAGCTTTTCAAGTCTGGCATCGACACGCACCTTTCCTGAAACGTCCAAAGGGTGAATGCTTCGCAAAGAAATCCAGTCTACCTTCAGGGGGCATGATGTTGAAATCGGAATGAGCCCTGGGTGGGCTTGAAGCAGCAGCTGTTCAGTTAACAGCTGCACAGAAACGCACCCCGCTTGCTTTGTATCATTCGCAAGTTTGTGGTTAAAGAGTAAAAAAGGCTGGAATTCTTCTGCCAGCCGGCAGGATTTCTTCTGCACTCACCCAGAAAAGCCAAGAATTGTATTTCATCTTTCGCAAGCTGTATTTTCCAGGAGGAGAATGAATACTTGCATTAAACTGAATCAAGCCGACAGAGACGCACAGCCGTTGTTTTTCTCCATGGGAAGTTTTTCGTTAAGGAAAAACACCGTTGTCATTTTCTTGCCAGCCGGCGGTATTTCTTGTGCAGCGATGAGCCCGATTTGTATTTCGTATTTCGCAAGTTGTGTGAATTTCTTGAAGTTGAAAGTGAATTCGCTCCAGAAAAGAAATGTCCAGTCGCATGAAAGCCGTGGCTGTTTGTTAAACCGCAGGACAGGACAGCTTGCGTTCTGTTTCTCATGGCGTTCGCAAAGGCGATTCCTGCCTTTAAAACTGCTGTGTCTGCGACTGAAAGTGGCGTGTGTCGCAGCTTCTAAAGTCTTGTTGACGCTCCTCGATGTTGCTTTCTCTCTGCCTAAGGAAGTTCGATTGTCGCGTCGGAACGGGGAGACCTAATCCTTCCAGCTTTAAGCCACCCTTCAGTCTTCTGAAGGGTGTCCGAGTGCTAGCATGTGATTTGGCTTTTTTGGGGGGGAAACGGAGAGCGACATTGAAAAAGGTTACCGCCGCCGCCTCGCCCTCCGTGTTAAATGATCGCAAGCCGGCGGCGGCGGCGCTCCCTGTAGTCGTGGCCGAGCGGTTAAGGCGAAGGGCTAGAAAGCCATTGGGGACTCCCCGCGTCGGCTCGAATCCTGCCGACTACGGCGCCCTTCTCCTGTCGCTTCGGCCTGCCCAGAAAAAGGCGGAGTGCCGTTTCTCTCTTCCTGCTTCTTGTACAAACGCTTAATCGCTTGGACCTGCTGCCTTGGAAGTAATGTCTTTAACATCCACCAGTGACATTTCACAGCTGGAAGCACACAGCCACGCTTTTGGCATTGGCATGTCTTGCGCCCTACTTCCAGCCTTTGAAGACCTAATTATTCAAACTGAAAGAACCGGCTGAATGAGTGTTTGCAGTGCACCAGGAGGAGCAGGGACCATAGCATTGGAGGGGTGAGGATGGCGGAGATGGAAACGTTTTCATGCGCTCCTCTGGGAGGAATGAAAAGAAAAGACGAAACCGGAAACAGTAGTAGCCGCAAGAGGAAGTGTCTTCAAGCGCCAAGCAAGCGCTCCTCGTTAGTATAGTGGTGCGTATCCCCGCCTGTCACGTGGGAGACCAGGGATGGATTGCTTGACGGCGAGCCAGGTTGCTTTTCTCCCATCAGATTCCAACCGCTAATGCTAACGCAGTGTGTGGGAGCTTACATGCTTTTCCTTTCCCGTCTTTTTCGGACGACTATTCCAAAGGGGTCACCTGAAGGAATAGGGGCCTGAAGACACGAGGCATTCTTAAACCAGCACTGGGCTGCACGGCCTTCTGTTGTGATCAGGTTATATTCGAGTCAAAAAGCCAGAGCATCCGCTTCCATCCTATGGAGCACGAGCTAAATCGGAAGAGGCAGGGGATACACCTACGCCTATCGGCGCACGTTCCCCGCGGCAGGCTGCTTCACCCATTTGCACCCGACTGGAGACGGCACTGAGCAAGCTTTTTGTCAGGAGTGGGATTCGAACCCACGCCTCCAGGGGAGACTGCGACCTTAACGCAGCGCCTTAGACCGCTCGGCCATCCTGACGCTGGCCCCTAATCCCGGGGCGGTCTGATGAGCCACCGCGATCCCACTACGCTCCTCGAGTATCGCACTGTTATTAATACTACATTGTGACTCCAGCATTAAAATGTTTGGAAAATGTGTCGGCTTTTATAATCCAGTGTAGAGCAGCATGTGATGATTTGTGCTACAACACCAAGCGCTCAAAGTGACGTCTGCGTTTGTCGTTGAAACTTTCAACTCTTTCATCACTTATGTAGGAAATAAAAAGAGCAGTTGTGCGCCACGCGCAGAGCGGCCGTCAGCAGAGTGGCGCAGCGGAAGCGTGCTGGGCCCATAACCCAGAGGTCGATGGATCGAAACCATCCTCTGCTACGTGTGTCCTATGCATGATTCATAATCATGCCATTGGGTTAGCAAAGTGCCTTCAAATAGTCTGCATCTCCCTTTCTTTAAGTTCTGTCCTGAGTTTCTCTCTCGTGTGTGTTTGTGCAAGCTTGACACTTGCGGGACTCTTTAATCTTCACCAATACGGAGATGACCAAATGTGTCTTCGGTTGTTCTGAGGTCTTTGATAGTTTCTTCGAATGCTTCAACTGAACCTCGAAATCGAAGCAGTTATGTTTATATTGATTTCTCGCGTTAATCATTACGAACCAGGAACAGCCAGCACACTCGGTCGCATTAGTAATTATGTCACGTCTCTACTTAGCAGAGCATTCAAAGGCCCACTGGAAGTAGTAAAGCACTAAAACACTGCAAAACTGAACTCGGGAAAATCATACTGGGAGCTCTGAGCGATGTCTGCATCCAAGCCATCCAATACGGACTCTGAAACCTTGGAATATCAACACTATGATGCGCTACCTTTTACCTGGAGCAAAACGATGGAATTAGAAGAATGCTTACCGCAGGATACAACTGTGCCGCTGTTATTTGGAGCACGGTTTTCACTTGCATGAAAACTACAGCAGAACGTAGAAGGATGATCACTGAGAAGTCCACAATGCTGAGGAGATTGTAGGTCGTACATTTCAATGATTACTGACATTTGCGCTGCTGGAGGTACAGTAATCAACAAAGAACAGGGTGTGCTACTCTCGAATCCGGTCAGCACATGATGAAAAGCCAGGAAGTATACCTTGTCAAATTGCCGTCAACAGGGACAAGTTAACCACCTGCGCCACCGGCGCCCGGCTAGCTCGGTCGGTAGAGCATGAGACTCTTAATCTCAGGGTCGTGGGTTCGAGCCCCACGTTGGGCGGTGCCCGTCTCCTTATTAACAAAGTTTCCCGCTCATCCTTGAACCTCTTACACCTCGATGGTACCGAGCACTGCGTTTTAATGCACAGGTGTGATCAAACTGAGATGAAAAGGGCGTATCTAGCTCCTTGCCCGAGAGATAAATCAAAGGTTCCGCAGATAATCCCTTGGCTCCGGTCACCCGGACGCAGATAGGAGCTGCAGCCATCATAACTTGTATGAAAACTAAGAAGAGCTCCTGTCTATTTACAGTTTCATTTACTCTAGCGTTTCCTTAAACATTGCGTGTACGAAGGCTAAGAAATTGGAGAGCTATTCTAATACAATAACTATTAGGAATCTTTTCGCCATAACAGTTTCACTGTGATTTTGCAGGTAACACGTACGTTGGGAAAACATTTTGAACGCGATCAATAACCGCACTGGAAAAATGTGGGAAAGAAAGGGCGAAAAGCGACTCTTCAACATGTGGAAATATCTTCCTGAGCGGAGCCCTCTTCTCGAAGCTCAACACTCTGCAAGAGTCACTTCTCCCAACTTGCGCCCGCAGGTTTCCGTAGTGTGCCTGCAAAGAGCCATCCGCTTGAGACAGGCGCACCTCCCGATTTCATTGAACTAAGCTAGATGCACAATTTCTAATGCAGCCTTCATCACAATAGACAGTTCATTTCTCGAAAGCTTGTCATGTAAAAAAAGGAAACAAAGAACGAAAACGTATAGCTGACAATCTTCTGAAGCTGCAGATTCAGCTTTGGGGAAATGGACATTTTATGTATGCAGATGCTTTTCAAGCGCTGGTTTTAGAACGTCGCTGTGCTTCCAGCATCCTTTTCAGCCTTCTAAACTGGCTACCGAGGTGGCGATCACTTTGTAAAGCGGTTGAGAGGCCGGAGCTGCTCAAACCGCTCTTGCCGTTTCCCATCAATCAAAAGCACTATGTTGTTTCTTTGTATGGAAAGCTTTTCAAGTCTGGCATCGACACGCACCTTTCCTGAAACGTCCAAAGGGTGAATGCTTCGCAAAGAAATCCAGTCTACCTTCAGGGGGCATGATGTTGAAATCGGAATGAGCCCTGGGTGGGCTTGAAGCAGCAGCTGTTCAGTTAACAGCTGCACAGAAACGCACCCCGCTTGCTTTGTATCATTCGCAAGTTTGTGGTTAAAGAGTAAAAAAGGCTGGAATTCTTCTGCCAGCCGGCAGGATTTCTTCTGCACTCACCCAGAAAAGCCAAGAATTGTATTTCATCTTTCGCAAGCTGTATTTTCCAGGAGGAGAATGAATACTTGCATTAAACTGAATCAAGCCGACAGAGACGCACAGCCGTTGTTTTTCTCCATGGGAAGTTTTTCGTTAAGGAAAAACACCGTTGTCATTTTCTTGCCAGCCGGCGGTATTTCTTGTGCAGCGATGAGCCCGATTTGTATTTCGTATTTCGCAAGTTGTGTGAATTTCTTGAAGTTGAAAGTGAATTCGCTCCAGAAAAGAAATGTCCAGTCGCATGAAAGCCGTGGCTGTTTGTTAAACCGCAGGACAGGACAGCTTGCGTTCTGTTTCTCATGGCGTTCGCAAAGGCGATTCCTGCCTTTAAAACTGCTGTGTCTGCGACTGAAAGTGGCGTGTGTCGCAGCTTCTAAAGTCTTGTTGACGCTCCTCGATGTTGCTTTCTCTCTGCCTAAGGAAGTTCGATTGTCGCGTCGGAACGGGGAGACCTAATCCTTCCAGCTTTAAGCCACCCTTCAGTCTTCTGAAGGGTGTCCGAGTGCTAGCATGTGATTTGGCTTTTTTGGGGGGGAAACGGAGAGCGACATTGAAAAAGGTTACCGCCGCCGCCTCGCCCTCCGTGTTAAATGATCGCAAGCCGGCGGCGGCGGCGCTCCCTGTAGTCGTGGCCGAGCGGTTAAGGCGAAGGGCTAGAAAGCCATTGGGGACTCCCCGCGTCGGCTCGAATCCTGCCGACTACGGCGCCCTTCTCCTGTCGCTTCGGCCTGCCCAGAAAAAGGCGGAGTGCCGTTTCTCTCTTCCTGCTTCTTGTACAAACGCTTAATCGCTTGGACCTGCTGCCTTGGAAGTAATGTCTTTAACATCCACCAGTGACATTTCACAGCTGGAAGCACACAGCCACGCTTTTGGCATTGGCATGTCTTGCGCCCTACTTCCAGCCTTTGAAGACCTAATTATTCAAACTGAAAGAACCGGCTGAATGAGTGTTTGCAGTGCACCAGGAGGAGCAGGGACCATAGCATTGGAGGGGTGAGGATGGCGGAGATGGAAACGTTTTCATGCGCTCCTCTGGGAGGAATGAAAAGAAAAGACGAAACCGGAAACAGTAGTAGCCGCAAGAGGAAGTGTCTTCAAGCGCCAAGCAAGCGCTCCTCGTTAGTATAGTGGTGCGTATCCCCGCCTGTCACGTGGGAGACCAGGGATGGATTGCTTGACGGCGAGCCAGGTTGCTTTTCTCCCATCAGATTCCAACCGCTAATGCTAACGCAGTGTGTGGGAGCTTACATGCTTTTCCTTTCCCGTCTTTTTCGGACGACTATTCCAAAGGGGTCACCTGAAGGAATAGGGGCCTGAAGACACGAGGCATTCTTAAACCAGCACTGGGCTGCACGGCCTTCTGTTGTGATCAGGTTATATTCGAGTCAAAAAGCCAGAGCATCCGCTTCCATCCTATGGAGCACGAGCTAAATCGGAAGAGGCAGGGGATACACCTACGCCTATCGGCGCACGTTCCCCGCGGCAGGCTGCTTCACCCATTTGCACCCGACTGGAGACGGCACTGAGCAAGCTTTTTGTCAGGAGTGGGATTCGAACCCACGCCTCCAGGGGAGACTGCGACCTTAACGCAGCGCCTTAGACCGCTCGGCCATCCTGACGCTGGCCCCTAATCCCGGGGCGGTCTGATGAGCCACCGCGATCCCACTACGCTCCTCGAGTATCGCACTGTTATTAATACTACATTGTGACTCCAGCATTAAAATGTTTGGAAAATGTGTCGGCTTTTATAATCCAGTGTAGAGCAGCATGTGATGATTTGTGCTACAACACCAAGCGCTCAAAGTGACGTCTGCGTTTGTCGTTGAAACTTTCAACTCTTTCATCACTTATGTAGGAAATAAAAAGAGCAGTTGTGCGCCACGCGCAGAGCGGCCGTCAGCAGAGTGGCGCAGCGGAAGCGTGCTGGGCCCATAACCCAGAGGTCGATGGATCGAAACCATCCTCTGCTACGTGTGTCCTATGCATGATTCATAATCATGCCATTGGGTTAGCAAAGTGCCTTCAAATAGTCTGCATCTCCCTTTCTTTAAGTTCTGTCCTGAGTTTCTCTCTCGTGTGTGTTTGTGCAAGCTTGACACTTGCGGGACTCTTTAATCTTCACCAATACGGAGATGACCAAATGTGTCTTCGGTTGTTCTGAGGTCTTTGATAGTTTCTTCGAATGCTTCAACTGAACCTCGAAATCGAAGCAGTTATGTTTATATTGATTTCTCGCGTTAATCATTACGAACCAGGAACAGCCAGCACACTCGGTCGCATTAGTAATTATGTCACGTCTCTACTTAGCAGAGCATTCAAAGGCCCACTGGAAGTAGTAAAGCACTAAAACACTGCAAAACTGAACTCGGGAAAATCATACTGGGAGCTCTGAGCGATGTCTGCATCCAAGCCATCCAATACGGACTCTGAAACCTTGGAATATCAACACTATGATGCGCTACCTTTTACCTGGAGCAAAACGATGGAATTAGAAGAATGCTTACCGCAGGATACAACTGTGCCGCTGTTATTTGGAGCACGGTTTTCACTTGCATGAAAACTACAGCAGAACGTAGAAGGATGATCACTGAGAAGTCCACAATGCTGAGGAGATTGTAGGTCGTACATTTCAATGATTACTGACATTTGCGCTGCTGGAGGTACAGTAATCAACAAAGAACAGGGTGTGCTACTCTCGAATCCGGTCAGCACATGATGAAAAGCCAGGAAGTATACCTTGTCAAATTGCCGTCAACAGGGACAAGTTAACCACCTGCGCCACCGGCGCCCGGCTAGCTCGGTCGGTAGAGCATGAGACTCTTAATCTCAGGGTCGTGGGTTCGAGCCCCACGTTGGGCGGTGCCCGTCTCCTTATTAACAAAGTTTCCCGCTCATCCTTGAACCTCTTACACCTCGATGGTACCGAGCACTGCGTTTTAATGCACAGGTGTGATCAAACTGAGATGAAAAGGGCGTATCTAGCTCCTTGCCCGAGAGATAAATCAAAGGTTCCGCAGATAATCCCTTGGCTCCGGTCACCCGGACGCAGATAGGAGCTGCAGCCATCATAACTTGTATGAAAACTAAGAAGAGCTCCTGTCTATTTACAGTTTCATTTACTCTAGCGTTTCCTTAAACATTGCGTGTACGAAGGCTAAGAAATTGGAGAGCTATTCTAATACAATAACTATTAGGAATCTTTTCGCCATAACAGTTTCACTGTGATTTTGCAGGTAACACGTACGTTGGGAAAACATTTTGAACGCGATCAATAACCGCACTGGAAAAATGTGGGAAAGAAAGGGCGAAAAGCGACTCTTCAACATGTGGAAATATCTTCCTGAGCGGAGCCCTCTTCTCGAAGCTCAACACTCTGCAAGAGTCACTTCTCCCAACTTGCGCCCGCAGGTTTCCGTAGTGTGCCTGCAAAGAGCCATCCGCTTGAGACAGGCGCACCTCCCGATTTCATTGAACTAAGCTAGATGCACAATTTCTAATGCAGCCTTCATCACAATAGACAGTTCATTTCTCGAAAGCTTGTCATGTAAAAAAAGGAAACAAAGAACGAAAACGTATAGCTGACAATCTTCTGAAGCTGCAGATTCAGCTTTGGGGAAATGGACATTTTATGTATGCAGATGCTTTTCAAGCGCTGGTTTTAGAACGTCGCTGTGCTTCCAGCATCCTTTTCAGCCTTCTAAACTGGCTACCGAGGTGGCGATCACTTTGTAAAGCGGTTGAGAGGCCGGAGCTGCTCAAACCGCTCTTGCCGTTTCCCATCAATCAAAAGCACTATGTTGTTTCTTTGTATGGAAAGCTTTTCAAGTCTGGCATCGACACGCACCTTTCCTGAAACGTCCAAAGGGTGAATGCTTCGCAAAGAAATCCAGTCTACCTTCAGGGGGCATGATGTTGAAATCGGAATGAGCCCTGGGTGGGCTTGAAGCAGCAGCTGTTCAGTTAACAGCTGCACAGAAACGCACCCCGCTTGCTTTGTATCATTCGCAAGTTTCTGGTTAAAGAGTAAAAAAGGCTGGAATTCTTCTGCCAGCCGGCAGGATTTCTTCTGCACTCACCCAGAAAAGCCAAGAATTGTATTTCATCTTTCGCAAGCTGTATTTTCCAGGAGGAGAATGAATACTTGCATTAAACTGAATCAAGCCGACAGAGACGCACAGCCGTTGTTTTTCTCCATGGGAAGTTTTTCGTTAAGGAAAAACACCGTTGTCATTTTCTTGCCAGCCGGCGGTATTTCTTGTGCAGCGATGAGCCCGATTTGTATTTCGTATTTCGCAAGTTGTGTGAATTTCTTGAAGTTGAAAGTGAATTCGCTCCAGAAAAGAAATGTCCAGTCGCATGAAAGCCGTGGCTGTTTGTTAAACCGCAGGACAGGACAGCTTGCGTTCTGTTTCTCATGGCGTTCGCAAAGGCGATTCCTGCCTTTAAAACTGCTGTGTCTGCGACTGAAAGTGGCGTGTGTCGCAGCTTCTAAAGTCTTGTTGACGCTCCTCGATGTTGCTTTCTCTCTGCCTAAGGAAGTTCGATTGTCGCGTCGGAACGGGGAGACCTAATCCTTCCAGCTTTAAGCCACCCTTCAGTCTTCTGAAGGGTGTCCGAGTGCTAGCATGTGATTTGGCTTTTTTGGGGGGGAAACGGAGAGCGACATTGAAAAAGGTTACCGCCGCCGCCTCGCCCTCCGTGTTAAATGATCGCAAGCCGGCGGCGGCGGCGCTCCCTGTAGTCGTGGCCGAGCGGTTAAGGCGAAGGGCTAGAAAGCCATTGGGGACTCCCCGCGTCGGCTCGAATCCTGCCGACTACGGCGCCCTTCTCCTGTCGCTTCGGCCTGCCCAGAAAAAGGCGGAGTGCCGTTTCTCTCTTCCTGCTTCTTGTACAAACGCTTAATCGCTTGGACCTGCTGCCTTGGAAGTAATGTCTTTAACATCCACCAGTGACATTTCACAGCTGGAAGCACACAGCCACGCTTTTGGCATTGGCATGTCTTGCGCCCTACTTCCAGCCTTTGAAGACCTAATTATTCAAACTGAAAGAACCGGCTGAATGAGTGTTTGCAGTACACCAGGAGGAGCAGGGACCATAGCATTGGAGGGGTGAGGATGGCGGAGATGGAAACGTTTTCATGCGCTCCTCTGGGAGGAATGAAAAGAAAAGACGAAACCGGAAACAGTAGTAGCCGCAAGAGGAAGTGTCTTCAAGCGCCAAGCAAGCGCTCCTCGTTAGTATAGTGGTGCGTATCCCCGCCTGTCACGTGGGAGACCAGGGATGGATTGCTTGACGGCGAGCCAGGTTGCTTTTCTCCCATCAGATTCCAACCGCTAATGCTAACGCAGTGTGTGGGAGCTTACATGCTTTTCCTTTCCCGTCTTTTTCGGACGACTATTCCAAAGGGGTAACCTGAAGGAATAGGGGCCTGAAGACACGAGGCATTCTTAAACCAGCACTGGGCTGCACGGCCTTCTGTTGTGATCAGGTTATATTCGAGTGAAAAAGCCAGAACATCCGCTTCCATCCTATGGAGCACGAGCTAAATCGGAAGAGGCAGGGGATACACCTACGCCTATCGGCGCATGTTCCCTGCGTCAGGCTGCTTCACCCATTTGCACCCGACTGGAGACGGCACTGAGCAAGCTTTTTGTCAGGAGTGGGATTCGAACCCACGCCTCCAGGGGAGACTGCGACCTTAACGCAGCGCCTTAGACCGCTCGGCCATCCTGACGCTGGCCCCTAATCCCGGGGCGGTCTGATGAGCCACCGCGATCCCACTACGCTCCTCGAGTATCGCACTGTTATTAATACTACATTGTGACTCCAGCATTAAAATGTTTGGAAAATGTGTCGGCTTTTATAATCCAGTGTAGAGCAGCATGTGATGATTTGTGCTACAACACCAAGCGCTCAAAGTGACGTCTGCGTTTGTCGTTGAAACTTTCAACTCTTTCATCACTTATGTAGGAAATAAAAAGAGCAGTTGTGCGCCACGCGCAGAGCGGCCGTCAGCAGAGTGGCGCAGCGGAAGCGTGCTGGGCCCATAACCCAGAGGTCGATGGATCGAAACCATCCTCTGCTACGTGTGTCCTATGCATGATTCATAATCATGCCATTGGGTTAGCAAAGTGCCTTCAAATAGTCTGCATCTCCCTTTCTTTAAGTTCTGTCCTGAGTTTCTCTCTCGTGTGTGTTTGTGCAAGCTTGACACTTGCGGGACTCTTTAATCTTCACCAATACGGAGATGACCAAATGTGTCTTCGGTTGTTCTGAGGTCTTTGATAGTTTCTTCGAATGCTTCAACTGAACCTCGAAATCGAAGCAGTTATGTTTATATTGATTTCTCGCGTTAATCATTACGAACCAGGAACAGCCAGCACACTCGGTCGCATTAGTAATTATGTCACGTCTCTACTTAGCAGAGCATTCAAAGGCCCACTGGAAGTAGTAAAGCACTAAAACACTGCAAAACTGAACTCGGGAAAATCATACTGGGAGCTCTGAGCGATGTCTGCATCCAAGCCATCCAATACGGACTCTGAAACCTTGGAATATCAACACTATGATGCGCTACCTTTTACCTGGAGCAAAACGATGGAATTAGAAGAATGCTTACCGCAGGATACAACTGTGCCGCTGTTATTTGGAGCACGGTTTTCACTTGCATGAAAACTACAGCAGAACGTAGAAGGATGATCACTGAGAAGTCCACAATGCTGAGGAGATTGTAGGTCGTACATTTCAATGATTACTGACATTTGCGCTGCTGGAGGTACAGTAATCAACAAAGAACAGGGTGTGCTACTCTCGAATCCGGTCAGCACATGATGAAAAGCCAGGAAGTATACCTTGTCAAATTGCCGTCAACAGGGACAAGTTAACCACCTGCGCCACCGGCGCCCGGCTAGCTCAGTCGGTAGAGCATGAGACTCTTAATCTCAGGGTCGTGGGTTCGAGCCCCACGTTGGGCGGTGCCCGTCTCCTTATTAACAAAGTTTCCCGCTCATCCTTGAACCTCTTACACCTCGATGGTACCGAGCACTGCGTTTTAATGCACAGGTGTGATCAAACTGAGATGAAAAGGGCGTATCTAGCTCCTTGCCCGAGAGATAAATCAAAGGTTCCGCAGATAATCCCTTGGCTCCGGTCACCCGGACGCAGATAGGAGCTGCAGCCATCATAACTTGTATGAAAACTAAGAAGAGCTCCTGTCTATTTACAGTTTCATTTACTCTAGCGTTTCCTTAAACATTGCGTGTACGAAGGCTAAGAAATTGGAGAGCTATTCTAATACAATAACTATTAGGAATCTTTTCGCCATAACAGTTTCACTGTGATTTTGCAGGTAACACGTACGTTGGGAAAACATTTTGAACGCGATCAATAACCGCACTGGAAAAATGTGGGAAAGAAAGGGCGAAAAGCGACTCTTCAACATGTGGAAATATCTTCCTGAGCGGAGCCCTCTTCTCGAAGCTCAACACTCTGCAAGAGTCACTTCTCCCAACTTGCGCCCGCAGGTTTCCGTAGTGTGCCTGCAAAGAGCCATCCGCTTGAGACAGGCGCACCTCCCGATTTCATTGAACTAAGCTAGATGCACAATTTCTAATGCAGCCTTCATCACAATAGACAGTTCATTTCTCGAAAGCTTGTCATGTAAAAAAAGGAAACAAAGAACGAAAACGTATAGCTGACAATCTTCTGAAGCTGCAGATTCAGCTTTGGGGAAATGGACATTTTATGTATGCAGATGCTTTTCAAGCGCTGGTTTTAGAACGTCGCTGTGCTTCCAGCATCCTTTTCAGCCTTCTAAACTGGCTACCGAGGTGGCGATCACTTTGTAAAGCGGTTGAGAGGCCGGAGCTGCTCAAACCGCTCTTGCCGTTTCCCATCAATCAAAAGCACTATGTTGTTTCTTTGTATGGAAAGCTTTTCAAGTCTGGCATCGACACGCACCTTTCCTGAAACGTCCAAAGGGTGAATGCTTCGCAAAGAAATCCAGTCTACCTTCAGGGGGCATGATGTTGAAATCGGAATGAGCCCTGGGTGGGCTTGAAGCAGCAGCTGTTCAGTTAACAGCTGCACAGAAACGCACCCCGCTTGCTTTGTATCATTCGCAAGTTTCTGGTTAAAGAGTAAAAAAGGCTGGAATTCTTCTGCCAGCCGGCAGGATTTCTTCTGCACTCACCCAGAAAAGCCAAGAATTGTATTTCATCTTTCGCAAGCTGTATTTTCCAGGAGGAGAATGAATACTTGCATTAAACTGAATCAAGCCGACAGAGACGCACAGCCGTTGTTTTTCTCCATGGGAAGTTTTTCGTTAAGGAAAAACACCGTTGTCATTTTCTTGCCAGCCGGCGGTATTTCTTGTGCAGCGATGAGCCCGATTTGTATTTCGTATTTCGCAAGTTGTGTGAATTTCTTGAAGTTGAAAGTGAATTCGCTCCAGAAAAGAAATGTCCAGTCGCATGAAAGCCGTGGCTGTTTGTTAAACCGCAGGACAGGACAGCTTGCGTTCTGTTTCTCATGGCGTTCGCAAAGGCGATTCCTGCCTTTAAAACTGCTGTGTCTGCGACTGAAAGTGGCGTGTGTCGCAGCTTCTAAAGTCTTGTTGACGCTCCTCGATGTTGCTTTCTCTCTGCCTAAGGAAGTTCGATTGTCGCGTCGGAACGGGGAGACCTAATCCTTCCAGCTTTAAGCCACCCTTCAGTCTTCTGAAGGGTGTCCGAGTGCTAGCATGTCATTTGGCTTTTTCGGGGGGGAAACGGAGAGCGACATTGAAAAAGGTTACCGCCGCCGCCTCGCCCTCCGTGTTAAATGATCGCAAGCCGGCGGCGGCGGCGCTCCCTGTAGTCGTGGCCGAGCGGTTAAGGCGAAGGGCTAGAAAGCCATTGGGGACTCCCCGCGTCGGCTCGAATCCTGCCGACTACGGCGCCCTTCTCCTGTCGCTTCGGCCTGCCCAGAAAAAGGCGGAGTGCCGTTTCTCTCTTCCTGCTTCTTGTACAAACGCTTAATCGCTTGGACCTGCTGCCTTGGAAGTAATGTCTTTAACATCCACCAGTGACATTTCACAGCTGGAAGCACACAGCCACGCTTTTGGCATTGGCATGTCTTGCGCCCTACTTCCAGCCTTTGAAGACCTAATTATTCAAACTGAAAGAACCGGCTGAATGAGTGTTTGCAGTGCACCAGGAGGAGCAGGGACCATAGCATTGGAGGGGTGAGGATGGCGGAGATGGAAACGTTTTCATGCGCTCCTCTGGAAGGAATGAAAAGAAAAGACGAAACCGGAAACAGTAGTAGCCGCAAGAGGAAGTGTCTTCAAGCGCCAAGCAAGCGCTCCTCGTTAGTATAGTGGTGCGTATCCCCGCCTGTCACGTGGGAGACCAGGGATGGATTGCTTGACGGCGAGCCAGGTTGCTTTTCTCCCATCAGATTCCAACCGCTAATGCTAACGCAGTGTGTGGGAGCTTACATGCTTTTCCTTTCCCGTCTTTTTCGGACGACTATTCCAAAGGGGTAACCTGAAGGAATAGGGGCCTGAAGACACGAGGCATTCTTAAACCAGCACTGGGCTGCACGGCCTTCTGTTGTGATCAGGTTATATTCGAGTGAAAAAGCCAGAGCATCCGCTTCCATCCTATGGAGCACGAGCTAAATCGGAAGAGGCAGGGGATACACCTACGCCTATCGGCGCACGTTCCCTGCGTCAGGCTGCTTTACCCATTTGCACCCGACTGGAGACGGCACTGAGCAAGCTTTTTGTCAGGAGTGGGATTCGAACCCACGCCTCCAGGGGAGACTGCGACCTTAACGCAGCGCCTTAGACCGCTCGGCCATCCTGACGCTGGCCCCTAATCCCGGGGCGGTCTGATGAGCCACCGCGATCCCACTACGCTCCTCGAGTATCGCACTGTTATTAATACTACATTGTGACTCCAGCATTAAAATGTTTGGAAAATGTGTCGGCTTTTATAATCCAGTGTAGAGCAGCATGTGATGATTTGTGCTACAACACCAAGCGCTCAAAGTGACGTCTGCGTTTGTCGTTGAAACTTTCAACTCTTTCATCACTTATGTAGGAAATAAAAAGAGCAGTTGTGCGCCACGCGCAGAGCGGCCGTCAGCAGAGTGGCGCAGCGGAAGCGTGCTGGGCCCATAACCCAGAGGTCGATGGATCGAAACCATCCTCTGCTACGTGTGTCCTATGCATGATTCATAATCATGCCATTGGGTTAGCAAAGTGCCTTCAAATAGTCTGCATCTCCCTTTCTTTAAGTTCTGTCCTGAGTTTCTCTCTCGTGTGTGTTTGTGCAAGCTTGACACTTGCGGGACTCTTTAATCTTCACCAATACGGAGATGACCAAATGTGTCTTCGGTTGTTCTGAGGTCTTTGATAGTTTCTTCGAATGCTTCAACTGAACCTCGAAATCGAAGCAGTTATGTTTATATTGATTTCTCGCGTTAATCATTACGAACCAGGAACAGCCAGCACACTCGGTCGCATTAGTAATTATGTCACGTCTCTACTTAGCAGAGCATTCAAAGGCCCACTGGAAGTAGTAAAGCACTAAAACACTGCAAAACTGAACTCGGGAAAATCATACTGGGAGCTCTGAGCGATGTCTGCATCCAAGCCATCCAATACGGACTCTGAAACCTTGGAATATCAACACTATGATGCGCTACCTTTTACCTGGAGCAAAACGATGGAATTAGAAGAATGCTTACCGCAGGATACAACTGTGCCGCTGTTATTTGGAGCACGGTTTTCACTTGCATGAAAACTACATCAGAACGTTGAAGGATGATCACTGAGAAGTCCACAATGCTGAGGAGATTGTAGGTCGTACATTTCAATGATTACTGACATTTGCGCTGCTGGAGGTACAGTAATCAACAAAGAACAGGGTGTGCTACTCTCGAATCCGGTCAGCACATGATGAAAAGCCAGGAAGTATACCTTGTCAAATTGCCGTCAACAGGGACAAGTTAACCACCTGCGCCACCGGCGCCCGGCTAGCTCAGTCGGTAGAGCATGAGACTCTTAATCTCAGGGTCGTGGGTTCGAGCCCCACGTTGGGCGGTGCCCGTCTCCTTATTAACAAAGTTTCCCGCTCATCCTTGAACCTCTTACACCTCGATGGTACCGAGCACTGCGTTTTAATGCACAGGTGTGATCAAACTGAGATGAAAAGGGCGTATCTAGCTCCTTGCCCGAGAGATAAATCAAAGGTTCCGCAGATAATCCCTTGGCTCCGGTCACCCGGACGCAGATAGGAGCTGCAGCCATCATAACTTGTATGAAAACTAAGAAGAGCTCCTGTCTATTTACAGTTTCATTTACTCTAGCGTTTCCTTAAACATTGCGTGTACGAAGGCTAAGAAATTGGAGAGCTATTCTAATACAATAACTATTAGGAATCTTTTCGCCATAACAGTTTCACTGTGATTTTGCAGGTAACACGTACGTTGGGAAAACATTTTGAACGCGATCAATAACCGCACTGGAAAAATGTGGGAAAGAAAGGGCGAAAAGCGACTCTTCAACATGTGGAAATATCTTCCTGAGCGGAGCCCTCTTCTCGAAGCTCAACACTCTGCAAGAGTCACTTCTCCCAACTTGCGCCCGCAGGTTTCCGTAGTGTGCCTGCAAAGAGCCATCCGCTTGAGACAGGCGCACCTCCCGATTTCATTGAACTAAGCTAGATGCACAATTTCTAATGCAGCCTTCATCACAATAGACAGTTCATTTCTCGAAAGCTTGTCATGTAAAAAAAGGAAACAAAGAACGAAAACGTATAGCTGACAATCTTCTGAAGCTGCAGATTCAGCTTTGGGGAAATGGACATTTTATGTATGCAGATGCTTTTCAAGCGCTGGTTTTAGAACGTCGCTGTGCTTCCAGCATCCTTTTCAGCCTTCTAAACTGGCTACCGAGGTGGCGATCACTTTGTAAAGCGGTTGAGAGGCCGGAGCTGCTCAAACCGCTCTTGCCGTTTCCCATCAATCAAAAGCACTATGTTGTTTCTTTGTATGGAAAGCTTTTCAAGTCTGGCATCGACACGCACCTTTCCTGAAACGTCCAAAGGGTGAATGCTTCGCAAAGAAATCCAGTCTACCTTCAGGGGGCATGATGTTGAAATCGGAATGAGCCCTGGGTGGGCTTGAAGCAGCAGCTGTTCAGTTAACAGCTGCACAGAAACGCACCCCGCTTGCTTTGTATCATTCGCAAGTTTGTGGTTAAAGAGTAAAAAAGGCTGGAATTCTTCTGCCAGCCGGCAGGATTTCTTCTGCACTCACCCAGAAAAGCCAAGAATTGTATTTCATCTTTCGCAAGCTGTATTTTCCAGGAGGAGAATGAATACTTGCATTAAACTGAATCAAGCCGACAGAGACGCACAGCCGTTGTTTTTCTCCATGGGAAGTTTTTCGTTAAGGAAAAACACCGTTGTCATTTTCTTGCCAGCCGGCGGTATTTCTTGTGCAGCGATGAGCCCGATTTGTATTTCGTATTTCGCAAGTTGTGTGAATTTCTTGAAGTTGAAAGTGAATTCGCTCCAGAAAAGAAATGTCCAGTCGCATGAAAGCCGTGGCTGTTTGTTAAACCGCAGGACAGGACAGCTTGCGTTCTGTTTCTCATGGCGTTCGCAAAGGCGATTCCTGCCTTTAAAACTGCTGTGTCTGCGACTGAAAGTGGCGTGTGTCGCAGCTTCTAAAGTCTTGTTGACGCTCCTCGATGTTGCTTTCTCTCTGCCTAAGGAAGTTCGATTGTCGCGTCGGAACGGGGAGACCTAATCCTTCCAGCTTTAAGCCACCCTTCAGTCTTCTGAAGGGTGTCCGAGTGCTAGCATGTGATTTGGCTTTTTTGGGGGGGAAACGGAGAGCGACATTGAAAAAGGTTACCGCCGCCGCCTCGCCCTCCGTGTTAAATGATCGCAAGCCGGCGGCGGCGGCGCTCCCTGTAGTCGTGGCCGAGCGGTTAAGGCGAAGGGCTAGAAAGCCATTGGGGACTCCCCGCGTCGGCTCGAATCCTGCCGACTACGGCGCCCTTCTCCTGTCGCTTCGGCCTGCCCAGAAAAAGGCGGAGTGCCGTTTCTCTCTTCCTGCTTCTTGTACAAACGCTTAATCGCTTGGACCTGCTGCCTTGGAAGTAATGTCTTTAACATCCACCAGTGACATTTCACAGCTGGAAGCACACAGCCACGCTTTTGGCATTGGCATGTCTTGCGCCCTACTTCCAGCCTTTGAAGACCTAATTATTCAAACTGAAAGAACCGGCTGAATGAGTGTTTGCAGTGCACCAGGAGGAGCAGGGACCATAGCATTGGAGGGGTGAGGATGGCGGAGATGGAAACGTTTTCATGCGCTCCTCTGGGAGGAATGAAAAGAAAAGACGAAACCGGAAACAGTAGTAGCCGCAAGAGGAAGTGTCTTCAAGCGCCAAGCAAGCGCTCCTCGTTAGTATAGTGGTGCGTATCCCCGCCTGTCACGTGGGAGACCAGGGATGGATTGCTTGACGGCGAGCCAGGTTGCTTTTCTCCCATCAGATTCCAACCGCTAATGCTAACGCAGTGTGTGGGAGCTTACATGCTTTTCCTTTCCCGTCTTTTTCGGACGACTATTCCAAAGGGGTAACCTGAAGGAATAGGGGCCTGAAGACACGAGGCATTCTTAAACCAGCACTGGGCTGCACGGCCTTCTGTTGTGATCAGGTTATATTCGAGTCAAAAAGCCAGAGCATCCGCTTCCATCCTATGGAGCACGAGCTAAATCGGAAGAGGCAGGGGATACACCTACGCCTATCGGCGCACGTTCCCCGCGGCAGGCTGCTTCACCCATTTGCACCCGACTGGAGACGGCACTGAGCAAGCTTTTTGTCAGGAGTGGGATTCGAACCCACGCCTCCAGGGGAGACTGCGACCTGAACGCAGCGCCTTAGACCGCTCGGCCATCCTGACGCTGGCCCCTAATCCCGGGGCGGTCTGATGAGCCACCGCGATCCCACTACGCTCCTCGAGTATCGCACTGTTATTAATACTACATTGTGACTCCAGCATTAAAATGTTTGGAAAATGTGTCGGCTTTTATAATCCAGTGTAGAGCAGCATGTGATGATTTGTGCTACAACACCAAGCGCTCAAAGTGACGTCTGCGTTTGTCGTTGAAACTTTCAACTCTTTCATCACTTATGTAGGAAATAAAAAGAGCAGTTGTGCGCCACACGCAGAGCGGCCGTCAGCAGAGTGGCGCAGCGGAAGCATGCTGGGCCCATAACCCAGAGGTCGATGGATCGAAACCATCCTCTGCTACGTGTGTCCTATGCATGATTCATAATCATGCCATTGGGTTAGCAAAGTGCCTTCAAATAGTCTGCATCTCCCTTTCTTTAAGTTCTGTCCTGAGTTTCTCTCTCGTGTGTGTTTGTGCAAGCTTGACACTTGCGGGACTCTTTAATCTTCACCAATACGGAGATGACCAAATGTGTCTTCGGTTGTTCTGAGGTCTTTGATAGTTTCTTCGAATGCTTCAACTGAACCTCGAAATCGAAGCAGTTATGTTTATATTGATTTCTCGCGTTAATCATTACGAACCAGGAACAGCCAGCACACTCGGTCGCATTAGTAATTATGTCACGTCTCTACTTAGCAGAGCATTCAAAGGCCCACTGGAAGTAGTAAAGCACTAAAACACTGCAAAACTGAACTCGGGAAAATCATACTGGGAGCTCTGAGCGATGTCTGCATCCAAGCCATCCAATACGGACTCTGAAACCTTGGAATATCAACACTATGATGCGCTACCTTTTACCTGGAGCAAAACGATGGAATTAGAAGAATGCTTACCGCAGGATACAACTGTGCCGCTGTTATTTGGAGCACGGTTTTCACTTGCATGAAAACTACATCAGAACGTTGAAGGATGATCACTGAGAAGTCCACAATGCTGAGGAGATTGTAGGTCGTACATTTCAATGATTACTGACATTTGCGCTGCTGGAGGTACAGTAATCAACAAAGAACAGGGTGTGCTACTCTCGAATCCGGTCAGCACATGATGAAAAGCCAGGAAGTATACCTTGTCAAATTGCCGTCAACAGGGACAAGTTAACCACCTGCGCCACCGGCGCCCGGCTAGCTCAGTCGGTAGAGCATGAGACTCTTAATCTCAGGGTCGTGGGTTCGAGCCCCACGTTGGTCGGTACCCGTCTCCTTATTAACAAAGTTTCCCGCTCATCCTTGAACCTCTTACACCTCGATGGTACCGAGCACTGCGTTTTAATGCACAGGTGTGATCAAACTGAGATGAAAAGGGCGTATCTAGCTCCTTGCCCGAGAGATAAATCAAAGGTTCCGCAGATAATCCCTTGGCTCCGGTCACCCGGACGCAGATAGGAGCTGCAGCCATCATAACTTGTATGAAAACTAAGAAGAGCTCCTGTCTATTTACAGTTTCATTTACTCTAGCGTTTCCTTAAACATTGCGTGTACGAAGGCTAAGAAATTGGAGAGCTATTCTAATACAATAACTATTAGGAATCTTTTCGCCATAACAGTTTCACTGTGATTTTGCAGGTAACACGTACGTTGGGAAAACATTTTGAACGCGATCAATAACCGCACTGGAAAAATGTGGGAAAGAAAGGGCGAAAAGCGACTCTTCAACATGTGGAAATATCTTCCTGAGCGGAGCCCTCTTCTCGAAGCTCAACACTCTGCAAGAGTCACTTCTCCCAACTTGCGCCCGCAGGTTTCCGTAGTGTGCCTGCAAAGAGCCATCCGCTTGAGACAGGCGCACCTCCCGATTTCATTGAACTAAGCTAGATGCACAATTTCTAATGCAGCCTTCATCACAATAGACAGTTCATTTCTCGAAAGCTTGTCATGTAAAAAAAGGAAACAAAGAACGAAAACGTATAGCTGACAATCTTCTGAAGCTGCAGATTCAGCTTTGGGGAAATGGACATTTTATGTATGCAGATGCTTTTCAAGCGCTGGTTTTAGAACGTCGCTGTGCTTCCAGCATCCTTTTCAGCCTTCTAAACTGGCTACCGAGGTGGCGATCACTTTGTAAAGCGGTTGAGAGGCCGGAGCTGCTCAAACCGCTCTTGCCGTTTCCCATCAATCAAAAGCACTATGTTGTTTCTTTGTATGGAAAGCTTTTCAAGTCTGGCATCGACACGCACCTTTCCTGAAACGTCCAAAGGGTGAATGCTTCGCAAAGAAATCCAGTCTACCTTCAGGGGGCATGATGTTGAAATCGGAATGAGCCCTGGGTGGGCTTGAAGCAGCAGCTGTTCAGTTAACAGCTGCACAGAAACGCACCCCGCTTGCTTTGTATCATTCGCAAGTTTGTGGTTAAAGAGTAAAAAAGGCTGGAATTCTTCTGCCAGCCGGCAGGATTTCTTCTGCACTCACCCAGAAAAGCCAAGAATTGTATTTCATCTTTCGCAAGCTGTATTTTCCAGGAGGAGAATGAATACTTGCATTAAACTGAATCAAGCCGACAGAGACGCACAGCCGTTGTTTTTCTCCATGGGAAGTTTTTCGTTAAGGAAAAACACCGTTGTCATTTTCTTGCCAGCCGGCGGTATTTCTTGTGCAGCGATGAGCCCGATTTGTATTTCGTATTTCGCAAGTTGTGTGAATTTCTTGAAGTTGAAAGTGAATTCGCTCCAGAAAAGAAATGTCCAGTCGCATGAAAGCCGTGGCTGTTTGTTAAACCGCAGGACAGGACAGCTTGCGTTCTGTTTCTCATGGCGTTCGCAAAGGCGATTCCTGCCTTTAAAACTGCTGTGTCTGCGACTGAAAGTGGCGTGTGTCGCAGCTTCTAAAGTCTTGTTGACGCTCCTCGATGTTGCTTTCTCTCTGCCTAAGGAAGTTCGATTGTCGCGTCGGAACGGGGAGACCTAATCCTTCCAGCTTTAAGCCACCCTTCAGTCTTCTGAAGGGTGTCCGAGTGCTAGCATGTGATTTGGCTTTTTTGGGGGGGAAACGGAGAGCGACATTGAAAAAGGTTACCGCCGCCGCCTCGCCCTCCGTGTTAAATGATCGCAAGCCGGCGGCGGCGGCGCTCCCTGTAGTCGTGGCCGAGCGGTTAAGGCGAAGGGCTAGAAAGCCATTGGGGACTCCCCGCGTCGGCTCGAATCCTGCCGACTACGGCGCCCTTCTCCTGTCGCTTCGGCCTGCCCAGAAAAAGGCGGAGTGCCGTTTCTCTCTTCCTGCTTCTTGTACAAACGCTTAATCGCTTGGACCTGCTGCCTTGGAAGTAATGTCTTTAACATCCACCAGTGACATTTCACAGCTGGAAGCACACAGCCACGCTTTTGGCATTGGCATGTCTTGCGCCCTACTTCCAGCCTTTGAAGACCTAATTATTCAAACTGAAAGAACCGGCTGAATGAGTGTTTGCAGTGCACCAGGAGGAGCAGGGACCATAGCATTGGAGGGGTGAGGATGGCGGAGATGGAAACGTTTTCATGCGCTCCTCTGGGAGGAATGAAAAGAAAAGACGAAACCGGAAACAGTAGTAGCCGCAAGAGGAAGTGTCTTCAAGCGCCAAGCAAGCGCTCCTCGTTAGTATAGTGGTGCGTATCCCCGCCTGTCACGTGGGAGACCAGGGATGGATTGCTTGACGGCGAGCCAGGTTGCTTTTCTCCCATCAGATTCCAACCGCTAATGCTAACGCAGTGTGTGGGAGCTTACATGCTTTTCCTTTCCCGTCTTTTTCGGACGACTATTCCAAAGGGGTAACCTGAAGGAATAGGGGCCTGAAGACACGAGGCATTCTTAAACCAGCACTGGGCTGCACGGCCTTCTGTTGTGATCAGGTTATATTCGAGTCAAAAAGCCAGAGCATCCGCTTCCATCCTATGGAGCACGAGCTAAATCGGAAGAGGCAGGGGATACACCTACGCCTATCGGCGCACGTTCCCTGCGTCAGGCTGCTTCACCCATTTGCACCCGACTGGAGACGGCACTGAGCAAGCTTTTTGTCAAGAGTGGGATTCGAACCCACGCCTCCAGGGGAGACTGTGACCTGAACGCAGCGCCTTAGACCGCTCGGCCATCCTGATGCTGGCCCCTAATCCCGGGGCGGTCTGATGAGCCACCGCGATCCCACTACGCTCCTCGAGTATCGCACTGTTATTAATACTACATTGTGACTCCAGCATTAAAATGTTTGGAAAATGTGTCGGCTTTTATAATCCAGTGTAGAGCAGCATGTGATGATTTGTGCTACAACACCAAGCGCTCAAAGTGACGTCTGCGTTTGTCGTTGAAACTTTCAACTCTTTCATCACTTATGTAGGAAATAAAAAGAGCAGTTGTGCGCCACGCGCAGAGCGGCCGTCAGCAGAGTGGCGCAGCGGAAGCGTGCTGGGCCCATAACCCAGAGGTCGATGGATTGAAACCATCCTCTGCTACGTGTGTCCTATGCATGATTCATAATCATGCCATTGGGTTAGCAAAGTGCCTTCAAATAGTCTGCATCTCCCTTTCTTTAAGTTCTGTCCTGAGTTTCTCTCTCGTGTGTGTTTGTGCAAGCTTGACACTTGCGGGACTCTTTAATCTTCACCAATACGGAGATGACCAAATGTGTCTTCGGTTGTTCTGAGGTCTTTGATAGTTTCTTCGAATGCTTCAACTGAACCTCGAAATCGAAGCAGTTATGTTTATATTGATTTCTCGCGTTAATCATTACGAACCAGGAACAGCCAGCACACTCGGTCGCATTAGTAATTATGTCACGTCTCTACTTAGCAGAGCATTCAAAGGCCCACTGGAAGTAGTAAAGCACTAAAACACTGCAAAACTGAACTCGGGAAAATCATACTGGGAGCTCTGAGCGATGTCTGCATCCAAGCCATCCAATACGGACTCTGAAACCTTGGAATATCAACACTATGATGCGCTACCTTTTACCTGGAGCAAAACGATGGAATTAGAAGAATGCTTACCGCAGGATACAACTGTGCCGCTGTTATTTGGAGCACGGTTTTCACTTGCATGAAAACTACATCAGAACGTTGAAGGATGATCACTGAGAAGTCCACAATGCTGAGGAGATTGTAGGTCGTACATTTCAATGATTACTGACATTTGCGCTGCTGGAGGTACAGTAATCAACAAAGAACAGGGTGTGCTACTCTCGAATCCGGTCAGCACATGATGAAAAGCCAGGAAGTATACCTTGTCAAATTGCCGTCAACAGGGACAAGTTAACCACCTGCGCCAACGGCGCCCGGCTAGCTCAGTCGGTAGAGCATGAGACTCTTAATCTCAGGGTCGTGGGTTTGAGCCCCACGTTGGTCGGTGCCCGTCTCCTTATTAACAAAGTTTCCCGCTCATCCTTGAACCTCTTACACCTCGATGGTACCGAGCACTGCGTTTTAATGCACAGGTGTGATCAAACTGAGATGAAAAGGGCGTATCTAGCTCCTTGCCCGAGAGATAAATCAAAGGTTCCGCAGATAATCCCTTGGCTCCGGTCACCCGGACGCAGATAGGAGCTGCAGCCATCATAACTTGTATGAAAACTAAGAAGAGCTCCTGTCTATTTACAGTTTCATTTACTCTAGCGTTTCCTTAAACATTGCGTGTACGAAGGCTAAGAAATTGGAGAGCTATTCTAATACAATAACTATTAGGAATCTTTTCGCCATAACAGTTTCACTGTGATTTTGCAGGTAACACGTACGTTGGGAAAACATTTTGAACGCGATCAATAACCGCACTGGAAAAATGTGGGAAAGAAAGGGCGAAAAGCGACTCTTCAACATGTGGAAATATCTTCCTGAGCGGAGCCCTCTTCTCGAAGCTCAACACTCTGCAAGAGTCACTTCTCCCAACTTGCGCCCGCAGGTTTCCGTAGTGTGCCTGCAAAGAGCCATCCGCTTGAGACAGGCGCACCTCCCGATTTCATTGAACTAAGCTAGATGCACAATTTCTAATGCAGCCTTCATCACAATAGACAGTTCATTTCTCGAAAGCTTGTCATGTAAAAAAAGGAAACAAAGAACGAAAACGTATAGCTGACAATCTTCTGAAGCTGCAGATTCAGCTTTGGGGAAATGGACATTTTATGTATGCAGATGCTTTTCAAGCGCTGGTTTTAGAACGTCGCTGTGCTTCCAGCATCCTTTTCAGCCTTCTAAACTGGCTACCGAGGTGGCGATCACTTTGTAAAGCGGTTGAGAGGCCGGAGCTGCTCAAACCGCTCTTGCCGTTTCCCATCAATCAAAAGCACTATGTTGTTTCTTTGTATGGAAAGCTTTTCAAGTCTGGCATCGACACGCACCTTTCCTGAAACGTCCAAAAGGTGAATGCTTCGCAAAGAAATCCAGTCTACCTTCAGGGGGCATGATGTTGAAATCGGAATGAGCCCTGGGTGGGCTTGAAGCAGCAGCTGTTCAGTTAACAGCTGCACAGAAACGCACCCCGCTTGCTTTGTATCATTCGCAAGTTTGTGGTTAAAGAGTAAAAAAGGCTGGAATTCTTCTGCCAGCCGGCAGGATTTCTTCTGCACTCACCCAGAAAAGCCAAGAATTGTATTTCATCTTTCGCAAGCTGTATTTTCCAGGAGGAGAATGAATACTTGCATTAAACTGAATCAAGCCGACAGAGACGCACAGCCGTTGTTTTTCTCCATGGGAAGTTTTTCGTTAAGGAAAAACACCGTTGTCATTTTCTTGCCAGCCGGCGGTATTTCTTGTGCAGCGATGAGCCCGATTTGTATTTCGTATTTCGCAAGTTGTGTGAATTTCTTGAAGTTGAAAGTGAATTCGCTCCAGAAAAGAAATGTCCAGTCGCATGAAAGCCGTGGCTGTTTGTTAAACCGCAGGACAGGACAGCTTGCGTTCTGTTTCTCATGGCGTTCGCAAAGGCGATTCCTGCCTTTAAAACTGCTGTGTCTGCGACTGAAAGTGGCGTGTGTCGCAGCTTCTAAAGTCTTGTTGACGCTCCTCGATGTTGCTTTCTCTCTGCCTAAGGAAGTTCGATTGTCGCGTCGGAACGGGGAGACCTAATCCTTCCAGCTTTAAGCCACCCTTCAGTCTTCTGAAGGGTGTCCGAGTGCTAGCATGTGATTTGGCTTTTTTGGGGGGGAAACGGAGAGCGACATTGAAAAAGGTTACCGCCGCCGCCTCGCCCTCCGTGTTAAATGATCGCAAGCCGGCGGCGGCGGCGCTCCCTGTAGTCGTGGCCGAGCGGTTAAGGCGAAGGGCTAGAAAGCCATTGGGGACTCCCCGCGTCGGCTCGAATCCTGCCGACTACGGCGCCCTTCTCCTGTCGCTTCGGCCTGCCCAGAAAAAGGCGGAGTGCCGTTTCTCTCTTCCTGCTTCTTGTACAAACGCTTAATCGCTTGGACCTGCTGCCTTGGAAGTAATGTCTTTAACATCCACCAGTGACATTTCACAGCTGGAAGCACACAGCCACGCTTTTGGCATTGGCATGTCTTGCGCCCTACTTCCAGCCTTTGAAGACCTAATTATTCAAACTGAAAGAACCGGCTGAATGAGTGTTTGCAGTGCACCAGGAGGAGCAGGGACCATAGCATTGGAGGGGTGAGGATGGCGGAGATGGAAACGTTTTCATGCGCTCCTCTGGGAGGAATGAAAAGAAAAGACGAAACCGGAAACAGTAGTAGCCGCAAGAGGAAGTGTCTTCAAGCGCCAAGCAAGCGCTCCTCGTTAGTATAGTGGTGCGTATCCCCGCCTGTCACGTGGGAGACCAGGGATGGATTGCTTGACGGCGAGCCAGGTTGCTTTTCTCCCATCAGATTCCAACCGCTAATGCTAACGCAGTGTGTGGGAGCTTACATGCTTTTCCTTTCCCGTCTTTTTCGGACGACTATTCCAAAGGGGTAACCTGAAGGAATAGGGGCCTGAAGACACGAGGCATTCTTAAACCAGCACTGGGCTGCACGGCCTTCTGTTGTGATCAGGTTATATTCGAGTGAAAAAGCCAGAGCATCCGCTTCCATCCTATGGAGCACGAGCTAAATCGGAAGAGGCAGGGGATACACCTACGCCTATCGGCGCACGTTCCCTGCGTCAGGCTGCTTCACCCATTTGCACCCGACTGGAGACGGCACTGAGCAAGCTTTTTGTCAAGAGTGGGATTCGAACCCACGCCTCCAGGGGAGACTGCGACCTGAACGCAGCGCCTTAGACCGCTCGGCCATCCTGACGCTGGCCCCTAATCCCGGGGCGGTCTGATGAGCCACCGCGATCCCACTACGCTCCTCGAGTATCGCACTGTTATTAATACTACATTGTGACTCCAGCATTAAAATGTTTGGAAAATGTGTCGGCTTTTATAATCCAGTGTAGAGCAGCATGTGATGATTTGTGCTACAACACCAAGCGCTCAAAGTGACGTCTGCGTTTGTCGTTGAAACTTTCAACTCTTTCATCACTTATGTAGGAAATAAAAAGAGCAGTTGTGCGCCACGCGCAGAGCGGCCGTCAGCAGAGTGGCGCAGCGGAAGCGTGCTGGGCCCATAACCCAGAGGTCGATGGATCGAAACCATCCTCTGCTACGTGTGTCCTATGCATGATTCATAATCATGCCATTGGGTTAGCAAAGTGCCTTCAAATAGTCTGCATCTCCCTTTCTTTAAGTTCTGTCCTGAGTTTCTCTCTCGTGTGTGTTTGTGCAAGCTTGACACTTGCGGGACTCTTTAATCTTCACCAATACGGAGATGACCAAATGTGTCTTCGGTTGTTCTGAGGTCTTTGATAGTTTCTTCGAATGCTTCAACTGAACCTCGAAATCGAAGCAGTTATGTTTATATTGATTTCTCGCGTTAATCATTACGAACCAGGAACAGCCAGCACACTCGGTCGCATTAGTAATTATGTCACGTCTCTACTTAGCAGAGCATTCAAAGGCCCACTGGAAGTAGTAAAGCACTAAAACACTGCAAAACTGAACTCGGGAAAATCATACTGGGAGCTCTGAGCGATGTCTGCATCCAAGCCATCCAATACGGACTCTGAAACCTTGGAATATCAACACTATGATGCGCTACCTTTTACCTGGAGCAAAACGATGGAATTAGAAGAATGCTTACCGCAGGATACAACTGTGCCGCTGTTATTTGGAGCACGGTTTTCACTTGCATGAAAACTACATCAGAACGTTGAAGGATGATCACTGAGAAGTCCACAATGCTGAGGAGATTGTAGGTCGTACATTTCAATGATTACTGACATTTGCGCTGCTGGAGGTACAGTAATCAACAAAGAACAGGGTGTGCTACTCTCGAATCCGGTCAGCACATGATGAAAAGCCAGGAAGTATACCTTGTCAAATTGCCGTCAAC
This sequence comes from Lepisosteus oculatus, assembly GCF_040954835.1. Classification (NCBI taxonomy): domain Eukaryota; kingdom Metazoa; phylum Chordata; class Actinopteri; order Semionotiformes; family Lepisosteidae; genus Lepisosteus; species Lepisosteus oculatus. Next base: position 830,579 of record NW_027167923.1, on the reverse strand, counting down.
AGGGACAAGTTAACCACCTGCGCCACCGGCGCCCGGCTAGCTCAGTCGGTAGAGCATGAGACTCTTAATCTCAGGGTCGTGGGTTCGAGCCCCACGTTGGGCGGTGCCCGTCTCCTTATTAACAAAGTTTCCCGCTCATCCTTGAACCTCTTACACCTCGATGGTACCGAGCACTGCGTTTTAATGCACAGGTGTGATCAAACTGAGATGAAAAGGGCGTATCTAGCTCCTTGCCCGAGAGATAAATCAAAGGTTCCGCAGATAATCCCTTGGCTCCGGTCACCCGGACGCAGATAGGAGCTGCAGCCATCATAACTTGTATGAAAACTAAGAAGAGCTCCTGTCTATTTACAGTTTCATTTACTCTAGCGTTTCCTTAAACATTGCGTGTACGAAGGCTAAGAAATTGGAGAGCTATTCTAATACAATAACTATTAGGAATCTTTTCGCCATAACAGTTTCACTGTGATTTTGCAGGTAACACGTACGTTGGGAAAACATTTTGAACGCGATCAATAACCGCACTGGAAAAATGTGGGAAAGAAAGGGCGAAAAGCGACTCTTCAACATGTGGAAATATCTTCCTGAGCGGAGCCCTCTTCTCGAAGCTCAACACTCTGCAAGAGTCACTTCTCCCAACTTGCGCCCGCAGGTTTCCGTAGTGTGCCTGCAAAGAGCCATCCGCTTGAGACAGGCGCACCTCCCGATTTCATTGAACTAAGCTAGATGCACAATTTCTAATGCAGCCTTCATCACAATAGACAGTTCATTTCTCGAAAGCTTGTCATGTAAAAAAAGGAAACAAAGAACGAAAACGTATAGCTGACAATCTTCTGAAGCTGCAGATTCAGCTTTGGGGAAATGGACATTTTATGTATGCAGATGCTTTTCAAGCGCTGGTTTTAGAACGTCGCTGTGCTTCCAGCATCCTTTTCAGCCTTCTAAACTGGCTACCGAGGTGGCGATCACTTTGTAAAGCGGTTGAGAGGCCGGAGCTGCTCAAACCGCTCTTGCCGTTTCCCATCAATCAAAAGCACTATGTTGTTTCTTTGTATGGAAAGCTTTTCAAGTCTGGCATCGACACGCACCTTTCCTGAAACGTCCAAAAGGTGAATGCTTCGCAAAGAAATCCAGTCTACCTTCAGGGGGCATGATGTTGAAATCGGAATGAGCCCTGGGTGGGCTTGAAGCAGCAGCTGTTCAGTTAACAGCTGCACAGAAACGCACCCCGCTTGCTTTGTATCATTCGCAAGTTTCTGGTTAAAGAGTAAAAAAGGCTGGAATTCTTCTGCCAGCCGGCAGGATTTCTTCTGCACTCACCCAGAAAAGCCAAGAATTGTATTTCATCTTTCGCAAGCTGTATTTTCCAGGAGGAGAATGAATACTTGCATTAAACTGAATCAAGCCGACAGAGACGCACAGCCGTTGTTTTTCTCCATGGGAAGTTTTTCGTTAAGGAAAAACACCGTTGTCATTTTCTTGCCAGCCGGCGGTATTTCTTGTGCAGCGATGAGCCCGATTTGTATTTCGTATTTCGCAAGTTGTGTGAATTTCTTGAAGTTGAAAGTGAATTCGCTCCAGAAAAGAAATGTCCAGTCGCATGAAAGCCGTGGCTGTTTGTTAAACCGCAGGACAGGACAGCTTGCGTTCTGTTTCTCATGGCGTTCGCAAAGGCGATTCCTGCCTTTAAAACTGCTGTGTCTGCGACTGAAAGTGGCGTGTGTCGCAGCTTCTAAAGTCTTGTTGACGCTCCTTGATGTTGCTTTCTCTCTGCCTAAGGAAGTTCGATTGTCGCGTCGGAAGGAGGAGACCTAATCCTTCCAGCTTTAAGCCACCCTTCAGTCTTCTGAAGGGTGTCCGAGTGCTAGCATGTGATTTGGCTTTTTTGGGGGGGAAACGGAGAGCGACATTGAAAAAGGTTACCGCCGCCGCCTCGCCCTCCGTGTTAAATGATCGCAAGCCGGCGGCGGCGGCGCTCCCTGTAGTCGTGGCCGAGCGGTTAAGGCGAAGGGCTAGAAAGCCATTGGGGACTCCCCGCGTCGGCTCGAATCCTGCCGACTACGGCGCCCTTCTCCTGTCGCTTCGGCCTGCCCAGAAAAAGGCGGAGTGCCGTTTCTCTCTTCCTGCTTCTTGTACAAACGCTTAATCGCTTGGACCTGCTGCCTTGGAAGTAATGTCTTTAACATCCACCAGTGACATTTCACAGCTGGAAGCACACAGCCACGCTTTTGGCATTGGCATGTCTTGCGCCCTACTTCCAGCCTTTGAAGACCTAATTATTCAAACTGAAAGAACCGGCTGAATGAGTGTTTGCAGTGCACCAGGAGGAGCAGGGACCATAGCATTGGAGGGGTGAGGATGGCGGAGATGGAAACGTTTTCATGCGCTCCTCTGGGAGGAATGAAAAGAAAAGACGAAACCGGAAACAGTAGTAGCCGCAAGAGGAAGTGTCTTCAAGCGCCAAGCAAGCGCTCCTCGTTAGTATAGTGGTGCGTATCCCCGCCTGTCACGTGGGAGACCAGGGATGGATTGCTTGACGGCGAGCCAGGTTGCTTTTCTCCCATCAGATTCCAACCGCTAATGCTAACGCAGTGTGTGGGAGCTTACATGCTTTTCCTTTCCCGTCTTTTTCGGACGACTATTCCAAAGGGGTAACCTGAAGGAATAGGGGCCTGAAGACACGAGGCATTCTTAAACCAGCACTGGGCTGCACGGCCTTCTGTTGTGATCAGGTTATATTCGAGTCAAAAAGCCAGAGCATCCGCTTCCATCCTATGGAGCACGAGCTAAATCGGAAGAGGCAGGGGATACACCTACGCCTATCGGCGCACGTTCCCTGCGTCAGGCTGCTTCACCCATTTGCACCCGACTGGAGACGGCACTGAGCAAGCTTTTTGTCAGGAGTGGGATTCGAACCCACGCCTCCAGGGGAGACTGCGACCTGAACGCAGCGCCTTAGACCGCTCGGCCATCCTGACGCTGGCCCCTAATCCCGGGGCGGTCTGATGAGCCACCGCGATCCCACTACGCTCCTCGAGTATCGCACTGTTATTAATACTACATTGTGACTCCAGCATTAAAATGTTTGGAAAATGTGTCAGCTTTTATAATCCAGTGTAGAGCAGCATGTGATGATTTGTGCTACAACACCAAGCGCTCAAAGTGACGTCTGCGTTTGTCGTTGAAACTTTCAACTCTTTCATCACTTATGTAGGAAATAAAAAGAGCAGTTGTGCGCCACGCGCAGAGCGGCCGTCAGCAGAGTGGCGCAGCGGAAGCGTGCTGGGCCCATAACCCAGAGGTCGATGGATCGAAACCATCCTCTGCTACGTGTGTCCTATGCATGATTCATAATCATGCCATTGGGTTAGCAAAGTGCCTTCAAATAGTCTGCATCTCCCTTTCTTTAAGTTCTGTCCTGAGTTTCTCTCTCGTGTGTGTTTGTGCAAGCTTGACACTTGCGGGACTCTTTAATCTTCACCAATACGGAGATGACCAAATGTGTCTTCGGTTGTTCTGAGGTCTTTGATAGTTTCTTCGAATGCTTCAACTGAACCTCGAAATCGAAGCAGTTATGTTTATATTGATTTCTCGCGTTAATCATTACGAACCAGGAACAGCCAGCACACTCGGTCGCATTAGTAATTATGTCACGTCTCTACTTAGCAGAGCATTCAAAGGCCCACTGGAAGTAGTAAAGCACTAAAACACTGCAAAACTGAACTCGGGAAAATCATACTGGGAGCTCTGAGCGATGTCTGCATCCAAGCCATCCAATACGGACTCTGAAACCTTGGAATATCAACACTATGATGCGCTACCTTTTACCTGGAGCAAAACGATGGAATTAGAAGAATGCTTACCGCAGGATACAACTGTGCCGCTGTTATTTGGAGCACGGTTTTCACTTGCATGAAAACTACATCAGAACGTTGAAGGATGATCACTGAGAAGTCCACAATGCTGAGGAGATTGTAGGTCGTACATTTCAATGATTACTGACATTTGCGCTGCTGGAGGTACAGTAATCAACAAAGAACAGGGTGTGCTACTCTCGAATCCGGTCAGCACATGATGAAAAGCCAGGAAGTATACCTTGTCAAATTGCCGTCAACAGGGACAAGTTAACCACCTGCGCCACCGGCGCCCGGCTAGCTCAGTCGGTAGAGCATGAGACTCTTAATCTCAGGGTCGTGGGTTCGAGCCCCACGTTGGGCGGTGCCCGTCTCCTTATTAACAAAGTTTCCCGCTCATCCTTGAACCTCTTACACCTCGATGGTACCGAGCACTGCGTTTTAATGCACAGGTGTGATCAAACTGAGATGAAAAGGGCGTATCTAGCTCCTTGCCCGAGAGATAAATCAAAGGTTCCGCAGATAATCCCTTGGCTCCGGTCACCCGGACGCAGATAGGAGCTGCAGCCATCATAACTTGTATGAAAACTAAGAAGAGCTCCTGTCTATTTACAGTTTCATTTACTCTAGCGTTTCCTTAAACATTGCGTGTACGAAGGCTAAGAAATTGGAGAGCTATTCTAATACAATAACTATTAGGAATCTTTTCGCCATAACAGTTTCACTGTGATTTTGCAGGTAACACGTACGTTGGGAAAACATTTTGAACGCGATCAATAACCGCACTGGAAAAATGTGGGAAAGAAAGGGCGAAAAGCGACTCTTCAACATGTGGAAATATCTTCCTGAGCGGAGCCCTCTTCTCGAAGCTCAACACTCTGCAAGAGTCACTTCTCCCAACTTGCGCCCGCAGGTTTCCGTAGTGTGCCTGCAAAGAGCCATCCGCTTGAGACAGGCGCACCTCCCGATTTCATTGAACTAAGCTAGATGCACAATTTCTAATGCAGCCTTCATCACAATAGACAGTTCATTTCTCGAAAGCTTGTCATGTAAAAAAAGGAAACAAAGAACGAAAACGTATAGCTGACAATCTTCTGAAGCTGCAGATTCAGCTTTGGGGAAATGGACATTTTATGTATGCAGATGCTTTTCAAGCGCTGGTTTTAGAACGTCGCTGTGCTTCCAGCATCCTTTTCAGCCTTCTAAACTGGCTACCGAGGTGGCGATCACTTTGTAAAGCGGTTGAGAGGCCGGAGCTGCTCAAACCGCTCTTGCCGTTTCCCATCAATCAAAAGCACTATGTTGTTTCTTTGTATGGAAAGCTTTTCAAGTCTGGCATCGACACGCACCTTTCCTGAAACGTCCAAAGGGTGAATGCTTCGCAAAGAAATCCAGTCTACCTTCAGGGGGCATGATGTTGAAATCGGAATGAGCCCTGGGTGGGCTTGAAGCAGCAGCTGTTCAGTTAACAGCTGCACAGAAACGCACCCCGCTTGCTTTGTATCATTCGCAAGTTTGTGGTTAAAGAGTAAAAAAGGCTGGATTTCTTCTGCCAGCCGGCAGGATTTCTTCTGCACTCACCCAGAAAAGCCAAGAATTGTATTTCATCTTTCGCAAGCTGTATTTTCCAGGAGGAGAATGAATACTTGCATTAAACTGAATCAAGCCGACAGAGACGCACAGCCGTTGTTTTTCTCCATGGGAAGTTTTTCGTTAAGGAAAAACACCGTTGTCATTTTCTTGCCAGCCGGCGGTATTTCTTGTGCAGCGATGAGCCCGATTTGTATTTCGTATTTCGCAAGTTGTGTGAATTTCTTGAAGTTGAAAGTGAATTCGCTCCAGAAAAGAAATGTCCAGTCGCATGAAAGCCGTGGCTGTTTGTTAAACCGCAGGACAGGACAGCTTGCGTTCTGTTTCTCATGGCGTTCGCAAAGGCGATTCCTGCCTTTAAAACTGCTGTGTCTGCGACTGAAAGTGGCGTGTGTCGCAGCTTCTAAAGTCTTGTTGACGCTCCTCGATGTTGCTTTCTCTCTGCCTAAGGAAGTTCGATTGTCGCGTCGGAAGGAGGAGACCTAATCCTTCCAGCTTTAAGCCACCCTTCAGTCTTCTGAAGGGTGTCCGAGTGCTAGCATGTCATTTGGCTTTTTTGGGGGGGAAACGGAGAGCGACATTGAAAAAGGTTACCGCCGCCGCCTCGCCCTCCGTGTTAAATGATCGCAAGCCGGCGGCGGCGGCGCTCCCTGTAGTCGTGGCCGAGCGGTTAAGGCGAAGGGCTAGAAAGCCATTGGGGACTCCCCGCGTCGGCTCGAATCCTGCCGACTACGGCGCCCTTCTCCTGTCGCTTCGGCCTGCCCAGAAAAAGGCGGAGTGCCGTTTCTCTCTTCCTGCTTCTTGTACAAACGCTTAATCGCTTGGACCTGCTGCCTTGGAAGTAATGTCTTTAACATCCACCAGTGACATTTCACAGCTGGAAGCACACAGCCACGCTTTTGGCATTGGCATGTCTTGCGCCCTACTTCCAGCCTTTGAAGACCTAATTATTCAAACTGAAAGAACCGGCTGAATGAGTGTTTGCAGTGCACCAGGAGGAGCAGGGACCATAGCATTGGAGGGGTGAGGATGGCGGAGATGGAAACGTTTTCATGCGCTCCTCTGGGAGGAATGAAAAGAAAAGACGAAACCGGAAACAGTAGTAGCCGCAAGAGGAAGTGTCTTCAAGCGCCAAGCAAGCGCTCCTCGTTAGTATAGTGGTGCGTATCCCCGCCTGTCACGTGGGAGACCAGGGATGGATTGCTTGACGGCGAGCCAGGTTGCTTTTCTCCCATCAGATTCCAACCGCTAATGCTAACGCAGTGTGTGGGAGCTTACATGCTTTTCCTTTCCCGTCTTTTTCGGACGACTATTCCAAAGGGGTAACCTGAAGGAATAGGGGCCTGAAGACACGAGGCATTCTTAAACCAGCACTGGGCTGCACGGCCTTCTGTTGTGATCAGGTTATATTCGAGTGAAAAAGCCAGAGCATCCGCTTCCATCCTATGGAGCACGAGCTAAATCGGAAGAGGCAGGGGATACACCTACGCCTATCGGCGCACGTTCCCTGCGTCAGGCTGCTTCACCCATTTGCACCCGACTGGAGACGGCACTGAGCAAGCTTTTTGTCAGGAGTGGGATTCGAACCCACGCCTCCAGGGGAGACTGCGACCTGAACGCAGCGCCTTAGACCGCTCGGCCATCCTGACGCTGGCCCCTAATCCCGGGGCGGTCTGATGAGCCACCGCGATCCCACTACGCTCCTCGAGTATCGCACTGTTATTAATACTACATTGTGACTCCAGCATTAAAATGTTTGGAAAATGTGTCGGCTTTTATAATCCAGTGTAGAGCAGCATGTGATGATTTGTGCTACAACACCAAGCGCTCAAAGTGACGTCTGCGTTTGTCGTTGAAACTTTCAACTCTTTCATCACTTATGTAGGAAATAAAAAGAGCAGTTGTGCGCCACGCGCAGAGCGGCCGTCAGCAGAGTGGCGCAGCGGAAGCGTGCTGGGCCCATAACCCAGAGGTCGATGGATCGAAACCATCCTCTGCTACGTGTGTCCTATGCATGATTCATAATCATGCCATTGGGTTAGCAAAGTGCCTTCAAATAGTCTGCATCTCCCTTTCTTTAAGTTCTGTCCTGAGTTTCTCTCTCGTGTGTGTTTGTGCAAGCTTGACACTTGCGGGACTCTTTAATCTTCACCAATACGGAGATGACCAAATGTGTCTTCGGTTGTTCTGAGGTCTTTGATAGTTTCTTCGAATGCTTCAACTGAACCTCGAAATCGAAGCAGTTATGTTTATATTGATTTCTCGCGTTAATCATTACGAACCAGGAACAGCCAGCACACTCGGTCGCATTAGTAATTATGTCACGTCTCTACTTAGCAGAGCATTCAAAGGCCCACTGGAAGTAGTAAAGCACTAAAACACTGCAAAACTGAACTCGGGAAAATCATACTGGGAGCTCTGAGCGATGTCTGCATCCAAGCCATCCAATACGGACTCTGAAACCTTGGAATATCAACACTATGATGCGCTACCTTTTACCTGGAGCAAAACGATGGAATTAGAAGAATGCTTACCGCAGGATACAACTGTGCCGCTGTTATTTGGAGCACGGTTTTCACTTGCATGAAAACTTCAGCAGAACGTTGAAGGATGATCACTGAGAAGTCCACAATGCTGAGGAGATTGTAGGTCGTACATTTCAATGATTACTGACATTTGCGCTGCTGGAGGTACAGTAATCAACAAAGAACAGGGTGTGCTACTCTCGAATCCGGTCAGCACATGATGAAAAGCCAGGAAGTATACCTTGTCAAATTGCCGTCAACAGGGACAAGTTAACCACCTGTGCCACCGGCACCCGGCTAGCTCAGTCGGTAGAGCATGAGACTCTTAATCTCAGGGTTGTGGGTTCGAGCCCCACGTTGGGCGGTGCCCGTCTCCTTATTAACAAAGTTTCCCGCTCATCCTTGAACCTCTTACACCTCGATGGTACCGAGCACTGCGTTTTAATGCACAGGTGTGATCAAACTGAGATGAAAAGGGCGTATCTAGCTCCTTGCCCGAGAGATAAATCAAAGGTTCCGCAGATAATCCCTTGGCTCCGGTCACCCGGACGCAGATAGGAGCTGCAGCCATCATAACTTGTATGAAAACTAAGAAGAGCTCCTGTCTATTTACAGTTTCATTTACTCTAGCGTTTCCTTAAACATTGCGTGTACGAAGGCTAAGAAATTGGAGAGCTATTCTAATACAATAACTATTAGGAATCTTTTCGGCATAACAGTTTCACTGTGATTTTGCAGGTAACACGTACGTTGGGAAAACATTTTGAACGCGATCAATAACCGCACTGGAAAAATGTGGGAAAGAAAGGGCGAAAAGCGACTCTTCAACATGTGGAAATATCTTCCTGAGCGGAGCCCTCTTCTCGAAGCTCAACACTCTGCAAGAGTCACTTCTCCCAACTTGCGCCCGCAGGTTTCCGTAGTGTGCCTGCAACGAGCCATCCGCTTGAGACAGGCGCACCTCCCGATTTCATTGAACTAAGCTAGATGCACAATTTCTAATGCAGCCTTCATCACAATAGACAGTTCATTTCTCGAAAGCTTGTCATGTAAAAAAAGGAAACAAAGAACGAAAACGTATAGCTGACAATCTTCTGAAGCTGCAGATTCAGCTTTGGGGAAATGGACATTTTATGTATGCAGATGCTTTTCAAGCGCTGGTTTTAGAACGTCGCTGTGCTTCCAGCATCCTTTTCAGCCTTCTAAACTGGCTACCGAGGTGGCGATCACTTTGTAAAGCGGTTGAGAGGCCGGAGCTGCTCAAACCGCTCTTGCCGTTTCCCATCAATCAAAAGCACTATGTTGTTTCTTTGTATGGAAAGCTTTTCAAGTCTGGCATCGACACGCACCTTTCCTGAAACGTCCAAAGGGTGAATGCTTCGCAAAGAAATCCAGTCTACCTTCAGGGGGCATGATGTTGAAATCGGAATGAGCCCTGGGTGGGCTTGAAGCAGCAGCTGTTCAGTTAACAGCTGCACAGAAACGCACCCCGCTTGCTTTGTATCATTCGCAAGTTTGTGGTTAAAGAGTAAAAAAGGCTGGAATTCTTCTGCCAGCCGGCAGGATTTCTTCTGCACTCACCCAGAAAAGCCAAGAATTGTATTTCATCTTTCGCAAGCTGTATTTTCCAGGAGGAGAATGAATACTTGCATTAAACTGAATCAAGCCGACAGAGACGCACAGCCGTTGTTTTTCTCCATGGGAAGTTTTTCGTTAAGGAAAAACACCGTTGTCATTTTCTTGCCAGCCGGCGGTATTTCTTGTGCAGCGATGAGCCCGATTTGTATTTCGTATTTCGCAAGTTGTGTGAATTTCTTGAAGTTGAAAGTGAATTCGCTCCAGAAAAGAAATGTCCAGTCGCATGAAAGCCGTGGCTGTTTGTTAAACCGCAGGACAGGACAGCTTGCGTTCTGTTTCTCATGGCGTTCGCAAAGGCGATTCCTGCCTTTAAAACTGCTGTGTCTGCGACTGAAAGTGGCGTGTGTCGCAGCTTCTAAAGTCTTGTTGACGCTCCTCGATGTTGCTTTCTCTCTGCCTAAGGAAGTTCGATTGTCGCGTCGGAACGGGGAGACCTAATCCTTCCAGCTTTAAGCCACCCTTCAGTCTTCTGAAGGGTGTCCGAGTGCTAGCATGTCATTTGGCTTTTTCGGGGGGGAAACGGAGAGCGACATTGAAAAAGGTTACCGCCGCCGCCTCGCCCTCCGTGTTAAATGATCGCAAGCCGGCGGCGGCGGCGCTCCCTGTAGTCGTGGCCGAGCGGTTAAGGCGAAGGGCTAGAAAGCCATTGGGGACTCCCCGCGTCGGCTCGAATCCTGCCGACTACGGCGCCCTTCTCCTGTCGCTTCGGCCTGCCCAGAAAAAGGCGGAGTGCCGTTTCTCTCTTCCTGCTTCTTGTACAAACGCTTAATCGCTTGGACCTGCTGCCTTGGAAGTAATGTCTTTAACATCCACCAGTGACATTTCACAGCTGGAAGCACACAGCCACGCTTTTGGCATTGGCATGTCTTGCGCCCTACTTCCAGCCTTTGAAGACCTAATTATTCAAACTGAAAGAACCGGCTGAATGAGTGTTTGCAGTGCACCAGGAGGAGCAGGGACCATAGCATTGGAGGGGTGAGGATGGCGGAGATGGAAACGTTTTCATGCGCTCCTCTGGGAGGAATGAAAAGAAAAGACGAAACCGGAAACAGTAGTAGCCGCAAGAGGAAGTGTCTTCAAGCGCCAAGCAAGCGCTCCTCGTTAGTATAGTGGTGCGTATCCCCGCCTGTCACGTGGGAGACCAGGGATGGATTGCTTGACGGCGAGCCAGGTTGCTTTTCTCCCATCAGATTCCAACCGCTAATGCTAACGCAGTGTGTGGGAGCTTACATGCTTTTCCTTTCCCGTCTTTTTCGGATGACTATTCCAAAGGGGTAACCTGAAGGAATAGGGGCCTGAAGACACGAGGCATTCTTAAACCAGCACTGGGCTGCACGGCCTTCTGTTGTGATCAGGTTATATTCGAGTGAAAAAGCCAGAGCATCCGCTTCCATCCTATGGAGCACGAGCTAAATCGGAAGAGGCAGGGGATACACCTACGCCTATCGGCGCACGTTCCCTGCGTCAGGCTGCTTCACCCATTTGCACCCGACTGGAGACGGCACTGAGCAAGCTTTTTGTCAGGAGTGGGATTCGAACCCACGCCTCCAGGGGAGACTGCGACCTGAACGCAGCGCCTTAGACCGCTCGGCCATCCTGACGCTGGCCCCTAATCCCGGGGCGGTCTGATGAGCCACCGCGATCCCACTACGCTCCTCGAGTATCGCACTGTTATTAATACTACATTGTGACTCCAGCATTAAAATGTTTGGAAAATGTGTCGGCTTTTATAATCCAGTGTAGAGCAGCATGTGATGATTTGTGCTACAACACCAAGCGCTCAAAGTGACGTCTGCGTTTGTCGTTGAAACTTTCAACTCTTTCATCACTTATGTAGGAAATAAAAAGAGCAGTTGTGCGCCACGCGCAGAGCGGCCGTCAGCAGAGTGGCGCAGCGGAAGCGTGCTGGGCCCATAACCCAGAGGTCGATGGATCGAAACCATCCTCTGCTACGTGTGTCCTATGCATGATTCATAATCATGCCATTGGGTTAGCAAAGTGCCTTCAAATAGTCTGCATCTCCCTTTCTTTAAGTTCTGTCCTGAGTTTCTCTCTCGTGTGTGTTTGTGCAAGCTTGACACTTGCGGGACTCTTTAATCTTCACCAATACGGAGATGACCAAATGTGTCTTCGGTTGTTCTGAGGTCTTTGATAGTTTCTTCGAATGCTTCAACTGAACCTCGAAATCGAAGCAGTTATGTTTATATTGATTTCTCGCGTTAATCATTACGAACCAGGAACAGCCAGCACACTCGGTCGCATTAGTAATTATGTCACGTCTCTACTTAGCAGAGCATTCAAAGGCCCACTGGAAGTAGTAAAGCACTAAAACACTGCAAAACTGAACTCGGGAAAATCATACTGGGAGCTCTGAGCGATGTCTGCATCCAAGCCATCCAATACGGACTCTGAAACCTTGGAATATCAACACTATGATGCGCTACCTTTTACCTGGAGCAAAACGATGGAATTAGAAGAATGCTTACCGCAGGATACAACTGTGCCGCTGTTATTTGGAGCACGGTTTTCACTTGCATGAAAACTTCAGCAGAACGTTGAAGGATGATCACTGAGAAGTCCACAATGCTGAGGAGATTGTAGGTCGTACATTTCAATGATTACTGACATTTGCGCTGCTGGAGGTACAGTAATCAACAAAGAACAGGGTGTGCTACTCTCGAATCCGGTCAGCACATGATGAAAAGCCAGGAAGTATACCTTGTCAAATTGCCGTCAACAGGGACAAGTTAACCACCTGCGCCACCGGCACCCGGCTAGCTCAGTCGGTAGAGCATGAGACTCTTAATCTCAGGGTTGTGGGTTCGAGCCCCATGTTGGGCGGTGCCCGTCTCCTTATTAACAAAGTTTCCCGCTCATCCTTGAACCTCTTACACCTCGATGGTACCGAGCACTGCGTTTTAATGCACAGGTGTGATCAAACTGAGATGAAAAGGGCGTATCTAGCTCCTTGCCCGAGAGATAAATCAAAGGTTCCGCAGATAATCCCTTGGCTCCGGTCACCCGGACGCAGATAGGAGCTGCAGCCATCATAACTTGTATGAAAACTAAGAAGAGCTCCTGTCTATTTACAGTTTCATTTACTCTAGCGTTTCCTTAAACATTGCGTGTACGAAGGCTAAGAAATTGGAGAGCTATTCTAATACAATAACTATTAGGAATCTTTTCGGCATAACAGTTTCACTGTGATTTTGCAGGTAACACGTACGTTGGGAAAACATTTTGAACGCGATCAATAACCGCACTGGAAAAATGTGGGAAAGAAAGGGCGAAAAGCGACTCTTCAACATGTGGAAATATCTTCCTGAGCGGAGCCCTCTTCTCGAAGCTCAACACTCTGCAAGAGTCACTTCTCCCAACTTGCGCCCGCAGGTTTCCGTAGTGTGCCTGCAGAGAGCCATCCGCTTGAGACAGGCGCACCTCCCGATTTCATTGAACTAAGCTAGATGCACAATTTCTAATGCAGCCTTCATCACAATAGACAGTTCATTTCTCGAAAGCTTGTCATGTAAAAAAAGGAAACAAAGAACGAAAACGTATAGCTGACAATCTTCTGAAGCTGCAGATTCAGCTTTGGGGAAATGGACATTTTATGTATGCAGATGCTTTTCAAGCGCTGGTTTTAGAACGTCGCTGTGCTTCCAGCATCCTTTTCAGCCTTCTAAACTGGCTACCGAGGTGGCGATCACTTTGTAAAGCGGTTGAGAGGCCGGAGCTGCTCAAACCGCTCTTGCCGTTTCCCATCAATCAAAAGCACTATGTTGTTTCTTTGTATGGAAAGCTTTTCAAGTCTGGCATCGACACGCACCTTTCCTGAAACGTCCAAAGGGTGAATGCTTCGCAAAGAAATCCAGTCTACCTTCAGGGGGCATGATGTTGAAATCGGAATGAGCCCTGGGTGGGCTTGAAGCAGCAGCTGTTCAGTTAACAGCTGCACAGAAACGCACCCCGCTTGCTTTGTATCATTCGCAAGTTTGTGGTTAAAGAGTAAAAAAGGCTGGAATTCTTCTGCCAGCCGGCAGGATTTCTTCTGCACTCACCCAGAAAAGCCAAGAATTGTATTTCATCTTTCGCAAGCTGTATTTTCCAGGAGGAGAATGAATACTTGCATTAAACTGAATCAAGCCGACAGAGACGCACAGCCGTTGTTTTTCTCCATGGGAAGTTTTTCGTTAAGGAAAAACACCGTTGTCATTTTCTTGCCAGCCGGCGGTATTTCTTGTGCAGCGATGAGCCCGATTTGTATTTCGTATTTCGCAAGTTGTGTGAATTTCTTGAAGTTGAAAGTGAATTCGCTCCAGAAAAGAAATGTCCAGTCGCATGAAAGCCGTGGCTGTTTGTTAAACCGCAGGACAGGACAGCTTGCGTTCTGTTTCTCATGGCGTTCGCAAAGGCGATTCCTGCCTTTAAAACTGCTGTGTCTGCGACTGAAAGTGGCGTGTGTCGCAGCTTCTAAAGTCTTGTTGACGCTCCTCGATGTTGCTTTCTCTCTGCCTAAGGAAGTTCGATTGTCGCGTCGGAAGGAGGAGACCTAATCCTTCCAGCTTTAAGCCACCCTTCAGTCTTCTGAAGGGTGTCCGAGTGCTAGCATGTCATTTGGCTTTTTTGGGGGGGAAACGGAGAGCGACATTGAAAAAGGTTACCGCCGCCGCCTCGCCCTCCGTGTTAAATGATCGCAAGCCGGCGGCGGCGGCGCTCCCTGTAGTCGTGGCCGAGCGGTTAAGGCGAAGGGCTAGAAAGCCATTGGGGACTCCCCGCGTCGGCTCGAATCCTGCCGACTACGGCGCCCTTCTCCTGTCGCTTCGGCCTGCCCAGAAAAAGGCGGAGTGCCGTTTCTCTCTTCCTGCTTCTTGTACAAACGCTTAATCGCTTGGACCTGCTGCCTTGGAAGTAATGTCTTTAACATCCACCAGTGACATTTCACAGCTGGAAGCACACAGCCACGCTTTTGGCATTGGCATGTCTTGCGCCCTACTTCCAGCCTTTGAAGACCTAATTATTCAAACTGAAAGAACCGGCTGAATGAGTGTTTGCAGTGCACCAGGAGGAGCAGGGACCATAGCATTGGAGGGGTGAGGATGGCGGAGATGGAAACGTTTTCATGCGCTCCTCTGGGAGGAATGAAAAGAAAAGACGAAACCGGAAACAGTAGTAGCCGCAAGAGGAAGTGTCTTCAAGCGCCAAGCAAGCGCTCCTCGTTAGTATAGTGGTGCGTATCCCCGCCTGTCACGTGGGAGACCAGGGATGGATTGCTTGACGGCGAGCCAGGTTGCTTTTCTCCCATCAGATTCCAACCGCTAATGCTAACGCAGTGTGTGGGAGCTTACATGCTTTTCCTTTCCCGTCTTTTTCGGACGACTATTCCAAAGGGGTAACCTGAAGGAATAGGGGCCTGAAGACACGAGGCATTCTTAAACCAGCACTGGGCTGCACGGCCTTCTGTTGTGATCAGGTTATATTCGAGTGAAAAAGCCAGAGCATCCGCTTCCATCCTATGGAGCACGAGCTAAATCGGAAGAGGCAGGGGATACACCTACGCCTATCGGCGCACGTTCCCCGCGTCAGGCTGCTTCACCCATTTGCACCCGACTGGAGACGGCACTGAGCAAGCTTTTTGTCAAGAGTGGGATTCGAACCCACGCCTCCAGGGGAGACTGCGACCTGAACGCAGCGCCTTAGACCGCTCGGCCATCCTGACGCTGGCCCCTAATCCCGGGGCGGTCTGATGAGCCACCGCGATCCCACTACGCTCCTCGAGTATCGCACTGTTATTAATACTACATTGTGACTCCAGCATTAAAATGTTTGGAAAATGTGTCGGCTTTTATAATCCAGTGTAGAGCAGCATGTGATGATTTGTGCTACAACACCAAGCGCTCAAAGTGACGTCTGCGTTTGTCGTTGAAACTTTCAACTCTTTCATCACTTATGTAGGAAATAAAAAGAGCAGTTGTGCGCCACGCGCAGAGCGGCCGTCAGCAGAGTGGCGCAGCGGAAGCGTGCTGGGCCCATAACCCAGAGGTCGATGGATCGAAACCATCCTCTGCTACGTGTGTCCTATGCATGATTCATAATCATGCCATTGGGTTAGCAAAGTGCCTTCAAATAGTCTGCATCTCCCTTTCTTTAAGTTCTGTCCTGAGTTTCTCTCTCGTGTGTGTTTGTGCAAGCTTGACACTTGCGGGACTCTTTAATCTTCACCAATACGGAGATGACCAAATGTGTCTTCGGTTGTTCTGAGGTCTTTGATAGTTTCTTCGAATGCTTCAACTGAACCTCGAAATCGAAGCAGTTATGTTTATATTGATTTCTCGCGTTAATCATTACGAACCAGGAACAGCCAGCACACTCGGTCGCATTAGTAATTATGTCACGTCTCTACTTAGCAGAGCATTCAAAGGCCCACTGGAAGTAGTAAAGCACTAAAACACTGCAAAACTGAACTCGGGAAAATCATACTGGGAGCTCTGAGCGATGTCTGCATCCAAGCCATCCAATACGGACTCTGAAACCTTGGAATATCAACACTATGATGCGCTACCTTTTACCTGGAGCAAAACGATGGAATTAGAAGAATGCTTACCGCAGGATACAACTGTGCCGCTGTTATTTGGAGCACGGTTTTCACTTGCATGAAAACTACATCAGAACGTTGAAGGATGATCACTGAGAAGTCCACAATGCTGAGGAGATTGTAGGTCGTACATTTCAATGATTACTGACATTTGCGCTGCTGGAGGTACAGTAATCAACAAAGAACAGGGTGTGCTACTCTCGAATCCGGTCAGCACATGATGAAAAGCCAGGAAGTATACCTTGTCAAATTGCCGTCAACAGGGACAAGTTAACCACCTGCGCCACCGGCGCCCGGCTAGCTCAGTCGGTAGAGCATGAGACTCTTAATCTCAGGGTCGTGGGTTCGAGCCCCACGTTGGGCGGTGCCCGTCTCCTTATTAACAAAGTTTCCCGCTCATCCTTGAACCTCTTACACCTCGATGGTACCGAGCACTGCGTTTTAATGCACAGGTGTGATCAAACTGAGATGAAAAGGGCGTATCTAGCTCCTTGCCCAAGAGATAAATCAAAGGTTCCGCAGATAATCCCTTGGCTCCGGTCACCCGGACGCAGATAGGAGCTGCAGCCATCATAACTTGTATGAAAACTAAGAAGAGCTCCTGTCTATTTACAGTTTCATTTACTCTAGCGTTTCCTTAAACATTGCGTGTACGAAGGCTAAGAAATTGGAGAGCTATTCTAATACAATAACTATTAGGAATCTTTTCGCCATAACAGTTTCACTGTGATTTTGCAGGTAACACGTACGTTGGGAAAACATTTTGAACGCGATCAATAACCGCACTGGAAAAATGTGGGAAAGAAAGGGCGAAAAGCGACTCTTCAACATGTGGAAATATCTTCCTGAGCGGAGCCCTCTTCTCGAAGCTCAACACTCTGCAAGAGTCACTTCTCCCAACTTGCGCCCGCAGGTTTCCGTAGTGTGCCTGCAAAGAGCCATCCGCTTGAGACAGGCGCACCTCCCGATTTCATTGAACTAAGCTAGATGCACAATTTCTAATGCAGCCTTCATCACAATAGACAGTTCATTTCTCGAAAGCTTGTCATGTAAAAAAAGGAAACAAAGAACGAAAACGTATAGCTGACAATCTTCTGAAGCTGCAGATTCAGCTTTGGGGAAATGGACATTTTATGTATGCAGATGCTTTTCAAGCGCTGGTTTTAGAACGTCGCTGTGCTTCCAGCATCCTTTTCAGCCTTCTAAACTGGCTACCGAGGTGGCGATCACTTTGTAAAGCGGTTGAGAGGCCGGAGCTGCTCAAACCGCTCTTGCCGTTTCCCATCAATCAAAAGCACTATGTTGTTTCTTTGTATGGAAAGCTTTTCAAGTCTGGCATCGACACGCACCTTTCCTGAAACGTCCAAAGGGTGAATGCTTCGCAAAGAAATCCAGTCTACCTTCAGGGGGCATGATGTTGAAATCGGAATGAGCCCTGGGTGGGCTTGAAGCAGCAGCTGTTCAGTTAACAGCTGCACAGAAACGCACCCCGCTTGCTTTGTATCATTCGCAAGTTTCTGGTTAAAGAGTAAAAAAGGCTGGAATTCTTCTGCCAGCCGGCAGGATTTCTTCTGCACTCACCCAGAAAAGCCAAGAATTGTATTTCATCTTTCGCAAGCTGTATTTTCCAGGAGGAGAATGAATACTTGCATTAAACTGAATCAAGCCGACAGAGACGCACAGCCGTTGTTTTTCTCCATGGGAAGTTTTTCGTTAAGGAAAAACACCGTTGTCATTTTCTTGCCAGCCGGCGGTATTTCTTGTGCAGCGATGAGCCCGATTTGTATTTCGTATTTCGCAAGTTGTGTGAATTTCTTGAAGTTGAAAGTGAATTCGCTCCAGAAAAGAAATGTCCAGTCGCATGAAAGCCGTGGCTGTTTGTTAAACCGCAGGACAGGACAGCTTGCGTTCTGTTTCTCATGGCGTTCGCAAAGGCGATTCCTGCCTTTAAAACTGCTGTGTCTGCGACTGAAAGTGGCGTGTGTCGCAGCTTCTAAAGTCTTGTTGACGCTCCTCGATGTTGCTTTCTCTCTGCCTAAGAAAGTTCGATTGTCGCGTCGGAACGGGGAGACCTAATCCTTCCAGCTTTAAGCCACCCTTCAGTCTTCTGAAGGGTGTCCGAGTGCTAGCATGTCATTTGGCTTTTTCGGGGGGGAAACGGAGAGCGACATTGAAAAAGGTTACCGCCGCCGCCTCGCCCTCCGTGTTAAATGATCGCAAGCCGGCGGCGGCGGCGCTCCCTGTAGTCGTGGCCGAGCGGTTAAGGCGAAGGGCTAGAAAGCCATTGGGGACTCCCCGCGTCGGCTCGAATCCTGCCGACTACGGCGCCCTTCTCCTGTCGCTTCGGCCTGCCCAGAAAAAGGCGGAGTGCCGTTTCTCTCTTCCTGCTTCTTGTACAAACGCTTAATCGCTTGGACCTGCTGCCTTGGAAGTAATGTCTTTAACATCCACCAGTGACATTTCACAGCTGGAAGCACACAGCCACGCTTTTGGCATTGGCATGTCTTGCGCCCTACTTCCAGCCTTTGAAGACCTAATTATTCAAACTGAAAGAACCGGCTGAATGAGTGTTTGCAGTGCACCAGGAGGAGCAGGGACCATAGCATTGGAGGGGTGAGGATGGCGGAGATGGAAACGTTTTCATGCGCTCCTCTGGGAGGAATGAAAAGAAAAGACGAAACCGGAAACAGTAGTAGCCGCAAGAGGAAGTGTCTTCAAGCGCCAAGCAAGCGCTCCTCGTTAGTATAGTGGTGCGTATCCCCGCCTGTCACGTGGGAGACCAGGGATGGATTGCTTGACGGCGAGCCAGGTTGCTTTTCTCCCATCAGATTCCAACCGCTAATGCTAACGCAGTGTGTGGGAGCTTACATGCTTTTCCTTTCCCGTCTTTTTCGGACGACTATTCCAAAGGGGTAACCTGAAGGAATAGGGGCCTGAAGACACGAGGCATTCTTAAACCAGCACTGGGCTGCACGGCCTTCTGTTGTGATCAGGTTATATTCGAGTGAAAAAGCCAGAGCATCCGCTTCCATCCTATGGAGCACGAGCTAAATCGGAAGAGGCAGGGGATACACCTACGCCTATCGGCGCACGTTCCCCGCGTCAGGCTGCTTCACCCATTTGCACCCGACTGGAGACGGCACTGAGCAAGCTTTTTGTCAAGAGTGGGATTCGAACCCACGCCTCCAGGGGAGACTGCGACCTTAACGCAGCGCCTTAGACCGCTCGGCCATCCTGACGCTGGCCCCTAATCCCGGGGCGGTCTGATGAGCCACCGCGATCCCACTACGCTCCTCGAGTATCGCACTGTTATTAATACTACATTGTGACTCCAGCATTAAAATGTTTGGAAAATGTGTCGGCTTTTATAATCCAGTGTAGAGCAGCATGTGATGATTTGTGCTACAACACCAAGCGCTCAAAGTGACGTCTGCGTTTGTCGTTGAAACTTTCAACTCTTTCATCACTTATGTAGGAAATAAAAAGAGCAGTTGTGCGCCACGCGCAGAGCGGCCGTCAGCAGAGTGGCGCAGCGGAAGCGTGCTGGGCCCATAACCCAGAGGTCGATGGATCGAAACCATCCTCTGCTACGTGTGTCCTATGCATGATTCATAATCATGCCATTGGGTTAGCAAAGTGCCTTCAAATAGTCTGCATCTCCCTTTCTTTAAGTTCTGTCCTGAGTTTCTCTCTCGTGTGTGTTTGTGCAAGCTTGACACTTGCGGGACTCTTTAATCTTCACCAATACGGAGATGACCAAATGTGTCTTCGGTTGTTCTGAGGTCTTTGATAGTTTCTTCGAATGCTTCAACTGAACCTCGAAATCGAAGCAGTTATGTTTATATTGATTTCTCGCGTTAATCATTACGAACCAGGAACAGCCAGCACACTCGGTCGCATTAGTAATTATGTCACGTCTCTACTTAGCAGAGCATTCAAAGGCCCACTGGAAGTAGTAAAGCACTAAAACACTGCAAAACTGAACTCGGGAAAATCATACTGGGAGCTCTGAGCGATGTCTGCATCCAAGCCATCCAATACGGACTCTGAAACCTTGGAATATCAACACTATGATGCGCTACCTTTTACCTGGAGCAAAACGATGGAATTAGAAGAATGCTTACCGCAGGATACAACTGTGCCGCTGTTATTTGGAGCACGGTTTTCACTTGCATGAAAACTACATCAGAACGTTGAAGGATGATCACTGAGAAGTCCACAATGCTGAGGAGATTGTAGGTCGTACATTTCAATGATTACTGACATTTGCGCTGCTGGAGGTACAGTAATCAACAAAGAACAGGGTGTGCTACTCTCGAATCCGGTCAGCACATGATGAAAAGCCAGGAAGTATACCTTGTCAAATTGCCGTCAACAGGGACAAGTTAACCACCTGCGCCACCGGCGCCCGGCTAGCTCAGTCGGTAGAGCATGAGACTCTTAATCTCAGGGTCGTGGGTTCGAGCCCCACGTTGGGCGGTGCCCGTCTCCTTATTAACAAAGTTTCCCGCTCATCCTTGAACCTCTTACACCTCGATGGTACCGAGCACTGCGTTTTAATGCACAGGTGTGATCAAACTGAGATGAAAAGGGCGTATCTAGCTCCTTGCCCGAGAGATAAATCAAAGGTTCCGCAGATAATCCCTTGGCTCCGGTCACCCGGACGCAGATAGGAGCTGCAGCCATCATAACTTGTATGAAAACTAAGAAGAGCTCCTGTCTATTTACAGTTTCATTTACTCTAGCGTTTCCTTAAACATTGCGTGTACGAAGGCTAAGAAATTGGAGAGCTATTCTAATACAATAACTATTAGGAATCTTTTCGCCATAACAGTTTCACTGTGATTTTGCAGGTAACACGTACGTTGGGAAAACATTTTGAACGCGATCAATAACCGCACTGGAAAAATGTGGGAAAGAAAGGGCGAAAAGCGACTCTTCAACATGTGGAAATATCTTCCTGAGCGGAGCCCTCTTCTCGAAGCTCAACACTCTGCAAGAGTCACTTCTCCCAACTTGCGCCCGCAGGTTTCCGTAGTGTGCCTGCAAAGAGCCATCCGCTTGAGACAGGCGCACCTCCCGATTTCATTGAACTAAGCTAGATGCACAATTTCTAATGCAGCCTTCATCACAATAGACAGTTCATTTCTCGAAAGCTTGTCATGTAAAAAAAGGAAACAAAGAACGAAAACGTATAGCTGACAATCTTCTGAAGCTGCAGATTCAGCTTTGGGGAAATGGACATTTTATGTATGCAGATGCTTTTCAAGCGCTGGTTTTAGAACGTCGCTGTGCTTCCAGCATCCTTTTCAGCCTTCTAAACTGGCTACCGAGGTGGCGATCACTTTGTAAAGCGGTTGAGAGGCCGGAGCTGCTCAAACCGCTCTTGCCGTTTCCCATCAATCAAAAGCACTATGTTGTTTCTTTGTATGGAAAGCTTTTCAAGTCTGGCATCGACACGCACCTTTCCTGAAACGTCCAAAGGGTGAATGCTTCGCAAAGAAATCCAGTCTACCTTCAGGGGGCATGATGTTGAAATCGGAATGAGCCCTGGGTGGGCTTGAAGCAGCAGCTGTTCAGTTAACAGCTGCACAGAAACGCACCCCGCTTGCTTTGTATCATTCGCAAGTTTCTGGTTAAAGAGTAAAAAAGGCTGGAATTCTTCTGCCAGCCGGCAGGATTTCTTCTGCACTCACCCAGAAAAGCCAAGAATTGTATTTCATCTTTCGCAAGCTGTATTTTCCAGGAGGAGAATGAATACTTGCATTAAACTGAATCAAGCCGACAGAGACGCACAGCCGTTGTTTTTCTCCATGGGAAGTTTTTCGTTAAGGAAAAACACCGTTGTCATTTTCTTGCCAGCCGGCGGTATTTCTTGTGCAGCGATGAGCCCGATTTGTATTTCGTATTTCGCAAGTTGTGTGAATTTCTTGAAGTTGAAAGTGAATTCGCTCCAGAAAAGAAATGTCCAGTCGCATGAAAGCCGTGGCTGTTTGTTAAACCGCAGGACAGGACAGCTTGCGTTCTGTTTCTCATGGCGTTCGCAAAGGCGATTCCTGCCTTTAAAACTGCTGTGTCTGCGACTGAAAGTGGCGTGTGTCGCAGCTTCTAAAGTCTTGTTGACGCTCCTTGATGTTGCTTTCTCTCTGCCTAAGGAAGTTCGATTGTCGCGTCGGAAGGAGGAGACCTAATCCTTCCAGCTTTAAGCCACCCTTCAGTCTTCTGAAGGGTGTCCGAGTGCTAGCATGTCATTTGGCTTTTTTGGGGGGGAAACGGAGAGCGACATTGAAAAAGGTTACCGCCGCCGCCTCGCCCTCCGTGTTAAATGATCGCAAGCCGGCGGCGGCGGCGCTCCCTGTAGTCGTGGCCGAGCGGTTAAGGCGAAGGGCTAGAAAGCCATTGGGGACTCCCCGCGTCGGCTCGAATCCTGCCGACTACGGCGCCCTTCTCCTGTCGCTTCGGCCTGCCCAGAAAAAGGCGGAGTGCCGTTTCTCTCTTCCTGCTTCTTGTACAAACGCTTAATCGCTTGGACCTGCTGCCTTGGAAGTAATGTCTTTAACATCCACCAGTGACATTTCACAGCTGGAAGCACACAGCCACGCTTTTGGCATTGGCATGTCTTGCGCCCTACTTCCAGCCTTTGAAGACCTAATTATTCAAACTGAAAGAACCGGCTGAATGAGTGTTTGCAGTGCACCAGGAGGAGCAGGGACCATAGCATTGGAGGGGTGAGGATGGCGGAGATGGAAACGTTTTCATGCGCTCCTCTGGGAGGAATGAAAAGAAAAGACGAAACCGGAAACAGTAGTAGCCGCAAGAGGAAGTGTCTTCAAGCGCCAAGCAAGCGCTCCTCGTTAGTATAGTGGTGCGTATCCCCGCCTGTCACGTGGGAGACCAGGGATGGATTGCTTGACGGCGAGCCAGGTTGCTTTTCTCCCATCAGATTCCAACCGCTAATGCTAACGCAGTGTGTGGGAGCTTACATGCTTTTCCTTTCCCGTCTTTTTCGGACGACTATTCCAAAGGGGTAACCTGAAGGAATAGGGGCCTGAAGACACGAGGCATTCTTAAACCAGCACTGGGCTGCACGGCCTTCTGTTGTGATCAGGTTATATTCGAGTGAAAAAGCCAGAGCATCCGCTTCCATCCTATGGAGCACGAGCTAAATCGGAAGAGGCAGGGGATACACCTACGCCTATCGGCGCACGTTCCCCGCGTCAGGCTGCTTCACCCATTTGCACCCGACTGGAGACGGCACTGAGCAAGCTTTTTGTCAAGAGTGGGATTCGAACCCACGCCTCCAGGGGAGACTGCGACCTTAACGCAGCGCCTTAGACCGCTCGGCCATCCTGACGCTGGCCCCTAATCCCGGGGCGGTCTGATGAGCCACCGCGATCCCACTACGCTCCTCGAGTATCGCACTGTTATTAATACTACATTGTGACTCCAGCATTAAAATGTTTGGAAAATGTGTCGGCTTTTATAATCCAGTGTAGAGCAGCATGTGATGATTTGTGCTACAACACCAAGCGCTCAAAGTGACGTCTGCGTTTGTCGTTGAAACTTTCAACTCTTTCATCACTTATGTAGGAAATAAAAAGAGCAGTTGTGCGCCACGCGCAGAGCGGCCGTCAGCAGAGTGGCGCAGCGGAAGCGTGCTGGGCCCATAACCCAGAGGTCGATGGATCGAAACCATCCTCTGCTACGTGTGTCCTATGCATGATTCATAATCATGCCATTGGGTTAGCAAAGTGCCTTCAAATAGTCTGCATCTCCCTTTCTTTAAGTTCTGTCCTGAGTTTCTCTCTCGTGTGTGTTTGTGCAAGCTTGACACTTGCGGGACTCTTTAATCTTCACCAATACGGAGATGACCAAATGTGTCTTCGGTTGTTCTGAGGTCTTTGATAGTTTCTTCGAATGCTTCAACTGAACCTCGAAATCGAAGCAGTTATGTTTATATTGATTTCTCGCGTTAATCATTACGAACCAGGAACAGCCAGCACACTCGGTCGCATTAGTAATTATGTCACGTCTCTACTTAGCAGAGCATTCAAAGGCCCACTGGAAGTAGTAAAGCACTAAAACACTGCAAAACTGAACTCGGGAAAATCATACTGGGAGCTCTGAGCGATGTCTGCATCCAAGCCATCCAATACGGACTCTGAAACCTTGGAATATCAACACTATGATGCGCTACCTTTTACCTGGAGCAAAACGATGGAATTAGAAGAATGCTTACCGCAGGATACAACTGTGCCGCTGTTATTTGGAGCACGGTTTTCACTTGCATGAAAACTACATCAGAACGTTGAAGGATGATCACTGAGAAGTCCACAATGCTGAGGAGATTGTAGGTCGTACATTTCAATGATTACTGACATTTGCGCTGCTGGAGGTACAGTAATCAACAAAGAACAGGGTGTGCTACTCTCGAATCCGGTCAGCACATGATGAAAAGCCAGGAAGTATACCTTGTCAAATTGCCGTCAACAGGGACAAGTTAACCACCTGCGCCACCGGCGCCCGGCTAGCTCAGTCGGTAGAGCATGAGACTCTTAATCTCAGGGTCGTGGGTTCGAGCCCCACGTTGGGCGGTGCCCGTCTCCTTATTAACAAAGTTTCCCGCTCATCCTTGAACCTCTTACACCTCGATGGTACCGAGCACTGCGTTTTAATGCACAGGTGTGATCAAACTGAGATGAAAAGGGCGTATCTAGCTCCTTGCCCGAGAGATAAATCAAAGGTTCCGCAGATAATCCCTTGGCTCCGGTCACCCGGACGCAGATAGGAGCTGCAGCCATCATAACTTGTATGAAAACTAAGAAGAGCTCCTGTCTATTTACAGTTTCATTTACTCTAGCGTTTCCTTAAACATTGCGTGTACGAAGGCTAAGAAATTGGAGAGCTATTCTAATACAATAACTATTAGGAATCTTTTCGCCATAACAGTTTCACTGTGATTTTGCAGGTAACACGTACGTTGGGAAAACATTTTGAACGCGATCAATAACCGCACTGGAAAAATGTGGGAAAGAAAGGGCGAAAAGCGACTCTTCAACATGTGGAAATATCTTCCTGAGCGGAGCCCTCTTCTCGAAGCTCAACACTCTGCAAGAGTCACTTCTCCCAACTTGCGCCCGCAGGTTTCCGTAGTGTGCCTGCAAAGAGCCATCCGCTTGAGACAGGCGCACCTCCCGATTTCATTGAACTAAGCTAGATGCACAATTTCTAATGCAGCCTTCATCACAATAGACAGTTCATTTCTCGAAAGCTTGTCATGTAAAAAAAGGAAACAAAGAACGAAAACGTATAGCTGACAATCTTCTGAAGCTGCAGATTCAGCTTTGGGGAAATGGACATTTTATGTATGCAGATGCTTTTCAAGCGCTGGTTTTAGAACGTCGCTGTGCTTCCAGCATCCTTTTCAGCCTTCTAAACTGGCTACCGAGGTGGCGATCACTTTGTAAAGCGGTTGAGAGGCCGGAGCTGCTCAAACCGCTCTTGCCGTTTCCCATCAATCAAAAGCACTATGTTGTTTCTTTGTATGGAAAGCTTTTCAAGTCTGGCATCGACACGCACCTTTCCTGAAACGTCCAAAGGGTGAATGCTTCGCAAAGAAATCCAGTCTACCTTCAGGGGGCATGATGTTGAAATCGGAATGAGCCCTGGGTGGGCTTGAAGCAGCAGCTGTTCAGTTAACAGCTGCACAGAAACGCACCCCGCTTGCTTTGTATCATTCGCAAGTTTCTGGTTAAAGAGTAAAAAAGGCTGGAATTCTTCTGCCAGCCGGCAGGATTTCTTCTGCACTCACCCAGAAAAGCCAAGAATTGTATTTCATCTTTCGCAAGCTGTATTTTCCAGGAGGAGAATGAATACTTGCATTAAACTGAATCAAGCCGACAGAGACGCACAGCCGTTGTTTTTCTCCATGGGAAGTTTTTCGTTAAGGAAAAACACCGTTGTCATTTTCTTGCCAGCCGGCGGTATTTCTTGTGCAGCGATGAGCCCGATTTGTATTTCGTATTTCGCAAGTTGTGTGAATTTCTTGAAGTTGAAAGTGAATTCGCTCCAGAAAAGAAATGTCCAGTCGCATGAAAGCCGTGGCTGTTTGTTAAACCGCAGGACAGGACAGCTTGCGTTCTGTTTCTCATGGCGTTCGCAAAGGCGATTCCTGCCTTTAAAACTGCTGTGTCTGCGACTGAAAGTGGCGTGTGTCGCAGCTTCTAAAGTCTTGTTGACGCTCCTTGATGTTGCTTTCTCTCTGCCTAAGGAAGTTCGATTGTCGCGTCGGAAGGAGGAGACCTAATCCTTCCAGCTTTAAGCCACCCTTCAGTCTTCTGAAGGGTGTCCGAGTGCTAGCATGTCATTTGGCTTTTTTGGGGGGGAAACGGAGAGCGACATTGAAAAAGGTTACCGCCGCCGCCTCGCCCTCCGTGTTAAATGATCGCAAGCCGGCGGCGGCGGCGCTCCCTGTAGTCGTGGCCGAGCGGTTAAGGCGAAGGGCTAGAAAGCCATTGGGGACTCCCCGCGTCGGCTCGAATCCTGCCGACTACGGCGCCCTTCTCCTGTCGCTTCGGCCTGCCCAGAAAAAGGCGGAGTGCCGTTTCTCTCTTCCTGCTTCTTGTACAAACGCTTAATCGCTTGGACCTGCTGCCTTGGAAGTAATGTCTTTAACATCCACCAGTGACATTTCACAGCTGGAAGCACACAGCCACGCTTTTGGCATTGGCATGTCTTGCGCCCTACTTCCAGCCTTTGAAGACCTAATTATTCAAACTGAAAGAACCGGCTGAATGAGTGTTTGCAGTGCACCAGGAGGAGCAGGGACCATAGCATTGGAGGGGTGAGGATGGCGGAGATGGAAACGTTTTCATGCGCTCCTCTGGGAGGAATGAAAAGAAAAGACGAAACCGGAAACAGTAGTAGCCGCAAGAGGAAGTGTCTTCAAGCGCCAAGCAAGCGCTCCTCGTTAGTATAGTGGTGCGTATCCCCGCCTGTCACGTGGGAGACCAGGGATGGATTGCTTGACGGCGAGCCAGGTTGCTTTTCTCCCATCAGATTCCAACCGCTAATGCTAACGCAGTGTGTGGGAGCTTACATGCTTTTCCTTTCCCGTCTTTTTCGGACGACTATTCCAAAGGGGTAACCTGAAGGAATAGGGGCCTGAAGACACGAGGCATTCTTAAACCAGCACTGGGCTGCACGGCCTTCTGTTGTGATCAGGTTATATTCGAGTGAAAAAGCCAGAGCATCCGCTTCCATCCTATGGAGCACGAGCTAAATCGGAAGAGGCAGGGGATACACCTACGCCTATCGGCGCACGTTCCCCGCGTCAGGCTGCTTCACCCATTTGCACCCGACTGGAGACGGCACTGAGCAAGCTTTTTGTCAAGAGTGGGATTCGAACCCACGCCTCCAGGGGAGACTGCGACCTTAACGCAGCGCCTTAGACCGCTCGGCCATCCTGACGCTGGCCCCTAATCCCGGGGCGGTCTGATGAGCCACCGCGATCCCACTACGCTCCTCGAGTATCGCACTGTTATTAATACTACATTGTGACTCCAGCATTAAAATGTTTGGAAAATGTGTCGGCTTTTATAATCCAGTGTAGAGCAGCATGTGATGATTTGTGCTACAACACCAAGCGCTCAAAGTGACGTCTGCGTTTGTCGTTGAAACTTTCAACTCTTTCATCACTTATGTAGGAAATAAAAAGAGCAGTTGTGCGCCACGCGCAGAGCGGCCGTCAGCAGAGTGGCGCAGCGGAAGCGTGCTGGGCCCATAACCCAGAGGTCGATGGATCGAAACCATCCTCTGCTACGTGTGTCCTATGCATGATTCATAATCATGCCATTGGGTTAGCAAAGTGCCTTCAAATAGTCTGCATCTCCCTTTCTTTAAGTTCTGTCCTGAGTTTCTCTCTCGTGTGTGTTTGTGCAAGCTTGACACTTGCGGGACTCTTTAATCTTCACCAATACGGAGATGACCAAATGTGTCTTCGGTTGTTCTGAGGTCTTTGATAGTTTCTTCGAATGCTTCAACTGAACCTCGAAATCGAAGCAGTTATGTTTATATTGATTTCTCGCGTTAATCATTACGAACCAGGAACAGCCAGCACACTCGGTCGCATTAGTAATTATGTCACGTCTCTACTTAGCAGAGCATTCAAAGGCCCACTGGAAGTAGTAAAGCACTAAAACACTGCAAAACTGAACTCGGGAAAATCATACTGGGAGCTCTGAGCGATGTCTGCATCCAAGCCATCCAATACGGACTCTGAAACCTTGGAATATCAACACTATGATGCGCTACCTTTTACCTGGAGCAAAACGATGGAATTAGAAGAATGCTTACCGCAGGATACAACTGTGCCGCTGTTATTTGGAGCACGGTTTTCACTTGCATGAAAACTACATCAGAACGTTGAAGGATGATCACTGAGAAGTCCACAATGCTGAGGAGATTGTAGGTCGTACATTTCAATGATTACTGACATTTGCGCTGCTGGAGGTACAGTAATCAACAAAGAACAGGGTGTGCTACTCTCGAATCCGGTCAGCACATGATGAAAAGCCAGGAAGTATACCTTGTCAAATTGCCGTCAACAGGGACAAGTTAACCACCTGCGCCACCGGCGCCCGGCTAGCTCAGTCGGTAGAGCATGAGACTCTTAATCTCAGGGTCGTGGGTTCGAGCCCCACGTTGGGCGGTGCCCGTCTCCTTATTAACAAAGTTTCCCGCTCATCCTTGAACCTCTTACACCTCGATGGTACCGAGCACTGCGTTTTAATGCACAGGTGTGATCAAACTGAGATGAAAAGGGCGTATCTAGCTCCTTGCCCGAGAGATAAATCAAAGGTTCCGCAGATAATCCCTTGGCTCCGGTCACCCGGACGCAGATAGGAGCTGCAGCCATCATAACTTGTATGAAAACTAAGAAGAGCTCCTGTCTATTTACAGTTTCATTTACTCTAGCGTTTCCTTAAACATTGCGTGTACGAAGGCTAAGAAATTGGAGAGCTATTCTAATACAATAACTATTAGGAATCTTTTCGCCATAACAGTTTCACTGTGATTTTGCAGGTAACACGTACGTTGGGAAAACATTTTGAACGCGATCAATAACCGCACTGGAAAAATGTGGGAAAGAAAGGGCGAAAAGCGACTCTTCAACATGTGGAAATATCTTCCTGAGCGGAGCCCTCTTCTCGAAGCTCAACACTCTGCAAGAGTCACTTCTCCCAACTTGCGCCCGCAGGTTTCCGTAGTGTGCCTGCAAAGAGCCATCCGCTTGAGACAGGCGCACCTCCCGATTTCATTGAACTAAGCTAGATGCACAATTTCTAATGCAGCCTTCATCACAATAGACAGTTCATTTCTCGAAAGCTTGTCATGTAAAAAAAGGAAACAAAGAACGAAAACGTATAGCTGACAATCTTCTGAAGCTGCAGATTCAGCTTTGGGGAAATGGACATTTTATGTATGCAGATGCTTTTCAAGCGCTGGTTTTAGAACGTCGCTGTGCTTCCAGCATCCTTTTCAGCCTTCTAAACTGGCTACCGAGGTGGCGATCACTTTGTAAAGCGGTTGAGAGGCCGGAGCTGCTCAAACCGCTCTTGCCGTTTCCCATCAATCAAAAGCACTATGTTGTTTCTTTGTATGGAAAGCTTTTCAAGTCTGGCATCGACACGCACCTTTCCTGAAACGTCCAAAGGGTGAATGCTTCGCAAAGAAATCCAGTCTACCTTCAGGGGGCATGATGTTGAAATCGGAATGAGCCCTGGGTGGGCTTGAAGCAGCAGCTGTTCAGTTAACAGCTGCACAGAAACGCACCCCGCTTGCTTTGTATCATTCGCAAGTTTCTGGTTAAAGAGTAAAAAAGGCTGGAATTCTTCTGCCAGCCGGCAGGATTTCTTCTGCACTCACCCAGAAAAGCCAAGAATTGTATTTCATCTTTCGCAAGCTGTATTTTCCAGGAGGAGAATGAATACTTGCATTAAACTGAATCAAGCCGACAGAGACGCACAGCCGTTGTTTTTCTCCATGGGAAGTTTTTCGTTAAGGAAAAACACCGTTGTCATTTTCTTGCCAGCCGGCGGTATTTCTTGTGCAGCGATGAGCCCGATTTGTATTTCGTATTTCGCAAGTTGTGTGAATTTCTTGAAGTTGAAAGTGAATTCGCTCCAGAAAAGAAATGTCCAGTCGCATGAAAGCCGTGGCTGTTTGTTAAACCGCAGGACAGGACAGCTTGCGTTCTGTTTCTCATGGCGTTCGCAAAGGCGATTCCTGCCTTTAAAACTGCTGTGTCTGCGACTGAAAGTGGCGTGTGTCGCAGCTTCTAAAGTCTTGTTGACGCTCCTCGATGTTGCTTTCTCTCTGCCTAAGGAAGTTCGATTGTCGCGTCGGAACGGGGAGACCTAATCCTTCCAGCTTTAAGCCACCCTTCAGTCTTCTGAAGGGTGTCCGAGTGCTAGCATGTCATTTGGCTTTTTCGGGGGGGAAACGGAGAGCGACATTGAAAAAGGTTACCGCCGCCGCCTCGCCCTCCGTGTTAAATGATCGCAAGCCGGCGGCGGCGGCGCTCCCTGTAGTCGTGGCCGAGCGGTTAAGGCGAAGGGCTAGAAAGCCATTGGGGACTCCCCGCGTCGGCTCGAATCCTGCCGACTACGGCGCCCTTCTCCTGTCGCTTCGGCCTGCCCAGAAAAAGGCGGAGTGCCGTTTCTCTCTTCCTGCTTCTTGTACAAACGCTTAATCGCTTGGACCTGCTGCCTTGGAAGTAATGTCTTTAACATCCACCAGTGACATTTCACAGCTGGAAGCACACAGCCACGCTTTTGGCATTGGCATGTCTTGCGCCCTACTTCCAGCCTTTGAAGACCTAATTATTCAAACTGAAAGAACCGGCTGAATGAGTGTTTGCAGTGCACCAGGAGGAGCAGGGACCATAGCATTGGAGGGGTGAGGATGGCGGAGATGGAAACGTTTTCATGCGCTCCTCTGGGAGGAATGAAAAGAAAAGACGAAACCGGAAACAGTAGTAGCCGCAAGAGGAAGTGTCTTCAAGCGCCAAGCAAGCGCTCCTCGTTAGTATAGTGGTGCGTATCCCCGCCTGTCACGTGGGAGACCAGGGATGGATTGCTTGACGGCGAGCCAGGTTGCTTTTCTCCCATCAGATTCCAACCGCTAATGCTAACGCAGTGTGTGGGAGCTTACATGCTTTTCCTTTCCCGTCTTTTTCGGACGACTATTCCAAAGGGGTAACCTGAAGGAATAGGGGCCTGAAGACACGAGGCATTCTTAAACCAGCACTGGGCTGCACGGCCTTCTGTTGTGATCAGGTTATATTCGAGTGAAAAAGCCAGAGCATCCGCTTCCATCCTATGGAGCACGAGCTAAATCGGAAGAGGCAGGGGATACACCTACGCCTATCGGCGCACGTTCCCCGCGTCAGGCTGCTTCACCCATTTGCACCCAACTGGAGACGGCACTGAGCAAGCTTTTTGTCAAGAGTGGGATTCGAACCCACGCCTCCAGGGGAGACTGCGACCTTAACGCAGCGCCTTAGACCGCTCGGCCATCCTGACGCTGGCCCCTAATCCCGGGGCGGTCTGATGAGCCACCGCGATCCCACTACGCTCCTCGAGTATCGCACTGTTATTAATACTACATTGTGACTCCAGCATTAAAATGTTTGGAAAATGTGTCGGCTTTTATAATCCAGTGTAGAGCAGCATGTGATGATTTGTGCTACAACACCAAGCGCTCAAAGTGACGTCTGCGTTTGTCGTTGAAACTTTCAACTCTTTCATCACTTATGTAGGAAATAAAAAGAGCAGTTGTGCGCCACGCGCAGAGCGGCCGTCAGCAGAGTGGCGCAGCGGAAGCGTGCTGGGCCCATAACCCAGAGGTCGATGGATCGAAACCATCCTCTGCTACGTGTGTCCTATGCATGATTCATAATCATGCCATTGGGTTAGCAAAGTGCCTTCAAATAGTCTGCATCTCCCTTTCTTTAAGTTCTGTCCTGAGTTTCTCTCTCGTGTGTGTTTGTGCAAGCTTGACACTTGCGGGACTCTTTAATCTTCACCAATACGGAGATGACCAAATGTGTCTTCGGTTGTTCTGAGGTCTTTGATAGTTTCTTCGAATGCTTCAACTGAACCTCGAAATCGAAGCAGTTATGTTTATATTGATTTCTCGCGTTAATCATTACGAACCAGGAACAGCCAGCACACTCGGTCGCATTAGTAATTATGTCACGTCTCTACTTAGCAGAGCATTCAAAGGCCCACTGGAAGTAGTAAAGCACTAAAACACTGCAAAACTGAACTCGGGAAAATCATACTGGGAGCTCTGAGCGATGTCTGCATCCAAGCCATCCAATACGGACTCTGAAACCTTGGAATATCAACACTATGATGCGCTACCTTTTACCTGGAGCAAAACGATGGAATTAGAAGAATGCTTACCGCAGGATACAACTGTGCCGCTGTTATTTGGAGCACGGTTTTCACTTGCATGAAAACTACATCAGAACGTTGAAGGATGATCACTGAGAAGTCCACAATGCTGAGGAGATTGTAGGTCGTACATTTCAATGATTACTGACATTTGCGCTGCTGGAGGTACAGTAATCAACAAAGAACAGGGTGTGCTACTCTCGAATCCGGTCAGCACATGATGAAAAGCCAGGAAGTATACCTTGTCAAATTGCCGTCAACAGGGACAAGTTAACCACCTGCGCCACCGGCGCCCGGCTAGCTCAGTCGGTAGAGCATGAGACTCTTAATCTCAGGGTCGTGGGTTCGAGCCCCACGTTGGGCGGTGCCCGTCTCCTTATTAACAAAGTTTCCCGCTCATCCTTGAACCTCTTACACCTCGATGGTACCGAGCACTGCGTTTTAATGCACAGGTGTGATCAAACTGAGATGAAAAGGGCGTATCTAGCTCCTTGCCCGAGAGATAAATCAAAGGTTCCGCAGATAATCCCTTGGCTCCGGTCACCCGGACGCAGATAGGAGCTGCAGCCATCATAACTTGTATGAAAACTAAGAAGAGCTCCTGTCTATTTACAGTTTCATTTACTCTAGCGTTTCCTTAAACATTGCGTGTACGAAGGCTAAGAAATTGGAGAGCTATTCTAATACAATAACTATTAGGAATCTTTTCGCCATAACAGTTTCACTGTGATTTTGCAGGTAACACGTACGTTGGGAAAACATTTTGAACGCGATCAATAACCGCACTGGAAAAATGTGGGAAAGAAAGGGCGAAAAGCGACTCTTCAACATGTGGAAATATCTTCCTGAGCGGAGCCCTCTTCTCGAAGCTCAACACTCTGCAAGAGTCACTTCTCCCAACTTGCGCCCGCAGGTTTCCGTAGTGTGCCTGCAAAGAGCCATCCGCTTGAGACAGGCGCACCTCCCGATTTCATTGAACTAAGCTAGATGCACAATTTCTAATGCAGCCTTCATCACAATAGACAGTTCATTTCTCGAAAGCTTGTCATGTAAAAAAAGGAAACAAAGAACGAAAACGTATAGCTGACAATCTTCTGAAGCTGCAGATTCAGCTTTGGGGAAATGGACATTTTATGTATGCAGATGCTTTTCAAGCGCTGGTTTTAGAACGTCGCTGTGCTTCCAGCATCCTTTTCAGCCTTCTAAACTGGCTACCGAGGTGGCGATCACTTTGTAAAGCGGTTGAGAGGCCGGAGCTGCTCAAACCGCTCTTGCCGTTTCCCATCAATCAAAAGCACTATGTTGTTTCTTTGTATGGAAAGCTTTTCAAGTCTGGCATCGACACGCACCTTTCCTGAAACGTCCAAAAGGTGAATGCTTCGCAAAGAAATCCAGTCTACCTTCAGGGGGCATGATGTTGAAATCGGAATGAGCCCTGGGTGGGCTTGAAGCAGCAGCTGTTCAGTTAACAGCTGCACAGAAACGCACCCCGCTTGCTTTGTATCATTCGCAAGTTTGTGGTTAAAGAGTAAAAAAGGCTGGAATTCTTCTGCCAGCCGGCAGGATTTCTTCTGCACTCACCCAGAAAAGCCAAGAATTGTATTTCATCTTTCGCAAGCTGTATTTTCCAGGAGGAGAATGAATACTTGCATTAAACTGAATCAAGCCGACAGAGACGCACAGCCGTTGTTTTTCTCCATGGGAAGTTTTTCGTTAAGGAAAAACACCGTTGTCATTTTCTTGCCAGCCGGCGGTATTTCTTGTGCAGCGATGAGCCCGATTTGTATTTCGTATTTCGCAAGTTGTGTGAATTTCTTGAAGTTGAAAGTGAATTCGCTCCAGAAAAGAAATGTCCAGTCGCATGAAAGCCGTGGCTGTTTGTTAAACCGCAGGACAGGACAGCTTGCGTTCTGTTTCTCATGGCGTTCGCAAAGGCGATTCCTGCCTTTAAAACTGCTGTGTCTGCGACTGAAAGTGGCGTGTGTCGCAGCTTCTAAAGTCTTGTTGACGCTCCTTGATGTTGCTTTCTCTCTGCCTAAGGAAGTTCGATTAGGATACAACTGTGCCGCTGTTATTTGGAGCACGGTTTTCACTTGCATGAAAACTACATCAGAACGTTGAAGGATGATCACTGAGAAGTCCACAATGCTGAGGAGATTGTAGGTCGTACATTTCAATGATTACTGACATTTGCGCTGCTGGAGGTACAGTAATCAACAAAGAACAGGGTGTGCTACTCTCGAATCCGGTCAGCACATGATGAAAAGCCAGGAAGTATACCTTGTCAAATTGCCGTCAACAGGGACAAGTTAACCACCAGCTCCACCGGCGCCCGGCTAGCTCAGTCGGTAGAGCATGAGACTCTTAATCTCAGGGTCGTGGGTTCGAGCCCCACGTTGGGCGGTGCCCGTCTCCTTATTAACAAAGTTTCCCGCTCATCCTTGAACCTCTTACACCTCGATGGTACCGAGCACTGCGTTTTAATGCACAGGTGTGATCAAACCGAGATGAAAAGGGCGTATCTAGCTCCTTGCCCGAGAGATAAATCAAAGGTTCCGCAGATAATCCCTTGGCTCCGGTCACCCGGACGCAGATAGGAGCTGCAGCCATCATAACTTGTATGAAAACTAAGAAGAGCTCCTGTCTATTTACAGTTTCATTTACTCTAGCGTTTCCTTAAACATTGCGTGTACGAAGGCTAAGAAATTGGAGAGCTATTCTAATACAATAACTATTAGGAATCTTTTCGGCATAACAGTTTCACTGTGATTTTGCAGGTAACACGTACGTTGGGAAAACATTTTGAACGCGATCAATAACCGCACTGGAAAAATGTGGGAAAGAAAGGGCGAAAAGCGACTCTTCAACATGTGGAAATATCTTCCTGAGCGGAGCCCTCTTCTCGAAGCTCAACACTCTGCAAGAGTCACTTCTCCCAACTTGCGCCCGCAGGTTTCCGTAGTGTGCCTGCAAAGAGCCATCCGCTTGAGACAGGTGCACCTCCCGATTTCATTGAACTAAGCTAGATGCACAATTTCTAATGCAGCCTTCATCACAATAGACAGTTCATTTCTCGAAAGCTTGTCGTAAAAAAAGGAAACAAAGAACGAAAACGTATAGCTGACAATCTTCTGAAGATGCAGATTCAGCTTTGGGGAAATGGACATTTTATGTATGCAGATGCTTTTCAAGCGCTGGTTTTAGAACGTCGCTGTGCTTCCAGCATCCTTTTCAGCCTTCTAAACTGGCTACCGAGGTGCCGATCACATTGTAAAGCGGTTGAGAGGCCGGAGCTGCTCAAACCGCTCTTGCCGTTTCCCATCAATCAAAAGCACTATGTTGTTTCTTTGTATGGAAAGCTTTTCAAGTCTGGCATCGACACGCACCTTTCCTGAAACGTCCAAAAGGTGAATGCTTCGCAAAGAAATCCAGTCTACCTTCAGGGGGCATGATGTTGAAATCGGAATGAGCCCTGGGTGGGCTTGAAGCAGCAGCTGTTCAGTTAACAGCTGCACAGAAACGCACCCCGCTTGCTTTGTATCATTCGCAAGTTTCTGGTTAAAGAGTAAAAAAGGCTGGAATTCTTCTGCCAGCCGGCAGGATTTCTTCTACACTCACCCAGAAAAGCCAAGAATTGTATTTCATCTTTCGCAAGCTGTATTTTCCAGGAGGAGAATGAATACTTGCATTAAACTGAATCAAGCCGACAGAGACGCACAGCCGTTGTTTTTCTCCATGGGAAGTTTTTCGTTAAGGAAAAACACCGTTGTCATTTTCTTGCCAGCCGGCGGTATTTCTTGTGCAGCGATGAGCCCGATTTGTATTTCGTATTTCGCAAGTTGTGTGAATTTCTTGAAGTTGAAAGTGAATTCGCTCCAGAAAAGAAATGTCCAGTCGCATGAAAGCCGTGGCTGTTTGTTAAACCGCAGGACAGGACAGCTTGCGTTCTGTTTCTCATGGCGTTCGCAAAGGCGATTCCTGCCTTTAAAACTGCTGTGTCTGCGACTGAAAGTGGCGTGTGTCGCAGCTTCTAAAGTCTTGTTGACGCTCCTTGATGTTGCTTTCTCTCTGCCTAAGGAAGTTCGATTGTCGCGTCGGAAGGAGGAGACCTAATCCTTCCAGCTTTAAGCCACCCTTCAGTCTTCTGAAGGGTGTCCGAGTGCTAGCATGTCATTTGGCTTTTTTGGGGGGGAAACGGAGAGCGACATTGAAAAAGGTTACCGCCGCCGCCTCGCCCTCCGTGTTAAATGATCGCAAGCCGGCGGCGGCGGCGCTCCCTGTAGTCGTGGCCGAGCGGTTAAGGCGAAGGGCTAGAAAGCCATTGGGGACTCCCCGCGTCGGCTCGAATCCTGCCGACTACGGCGCCCTTCTCCTGTCGCTTCGGCCTGCCCAGAAAAAGGCGGAGTGCCGTTTCTCTCTTCCTGCTTCTTGTACAAACGCTTAATCGCTTGGACCTGCTGCCTTGGAAGTAATGTCTTTAACATCCACCAGTGACATTTCACAGCTGGAAGCACACAGCCACGCTTTTGGCATTGGCATGTCTTGCGCCCTACTTCCAGCCTTTGAAGACCTAATTATTCAAACTGAAAGAACCGGCTGAATGAGTGTTTGCAGTGCACCAGGAGGAGCAGGGACCATAGCATTGGAGGGGTGAGGATGGCGGAGATGGAAACGTTTTCATGCGCTCCTCTGGGAGGAATGAAAAGAAAAGACGAAACCGGAAACAGTAGTAGCCGCAAGAGGAAGTGTCTTCAAGCGCCAAGCAAGCGCTCCTCGTTAGTATAGTGGTGCGTATCCCCGCCTGTCACGTGGGAGACCAGGGATGGATTGCTTGACGGCGAGCCAGGTTGCTTTTCTCCCATCAGATTCCAACCGCTAATGCTAACGCAGTGTGTGGGAGCTTACATGCTTTTCCTTTCCCGTCTTTTTCGGACGACTATTCCAAAGGGGTAACCTGAAGGAATAGGGGCCTGAAGACACGAGGCATTCTTAAACCAGCACTGGGCTGCACGGCCTTCTGTTGTGATCAGGTTATATTCGAGTCAAAAAGCCAGAGCATCCGCTTCCATCCTATGGAGCACGAGCTAAATCGGAAGAGGCAGGGGATACACCTACGCCTATCGGCACACGTTCCCTGCGTCAGGCTGCTTCACCCATTTGCACCCGACTGGAGACGGCACTGAGCAAGCTTTTTGTCAGGAGTGGGATTCGAACCCACGCCTCCAGGGGAGACTGCGACCTGAACGCAGCGCCTTAGACCGCTCGGCCATCCTGACGCTGGCCCCTAATCCCGGGGCGGTCTGATGAGCCACCGCGATCCCACTACGCTCCTCGAGTATCGCACTGTTATTAATACTACATTGTGACTCCAGCATTAAAATGTTTGGAAAATGTGTCGGCTTTTATAATCCAGTGTAGAGCAGCATGTGATGATTTGTGCTACAACACCAAGCGCTCAAAGTGACGTCTGCGTTTGTCGTTGAAACTTTCAACTCTTTCATCACTTATGTAGGAAATAAAAAGAGCAGTTGTGCGCCACGCGCAGAGCGGCCGTCAGCAGAGTGGCGCAGCGGAAGCGTGCTGGGCCCATAACCCAGAGGTCGATGGATCGAAACCATCCTCTGCTACGTGTGTCCTATGCATGATTCATAATCATGCCATTGGGTTAGCAAAGTGCCTTCAAATAGTCTGCATCTCCCTTTCTTTAAGTTCTGTCCTGAGTTTCTCTCTCGTGTGTGTTTGTGCAAGCTTGACACTTGCGGGACTCTTTAATCTTCACCAATACGGAGATGACCAAATGTGTCTTCGGTTGTTCTGAGGTCTTTGATAGTTTCTTCGAATGCTTCAACTGAACCTCGAAATCGAAGCAGTTATGTTTATATTGATTTCTCGCGTTAATCATTACGAACCAGGAACAGCCAGCACACTCGGTCGCATTAGTAATTATGTCACGTCTCTACTTAGCAGAGCATTCAAAGGCCCACTGGAAGTAGTAAAGCACTAAAACACTGCAAAACTGAACTCGGGAAAATCATACTGGGAGCTCTGAGCGATGTCTGCATCCAAGCCATCCAATACGGACTCTGAAACCTTGGAATATCAACACTATGATGCGCTACCTTTTACCTGGAGCAAAACGATGGAATTAGAAGAATGCTTACCGCAGGATACAACTGTGCCGCTGTTATTTGGAGCACGGTTTTCACTTGCATGAAAACTACATCAGAACG
Organism: Lepisosteus oculatus; assembly: GCF_040954835.1. Taxonomy (NCBI): domain Eukaryota; kingdom Metazoa; phylum Chordata; class Actinopteri; order Semionotiformes; family Lepisosteidae; genus Lepisosteus; species Lepisosteus oculatus. The sequence goes on along the minus strand of NW_027167923.1, from coordinate 791,690 downwards.
TTGAAGGATGATCACTGAGAAGTCCACAATGCTGAGGAGATTGTAGGTCGTACATTTCAATGATTACTGACATTTGCGCTGCTGGAGGTACAGTAATCAACAAAGAACAGGGTGTGCTACTCTCGAATCCGGTCAGCACATGATGAAAAGCCAGGAAGTATACCTTGTCAAATTGCCGTCAACAGGGACAAGTTAACCACCAGCTCCACCGGCGCCCGGCTAGCTCAGTCGGTAGAGCATGAGACTCTTAATCTCAGGGTCGTGGGTTCGAGCCCCACGTTGGGCGGTGCCCGTCTCCTTATTAACAAAGTTTCCCGCTCATCCTTGAACCTCTTACACCTCGATGGTACCGAGCACTGCGTTTTAATGCACAGGTGTGATCAAACCGAGATGAAAAGGGCGTATCTAGCTCCTTGCCCGAGAGATAAATCAAAGGTTCCGCAGATAATCCCTTGGCTCCGGTCACCCGGACGCAGATAGGAGCTGCAGCCATCATAACTTGTATGAAAACTAAGAAGAGCTCCTGTCTATTTACAGTTTCATTTACTCTACCGTTTCCTTAAACATTGCGTGTACGAAGGCTAAGAAATTGGAGAGCTATTCTAATACAATAACTATTAGGAATCTTTTCGGCATAACAGTTTCACTGTGATTTTGCAGGTAACACGTACGTTGGGAAAACATTTTGAACGCGATCAATAACCGCACTGGAAAAATGTGGGAAAGAAAGGGCGAAAAGCGACTCTTCAACATGTGGAAATATCTTCCTGAGCGGAGCCCTCTTCTCGAAGCTCAACACTCTGCAAGAGTCACTTCTCCCAACTTGCGCCCGCAGGTTTCCGTAGTGTGCCTGCAAAGAGCCATCCGCTTGAGACAGGTGCACCTCCCGATTTCATTGAACTAAGCTAGATGCACAATTTCTAATGCAGCCTTCATCACAATAGACAGTTCATTTCTCGAAAGCTTGTCGTAAAAAAAGGAAACAAAGAACGAAAACGTATAGCTGACAATCTTCTGAAGATGCAGATTCAGCTTTGGGGAAATGGACATTTTATGTATGCAGATGCTTTTCAAGCGCTGGTTTTAGAACGTCGCTGTGCTTCCAGCATCCTTTTCAGCCTTCTAAACTGGCTACCGAGGTGCCGATCACATTGTAAAGCGGTTGAGAGGCCGGAGCTGCTCAAACCGCTCTTGCCGTTTCCCATCAATCAAAAGCACTATGTTGTTTCTTTGTATGGAAAGCTTTTCAAGTCTGGCATCGACACGCACCTTTCCTGAAACGTCCAAAAGGTGAATGCTTCGCAAAGAAATCCAGTCTACCTTCAGGGGGCATGATGTTGAAATCGGAATGAGCCCTGGGTGGGCTTGAAGCAGCAGCTGTTCAGTTAACAGCTGCACAGAAACGCACCCCGCTTGCTTTGTATCATTCGCAAGTTTCTGGTTAAAGAGTAAAAAAGGCTGGAATTCTTCTGCCAGCCGGCAGGATTTCTTCTACACTCACCCAGAAAAGCCAAGAATTGTATTTCATCTTTCGCAAGCTGTATTTTCCAGGAGGAGAATGAATACTTGCATTAAACTGAATCAAGCCGACAGAGACGCACAGCCGTTGTTTTTCTCCATGGGAAGTTTTTCGTTAAGGAAAAACACCGTTGTCATTTTCTTGCCAGCCGGCGGTATTTCTTGTGCAGCGATGAGCCCGATTTGTATTTCGTATTTCGCAAGTTGTGTGAATTTCTTGAAGTTGAAAGTGAATTCGCTCCAGAAAAGAAATGTCCAGTCGCATGAAAGCCGTGGCTGTTTGTTAAACCGCAGGACAGGACAGCTTGCGTTCTGTTTCTCATGGCGTTCGCAAAGGCGATTCCTGCCTTTAAAACTGCTGTGTCTGCGACTGAAAGTGGCGTGTGTCGCAGCTTCTAAAGTCTTGTTGACGCTCCTCGATGTTGCTTTCTCTCTGCCTAAGGAAGTTCGATTGTCGCGTCGGAACGGGGAGACCTAATCCTTCCAGCTTTAAGCCACCCTTCAGTCTTCTGAAGGGTGTCCGAGTGCTAGCATGTCATTTGGCTTTTTCGGGGGGGAAACGGAGAGCGACATTGAAAAAGGTTACCGCCGCCGCCTCGCCCTCCGTGTTAAATGATCGCAAGCCGGCGGCGGCGGTGCTCCCTGTAGTCGTGGCCGAGCGGTTAAGGCGAAGGGCTAGAAAGCCATTGGGGACTCCCCGCGTCGGCTCGAATCCTGCCGACTACGGCGCCCTTCTCCTGTCGCTTCGGCCTGCCCAGAAAAAGGCGGAGTGCCGTTTCTCTCTTCCTGCTTCTTGTACAAACGCTTAATCGCTTGGACCTGCTGCCTTGGAAGTAATGTCTTTAACATCCACCAGTGACATTTCACAGCTGGAAGCACACAGCCACGCTTTTGGCATTGGCATGTCTTGCGCCCTACTTCCAGCCTTTGAAGACCTAATTATTCAAACTGAAAGAACCGGCTGAATGAGTGTTTGCAGTGCACCAGGAGGAGCAGGGACCATAGCATTGGAGGGGTGAGGATGGCGGAGATGGAAACGTTTTCATGCGCTCCTCTGGGAGGAATGAAAAGAAAAGACGAAACCGGAAACAGTAGTAGCCGCAAGAGGAAGTGTCTTCAAGCGCCAAGCAAGCGCTCCTCGTTAGTATAGTGGTGCGTATCCCCGCCTGTCACGTGGGAGACCAGGGATGGATTGCTTGACGGCGAGCCAGGTTGCTTTTCTCCCATCAGATTCCAACCGCTAATGCTAACGCAGTGTGTGGGAGCTTACATGCTTTTCCTTTCCCGTCTTTTTCGGACGACTATTCCAAAGGGGAAACCTGAAGGAATAGGGGCCTGAAGACACGAGGCATTCTTAAACCAGCACTGGGCTGCACGGCCTTCTGTTGTGATCAGGTTATATTCGAGTCAAAAAGCCAGAGCATCCGCTTCCATCCTATGGAGCACGAGCTAAATCGGAAGAGGCAGGGGATACACCTACGCCTATCGGCGCACGTTCCCTGCGTCAGGCTGCTTCACCCATTTGCACCCGACTGGAGACGGCACTGAGCAAGCTTTTTGTCAGGAGTGGGATTCGAACCCACGCCTCCAGGGGAGACTGCGACCTGAACGCAGCGCCTTAGACCGCTCGGCCATCCTGACGCTGGCCCCTAATCCCGGGGCGGTCTGATGAGCCACCGCGATCCCACTACGCTCCTCGAGTATCGCACTGTTATTAATACTACATTGTGACTCCAGCATTAAAATGTTTGGAAAATGTGTCGGCTTTTATAATCCAGTGTAGAGCAGCATGTGATGATTTGTGCTACAACACCAAGCGCTCAAAGTGACGTCTGCGTTTGTCGTTGAAACTTTCAACTCTTTCATCACTTATGTAGGAAATAAAAAGAGCAGTTGTGCGCCACGCGCAGAGCGGCCGTCAGCAGAGTGGCGCAGCGGAAGCGTGCTGGGCCCATAACCCAGAGGTCGATGGATCGAAACCATCCTCTGCTACGTGTGTCCTATGCATGATTCATAATCATGCCATTGGGTTAGCAAAGTGCCTTCAAATAGTCTGCATCTCCCTTTCTTTAAGTTCTGTCCTGAGTTTCTCTCTCGTGTGTGTTTGTGCAAGCTTGACACTTGCGGGACTCTTTAATCTTCACCAATACGGAGATGACCAAATGTGTCTTCGGTTGTTCTGAGGTCTTTGATAGTTTCTTCGAATGCTTCAACTGAACCTCGAAATCGAAGCAGTTATGTTTATATTGATTTCTCGCGTTAATCATTACGAACCAGGAACAGCCAGCACACTCGGTCGCATTAGTAATTATGTCACGTCTCTACTTAGCAGAGCATTCAAAGGCCCACTGGAAGTAGTAAAGCACTAAAACACTGCAAAACTGAACTCGGGAAAATCATACTGGGAGCTCTGAGCGATGTCTGCATCCAAGCCATCCAATACGGACTCTGAAACCTTGGAATATCAACACTATGATGCGCTACCTTTTACCTGGAGCAAAACGATGGAATTAGAAGAATGCTTACCGCAGGATACAACTGTGCCGCTGTTATTTGGAGCACGGTTTTCACTTGCATGAAAACTACATCAGAACGTTGAAGGATGATCACTGAGAAGTCCACAATGCTGAGGAGATTGTAGGTCGTACATTTCAATGATTACTGACATTTGCGCTGCTGGAGGTACAGTAATCAACAAAGAACAGGGTGTGCTACTCTCGAATCCGGTCAGCACATGATGAAAAGCCAGGAAGTATACCTTGTCAAATTGCCGTCAACAGGGACAAGTTAACCACCAGCTCCACCGGCGCCCGGCTAGCTCAGTCGGTAGAGCATGAGACTCTTAATCTCAGGGTCGTGGGTTCGAGCCCCACGTTGGGCGGTGCCCGTCTCCTTATTAACAAAGTTTCCCGCTCATCCTTGAACCTCTTACACCTCGATGGTACCGAGCACTGCGTTTTAATGCACAGGTGTGATCAAACCGAGATGAAAAGGGCGTATCTAGCTCCTTGCCCGAGAGATAAATCAAAGGTTCCGCAGATAATCCCTTGGCTCCGGTCACCCGGACGCAGATAGGAGCTGCAGCCATCATAACTTGTATGAAAACTAAGAAGAGCTCCTGTCTATTTACAGTTTCATTTACTCTAGCGTTTCCTTAAACATTGCGTGTACGAAGGCTAAGAAATTGGAGAGCTATTCTAATACAATAACTATTAGGAATCTTTTCGGCATAACAGTTTCACTGTGATTTTGCAGGTAACACGTACGTTGGGAAAACATTTTGAACGCGATCAATAACCGCACTGGAAAAATGTGGGAAAGAAAGGGCGAAAAGCGACTCTTCAACATGTGGAAATATCTTCCTGAGCGGAGCCCTCTTCTCGAAGCTCAACACTCTGCAAGAGTCACTTCTCCCAACTTGCGCCCGCAGGTTTCCGTAGTGTGCCTGCAAAGAGCCATCCGCTTGAGACAGGTGCACCTCCCGATTTCATTGAACTAAGCTAGATGCACAATTTCTAATGCAGCCTTCATCACAATAGACAGTTCATTTCTCGAAAGCTTGTCGTAAAAAAAGGAAACAAAGAACGAAAACGTATAGCTGACAATCTTCTGAAGATGCAGATTCAGCTTTGGGGAAATGGACATTTTATGTATGCAGATGCTTTTCAAGCGCTGGTTTTAGAACGTCGCTGTGCTTCCAGCATCCTTTTCAGCCTTCTAAACTGGCTACCGAGGTGCCGATCACATTGTAAAGCGGTTGAGAGGCCGGAGCTGCTCAAACCGCTCTTGCCGTTTCCCATCAATCAAAAGCACTATGTTGTTTCTTTGTATGGAAAGCTTTTCAAGTCTGGCATCGACACGCACCTTTCCTGAAACGTCCAAAAGGTGAATGCTTCGCAAAGAAATCCAGTCTACCTTCAGGGGGCATGATGTTGAAATCGGAATGAGCCCTGGGTGGGCTTGAAGCAGCAGCTGTTCAGTTAACAGCTGCACAGAAACGCACCCCGCTTGCTTTGTATCATTCGCAAGTTTCTGGTTAAAGAGTAAAAAAGGCTGGAATTCTTCTGCCAGCCGGCAGGATTTCTTCTACACTCACCCAGAAAAGCCAAGAATTGTATTTCATCTTTCGCAAGCTGTATTTTCCAGGAGGAGAATGAATACTTGCATTAAACTGAATCAAGCCGACAGAGACGCACAGCCGTTGTTTTTCTCCATGGGAAGTTTTTCGTTAAGGAAAAACACCGTTGTCATTTTCTTGCCAGCCGGCGGTATTTCTTGTGCAGCGATGAGCCCGATTTGTATTTCGTATTTCGCAAGTTGTGTGAATTTCTTGAAGTTGAAAGTGAATTCGCTCCAGAAAAGAAATGTCCAGTCGCATGAAAGCCGTGGCTGTTTGTTAAACCGCAGGACAGGACAGCTTGCGTTCTGTTTCTCATGGCGTTCGCAAAGGCGATTCCTGCCTTTAAAACTGCTGTGTCTGCGACTGAAAGTGGCGTGTGTCGCAGCTTCTAAAGTCTTGTTGACGCTCCTTGATGTTGCTTTCTCTCTGCCTAAGGAAGTTCGATTGTCGCGTCGGAAGGAGGAGACCTAATCCTTCCAGCTTTAAGCCACCCTTCAGTCTTCTGAAGGGTGTCCGAGTGCTAGCATGTCATTTGGCTTTTTTGGGGGGGAAACGGAGAGCGACATTGAAAAAGGTTACCGCCGCCGCCTCGCCCTCCGTGTTAAATGATCGCAAGCCGGCGGCGGCGGCGCTCCCTGTAGTCGTGGCCGAGCGGTTAAGGCGAAGGGCTAGAAAGCCATTGGGGACTCCCCGCGTCGGCTCGAATCCTGCCGACTACGGCGCCCTTCTCCTGTCGCTTCGGCCTGCCCAGAAAAAGGCGGAGTGCCGTTTCTCTCTTCCTGCTTCTTGTACAAACGCTTAATCGCTTGGACCTGCTGCCTTGGAAGTAATGTCTTTAACATCCACCAGTGACATTTCACAGCTGGAAGCACACAGCCACGCTTTTGGCATTGGCATGTCTTGCGCCCTACTTCCAGCCTTTGAAGACCTAATTATTCAAACTGAAAGAACCGGCTGAATGAGTGTTTGCAGTGCACCAGGAGGAGCAGGGACCATAGCATTGGAGGGGTGAGGATGGCGGAGATGGAAACGTTTTCATGCGCTCCTCTGGGAGGAATGAAAAGAAAAGACGAAACCGGAAACAGTAGTAGCCGCAAGAGGAAGTGTCTTCAAGCGCCAAGCAAGCGCTCCTCGTTAGTATAGTGGTGCGTATCCCCGCCTGTCACGTGGGAGACCAGGGATGGATTGCTTGACGGCGAGCCAGGTTGCTTTTCTCCCATCAGATTCCAACCGCTAATGCTAACGCAGTGTGTGGGAGCTTACATGCTTTTCCTTTCCCGTCTTTTTCGGACGACTATTCCAAAGGGGTAACCTGAAGGAATAGGGGCCTGAAGACACGAGGCATTCTTAAACCAGCACTGGGCTGCACGGCCTTCTGTTGTGATCAGGTTATATTCGAGTCAAAAAGCCAGAGCATCCGCTTCCATCCTATGGAGCACGAGCTAAATCGGAAGAGGCAGGGGATACACCTACGCCTATCGGCGCACGTTCCCTGCGTCAGGCTGCTTCACCCATTTGCACCCGACTGGAGACGGCACTGAGCAAGCTTTTTGTCAGGAGTGGGATTCGAACCCACGCCTCCAGGGGAGACTGCGACCTGAATGCAGCGCCTTAGACCGCTCGGCCATCCTGACGCTGGCCCCTAATCCCGGGGCGGTCTGATGAGCCACCGCGATCCCACTACGCTCCTCGAGTATCGCACTGTTATTAATACTACATTGTGACTCCAGCATTAAAATGTTTGGAAAATGTGTCGGCTTTTATAATCCAGTGTAGAGCAGCATGTGATGATTTGTGCTACAACACCAAGCGCTCAAAGTGACGTCTGCGTTTGTCGTTGAAACTTTCAACTCTTTCATCACTTATGTAGGAAATAAAAAGAGCAGTTGTGCGCCACGCGCAGAGCGGCCGTCAGCAGAGTGGCGCAGCGGAAGCGTGCTGGGCCCATAACCCAGAGGTCGATGGATCGAAACCATCCTCTGCTACGTGTGTCCTATGCATGATTCATAATCATGCCATTGGGTTAGCAAAGTGCCTTCAAATAGTCTGCATCTCCCTTTCTTTAAGTTCTGTCCTGAGTTTCTCTCTCGTGTGTGTTTGTGCAAGCTTGACACTTGCGGGACTCTTTAATCTTCACCAATACGGAGATGACCAAATGTGTCTTCGGTTGTTCTGAGGTCTTTGATAGTTTCTTCGAATGCTTCAACTGAACCTCGAAATCGAAGCAGTTATGTTTATATTGATTTCTCGCGTTAATCATTACGAACCAGGAACAGCCAGCACACTCGGTCGCATTAGTAATTATGTCACGTCTCTACTTAGCAGAGCATTCAAAGGCCCACTGGAAGTAGTAAAGCACTAAAACACTGCAAAACTGAACTCGGGAAAATCATACTGGGAGCTCTGAGCGATGTCTGCATCCAAGCCATCCAATACGGACTCTGAAACCTTGGAATATCAACACTATGATGCGCTACCTTTTACCTGGAGCAAAACGATGGAATTAGAAGAATGCTTACCGCAGGATACAACTGTGCCGCTGTTATTTGGAGCACGGTTTTCACTTGCATGAAAACTACATCAGAACGTTGAAGGATGATCACTGAGAAGTCCACAATGCTGAGGAGATTGTAGGTCGTACATTTCAATGATTACTGACATTTGCGCTGCTGGAGGTACAGTAATCAACAAAGAACAGGGTGTGCTACTCTCGAATCCGGTCAGCACATGATGAAAAGCCAGGAAGTATACCTTGTCAAATTGCCGTCAACAGGGACAAGTTAACCACCAGCTCCACCGGCGCCCGGCTAGCTCAGTCGGTAGAGCATGAGACTCTTAATCTCAGGGTCGTGGGTTCGAGCCCCACGTTGGGCGGTGCCCGTCTCCTTATTAACAAAGTTTCCCGCTCATCCTTGAACCTCTTACACCTCGATGGTACCGAGCACTGCGTTTTAATGCACAGGTGTGATCAAACCGAGATGAAAAGGGCGTATCTAGCTCCTTGCCCGAGAGATAAATCAAAGGTTCCGCAGATAATCCCTTGGCTCCGGTCACCCGGACGCAGATAGGAGCTGCAGCCATCATAACTTGTATGAAAACTAAGAAGAGCTCCTGTCTATTTACAGTTTCATTTACTCTAGCGTTTCCTTAAACATTGCGTGTACGAAGGCTAAGAAATTGGAGAGCTATTCTAATACAATAACTATTAGGAATCTTTTCGGCATAACAGTTTCACTGTGATTTTGCAGGTAACACGTACGTTGGGAAAACATTTTGAACGCGATCAATAACCGCACTGGAAAAATGTGGGAAAGAAAGGGCGAAAAGCGACTCTTCAACATGTGGAAATATCTTCCTGAGCGGAGCCCTCTTCTCGAAGCTCAACACTCTGCAAGAGTCACTTCTCCCAACTTGCGCCCGCAGGTTTCCGTAGTGTGCCTGCAAAGAGCCATCCGCTTGAGACAGGTGCACCTCCCGATTTCATTGAACTAAGCTAGATGCACAATTTCTAATGCAGCCTTCATCACAATAGACAGTTCATTTCTCGAAAGCTTGTCGTAAAAAAAGGAAACAAAGAACGAAAACGTATAGCTGACAATCTTCTGAAGATGCAGATTCAGCTTTGGGGAAATGGACATTTTATGTATGCAGATGCTTTTCAAGCGCTGGTTTTAGAACGTCGCTGTGCTTCCAGCATCCTTTTCAGCCTTCTAAACTGGCTACCGAGGTGCCGATCACATTGTAAAGCGGTTGAGAGGCCGGAGCTGCTCAAACCGCTCTTGCCGTTTCCCATCAATCAAAAGCACTATGTTGTTTCTTTGTATGGAAAGCTTTTCAAGTCTGGCATCGACACGCACCTTTCCTGAAACGTCCAAAAGGTGAATGCTTCGCAAAGAAATCCAGTCTACCTTCAGGGGGCATGATGTTGAAATCGGAATGAGCCCTGGGTGGGCTTGAAGCAGCAGCTGTTCAGTTAACAGCTGCACAGAAACGCACCCCGCTTGCTTTGTATCATTCGCAAGTTTCTGGTTAAAGAGTAAAAAAGGCTGGAATTCTTCTGCCAGCCGGCAGGATTTCTTCTACACTCACCCAGAAAAGCCAAGAATTGTATTTCATCTTTCGCAAGCTGTATTTTCCAGGAGGAGAATGAATACTTGCATTAAACTGAATCAAGCCGACAGAGACGCACAGCCGTTGTTTTTCTCCATGGGAAGTTTTTCGTTAAGGAAAAACACCGTTGTCATTTTCTTGCCAGCCGGCGGTATTTCTTGTGCAGCGATGAGCCCGATTTGTATTTCGTATTTCGCAAGTTGTGTGAATTTCTTGAAGTTGAAAGTGAATTCGCTCCAGAAAAGAAATGTCCAGTCGCATGAAAGCCGTGGCTGTTTGTTAAACCGCAGGACAGGACAGCTTGCGTTCTGTTTCTCATGGCGTTCGCAAAGGCGATTCCTGCCTTTAAAACTGCTGTGTCTGCGACTGAAAGTGGCGTGTGTCGCAGCTTCTAAAGTCTTGTTGACGCTCCTTGATGTTGCTTTCTCTCTGCCTAAGGAAGTTCGATTGTCGCGTCGGAAGGAGGAGACCTAATCCTTCCAGCTTTAAGCCACCCTTCAGTCTTCTGAAGGGTGTCCGAGTGCTAGCATGTCATTTGGCTTTTTTGGGGGGGAAACGGAGAGCGACATTGAAAAAGGTTACCGCCGCCGCCTCGCCCTCCGTGTTAAATGATCGCAAGCCGGCGGCGGCGGCGCTCCCTGTAGTCGTGGCCGAGCGGTTAAGGCGAAGGGCTAGAAAGCCATTGGGGACTCCCCGCGTCGGCTCGAATCCTGCCGACTACGGCGCCCTTCTCCTGTCGCTTCGGCCTGCCCAGAAAAAGGCGGAGTGCCGTTTCTCTCTTCCTGCTTCTTGTACAAACGCTTAATCGCTTGGACCTGCTGCCTTGGAAGTAATGTCTTTAACATCCACCAGTGACATTTCACAGCTGGAAGCACACAGCCACGCTTTTGGCATTGGCATGTCTTGCGCCCTACTTCCAGCCTTTGAAGACCTAATTATTCAAACTGAAAGAACCGGCTGAATGAGTGTTTGCAGTGCACCAGGAGGAGCAGGGACCATAGCATTGGAGGGGTGAGGATGGCGGAGATGGAAACGTTTTCATGCGCTCCTCTGGGAGGAATGAAAAGAAAAGACGAAACCGGAAACAGTAGTAGCCGCAAGAGGAAGTGTCTTCAAGCGCCAAGCAAGCGCTCCTCGTTAGTATAGTGGTGCGTATCCCCGCCTGTCACGTGGGAGACCAGGGATGGATTGCTTGACGGCGAGCCAGGTTGCTTTTCTCCCATCAGATTCCAACCGCTAATGCTAACGCAGTGTGTGGGAGCTTACATGCTTTTCCTTTCCCGTCTTTTTCGGACGACTATTCCAAAGGGGTAACCTGAAGGAATAGGGGCCTGAAGACACGAGGCATTCTTAAACCAGCACTGGGCTGCACGGCCTTCTGTTGTGATCAGGTTATATTCGAGTCAAAAAGCCAGAGCATCCGCTTCCATCCTATGGAGCACGAGCTAAATCGGAAGAGGCAGGGGATACACCTACGCCTATCGGCGCACGTTCCCTGCGTCAGGCTGCTTCACCCATTTGCACCCGACTGGAGACGGCACTGAGCAAGCTTTTTGTCAGGAGTGGGATTCGAACCCACGCCTCCAGGGGAGACTGCGACCTGAACGCAGCGCCTTAGACCGCTCGGCCATCCTGACGCTGGCCCCTAATCCCGGGGCGGTCTGATGAGCCACCGCGATCCCACTACGCTCCTCGAGTATCGCACTGTTATTAATACTACATTGTGACTCCAGCATTAAAATGTTTGGAAAATGTGTCGGCTTTTATAATCCAGTGTAGAGCAGCATGTGATGATTTGTGCTACAACACCAAGCGCTCAAAGTGACGTCTGCGTTTGTCGTTGAAACTTTCAACTCTTTCATCACTTATGTAGGAAATAAAAAGAGCAGTTGTGCGCCACGCGCAGAGCGGCCGTCAGCAGAGTGGCGCAGCGGAAGCGTGCTGGGCCCATAACCCAGAGGTCGATGGATCGAAACCATCCTCTGCTACGTGTGTCCTATGCATGATTCATAATCATGCCATTGGGTTAGCAAAGTGCCTTCAAATAGTCTGCATCTCCCTTTCTTTAAGTTCTGTCCTGAGTTTCTCTCTCGTGTGTGTTTGTGCAAGCTTGACACTTGCGGGACTCTTTAATCTTCACCAATACGGAGATGACCAAATGTGTCTTCGGTTGTTCTGAGGTCTTTGATAGTTTCTTCGAATGCTTCAACTGAACCTCGAAATCGAAGCAGTTATGTTTATATTGATTTCTCGCGTTAATCATTACGAACCAGGAACAGCCAGCACACTCGGTCGCATTAGTAATTATGTCACGTCTCTACTTAGCAGAGCATTCAAAGGCCCACTGGAAGTAGTAAAGCACTAAAACACTGCAAAACTGAACTCGGGAAAATCATACTGGGAGCTCTGAGCGATGTCTGCATCCAAGCCATCCAATACGGACTCTGAAACCTTGGAATATCAACACTATGATGCGCTACCTTTTACCTGGAGCAAAACGATGGAATTAGAAGAATGCTTACCGCAGGATACAACTGTGCCGCTGTTATTTGGAGCACGGTTTTCACTTGCATGAAAACTACATCAGAACGTTGAAGGATGATCACTGAGAAGTCCACAATGCTGAGGAGATTGTAGGTCGTACATTTCAATGATTACTGACATTTGCGCTGCTGGAGGTACAGTAATCAACAAAGAACAGGGTGTGCTACTCTCGAATCCGGTCAGCACATGATGAAAAGCCAGGAAGTATACCTTGTCAAATTGCCGTCAACAGGGACAAGTTAACCACCAGCTCCACCGGCGCCCGGCTAGCTCAGTCGGTAGAGCATGAGACTCTTAATCTCAGGGTCGTGGGTTCGAGCCCCACGTTGGGCGGTGCCCGTCTCCTTATTAACAAAGTTTCCCGCTCATCCTTGAACCTCTTACACCTCGATGGTACCGAGCACTGCGTTTTAATGCACAGGTGTGATCAAACCGAGATGAAAAGGGCGTATCTAGCTCCTTGCCCGAGAGATAAATCAAAGGTTCCGCAGATAATCCCTTGGCTCCGGTCACCCGGACGCAGATAGGAGCTGCAGCCATCATAACTTGTATGAAAACTAAGAAGAGCTCCTGTCTATTTACAGTTTCATTTACTCTAGCGTTTCCTTAAACATTGCGTGTACGAAGGCTAAGAAATTGGAGAGCTATTCTAATACAATAACTATTAGGAATCTTTTCGGCATAACAGTTTCACTGTGATTTTGCAGGTAACACGTACGTTGGGAAAACATTTTGAACGCGATCAATAACCGCACTGGAAAAATGTGGGAAAGAAAGGGCGAAAAGCGACTCTTCAACATGTGGAAATATCTTCCTGAGCGGAGCCCTCTTCTCGAAGCTCAACACTCTGCAAGAGTCACTTCTCCCAACTTGCGCCCGCAGGTTTCCGTAGTGTGCCTGCAAAGAGCCATCCGCTTGAGACAGGTGCACCTCCCGATTTCATTGAACTAAGCTAGATGCACAATTTCTAATGCAGCCTTCATCACAATAGACAGTTCATTTCTCGAAAGCTTGTCGTAAAAAAAGGAAACAAAGAACGAAAACGTATAGCTGACAATCTTCTGAAGATGCAGATTCAGCTTTGGGGAAATGGACATTTTATGTATGCAGATGCTTTTCAAGCGCTGGTTTTAGAACGTCGCTGTGCTTCCAGCATCCTTTTCAGCCTTCTAAACTGGCTACCGAGGTGCCGATCACATTGTAAAGCGGTTGAGAGGCCGGAGCTGCTCAAACCGCTCTTGCCGTTTCCCATCAATCAAAAGCACTATGTTGTTTCTTTGTATGGAAAGCTTTTCAAGTCTGGCATCGACACGCACCTTTCCTGAAACGTCCAAAAGGTGAATGCTTCGCAAAGAAATCCAGTCTACCTTCAGGGGGCATGATGTTGAAATCGGAATGAGCCCTGGGTGGGCTTGAAGCAGCAGCTGTTCAGTTAACAGCTGCACAGAAACGCACCCCGCTTGCTTTGTATCATTCGCAAGTTTCTGGTTAAAGAGTAAAAAAGGCTGGAATTCTTCTGCCAGCCGGCAGGATTTCTTCTACACTCACCCAGAAAAGCCAAGAATTGTATTTCATCTTTCGCAAGCTGTATTTTCCAGGAGGAGAATGAATACTTGCATTAAACTGAATCAAGCCGACAGAGACGCACAGCCGTTGTTTTTCTCCATGGGAAGTTTTTCGTTAAGGAAAAACACCGTTGTCATTTTCTTGCCAGCCGGCGGTATTTCTTGTGCAGCGATGAGCCCGATTTGTATTTCGTATTTCGCAAGTTGTGTGAATTTCTTGAAGTTGAAAGTGAATTCGCTCCAGAAAAGAAATGTCCAGTCGCATGAAAGCCGTGGCTGTTTGTTAAACCGCAGGACAGGACAGCTTGCGTTCTGTTTCTCATGGCGTTCGCAAAGGCGATTCCTGCCTTTAAAACTGCTGTGTCTGCGACTGAAAGTGGCGTGTGTCGCAGCTTCTAAAGTCTTGTTGACGCTCCTCGATGTTGCTTTCTCTCTGCCTAAGGAAGTTCGATTGTCGCGTCGGAACGGGGAGACCTAATCCTTCCAGCTTTAAGCCACCCTTCAGTCTTCTGAAGGGTGTCCGAGTGCTAGCATGTCATTTGGCTTTTTCGGGGGGGAAACGGAGAGCGACATTGAAAAAGGTTACCGCCGCCGCCTCGCCCTCCGTGTTAAATGATCGCAAGCCGGCGGCGGCGGTGCTCCCTGTAGTCGTGGCCGAGCGGTTAAGGCGAAGGGCTAGAAAGCCATTGGGGACTCCCCGCGTCGGCTCGAATCCTGCCGACTACGGCGCCCTTCTCCTGTCGCTTCGGCCTGCCCAGAAAAAGGCGGAGTGCCGTTTCTCTCTTCCTGCTTCTTGTACAAACGCTTAATCGCTTGGACCTGCTGCCTTGGAAGTAATGTCTTTAACATCCACCAGTGACATTTCACAGCTGGAAGCACACAGCCACGCTTTTGGCATTGGCATGTCTTGCGCCCTACTTCCAGCCTTTGAAGACCTAATTATTCAAACTGAAAGAACCGGCTGAATGAGTGTTTGCAGTGCACCAGGAGGAGCAGGGACCATAGCATTGGAGGGGTGAGGATGGCGGAGATGGAAACGTTTTCATGCGCTCCTCTGGGAGGAATGAAAAGAAAAGACGAAACCGGAAACAGTAGTAGCCGCAAGAGGAAGTGTCTTCAAGCGCCAAGCAAGCGCTCCTCGTTAGTATAGTGGTGCGTATCCCCGCCTGTCACGTGGGAGACCAGGGATGGATTGCTTGACGGCGAGCCAGGTTGCTTTTCTCCCATCAGATTCCAACCGCTAATGCTAACGCAGTGTGTGGGAGCTTACATGCTTTTCCTTTCCCGTCTTTTTCGGACGACTATTCCAAAGGGGAAACCTGAAGGAATAGGGGCCTGAAGACACGAGGCATTCTTAAACCAGCACTGGGCTGCACGGCCTTCTGTTGTGATCAGGTTATATTCGAGTCAAAAAGCCAGAGCATCCGCTTCCATCCTATGGAGCACGAGCTAAATCGGAAGAGGCAGGGGATACACCTACGCCTATCGGCGCACGTTCCCTGCGTCAGGCTGCTTCACCCATTTGCACCCGACTGGAGACGGCACTGAGCAAGCTTTTTGTCAGGAGTGGGATTCGAACCCACGCCTCCAGGGGAGACTGCGACCTGAACGCAGCGCCTTAGACCGCTCGGCCATCCTGACGCTGGCCCCTAATCCCGGGGCGGTCTGATGAGCCACCGCGATCCCACTACGCTCCTCGAGTATCGCACTGTTATTAATACTACATTGTGACTCCAGCATTAAAATGTTTGGAAAATGTGTCGGCTTTTATAATCCAGTGTAGAGCAGCATGTGATGATTTGTGCTACAACACCAAGCGCTCAAAGTGACGTCTGCGTTTGTCGTTGAAACTTTCAACTCTTTCATCACTTATGTAGGAAATAAAAAGAGCAGTTGTGCGCCACGCGCAGAGCGGCCGTCAGCAGAGTGGCGCAGCGGAAGCGTGCTGGGCCCATAACCCAGAGGTCGATGGATCGAAACCATCCTCTGCTACGTGTGTCCTATGCATGATTCATAATCATGCCATTGGGTTAGCAAAGTGCCTTCAAATAGTCTGCATCTCCCTTTCTTTAAGTTCTGTCCTGAGTTTCTCTCTCGTGTGTGTTTGTGCAAGCTTGACACTTGCGGGACTCTTTAATCTTCACCAATACGGAGATGACCAAATGTGTCTTCGGTTGTTCTGAGGTCTTTGATAGTTTCTTCGAATGCTTCAACTGAACCTCGAAATCGAAGCAGTTATGTTTATATTGATTTCTCGCGTTAATCATTACGAACCAGGAACAGCCAGCACACTCGGTCGCATTAGTAATTATGTCACGTCTCTACTTAGCAGAGCATTCAAAGGCCCACTGGAAGTAGTAAAGCACTAAAACACTGCAAAACTGAACTCGGGAAAATCATACTGGGAGCTCTGAGCGATGTCTGCATCCAAGCCATCCAATACGGACTCTGAAACCTTGGAATATCAACACTATGATGCGCTACCTTTTACCTGGAGCAAAACGATGGAATTAGAAGAATGCTTACCGCAGGATACAACTGTGCCGCTGTTATTTGGAGCACGGTTTTCACTTGCATGAAAACTACATCAGAACGTTGAAGGATGATCACTGAGAAGTCCACAATGCTGAGGAGATTGTAGGTCGTACATTTCAATGATTACTGACATTTGCGCTGCTGGAGGTACAGTAATCAACAAAGAACAGGGTGTGCTACTCTCGAATCCGGTCAGCACATGATGAAAAGCCAGGAAGTATACCTTGTCAAATTGCCGTCAACAGGGACAAGTTAACCACCAGCTCCACCGGCGCCCGGCTAGCTCAGTCGGTAGAGCATGAGACTCTTAATCTCAGGGTCGTGGGTTCGAGCCCCACGTTGGGCGGTGCCCGTCTCCTTATTAACAAAGTTTCCCGCTCATCCTTGAACCTCTTACACCTCGATGGTACCGAGCACTGCGTTTTAATGCACAGGTGTGATCAAACCGAGATGAAAAGGGCGTATCTAGCTCCTTGCCCGAGAGATAAATCAAAGGTTCCGCAGATAATCCCTTGGCTCCGGTCACCCGGACGCAGATAGGAGCTGCAGCCATCATAACTTGTATGAAAACTAAGAAGAGCTCCTGTCTATTTACAGTTTCATTTACTCTAGCGTTTCCTTAAACATTGCGTGTACGAAGGCTAAGAAATTGGAGAGCTATTCTAATACAATAACTATTAGGAATCTTTTCGGCATAACAGTTTCACTGTGATTTTGCAGGTAACACGTACGTTGGGAAAACATTTTGAACGCGATCAATAACCGCACTGGAAAAATGTGGGAAAGAAAGGGCGAAAAGCGACTCTTCAACATGTGGAAATATCTTCCTGAGCGGAGCCCTCTTCTCGAAGCTCAACACTCTGCAAGAGTCACTTCTCCCAACTTGCGCCCGCAGGTTTCCGTAGTGTGCCTGCAAAGAGCCATCCGCTTGAGACAGGTGCACCTCCCGATTTCATTGAACTAAGCTAGATGCACAATTTCTAATGCAGCCTTCATCACAATAGACAGTTCATTTCTCGAAAGCTTGTCGTAAAAAAAGGAAACAAAGAACGAAAACGTATAGCTGACAATCTTCTGAAGATGCAGATTCAGCTTTGGGGAAATGGACATTTTATGTATGCAGATGCTTTTCAAGCGCTGGTTTTAGAACGTCGCTGTGCTTCCAGCATCCTTTTCAGCCTTCTAAACTGGCTACCGAGGTGCCGATCACATTGTAAAGCGGTTGAGAGGCCGGAGCTGCTCAAACCGCTCTTGCCGTTTCCCATCAATCAAAAGCACTATGTTGTTTCTTTGTATGGAAAGCTTTTCAAGTCTGGCATCGACACGCACCTTTCCTGAAACGTCCAAAAGGTGAATGCTTCGCAAAGAAATCCAGTCTACCTTCAGGGGGCATGATGTTGAAATCGGAATGAGCCCTGGGTGGGCTTGAAGCAGCAGCTGTTCAGTTAACAGCTGCACAGAAACGCACCCCGCTTGCTTTGTATCATTCGCAAGTTTCTGGTTAAAGAGTAAAAAAGGCTGGAATTCTTCTGCCAGCCGGCAG
This sequence comes from Lepisosteus oculatus, assembly GCF_040954835.1. Lineage (NCBI taxonomy): Eukaryota > Metazoa > Chordata > Actinopteri > Semionotiformes > Lepisosteidae > Lepisosteus > Lepisosteus oculatus. Next base: position 773,755 of record NW_027167923.1, on the reverse strand, counting down.
GATTTCTTCTACACTCACCCAGAAAAGCCAAGAATTGTATTTCATCTTTCGCAAGCTGTATTTTCCAGGAGGAGAATGAATACTTGCATTAAACTGAATCAAGCCGACAGAGACGCACAGCCGTTGTTTTTCTCCATGGGAAGTTTTTCGTTAAGGAAAAACACCGTTGTCATTTTCTTGCCAGCCGGCGGTATTTCTTGTGCAGCGATGAGCCCGATTTGTATTTCGTATTTCGCAAGTTGTGTGAATTTCTTGAAGTTGAAAGTGAATTCGCTCCAGAAAAGAAATGTCCAGTCGCATGAAAGCCGTGGCTGTTTGTTAAACCGCAGGACAGGACAGCTTGCGTTCTGTTTCTCATGGCGTTCGCAAAGGCGATTCCTGCCTTTAAAACTGCTGTGTCTGCGACTGAAAGTGGCGTGTGTCGCAGCTTCTAAAGTCTTGTTGACGCTCCTCGATGTTGCTTTCTCTCTGCCTAAGGAAGTTCGATTGTCGCGTCGGAACGGGGAGACCTAATCCTTCCAGCTTTAAGCCACCCTTCAGTCTTCTGAAGGGTGTCCGAGTGCTAGCATGTCATTTGGCTTTTTCGGGGGGGAAACGGAGAGCGACATTGAAAAAGGTTACCGCCGCCGCCTCGCCCTCCGTGTTAAATGATCGCAAGCCGGCGGCGGCGGTGCTCCCTGTAGTCGTGGCCGAGCGGTTAAGGCGAAGGGCTAGAAAGCCATTGGGGACTCCCCGCGTCGGCTCGAATCCTGCCGACTACGGCGCCCTTCTCCTGTCGCTTCGGCCTGCCCAGAAAAAGGCGGAGTGCCGTTTCTCTCTTCCTGCTTCTTGTACAAACGCTTAATCGCTTGGACCTGCTGCCTTGGAAGTAATGTCTTTAACATCCACCAGTGACATTTCACAGCTGGAAGCACACAGCCACGCTTTTGGCATTGGCATGTCTTGCGCCCTACTTCCAGCCTTTGAAGACCTAATTATTCAAACTGAAAGAACCGGCTGAATGAGTGTTTGCAGTGCACCAGGAGGAGCAGGGACCATAGCATTGGAGGGGTGAGGATGGCGGAGATGGAAACGTTTTCATGCGCTCCTCTGGGAGGAATGAAAAGAAAAGACGAAACCGGAAACAGTAGTAGCCGCAAGAGGAAGTGTCTTCAAGCGCCAAGCAAGCGCTCCTCGTTAGTATAGTGGTGCGTATCCCCGCCTGTCACGTGGGAGACCAGGGATGGATTGCTTGACGGCGAGCCAGGTTGCTTTTCTCCCATCAGATTCCAACCGCTAATGCTAACGCAGTGTGTGGGAGCTTACATGCTTTTCCTTTCCCGTCTTTTTCGGACGACTATTCCAAAGGGGAAACCTGAAGGAATAGGGGCCTGAAGACACGAGGCATTCTTAAACCAGCACTGGGCTGCACGGCCTTCTGTTGTGATCAGGTTATATTCGAGTCAAAAAGCCAGAGCATCCGCTTCCATCCTATGGAGCACGAGCTAAATCGGAAGAGGCAGGGGATACACCTACGCCTATCGGCGCACGTTCCCTGCGTCAGGCTGCTTCACCCATTTGCACCCGACTGGAGACGGCACTGAGCAAGCTTTTTGTCAGGAGTGGGATTCGAACCCACGCCTCCAGGGGAGACTGCGACCTGAACGCAGCGCCTTAGACCGCTCGGCCATCCTGACGCTGGCCCCTAATCCCGGGGCGGTCTGATGAGCCACCGCGATCCCACTACGCTCCTCGAGTATCGCACTGTTATTAATACTACATTGTGACTCCAGCATTAAAATGTTTGGAAAATGTGTCGGCTTTTATAATCCAGTGTAGAGCAGCATGTGATGATTTGTGCTACAACACCAAGCGCTCAAAGTGACGTCTGCGTTTGTCGTTGAAACTTTCAACTCTTTCATCACTTATGTAGGAAATAAAAAGAGCAGTTGTGCGCCACGCGCAGAGCGGCCGTCAGCAGAGTGGCGCAGCGGAAGCGTGCTGGGCCCATAACCCAGAGGTCGATGGATCGAAACCATCCTCTGCTACGTGTGTCCTATGCATGATTCATAATCATGCCATTGGGTTAGCAAAGTGCCTTCAAATAGTCTGCATCTCCCTTTCTTTAAGTTCTGTCCTGAGTTTCTCTCTCGTGTGTGTTTGTGCAAGCTTGACACTTGCGGGACTCTTTAATCTTCACCAATACGGAGATGACCAAATGTGTCTTCGGTTGTTCTGAGGTCTTTGATAGTTTCTTCGAATGCTTCAACTGAACCTCGAAATCGAAGCAGTTATGTTTATATTGATTTCTCGCGTTAATCATTACGAACCAGGAACAGCCAGCACACTCGGTCGCATTAGTAATTATGTCACGTCTCTACTTAGCAGAGCATTCAAAGGCCCACTGGAAGTAGTAAAGCACTAAAACACTGCAAAACTGAACTCGGGAAAATCATACTGGGAGCTCTGAGCGATGTCTGCATCCAAGCCATCCAATACGGACTCTGAAACCTTGGAATATCAACACTATGATGCGCTACCTTTTACCTGGAGCAAAACGATGGAATTAGAAGAATGCTTACCGCAGGATACAACTGTGCCGCTGTTATTTGGAGCACGGTTTTCACTTGCATGAAAACTACATCAGAACGTTGAAGGATGATCACTGAGAAGTCCACAATGCTGAGGAGATTGTAGGTCGTACATTTCAATGATTACTGACATTTGCGCTGCTGGAGGTACAGTAATCAACAAAGAACAGGGTGTGCTACTCTCGAATCCGGTCAGCACATGATGAAAAGCCAGGAAGTATACCTTGTCAAATTGCCGTCAACAGGGACAAGTTAACCACCAGCTCCACCGGCGCCCGGCTAGCTCAGTCGGTAGAGCATGAGACTCTTAATCTCAGGGTCGTGGGTTCGAGCCCCACGTTGGGCGGTGCCCGTCTCCTTATTAACAAAGTTTCCCGCTCATCCTTGAACCTCTTACACCTCGATGGTACCGAGCACTGCGTTTTAATGCACAGGTGTGATCAAACCGAGATGAAAAGGGCGTATCTAGCTCCTTGCCCGAGAGATAAATCAAAGGTTCCGCAGATAATCCCTTGGCTCCGGTCACCCGGACGCAGATAGGAGCTGCAGCCATCATAACTTGTATGAAAACTAAGAAGAGCTCCTGTCTATTTACAGTTTCATTTACTCTAGCGTTTCCTTAAACATTGCGTGTACGAAGGCTAAGAAATTGGAGAGCTATTCTAATACAATAACTATTAGGAATCTTTTCGGCATAACAGTTTCACTGTGATTTTGCAGGTAACACGTACGTTGGGAAAACATTTTGAACGCGATCAATAACCGCACTGGAAAAATGTGGGAAAGAAAGGGCGAAAAGCGACTCTTCAACATGTGGAAATATCTTCCTGAGCGGAGCCCTCTTCTCGAAGCTCAACACTCTGCAAGAGTCACTTCTCCCAACTTGCGCCCGCAGGTTTCCGTAGTGTGCCTGCAAAGAGCCATCCGCTTGAGACAGGTGCACCTCCCGATTTCATTGAACTAAGCTAGATGCACAATTTCTAATGCAGCCTTCATCACAATAGACAGTTCATTTCTCGAAAGCTTGTCGTAAAAAAAGGAAACAAAGAACGAAAACGTATAGCTGACAATCTTCTGAAGATGCAGATTCAGCTTTGGGGAAATGGACATTTTATGTATGCAGATGCTTTTCAAGCGCTGGTTTTAGAACGTCGCTGTGCTTCCAGCATCCTTTTCAGCCTTCTAAACTGGCTACCGAGGTGCCGATCACATTGTAAAGCGGTTGAGAGGCCGGAGCTGCTCAAACCGCTCTTGCCGTTTCCCATCAATCAAAAGCACTATGTTGTTTCTTTGTATGGAAAGCTTTTCAAGTCTGGCATCGACACGCACCTTTCCTGAAACGTCCAAAAGGTGAATGCTTCGCAAAGAAATCCAGTCTACCTTCAGGGGGCATGATGTTGAAATCGGAATGAGCCCTGGGTGGGCTTGAAGCAGCAGCTGTTCAGTTAACAGCTGCACAGAAACGCACCCCGCTTGCTTTGTATCATTCGCAAGTTTCTGGTTAAAGAGTAAAAAAGGCTGGAATTCTTCTGCCAGCCGGCAGGATTTCTTCTGCACTCACCCAGAAAAGCCAAGAATTGTATTTCATCTTTCGCAAGCTGTATTTTCCAGGAGGAGAATGAATACTTGCATTAAACTGAATCAAGCCGACAGAGACGCACAGCCGTTGTTTTTCTCCATGGGAAGTTTTTCGTTAAGGAAAAACACCGTTGTCATTTTCTTGCCAGCCGGCGGTATTTCTTGTGCAGCGATGAGCCCGATTTGTATTTCGTATTTCGCAAGTTGTGTGAATTTCTTGAAGTTGAAAGTGAATTCGCTCCAGAAAAGAAATGTCCAGTCGCATGAAAGCCGTGGCTGTTTGTTAAACCGCAGGACAGGACAGCTTGCGTTCTGTTTCTCATGGCGTTCGCAAAGGCGATTCCTGCCTTTAAAACTGCTGTGTCTGCGACTGAAAGTGGCGTGTGTCGCAGCTTCTAAAGTCTTGTTGACGCTCCTCGATGTTGCTTTCTCTCTGCCTAAGGAAGTTCGATTGTCGCGTCGGAACGGGGAGACCTAATCCTTCCAGCTTTAAGTCACCCTTCAGTCTTCTGAAGGGTGTCCGAGTGCTAGCATGTCATTTGGCTTTTTTGGGGGGGAAACGGAGAGCGACATTGAAAAAGGTTACCGCCGCCGCCTCGCCCTCCGTGTTAAATGATCGCAAGCCGGCGGCGGCGGCGCTCCCTATAGTCGTGGCCGAGCGGTTAAGGCGCTGGGCTAGAAAGCCATTGGGGTCTCCCCGCGTCGGCTCGAATCCTGCCGACTACGGCGCCCTTCTCCTGTCGCTTCGGCCTGCCCAGAAAAAGGCGGAGTGCCGTTTCTCTCTTCCTGCTTCTTGTACAAACGCTAAATCGCTTGGACCTGCTGCCTTGGAAGTAATGTCTTCAACATCCACCAGTGACATTTCACAGCTGGAAGCACACTGCCACGCTTTTGGCATTGGCATGTCTTGCGCCCTACTTCCAGCCTTTGAAGACCTAAGTATTCAAACTGAAAGAACCGGCTGAATGAGTGTTTGCAGTGCACCAGGAGGAGCAGGGACCATAGCATTGGAGGGGTGAGGATGGCGCAGATGGAAACGTTTTCATGCGCTCCTCTGGGAGGAATGAAAAGAAAAGACGAAACCGGAAACAGTAGTAGCCGCAAGAGGAAGTGTCTTCAAGCGCCAAGCAAGCGCTCCTCGTTAGTATAGTGGTGCGTATCCCCGCCTGTCACGTGGGAGACCAGGGATGGATTGCTTGACGGCGAGCCAGGTTGCTTTTCTCCCATCAGATTCCAACCGCTAATGCTAACGCAGTGTGTGGGAGCTTACATGCTTTTCCTTTCCCGTCTTTTTCGGACGACTATTCCAAAGGGGTAACCTGAAGGAATAGGGGCCTGAAGACACGAGGCATTCTTAAACCAGCACTGGGCTGCACGGCCTTCTGTTGTGATCAGGTTATATTCGAGTCAAAAAGCCAGAGCATCCGCTTCCATCCTATGGAGCACGAGCTAAATCGGAAGAGGCAGGGGATACACCTACGCCTATCGTCGCACGTTCCCCGCGGCAGGCTGCTTCACCCATTTGCACCCGACTGGAGACGGCACTGAGCAAGCTTTTTGTCAGGAGTGGGATTCGAACCCACGCCTCCAGGGGAGACTGCGACCTGAACGCAGCGCCTTAGACTGCTCGGCCATCCTGACGCGGGCCCCCTGTCCCGGGGCGGTCTGATGAGCCACCGCGATCCCACTACGCTCCTCGAGTATCGCACTGTTATTAATACTACAGTGTGACTCCAGCATTAAAATGTTTGGAAAATGTGTCCGCTTTTATAATCCAGTGTAGAGCTGCATGTGATGATTTGTGCTACAACACCAAGCGCTCAAAGTGACGTCTGCGTTTGTCGTTGAAACTTTCAACTCTTTCATCACTTATGTAGGAAATAAAAAGAGCAGTTGTGCGCCACACGCAGAGAGGCCGTCAGCAGAGTGGCGCAGCGGAAGCGTGCTGGGCCCATAACCCAGAGGTCGATGGATCGAAACCATCCTCTGCTACATGTGTCCTATGCACGATTCATAAGCGTGCCATTAGGTTAGCAAAGTGCCTTCAAATAGTCTGCATCTCCCTTTCTTTAAATTCTGTCCTGAGTTTCTCTCTCGTGTGTGTTTGTGCAAGCTTGACACTTGCGGGACTCTTTAATCTTCACCAATACGGAGATGACCAAATGTGTCTTCGGTTGTTCTGAGGTCTTTGATAGTTTCTTTGAAAGCTTCAACTGAACCTCGAAATCGAAGCAGTTATGTTTATATTGATTTCTCGCGTTAATCATTACGAACCAGGAACAGCCAGCACACTCGGTCGCATTAGTAATTATGTCACGTCTCTACTTAGCAGAGCATTCAAAGGCCCACTGGAAGTAGTAAAGCACTAAAACACTGCAAAACTGAACTCGGGAAAATCATACTGGGAGCTCTGAGCGATGTCTGCATCCAAGCCATCCAATACGGACTCTGAAACCTTGGAATATCAACACTATGATGCGCTACCTTTTACCTGGAGCAAAACGATGGAATTAGAAGAATGCTTACCGCAGGATACAACTGTGCCGCTGTTATTTGGAGCACGGTTTTCACTTGCATGAAAACTACAGCAGAACGTAGAAGGATGATCACTGAGGAGTCCACGTGGGCATGCTGAGGAGATTGTAGGTCGTACATTTCAATGATTACTGACATTTGCGCTGCTGGAGGTACAGTAATCAACAAAGAACAGGGTGTGCTACTCTCGAATCCGGTCAGCACATGATGAAAAGCCAGGAAGTATACCTTGTCAAATTGCCGTCAACAGGGACAAGTTAACCACCAGCTCCACCGGCGCCCGGCTAGCTCAGTCGGTAGAGCATGAGACTCTTAATCTCAGGGTCGTGGGTTCGAGCCCCACGTTGGGCGGTGCCCGTCTCCTTATTAACAAAGTTTCCCGCTCATCCTTGAACCTCTTACACCTCGATGGTACCGAGCACTGCGTTTTAATGCACAGGTGTGATCAAACCGAGATGAAAAGGGCGTATCTAGCTCCTTGCCCGAGAGATAAATCAAAGGTTCCGCAGATAATCCCTTGGCTCCGGTCACCTGGACGCAGATAGGAGCTGCAGCCATCATAACTTGTATGAAAACTAAGAAGAGCTCCTGTCTATTTACAGTTTCATTTACTCTAGCGTTTCCTTAAACATTGCGTGTACGAAGGCTAAGAAATTGGAGAGCTATTCTAATACAATAACTATTAGGAATCTTTTCGGCATAACAGTTTCACTGTGATTTTGCAGGTAACACGTACGTTGGGAAAACATTTTGAACGCGATCAATAACCGCACTGGAAAAATGTGGGAAAGAAAGGGCGAAAAGCGACTCTTCAACATGTGGAAATATCTTCCTGAGCGGAGCCCTCTTCTCGAAGCTCAACACTCTGCAAGAGTCACTTCTCCCAACTTGCGCCCGCAGGTTTCCGTAGTGTGCCTGCAAAGAGCCATCCGCTTGAGACAGGTGCACCTCCCGATTTCATTGAACTAAGCTAGATGCACAATTTCTAATGCAGCCTTCATCACAATAGACAGTTCATTTCTCGAAAGCTTGTCGTAAAAAAAGGAAACAAAGAACGAAAACGTATAGCTGACAATCTTCTGAAGATGCAGATTCAGCTTTGGGGAAATGGACATTTTATGTATGCAGATGCTTTTCAAGCGCTGGTTTTAGAACGTCGCTGTGCTTCCAGCATCCTTTTCAGCCTTCTAAACTGGCTACCGAGGTGCCGATCACATTGTAAAGCGGTTGAGAGGCCGGAGCTGCTCAAACCGCTCTTGCCGTTTCCCATCAATCAAAAGCACTATGTTGTTTCTTTGTATGGAAAGCTTTTCAAGTCTGGCATCGACACGCACCTTTCCTGAAACGTCCAAAAGGTGAATGCTTCGCAAAGAAATCCAGTCTACCTTCAGGGGGCATGATGTTGAAATCGGAATGAGCCCTGGGTGGGCTTGAAGCAGCAGCTGTTCAGTTAACAGCTGCACAGAAACGCACCCCGCTTGCTTTGTATCATTCGCAAGTTTCTGGTTAAAGAGTAAAAAAGGCTGGAATTCTTCTGCCAGCCGGCAGGATTTCTTCTACACTCACCCAGAAAAGCCAAGAATTGTATTTCATCTTTCGCAAGCTGTATTTTCCAGGAGGAGAATGAATACTTGCATTAAACTGAATCAAGCCGACAGAGACGCACAGCCGTTGTTTTTCTCCATGGGAAGTTTTTCGTTAAGGAAAAACACCGTTGTCATTTTCTTGCCAGCCGGCGGTATTTCTTGTGCAGCGATGAGCCCGATTTGTATTTCGTATTTCGCAAGTTGTGTGAATTTCTTGAAGTTGAAAGTGAATTCGCTCCAGAAAAGAAATGTCCAGTCGCATGAAAGCCGTGGCTGTTTGTTAAACCGCAGGACAGGACAGCTTGCGTTCTGTTTCTCATGGCGTTCGCAAAGGCGATTCCTGCCTTTAAAACTGCTGTGTCTGCGACTGAAAGTGGCGTGTGTCGCAGCTTCTAAAGTCTTGTTGACGCTCCTCGATGTTGCTTTCTCTCTGCCTAAGGAAGTTCGATTGTCGCGTCGGAACGGGGAGACCTAATCCTTCCAGCTTTAAGTCACCCTTCAGTCTTCTGAAGGGTGTCCGAGTGCTAGCATGTCATTTGGCTTTTTTGGGGGGGAAACGGAGAGCGACATTGAAAAAGGTTACCGCCGCCGCCTCGCCCTCCGTGTTAAATGATCGCAAGCCGGCGGCGGCGGCGCTCCCTATAGTCGTGGCCGAGCGGTTAAGGCGCTGGGCTAGAAAGCCATTGGGGTCTCCCCGCGTCGGCTCGAATCCTGCCGACTACGGCGCCCTTCTCCTGTCGCTTCGGCCTGCCCAGAAAAAGGCGGAGTGCCGTTTCTCTCTTCCTGCTTCTTGTACAAACGCTAAATCGCTTGGACCTGCTGCCTTGGAAGTAATGTCTTCAACATCCACCAGTGACATTTCACAGCTGGAAGCACACTGCCACGCTTTTGGCATTGGCATGTCTTGCGCCCTACTTCCAGCCTTTGAAGACCTAAGTATTCAAACTGAAAGAACCGGCTGAATGAGTGTTTGCAGTGCACCAGGAGGAGCAGGGACCATAGCATTGGAGGGGTGAGGATGGCGCAGATGGAAACGTTTTCATGCGCTCCTCTGGGAGGAATGAAAAGAAAAGACGAAACCGGAAACAGTAGTAGCCGCAAGAGGAAGTGTCTTCAAGCGCCAAGCAAGCGCTCCTCGTTAGTATAGTGGTGCGTATCCCCGCCTGTCACGTGGGAGACCAGGGATGGATTGCTTGACGGCGAGCCAGGTTGCTTTTCTCCCATCAGATTCCAACCGCTAATGCTAACGCAGTGTGTGGGAGCTTACATGCTTTTCCTTTCCCGTCTTTTTCGGACGACTATTCCAAAGGGGTAACCTGAAGGAATAGGGGCCTGAAGACACGAGGCATTCTTAAACCAGCACTGGGCTGCACGGCCTTCTGTTGTGATCAGGTTATATTCGAGTCAAAAAGCCAGAGCATCCGCTTCCATCCTATGGAGCACGAGCTAAATCGGAAGAGGCAGGGGATACACCTACGCCTATCGTCGCACGTTCCCCGCGGCAGGCTGCTTCACCCATTTGCACCCGACTGGAGACGGCACTGAGCAAGCTTTTTGTCAGGAGTGGGATTCGAACCCACGCCTCCAGGGGAGACTGCGACCTGAACGCAGCGCCTTAGACCGCTCGGCCATCCTGACGCGGGCCCCCTGTCCCGGGGCGGTCTGATGAGCCACCGCGATCCCACTACGCTCCTCGAGTATCGCACTGTTATTAATACTACAGTGTGACTCCAGCATTAAAATGTTTGGAAAATGTGTCGGCTTTTATAATCCAGTGTAGAGCTGCATGTGATGATTTGTGCTACAACACCAAGCGCTCAAAGTGACGTCTGCGTTTGTCGTTGAAACTTTCAACTCTTTCATCACTTATGTAGGAAATAAAAAGAGCAGTTGTGCGCCACACGCAGAGAGGCCGTCAGCAGAGTGGCGCAGCGGAAGCGTGCTGGGCCCATAACCCAGAGGTCGATGGATCGAAACCATCCTCTGCTACATGTGTCCTATGCACGATTCATAAGCGTGCCATTAGGTTAGCAAAGTGCCTTCAAATAGTCTGCATCTCCCTTTCTTTAAATTCTGTCCTGAGTTTCTCTCTCGTGTGTGTTTGTGCAAGCTTGACACTTGCGGGACTCTTTAATCTTCACCAATACGGAGATGACCAAATGTGTCTTCGGTTGTTCTGAGGTCTTTGATAGTTTCTTTGAAAGCTTCAACTGAACCTCGAAATCGAAGCAGTTATGTTTATATTGATTTCTCGCGTTAATCATTACGAACCAGGAACAGCCAGCACACTCGGTCGCATTAGTAATTATGTCACGTCTCTACTTAGCAGAGCATTCAAAGGCCCACTGGAAGTAGTAAAGCACTAAAACACTGCAAAACTGAACTCGGGAAAATCATACTGGGAGCTCTGAGCGATGTCTGCATCCAAGCCATCCAATACGGACTCTGAAACCTTGGAATATCAACACTATGATGCGCTACCTTTTACCTGGAGCAAAACGATGGAATTAGAAGAATGCTTACCGCAGGATACAACTGTGCCGCTGTTATTTGGAGCACGGTTTTCACTTGCATGAAAACTACAGCAGAACGTAGAAGGATGATCACTGAGGAGTCCACGTGGGCATGCTGAGGAGATTGTAGGTCGTACATTTCAATGATTACTGACATTTGCGCTGCTGGAGGTACAGTAATCAACAAAGAACAGGGTGTGCTACTCTCGAATCCGGTCAGCACATGATGAAAAGCCAGGAAGTATACCTTGTCAAATTGCCGTCAACAGGGACAAGTTAACCACCAGCTCCACCGGCGCCCGGCTAGCTCAGTCGGTAGAGCATGAGACTCTTAATCTCAGGGTCGTGGGTTCGAGCCCCACGTTGGGCGGTGCCCGTCTCCTTATTAACAAAGTTTCCCGCTCATCCTTGAACCTCTTACACCTCGATGGTACCGAGCACTGCGTTTTAATGCACAGGTGTGATCAAACTGAGATGAAAAGGGCGTATCTAGCTCCTTGCCCGAGAGATAAATCAAAGGTTCCGCAGATAATCCCTTGGCTCCGGTCACCCGGACGCAGATAGGAGCTGCAGCCATCATAACTTGTATGAAAACTAAGAAGAGCTCCTGTCTATTTACAGTTTCATTTACTCTAGCGTTTCCTTAAACATTGCGTGTACGAAGGCTAAGAAATTGGAGAGCTATTCTAATACAATAACTATTAGGAATCTTTTCGCCATAACAGTTTCACTGTGATTTTGCAGGTAACACGTACGTTGGGAAAACATTTTGAACGCGATCAATAACCGCACTGGAAAAATGTGGGAAAGAAAGGGCGAAAAGCGACTCTTCAACATGTGGAAATATCTTCCTGAGCGGAGCCCTCTTCTCAAAGCTCAACACTCTGCAAGAGTCACTTCTCCCAACTTGCGCCCGCAGGTTTCCGTAGTGTGCCTGCAAAGAGCCATCCGCTTGAGACAGGCGCACCTCCCGATTTCATTGAACTAAGCTAGATGCACAATTTCTAATGCAGCCTTCATCACAATAGACAGTTCATTTCTCGAAAGCTTGTCATGTAAAAAAGGAAACAAAGAACGAAAACGTATAGCTGACAATCTTCTGAAGCTGCAGATTCAGCTTTGGGGAAATGGACATTTTATGTATGCAGATGCTTTTCAAGCGCTGGTTTTAGAACGTCGCTGTGCTTCCAGCATCCTTTTCAGCCTTCTAAACTGGCTACCGAGGTGGCGATCACTTTGTAAAGCGGTTGAGAGGCCGGAGCTGCTCAAACCGCTCTTGCCGTTTCCCATCAATCAAAAGCACTATGTTGTTTCTTTGTATGGAAAGCTTTTCAAGTCTGGCATCGACACGCACCTTTCCTGAAACGTCCAAAGGGTGAATGCTTCGCAAAGAAATCCAGTCTACCTTCAGGGGGCATGATGTTGAAATCGGAATGAGCCCTGGGTGGGCTTGAAGCAGCAGCTGTTCAGTTAACAGCTGCACAGAAACGCACCCCGCTTGCTTTGTATCATTCGCAAGTTTGTGGTTAAAGAGTAAAAAAGGCTGGAATTCTTCTGCCAGCCGGCAGGATTTCTTCTGCACTCACCCAGAAAAGCCAAGAATTGTATTTCATCTTTCGCAAGCTGTATTTTCCAGGAGGAGAATGAATACTTGCATTAAACTGAATCAAGCCGACAGAGACGCACAGCCGTTGTTTTTCTCCATGGGAAGTTTTTCGTTAAGGAAAAACACCGTTGTCATTTTCTTGCCAGCCGGCGGTATTTCTTGTGCAGCGATGAGCCCGATTTGTATTTCGTATTTCGCAAGTTGTGTGAATTTCTTGAAGTTGAAAGTGAATTCGCTCCAGAAAAGAAATGTCCAGTCGCATGAAAGCCGTGGCTGTTTGTTAAACCGCAGGACAGGACAGCTTGCGTTCTGTTTCTCATGGCGTTCGCAAAGGCGATTCCTGCCTTTAAAACTGCTGTGTCTGCGACTGAAAGTGGCGTGTGTCGCAGCTTCTAAAGTCTTGTTGACGCTCCTCGATGTTGCTTTCTCTCTGCCTAAGGAAGTTCGATTGTCGCGTCGGAAGGAGGAGACCTAATCCTTCCAGCTTTAAGCCACCCTTCAGTCTTCTGAAGGGTGTCCGAGTGCTAGCATGTCATTTGGCTTTTTTGGGGGGGAAACGGAGAGCGACATTGAAAAAGGTTACCGCCGCCGCCTCGCCCTCCGTGTTAAATGATCGCAAGCCGGCGGCGGCGGCGCTCCCTGTAGTCGTGGCCGAGCGGTTAAGGCGAAGGGCTAGAAAGCCATTGGGGACTCCCCGCGTCGGCTCGAATCCTGCCGACTACGGCGCCCTTCTCCTGTCGCTTCGGCCTGCCCAGAAAAAGGCGGAGTGCCGTTTCTCTCTTCCTGCTTCTTGTACAAACGCTAAATCGCTTGGACCTGCTGCCTTGGAAGTAATGTCTTTAACATCCACCAGTGACATTTCACAGCTGGAAGCACACAGCCACGCTTTTGGCATTGGCATGTCTTGCGCCCTACTTCCAGCCTTTGAAGACCTAATTATTCAAACTGAAAGAACCGGCTGAATGAGTGTTTGCAGTGCACCAGGAGGAGCAGGGACCATAGCATTGGAGGGGTGAGGATGGCGGAGATGGAAACGTTTTCATGCGCTCCTCTGGGAGGAATGAAAAGAAAAGACGAAACCGGAAACAGTAGTAGCCGCAAGAGGAAGTGTCTTCAAGCGCCAAGCAAGCGCTCCTCGTTAGTATAGTGGTGCGTATCCCCGCCTGTCACGTGGGAGACCAGGGATGGATTGCTTGACGGCGAGCCAGGTTGCTTTTCTCCCATCAGATTCCAACCGCTAATGCTAACGCAGTGTGTGGGAGCTTACATGCTTTTCCTTTCCCGTCTTTTTCGGACGACTATTCCAAAGGGGTAACCTGAAGGAATAGGGGCCTGAAGACACGAGGCATTCTTAAACCAGCACTGGGCTGCACGGCCTTCTGTTGTGATCAGGTTATATTCGAGTGAAAAAGCCAGAGCATCCGCTTCCATCCTATGGAGCACGAGCTAAATCGGAAGAGGCAGGGGATACACCTACGCCTATCGGCGCACGTTCCCTGCGTCAGGCTGCTTCACCCATTTGCACCCGACTGGAGACGGCACTGAGCAAGCTTTTTGTCAGGAGTGAGACTCGAACCAACGCCTCCAGGGGAGACTGCGACCTGAACGCAGCGCCTTAGACCGCTCGGCCATCCTGACGCTGGCCCTTAATCCCGGGGCGGTCTGATGAGCCACCGCGATCCCACTACGCTCCTCGAGTATCGCACTGTTATTAATACTACATTGTGACTCCAGCATTAAAATGTTTGGAAAATGTGTCGGCTTTTATAATCCAGTGTAGAGCAGCATGTGATGATTTGTGCTACAACACCAAGCGCTCAAAGTGACGTCTGCGTTTGTCGTTGAAACTTTCAACTCTTTCATCACTTATGTAGGAAATAAAAAGAGCAGTTGTGCGCCACACGCAGAGCGGCCGTCAGCAGAGTGGCGCAGCGGAAGCGTGCTGGGCCCATAACCCAGAGGTCGATGGATCAAAACCATCCTCTGCTACGTGTGTCCTATGCATGATTCATAATCATGCCATTGGGTTAGCAAAGTGCCTTCAAATAGTCTGCATCTCCCTTTCTTTAAGTTCTGTCCTGAGTTTCTCTCTCGTGTGTGTTTGTGCAAGCTTGACACTTGCGGGACTCTTTAATCTTCACCAATACGGAGATGACCAAATGTGTCTTCGGTTGTTCTGAGGTCTTTGATAGTTTCTTCGAATGCTTCAACTGAACCTCGAAATCGAAGCAGTTATGTTTATATTGATTTCTCGCGTTAATCATTACGAACCAGGAACAGCCAGCACACTCGGTCGCATTAGTAATTATGTCACGTCTCTACTTAGCAGAGCATTCAAAGGCCCACTGGAAGTAGTAAAGCACTAAAACACTGCAAAACTGAACTCGGGAAAATCATACTGGGAGCTCTGAGCGATGTCTGCATCCAAGCCATCCAATACGGACTCTGAAACCTTGGAATATCAACACTATGATGCGCTACCCTTTACCTGGAGCAAAACGATGGAATTAGAAGAATGCTTACCGCAGGATACAACTGTGCCGCTGTTATTTGGAGCACGGTTTTCACTTGCATGAAAACTACAGCAGAACGTAGAAGGATGATCACTGAGAAGTCCACAATGCTGAGGAGATTGTAGGTCGTACATTTCAATGATTACTGACATTTGCGCTGCTGGAGGTACAGTAATCAACAAAGAACAGGGTGTGCTACTCTCGAATCCGGTCAGCACATGATGAAAAGCCAGGAAGTATACCTTGTCAAATTGCCGTCAACAGGGACAAGTTAACCACCAGCTCCACCGGCGCCCGGCTAGCTCAGTCGGTAGAGCATGAGACTCTTAATCTCAGGGTCGTGGGTTCGAGCCCCACGTTGGGCGGTGCCCGTCTCCTTATTAACAAAGTTTCCCGCTCATCCTTGAACCTCTTACACCTCGATGGTACCGAGCACTGCGTTTTAATGCACAGGTGTGATCAAACTGAGATGAAAAGGGCGTATCTAGCTCCTTGCCCGAGAGATAAATCAAAGGTTCCGCAGATAATCCCTTGGCTCCGGTCACCCGGACGCAGATAGGAGCTGCAGCCATCATAACTTGTATGAAAACTAAGAAGAGCTCCTGTCTATTTACAGTTTCATTTACTCTAGCGTTTCCTTAAACATTGCGTATACGAAGGCTAAGAAATTGGAGAGCTATTCTAATACAATAACTATTAGGAATCTTTTCGCCATAACAGTTTCACTGTGATTTTGCAGGTAACACGTACGTTGGGAAAACATTTTGAACGCGATCAATAACCGCACTGGAAAAATGTGGGAAAGAAAGGGCGAAAAGCGACTCTTCAACATGTGGAAATATCTTCCTGAGCGGAGCCCTCTTCTCGAAGCTCAACACTCTGCAAGAGTCACTTCTCCCAACTTGCGCCCGCAGGTTTCCGTAGTGTGCCTGCAAAGAGCCATCCGCTTGAGACAGGCGCACCTCCCGATTTCATTGAACTAAGCTAGATGCACAATTTCTAATGCAGCCTTCATCACAATAGACAGTTCATTTCTCGAAAGCTTGTCATGTAAAAAAAGGAAACAAAGAACGAAAACGTATAGCTGACAATCTTCTGAAGCTGCAGATTCAGCTTTGGGGAAATGGACATTTTATGTATGCAGATGCTTTTCAAGCGCTGGTTTTAGAACGTCGCTGTGCTTCCAGCATCCTTTTCAGCCTTCTAAACTGGCTACCGAGGTGGCGATCACTTTGTAAAGCGGTTGAGAGGCCGGAGCTGCTCAAACCGCTCTTGCCGTTTCCCATCAATCAAAAGCACTATGTTGTTTCTTTGTATGGAAAGCTTTTCAAGTCTGGCATCGACACGCACCTTTCCTGAAACGTCCAAAGGGTGAATGCTTCGCAAAGAAATCCAGTCTACCTTCAGGGGGCATGATGTTGAAATCGGAATGAGCCCTGGGTGGGCTTGAAGCAGCAGCTGTTCAGTTAACAGCTGCACAGAAACGCACCCCGCTTGCTTTGTATCATTCGCAAGTTTGTGGTTAAAGAGTAAAAAAGGCTGGAATTCTTCTGCCAGCCGGCAGGATTTCTTCTGCACTCACCCAGAAAAGCCAAGAATTGTATTTCATCTTTCGCAAGCTGTATTTTCCAGGAGGAGAATGAATACTTGCATTAAACTGAATCAAGCCGACAGAGACGCACAGCCGTTGTTTTTCTCCATGGGAAGTTTTTCGTTAAGGAAAAACACCGTTGTCATTTTCTTGCCAGCCGGCGGTATTTCTTGGGCAGCGATGAGCCCGATTTGTATTTCGTATTTCGCAAGTTGTGTGAATTTCTTGAAGTTGAAAGTGAATTCGCTCCAGAAAAGAAATGTCCAGTCGCATGAAAGCCGTGGCTGTTTGTTAAACCGCAGGACAGGACAGCTTGCGTTCTGTTTCTCATGGCGTTCGCAAAGGCGATTCCTGCCTTTAAAACTGCTGTGTCTGCGACTTAAAGTGGGGTGTGTCGCAGCCTCTTAAGTCTTGTTGACGCTCCTCGATGTTGCTTTCTCTCTGCCTAAGGAAGTTCGATTGTCGCGTCGGAAGGAGGAGACCTAATCCTTCCAGCTTTAAGCCACCCTTCAGTCTTCTGAAGGGTGTCCGAGTGCTAGCATGTCATTTGGCTTTTTTGGGGGGGAAACGGAGAGCGACATTGAAAAAGGTTACCGCCGCCGCCTCGCCCTCCGTGTTTAATGATCGCAAGCCGGCGGCGGCGGCGCTCCCTGTAGTCGTGGCCGAGCGGTTAAGGCGAAGGGCTAGAAAGCCATTGGGGACTCCCCGCGTCGGCTCGAATCCTGCCGACTACGGCGCCCTTCTCCTGTCGCTTCGGCCTGCCCAGAAAAAGGCGGAGTGCCGTTTCTCTCTTCCTGCTTCTTGTACAAACGCTAAATCGCTTGGACCTGCTGCCTTGGAAGTAATGTCTTTAACATCCACCAGTGACATTTCACAGCTGGAAGCACACAGCCACGCTTTTGGCATTGGCATGTCTTGCGCCCTACTTCCAGCCTTTGAAGACCTAATTATTCAAACTGAAAGAACCGGCTGAATGAGTGTTTGCAGTGCACCAGGAGGAGCAGGGACCATAGCATTGGAGGGGTGAGGATGGCGGAGATGGAAACGTTTTCATGCGCTCCTCTGGGAGGAATGAAAAGAAAAGACGAAACCGGAAACAGTAGTAGCCGCAAGAGGAAGTGTCTTCAAGCGCCAAGCAAGCGCTCCTCGTTAGTATAGTGGTGCGTATCCCCGCCTGTCACGTGGGAGACCAGGGATGGATTGCTTGACGGCGAGCCAGGTTGCTTTTCTCCCATCAGATTCCAACCGCTAATGCTAACGCAGTGTGTGGGAGCTTACATGCTTTTCCTTTCCCGTCTTTTTCGGACGACTATTCCAAAGGGGTAACCTGAAGGAATAGGGGCCTGAAGACACGAGGCATTCTTAAACCAGCACTGGGCTGCACGGCCTTCTGTTGTGATCAGGTTATATTCGAGTCAAAAAGCCAGAGCATCCGCTTCCATCCTATGGAGCACGAGCTAAATCGGAAGAGGCAGGGGATACACCTACGCCTATCGGCGCACGTTCCCCGCGGCAGGCTGCTTCACCCATTTGCACCCGACTGGAGACGGCACTGAGCAAGCTTTTTGTCAGGAGTGGGATTCGAACCCACGCCTCCAGGGGAGACTGCGACCTGAACGCAGCGCCTTAGACCGCTCGGCCATCCTGACGCTGGCCCCTAATTCCGGGGCGGTCTGATGAGCCACCGCGATCCCACTACGCTCCTCGAGTATCGCACTGTTATTAATACTACATTGTGACTCCAGCATTAAAATGTTTGGAAAATGTGTCGGCTTTTATAATCCAGTGTAGAGCAGCATGTGATGATTTGTGCTACAACACCAAGCGCTCAAAGTGACGTCTGCGTTTGTCGTTGAAACTTTCAACTCTTTCATCACTTATGTAGGAAATAAAAAGAGCCGT
The DNA here is from genome assembly GCF_040954835.1 of Lepisosteus oculatus. Lineage (NCBI taxonomy): Eukaryota > Metazoa > Chordata > Actinopteri > Semionotiformes > Lepisosteidae > Lepisosteus > Lepisosteus oculatus. The sequence continues at coordinate 755,361 of NW_027167923.1, read as the reverse complement.
TGTGCGCCACGCGCAGAGCGGCCGTCAGCAGAGTGGCGCAGCGGAAGCGTGCTGGGCCCATAACCCAGAAGTCGATGGATCAAAACCATCCTCTGCTACGTGTGTCCTATGCATGATTCATAATCATGCCATTGGGTTAGCAAAGTGCCTTCAAATAGTCTGCATCTCCCTTTCTTTAAGTTCTGTCCTGAGTTTCTCTCTCGTGTGTGTTTGTGCAAGCTTGACACTTGCGGGACTCTTTAATCTTCACCAATACGGAGATGACCAAATGTGTCTTCGGTTGTTCTGAGGTCTTTGATAGTTTCTTCGAATGCTTCAACTGAACCTCGAAATCGAAGCAGTTATGTTTATATTGATTTCTCGCGTTAATCATTACGAACCAGGAACAGCCAGCACACTCGGTCGCATTAGTAATTATGTCACGTCTCTACTTAGCAGAGCATTCAAAGGCCCACTGGAAGTAGTAAAGCACTAAAACACTGCAAAACTGAACTCGGGAAAATCATACTGGGAGCTCTGAGCGATGTCTGCATCCAAGCCATCCAATACGGACTCTGAAACCTTGGAATATCAACACTATGATGCGCTACCTTTTACCTGGAGCAAAACGATGGAATTAGAAGAATGCTTACCGCAGGATACAACTGTGCCGCTGTTATTTGGAGCACGGTTTTCACTTGCATGAAAACTACAGCAGAACGTAGAAGGATGATCACTGAGAAGTCCACAATGCTGAGGAGATTGTAGGTCATACATTTCAATGATTACTGACATTTGCGCTGCTGGAGGTACAGTAATCAACAAAGAACAGGGTGTGCTACTCTCGAATCCGGTCAGCACATGATGAAAAGCCAGGAAGTATACCTTGTCAAATTGCCGTCAACAGGGACAAGTTAACCACCTGCGCCACCGGCGCCCGGCTAGCTCAGTCGGTAGAGCATGAGACTCTTAATCTCAGGGTCATGGGTTCGAGCCCCACGTTGGGCGGTGCCCGTCTCCTTATTAACAAAGTTTCCCGCTCATCCTTGAACCTCTTACACCTCGATGGTACCGAGCACTGCGTTTTAATGCACAGGTGTGATCAAACTGAGATGAAAAGGGCGTATCTAGCTCCTTGCCCGAGAGATAAATCAAAGGTTCCGCAGATAATCCCTTGGCTCCGGTCACCCGGACGCAGATAGGAGCTGCAGCCATCATAACTTGTATGAAAACTAAGAAGAGCTCCTGTCTATTTACAGTTTCATTTACTCTAGCGTTTCCTTAAACATTGCGTGTACGAAGGCTAAGAAATTGGAGAGCTATTCTAATACAATAACTATTAGGAATCTTTTCGGCATAACAGTTTCACTGTGATTTTGCAGGTAACACGTACGTTGGGAAAACATTTTGAACGCGATCAATAACCGCACTGGAAAAATGTGGGAAAGAAAGGGCGAAAAGCGACTCTTCAACATGTGGAAATATCTTCCTGAGCGGAGCCCTCTTCTCGAAGCTCAACACTCTGCAAGAGTCACTTCTCCCAACTTGCGCCCGCAGGTTTCCGTAGTGTGCCTGCAAAGAGCCATCCGCTTGAGACAGGTGCACCTCCCGATTTCATTGAACTAAGCTAGATGCACAATTTCTAATGCAGCCTTCATCACAATAGACAGTTCATTTCTCGAAAGCTTGTCGTAAAAAAAGGAAACAAAGAACGAAAACGTATAGCTGACAATCTTCTGAAGATGCAGATTCAGCTTTGGGGAAATGGACATTTTATGTATGCAGATGCTTTTCAAGCGCTGGTTTTAGAACGTCGCTGTGCTTCCAGCATCCTTTTCAGCCTTCTAAACTGGCTACCGAGGTGCCGATCACATTGTAAAGCGGTTGAGAGGCCGGAGCTGCTCAAACCGCTCTTGCCGTTTCCCATCAATCAAAAGCACTATGTTGTTTCTTTGTATGGAAAGCTTTTCAAGTCTGGCATCGACACGCACCTTTCCTGAAACGTCCAAAAGGTGAATGCTTCGCAAAGAAATCCAGTCTACCTTCAGGGGGCATGATGTTGAAATCGGAATGAGCCCTGGGTGGGCTTGAAGCAGCAGCTGTTCAGTTAACAGCTGCACAGAAACGCACCCCGCTTGCTTTGTATCATTCGCAAGTTTGTGGTTAAAGAGTAAAAAAGGCTGGAATTCTTCTGCCAGCCGGCAGGATTTCTTCTGCACTCACCCAGAAAAGCCAAGAATTGTATTTCATCTTTCGCAAGCTGTATTTTCCAGGAGGAGAATGAATACTTGCATTAAACTGAATCAAGCCGACAGAGACGCACAGCCGTTGTTTTTCTCCATGGGAAGTTTTTCGTTAAGGAAAAACACCGTTGTCATTTTCTTGCCAGCCGGCGGTATTTCTTGTGCAGCGATGAGCCCGATTTGTATTTCGTATTTCGCAAGTTGTGTGAATTTCTTGAAGTTGAAAGTGAATTCGCTCCAGAAAAGAAATGTCCAGTCGCATGAAAGCCGTGGCTGTTTGTTAAACCGCAGGACAGGACAGCTTGCGTTCTGTTTCTCATGGCGTTCGCAAAGGCGATTCCTGCCTTTAAAACTGCTGTGTCTGCGACTGAAAGTGGCGTGTGTCGCAGCTTCTAAAGTCTTGTTGACGCTCCTCGATGTTGCTTTCTCTCTGCCTAAGGAAGTTCGATTGTCGCGTCGGAAGGAGGAGACCTAATCCTTCCAGCTTTAAGCCACCCTTCAGTCTTCTGAAGGGTGTCCGAGTGCTAGCATGTCATTTGGCTTTTTTGGGGGGGAAACGGAGAGCGACATTGAAAAAGGTTACCGCCGCCGCCTCGCCCTCCGTGTTAAATGATCGCAAGCCGGCGGCGGCGGCGCTCCCTGTAGTCGTGGCCGAGCGGTTAAGGCGAAGGGCTAGAAAGCCATTGGGGACTCCCCGCGTCGGCTCGAATCCTGCCGACTACGGCGCCCTTCTCCTGTCGCTTCGGCCTGCCCAGAAAAAGGCGGAGTGCCGTTTCTCTCTTCCTGCTTCTTGTACAAACGCTAAATCGCTTGGACCTGCTGCCTTGGAAGTAATGTCTTTAACATCCACCAGTGACATTTCACAGCTGGAAGCACACAGCCACGCTTTTGGCATTGGCATGTCTTGCGCCCTACTTCCAGCCTTTGAAGACCTAATTATTCAAACTGAAAGAACCGGCTGAATGAGTGTTTGCAGTGCACCAGGAGGAGCAGGGACCATAGCATTGGAGGGGTGAGGATGGCGGAGATGGAAACGTTTTCATGCGCTCCTCTGGGAGGAATGAAAAGAAAAGACGAAACCGGAAACAGTAGTAGCCGCAAGAGGAAGTGTCTTCAAGCGCCAAGCAAGCGCTCCTCGTTAGTATAGTGGTGCGTATCCCCGCCTGTCACGTGGGAGACCAGGGATGGATTGCTTGACGGCGAGCCAGGTTGCTTTTCTCCCATCAGATTCCAACCGCTAATGCTAACGCAGTGTGTGGGAGCTTACATGCTTTTCCTTTCCCGTCTTTTTCGGACGACTATTCCAAAGGGGTAACCTGAAGGAATAGGGGCCTGAAGACACGAGGCATTCTTAAACCAGCACTGGGCTGCACGGCCTTCTGTTGTGATCAGGTTATATTCGAGTCAAAAAGCCAGAGCATCCGCTTCCATCCTATGGAGCACGAGCTAAATCGGAAGAGGCAGGGGATACACCTACGCCTATCGGCGCACGTTCCCCGCGGCAGGCTGCTTCACCCATTTGCACCCGACTGGAGACGGCACTGAGCAAGCTTTTTGTCAGGAGTGGGATTCGAACCCACGCCTCCAGGGGAGACTGCGACCTGAACGCAGCGCCTTAGACCGCTCGGCCATCCTGACGCTGGCCCCTAATTCCGGGGCGGTCTGATGAGCCACCGCGATCCCACTACGCTCCTCGAGTATCGCACTGTTATTAATACTACATTGTGACTCCAGCATTAAAATGTTTGGAAAATGTGTCGGCTTTTATAATCCAGTGTAGAGCAGCATGTGATGATTTGTGCTACAACACCAAGCGCTCAAAGTGACGTCTGCGTTTGTCGTTGAAACTTTCAACTCTTTCATCACTTATGTAGGAAATAAAAAGAGCCGTTGTGCGCCACGCGCAGAGCGGCCGTCAGCAGAGTGGCGCAGCGGAAGCGTGCTGGGCCCATAACCCAGAAGTCGATGGATCAAAACCATCCTCTGCTACGTGTGTCCTATGCATGATTCATAATCATGCCATTGGGTTAGCAAAGTGCCTTCAAATAGTCTGCATCTCCCTTTCTTTAAGTTCTGTCCTGAGTTTCTCTCTCGTGTGTGTTTGTGCAAGCTTGACACTTGCGGGACTCTTTAATCTTCACCAATACGGAGATGACCAAATGTGTCTTCGGTTGTTCTGAGGTCTTTGATAGTTTCTTCGAATGCTTCAACTGAACCTCGAAATCGAAGCAGTTATGTTTATATTGATTTCTCGCGTTAATCATTACGAACCAGGAACAGCCAGCACACTCGGTCGCATTAGTAATTATGTCACGTCTCTACTTAGCAGAGCATTCAAAGGCCCACTGGAAGTAGTAAAGCACTAAAACACTGCAAAACTGAACTCGGGAAAATCATACTGGGAGCTCTGAGCGATGTCTGCATCCAAGCCATCCAATACGGACTCTGAAACCTTGGAATATCAACACTATGATGCGCTACCTTTTACCTGGAGCAAAACGATGGAATTAGAAGAATGCTTACCGCAGGATACAACTGTGCCGCTGTTATTTGGAGCACGGTTTTCACTTGCATGAAAACTACAGCAGAACGTAGAAGGATGATCACTGAGAAGTCCACAATGCTGAGGAGATTGTAGGTCATACATTTCAATGATTACTGACATTTGCGCTGCTGGAGGTACAGTAATCAACAAAGAACAGGGTGTGCTACTCTCGAATCCGGTCAGCACATGATGAAAAGCCAGGAAGTATACCTTGTCAAATTGCCGTCAACAGGGACAAGTTAACCACCTGCGCCACCGGCGCCCGGCTAGCTCAGTCGGTAGAGCATGAGACTCTTAATCTCAGGGTCATGGGTTCGAGCCCCACGTTGGGCGGTGCCCGTCTCCTTATTAACAAAGTTTCCCGCTCATCCTTGAACCTCTTACACCTCGATGGTACCGAGCACTGCGTTTTAATGCACAGGTGTGATCAAACTGAGATGAAAAGGGCGTATCTAGCTCCTTGCCCGAGAGATAAATCAAAGGTTCCGCAGATAATCCCTTGGCTCCGGTCACCCGGACGCAGATAGGAGCTGCAGCCATCATAACTTGTATGAAAACTAAGAAGAGCTCCTGTCTATTTACAGTTTCATTTACTCTAGCGTTTCCTTAAACATTGCGTGTACGAAGGCTAAGAAATTGGAGAGCTATTCTAATACAATAACTATTAGGAATCTTTTCGCCATAACAGTTTCACTGTGATTTTGCAGGTAACACGTACGTTGGGAAAACATTTTGAACGCGATCAATAACCGCACTGGAAAAATGTGGGAAAGAAAGGGCGAAAAGCGACTCTTCAACATGTGGAAATATCTTCCTGAGCGGAGCCCTCTTCTCAAAGCTCAACACTCTGCAAGAGTCACTTCTCCCAACTTGCGCCCGCAGGTTTCCGTAGTGTGCCTGCAAAGAGCCATCCGCTTGAGACAGGCGCACCTCCCGATTTCATTGAACTAAGCTAGATGCACAATTTCTAATGCAGCCTTCATCACAATAGACAGTTCATTTCTCGAAAGCTTGTCATGTAAAAAAGGAAACAAAGAACGAAAACGTATAGCTGACAATCTTCTGAAGCTGCAGATTCAGCTTTGGGGAAATGGACATTTTATGTATGCAGATGCTTTTCAAGCGCTGGTTTTAGAACGTCGCTGTGCTTCCAGCATCCTTTTCAGCCTTCTAAACTGGCTACCGAGGTGGCGATCACTTTGTAAAGCGGTTGAGAGGCCGGAGCTGCTCAAACCGCTCTTGCCGTTTCCCATCAATCAAAAGCACTATGTTGTTTCTTTGTATGGAAAGCTTTTCAAGTCTGGCATCGACACGCACCTTTCCTGAAACGTCCAAAGGGTGAATGCTTCGCAAAGAAATCCAGTCTACCTTCAGGGGGCATGATGTTGAAATCGGAATGAGCCCTGGGTGGGCTTGAAGCAGCAGCTGTTCAGTTAACAGCTGCACAGAAACGCACCCCGCTTGCTTTGTATCATTCGCAAGTTTGTGGTTAAAGAGTAAAAAAGGCTGGAATTCTTCTGCCAGCCGGCAGGATTTCTTCTGCACTCACCCAGAAAAGCCAAGAATTGTATTTCATCTTTCGCAAGCTGTATTTTCCAGGAGGAGAATGAATACTTGCATTAAACTGAATCAAGCCGACAGAGACGCACAGCCGTTGTTTTTCTCCATGGGAAGTTTTTCGTTAAGGAAAAACACCGTTGTCATTTTCTTGCCAGCCGGCGGTATTTCTTGTGCAGCGATGAGCCCGATTTGTATTTCGTATTTCGCAAGTTGTGTGAATTTCTTGAAGTTGAAAGTGAATTCGCTCCAGAAAAGAAATGTCCAGTCGCATGAAAGCCGTGGCTGTTTGTTAAACCGCAGGACAGGACAGCTTGCGTTCTGTTTCTCATGGCGTTCGCAAAGGCGATTCCTGCCTTTAAAACTGCTGTGTCTGCGACTGAAAGTGGCGTGTGTCGCAGCTTCTAAAGTCTTGTTGACGCTCCTCGATGTTGCTTTCTCTCTGCCTAAGGAAGTTCGATTGTCGCGTCGGAAGGAGGAGACCTAATCCTTCCAGCTTTAAGCCACCCTTCAGTCTTCTGAAGGGTGTCCGAGTGCTAGCATGTCATTTGGCTTTTTTGGGGGGGAAACGGAGAGCGACATTGAAAAAGGTTACCGCCGCCGCCTCGCCCTCCGTGTTTAATGATCGCAAGCCGGCGGCGGCGGCGCTCCCTGTAGTCGTGGCCGAGCGGTTAAGGCGAAGGGCTAGAAAGCCATTGGGGACTCCCCGCGTCGGCTCGAATCCTGCCGACTACGGCGCCCTTCTCCTGTCGCTTCGGCCTGCCCAGAAAAAGGCGGAGTGCCGTTTCTCTCTTCCTGCTTCTTGTACAAACGCTAAATCGCTTGGACCTGCTGCCTTGGAAGTAATGTCTTTAACATCCACCAGTGACATTTCACAGCTGGAAGCACACAGCCACGCTTTTGGCATTGGCATGTCTTGCGCCCTACTTCCAGCCTTTGAAGACCTAATTATTCAAACTGAAAGAACCGGCTGAATGAGTGTTTGCAGTGCACCAGGAGGAGCAGGGACCATAGCATTGGAGGGGTGAGGATGGCGGAGATGGAAACGTTTTCATGCGCTCCTCTGGGAGGAATGAAAAGAAAAGACGAAACCGGAAACAGTAGTAGCCGCAAGAGGAAGTGTCTTCAAGCGCCAAGCAAGCGCTCCTCGTTAGTATAGTGGTGCGTATCCCCGCCTGTCACGTGGGAGACCAGGGATGGATTGCTTGACGGCGAGCCAGGTTGCTTTTCTCCCATCAGATTCCAACCGCTAATGCTAACGCAGTGTGTGGGAGCTTACATGCTTTTCCTTTCCCGTCTTTTTCGGATGACTATTCCAAAGGGGTAACCTGAAGGAATAGGGGCCTGAAGACACGAGGCATTCTTAAACCAGCACTGGGCTGCACGGCCTTCTGTTGTGATCAGGTTATATTCGAGTGAAAAAGCCAGAGCATCCGCTTCCATCCTATGGAGCACGAGCTAAATCGGAAGAGGCAGGGGATACACCTACGCCTATCGGCGCACGTTCCCCGCGGCAGGCTGCTTCACCCATTTGCACCCGACTGGAGACGGCACTGAGCAAGCTTTTTGTCAGGAGTGGGATTCGAACCCACGCCTCCAGGGGAGACTGCGACCTGAACGCAGCGCCTTAGACCGCTCGGCCATCCTGACGCTGGCCCCTAATTCCGGGGCGGTCTGATGAGCCACCGCGATCCCACTACGCTCCTCGAGTATCGCACTGTTATTAATACTACATTGTGACTCCAGCATTAAAATGTTTGGAAAATGTGTCGGCTTTTATAATCCAGTGTAGAGCAGCATGTGATGATTTGTGCTACAACACCAAGCGCTCAAAGTGACGTCTGCGTTTGTCGTTGAAACTTTCAACTCTTTCATCACTTATGTAGGAAATAAAAAGAGCCGTTGTGCGCCACGCGCAGAGCGGCCGTCAGCAGAGTGGCGCAGCGGAAGCGTGCTGGGCCCATAACCCAGAGGTCGATGGATCAAAACCATCCTCTGCTACGTGTGTCCTATGCATGATTCATAATCATGCCATTGGGTTAGCAAAGTGCCTTCAAATAGTCTGCATCTCCCTTTCTTTAAGTTCTGTCCTGAGTTTCTCTCTCGTGTGTGTTTGTGCAAGCTTGACACTTGCGGGACTCTTTAATCTTCACCAATACGGAGATGACCAAATGTGTCTTCGGTTGTTCTGAGGTCTTTGATAGTTTCTTCGAATGCTTCAACTGAACCTCGAAATCGAAGCAGTTATGTTTATATTGATTTCTCGCGTTAATCATTACGAACCAGGAACAGCCAGCACACTCGGTCGCATTAGTAATTATGTCACGTCTCTACTTAGCAGAGCATTCAAAGGCCCACTGGAAGTAGTAAAGCACTAAAACACTGCAAAACTGAACTCGGGAAAATCATACTGGGAGCTCTGAGCGATGTCTGCATCCAAGCCATCCAATACGGACTCTGAAACCTTGGAATATCAACACTATGATGCGCTACCTTTTACCTGGAGCAAAACGATGGAATTAGAAGAATGCTTACCGCAGGATACAACTGTGCCGCTGTTATTTGGAGCACGGTTTTCACTTGCATGAAAACTACAGCAGAACGTAGAAGGATGATCACTGAGAAGTCCACAATGCTGAGGAGATTGTAGGTCATACATTTCAATGATTACTGACATTTGCGCTGCTGGAGGTACAGTAATCAACAAAGAACAGGGTGTGCTACTCTCGAATCCGGTCAGCACATGATGAAAAGCCAGGAAGTATACCTTGTCAAATTGCCGTCAACAGGGACAAGTTAACCACCTGCGCCACCGGCGCCCGGCTAGCTCAGTCGGTAGAGCATGAGACTCTTAATCTCAGGGTCGTGGGTTCGAGCCCCACGTTGGGCGGTGCCCGTCTCCTTATTAACAAAGTTTCCCGCTCATCCTTGAACCTCTTACACCTCGATGGTACCGAGCACTGCGTTTTAATGCACAGGTGTGATCAAACTGAGATGAAAAGGGCGTATCTAGCTCCTTGCCCGAGAGATAAATCAAAGGTTCCGCAGATAATCCCTTGGCTCCGGTCACCCGGACGCAGATAGGAGCTGCAGCCATCATAACTTGTATGAAAACTAAGAAGAGCTCCTGTCTATTTACAGTTTCATTTACTCTAGCGTTTCCTTAAACATTGCGTGTACGAAGGCTAAGAAATTGGAGAGCTATTCTAATACAATAACTATTAGGAATCTTTTCGGCATAACAGTTTCACTGTGATTTTGCAGGTAACACGTACGTTGGGAAAACATTTTGAACGCGATCAATAACCGCACTGGAAAAATGTGGGAAAGAAAGGGCGAAAAGCGACTCTTCAACATGTGGAAATATCTTCCTGAGCGGAGCCCTCTTCTCGAAGCTCAACACTCTGCAAGAGTCACTTCTCCCAACTTGCGCCCGCAGGTTTCCGTAGTGTGCCTGCAAAGAGCCATCCGCTTGAGACAGGTGCACCTCCCGATTTCATTGAACTAAGCTAGATGCACAATTTCTAATGCAGCCTTCATCACAATAGACAGTTCATTTCTCGAAAGCTTGTCGTAAAAAAAGGAAACAAAGAACGAAAACGTATAGCTGACAATCTTCTGAAGATGCAGATTCAGCTTTGGGGAAATGGACATTTTATGTATGCAGATGCTTTTCAAGCGCTGGTTTTAGAACGTCGCTGTGCTTCCAGCATCCTTTTCAGCCTTCTAAACTGGCTACCGAGGTGCCGATCACATTGTAAAGCGGTTGAGAGGCCGGAGCTGCTCAAACCGCTCTTGCCGTTTCCCATCAATCAAAAGCACTATGTTGTTTCTTTGTATGGAAAGCTTTTCAAGTCTGGCATCGACACGCACCTTTCCTGAAACGTCCAAAAGGTGAATGCTTCGCAAAGAAATCCAGTCTACCTTCAGGGGGCATGATGTTGAAATCGGAATGAGCCCTGGGTGGGCTTGAAGCAGCAGCTGTTCAGTTAACAGCTGCACAGAAACGCACCCCGCTTGCTTTGTATCATTCGCAAGTTTGTGGTTAAAGAGTAAAAAAGGCTGGAATTCTTCTGCCAGCCGGCAGGATTTCTTCTGCACTCACCCAGAAAAGCCAAGAATTGTATTTCATCTTTCGCAAGCTGTATTTTCCAGGAGGAGAATGAATACTTGCATTAAACTGAATCAAGCCGACAGAGACGCACAGCCGTTGTTTTTCTCCATGGGAAGTTTTTCGTTAAGGAAAAACACCGTTGTCATTTTCTTGCCAGCCGGCGGTATTTCTTGTGCAGCGATGAGCCCGATTTGTATTTCGTATTTCGCAAGTTGTGTGAATTTCTTGAAGTTGAAAGTGAATTCGCTCCAGAAAAGAAATGTCCAGTCGCATGAAAGCCGTGGCTGTTTGTTAAACCGCAGGACAGGACAGCTTGCGTTCTGTTTCTCATGGCGTTCGCAAAGGCGATTCCTGCCTTTAAAACTGCTGTGTCTGCGACTGAAAGTGGCGTGTGTCGCAGCTTCTAAAGTCTTGTTGACGCTCCTCGATGTTGCTTTCTCTCTGCCTAAGGAAGTTCGATTGTCGCGTCGGAAGGAGGAGACCTAATCCTTCCAGCTTTAAGCCACCCTTCAGTCTTCTGAAGGGTGTCCGAGTGCTAGCATGTCATTTGGCTTTTTTGGGGGGGAAACGGAGAGCGACATTGAAAAAGGTTACCGCCGCCGCCTCGCCCTCCGTGTTAAATGATCGCAAGCCGGCGGCGGCGGCGCTCCCTGTAGTCGTGGCCGAGCGGTTAAGGCGAAGGGCTAGAAAGCCATTGGGGACTCCCCGCGTCGGCTCGAATCCTGCCGACTACGGCGCCCTTCTCCTGTCGCTTCGGCCTGCCCAGAAAAAGGCGGAGTGCCGTTTCTCTCTTCCTGCTTCTTGTACAAACGCTAAATCGCTTGGACCTGCTGCCTTGGAAGTAATGTCTTTAACATCCACCAGTGACATTTCACAGCTGGAAGCACACAGCCACGCTTTTGGCATTGGCATGTCTTGCGCCCTACTTCCAGCCTTTGAAGACCTAATTATTCAAACTGAAAGAACCGGCTGAATGAGTGTTTGCAGTGCACCAGGAGGAGCAGGGACCATAGCATTGGAGGGGTGAGGATGGCGGAGATGGAAACGTTTTCATGCGCTCCTCTGGGAGGAATGAAAAGAAAAGACGAAACCGGAAACAGTAGTAGCCGCAAGAGGAAGTGTCTTCAAGCGCCAAGCAAGCGCTCCTCGTTAGTATAGTGGTGCGTATCCCCGCCTGTCACGTGGGAGACCAGGGATGGATTGCTTGACGGCGAGCCAGGTTGCTTTTCTCCCATCAGATTCCAACCGCTAATGCTAACGCAGTGTGTGGGAGCTTACATGCTTTTCCTTTCCCGTCTTTTTCGGACGACTATTCCAAAGGGGTAACCTGAAGGAATAGGGGCCTGAAGACACGAGGCATTCTTAAACCAGCACTGGGCTGCACGGCCTTCTGTTGTGATCAGGTTATATTCGAGTCAAAAAGCCAGAGCATCCGCTTCCATCCTATGGAGCACGAGCTAAATCGGAAGAGGCAGGGGATACACCTACGCCTATCGGCGCACGTTCCCCGCGGCAGGCTGCTTCACCCATTTGCACCCGACTGGAGACGGCACTGAGCAAGCTTTTTGTCAGGAGTGGGATTCGAACCCACGCCTCCAGGGGAGACTGCGACCTGAACGCAGCGCCTTAGACCGCTCGGCCATCCTGACGCTGGCCCCTAATTCCGGGGCGGTCTGATGAGCCACCGCGATCCCACTACGCTCCTCGAGTATCGCACTGTTATTAATACTACATTGTGACTCCAGCATTAAAATGTTTGGAAAATGTGTCGGCTTTTATAATCCAGTGTAGAGCAGCATGTGATGATTTGTGCTACAACACCAAGCGCTCAAAGTGACGTCTGCGTTTGTCGTTGAAACTTTCAACTCTTTCATCACTTATGTAGGAAATAAAAAGAGCCGTTGTGCGCCACGCGCAGAGCGGCCGTCAGCAGAGTGGCGCAGCGGAAGCGTGCTGGGCCCATAACCCAGAAGTCGATGGATCAAAACCATCCTCTGCTACGTGTGTCCTATGCATGATTCATAATCATGCCATTGGGTTAGCAAAGTGCCTTCAAATAGTCTGCATCTCCCTTTCTTTAAGTTCTGTCCTGAGTTTCTCTCTCGTGTGTGTTTGTGCAAGCTTGACACTTGCGGGACTCTTTAATCTTCACCAATACGGAGATGACCAAATGTGTCTTCGGTTGTTCTGAGGTCTTTGATAGTTTCTTCGAATGCTTCAACTGAACCTCGAAATCGAAGCAGTTATGTTTATATTGATTTCTCGCGTTAATCATTACGAACCAGGAACAGCCAGCACACTCGGTCGCATTAGTAATTATGTCACGTCTCTACTTAGCAGAGCATTCAAAGGCCCACTGGAAGTAGTAAAGCACTAAAACACTGCAAAACTGAACTCGGGAAAATCATACTGGGAGCTCTGAGCGATGTCTGCATCCAAGCCATCCAATACGGACTCTGAAACCTTGGAATATCAACACTATGATGCGCTACCTTTTACCTGGAGCAAAACGATGGAATTAGAAGAATGCTTACCGCAGGATACAACTGTGCCGCTGTTATTTGGAGCACGGTTTTCACTTGCATGAAAACTACAGCAGAACGTAGAAGGATGATCACTGAGAAGTCCACAATGCTGAGGAGATTGTAGGTCATACATTTCAATGATTACTGACATTTGCGCTGCTGGAGGTACAGTAATCAACAAAGAACAGGGTGTGCTACTCTCGAATCCGGTCAGCACATGATGAAAAGCCAGGAAGTATACCTTGTCAAATTGCCGTCAACAGGGACAAGTTAACCACCTGCGCCACCGGCGCCCGGCTAGCTCAGTCGGTAGAGCATGAGACTCTTAATCTCAGGGTCATGGGTTCGAGCCCCACGTTGGGCGGTGCCCGTCTCCTTATTAACAAAGTTTCCCGCTCATCCTTGAACCTCTTACACCTCGATGGTACCGAGCACTGCGTTTTAATGCACAGGTGTGATCAAACTGAGATGAAAAGGGCGTATCTAGCTCCTTGCCCGAGAGATAAATCAAAGGTTCCGCAGATAATCCCTTGGCTCCGGTCACCCGGACGCAGATAGGAGCTGCAGCCATCATAACTTGTATGAAAACTAAGAAGAGCTCCTGTCTATTTACAGTTTCATTTACTCTAGCGTTTCCTTAAACATTGCGTGTACGAAGGCTAAGAAATTGGAGAGCTATTCTAATACAATAACTATTAGGAATCTTTTCGCCATAACAGTTTCACTGTGATTTTGCAGGTAACACGTACGTTGGGAAAACATTTTGAACGCGATCAATAACCGCACTGGAAAAATGTGGGAAAGAAAGGGCGAAAAGCGACTCTTCAACATGTGGAAATATCTTCCTGAGCGGAGCCCTCTTCTCAAAGCTCAACACTCTGCAAGAGTCACTTCTCCCAACTTGCGCCCGCAGGTTTCCGTAGTGTGCCTGCAAAGAGCCATCCGCTTGAGACAGGCGCACCTCCCGATTTCATTGAACTAAGCTAGATGCACAATTTCTAATGCAGCCTTCATCACAATAGACAGTTCATTTCTCGAAAGCTTGTCATGTAAAAAAGGAAACAAAGAACGAAAACGTATAGCTGACAATCTTCTGAAGCTGCAGATTCAGCTTTGGGGAAATGGACATTTTATGTATGCAGATGCTTTTCAAGCGCTGGTTTTAGAACGTCGCTGTGCTTCCAGCATCCTTTTCAGCCTTCTAAACTGGCTACCGAGGTGGCGATCACTTTGTAAAGCGGTTGAGAGGCCGGAGCTGCTCAAACCGCTCTTGCCGTTTCCCATCAATCAAAAGCACTATGTTGTTTCTTTGTATGGAAAGCTTTTCAAGTCTGGCATCGACACGCACCTTTCCTGAAACGTCCAAAGGGTGAATGCTTCGCAAAGAAATCCAGTCTACCTTCAGGGGGCATGATGTTGAAATCGGAATGAGCCCTGGGTGGGCTTGAAGCAGCAGCTGTTCAGTTAACAGCTGCACAGAAACGCACCCCGCTTGCTTTGTATCATTCGCAAGTTTGTGGTTAAAGAGTAAAAAAGGCTGGAATTCTTCTGCCAGCCGGCAGGATTTCTTCTGCACTCACCCAGAAAAGCCAAGAATTGTATTTCATCTTTCGCAAGCTGTATTTTCCAGGAGGAGAATGAATACTTGCATTAAACTGAATCAAGCCGACAGAGACGCACAGCCGTTGTTTTTCTCCATGGGAAGTTTTTCGTTAAGGAAAAACACCGTTGTCATTTTCTTGCCAGCCGGCGGTATTTCTTGTGCAGCGATGAGCCCGATTTGTATTTCGTATTTCGCAAGTTGTGTGAATTTCTTGAAGTTGAAAGTGAATTCGCTCCAGAAAAGAAATGTCCAGTCGCATGAAAGCCGTGGCTGTTTGTTAAACCGCAGGACAGGACAGCTTGCGTTCTGTTTCTCATGGCGTTCGCAAAGGCGATTCCTGCCTTTAAAACTGCTGTGTCTGCGACTGAAAGTGGCGTGTGTCGCAGCTTCTAAAGTCTTGTTGACGCTCCTCGATGTTGCTTTCTCTCTGCCTAAGGAAGTTCGATTGTCGCGTCGGAACGGGGAGACCTAATCCTTCCAGCTTTAAGCCACCCTTCAGTCTTCTGAAGGGTGTCCGAGTGCTAGCATGTCATTTGGCTTTTTCGGGGGGGAAACGGAGAGCGACATTGAAAAAGGTTACCGCCGCCGCCTCGCCCTCCGTGTTAAATGATCGCAAGCCGGCGGCGGCGGCGCTCCCTGTAGTCGTGGCCGAGCGGTTAAGGCGAAGGGCTAGAAAGCCATTGGGGACTCCCCGCGTCGGCTCGAATCCTGCCGACTACGGCGCCCTTCTCCTGTCGCTTCGGCCTGCCCAGAAAAAGGCGGAGTGCCGTTTCTCTCTTCCTGCTTCTTGTACAAACGCTAAATCGCTTGGACCTGCTGCCTTGGAAGTAATGTCTTTAACATCCACCAGTGACATTTCACAGCTGGAAGCACACAGCCACGCTTTTGGCATTGGCATGTCTTGCGCCCTACTTCCAGCCTTTGAAGACCTAATTATTCAAACTGAAAGAACCGGCTGAATGAGTGTTTGCAGTGCACCAGGAGGAGCAGGGACCATAGCATTGGAGGGGTGAGGATGGCGGAGATGGAAACGTTTTCATGCGCTCCTCTGGGAGGAATGAAAAGAAAAGACGAAACCGGAAACAGTAGTAGCCCCAAGAGGAAGTGTCTTCAAGCGCCAAGCAAGCGCTCCTCGTTAGTATAGTGGTGCGTATCCCCGCCTGTCACGTGGGAGACCAGGGATGGATTGCTTGACGGCGAGCCAGGTTGCTTTTCTCCCATCAGATTCCAACCGCTAATGCTAACGCAGTGTGTGGGAGCTTACATGCTTTTCCTTTCCCGTCTTTTTCGGACGACTATTCCAAAGGGGTAACCTGAAGGAATAGGGGCCTGAAGACACGAGGCATTCTTAAACCAGCACTGGGCTGCACGGCCTTCTGTTGTGATCAGGTTATATTCGAGTGAAAAAGCCAGAGCATCCGCTTCCATCCTATGGAGCACGAGCTAAATCGGAAGAGGCAGGGGATACACCTACGCCTATCGGCGCACGTTCCCCGCGGCAGGCTGCTTCACCCATTTGCACCCGACTGGAGACGGCACTGAGCAAGCTTTTTGTCAGGAGTGGGATTCGAACCCACGCCTCCAGGGGAGACTGCGACCTGAACGCAGCGCCTTAGACCGCTCGGCCATCCTGACGCTGGCCCCTAATTCCGGGGCGGTCTGATGAGCCACCGCGATCCCACTACGCTCCTCGAGTATCGCACTGTTATTAATACTACATTGTGACTCCAGCATTAAAATGTTTGGAAAATGTGTCGGCTTTTATAATCCAGTGTAGAGCAGCATGTGATGATTTGTGCTACAACACCAAGCGCTCAAAGTGACGTCTGCGTTTGTCGTTGAAACTTTCAACTCTTTCATCACTTATGTAGGAAATAAAAAGAGCCGTTGTGCGCCACGCGCAGAGCGGCCGTCAGCAGAGTGGCGCAGCGGAAGCGTGCTGGGCCCATAACCCAGAGGTCGATAGATCAAAACCATCCTCTGCTACGTGTGTCCTATGCATGATTCATAATCATGCCATTGGGTTAGCAAAGTGCCTTCAAATAGTCTGCATCTCCCTTACTTTAAGTTCTGTCCTGAGTTTCTCTCTCGTGTGTGTTTGTGCAAGCTTGACACTTGCGGGACTCTTTAATCTTCACCAATACGGAGATGACCAAATGTGTCTTCGGTTGTTCTGAGGTCTTTGATAGTTTCTTCGAATGCTTCAACTGAACCTCGAAATCGAAGCAGTTATGTTTATATTGATTTCTCGCGTTAATCATTACGAACCAGGAACAGCCAGCACACTCGGTCGCATTAGTAATTATGTCACGTCTCTACTTAGCAGAGCATTCAAAGGCCCACTGGAAGTAGTAAAGCACTAAAACACTGCAAAACTGAACTCGGGAAAATCATACTGGGAGCTCTGAGCGATGTCTGCATCCAAGCCATCCAATACGGACTCTGAAACCTTGGAATATCAACACTATGATGCGCTACCTTTTACCTGGAGCAAAACGATGGAATTAGAAGAATGCTTACCGCAGGATACAACTGTGCCGCTGTTATTTGGAGCACGGTTTTCACTTGCATGAAAACTACAGCAGAACGTAGAAGGATGATCACTGAGAAGTCCACAATGCTGAGGAGATTGTAGGTCATACATTTCAATGATTACTGACATTTGCGCTGCTGGAGGTACAGTAATCAACAAAGAACAGGGTGTGCTACTCTCGAATCCGGTCAGCACATGATGAAAAGCCAGGAAGTATACCTTGTCAAATTGCCGTCAACAGGGACAAGTTAACCACCTGCGCCACCGGCGCCCGGCTAGCTCAGTCGGTAGAGCATGAGACTCTTAATCTCAGGGTCATGGGTTCGAGCCCCACGTTGGGCGGTGCCCGTCTCCTTATTAACAAAGTTTCCCGCTCATCCTTGAACCTCTTACACCTCGATGGTACCGAGCACTGCGTTTTAATGCACAGGTGTGATCAAACTGAGATGAAAAGGGCGTATCTAGCTCCTTGCCCGAGAGATAAATCAAAGGTTCCGCAGATAATCCCTTGGCTCCGGTCACCCGGACGCAGATAGGAGCTGCAGCCATCATAACTTGTATGAAAACTAAGAAGAGCTCCTGTCTATTTACAGTTTCATTTACTCTAGCGTTTCCTTAAACATTGCGTGTACGAAGGCTAAGAAATTGGAGAGCTATTCTAATACAATAACTATTAGGAATCTTTTCGCCATAACAGTTTCACTGTGATTTTGCAGGTAACACGTACGTTGGGAAAACATTTTGAACGCGATCAATAACCGCACTGGAAAAATGTGGGAAAGAAAGGGCGAAAAGCGACTCTTCAACATGTGGAAATATCTTCCTGAGCGGAGCCCTCTTCTCGAAGCTCAACACTCTGCAAGAGTCACTTCTCCCAACTTGCGCCCGCAGGTTTCCGTAGTGTGCCTGCAAAGAGCCATCCGCTTGAGACAGGCGCACCTCCCGATTTCATTGAACTAAGCTAGATGCACAATTTCTAATGCAGCCTTCATCACAATAGACAGTTCATTTCTCGAAAGCTTGTCATGTAAAAAAGGAAACAAAGAACGAAAACGTATAGCTGACAATCTTCTGAAGCTGCAGATTCAGCTTTGGGGAAATGGACATTTTATGTATGCAGATGCTTTTCAAGCGCTGGTTTTAGAACGTCGCTGTGCTTCCAGCATCCTTTTCAGCCTTCTAAACTGGCTACCGAGGTGGCGATCACTTTGTAAAGCGGTTGAGAGGCCGGAGCTGCTCAAACCGCTCTTGCCGTTTCCCATCAATCAAAAGCACTATGTTGTTTCTTTGTATGGAAAGCTTTTCAAGTCTGGCATCGACACGCACCTTTCCTGAAACGTCCAAAGGGTGAATGCTTCGCAAAGAAATCCAGTCTACCTTCAGGGGGCATGATGTTGAAATCGGAATGAGCCCTGGGTGGGCTTGAAGCAGCAGCTGTTCAGTTAACAGCTGCACAGAAACGCACCCCGCTTGCTTTGTATCATTCGCAAGTTTGTGGTTAAAGAGTAAAAAAGGCTGGAATTCTTCTGCCAGCCGGCAGGATTTCTTCTGCACTCACCCAGAAAAGCCAAGAATTGTATTTCATCTTTCGCAAGCTGTATTTTCCAGGAGGAGAATGAATACTTGCATTAAACTGAATCAAGCCGACAGAGACGCACAGCCGTTGTTTTTCTCCATGGGAAGTTTTTCGTTAAGGAAAAACACCGTTGTCATTTTCTTGCCAGCCGGCGGTATTTCTTGTGCAGCGATGAGCCCGATTTGTATTTCGTATTTCGCAAGTTGTGTGAATTTCTTGAAGTTGAAAGTGAATTCGCTCCAGAAAAGAAATGTCCAGTCGCATGAAAGCCGTGGCTGTTTGTTAAACCGCAGGACAGGACAGCTTGCGTTCTGTTTCTCATGGCGTTCGCAAAGGCGATTCCTGCCTTTAAAACTGCTGTGTCTGCGACTGAAAGTGGCGTGTGTCGCAGCTTCTAAAGTCTTGTTGACGCTCCTCGATGTTGCTTTCTCTCTGCCTAAGGAAGTTCGATTGTCGCGTCGGAAGGAGGAGACCTAATCCTTCCAGCTTTAAGCCACCCTTCAGTCTTCTGAAGGGTGTCCGAGTGCTAGCATGTCATTTGGCTTTTTTGGGGGGGAAACGGAGAGCGACATTGAAAAAGGTTACCGCCGCCGCCTCGCCCTCCGTGTTAAATGATCGCAAGCCGGCGGCGGCGGCGCTCCCTGTAGTCGTGGCCGAGCGGTTAAGGCGAAGGGCTAGAAAGCCATTGGGGACTCCCCGCGTCGGCTCGAATCCTGCCGACTACGGCGCCCTTCTCCTGTCGCTTCGGCCTGCCCAGAAAAAGGCGGAGTGCCGTTTCTCTCTTCCTGCTTCTTGTACAAACGCTAAATCGCTTGGACCTGCTGCCTTGGAAGTAATGTCTTTAACATCCACCAGTGACATTTCACAGCTGGAAGCACACAGCCACGCTTTTGGCATTGGCATGTCTTGCGCCCTACTTCCAGCCTTTGAAGACCTAATTATTCAAACTGAAAGAACCGGCTGAATGAGTGTTTGCAGTGCACCAGGAGGAGCAGGGACCATAGCATTGGAGGGGTGAGGATGGCGGAGATGGAAACGTTTTCATGCGCTCCTCTGGGAGGAATGAAAAGAAAAGACGAAACCGGAAACAGTAGTAGCCGCAAGAGGAAGTGTCTTCAAGCGCCAAGCAAGCGCTCCTCGTTAGTATAGTGGTGCGTATCCCCGCCTGTCACGTGGGAGACCAGGGATGGATTGCTTGACGGCGAGCCAGGTTGCTTTTCTCCCATCAGATTCCAACCGCTAATGCTAACGCAGTGTGTGGGAGCTTACATGCTTTTCCTTTCCCGTCTTTTTCGGACGACTATTCCAAAGGGGTAACCTGAAGGAATAGGGGCCTGAAGACACGAGGCATTCTTAAACCAGCACTGGGCTGCACGGCCTTCTGTTGTGATCAGGTTATATTCGAGTGAAAAAGCCAGAGCATCCGCTTCCATCCTATGGAGCACGAGCTAAATCGGAAGAGGCAGGGGATACACCTACGCCTATCGGCGCACGTTCCCCGCGGCAGGCTGCTTCACCCATTTGCACCCGACTGGAGACGGCACTGAGCAAGCTTTTTGTCAGGAGTGGGATTCGAACCCACGCCTCCAGGGGAGACTGCGACCTGAACGCAGCGCCTTAGACCGCTCGGCCATCCTGACGCTGGCCCCTAATTCCGGGGCGGTCTGATGAGCCACCGCGATCCCACTACGCTCCTCGAGTATCGCACTGTTATTAATACTACATTGTGACTCCAGCATTAAAATGTTTGGAAAATGTGTCGGCTTTTATAATCCAGTGTAGAGCAGCATGTGATGATTTGTGCTACAACACCAAGCGCTCAAAGTGACGTCTGCGTTTGTCGTTGAAACTTTCAACTCTTTCATCACTTATGTAGGAAATAAAAAGAGCCGTTGTGCGCCACGCGCAGAGCGGCCGTCAGCAGAGTGGCGCAGCGGAAGCGTGCTGGGCCCATAACCCAGAGGTCGATGGATCAAAACCATCCTCTGCTACGTGTGTCCTATGCATGATTCATAATCATGCCATTGGGTTAGCAAAGTGCCTTCAAATAGTCTGCATCTCCCTTTCTTTAAGTTCTGTCCTGAGTTTCTCTCTCGTGTGTGTTTGTGCAAGCTTGACACTTGCGGGACTCTTTAATCTTCACCAATACGGAGATGACCAAATGTGTCTTCGGTTGTTCTGAGGTCTTTGATAGTTTCTTCGAATGCTTCAACTGAACCTCGAAATCGAAGCAGTTATGTTTATATTGATTTCTCGCGTTAATCATTACGAACCAGGAACAGCCAGCACACTCGGTCGCATTAGTAATTATGTCACGTCTCTACTTAGCAGAGCATTCAAAGGCCCACTGGAAGTAGTAAAGCACTAAAACACTGCAAAACTGAACTCGGGAAAATCATACTGGGAGCTCTGAGCGATGTCTGCATCCAAGCCATCCAATACGGACTCTGAAACCTTGGAATATCAACACTATGATGCGCTACCTTTTACCTGGAGCAAAACGATGGAATTAGAAGAATGCTTACCGCAGGATACAACTGTGCCGCTGTTATTTGGAGCACGGTTTTCACTTGCATGAAAACTACAGCAGAACGTAGAAGGATGATCACTGAGAAGTCCACAATGCTGAGGAGATTGTAGGTCATACATTTCAATGATTACTGACATTTGCGCTGCTGGAGGTACAGTAATCAACAAAGAACAGGGTGTGCTACTCTCGAATCCGGTCAGCACATGATGAAAAGCCAGGAAGTATACCTTGTCAAATTGCCGTCAACAGGGACAAGTTAACCACCTGCGCCACCGGCGCCCGGCTAGCTCAGTCGGTAGAGCATGAGACTCTTAATCTCAGGGTCATGGGTTCGAGCCCCACGTTGGGCGGTGCCCGTCTCCTTATTAACAAAGTTTCCCGCTCATCCTTGAACCTCTTACACCTCGATGGTACCGAGCACTGCGTTTTAATGCACAGGTGTGATCAAACTGAGATGAAAAGGGCGTATCTAGCTCCTTGCCCGAGAGATAAATCAAAGGTTCCGCAGATAATCCCTTGGCTCCGGTCACCCGGACGCAGATAGGAGCTGCAGCCATCATAACTTGTATGAAAACTAAGAAGAGCTCCTGTCTATTTACAGTTTCATTTACTCTAGCGTTTCCTTAAACATTGCGTGTACGAAGGCTAAGAAATTGGAGAGCTATTCTAATACAATAACTATTAGGAATCTTTTCGCCATAACAGTTTCACTGTGATTTTGCAGGTAACACGTACGTTGGGAAAACATTTTGAACGCGATCAATAACCGCACTGGAAAAATGTGGGAAAGAAAGGGCGAAAAGCGACTCTTCAACATGTGGAAATATCTTCCTGAGCGGAGCCCTCTTCTCAAAGCTCAACACTCTGCAAGAGTCACTTCTCCCAACTTGCGCCCGCAGGTTTCCGTAGTGTGCCTGCAAAGAGCCATCCGCTTGAGACAGGCGCACCTCCCGATTTCATTGAACTAAGCTAGATGCACAATTTCTAATGCAGCCTTCATCACAATAGACAGTTCATTTCTCGAAAGCTTGTCATGTAAAAAAGGAAACAAAGAACGAAAACGTATAGCTGACAATCTTCTGAAGCTGCAGATTCAGCTTTGGGGAAATGGACATTTTATGTATGCAGATGCTTTTCAAGCGCTGGTTTTAGAACGTCGCTGTGCTTCCAGCATCCTTTTCAGCCTTCTAAACTGGCTACCGAGGTGCCGATCACATTGTAAAGCGGTTGAGAGGCCGGAGCTGCTCAAACCGCTCTTGCCGTTTCCCATCAATCAAAAGCACTATGTTGTTTCTTTGTATGGAAAGCTTTTCAAGTCTGGCATCGACACGCACCTTTCCTGAAACGTCCAAAAGGTGAATGCTTCGCAAAGAAATCCAGTCTACCTTCAGGGGGCATGATGTTGAAATCGGAATGAGCCCTGGGTGGGCTTGAAGCAGCAGCTGTTCAGTTAACAGCTGCACAGAAACGCACCCCGCTTGCTTTGTATCATTCGCAAGTTTGTGGTTAAAGAGTAAAAAAGGCTGGAATTCTTCTGCCAGCCGGCAGGATTTCTTCTGCACTCACCCAGAAAAGCCAAGAATTGTATTTCATCTTTCGCAAGCTGTATTTTCCAGGAGGAGAATGAATACTTGCATTAAACTGAATCAAGCCGACAGAGACGCACAGCCGTTGTTTTTCTCCATGGGAAGTTTTTCGTTAAGGAAAAACACCGTTGTCATTTTCTTGCCAGCCGGCGGTATTTCTTGTGCAGCGATGAGCCCGATTTGTATTTCGTATTTCGCAAGTTGTGTGAATTTCTTGAAGTTGAAAGTGAATTCGCTCCAGAAAAGAAATGTCCAGTCGCATGAAAGCCGTGGCTGTTTGTTAAACCGCAGGACAGGACAGCTTGCGTTCTGTTTCTCATGGCGTTCGCAAAGGCGATTCCTGCCTTTAAAACTGCTGTGTCTGCGACTGAAAGTGGCGTGTGTCGCAGCTTCTAAAGTCTTGTTGACGCTCCTCGATGTTGCTTTCTCTCTGCCTAAGGAAGTTCGATTGTCGCGTCGGAAGGAGGAGACCTAATCCTTCCAGCTTTAAGCCACCCTTCAGTCTTCTGAAGGGTGTCCGAGTGCTAGCATGTCATTTGGCTTTTTTGGGGGGGAAACGGAGAGCGACATTGAAAAAGGTTACCGCCGCCGCCTCGCCCTCCGTGTTAAATGATCGCAAGCCGGCGGCGGCGGCGCTCCCTGTAGTCGTGGCCGAGCGGTTAAGGCGAAGGGCTAGAAAGCCATTGGGGACTCCCCGCGTCGGCTCGAATCCTGCCGACTACGGCGCCCTTCTCCTGTCGCTTCGGCCTGCCCAGAAAAAGGCGGAGTGCCGTTTCTCTCTTCCTGCTTCTTGTACAAACGCTAAATCGCTTGGACCTGCTGCCTTGGAAGTAATGTCTTTAACATCCACCAGTGACATTTCACAGCTGGAAGCACACAGCCACGCTTTTGGCATTGGCATGTCTTGCGCCCTACTTCCAGCCTTTGAAGACCTAATTATTCAAACTGAAAGAACCGGCTGAATGAGTGTTTGCAGTGCACCAGGAGGAGCAGGGACCATAGCATTGGAGGGGTGAGGATGGCGGAGATGGAAACGTTTTCATGCGCTCCTCTGGGAGGAATGAAAAGAAAAGACGAAACCGGAAACAGTAGTAGCCGCAAGAGGAAGTGTCTTCAAGCGCCAAGCAAGCGCTCCTCGTTAGTATAGTGGTGCGTATCCCCGCCTGTCACGTGGGAGACCAGGGATGGATTGCTTGACGGCGAGCCAGGTTGCTTTTCTCCCATCAGATTCCAACCGCTAATGCTAACGCAGTGTGTGGGAGCTTACATGCTTTTCCTTTCCCGTCTTTTTCGGACGACTATTCCAAAGGGGTAACCTGAAGGAATAGGGGCCTGAAGACACGAGGCATTCTTAAACCAGCACTGGGCTGCACGGCCTTCTGTTGTGATCAGGTTATATTCGAGTGAAAAAGCCAGAGCATCCGCTTCCATCCTATGGAGCACGAGCTAAATCGGAAGAGGCAGGGGATACACCTACGCCTATCGGCGCACGTTCCCCGCGGCAGGCTGCTTCACCCATTTGCACCCGACTGGAGACGGCACTGAGCAAGCTTTTTGTCAGGAGTGGGATTCGAACCCACGCCTCCAGGGGAGACTGCGACCTGAACGCAGCGCCTTAGACCGCTCGGCCATCCTGACGCTGGCCCCTAATTCCGGGGCGGTCTGATGAGCCACCGCGATCCCACTACGCTCCTCGAGTATCGCACTGTTATTAATACTACATTGTGACTCCAGCATTAAAATGTTTGGAAAATGTGTCGGCTTTTATAATCCAGTGTAGAGCAGCATGTGATGATTTGTGCTACAACACCAAGCGCTCAAAGTGACGTCTGCGTTTGTCGTTGAAACTTTCAACTCTTTCATCACTTATGTAGGAAATAAAAAGAGCCGTTGTGCGCCACGCGCAGAGCGGCCGTCAGCAGAGTGGCGCAGCGGAAGCGTGCTGGGCCCATAACCCAGAGGTCGATGGATCAAAACCATCCTCTGCTACGTGTGTCCTATGCATGATTCATAATCATGCCATTGGGTTAGCAAAGTGCCTTCAAATAGTCTGCATCTCCCTTTCTTTAAGTTCTGTCCTGAGTTTCTCTCTCGTGTGTGTTTGTGCAAGCTTGACACTTGCGGGACTCTTTAATCTTCACCAATACGGAGATGACCAAATGTGTCTTCGGTTGTTCTGAGGTCTTTGATAGTTTCTTCGAATGCTTCAACTGAACCTCGAAATCGAAGCAGTTATGTTTATATTGATTTCTCGCGTTAATCATTACGAACCAGGAACAGCCAGCACACTCGGTCGCATTAGTAATTATGTCACGTCTCTACTTAGCAGAGCATTCAAAGGCCCACTGGAAGTAGTAAAGCACTAAAACACTGCAAAACTGAACTCGGGAAAATCATACTGGGAGCTCTGAGCGATGTCTGCATCCAAGCCATCCAATACGGACTCTGAAACCTTGGAATATCAACACTATGATGCGCTACCTTTTACCTGGAGCAAAACGATGGAATTAGAAGAATGCTTACCGCAGGATACAACTGTGCCGCTGTTATTTGGAGCACGGTTTTCACTTGCATGAAAACTACAGCAGAACGTAGAAGGATGATCACTGAGAAGTCCACAATGCTGAGGAGATTGTAGGTCATACATTTCAATGATTACTGACATTTGCGCTGCTGGAGGTACAGTAATCAACAAAGAACAGGGTGTGCTACTCTCGAATCCGGTCAGCACATGATGAAAAGCCAGGAAGTATACCTTGTCAAATTGCCGTCAACAGGGACAAGTTAACCACCTGCGCCACCGGCGCCCGGCTAGCTCAGTCGGTAGAGCATGAGACTCTTAATCTCAGGGTCATGGGTTCGAGCCCCACGTTGGGCGGTGCCCGTCTCCTTATTAACAAAGTTTCCCGCTCATCCTTGAACCTCTTACACCTCGATGGTACCGAGCACTGCGTTTTAATGCACAGGTGTGATCAAACTGAGATGAAAAGGGCGTATCTAGCTCCTTGCCCGAGAGATAAATCAAAGGTTCCGCAGATAATCCCTTGGCTCCGGTCACCCGGACGCAGATAGGAGCTGCAGCCATCATAACTTGTATGAAAACTAAGAAGAGCTCCTGTCTATTTACAGTTTCATTTACTCTAGCGTTTCCTTAAACATTGCGTGTACGAAGGCTAAGAAATTGGAGAGCTATTCTAATACAATAACTATTAGGAATCTTTTCGCCATAACAGTTTCACTGTGATTTTGCAGGTAACACGTACGTTGGGAAAACATTTTGAACGCGATCAATAACCGCACTGGAAAAATGTGGGAAAGAAAGGGCGAAAAGCGACTCTTCAACATGTGGAAATATCTTCCTGAGCGGAGCCCTCTTCTCAAAGCTCAACACTCTGCAAGAGTCACTTCTCCCAACTTGCGCCCGCAGGTTTCCGTAGTGTGCCTGCAAAGAGCCATCCGCTTGAGACAGGCGCACCTCCCGATTTCATTGAACTAAGCTAGATGCACAATTTCTAATGCAGCCTTCATCACAATAGACAGTTCATTTCTCGAAAGCTTGTCATGTAAAAAAGGAAACAAAGAACGAAAACGTATAGCTGACAATCTTCTGAAGCTGCAGATTCAGCTTTGGGGAAATGGACATTTTATGTATGCAGATGCTTTTCAAGCGCTGGTTTTAGAACGTCGCTGTGCTTCCAGCATCCTTTTCAGCCTTCTAAACTGGCTACCGAGGTGGCGATCACTTTGTAAAGCGGTTGAGAGGCCGGAGCTGCTCAAACCGCTCTTGCCGTTTCCCATCAATCAAAAGCACTATGTTGTTTCTTTGTATGGAAAGCTTTTCAAGTCTGGCATCGACACGCACCTTTCCTGAAACGTCCAAAGGGTGAATGCTTCGCAAAGAAATCCAGTCTACCTTCAGGGGGCATGATGTTGAAATCGGAATGAGCCCTGGGTGGGCTTGAAGCAGCAGCTGTTCAGTTAACAGCTGCACAGAAACGCACCCCGCTTGCTTTGTATCATTCGCAAGTTTGTGGTTAAAGAGTAAAAAAGGCTGGAATTCTTCTGCCAGCCGGCAGGATTTCTTCTGCACTCACCCAGAAAAGCCAAGAATTGTATTTCATCTTTCGCAAGCTGTATTTTCCAGGAGGAGAATGAATACTTGCATTAAACTGAATCAAGCCGACAGAGACGCACAGCCGTTGTTTTTCTCCATGGGAAGTTTTTCGTTAAGGAAAAACACCGTTGTCATTTTCTTGCCAGCCGGCGGTATTTCTTGTGCAGCGATGAGCCCGATTTGTATTTCGTATTTCGCAAGTTGTGTGAATTTCTTGAAGTTGAAAGTGAATTCGCTCCAGAAAAGAAATGTCCAGTCGCATGAAAGCCGTGGCTGTTTGTTAAACCGCAGGACAGGACAGCTTGCGTTCTGTTTCTCATGGCGTTCGCAAAGGCGATTCCTGCCTTTAAAACTGCTGTGTCTGCGACTGAAAGTGGCGTGTGTCGCAGCTTCTAAAGTCTTGTTGACGCTCCTCGATGTTGCTTTCTCTCTGCCTAAGGAAGTTCGATTGTCGCGTCGGAAGGAGGAGACCTAATCCTTCCAGCTTTAAGCCACCCTTCAGTCTTCTGAAGGGTGTCCGAGTGCTAGCATGTCATTTGGCTTTTTTGGGGGGGAAACGGAGAGCGACATTGAAAAAGGTTACCGCCGCCGCCTCGCCCTCCGTGTTTAATGATCGCAAGCCGGCGGCGGCGGCGCTCCCTGTAGTCGTGGCCGAGCGGTTAAGGCGAAGGGCTAGAAAGCCATTGGGGACTCCCCGCGTCGGCTCGAATCCTGCCGACTACGGCGCCCTTCTCCTGTCGCTTCGGCCTGCCCAGAAAAAGGCGGAGTGCCGTTTCTCTCTTCCTGCTTCTTGTACAAACGCTAAATCGCTTGGACCTGCTGCCTTGGAAGTAATGTCTTTAACATCCACCAGTGACATTTCACAGCTGGAAGCACACAGCCACGCTTTTGGCATTGGCATGTCTTGCGCCCTACTTCCAGCCTTTGAAGACCTAATTATTCAAACTGAAAGAACCGGCTGAATGAGTGTTTGCAGTGCACCAGGAGGAGCAGGGACCATAGCATTGGAGGGGTGAGGATGGCGGAGATGGAAACGTTTTCATGCGCTCCTCTGGGAGGAATGAAAAGAAAAGACGAAACCGGAAACAGTAGTAGCCGCAAGAGGAAGTGTCTTCAAGCGCCAAGCAAGCGCTCCTCGTTAGTATAGTGGTGCGTATCCCCGCCTGTCACGTGGGAGACCAGGGATGGATTGCTTGACGGCGAGCCAGGTTGCTTTTCTCCCATCAGATTCCAACCGCTAATGCTAACGCAGTGTGTGGGAGCTTACATGCTTTTCCTTTCCCGTCTTTTTCGGACGACTATTCCAAAGGGGTAACCTGAAGGAATAGGGGCCTGAAGACACGAGGCATTCTTAAACCAGCACTGGGCTGCACGGCCTTCTGTTGTGATCAGGTTATATTCGAGTGAAAAAGCCAGAGCATCCGCTTCCATCCTATGGAGCACGAGCTAAATCGGAAGAGGCAGGGGATACACCTACGCCTATCGGCGCACGTTCCCTGCGTCAGGCTGCTTCACCCATTTGCACCCGACTGGAGACGGCACTGAGCAAGCTTTTTGTCAGGAGTGGGATTCGAACCCACGCCTCCAGGGGAGACTGCAACCTGAACGCAGCGCCTTAGACCGCTCGGCCATCCTGACGCTGGCCCCTAATCCCGGGGC
The DNA here is from genome assembly GCF_040954835.1 of Lepisosteus oculatus. Taxonomy (NCBI): domain Eukaryota; kingdom Metazoa; phylum Chordata; class Actinopteri; order Semionotiformes; family Lepisosteidae; genus Lepisosteus; species Lepisosteus oculatus. Next base: position 726,797 of record NW_027167923.1, on the reverse strand, counting down.
GGTCTGATGAGCCACCGCGATCCCACTACGCTCCTCGAGTATCGCACTGTTATTAATACTACATTGTGACTCCAGCATTAAAATGTTTGGAAAATGTGTCGGCTTTTATAATCCAGTGTAGAGCAGCATGTGATGATTTGTGCTACAACACCAAGCGCTCAAAGTGACGTCTGCGTTTGTCGTTGAAACTTTCAACTCTTTCATCACTTATGTAGGAAATAAAAAGAGCAGTTGTGCGCCACGCGCAGAGCGGCCGTCAGCAGAGTGGCGCAGCGGAAGCGTGCTGGGCCCATAACCCAGAGGTCGATGGATCGAAACCATCCTCTGCTACGTGTGTCCTATGCATGATTCATAATCATGCCATTGGGTTAGCAAAGTGCCTTCAAATAGTCTGCATCTCCCTTTCTTTAAGTTCTGTCCTGAGTTTCTCTCTCGTGTGTGTTTGTGCAAGCTTGACACTTGCGGGACTCTTTAATCTTCACCAATACGGAGATGACCAAATGTGTCTTCGGTTGTTCTGAGGTCTTTGATAGTTTCTTCGAATGCTTCAACTGAACCTCGAAATCGAAGCAGTTATGTTTATATTGATTTCTCGCGTTAATCATTACGAACCAGGAACAGCCAGCACACTCGGTCGCATTAGTAATTATGTCACGTCTCTACTTAGCAGAGCATTCAAAGGCCCACTGGAAGTAGTAAAGCACTAAAACACTGCAAAACTGAACTCGGGAAAATCATACTGGGAGCTCTGAGCGATGTCTGCATCCAAGCCATCCAATACGGACTCTGAAACCTTGGAATATCAACACTATGATGCGCTACCTTTTACCTGGAGCAAAACGATGGAATTAGAAGAATGCTTACCGCAGGATACAACTGTGCCGCTGTTATTTGGAGCACGGTTTTCACTTGCATGAAAACTACAGCAGAACGTTGAAGGATGATCACTGAGAAGTCCACAATGCTGAGGAGATTGTAGGTCGTACATTTCAATGATTACTGACATTTGCGCTGCTGGAGGTACAGTAATCAACAAAGAACAGGGTGTGCTACTCTCGAATCCGGTCAGCACATGATGAAAAGCCAGGAAGTATACCTTGTCAAATTGCCGTCAACAGGGACAAGTTAACCACCTGCGCCACCGGCGCCCGGCTAGCTCAGTCGGTAGAGCATGAGACTCTTAATCTCAGGGTCGTGGGTTCGAGCCCCACGTTGGGCGGTGCCCGTCTCCTTATTAACAAAGTTTCCCGCTCATCCTTGAACCTCTTACACCTCGATGGTACCGAGCACTGCGTTTTAATGCACAGGTGTGATCAAACTGAGATGAAAAGGGCGTATCTAGCTCCTTGCCCGAGAGATAAATCAAAGGTTCCGCAGATAATCCCTTGGCTCCGGTCACCCGGACGCAGATAGGAGCTGCAGCCATCATAACTTGTATGAAAACTAAGAAGAGCTCCTGTCTATTTACAGTTTCATTTACTCTAGCGTTTCCTTAAACATTGCGTGTACGAAGGCTAAGAAATTGGAGAGCTATTCTAATACAATAACTATTAGGAATCTTTTCGCCATAACAGTTTCACTGTGATTTTGCAGGTAACACGTACGTTGGGAAAACATTTTGAACGCGATCAATAACCGCACTGGAAAAATGTGGGAAAGAAAGGGCGAAAAGCGACTCTTCAACATGTGGAAATATCTTCCTGAGCGGAGCCCTCTTCTCGAAGCTCAACACTCTGCAAGAGTCACTTCTCCCAACTTGCGCCCGCAGGTTTCCGTAGTGTGCCTGCAAAGAGCCATCCGCTTGAGACAGGCGCACCTCCCGATTTCATTGAACTAAGCTAGATGCACAATTTCTAATGCAGCCTTCATCACAATAGACAGTTCATTTCTCGAAAGCTTGTCATGTAAAAAAAGGAAACAAAGAACGAAAACGTATAGCTGACAATCTTCTGAAGCTGCAGATTCAGCTTTGGGGAAATGGACATTTTATGTATGCAGATGCTTTTCAAGCGCTGGTTTTAGAACGTCGCTGTGCTTCCAGCATCCTTTTCAGCCTTCTAAACTGGCTACCGAGGTGGCGATCACTTTGTAAAGCGGTTGAGAGGCCGGAGCTGCTCAAACCGCTCTTGCCGTTTCCCATCAATCAAAAGCACTATGTTGTTTCTTTGTATGGAAAGCTTTTCAAGTCTGGCATCGACACGCACCTTTCCTGAAACGTCCAAAGGGTGAATGCTTCGCAAAGAAATCCAGTCTACCTTCAGGGGGCATGATGTTGAAATCGGAATGAGCCCTGGGTGGGCTTGAAGCAGCAGCTGTTCAGTTAACAGCTGCACAGAAACGCACCCCGCTTGCTTTGTATCATTCGCAAGTTTGTGGTTAAAGAGTAAAAAAGGCTGGAATTCTTCTGCCAGCCGGCAGGATTTCTTCTGCACTCACCCAGAAAAGCCAAGAATTGTATTTCATCTTTCGCAAGCTGTATTTTCCAGGAGGAGAATGAATACTTGCATTAAACTGAATCAAGCCGACAGAGACGCACAGCCGTTGTTTTTCTCCATGGGAAGTTTTTCGTTAAGGAAAAACACCGTTGTCATTTTCTTGCCAGCCGGCGGTATTTCTTGTGCAGCGATGAGCCCGATTTGTATTTCGTATTTCGCAAGTTGTGTGAATTTCTTGAAGTTGAAAGTGAATTCGCTCCAGAAAAGAAATGTCCAGTCGCATGAAAGCCGTGGCTGTTTGTTAAACCGCAGGACAGGACAGCTTGCGTTCTGTTTCTCATGGCGTTCGCAAAGGCGATTCCTGCCTTTAAAACTGCTGTGTCTGCGACTGAAAGTGGCGTGTGTCGCAGCTTCTAAAGTCTTGTTGACGCTCCTCGATGTTGCTTTCTCTCTGCCTAAGGAAGTTCGATTGTCGCGTCGGAAGGAGGAGACCTAATCCTTCCAGCTTTAAGCCACCCTTCAGTCTTCTGAAGGGTGTCCGAGTGCTAGCATGTCATTTGGCTTTTTTGGGGGGGAAACGGAGAGCGACATTGAAAAAGGTTACCGCCGCCGCCTCGCCCTCCGTGTTAAATGATCGCAAGCCGGCGGCGGCGGCGCTCCCTGTAGTCGTGGCCGAGCGGTTAAGGCGAAGGGCTAGAAAGCCATTGGGGACTCCCCGCGTCGGCTCGAATCCTGCCGACTACGGCGCCCTTCTCCTGTCGCTTCGGCCTGCCCAGAAAAAGGCGGAGTGCCGTTTCTCTCTTCCTGCTTCTTGTACAAACGCTAAATCGCTTGGACCTGCTGCCTTGGAAGTAATGTCTTTAACATCCACCAGTGACATTTCACAGCTGGAAGCACACAGCCACGCTTTTGGCATTGGCATGTCTTGCGCCCTACTTCCAGCCTTTGAAGACCTAATTATTCAAACTGAAAGAACCGGCTGAATGAGTGTTTGCAGTGCACCAGGAGGAGCAGGGACCATAGCATTGGAGGGGTGAGGATGGCGGAGATGGAAACGTTTTCATGCGCTCCTCTGGGAGGAATGAAAAGAAAAGACGAAACCGGAAACAGTAGTAGCCGCAAGAGGAAGTGTCTTCAAGCGCCAAGCAAGCGCTCCTCGTTAGTATAGTGGTGCGTATCCCCGCCTGTCACGTGGGAGACCAGGGATGGATTGCTTGACGGCGAGCCAGGTTGCTTTTCTCCCATCAGATTCCAACCGCTAATGCTAACGCAGTGTGTGGGAGCTTACATGCTTTTCCTTTCCCGTCTTTTTCGGACGACTATTCCAAAGGGGTAACCTGAAGGAATAGGGGCCTGAAGACACGAGGCATTCTTAAACCAGCACTGGGCTGCACGGCCTTCTGTTGTGATCAGGTTATATTCGAGTGAAAAAGCCAGAGCATCCGCTTCCATCCTATGGAGCACGAGCTAAATCGGAAGAGGCAGGGGATACACCTACGCCTATCGGCGCACGTTCCCCGCGGCAGGCTGCTTCACCCATTTGCACCCGACTGGAGACGGCACTGAGCAAGCTTTTTGTCAGGAGTGGGATTCGAACCCACGCCTCCAGGGGAGACTGCGACCTGAACGCAGCGCCTTAGACCGCTCGGCCATCCTGACGCTGGCCCCTAATTCCGGGGCGGTCTGATGAGCCACCGCGATCCCACTACGCTCCTCGAGTATCGCACTGTTATTAATACTACATTGTGACTCCAGCATTAAAATGTTTGGAAAATGTGTCGGCTTTTATAATCCAGTGTAGAGCAGCATGTGATGATTTGTGCTACAACACCAAGCGCTCAAAGTGACGTCTGCGTTTGTCGTTGAAACTTTCAACTCTTTCATCACTTATGTAGGAAATAAAAAGAGCCGTTGTGCGCCACGCGCAGAGCGGCCGTCAGCAGAGTGGCGCAGCGGAAGCGTGCTGGGCCCATAACCCAGAGGTCGATGGATCAAAACCATCCTCTGCTACGTGTGTCCTATGCATGATTCATAATCATGCCATTGGGTTAGCAAAGTGCCTTCAAATAGTCTGCATCTCCCTTTCTTTAAGTTCTGTCCTGAGTTTCTCTCTCGTGTGTGTTTGTGCAAGCTTGACACTTGCGGGACTCTTTAATCTTCACCAATACGGAGATGACCAAATGTGTCTTCGGTTGTTCTGAGGTCTTTGATAGTTTCTTCGAATGCTTCAACTGAACCTCGAAATCGAAGCAGTTATGTTTATATTGATTTCTCGCGTTAATCATTACGAACCAGGAACAGCCAGCACACTCGGTCGCATTAGTAATTATGTCACGTCTCTACTTAGCAGAGCATTCAAAGGCCCACTGGAAGTAGTAAAGCACTAAAACACTGCAAAACTGAACTCGGGAAAATCATACTGGGAGCTCTGAGCGATGTCTGCATCCAAGCCATCCAATACGGACTCTGAAACCTTGGAATATCAACACTATGATGCGCTACCTTTTACCTGGAGCAAAACGATGGAATTAGAAGAATGCTTACCGCAGGATACAACTGTGCCGCTGTTATTTGGAGCACGGTTTTCACTTGCATGAAAACTACAGCAGAACGTAGAAGGATGATCACTGAGAAGTCCACAATGCTGAGGAGATTGTAGGTCATACATTTCAATGATTACTGACATTTGCGCTGCTGGAGGTACAGTAATCAACAAAGAACAGGGTGTGCTACTCTCGAATCCGGTCAGCACATGATGAAAAGCCAGGAAGTATACCTTGTCAAATTGCCGTCAACAGGGACAAGTTAACCACCTGCGCCACCGGCGCCCGGCTAGCTCAGTCGGTAGAGCATGAGACTCTTAATCTCAGGGTCATGGGTTCGAGCCCCACGTTGGGCGGTGCCCGTCTCCTTATTAACAAAGTTTCCCGCTCATCCTTGAACCTCTTACACCTCGATGGTACCGAGCACTGCGTTTTAATGCACAGGTGTGATCAAACTGAGATGAAAAGGGCGTATCTAGCTCCTTGCCCGAGAGATAAATCAAAGGTTCCGCAGATAATCCCTTGGCTCCGGTCACCCGGACGCAGATAGGAGCTGCAGCCATCATAACTTGTATGAAAACTAAGAAGAGCTCCTGTCTATTTACAGTTTCATTTACTCTAGCGTTTCCTTAAACATTGCGTGTACGAAGGCTAAGAAATTGGAGAGCTATTCTAATACAATAACTATTAGGAATCTTTTCGCCATAACAGTTTCACTGTGATTTTGCAGGTAACACGTACGTTGGGAAAACATTTTGAACGCGATCAATAACCGCACTGGAAAAATGTGGGAAAGAAAGGGCGAAAAGCGACTCTTCAACATGTGGAAATATCTTCCTGAGCGGAGCCCTCTTCTCAAAGCTCAACACTCTGCAAGAGTCACTTCTCCCAACTTGCGCCCGCAGGTTTCCGTAGTGTGCCTGCAAAGAGCCATCCGCTTGAGACAGGCGCACCTCCCGATTTCATTGAACTAAGCTAGATGCACAATTTCTAATGCAGCCTTCATCACAATAGACAGTTCATTTCTCGAAAGCTTGTCATGTAAAAAAGGAAACAAAGAACGAAAACGTATAGCTGACAATCTTCTGAAGCTGCAGATTCAGCTTTGGGGAAATGGACATTTTATGTATGCAGATGCTTTTCAAGCGCTGGTTTTAGAACGTCGCTGTGCTTCCAGCATCCTTTTCAGCCTTCTAAACTGGCTACCGAGGTGCCGATCACATTGTAAAGCGGTTGAGAGGCCGGAGCTGCTCAAACCGCTCTTGCCGTTTCCCATCAATCAAAAGCACTATGTTGTTTCTTTGTATGGAAAGCTTTTCAAGTCTGGCATCGACACGCACCTTTCCTGAAACGTCCAAAAGGTGAATGCTTCGCAAAGAAATCCAGTCTACCTTCAGGGGGCATGATGTTGAAATCGGAATGAGCCCTGGGTGGGCTTGAAGCAGCAGCTGTTCAGTTAACAGCTGCACAGAAACGCACCCCGCTTGCTTTGTATCATTCGCAAGTTTGTGGTTAAAGAGTAAAAAAGGCTGGAATTCTTCTGCCAGCCGGCAGGATTTCTTCTGCACTCACCCAGAAAAGCCAAGAATTGTATTTCATCTTTCGCAAGCTGTATTTTCCAGGAGGAGAATGAATACTTGCATTAAACTGAATCAAGCCGACAGAGACGCACAGCCGTTGTTTTTCTCCATGGGAAGTTTTTCGTTAAGGAAAAACACCGTTGTCATTTTCTTGCCAGCCGGCGGTATTTCTTGTGCAGCGATGAGCCCGATTTGTATTTCGTATTTCGCAAGTTGTGTGAATTTCTTGAAGTTGAAAGTGAATTCGCTCCAGAAAAGAAATGTCCAGTCGCATGAAAGCCGTGGCTGTTTGTTAAACCGCAGGACAGGACAGCTTGCGTTCTGTTTCTCATGGCGTTCGCAAAGGCGATTCCTGCCTTTAAAACTGCTGTGTCTGCGACTGAAAGTGGCGTGTGTCGCAGCTTCTAAAGTCTTGTTGACGCTCCTCGATGTTGCTTTCTCTCTGCCTAAGGAAGTTCGATTGTCGCGTCGGAAGGAGGAGACCTAATCCTTCCAGCTTTAAGCCACCCTTCAGTCTTCTGAAGGGTGTCCGAGTGCTAGCATGTCATTTGGCTTTTTTGGGGGGGAAACGGAGAGCGACATTGAAAAAGGTTACCGCCGCCGCCTCGCCCTCCGTGTTAAATGATCGCAAGCCGGCGGCGGCGGCGCTCCCTGTAGTCGTGGCCGAGCGGTTAAGGCGAAGGGCTAGAAAGCCATTGGGGACTCCCCGCGTCGGCTCGAATCCTGCCGACTACGGCGCCCTTCTCCTGTCGCTTCGGCCTGCCCAGAAAAAGGCGGAGTGCCGTTTCTCTCTTCCTGCTTCTTGTACAAACGCTAAATCGCTTGGACCTGCTGCCTTGGAAGTAATGTCTTTAACATCCACCAGTGACATTTCACAGCTGGAAGCACACAGCCACGCTTTTGGCATTGGCATGTCTTGCGCCCTACTTCCAGCCTTTGAAGACCTAATTATTCAAACTGAAAGAACCGGCTGAATGAGTGTTTGCAGTGCACCAGGAGGAGCAGGGACCATAGCATTGGAGGGGTGAGGATGGCGGAGATGGAAACGTTTTCATGCGCTCCTCTGGGAGGAATGAAAAGAAAAGACGAAACCGGAAACAGTAGTAGCCGCAAGAGGAAGTGTCTTCAAGCGCCAAGCAAGCGCTCCTCGTTAGTATAGTGGTGCGTATCCCCGCCTGTCACGTGGGAGACCAGGGATGGATTGCTTGACGGCGAGCCAGGTTGCTTTTCTCCCATCAGATTCCAACCGCTAATGCTAACGCAGTGTGTGGGAGCTTACATGCTTTTCCTTTCCCGTCTTTTTCGGACGACTATTCCAAAGGGGTAACCTGAAGGAATAGGGGCCTGAAGACACGAGGCATTCTTAAACCAGCACTGGGCTGCACGGCCTTCTGTTGTGATCAGGTTATATTCGAGTGAAAAAGCCAGAGCATCCGCTTCCATCCTATGGAGCACGAGCTAAATCGGAAGAGGCAGGGGATACACCTACGCCTATCGGCGCACGTTCCCCGCGGCAGGCTGCTTCACCCATTTGCACCCGACTGGAGACGGCACTGAGCAAGCTTTTTGTCAGGAGTGGGATTCGAACCCACGCCTCCAGGGGAGACTGCGACCTGAACGCAGCGCCTTAGACCGCTCGGCCATCCTGACGCTGGCCCCTAATTCCGGGGCGGTCTGATGAGCCACCGCGATCCCACTACGCTCCTCGAGTATCGCACTGTTATTAATACTACATTGTGACTCCAGCATTAAAATGTTTGGAAAATGTGTCGGCTTTTATAATCCAGTGTAGAGCAGCATGTGATGATTTGTGCTACAACACCAAGCGCTCAAAGTGACGTCTGCGTTTGTCGTTGAAACTTTCAACTCTTTCATCACTTATGTAGGAAATAAAAAGAGCCGTTGTGCGCCACGCGCAGAGCGGCCGTCAGCAGAGTGGCGCAGCGGAAGCGTGCTGGGCCCATAACCCAGAGGTCGATGGATCAAAACCATCCTCTGCTACGTGTGTCCTATGCATGATTCATAATCATGCCATTGGGTTAGCAAAGTGCCTTCAAATAGTCTGCATCTCCCTTTCTTTAAGTTCTGTCCTGAGTTTCTCTCTCGTGTGTGTTTGTGCAAGCTTGACACTTGCGGGACTCTTTAATCTTCACCAATACGGAGATGACCAAATGTGTCTTCGGTTGTTCTGAGGTCTTTGATAGTTTCTTCGAATGCTTCAACTGAACCTCGAAATCGAAGCAGTTATGTTTATATTGATTTCTCGCGTTAATCATTACGAACCAGGAACAGCCAGCACACTCGGTCGCATTAGTAATTATGTCACGTCTCTACTTAGCAGAGCATTCAAAGGCCCACTGGAAGTAGTAAAGCACTAAAACACTGCAAAACTGAACTCGGGAAAATCATACTGGGAGCTCTGAGCGATGTCTGCATCCAAGCCATCCAATACGGACTCTGAAACCTTGGAATATCAACACTATGATGCGCTACCTTTTACCTGGAGCAAAACGATGGAATTAGAAGAATGCTTACCGCAGGATACAACTGTGCCGCTGTTATTTGGAGCACGGTTTTCACTTGCATGAAAACTACAGCAGAACGTAGAAGGATGATCACTGAGAAGTCCACAATGCTGAGGAGATTGTAGGTCATACATTTCAATGATTACTGACATTTGCGCTGCTGGAGGTACAGTAATCAACAAAGAACAGGGTGTGCTACTCTCGAATCCGGTCAGCACATGATGAAAAGCCAGGAAGTATACCTTGTCAAATTGCCGTCAACAGGGACAAGTTAACCACCTGCGCCACCGGCGCCCGGCTAGCTCAGTCGGTAGAGCATGAGACTCTTAATCTCAGGGTCATGGGTTCGAGCCCCACGTTGGGCGGTGCCCGTCTCCTTATTAACAAAGTTTCCCGCTCATCCTTGAACCTCTTACACCTCGATGGTACCGAGCACTGCGTTTTAATGCACAGGTGTGATCAAACTGAGATGAAAAGGGCGTATCTAGCTCCTTGCCCGAGAGATAAATCAAAGGTTCCGCAGATAATCCCTTGGCTCCGGTCACCCGGACGCAGATAGGAGCTGCAGCCATCATAACTTGTATGAAAACTAAGAAGAGCTCCTGTCTATTTACAGTTTCATTTACTCTAGCGTTTCCTTAAACATTGCGTGTACGAAGGCTAAGAAATTGGAGAGCTATTCTAATACAATAACTATTAGGAATCTTTTCGCCATAACAGTTTCACTGTGATTTTGCAGGTAACACGTACGTTGGGAAAACATTTTGAACGCGATCAATAACCGCACTGGAAAAATGTGGGAAAGAAAGGGCGAAAAGCGACTCTTCAACATGTGGAAATATCTTCCTGAGCGGAGCCCTCTTCTCAAAGCTCAACACTCTGCAAGAGTCACTTCTCCCAACTTGCGCCCGCAGGTTTCCGTAGTGTGCCTGCAAAGAGCCATCCGCTTGAGACAGGCGCACCTCCCGATTTCATTGAACTAAGCTAGATGCACAATTTCTAATGCAGCCTTCATCACAATAGACAGTTCATTTCTCGAAAGCTTGTCATGTAAAAAAGGAAACAAAGAACGAAAACGTATAGCTGACAATCTTCTGAAGCTGCAGATTCAGCTTTGGGGAAATGGACATTTTATGTATGCAGATGCTTTTCAAGCGCTGGTTTTAGAACGTCGCTGTGCTTCCAGCATCCTTTTCAGCCTTCTAAACTGGCTACCGAGGTGGCGATCACTTTGTAAAGCGGTTGAGAGGCCGGAGCTGCTCAAACCGCTCTTGCCGTTTCCCATCAATCAAAAGCACTATGTTGTTTCTTTGTATGGAAAGCTTTTCAAGTCTGGCATCGACACGCACCTTTCCTGAAACGTCCAAAGGGTGAATGCTTCGCAAAGAAATCCAGTCTACCTTCAGGGGGCATGATGTTGAAATCGGAATGAGCCCTGGGTGGGCTTGAAGCAGCAGCTGTTCAGTTAACAGCTGCACAGAAACGCACCCCGCTTGCTTTGTATCATTCGCAAGTTTGTGGTTAAAGAGTAAAAAAGGCTGGAATTCTTCTGCCAGCCGGCAGGATTTCTTCTGCACTCACCCAGAAAAGCCAAGAATTGTATTTCATCTTTCGCAAGCTGTATTTTCCAGGAGGAGAATGAATACTTGCATTAAACTGAATCAAGCCGACAGAGACGCACAGCCGTTGTTTTTCTCCATGGGAAGTTTTTCGTTAAGGAAAAACACCGTTGTCATTTTCTTGCCAGCCGGCGGTATTTCTTGTGCAGCGATGAGCCCGATTTGTATTTCGTATTTCGCAAGTTGTGTGAATTTCTTGAAGTTGAAAGTGAATTCGCTCCAGAAAAGAAATGTCCAGTCGCATGAAAGCCGTGGCTGTTTGTTAAACCGCAGGACAGGACAGCTTGCGTTCTGTTTCTCATGGCGTTCGCAAAGGCGATTCCTGCCTTTAAAACTGCTGTGTCTGCGACTGAAAGTGGCGTGTGTCGCAGCTTCTAAAGTCTTGTTGACGCTCCTCGATGTTGCTTTCTCTCTGCCTAAGGAAGTTCGATTGTCGCGTCGGAAGGAGGAGACCTAATCCTTCCAGCTTTAAGCCACCCTTCAGTCTTCTGAAGGGTGTCCGAGTGCTAGCATGTCATTTGGCTTTTTTGGGGGGGAAACGGAGAGCGACATTGAAAAAGGTTACCGCCGCCGCCTCGCCCTCCGTGTTTAATGATCGCAAGCCGGCGGCGGCGGCGCTCCCTGTAGTCGTGGCCGAGCGGTTAAGGCGAAGGGCTAGAAAGCCATTGGGGACTCCCCGCGTCGGCTCGAATCCTGCCGACTACGGCGCCCTTCTCCTGTCGCTTCGGCCTGCCCAGAAAAAGGCGGAGTGCCGTTTCTCTCTTCCTGCTTCTTGTACAAACGCTAAATCGCTTGGACCTGCTGCCTTGGAAGTAATGTCTTTAACATCCACCAGTGACATTTCACAGCTGGAAGCACACAGCCACGCTTTTGGCATTGGCATGTCTTGCGCCCTACTTCCAGCCTTTGAAGACCTAATTATTCAAACTGAAAGAACCGGCTGAATGAGTGTTTGCAGTGCACCAGGAGGAGCAGGGACCATAGCATTGGAGGGGTGAGGATGGCGGAGATGGAAACGTTTTCATGCGCTCCTCTGGGAGGAATGAAAAGAAAAGACGAAACCGGAAACAGTAGTAGCCGCAAGAGGAAGTGTCTTCAAGCGCCAAGCAAGCGCTCCTCGTTAGTATAGTGGTGCGTATCCCCGCCTGTCACGTGGGAGACCAGGGATGGATTGCTTGACGGCGAGCCAGGTTGCTTTTCTCCCATCAGATTCCAACCGCTAATGCTAACGCAGTGTGTGGGAGCTTACATGCTTTTCCTTTCCCGTCTTTTTCGGACGACTATTCCAAAGGGGTAACCTGAAGGAATAGGGGCCTGAAGACACGAGGCATTCTTAAACCAGCACTGGGCTGCACGGCCTTCTGTTGTGATCAGGTTATATTCGAGTGAAAAAGCCAGAGCATCCGCTTCCATCCTATGGAGCACGAGCTAAATCGGAAGAGGCAGGGGATACACCTACGCCTATCGGCGCACGTTCCCTGCGTCAGGCTGCTTCACCCATTTGCACCCGACTGGAGACGGCACTGAGCAAGCTTTTTGTCAGGAGTGGGATTCGAACCCACGCCTCCAGGGGAGACTGCAACCTGAACGCAGCGCCTTAGACCGCTCGGCCATCCTGACGCTGGCCCCTAATCCCGGGGCGGTCTGATGAGCCACCGCGATCCCACTACGCTCCTCGAGTATCGCACTGTTATTAATACTACATTGTGACTCCAGCATTAAAATGTTTGGAAAATGTGTCGGCTTTTATAATCCAGTGTAGAGCAGCATGTGATGATTTGTGCTACAACACCAAGCGCTCAAAGTGACGTCTGCGTTTGTCGTTGAAACTTTCAACTCTTTCATCACTTATGTAGGAAATAAAAAGAGCAGTTGTGCGCCACGCGCAGAGCGGCCGTCAGCAGAGTGGCGCAGCGGAAGCGTGCTGGGCCCATAACCCAGAGGTCGATGGATCGAAACCATCCTCTGCTACGTGTGTCCTATGCATGATTCATAATCATGCCATTGGGTTAGCAAAGTGCCTTCAAATAGTCTGCATCTCCCTTTCTTTAAGTTCTGTCCTGAGTTTCTCTCTCGTGTGTGTTTGTGCAAGCTTGACACTTGCGGGACTCTTTAATCTTCACCAATACGGAGATGACCAAATGTGTCTTCGGTTGTTCTGAGGTCTTTGATAGTTTCTTCGAATGCTTCAACTGAACCTCGAAATCGAAGCAGTTATGTTTATATTGATTTCTCGCGTTAATCATTACGAACCAGGAACAGCCAGCACACTCGGTCGCATTAGTAATTATGTCACGTCTCTACTTAGCAGAGCATTCAAAGGCCCACTGGAAGTAGTAAAGCACTAAAACACTGCAAAACTGAACTCGGGAAAATCATACTGGGAGCTCTGAGCGATGTCTGCATCCAAGCCATCCAATACGGACTCTGAAACCTTGGAATATCAACACTATGATGCGCTACCTTTTACCTGGAGCAAAACGATGGAATTAGAAGAATGCTTACCGCAGGATACAACTGTGCCGCTGTTATTTGGAGCACGGTTTTCACTTGCATGAAAACTACAGCAGAACGTTGAAGGATGATCACTGAGAAGTCCACAATGCTGAGGAGATTGTAGGTCGTACATTTCAATGATTACTGACATTTGCGCTGCTGGAGGTACAGTAATCAACAAAGAACAGGGTGTGCTACTCTCGAATCCGGTCAGCACATGATGAAAAGCCAGGAAGTATACCTTGTCAAATTGCCGTCAACAGGGACAAGTTAACCACCTGCGCCACCGGCGCCCGGCTAGCTCAGTCGGTAGAGCATGAGACTCTTAATCTCAGGGTCGTGGGTTCGAGCCCCACGTTGGGCGGTGCCCGTCTCCTTATTAACAAAGTTTCCCGCTCATCCTTGAACCTCTTACACCTCGATGGTACCGAGCACTGCGTTTTAATGCACAGGTGTGATCAAACTGAGATGAAAAGGGCGTATCTAGCTCCTTGCCCGAGAGATAAATCAAAGGTTCCGCAGATAATCCCTTGGCTCCGGTCACCCGGACGCAGATAGGAGCTGCAGCCATCATAACTTGTATGAAAACTAAGAAGAGCTCCTGTCTATTTACAGTTTCATTTACTCTAGCGTTTCCTTAAACATTGCGTGTACGAAGGCTAAGAAATTGGAGAGCTATTCTAATACAATAACTATTAGGAATCTTTTCGCCATAACAGTTTCACTGTGATTTTGCAGGTAACACGTACGTTGGGAAAACATTTTGAACGCGATCAATAACCGCACTGGAAAAATGTGGGAAAGAAAGGGCGAAAAGCGACTCTTCAACATGTGGAAATATCTTCCTGAGCGGAGCCCTCTTCTCGAAGCTCAACACTCTGCAAGAGTCACTTCTCCCAACTTGCGCCCGCAGGTTTCCGTAGTGTGCCTGCAAAGAGCCATCCGCTTGAGACAGGCGCACCTCCCGATTTCATTGAACTAAGCTAGATGCACAATTTCTAATGCAGCCTTCATCACAATAGACAGTTCATTTCTCGAAAGCTTGTCATGTAAAAAAAGGAAACAAAGAACGAAAACGTATAGCTGACAATCTTCTGAAGCTGCAGATTCAGCTTTGGGGAAATGGACATTTTATGTATGCAGATGCTTTTCAAGCGCTGGTTTTAGAACGTCGCTGTGCTTCCAGCATCCTTTTCAGCCTTCTAAACTGGCTACCGAGGTGGCGATCACTTTGTAAAGCGGTTGAGAGGCCGGAGCTGCTCAAACCGCTCTTGCCGTTTCCCATCAATCAAAAGCACTATGTTGTTTCTTTGTATGGAAAGCTTTTCAAGTCTGGCATCGACACGCACCTTTCCTGAAACGTCCAAAGGGTGAATGCTTCGCAAAGAAATCCAGTCTACCTTCAGGGGGCATGATGTTGAAATCGGAATGAGCCCTGGGTGGGCTTGAAGCAGCAGCTGTTCAGTTAACAGCTGCACAGAAACGCACCCCGCTTGCTTTGTATCATTCGCAAGTTTGTGGTTAAAGAGTAAAAAAGGCTGGAATTCTTCTGCCAGCCGGCAGGATTTCTTCTGCACTCACCCAGAAAAGCCAAGAATTGTATTTCATCTTTCGCAAGCTGTATTTTCCAGGAGGAGAATGAATACTTGCATTAAACTGAATCAAGCCGACAGAGACGCACAGCCGTTGTTTTTCTCCATGGGAAGTTTTTCGTTAAGGAAAAACACCGTTGTCATTTTCTTGCCAGCCGGCGGTATTTCTTGTGCAGCGATGAGCCCGATTTGTATTTCGTATTTCGCAAGTTGTGTGAATTTCTTGAAGTTGAAAGTGAATTCGCTCCAGAAAAGAAATGTCCAGTCGCATGAAAGCCGTGGCTGTTTGTTAAACCGCAGGACAGGACAGCTTGCGTTCTGTTTCTCATGGCGTTCGCAAAGGCGATTCCTGCCTTTAAAACTGCTGTGTCTGCGACTGAAAGTGGCGTGTGTCGCAGCTTCTAAAGTCTTGTTGACGCTCCTCGATGTTGCTTTCTCTCTGCCTAAGGAAGTTCGATTGTCGCGTCGGAAGGAGGAGACCTAATCCTTCCAGCTTTAAGCCACCCTTCAGTCTTCTGAAGGGTGTCCGAGTGCTAGCATGTCATTTGGCTTTTTTGGGGGGGAAACGGAGAGCGACATTGAAAAAGGTTACCGCCGCCGCCTCGCCCTCCGTGTTTAATGATCGCAAGCCGGCGGCGGCGGCGCTCCCTGTAGTCGTGGCCGAGCGGTTAAGGCGAAGGGCTAGAAAGCCATTGGGGACTCCCCGCGTCGGCTCGAATCCTGCCGACTACGGCGCCCTTCTCCTGTCGCTTCGGCCTGCCCAGAAAAAGGCGGAGTGCCGTTTCTCTCTTCCTGCTTCTTGTACAAACGCTAAATCGCTTGGACCTGCTGCCTTGGAAGTAATGTCTTTAACATCCACCAGTGACATTTCACAGCTGGAAGCACACAGCCACGCTTTTGGCATTGGCATGTCTTGCGCCCTACTTCCAGCCTTTGAAGACCTAATTATTCAAACTGAAAGAACCGGCTGAATGAGTGTTTGCAGTGCACCAGGAGGAGCAGGGACCATAGCATTGGAGGGGTGAGGATGGCGGAGATGGAAACGTTTTCATGCGCTCCTCTGGGAGGAATGAAAAGAAAAGACGAAACCGGAAACAGTAGTAGCCGCAAGAGGAAGTGTCTTCAAGCGCCAAGCAAGCGCTCCTCGTTAGTATAGTGGTGCGTATCCCCGCCTGTCACGTGGGAGACCAGGGATGGATTGCTTGACGGCGAGCCAGGTTGCTTTTCTCCCATCAGATTCCAACCGCTAATGCTAACGCAGTGTGTGGGAGCTTACATGCTTTTCCTTTCCCGTCTTTTTCGGATGACTATTCCAAAGGGGTAACCTGAAGGAATAGGGGCCTGAAGACACGAGGCATTCTTAAACCAGCACTGGGCTGCACGGCCTTCTGTTGTGATCAGGTTATATTCGAGTGAAAAAGCCAGAGCATCCGCTTCCATCCTATGGAGCACGAGCTAAATCGGAAGAGGCAGGGGATACACCTACGCCTATCGGCGCACGTTCCCCGCGGCAGGCTGCTTCACCCATTTGCACCCGACTGGAGACGGCACTGAGCAAGCTTTTTGTCAGGAGTGGGATTCGAACCCACGCCTCCAGGGGAGACTGCGACCTGAACGCAGCGCCTTAGACCGCTCGGCCATCCTGACGCTGGCCCCTAATTCCGGGGCGGTCTGATGAGCCACCGCGATCCCACTACGCTCCTCGAGTATCGCACTGTTATTAATACTACATTGTGACTCCAGCATTAAAATGTTTGGAAAATGTGTCGGCTTTTATAATCCAGTGTAGAGCAGCATGTGATGATTTGTGCTACAACACCAAGCGCTCAAAGTGACGTCTGCGTTTGTCGTTGAAACTTTCAACTCTTTCATCACTTATGTAGGAAATAAAAAGAGCCGTTGTGCGCCACGCGCAGAGCGGCCGTCAGCAGAGTGGCGCAGCGGAAGCGTGCTGGGCCCATAACCCAGAGGTCGATGGATCAAAACCATCCTCTGCTACGTGTGTCCTATGCATGATTCATAATCATGCCATTGGGTTAGCAAAGTGCCTTCAAATAGTCTGCATCTCCCTTTCTTTAAGTTCTATCCTGAGTTTCTCTCTCGTGTGTGTTTGTGCAAGCTTGACACTTGCGGGACTCTTTAATCTTCACCAATACGGAGATGACCAAATGTGTCTTCGGTTGTTCTGAGGTCTTTGATAGTTTCTTCGAATGCTTCAACTGAACCTCGAAATCGAAGCAGTTATGTTTATATTGATTTCTCGCGTTAATCATTACGAACCAGGAACAGCCAGCACACTCGGTCGCATTAGTAATTATGTCACGTCTCTACTTAGCAGAGCATTCAAAGGCCCACTGGAAGTAGTAAAGCACTAAAACACTGCAAAACTGAACTCGGGAAAATCATACTGGGAGCTCTGAGCGATGTCTGCATCCAAGCCATCCAATACGGACTCTGAAACCTTGGAATATCAACACTATGATGCGCTACCTTTTACCTGGAGCAAAACGATGGAATTAGAAGAATGCTTACCGCAGGATACAACTGTGCCGCTGTTATTTGGAGCACGGTTTTCACTTGCATGAAAACTACAGCAGAACGTAGAAGGATGATCACTGAGAAGTCCACAATGCTGAGGAGATTGTAGGTCATACATTTCAATGATTACTGACATTTGCGCTGCTGGAGGTACAGTAATCAACAAAGAACAGGGTGTGCTACTCTCGAATCCGGTCAGCACATGATGAAAAGCCAGGAAGTATACCTTGTCAAATTGCCGTCAACAGGGACAAGTTAACCACCTGCGCCACCGGCGCCCGGCTAGCTCAGTCGGTAGAGCATGAGACTCTTAATCTCAGGGTCGTGGGTTCGAGCCCCACGTTGGGCGGTGCCCGTCTCCTTATTAACAAAGTTTCCCGCTCATCCTTGAACCTCTTACACCTCGATGGTACCGAGCACTGCGTTTTAATGCACAGGTGTGATCAAACTGAGATGAAAAGGGCGTATCTAGCTCCTTGCCCGAGAGATAAATCAAAGGTTCCGCAGATAATCCCTTGGCTCCGGTCACCCGGACGCAGATAGGAGCTGCAGCCATCATAACTTGTATGAAAACTAAGAAGAGCTCCTGTCTATTTACAGTTTCATTTACTCTAGCGTTTCCTTAAACATTGCGTGTACGAAGGCTAAGAAATTGGAGAGCTATTCTAATACAATAACTATTAGGAATCTTTTCGCCATAACAGTTTCACTGTGATTTTGCAGGTAACACGTACGTTGGGAAAACATTTTGAACGCGATCAATAACCGCACTGGAAAAATGTGGGAAAGAAAGGGCGAAAAGCGACTCTTCAACATGTGGAAATATCTTCCTGAGCGGAGCCCTCTTCTCGAAGCTCAACACTCTGCAAGAGTCACTTCTCCCAACTTGCGCCCGCAGGTTTCCGTAGTGTGCCTGCAAAGAGCCATCCGCTTGAGACAGGCGCACCTCCCGATTTCATTGAACTAAGCTAGATGCACAATTTCTAATGCAGCCTTCATCACAATAGACAGTTCATTTCTCGAAAGCTTGTCATGTAAAAAAAGGAAACAAAGAACGAAAACGTATAGCTGACAATCTTCTGAAGCTGCAGATTCAGCTTTGGGGAAATGGACATTTTATGTATGCAGATGCTTTTCAAGCGCTGGTTTTAGAACGTCGCTGTGCTTCCAGCATCCTTTTCAGCCTTCTAAACTGGCTACCGAGGTGGCGATCACTTTGTAAAGCGGTTGAGAGGCCGGAGCTGCTCAAACCGCTCTTGCCGTTTCCCATCAATCAAAAGCACTATGTTGTTTCTTTGTATGGAAAGCTTTTCAAGTCTGGCATCGACACGCACCTTTCCTGAAACGTCCAAAGGGTGAATGCTTCGCAAAGAAATCCAGTCTACCTTCAGGGGGCATGATGTTGAAATCGGAATGAGCCCTGGGTGGGCTTGAAGCAGCAGCTGTTCAGTTAACAGCTGCACAGAAACGCACCCCGCTTGCTTTGTATCATTCGCAAGTTTCTGGTTAAAGAGTAAAAAAGGCTGGAATTCTTCTGCCAGCCGGCAGGATTTCTTCTGCACTCACCCAGAAAAGCCAAGAATTGTATTTCATCTTTCGCAAGCTGTATTTTCCAGGAGGAGAATGAATACTTGCATTAAACTGAATCAAGCCGACAGAGACGCACAGCCGTTGTTTTTCTCCATGGGAAGTTTTTCGTTAAGGAAAAACACCGTTGTCATTTTCTTGCCAGCCGGCGGTATTTCTTGTGCAGCGATGAGCCAGATTTGTATTTCGTATTTCGCAAGTTGTGTGAATTTCTTGAAGTTGAAAGTGAATTCGCTCCAGAAAAGAAATGTCGCTTGAAAGCCGTGGCTGTTTGTTAAACCGCAGGACCTGAGCTTGCGTTCTGTTTCTCATGGCGTTCGCAAAGGCGATTCCTGCCTTTAAAACTGCTGTGTCTGCGACTGAAAGTGGCGTGTGTCGCAGCTTCTAAAGTCTTGTTGACGCTCCTCGATGTTGCTTTCTCTCTGCCTAAGGAAGTTCGATTGTCGCGTCGGAACGGGGAGACCTAATCCTTCCAGCTTTAAGTCACCCTTCAGTCTTCTGAAGGGTGTCCGAGTGCTAGCATGTCATTTGGCTTTTTTGGGGGGGAAACGGAGAGCGACATTGAAAAAGGTTACCGCCGCCGCCTCGCCCTCCGTGTTAAATGATCGCAAGCCGGCGGCGGCGGCGCTCCCTATAGTCGTGGCCGAGCGGTTAAGGCGCTGGGCTAGAAAGCCATTGGGGTCTCCCCGCGTCGGCTCGAATCCTGCCGACTACGGCGCCCTTCTCCTGTCGCTTCGGCCTGCCCAGAAAAAGGCGGAGTGCCGTTTCTCTCTTCCTGCTTCTTGTACAAACGCTAAATCGCTTGGACCTGCTGCCTTGGAAGTAATGTCTTCAACATCCACCAGTGACATTTCACAGCTGGAAGCACACTGCCACGCTTTTGGCATTGGCATGTCTTGCGCCCTACTTCCAGCCTTTGAAGACCTAAGTATTCAAACTGAAAGAACCGGCTGAATGAGTGTTTGCAGTGCACCAGGAGGAGCAGGGACCATAGCATTGGAGGGGTGAGGATGGCGCAGATGGAAACGTTTTCATGCGCTCCTATGGGAGGAATGAAAAGAAAAGACGAAACCGGAAACAGTAGTAGCCGCAAGAGGAAGTGTCTTCAAGCGCCAAGCAAGCGCTCCTCGTTAGTATAGTGGTGCGTATCCCCGCCTGTCACGTGGGAGACCAGGGATGGATTGCTTGACGGCGAGCCAGGTTGCTTTTCTCCCATCAGATTCCAACCGCTAATGCTAACGCAGTGTGTGGGAGCTTACATGCTTTTCCTTTCCCGTCTTTTTCGGACGACTATTCCAAAGGGGTAACCTGAAGGAATAGGGGCCTGAAGACACGAGGCATTCTTAAACCAGCACTGGGCTGCACGGCCTTCTGTTGTGATCAGGTTATATTCGAGTCAAAAAGCCAGAGCATCCGCTTCCATCCTATGGAGCACGAGCTAAATCGGAAGAGGCAGGGGATACACCTACGCCTATCGTCGCACGTTCCCCGCGGCAGGCTGCTTCACCCATTTGCACCCGACTGGAGACGGCACTGAGCAAGCTTTTTGTCAGGAGTGAGATTCGAACCAACGCCTCCAGGGGAGACTGCGACCTGAACGCAGCGCCTTAGACCGCTCGGCCATCCTGACGCTGGCCCCTAATCCCGGGGCGGTCTGATGAGCCACCGCGATCCCACTACGCTCCTCGAGTATCGCACTGTTATTAATACTACATTGTGACTCCAGCATTAAAATGTTTGGAAAATGTGTCGGCTTTTATAATCCAGTGTAGAGCAGCATGTGATGATTTGTGCTACAACACCAAGCGCTCAAAGTGACGTCTGCGTTTGTCGTTGAAACTTTCAACTCTTTCATCACTTATGTAGGAAATAAAAAGAGCAGTTGTGCGCCACGCGCAGAGCGGCCGTCAGCAGAGTGGCGCAGCGGAAGCGTGCTGGGCCCATAACCCAGAGGTCGATGGATCGAAACCATCCTCTGCTACGTGTGTCCTATGCATGATTCATAATCATGCCATTGGGTTAGCAAAGTGCCTTCAAATAGTCTGCATCTCCCTTTCTTTAAGTTCTGTCCTGAGTTTCTCTCTCGTGTGTGTTTGTGCAAGCTTGACACTTGCGGGACTCTTTAATCTTCACCAATACGGAGATGACCAAATGTGTCTTCGGTTGTTCTGAGGTCTTTGATAGTTTCTTCGAATGCTTCAACTGAACCTCGAAATCGAAGCAGTTATGTTTATATTGATTTCTCGCGTTAATCATTACGAACCAGGAACAGCCAGCACACTCGGTCGCATTAGTAATTATGTCACGTCTCTACTTAGCAGAGCATTCAAAGGCCCACTGGAAGTAGTAAAGCACTAAAACACTGCAAAACTGAACTCGGGAAAATCATACTGGGAGCTCTGAGCGATGTCTGCATCCAAGCCATCCAATACGGACTCTGAAACCTTGGAATATCAACACTATGATGCGCTACCTTTTACCTGGAGCAAAACGATGGAATTAGAAGAATGCTTACCGCAGGATACAACTGTGCCGCTGTTATTTGGAGCACGGTTTTCACTTGCATGAAAACTACAGCAGAACGTAGAAGGATGATCACTGAGAAGTCCACAATGCTGAGGAGATTGTAGGTCGTACATTTCAATGATTACTGACATTTGCGCTGCTGGAGGTACAGTAATCAACAAAGAACAGGGTGTGCTACTCTCGAATCCGGTCAGCACATGATGAAAAGCCAGGAAGTATACCTTGTCAAATTGCCGTCAACAGGGACAAGTTAACCACCTGCGCCACCGGCGCCCGGCTAGCTCAGTCGGTAGAGCATGAGACTCTTAATCTCAGGGTCGTGGGTTCGAGCCCCACGTTGGGCGGTGCCCGTCTCCTTATTAACAAAGTTTCCCGCTCATCCTTGAACCTCTTACACCTCGATGGTACCGAGCACTGCGTATTAATGCACAGGTGTGATCAAACTGAGATGAAAAGGGCGTATCTAGCTCCTTGCCCGAGAGATAAATCAAAGGTTCCGCAGATAATCCCTTGGCTCCGGTCACCCGGACGCAGATAGGAGCTGCAGCCATCATAACTTGTATGAAAACTAAGAAGAGCTCCTGTCTATTTACAGTTTCATTTACTCTAGCGTTTCCTTAAACATTGCGTGTACGAAGGCTAAGAAATTGGAGAGCTATTCTAATACAATAACTATTAGGAATCTTTTCGCCATAACAGTTTCACTGTGATTTTGCAGGTAACACGTACGTTGGGAAAACATTTTGAACGCGATCAATAACCGCACTGGAAAAATGTGGGAAAGAAAGGGCGAAAAGCGACTCTTCAACATGTGGAAATATCTTCCTGAGCGGAGCCCTCTTCTCGAAGCTCAACACTCTGCAAGAGTCACTTCTCCCAACTTGCGCCCGCAGGTTTCCGTAGTGTGCCTGCAAAGAGCCATCCGCTTGAGACAGGCGCACCTCCCGATTTCATTGAACTAAGCTAGATGCACAATTTCTAATGCAGCCTTCATCACAATAGACAGTTCATTTCTCGAAAGCTTGTCATGTAAAAAAGGAAACAAAGAACGAAAACGTATAGCTGACAATCTTCTGAAGCTGCAGATTCAGCTTTGGGGAAATGGACATTTTATGTATGCAGATGCTTTTCAAGCGCTGGTTTTAGAACGTCGCTGTGCTTCCAGCATCCTTTTCAGCCTTCTAAACTGGCTACCGAGGTGGCGATCACTTTGTAAAGCGGTTGAGAGGCCGGAGCTGCTCAAACCGCTCTTGCCGTTTCCCATCAATCAAAAGCACTATGTTGTTTCTTTGTATGGAAAGCTTTTCAAGTCTGGCATCGACACGCACCTTTCCTGAAACGTCCAAAGGGTGAATGCTTCGCAAAGAAATCCAGTCTACCTTCAGGGGGCATGATGTTGAAATCGGAATGAGCCCTGGGTGGGCTTGAAGCAGCAGCTGTTCAGTTAACAGCTGCACAGAAACGCACCCCGCTTGCTTTGTATCATTCGCAAGTTTGTGGTTAAAGAGTAAAAAAGGCTGGAATTCTTCTGCCAGCCGGCAGGATTTCTTCTGCACTCACCCAGAAAAGCCAAGAATTGTATTTCATCTTTCGCAAGCTGTATTTTCCAGGAGGAGAATGAATACTTGCATTAAACTGAATCAAGCCGACAGAGACGCACAGCCGTTGTTTTTCTCCATGGGAAGTTTTTCGTTAAGGAAAAACACCGTTGTCATTTTCTTGCCAGCCGGCGGTATTTCTTGTGCAGCGATGAGCCCGATTTGTATTTCGTATTTCGCAAGTTGTGTGAATTTCTTGAAGTTGAAAGTGAATTCGCTCCAGAAAAGAAATGTCCAGTCGCATGAAAGCCGTGGCTGTTTGTTAAACCGCAGGACAGGACAGCTTGCGTTCTGTTTCTCATGGCGTTCGCAAAGGCGATTCCTGCCTTTAAAACTGCTGTGTCTGCGACTGAAAGTGGCGTGTGTCGCAGCTTCTAAAGTCTTGTTGACGCTCCTCGATGTTGCTTTCTCTCTGCCTAAGGAAGTTCGATTGTCGCGTCGGAACGGGGAGACCTAATCCTTCCAGCTTTAAGCCACCCTTCAGTCTTCTGAAGGGTGTCCGAGTGCTAGCATGTGATTTGGCTTTTTTGGGGGGGAAACGGAGAGCGACATTGAAAAAGGTTACCGCCGCCGCCTCGCCCTCCGTGTTAAATGATCGCAAGCCGGCGGCGGCGGCGCTCCCTGTAGTCGTGGCCGAGCGGTTAAGGCGAAGGGCTAGAAAGCCATTGGGGACTCCCCGCGTCGGCTCGAATCCTGCCGACTACGGCGCCCTTCTCCTGTCGCTTCGGCCTGCCCAGAAAAAGGCGGAGTGCCGTTTCTCTCTTCCTGCTTCTTGTACAAACGCTTAATCGCTTGGACCTGCTGCCTTGGAAGTAATGTCTTTAACATCCACCAGTGACATTTCACAGCTGGAAGCACACAGCCACGCTTTTGGCATTGGCATGTCTTGCGCCCTACTTCCAGCCTTTGAAGACCTAATTATTCAAACTGAAAGAACCGGCTGAATGAGTGTTTGCAGTGCACCAGGAGGAGCAGGGACCATAGCATTGGAGGGGTGAGGATGGCGGAGATGGAAACGTTTTCATGCGCTCCTCTGGGAGGAATGAAAAGAAAAGACGAAACCGGAAACAGTAGTAGCCGCAAGAGGAAGTGTCTTCAAGCGCCAAGCAAGCGCTCCTCGTTAGTATAGTGGTGCGTATCCCCGCCTGTCACGTGGGAGACCAGGGATGGATTGCTTGACGGCGAGCCAGGTTGCTTTTCTCCCATCAGATTCCAACCGCTAATGCTAACGCAGTGTGTGGGAGCTTACATGCTTTTCCTTTCCCGTCTTTTTCGGACGACTATTCCAAAGGGGTAACCTGAAGGAATAGGGGCCTGAAGACACGAGGCATTCTTAAACCAGCACTGGGCTGCACGGCCTTCTGTTGTGATCAGGTTATATTCGAGTCAAAAAGCCAGAGCATCCGCTTCCATCCTATGGAGCACGAGCTAAATCGGAAGAGGCAGGGGATACACCTACGCCTATCGGCGCACGTTCCCCGCGTCAGGCTGCTTCACCCATTTGCACCCGACTGGAGACGGCACTGAGCAAGCTTTTTGTCAGGAGTGGGATTCGAACCCACGCCTCCAGGGGAGACTGCAACCTGAACGCAGCGCCTTAGACCGCTCGGCCATCCTGACGCTGGCCCCTAATCCCGGGGCGGTCTGATGAGCCACCGCGATCCCACTACGCTCCTCGAGTATCGCACTGTTATTAATACTACATTGTGACTCCAGCATTAAAATGTTTGGAAAATGTGTCGGCTTTTATAATCCAGTGTAGAGCAGCATGTGATGATTTGTGCTACAACACCAAGCGCTCAAAGTGACGTCTGCGTTTGTCGTTGAAACTTTCAACTCTTTCATCACTTATGTAGGAAATAAAAAGAGCAGTTGTGCGCCACGCGCAGAGCGGCCGTCAGCAGAGTGGCGCAGCGGAAGCGTGCTGGGCCCATAACCCAGAGGTCGATGGATCGAAACCATCCTCTGCTACGTGTGTCCTATGCATGATTCATAATCATGCCATTGGGTTAGCAAAGTGCCTTCAAATAGTCTGCATCTCCCTTTCTTTAAGTTCTGTCCTGAGTTTCTCTCTCGTGTGTGTTTGTGCAAGCTTGACACTTGCGGGACTCTTTAATCTTCACCAATACGGAGATGACCAAATGTGTCTTCGGTTGTTCTGAGGTCTTTGATAGTTTCTTCGAATGCTTCAACTGAACCTCGAAATCGAAGCAGTTATGTTTATATTGATTTCTCGCGTTAATCATTACGAACCAGGAACAGCCAGCACACTCGGTCGCATTAGTAATTATGTCACGTCTCTACTTAGCAGAGCATTCAAAGGCCCACTGGAAGTAGTAAAGCACTAAAACACTGCAAAACTGAACTCGGGAAAATCATACTGGGAGCTCTGAGCGATGTCTGCATCCAAGCCATCCAATACGGACTCTGAAACCTTGGAATATCAACACTATGATGCGCTACCTTTTACCTGGAGCAAAACGATGGAATTAGAAGAATGCTTACCGCAGGATACAACTGTGCCGCTGTTATTTGGAGCACGGTTTTCACTTGCATGAAAACTACAGCAGAACGTTGAAGGATGATCACTGAGAAGTCCACAATGCTGAGGAGATTGTAGGTCGTACATTTCAATGATTACTGACATTTGCGCTGCTGGAGGTACAGTAATCAACAAAGAACAGGGTGTGCTACTCTCGAATCCGGTCAGCACATGATGAAAAGCCAGGAAGTATACCTTGTCAAATTGCCGTCAACAGGGACAAGTTAACCACCTGCGCCACCGGCGCCCGGCTAGCTCAGTCGGTAGAGCATGAGACTCTTAATCTCAGGGTCGTGGGTTCGAGCCCCACGTTGGGCGGTGCCCGTCTCCTTATTAACAAAGTTTCCCGCTCATCCTTGAACCTCTTACACCTCGATGGTACCGAGCACTGCGTTTTAATGCACAGGTGTGATCAAACTGAGATGAAAAGGGCGTATCTAGCTCCTTGCCCGAGAGATAAATCAAAGGTTCCGCAGATAATCCCTTGGCTCCGGTCACCCGGACGCAGATAGGAGCTGCAGCCATCATAACTTGTATGAAAACTAAGAAGAGCTCCTGTCTATTTACAGTTTCATTTACTCTAGCGTTTCCTTAAACATTGCGTGTACGAAGGCTAAGAAATTGGAGAGCTATTCTAATACAATAACTATTAGGAATCTTTTCGCCATAACAGTTTCACTGTGATTTTGCAGGTAACACGTACGTTGGGAAAACATTTTGAACGCGATCAATAACCGCACTGGAAAAATGTGGGAAAGAAAGGGCGAAAAGCGACTCTTCAACATGTGGAAATATCTTCCTGAGCGGAGCCCTCTTCTCGAAGCTCAACACTCTGCAAGAGTCACTTCTCCCAACTTGCGCCCGCAGGTTTCCGTAGTGTGCCTGCAAAGAGCCATCCGCTTGAGACAGGCGCACCTCCCGATTTCATTGAACTAAGCTAGATGCACAATTTCTAATGCAGCCTTCATCACAATAGACAGTTCATTTCTCGAAAGCTTGTCATGTAAAAAAGGAAACAAAGAACGAAAACGTATAGCTGACAATCTTCTGAAGCTGCAGATTCAGCTTTGGGGAAATGGACATTTTATGTATGCAGATGCTTTTCAAGCGCTGGTTTTAGAACGTCGCTGTGCTTCCAGCATCCTTTTCAGCCTTCTAAACTGGCTACCGAGGTGGCGATCACTTTGTAAAGCGGTTGAGAGGCCGGAGCTGCTCAAACCGCTCTTGCCGTTTCCCATCAATCAAAAGCACTATGTTGTTTCTTTGTATGGAAAGCTTTTCAAGTCTGGCATCGACACGCACCTTTCCTGAAACGTCCAAAGGGTGAATGCTTCGCAAAGAAATCCAGTCTACCTTCAGGGGGCATGATGTTGAAATCGGAATGAGCCCTGGGTGGGCTTGAAGCAGCAGCTGTTCAGTTAACAGCTGCACAGAAACGCACCCCGCTTGCTTTGTATCATTCGCAAGTTTGTGGTTAAAGAGTAAAAAAGGCTGGAATTCTTCTGCCAGCCGGCAGGATTTCTTCTGCACTCACCCAGAAAAGCCAAGAATTGTATTTCATCTTTCGCAAGCTGTATTTTCCAGGAGGAGAATGAATACTTGCATTAAACTGAATCAAGCCGACAGAGACGCACAGCCGTTGTTTTTCTCCATGGGAAGTTTTTCGTTAAGGAAAAACACCGTTGTCATTTTCTTGCCAGCCGGCGGTATTTCTTGTGCAGCGATGAGCCCGATTTGTATTTCGTATTTCGCAAGTTGTGTGAATTTCTTGAAGTTGAAAGTGAATTCGCTCCAGAAAAGAAATGTCCAGTCGCATGAAAGCCGTGGCTGTTTGTTAAACCGCAGGACAGGACAGCTTGCGTTCTGTTTCTCATGGCGTTCGCAAAGGCGATTCCTGCCTTTAAAACTGCTGTGTCTGCGACTGAAAGTGGCGTGTGTCGCAGCTTCTAAAGTCTTGTTGACGCTCCTCGATGTTGCTTTCTCTCTGCCTAAGGAAGTTCGATTGTCGCGTCGGAACGGGGAGACCTAATCCTTCCAGCTTTAAGCCACCCTTCAGTCTTCTGAAGGGTGTCCGAGTGCTAGCATGTGATTTGGCTTTTTTGGGGGGGAAACGGAGAGCGACATTGAAAAAGGTTACCGCCGCCGCCTCGCCCTCCGTGTTAAATGATCGCAAGCCGGCGGCGGCGGCGCTCCCTGTAGTCGTGGCCGAGCGGTTAAGGCGAAGGGCTAGAAAGCCATTGGGGACTCCCCGCGTCGGCTCGAATCCTGCCGACTACGGCGCCCTTCTCCTGTCGCTTCGGCCTGCCCAGAAAAAGGCGGAGTGCCGTTTCTCTCTTCCTGCTTCTTGTACAAACGCTTAATCGCTTGGACCTGCTGCCTTGGAAGTAATGTCTTTAACATCCACCAGTGACATTTCACAGCTGGAAGCACACAGCCACGCTTTTGGCATTGGCATGTCTTGCGCCCTACTTCCAGCCTTTGAAGACCTAATTATTCAAACTGAAAGAACCGGCTGAATGAGTGTTTGCAGTGCACCAGGAGGAGCAGGGACCATAGCATTGGAGGGGTGAGGATGGCGGAGATGGAAACGTTTTCATGCGCTCCTCTGGGAGGAATGAAAAGAAAAGACGAAACCGGAAACAGTAGTAGCCGCAAGAGGAAGTGTCTTCAAGCGCCAAGCAAGCGCTCCTCGTTAGTATAGTGGTGCGTATCCCCGCCTGTCACGTGGGAGACCAGGGATGGATTGCTTGACGGCGAGCCAGGTTGCTTTTCTCCCATCAGATTCCAACCGCTAATGCTAACGCAGTGTGTGGGAGCTTACATGCTTTTCCTTTCCCGTCTTTTTCGGACGACTATTCCAAAGGGGTAACCTGAAGGAATAGGGGCCTGAAGACACGAGGCATTCTTAAACCAGCACTGGGCTGCACGGCCTTCTGTTGTGATCAGGTTATATTCGAGTCAAAAAGCCAGAGCATCCGCTTCCATCCTATGGAGCACGAGCTAAATCGGAAGAGGCAGGGGATACACCTACGCCTATCGGCGCACGTTCCCCGCGTCAGGCTGCTTCACCCATTTGCACCCGACTGGAGACGGCACTGAGCAAGCTTTTTGTCAGGAGTGGGATTCGAACCCACGCCTCCAGGGGAGACTGCAACCTGAACGCAGCGCCTTAGACCGCTCGGCCATCCTGACGCTGGCCCCTAATCCCGGGGCGGTCTGATGAGCCACCGCGATCCCACTACGCTCCTCGAGTATCGCACTGTTATTAATACTACATTGTGACTCCAGCATTAAAATGTTTGGAAAATGTGTCGGCTTTTATAATCCAGTGTAGAGCAGCATGTGATGATTTGTGCTACAACACCAAGCGCTCAAAGTGACGTCTGCGTTTGTCGTTGAAACTTTCAACTCTTTCATCACTTATGTAGGAAATAAAAAGAGCAGTTGTGCGCCACGCGCAGAGCGGCCGTCAGCAGAGTGGCGCAGCGGAAGCGTGCTGGGCCCATAACCCAGAGGTCGATGGATCGAAACCATCCTCTGCTACGTGTGTCCTATGCATGATTCATAATCATGCCATTGGGTTAGCAAAGTGCCTTCAAATAGTCTGCATCTCCCTTTCTTTAAGTTCTGTCCTGAGTTTCTCTCTCGTGTGTGTTTGTGCAAGCTTGACACTTGCGGGACTCTTTAATCTTCACCAATACGGAGATGACCAAATGTGTCTTCGGTTGTTCTGAGGTCTTTGATAGTTTCTTCGAATGCTTCAACTGAACCTCGAAATCGAAGCAGTTATGTTTATATTGATTTCTCGCGTTAATCATTACGAACCAGGAACAGCCAGCACACTCGGTCGCATTAGTAATTATGTCACGTCTCTACTTAGCAGAGCATTCAAAGGCCCACTGGAAGTAGTAAAGCACTAAAACACTGCAAAACTGAACTCGGGAAAATCATACTGGGAGCTCTGAGCGATGTCTGCATCCAAGCCATCCAATACGGACTCTGAAACCTTGGAATATCAACACTATGATGCGCTACCTTTTACCTGGAGCAAAACGATGGAATTAGAAGAATGCTTACCGCAGGATACAACTGTGCCGCTGTTATTTGGAGCACGGTTTTCACTTGCATGAAAACTACAGCAGAACGTTGAAGGATGATCACTGAGAAGTCCACAATGCTGAGGAGATTGTAGGTCGTACATTTCAATGATTACTGACATTTGCGCTGCTGGAGGTACAGTAATCAACAAAGAACAGGGTGTGCTACTCTCGAATCCGGTCAGCACATGATGAAAAGCCAGGAAGTATACCTTGTCAAATTGCCGTCAACAGGGACAAGTTAACCACCTGCGCCACCGGCGCCCGGCTAGCTCAGTCGGTAGAGCATGAGACTCTTAATCTCAGGGTCGTGGGTTCGAGCCCCACGTTGGGCGGTGCCCGTCTCCTTATTAACAAAGTTTCCCGCTCATCCTTGAACCTCTTACACCTCGATGGTACCGAGCACTGCGTTTTAATGCACAGGTGTGATCAAACTGAGATGAAAAGGGCGTATCTAGCTCCTTGCCCGAGAGATAAATCAAAGGTTCCGCAGATAATCCCTTGGCTCCGGTCACCCGGACGCAGATAGGAGCTGCAGCCATCATAACTTGTATGAAAACTAAGAAGAGCTCCTGTCTATTTACAGTTTCATTTACTCTAGCGTTTCCTTAAACATTGCGTGTACGAAGGCTAAGAAATTGGAGAGCTATTCTAATACAATAACTATTAGGAATCTTTTCGCCATAACAGTTTCACTGTGATTTTGCAGGTAACACGTACGTTGGGAAAACATTTTGAACGCGATCAATAACCGCACTGGAAAAATGTGGGAAAGAAAGGGCGAAAAGCGACTCTTCAACATGTGGAAATATCTTCCTGAGCGGAGCCCTCTTCTCGAAGCTCAACACTCTGCAAGAGTCACTTCTCCCAACTTGCGCCCGCAGGTTTCCGTAGTGTGCCTGCAAAGAGCCATCCGCTTGAGACAGGCGCACCTCCCGATTTCATTGAACTAAGCTAGATGCACAATTTCTAATGCAGCCTTCATCACAATAGACAGTTCATTTCTCGAAAGCTTGTCATGTAAAAAAAGGAAACAAAGAACGAAAACGTATAGCTGACAATCTTCTGAAGCTGCAGATTCAGCTTTGGGGAAATGGACATTTTATGTATGCAGATGCTTTTCAAGCGCTGGTTTTAGAACGTCGCTGTGCTTCCAGCATCCTTTTCAGCCTTCTAAACTGGCTACCGAGGTGGCGATCACTTTGTAAAGCGGTTGAGAGGCCGGAGCTGCTCAAACCGCTCTTGCCGTTTCCCATCAATCAAAAGCACTATGTTGTTTCTTTGTATGGAAAGCTTTTCAAGTCTGGCATCGACACGCACCTTTCCTGAAACGTCCAAAGGGTGAATGCTTCGCAAAGAAATCCAGTCTACCTTCAGGGGGCATGATGTTGAAATCGGAATGAGCCCTGGGTGGGCTTGAAGCAGCAGCTGTTCAGTTAACAGCTGCACAGAAACGCACCCCGCTTGCTTTGTATCATTCGCAAGTTTGTGGTTAAAGAGTAAAAAAGGCTGGAATTCTTCTGCCAGCCGGCAGGATTTCTTCTGCACTCACCCAGAAAAGCCAAGAATTGTATTTCATCTTTCGCAAGCTGTATTTTCCAGGAGGAGAATGAATACTTGCATTAAACTGAATCAAGCCGACAGAGACGCACAGCCGTTGTTTTTCTCCATGGGAAGTTTTTCGTTAAGGAAAAACACCGTTGTCATTTTCTTGCCAGCCGGCGGTATTTCTTGTGCAGCGATGAGCCCGATTTGTATTTCGTATTTCGCAAGTTGTGTGAATTTCTTGAAGTTGAAAGTGAATTCGCTCCAGAAAAGAAATGTCCAGTCGCATGAAAGCCGTGGCTGTTTGTTAAACCGCAGGACAGGACAGCTTGCGTTCTGTTTCTCATGGCGTTCGCAAAGGCGATTCCTGCCTTTAAAACTGCTGTGTCTGCGACTGAAAGTGGCGTGTGTCGCAGCTTCTAAAGTCTTGTTGACGCTCCTCGATGTTGCTTTCTCTCTGCCTAAGGAAGTTCGATTGTCGCGTCGGAACGGGGAGACCTAATCCTTCCAGCTTTAAGCCACCCTTCAGTCTTCTGAAGGGTGTCCGAGTGCTAGCATGTGATTTGGCTTTTTTGGGGGGGAAACGGAGAGCGACATTGAAAAAGGTTACCGCCGCCGCCTCGCCCTCCGTGTTAAATGATCGCAAGCCGGCGGCGGCGGCGCTCCCTGTAGTCGTGGCCGAGCGGTTAAGGCGAAGGGCTAGAAAGCCATTGGGGACTCCCCGCGTCGGCTCGAATCCTGCCGACTACGGCGCCCTTCTCCTGTCGCTTCGGCCTGCCCAGAAAAAGGCGGAGTGCCGTTTCTCTCTTCCTGCTTCTTGTACAAACGCTTAATCGCTTGGACCTGCTGCCTTGGAAGTAATGTCTTTAACATCCACCAGTGACATTTCACAGCTGGAAGCACACAGCCACGCTTTTGGCATTGGCATGTCTTGCGCCCTACTTCCAGCCTTTGAAGACCTAATTATTCAAACTGAAAGAACCGGCTGAATGAGTGTTTGCAGTGCACCAGGAGGAGCAGGGACCATAGCATTGGAGGGGTGAGGATGGCGGAGATGGAAACGTTTTCATGCGCTCCTCTGGGAGGAATGAAAAGAAAAGACGAAACCGGAAACAGTAGTAGCCGCAAGAGGAAGTGTCTTCAAGCGCCAAGCAAGCGCTCCTCGTTAGTATAGTGGTGCGTATCCCCGCCTGTCACGTGGGAGACCAGGGATGGATTGCTTGACGGCGAGCCAGGTTGCTTTTCTCCCATCAGATTCCAACCGCTAATGCTAACGCAGTGTGTGGGAGCTTACATGCTTTTCCTTTCCCGTCTTTTTCGGACGACTATTCCAAAGGGGTAACCTGAAGGAATAGGGGCCTGAAGACACGAGGCATTCTTAAACCAGCACTGGGCTGCACGGCCTTCTGTTGTGATCAGGTTATATTCGAGTCAAAAAGCCAGAGCATCCGCTTCCATCCTATGGAGCACGAGCTAAATCGGAAGAGGCAGGGGATACACCTACGCCTATCGGCGCACGTTCCCCGCGTCAGGCTGCTTCACCCATTTGCACCCGACTGGAGACGGCACTGAGCAAGCTTTTTGTCAGGAGTGGGATTCGAACCCACGCCTCCAGGGGAGACTGCGACCTGAACGCAGCGCCTTAGACCGCTCGGCCATCCTGACGCTGGCCCCTAATCCCGGGGCGGTCTGATGAGCCACCGCGATCCCACTACGCTCCTCGAGTATCGCACTGTTATTAATACTACATTGTGACTCCAGCATTAAAATGTTTGGAAAATGTGTCGGCTTTTATAATCCAGTGTAGAGCAGCATGTGATGATTTGTGCTACAACACCAAGCGCTCAAAGTGACGTCTGCGTTTGTCGTTGAAACTTTCAACTCTTTCATCACTTATGTAGGAAATAAAAAGAGCAGTTGTGCGCCACGCGCAGAGCGGCCGTCAGCAGAGTGGCGCAGCGGAAGCGTGCTGGGCCCATAACCCAGAGGTCGATGGATCGAAACCATCCTCTGCTACGTGTGTCCTATGCATGATTCATAATCATGCCATTGGGTTAGCAAAGTGCCTTCAAATAGTCTGCATCTCCCTTTCTTTAAGTTCTGTCCTGAGTTTCTCTCTCGTGTGTGTTTGTGCAAGCTTGACACTTGCGGGACTCTTTAATCTTCACCAATACGGAGATGACCAAATGTGTCTTCGGTTGTTCTGAGGTCTTTGATAGTTTCTTCGAATGCTTCAACTGAACCTCGAAATCGAAGCAGTTATGTTTATATTGATTTCTCGCGTTAATCATTACGAACCAGGAACAGCCAGCACACTCGGTCGCATTAGTAATTATGTCACGTCTCTACTTAGCAGAGCATTCAAAGGCCCACTGGAAGTAGTAAAGCACTAAAACACTGCAAAACTGAACTCGGGAAAATCATACTGGGAGCTCTGAGCGATGTCTGCATCCAAGCCATCCAATACGGACTCTGAAACCTTGGAATATCAACACTATGATGCGCTACCTTTTACCTGGAGCAAAACGATGGAATTAGAAGAATGCTTACCGCAGGATACAACTGTGCCGCTGTTATTTGGAGCACGGTTTTCACTTGCATGAAAACTACAGCAGAACGTTGAAGGATGATCACTGAGAAGTCCACAATGCTGAGGAGATTGTAGGTCGTACATTTCAATGATTACTGACATTTGCGCTGCTGGAGGTACAGTAATCAACAAAGAACAGGGTGTGCTACTCTCGAATCCGGTCAGCACATGATGAAAAGCCAGGAAGTATACCTTGTCAAATTGCCGTCAACAGGGACAAGTTAACCACCTGCGCCACCGGCGCCCGGCTAGCTCAGTCGGTAGAGCATGAGACTCTTAATCTCAGGGTCGTGGGTTCGAGCCCCACGTTGGGCGGTGCCCGTCTCCTTATTAACAAAGTTTCCCGCTCATCCTTGAACCTCTTACACCTCGATGGTACCGAGCACTGCGTTTTAATGCACAGGTGTGATCAAACTGAGATGAAAAGGGCGTATCTAGCTCCTTGCCCGAGAGATAAATCAAAGGTTCCGCAGATAATCCCTTGGCTCCGGTCACCCGGACGCAGATAGGAGCTGCAGCCATCATAACTTGTATGAAAACTAAGAAGAGCTCCTGTCTATTTACAGTTTCATTTACTCTAGCGTTTCCTTAAACATTGCGTGTACGAAGGCTAAGAAATTGGAGAGCTATTCTAATACAATAACTATTAGGAATCTTTTCGCCATAACAGTTTCACTGTGATTTTGCAGGTAACACGTACGTTGGGAAAACATTTTGAACGCGATCAATAACCGCACTGGAAAAATGTGGGAAAGAAAGGGCGAAAAGCGACTCTTCAACATGTGGAAATATCTTCCTGAGCGGAGCCCTCTTCTCGAAGCTCAACACTCTGCAAGAGTCACTTCTCCCAACTTGCGCCCGCAGGTTTCCGTAGTGTGCCTGCAAAGAGCCATCCGCTTGAGACAGGCGCACCTCCCGATTTCATTGAACTAAGCTAGATGCACAATTTCTAATGCAGCCTTCATCACAATAGACAGTTCATTTCTCGAAAGCTTGTCATGTAAAAAAAGGAAACAAAGAACGAAAACGTATAGCTGACAATCTTCTGAAGCTGCAGATTCAGCTTTGGGGAAATGGACATTTTATGTATGCAGATGCTTTTCAAGCGCTGGTTTTAGAACGTCGCTGTGCTTCCAGCATCCTTTTCAGCCTTCTAAACTGGCTACCGAGGTGGCGATCACTTTGTAAAGCGGTTGAGAGGCCGGAGCTGCTCAAACCGCTCTTGCCGTTTCCCATCAATCAAAAGCACTATGTTGTTTCTTTGTATGGAAAGCTTTTCAAGTCTGGCATCGACACGCACCTTTCCTGAAACGTCCAAAGGGTGAATGCTTCGCAAAGAAATCCAGTCTACCTTCAGGGGGCATGATGTTGAAATCGGAATGAGCCCTGGGTGGGCTTGAAGCAGCAGCTGTTCAGTTAACAGCTGCAC
Source organism: Lepisosteus oculatus (assembly GCF_040954835.1). Classification (NCBI taxonomy): domain Eukaryota; kingdom Metazoa; phylum Chordata; class Actinopteri; order Semionotiformes; family Lepisosteidae; genus Lepisosteus; species Lepisosteus oculatus. Next base: position 691,555 of record NW_027167923.1, on the reverse strand, counting down.
AGAAACGCACCCCGCTTGCTTTGTATCATTCGCAAGTTTGTGGTTAAAGAGTAAAAAAGGCTGGAATTCTTCTGCCAGCCGGCAGGATTTCTTCTGCACTCACCCAGAAAAGCCAAGAATTGTATTTCATCTTTCGCAAGCTGTATTTTCCAGGAGGAGAATGAATACTTGCATTAAACTGAATCAAGCCGACAGAGACGCACAGCCGTTGTTTTTCTCCATGGGAAGTTTTTCGTTAAGGAAAAACACCGTTGTCATTTTCTTGCCAGCCGGCGGTATTTCTTGTGCAGCGATGAGCCCGATTTGTATTTCGTATTTCGCAAGTTGTGTGAATTTCTTGAAGTTGAAAGTGAATTCGCTCCAGAAAAGAAATGTCCAGTCGCATGAAAGCCGTGGCTGTTTGTTAAACCGCAGGACAGGACAGCTTGCGTTCTGTTTCTCATGGCGTTCGCAAAGGCGATTCCTGCCTTTAAAACTGCTGTGTCTGCGACTGAAAGTGGCGTGTGTCGCAGCTTCTAAAGTCTTGTTGACGCTCCTCGATGTTGCTTTCTCTCTGCCTAAGGAAGTTCGATTGTCGCGTCGGAACGGGGAGACCTAATCCTTCCAGCTTTAAGCCACCCTTCAGTCTTCTGAAGGGTGTCCGAGTGCTAGCATGTGATTTGGCTTTTTTGGGGGGGAAACGGAGAGCGACATTGAAAAAGGTTACCGCCGCCGCCTCGCCCTCCGTGTTAAATGATCGCAAGCCGGCGGCGGCGGCGCTCCCTGTAGTCGTGGCCGAGCGGTTAAGGCGAAGGGCTAGAAAGCCATTGGGGACTCCCCGCGTCGGCTCGAATCCTGCCGACTACGGCGCCCTTCTCCTGTCGCTTCGGCCTGCCCAGAAAAAGGCGGAGTGCCGTTTCTCTCTTCCTGCTTCTTGTACAAACGCTTAATCGCTTGGACCTGCTGCCTTGGAAGTAATGTCTTTAACATCCACCAGTGACATTTCACAGCTGGAAGCACACAGCCACGCTTTTGGCATTGGCATGTCTTGCGCCCTACTTCCAGCCTTTGAAGACCTAATTATTCAAACTGAAAGAACCGGCTGAATGAGTGTTTGCAGTGCACCAGGAGGAGCAGGGACCATAGCATTGGAGGGGTGAGGATGGCGGAGATGGAAACGTTTTCATGCGCTCCTCTGGGAGGAATGAAAAGAAAAGACGAAACCGGAAACAGTAGTAGCCGCAAGAGGAAGTGTCTTCAAGCGCCAAGCAAGCGCTCCTCGTTAGTATAGTGGTGCGTATCCCCGCCTGTCACGTGGGAGACCAGGGATGGATTGCTTGACGGCGAGCCAGGTTGCTTTTCTCCCATCAGATTCCAACCGCTAATGCTAACGCAGTGTGTGGGAGCTTACATGCTTTTCCTTTCCCGTCTTTTTCGGACGACTATTCCAAAGGGGTAACCTGAAGGAATAGGGGCCTGAAGACACGAGGCATTCTTAAACCAGCACTGGGCTGCACGGCCTTCTGTTGTGATCAGGTTATATTCGAGTGAAAAAGCCAGAGCATCCGCTTCCATCCTATGGAGCACGAGCTAAATCGGAAGAGGCAGGGGATACACCTACGCCTATCGGCGCACGTTCCCCGCGTCAGGCTGCTTCACCCATTTGCACCCGACTGGAGACGGCACTGAGCAAGCTTTTTGTCAGGAGTGGGATTCGAACCCACGCCTCCAGGGGAGACTGCGACCTGAACGCAGCGCCTTAGACCGCTCGGCCATCCTGACGCTGGCCCCTAATCCCGGGGCGGTCTGATGAGCCACCGCGATCCCACTACGCTCCTCGAGTATCGCACTGTTATTAATACTACATTGTGACTCCAGCATTAAAATGTTTGGAAAATGTGTCGGCTTTTATAATCCAGTGTAGAGCAGCATGTGATGATTTGTGCTACAACACCAAGCGCTCAAAGTGACGTCTGCGTTTGTCGTTGAAACTTTCAACTCTTTCATCACTTATGTAGGAAATAAAAAGAGCAGTTGTGCGCCACGCGCAGAGCGGCCGTCAGCAGAGTGGCGCAGCGGAAGCGTGCTGGGCCCATAACCCAGAGGTCGATGGATCGAAACCATCCTCTGCTACGTGTGTCCTATGCATGATTCATAATCATGCCATTGGGTTAGCAAAGTGCCTTCAAATAGTCTGCATCTCCCTTTCTTTAAGTTCTGTCCTGAGTTTCTCTCTCGTGTGTGTTTGTGCAAGCTTGACACTTGCGGGACTCTTTAATCTTCACCAATACGGAGATGACCAAATGTGTCTTCGGTTGTTCTGAGGTCTTTGATAGTTTCTTCGAATGCTTCAACTGAACCTCGAAATCGAAGCAGTTATGTTTATATTGATTTCTCGCGTTAATCATTACGAACCAGGAACAGCCAGCACACTCGGTCGCATTAGTAATTATGTCACGTCTCTACTTAGCAGAGCATTCAAAGGCCCACTGGAAGTAGTAAAGCACTAAAACACTGCAAAACTGAACTCGGGAAAATCATACTGGGAGCTCTGAGCGATGTCTGCATCCAAGCCATCCAATACGGACTCTGAAACCTTGGAATATCAACACTATGATGCGCTACCTTTTACCTGGAGCAAAACGATGGAATTAGAAGAATGCTTACCGCAGGATACAACTGTGCCGCTGTTATTTGGAGCACGGTTTTCACTTGCATGAAAACTACAGCAGAACGTTGAAGGATGATCACTGAGAAGTCCACAATGCTGAGGAGATTGTAGGTCGTACATTTCAATGATTACTGACATTTGCGCTGCTGGAGGTACAGTAATCAACAAAGAACAGGGTGTGCTACTCTCGAATCCGGTCAGCACATGATGAAAAGCCAGGAAGTATACCTTGTCAAATTGCCGTCAACAGGGACAAGTTAACCACCTGCGCCACCGGCGCCCGGCTAGCTCAGTCGGTAGAGCATGAGACTCTTAATCTCAGGGTCGTGGGTTCGAGCCCCACGTTGGGCGGTGCCCGTCTCCTTATTAACAAAGTTTCCCGCTCATCCTTGAACCTCTTACACCTCGATGGTACCGAGCACTGCGTTTTAATGCACAGGTGTGATCAAACTGAGATGAAAAGGGCGTATCTAGCTCCTTGCCCGAGAGATAAATCAAAGGTTCCGCAGATAATCCCTTGGCTCCGGTCACCCGGACGCAGATAGGAGCTGCAGCCATCATAACTTGTATGAAAACTAAGAAGAGCTCCTGTCTATTTACAGTTTCATTTACTCTAGCGTTTCCTTAAACATTGCGTGTACGAAGGCTAAGAAATTGGAGAGCTATTCTAATACAATAACTATTAGGAATCTTTTCGCCATAACAGTTTCACTGTGATTTTGCAGGTAACACGTACGTTGGGAAAACATTTTGAACGCGATCAATAACCGCACTGGAAAAATGTGGGAAAGAAAGGGCGAAAAGCGACTCTTCAACATGTGGAAATATCTTCCTGAGCGGAGCCCTCTTCTCGAAGCTCAACACTCTGCAAGAGTCACTTCTCCCAACTTGCGCCCGCAGGTTTCCGTAGTGTGCCTGCAAAGAGCCATCCGCTTGAGACAGGCGCACCTCCCGATTTCATTGAACTAAGCTAGATGCACAATTTCTAATGCAGCCTTCATCACAATAGACAGTTCATTTCTCGAAAGCTTGTCATGTAAAAAAAGGAAACAAAGAACGAAAACGTATAGCTGACAATCTTCTGAAGCTGCAGATTCAGCTTTGGGGAAATGGACATTTTATGTATGCAGATGCTTTTCAAGCGCTGGTTTTAGAACGACGCTGTGCTTCCAGCATCCTTTTCAGCCTTCTAAACTGGCTACCGAGGTGGCGATCACTTTGTAAAGCGGTTGAGAGGCCGGAGCTGCTCAAACCGCTCTTGCCGTTTCCCATCAATCAAAAGCACTATGTTGTTTCTTTGTATGGAAAGCTTTTCAAGTCTGGCATCGACACGCACCTTTCCTGAAACGTCCAAAGGGTGAATGCTTCGCAAAGAAATCCAGTCTACCTTCAGGGGGCATGATGTTGAAATCGGAATGAGCCCTGGGTGGGCTTGAAGCAGCAGCTGTTCAGTTAACAGCTGCACAGAAACGCACCCCGCTTGCTTTGTATCATTCGCAAGTTTGTGGTTAAAGAGTAAAAAAGGCTGGAATTCTTCTGCCAGCCGGCAGGATTTCTTCTGCACTCACCCAGAAAAGCCAAGAATTGTATTTCATCTTTCGCAAGCTGTATTTTCCAGGAGGAGAATGAATACTTGCATTAAACTGAATCAAGCCGACAGAGACGCACAGCCGTTGTTTTTCTCCATGGGAAGTTTTTCGTTAAGGAAAAACACCGTTGTCATTTTCTTGCCAGCCGGCGGTATTTCTTGTGCAGCGATGAGCCCGATTTGTATTTCGTATTTCGCAAGTTGTGTGAATTTCTTGAAGTTGAAAGTGAATTCGCTCCAGAAAAGAAATGTCCAGTCGCATGAAAGCCGTGGCTGTTTGTTAAACCGCAGGACAGGACAGCTTGCGTTCTGTTTCTCATGGCGTTCGCAAAGGCGATTCCTGCCTTTAAAACTGCTGTGTCTGCGACTGAAAGTGGCGTGTGTCGCAGCTTCTAAAGTCTTGTTGACGCTCCTCGATGTTGCTTTCTCTCTGCCTAAGGAAGTTCGATTGTCGCGTCGGAACGGGGAGACCTAATCCTTCCAGCTTTAAGCCACCCTTCAGTCTTCTGAAGGGTGTCCGAGTGCTAGCATGTGATTTGGCTTTTTTGGGGGGGAAACGGAGAGCGACATTGAAAAAGGTTACCGCCGCCGCCTCGCCCTCCGTGTTAAATGATCGCAAGCCGGCGGCGGCGGCGCTCCCTGTAGTCGTGGCCGAGCGGTTAAGGCGAAGGGCTAGAAAGCCATTGGGGACTCCCCGCGTCGGCTCGAATCCTGCCGACTACGGCGCCCTTCTCCTGTCGCTTCGGCCTGCCCAGAAAAAGGCGGAGTGCCGTTTCTCTCTTCCTGCTTCTTGTACAAACGCTTAATCGCTTGGACCTGCTGCCTTGGAAGTAATGTCTTTAACATCCACCAGTGACATTTCACAGCTGGAAGCACACAGCCACGCTTTTGGCATTGGCATGTCTTGCGCCCTACTTCCAGCCTTTGAAGACCTAATTATTCAAACTGAAAGAACCGGCTGAATGAGTGTTTGCAGTGCACCAGGAGGAGCAGGGACCATAGCATTGGAGGGGTGAGGATGGCGGAGATGGAAACGTTTTCATGCGCTCCTCTGGGAGGAATGAAAAGAAAAGACGAAACCGGAAACAGTAGTAGCCGCAAGAGGAAGTGTCTTCAAGCGCCAAGCAAGCGCTCCTCGTTAGTATAGTGGTGCGTATCCCCGCCTGTCACGTGGGAGACCAGGGATGGATTGCTTGACGGCGAGCCAGGTTGCTTTTCTCCCATCAGATTCCAACCGCTAATGCTAACGCAGTGTGTGGGAGCTTACATGCTTTTCCTTTCCCGTCTTTTTCGGACGACTATTCCAAAGGGGTAACCTGAAGGAATAGGGGCCTGAAGACACGAGGCATTCTTAAACCAGCACTGGGCTGCACGGCCTTCTGTTGTGATCAGGTTATATTCGAGTCAAAAAGCCAGAGCATCCGCTTCCATCCTATGGAGCACGAGCTAAATCGGAAGAGGCAGGGGATACACCTACGCCTATCGGCGCACGTTCCCCGCGTCAGGCTGCTTCACCCATTTGCACCCGACTGGAGACGGCACTGAGCAAGCTTTTTGTCAGGAGTGGGATTCGAACCCACGCCTCCAGGGGAGACTGCGACCTGAACGCAGCGCCTTAGACCGCTCGGCCATCCTGACGCTGGCCCCTAATCCCGGGGCGGTCTGATGAGCCACCGCGATCCCACTACGCTCCTCGAGTATCGCACTGTTATTAATACTACATTGTGACTCCAGCATTAAAATGTTTGGAAAATGTGTCGGCTTTTATAATCCAGTGTAGAGCAGCATGTGATGATTTGTGCTACAACACCAAGCGCTCAAAGTGACGTCTGCGTTTGTCGTTGAAACTTTCAACTCTTTCATCACTTATGTAGGAAATAAAAAGAGCAGTTGTGCGCCACGCGCAGAGCGGCCGTCAGCAGAGTGGCGCAGCGGAAGCGTGCTGGGCCCATAACCCAGAGGTCGATGGATCGAAACCATCCTCTGCTACGTGTGTCCTATGCATGATTCATAATCATGCCATTGGGTTAGCAAAGTGCCTTCAAATAGTCTGCATCTCCCTTTCTTTAAGTTCTGTCCTGAGTTTCTCTCTCGTGTGTGTTTGTGCAAGCTTGACACTTGCGGGACTCTTTAATCTTCACCAATACGGAGATGACCAAATGTGTCTTCGGTTGTTCTGAGGTCTTTGATAGTTTCTTCGAATGCTTCAACTGAACCTCGAAATCGAAGCAGTTATGTTTATATTGATTTCTCGCGTTAATCATTACGAACCAGGAACAGCCAGCACACTCGGTCGCATTAGTAATTATGTCACGTCTCTACTTAGCAGAGCATTCAAAGGCCCACTGGAAGTAGTAAAGCACTAAAACACTGCAAAACTGAACTCGGGAAAATCATACTGGGAGCTCTGAGCGATGTCTGCATCCAAGCCATCCAATACGGACTCTGAAACCTTGGAATATCAACACTATGATGCGCTACCTTTTACCTGGAGCAAAACGATGGAATTAGAAGAATGCTTACCGCAGGATACAACTGTGCCGCTGTTATTTGGAGCACGGTTTTCACTTGCATGAAAACTACAGCAGAACGTTGAAGGATGATCACTGAGAAGTCCACAATGCTGAGGAGATTGTAGGTCGTACATTTCAATGATTACTGACATTTGCGCTGCTGGAGGTACAGTAATCAACAAAGAACAGGGTGTGCTACTCTCGAATCCGGTCAGCACATGATGAAAAGCCAGGAAGTATACCTTGTCAAATTGCCGTCAACAGGGACAAGTTAACCACCTGCGCCACCGGCGCCCGGCTAGCTCAGTCGGTAGAGCATGAGACTCTTAATCTCAGGGTCGTGGGTTCGAGCCCCACGTTGGGCGGTGCCCGTCTCCTTATTAACAAAGTTTCCCGCTCATCCTTGAACCTCTTACACCTCGATGGTACCGAGCACTGCGTTTTAATGCACAGGTGTGATCAAACTGAGATGAAAAGGGCGTATCTAGCTCCTTGCCCGAGAGATAAATCAAAGGTTCCGCAGATAATCCCTTGGCTCCGGTCACCCGGACGCAGATAGGAGCTGCAGCCATCATAACTTGTATGAAAACTAAGAAGAGCTCCTGTCTATTTACAGTTTCATTTACTCTAGCGTTTCCTTAAACATTGCGTGTACGAAGGCTAAGAAATTGGAGAGCTATTCTAATACAATAACTATTAGGAATCTTTTCGCCATAACAGTTTCACTGTGATTTTGCAGGTAACACGTACGTTGGGAAAACATTTTGAACGCGATCAATAACCGCACTGGAAAAATGTGGGAAAGAAAGGGCGAAAAGCGACTCTTCAACATGTGGAAATATCTTCCTGAGCGGAGCCCTCTTCTCGAAGCTCAACACTCTGCAAGAGTCACTTCTCCCAACTTGCGCCCGCAGGTTTCCGTAGTGTGCCTGCAAAGAGCCATCCGCTTGAGACAGGCGCACCTCCCGATTTCATTGAACTAAGCTAGATGCACAATTTCTAATGCAGCCTTCATCACAATAGACAGTTCATTTCTCGAAAGCTTGTCATGTAAAAAAAGGAAACAAAGAACGAAAACGTATAGCTGACAATCTTCTGAAGCTGCAGATTCAGCTTTGGGGAAATGGACATTTTATGTATGCAGATGCTTTTCAAGCGCTGGTTTTAGAACGTCGCTGTGCTTCCAGCATCCTTTTCAGCCTTCTAAACTGGCTACCGAGGTGGCGATCACTTTGTAAAGCGGTTGAGAGGCCGGAGCTGCTCAAACCGCTCTTGCCGTTTCCCATCAATCAAAAGCACTATGTTGTTTCTTTGTATGGAAAGCTTTTCAAGTCTGGCATCGACACGCACCTTTCCTGAAACGTCCAAAGGGTGAATGCTTCGCAAAGAAATCCAGTCTACCTTCAGGGGGCATGATGTTGAAATCGGAATGAGCCCTGGGTGGGCTTGAAGCAGCAGCTGTTCAGTTAACAGCTGCACAGAAACGCACCCCGCTTGCTTTGTATCATTCGCAAGTTTGTGGTTAAAGAGTAAAAAAGGCTGGAATTCTTCTGCCAGCCGGCAGGATTTCTTCTGCACTCACCCAGAAAAGCCAAGAATTGTATTTCATCTTTCGCAAGCTGTATTTTCCAGGAGGAGAATGAATACTTGCATTAAACTGAATCAAGCCGACAGAGACGCACAGCCGTTGTTTTTCTCCATGGGAAGTTTTTCGTTAAGGAAAAACACCGTTGTCATTTTCTTGCCAGCCGGCGGTATTTCTTGTGCAGCGATGAGCCCGATTTGTATTTCGTATTTCGCAAGTTGTGTGAATTTCTTGAAGTTGAAAGTGAATTCGCTCCAGAAAAGAAATGTCCAGTCGCATGAAAGCCGTGGCTGTTTGTTAAACCGCAGGACAGGACAGCTTGCGTTCTGTTTCTCATGGCGTTCGCAAAGGCGATTCCTGCCTTTAAAACTGCTGTGTCTGCGACTGAAAGTGGCGTGTGTCGCAGCTTCTAAAGTCTTGTTGACGCTCCTCGATGTTGCTTTCTCTCTGCCTAAGGAAGTTCGATTGTCGCGTCGGAACGGGGAGACCTAATCCTTCCAGCTTTAAGCCACCCTTCAGTCTTCTGAAGGGTGTCCGAGTGCTAGCATGTGATTTGGCTTTTTTGGGGGGGAAACGGAGAGCGACATTGAAAAAGGTTACCGCCGCCGCCTCGCCCTCCGTGTTAAATGATCGCAAGCCGGCGGCGGCGGCGCTCCCTGTAGTCGTGGCCGAGCGGTTAAGGCGAAGGGCTAGAAAGCCATTGGGGACTCCCCGCGTCGGCTCGAATCCTGCCGACTACGGCGCCCTTCTCCTGTCGCTTCGGCCTGCCCAGAAAAAGGCGGAGTGCCGTTTCTCTCTTCCTGCTTCTTGTACAAACGCTTAATCGCTTGGACCTGCTGCCTTGGAAGTAATGTCTTTAACATCCACCAGTGACATTTCACAGCTGGAAGCACACAGCCACGCTTTTGGCATTGGCATGTCTTGCGCCCTACTTCCAGCCTTTGAAGACCTAATTATTCAAACTGAAAGAACCGGCTGAATGAGTGTTTGCAGTGCACCAGGAGGAGCAGGGACCATAGCATTGGAGGGGTGAGGATGGCGGAGATGGAAACGTTTTCATGCGCTCCTCTGGGAGGAATGAAAAGAAAAGACGAAACCGGAAACAGTAGTAGCCGCAAGAGGAAGTGTCTTCAAGCGCCAAGCAAGCGCTCCTCGTTAGTATAGTGGTGCGTATCCCCGCCTGTCACGTGGGAGACCAGGGATGGATTGCTTGACGGCGAGCCAGGTTGCTTTTCTCCCATCAGATTCCAACCGCTAATGCTAACGCAGTGTGTGGGAGCTTACATGCTTTTCCTTTCCCGTCTTTTTCGGACGACTATTCCAAAGGGGTAACCTGAAGGAATAGGGGCCTGAAGACACGAGGCATTCTTAAACCAGCACTGGGCTGCACGGCCTTCTGTTGTGATCAGGTTATATTCGAGTGAAAAAGCCAGAGCATCCGCTTCCATCCTATGGAGCACGAGCTAAATCGGAAGAGGCAGGGGATACACCTACGCCTATCGGCGCACGTTCCCCGCGTCAGGCTGCTTCACCCATTTGCACCCGACTGGAGACGGCACTGAGCAAGCTTTTTGTCAGGAGTGGGATTCGAACCCACGCCTCCAGGGGAGACTGCGACCTGAACGCAGCGCCTTAGACCGCTCGGCCATCCTGACGCTGGCCCCTAATCCCGGGGCGGTCTGATGAGCCACCGCGATCCCACTACGCTCCTCGAGTATCGCACTGTTATTAATACTACATTGTGACTCCAGCATTAAAATGTTTGGAAAATGTGTCGGCTTTTATAATCCAGTGTAGAGCAGCATGTGATGATTTGTGCTACAACACCAAGCGCTCAAAGTGACGTCTGCGTTTGTCGTTGAAACTTTCAACTCTTTCATCACTTATGTAGGAAATAAAAAGAGCAGTTGTGCGCCACGCGCAGAGCGGCCGTCAGCAGAGTGGCGCAGCGGAAGCGTGCTGGGCCCATAACCCAGAGGTCGATGGATCGAAACCATCCTCTGCTACGTGTGTCCTATGCATGATTCATAATCATGCCATTGGGTTAGCAAAGTGCCTTCAAATAGTCTGCATCTCCCTTTCTTTAAGTTCTGTCCTGAGTTTCTCTCTCGTGTGTGTTTGTGCAAGCTTGACACTTGCGGGACTCTTTAATCTTCACCAATACGGAGATGACCAAATGTGTCTTCGGTTGTTCTGAGGTCTTTGATAGTTTCTTCGAATGCTTCAACTGAACCTCGAAATCGAAGCAGTTATGTTTATATTGATTTCTCGCGTTAATCATTACGAACCAGGAACAGCCAGCACACTCGGTCGCATTAGTAATTATGTCACGTCTCTACTTAGCAGAGCATTCAAAGGCCCACTGGAAGTAGTAAAGCACTAAAACACTGCAAAACTGAACTCGGGAAAATCATACTGGGAGCTCTGAGCGATGTCTGCATCCAAGCCATCCAATACGGACTCTGAAACCTTGGAATATCAACACTATGATGCGCTACCTTTTACCTGGAGCAAAACGATGGAATTAGAAGAATGCTTACCGCAGGATACAACTGTGCCGCTGTTATTTGGAGCACGGTTTTCACTTGCATGAAAACTACAGCAGAACGTTGAAGGATGATCACTGAGAAGTCCACAATGCTGAGGAGATTGTAGGTCGTACATTTCAATGATTACTGACATTTGCGCTGCTGGAGGTACAGTAATCAACAAAGAACAGGGTGTGCTACTCTCGAATCCGGTCAGCACATGATGAAAAGCCAGGAAGTATACCTTGTCAAATTGCCGTCAACAGGGACAAGTTAACCACCTGCGCCACCGGCGCCCGGCTAGCTCAGTCGGTAGAGCATGAGACTCTTAATCTCAGGGTCGTGGGTTCGAGCCCCACGTTGGGCGGTGCCCGTCTCCTTATTAACAAAGTTTCCCGCTCATCCTTGAACCTCTTACACCTCGATGGTACCGAGCACTGCGTTTTAATGCACAGGTGTGATCAAACTGAGATGAAAAGGGCGTATCTAGCTCCTTGCCCGAGAGATAAATCAAAGGTTCCGCAGATAATCCCTTGGCTCCGGTCACCCGGACGCAGATAGGAGCTGCAGCCATCATAACTTGTATGAAAACTAAGAAGAGCTCCTGTCTATTTACAGTTTCATTTACTCTAGCGTTTCCTTAAACATTGCGTGTACGAAGGCTAAGAAATTGGAGAGCTATTCTAATACAATAACTATTAGGAATCTTTTCGCCATAACAGTTTCACTGTGATTTTGCAGGTAACACGTACGTTGGGAAAACATTTTGAACGCGATCAATAACCGCACTGGAAAAATGTGGGAAAGAAAGGGCGAAAAGCGACTCTTCAACATGTGGAAATATCTTCCTGAGCGGAGCCCTCTTCTCGAAGCTCAACACTCTGCAAGAGTCACTTCTCCCAACTTGCGCCCGCAGGTTTCCGTAGTGTGCCTGCAAAGAGCCATCCGCTTGAGACAGGCGCACCTCCCGATTTCATTGAACTAAGCTAGATGCACAATTTCTAATGCAGCCTTCATCACAATAGACAGTTCATTTCTCGAAAGCTTGTCATGTAAAAAAAGGAAACAAAGAACGAAAACGTATAGCTGACAATCTTCTGAAGCTGCAGATTCAGCTTTGGGGAAATGGACATTTTATGTATGCAGATGCTTTTCAAGCGCTGGTTTTAGAACGACGCTGTGCTTCCAGCATCCTTTTCAGCCTTCTAAACTGGCTACCGAGGTGGCGATCACTTTGTAAAGCGGTTGAGAGGCCGGAGCTGCTCAAACCGCTCTTGCCGTTTCCCATCAATCAAAAGCACTATGTTGTTTCTTTGTATGGAAAGCTTTTCAAGTCTGGCATCGACACGCACCTTTCCTGAAACGTCCAAAGGGTGAATGCTTCGCAAAGAAATCCAGTCTACCTTCAGGGGGCATGATGTTGAAATCGGAATGAGCCCTGGGTGGGCTTGAAGCAGCAGCTGTTCAGTTAACAGCTGCACAGAAACGCACCCCGCTTGCTTTGTATCATTCGCAAGTTTGTGGTTAAAGAGTAAAAAAGGCTGGAATTCTTCTGCCAGCCGGCAGGATTTCTTCTGCACTCACCCAGAAAAGCCAAGAATTGTATTTCATCTTTCGCAAGCTGTATTTTCCAGGAGGAGAATGAATACTTGCATTAAACTGAATCAAGCCGACAGAGACGCACAGCCGTTGTTTTTCTCCATGGGAAGTTTTTCGTTAAGGAAAAACACCGTTGTCATTTTCTTGCCAGCCGGCGGTATTTCTTGTGCAGCGATGAGCCCGATTTGTATTTCGTATTTCGCAAGTTGTGTGAATTTCTTGAAGTTGAAAGTGAATTCGCTCCAGAAAAGAAATGTCCAGTCGCATGAAAGCCGTGGCTGTTTGTTAAACCGCAGGACAGGACAGCTTGCGTTCTGTTTCTCATGGCGTTCGCAAAGGCGATTCCTGCCTTTAAAACTGCTGTGTCTGCGACTGAAAGTGGCGTGTGTCGCAGCTTCTAAAGTCTTGTTGACGCTCCTCGATGTTGCTTTCTCTCTGCCTAAGGAAGTTCGATTGTCGCGTCGGAACGGGGAGACCTAATCCTTCCAGCTTTAAGCCACCCTTCAGTCTTCTGAAGGGTGTCCGAGTGCTAGCATGTGATTTGGCTTTTTTGGGGGGGAAACGGAGAGCGACATTGAAAAAGGTTACCGCCGCCGCCTCGCCCTCCGTGTTAAATGATCGCAAGCCGGCGGCGGCGGCGCTCCCTGTAGTCGTGGCCGAGCGGTTAAGGCGAAGGGCTAGAAAGCCATTGGGGACTCCCCGCGTCGGCTCGAATCCTGCCGACTACGGCGCCCTTCTCCTGTCGCTTCGGCCTGCCCAGAAAAAGGCGGAGTGCCGTTTCTCTCTTCCTGCTTCTTGTACAAACGCTTAATCGCTTGGACCTGCTGCCTTGGAAGTAATGTCTTTAACATCCACCAGTGACATTTCACAGCTGGAAGCACACAGCCACGCTTTTGGCATTGGCATGTCTTGCGCCCTACTTCCAGCCTTTGAAGACCTAATTATTCAAACTGAAAGAACCGGCTGAATGAGTGTTTGCAGTGCACCAGGAGGAGCAGGGACCATAGCATTGGAGGGGTGAGGATGGCGGAGATGGAAACGTTTTCATGCGCTCCTCTGGGAGGAATGAAAAGAAAAGACGAAACCGGAAACAGTAGTAGCCGCAAGAGGAAGTGTCTTCAAGCGCCAAGCAAGCGCTCCTCGTTAGTATAGTGGTGCGTATCCCCACCTGTCACGTGGGAGACCAGGGATGGATTGCTTGACGGCGAGCCAGGTTGCTTTTCTCCCATCAGATTCCAACCGCTAATGCTAACGCAGTGTGTGGGAGCTTACATGCTTTTCCTTTCCCGTCTTTTTCGGACGACTATTCCAAAGGGGTAACCTGAAGGAATAGGGGCCTGAAGACACGAGGCATTCTTAAACCAGCACTGGGCTGCACGGCCTTCTGTTGTGATCAGGTTATATTCGAGTCAAAAAGCCAGAGCATCCGCTTCCATCCTATGGAGCACGAGCTAAATCGGAAGAGGCAGGGGATACACCTACGCCTATCGGCGCACGTTCCCCGCGTCAGGCTGCTTCACCCATTTGCACCCGACTGGAGACGGCACTGAGCAAGCTTTTTGTCAGGAGTGGGATTCGAACCCACGCCTCCAGGGGAGACTGCGACCTGAACGCAGCGCCTTAGACCGCTCGGCCATCCTGACGCTGGCCCCTAATCCCGGGGCGGTCTGATGAGCCACCGCGATCCCACTACGCTCCTCGAGTATCGCACTGTTATTAATACTACATTGTGACTCCAGCATTAAAATGTTTGGAAAATGTGTCGGCTTTTATAATCCAGTGTAGAGCAGCATGTGATGATTTGTGCTACAACACCAAGCGCTCAAAGTGACGTCTGCGTTTGTCGTTGAAACTTTCAACTCTTTCATCACTTATGTAGGAAATAAAAAGAGCAGTTGTGCGCCACGCACAGAGCGGCCGTCAGCAGAGTGGCGCAGCGGAAGCGTGCTGGGCCCATAACCCAGAGGTCGATGGATCGAAACCATCCTCTGCTACGTGTGTCCTATGCATGATTCATAATCATGCCATTGGGTTAGCAAAGTGCCTTCAAATAGTCTGCATCTCCCTTTCTTTAAGTTCTGTCCTGAGTTTCTCTCTCGTGTGTGTTTGTGCAAGCTTGACACTTGCGGGACTCTTTAATCTTCACCAATACGGAGATGACCAAATGTGTCTTCGGTTGTTCTGAGGTCTTTGATAGTTTCTTCGAATGCTTCAACTGAACCTCGAAATCGAAGCAGTTATGTTTATATTGATTTCTCGCGTTAATCATTACGAACCAGGAACAGCCAGCACACTCGGTCGCATTAGTAATTATGTCACGTCTCTACTTAACAGAGCATTCAAAGGCCCACTGGAAGTAGTAAAGCACTAAAACACTGCAAAACTGAACTCGGGAAAATCATACTGGGAGCTCTGAGCGATGTCTGCATCCAAGCCATCCAATACGGACTCTGAAACCTTGGAATATCAACACTATGATGCGCTACCTTTTACCTGGAGCAAAACGATGGAATTAGAAGAATGCTTACCGCAGGATACAACTGTGCCGCTGTTATTTGGAGCACGGTTTTCACTTGCATGAAAACTACAGCAGAACGTTGAAGGATGATCACTGAGAAGTCCACAATGCTGAGGAGATTGTAGGTCGTACATTTCAATGATTACTGACATTTGCGCTGCTGGAGGTACAGTAATCAACAAAGAACAGGGTGTGCTACTCTCGAATCCGGTCAGCACATGATGAAAAGCCAGGAAGTATACCTTGTCAAATTGCCGTCAACAGGGACAAGTTAACCACCTGCGCCACCGGCGCCCGGCTAGCTCAGTCGGTAGAGCATGAGACTCTTAATCTCAGGGTCGTGGGTTCGAGCCCCACGTTGGGCGGTGCCCGTCTCCTTATTAACAAAGTTTCCCGCTCATCCTTGAACCTCTTACACCTCGATGGTACCGAGCACTGCGTTTTAATGCACAGGTGTGATCAAACTGAGATGAAAAGGGCGTATCTAGCTCCTTGCCCGAGAGATAAATCAAAGGTTCCGCAGATAATCCCTTGGCTCCGGTCACCCGGACGCAGATAGGAGCTGCAGCCATCATAACTTGTATGAAAACTAAGAAGAGCTCCTGTCTATTTACAGTTTCATTTACTCTAGCGTTTCCTTAAACATTGCGTGTACGAAGGCTAAGAAATTGGAGAGCTATTCTAATACAATAACTATTAGGAATCTTTTCGCCATAACAGTTTCACTGTGATTTTGCAGGTAACACGTACGTTGGGAAAACATTTTGAACGCGATCAATAACCGCACTGGAAAAATGTGGGAAAGAAAGGGCGAAAAGCGACTCTTCAACATGTGGAAATATCTTCCTGAGCGGAGCCCTCTTCTCGAAGCTCAACACTCTGCAAGAGTCACTTCTCCCAACTTGCGCCCGCAGGTTTCCGTAGTGTGCCTGCAAAGAGCCATCCGCTTGAGACAGGCGCACCTCCCGATTTCATTGAACTAAGCTAGATGCACAATTTCTAATGCAGCCTTCATCACAATAGACAGTTCATTTCTCGAAAGCTTGTCATGTAAAAAAAGGAAACAAAGAACGAAAACGTATAGCTGACAATCTTCTGAAGCTGCAGATTCAGCTTTGGGGAAATGGACATTTTATGTATGCAGATGCTTTTCAAGCGCTGGTTTTAGAACGTCGCTGTGCTTCCAGCATCCTTTTCAGCCTTCTAAACTGGCTACCGAGGTGGCGATCACTTTGTAAAGCGGTTGAGAGGCCGGAGCTGCTCAAACCGCTCTTGCCGTTTCCCATCAATCAAAAGCACTATGTTGTTTCTTTGTATGGAAAGCTTTTCAAGTCTGGCATCGACACGCACCTTTCCTGAAACGTCCAAAGGGTGAATGCTTCGCAAAGAAATCCAGTCTACCTTCAGGGGGCATGATGTTGAAATCGGAATGAGCCCTGGGTGGGCTTGAAGCAGCAGCTGTTCAGTTAACAGCTGCACAGAAACGCACCCCGCTTGCTTTGTATCATTCGCAAGTTTCTGGTTAAAGAGTAAAAAAGGCTGGAATTCTTCTGCCAGCCGGCAGGATTTCTTCTGCACTCACCCAGAAAAGCCAAGAATTGTATTTCATCTTTCGCAAGCTGTATTTTCCAGGAGGAGAATGAATACTTGCATTAAACTGAATCAAGCCGACAGAGACGCACAGCCGTTGTTTTTCTCCATGGGAAGTTTTTCGTTAAGGAAAAACACCGTTGTCATTTTCTTGCCAGCCGGCGGTATTTCTTGTGCAGCGATGAGCCCGATTTGTATTTCGTATTTCGCAAGTTGTGTGAATTTCTTGAAGTTGAAAGTGAATTCGCTCCAGAAAAGAAATGTCCAGTCGCATGAAAGCCGTGGCTGTTTGTTAAACCGCAGGACAGGACAGCTTGCGTTCTGTTTCTCATGGCGTTCGCAAAGGCGATTCCTGCCTTTAAAACTGCTGTGTCTGCGACTGAAAGTGGCGTGTGTCGCAGCTTCTAAAGTCTTGTTGACGCTCCTCGATGTTGCTTTCTCTCTGCCTAAGGAAGTTCGATTGTCGCGTCGGAACGGGGAGACCTAATCCTTCCAGCTTTAAGCCACCCTTCAGTCTTCTGAAGGGTGTCCGAGTGCTAGCATGTGATTTGGCTTTTTTGGGGGGGAAACGGAGAGCGACATTGAAAAAGGTTACCGCCGCCGCCTCGCCCTCCGTGTTAAATGATCGCAAGCCGGCGGCGGCGGCGCTCCCTGTAGTCGTGGCCGAGCGGTTAAGGCGAAGGGCTAGAAAGCCATTGGGGACTCCCCGCGTCGGCTCGAATCCTGCCGACTACGGCGCCCTTCTCCTGTCGCTTCGGCCTGCCCAGAAAAAGGCGGAGTGCCGTTTCTCTCTTCCTGCTTCTTGTACAAACGCTAAATCGCTTGGACCTGCTGCCTTGGAAGTAATGTCTTCAACATCCACCAGTGACATTTCACAGCTGGAAGCACACTGCCACGCTTTTGGCATTGGCATGTCTTGCGCCCTACTTCCAGCCTTTGAAGACCTAATTATTCAAACTGAAAGAACCGGCTGAATGAGTGTTTGCAGTGCACCAGGAGGAGCAGGGACCATAGCATTGGAGGGGTGAGGATGGCGCAGATGGAAACGTTTTCATGCGCTCCTCTGGGAGGAATGAAAAGAAAAGACGAAACCGGAAACAGTAGTAGCCGCAAGAGGAAGTGTCTTCAAGCGCCAAGCAAGCGCTCCTCGTTAGTATAGTGGTGCGTATCCCCGCCTGTCACGTGGGAGACCAGGGATGGATTGCTTGACGGCGAGCCAGGTTGCTTTTCTCCCATCAGATTCCAACCGCTAATGCTAACGCAGTGTGTGGGAGCTTACATGCTTTTCCTTTCCCGTCTTTTTCGGACGACTATTCCAAAGGGGTAACCTGAAGGAATAGGGGCCTGAAGACACGAGGCATTCTTAAACCAGCACTGGGCTGCACGGCCTTCTGTTGTGATCAGGTTATATTCGAGTGAAAAAGCCAGAGCATCCGCTTCCATCCTATGGAGCACGAGCTAAATCGGAAGAGGCAGGGGATACACCTACGCCTATCGGCGCACGTTCCCCGCGTCAGGCTGCTTCACCCATTTGCACCCGACTGGAGACGGCACTGAGCAAGCTTTTTGTCAGGAGTGAGATTCGAACCAACGCCTCCAGGGGAGACTGCGACCTGAACGCAGCGCCTTAGACCGCTCGGCCATCCTGACGCTGGCCCCTAATCCCGGGGCGGTCTGATGAGCCACCGCGATCCCACTACGCTCCTCGAGTATCGCACTGTTATTAATACTACATTGTGACTCCAGCATTAAAATGTTTGGAAAATGTGTCGGCTTTTATAATCCAGTGTAGAGCAGCATGTGATGATTTGTGCTACAACACCAAGCGCTCAAAGTGACGTCTGCGTTTGTCGTTGAAACTTTCAACTCTTTCATCACTTATGTAGGAAATAAAAAGAGCAGTTGTGCGCCACGCGCAGAGCGGCCGTCAGCAGAGTGGCGCAGCGGAAGCGTGCTGGGCCCATAACCCAGAGGTCGATGGATCAAAACCATCCTCTGCTACGTGTGTCCTATGCATGATTCATAATCATGCCATTGGGTTAGCAAAGTGCCTTCAAATAGTCTGCATCTCCCTTTCTTTAAGTTCTGTCCTGAGTTTCTCTCTCGTGTGTGTTTGTGCAAGCTTGACACTTGCGGGACTCTTTAATCTTCACCAATACGGAGATGACCAAATGTGTCTTCGGTTGTTCTGAGGTCTTTGATAGTTTCTTCGAATGCTTCAACTGAACCTCGAAATCGAAGCAGTTATGTTTATATTGATTTCTCGCGTTAATCATTACGAACCAGGAACAGCCAGCACACTCGGTCGCATTAGTAATTATGTCACGTCTCTACTTAGCAGAGCATTCAAAGGCCCACTGGAAGTAGTAAAGCACTAAAACACTGCAAAACTGAACTCGGGAAAATCATACTGGGAGCTCTGAGCGATGTCTGCATCCAAGCCATCCAATACGGACTCTGAAACCTTGGAATATCAACACTATGATGCGCTACCTTTTACCTGGAGCAAAACGATGGAATTAGAAGAATGCTTACCGCAGGATACAACTGTGCCGCTGTTATTTGGAGCACGGTTTTCACTTGCATGAAAACTACAGCAGAACGTAGAAGGATGATCACTGAGAAGTCCACAATGCTGAGGAGATTGTAGGTCGTACATTTCAATGATTACTGACATTTGCGCTGCTGGAGGTACAGTAATCAACAAAGAACAGGGTGTGCTACTCTCGAATCCGGTCAGCACATGATGAAAAGCCAGGAAGTATACCTTGTCAAATTGCCGTCAACAGGGACAAGTTAACCACCTGCGCCACCGGCGCCCGGCTAGCTCGGTCGGTAGAGCATGAGACTCTTAATCTCAGGGTCGTGGGTTCGAGCCCCACGTTGGGCGGTGCCCGTCTCCTTATTAACAAAGTTTCCCGCTCATCCTTGAACCTCTTACACCTCGATGGTACCGAGCACTGCGTTTTAATGCACAGGTGTGATCAAACTGAGATGAAAAGGGCGTATCTAGCTCCTTGCCCGAGAGATAAATCAAAGGTTCCGCAGATAATCCCTTGGCTCCGGTCACCCGGACGCAGATAGGAGCTGCAGCCATCATAACTTGTATGAAAACTAAGAAGAGCTCCTGTCTATTTACAGTTTCATTTACTCTAGCGTTTCCTTAAACATTGCGTGTACGAAGGCTAAGAAATTGGAGAGCTATTCTAATACAATAACTATTAGGAATCTTTTCGCCATAACAGTTTCACTGTGATTTTGCAGGTAACACGTACGTTGGGAAAACATTTTGAACTCGATCAATAACCGCACTGGAAAAATGTGGGAAAGAAAGGGCGAAAAGCGACTCTTCAACATGTGGAAATATCTTCCTGAGCGGAGCCCTCTTCTCAAAGCTCAACACTCTGCAAGAGTCACTTCTCCCAACTTGTGCCCGCAGGTTTCCGTAGTGTGCCTGCAAAGAGCCATCCGCTTGAGACAGGCGCACCTCCCGATTTCATTGAACTAAGCTAGATGCACAATTTCTAATGCAGCCTTCATCACAATAGACAGTTCATTTCTCGAAAGCTTGTCATGTAAAAAAAGGAAACAAAGAACGAAAACGTATAGCTGACAATCTTCTGAAGCTGCAGATTCAGCTTTGGGGAAATGGACATTTTATGTATGCAGATGCTTTTCAAGCGCTGGTTTTAGAACGTCGCTGTGCTTCCAGCATCCTTTTCAGCCTTCTAAACTGGCTACCGAGGTGGCGATCACTTTGTAAAGCGGTTGAGAGGCCGGAGCTGCTCAAACCGCTCTTGCCGTTTCCCATCAATCAAAAGCACTATGTTGTTTCTTTGTATGGAAAGCTTTTCAAGTCTGGCATCGACACGCACCTTTCCTGAAACGTCCAAAAGGTGAATGCTTCGCAAAGAAATCCAGTCTACCTTCAGGGGGCATGATGTTGAAATCGGAATGAGCCCTGGGTGGGCTTGAAGCAGCAGCTGTTCAGTTAACAGCTGCACAGAAACGCACCCCGCTTGCTTTGTATCATTCGCAAGTTTCTGGTTAAAGAGTAAAAAAGGCTGGAATTCTTCTGCCAGCCGGCAGGATTTCTTCTGCACTCACCCAGAAAAGCCAAGAATTGTATTTCATCTTTCGCAAGCTGTATTTTCCAGGAGGAGAATGAATACTTGCATTAAACTGAATCAAGCCGACAGAGACGCACAGCCGTTGTTTTTCTCCATGGGAAGTTTTTCGTTAAGGAAAAACACCGTTGTCATTTTCTTGCCAGCCGGCGGTATTTCTTGTGCAGCGATGAGCCCGATTTGTATTTCGTATTTCGCAAGTTGTGTGAATTTCTTGAAGTTGAAAGTGAATTCGCTCCAGAAAAGAAATGTCCAGTCGCATGAAAGCCGTGGCTGTTTGTTAAACCGCAGGACAGGACAGCTTGCGTTCTGTTTCTCATGGCGTTCGCAAAGGCGATTCCTGCCTTTAAAACTGCTGTGTCTGCGACTGAAAGTGGCGTGTGTCGCAGCTTCTAAAGTCTTGTTGACGCTCCTTGATGTTGCTTTCTCTCTGCCTAAGGAAGTTCGATTGTCGCGTCGGAAGGAGGAGACCTAATCCTTCCAGCTTTAAGCCACCCTTCAGTCTTCTGAAGGGTGTCCGAGTGCTAGCATGTGATTTGGCTTTTTTGGGGGGGAAACGGAGAGCGACATTGAAAAAGGTTACCGCCGCCGCCTCGCCCTCCGTGTTAAATGATCGCAAGCCGGCGGCGGCGGCGCTCCCTGTAGTCGTGGCCGAGCGGTTAAGGCGAAGGGCTAGAAAGCCATTGGGGACTCCCCGCGTCGGCTCGAATCCTGCCGACTACGGCGCCCTTCTCCTGTCGCTTCGGCCTGCCCAGAAAAAGGCGGAGTGCCGTTTCTCTCTTCCTGCTTCTTGTACAAACGCTTAATCGCTTGGACCTGCTGCCTTGGAAGTAATGTCTTTAACATCCACCAGTGACATTTCACAGCTGGAAGCACACAGCCACGCTTTTGGCATTGGCATGTCTTGCGCCCTACTTCCAGCCTTTGAAGACCTAATTATTCAAACTGAAAGAACCGGCTGAATGAGTGTTTGCAGTGCACCAGGAGGAGCAGGGACCATAGCATTGGAGGGGTGAGGATGGCGGAGATGGAAACGTTTTCATGCGCTCCTCTGGGAGGAATGAAAAGAAAAGACGAAACCGGAAACAGTAGTAGCCGCAAGAGGAAGTGTCTTCAAGCGCCAAGCAAGCGCTCCTCGTTAGTATAGTGGTGCGTATCCCCACCTGTCACGTGGGAGACCAGGGATGGATTGCTTGACGGCGAGCCAGGTTGCTTTTCTCCCATCAGATTCCAACCGCTAATGCTAACGCAGTGTGTGGGAGCTTACATGCTTTTCCTTTCCCGTCTTTTTCGGACGACTATTCCAAAGGGGTAACCTGAAGGAATAGGGGCCTGAAGACACGAGGCATTCTTAAACCAGCACTGGGCTGCACGGCCTTCTGTTGTGATCAGGTTATATTCGAGTGAAAAAGCCAGAGCATCCGCTTCCATCCTATGGAGCACGAGCTAAATCGGAAGAGGCAGGGGATACACCTACGCCTATCGGCGCACGTTCCCTGCGTCAGGCTGCTTCACCCATTTGCACCCGACTGGAGACGGCACTGAGCAAGCTTTTTGTCAGGAGTGGGATTCGAACCCACGCCTCCAGGGGAGACTGCGACCTGAACGCAGCGCCTTAGACCGCTCGGCCATCCTGACGCTGGCCCCTAATTCCGGGGCGGTCTGATGAGCCACCGCGATCCCACTACGCTCCTCGAGTATCGCACTGTTATTAATACTACATTGTGACTCCAGCATTAAAATGTTTGGAAAATGTGTCGGCTTTTATAATCCAGTGTAGAGCAGCATGTGATGATTTGTGCTACAACACCAAGCGCTCAAAGTGACGTCTGCGTTTGTCGTTGAAACTTTCAACTCTTTCATCACTTATGTAGGAAATAAAAAGAGCAGTTGTGCGCCACGCGCAGAGCGGCCGTCAGCAGAGTGGCGCAGCGGAAGCGTGCTGGGCCCATAACCCAGAGGTCGATGGATCGAAACCATCCTCTGCTACGTGTGTCCTATGCATGATTCATAATCATGCCATTGGGTTAGCAAAGTGCCTTCAAATAGTCTGCATCTCCCTTTCTTTAAGTTCTGTCCTGAGTTTCTCTCTCGTGTGTGTTTGTGCAAGCTTGACACTTGCGGGACTCTTTAATCTTCACCAATACGGAGATGACCAAATGTGTCTTCGGTTGTTCTGAGGTCTTTGATAGTTTCTTCGAATGCTTCAACTGAACCTCGAAATCGAAGCAGTTATGTTTATATTGATTTCTCGCGTTAATCATTACGAACCAGGAACAGCCAGCACACTCGGTCGCATTAGTAATTATGTCACGTCTCTACTTAGCAGAGCATTCAAAGGCCCACTGGAAGTAGTAAAGCACTAAAACACTGCAAAACTGAACTCGGGAAAATCATACTGGGAGCTCTGAGCGATGTCTGCATCCAAGCCATCCAATACGGACTCTGAAACCTTGGAATATCAACACTATGATGCGCTACCTTTTACCTGGAGCAAAACGATGGAATTAGAAGAATGCTTACCGCAGGATACAACTGTGCCGCTGTTATTTGGAGCACGGTTTTCACTTGCATGAAAACTACAGCAGAACGTAGAAGGATGATCACTGAGAAGTCCACAATGCTGAGGAGATTGTAGGTCGTACATTTCAATGATTACTGACATTTGCGCTGCTGGAGGTACAGTAATCAACAAAGAACAGGGTGTGCTACTCTCGAATCCGGTCAGCACATGATGAAAAGCCAGGAAGTATACCTTGTCAAATTGCCGTCAACAGGGACAAGTTAACCACCTGCGCCACCGGCGCCCGGCTAGCTCAGTCGGTAGAGCATGAGACTCTTAATCTCAGGGTCGTGGGTTCGAGCCCCACGTTGGGCGGTGCCCGTCTCCTTATTAACAAAGTTTCCCGCTCATCCTTGAACCTCTTACACCTCGATGGTACCGAGCACTGCGTTTTAATGCACAGGTGTGATCAAACTGAGATGAAAAGGGCGTATCTAGCTCCTTGCCCGAGAGATAAATCAAAGGTTCCGCAGATAATCCCTTGGCTCCGGTCACCCGGACGCAGATAGGAGCTGCAGCCATCATAACTTGTATGAAAACTAAGAAGAGCTCCTGTCTATTTACAGTTTCATTTACTCTAGCGTTTCCTTAAACATTGCGTGTACGAAGGCTAAGAAATTGGAGAGCTATTCTAATACAATAACTATTAGGAATCTTTTCGCCATAACAGTTTCACTGTGATTTTGCAGGTAACACGTACGTTGGGAAAACATTTTGAACGCGATCAATAACCGCACTGGAAAAATGTGGGAAAGAAAGGGCGAAAAGCGACTCTTCAACATGTGGAAATATCTTCCTGAGCGGAGCCCTCTTCTCGAAGCTCAACACTCTGCAAGAGTCACTTCTCCCAACTTGCGCCCGCAGGTTTCCGTAGTGTGCCTGCAAAGAGCCATCCGCTTGAGACAGGCGCACCTCCCGATTTCATTGAACTAAGCTAGATGCACAATTTCTAATGCAGCCTTCATCACAATAGACAGTTCATTTCTCGAAAGCTTGTCATGTAAAAAAAGGAAACAAAGAACGAAAACGTATAGCTGACAATCTTCTGAAGCTGCAGATTCAGCTTTGGGGAAATGGACATTTTATGTATGCAGATGCTTTTCAAGCGCTGGTTTTAGAACGTCGCTGTGCTTCCAGCATCCTTTTCAGCCTTCTAAACTGGCTACCGAGGTGGCGATCACTTTGTAAAGCGGTTGAGAGGCCGGAGCTGCTCAAACCGCTCTTGCCGTTTCCCATCAATCAAAAGCACTATGTTGTTTCTTTGTATGGAAAGCTTTTCAAGTCTGGCATCGACACGCACCTTTCCTGAAACGTCCAAAGGGTGAATGCTTCGCAAAGAAATCCAGTCTACCTTCAGGGGGCATGATGTTGAAATCGGAATGAGCCCTGGGTGGGCTTGAAGCAGCAGCTGTTCAGTTAACAGCTGCACAGAAACGCACCCCGCTTGCTTTGTATCATTCGCAAGTTTCTGGTTAAAGAGTAAAAAAGGCTGGAATTCTTCTGCCAGCCGGCAGGATTTCTTCTGCACTCACCCAGAAAAGCCAAGAATTGTATTTCATCTTTCGCAAGCTGTATTTTCCAGGAGGAGAATGAATACTTGCATTAAACTGAATCAAGCCGACAGAGACGCACAGCCGTTGTTTTTCTCCATGGGAAGTTTTTCGTTAAGGAAAAACACCGTTGTCATTTTCTTGCCAGCCGGCGGTATTTCTTGTGCAGCGATGAGCCCGATTTGTATTTCGTATTTCGCAAGTTGTGTGAATTTCTTGAAGTTGAAAGTGAATTCGCTCCAGAAAAGAAATGTCCAGTCGCATGAAAGCCGTGGCTGTTTGTTAAACCGCAGGACAGGACAGCTTGCGTTCTGTTTCTCATGGCGTTCGCAAAGGCGATTCCTGCCTTTAAAACTGCTGTGTCTGCGACTGAAAGTGGCGTGTGTCGCAGCTTCTAAAGTCTTGTTGACGCTCCTCGATGTTGCTTTCTCTCTGCCTAAGGAAGTTCGATTGTCGCGTCGGAACGGGGAGACCTAATCCTTCCAGCTTTAAGCCACCCTTCAGTCTTCTGAAGGGTGTCCGAGTGCTAGCATGTGATTTGGCTTTTTTGGGGGGGAAACGGAGAGCGACATTGAAAAAGGTTACCGCCGCCGCCTCGCCCTCCGTGTTAAATGATCGCAAGCCGGCGGCGGCGGCGCTCCCTGTAGTCGTGGCCGAGCGGTTAAGGCGAAGGGCTAGAAAGCCATTGGGGACTCCCCGCGTCGGCTCGAATCCTGCCGACTACGGCGCCCTTCTCCTGTCGCTTCGGCCTGCCCAGAAAAAGGCGGAGTGCCGTTTCTCTCTTCCTGCTTCTTGTACAAACGCTTAATCGCTTGGACCTGCTGCCTTGGAAGTAATGTCTTTAACATCCACCAGTGACATTTCACAGCTGGAAGCACACAGCCACGCTTTTGGCATTGGCATGTCTTGCGCCCTACTTCCAGCCTTTGAAGACCTAATTATTCAAACTGAAAGAACCGGCTGAATGAGTGTTTGCAGTGCACCAGGAGGAGCAGGGACCATAGCATTGGAGGGGTGAGGATGGCGGAGATGGAAACGTTTTCATGCGCTCCTCTGGGAGGAATGAAAAGAAAAGACGAAACCGGAAACAGTAGTAGCCGCAAGAGGAAGTGTCTTCAAGCGCCAAGCAAGCGCTCCTCGTTAGTATAGTGGTGCGTATCCCCGCCTGTCACGTGGGAGACCAGGGATGGATTGCTTGACGGCGAGCCAGGTTGCTTTTCTCCCATCAGATTCCAACCGCTAATGCTAACGCAGTGTGTGGGAGCTTACATGCTTTTCCTTTCCCGTCTTTTTCGGACGACTATTCCAAAGGGGTAACCTGAAGGAATAGGGGCCTGAAGACACGAGGCATTCTTAAACCAGCACTGGGCTGCACGGCCTTCTGTTGTGATCAGGTTATATTCGAGTCAAAAAGCCAGAGCATCCGCTTCCATCCTATGGAGCACGAGCTAAATCGGAAGAGGCAGGGGATACACCTACGCCTATCGGCGCACGTTCCCCGCGGCAGGCTGCTTCACCCATTTGCACCCGACTGGAGACGGCACTGAGCAAGCTTTTTGTCAGGAGTGGGATTCGAACCCACGCCTCCAGGGGAGACTGCGACCTGAACGCAGCGCCTTAGACCGCTCGGCCATCCTGACGCTGGCCCGTAATCCCGGGGCGGTCTGATGAGCCACCGCGATCCCACTACGCTCCTCGAGTATCGCACTGTTATTAATACTACATTGTGACTCCAGCATTAAAATGTTTGGAAAATGTGTCGGCTTTTATAATCCAGTGTAGAGCAGCATGTGATGATTTGTGCTACAACACCAAGCGCTCAAAGTGACGTCTGCGTTTGTCGTTGAAACTTTCAACTCTTTCATCACTTATGTAGGAAATAAAAAGAGCAGTTGTGCGCCACGCGCAGAGCGGCCGTCAGCAGAGTGGCGCAGCGGAAGCGTGCTGGGCCCATAACCCAGAGGTCGATGGATCAAAACCATCCTCTGCTACGTGTGTCCTATGCATGATTCATAATCATGCCATTGGGTTAGCAAAGTGCCTTCAAATAGTCTGCATCTCCCTTTCTTTAAGTTCTGTCCTGAGTTTCTCTCTCGTGTGTGTTTGTGCAAGCTTGACACTTGCGGGACTCTTTAATCTTCACCAATACGGAGATGACCAAATGTGTCTTCGGTTGTTCTGAGGTCTTTGATAGTTTCTTCGAATGCTTCAACTGAACCTCGAAATCGAAGCAGTTATGTTTATATTGATTTCTCGCGTTAATCATTACGAACCAGGAACAGCCAGCACACTCGGTCGCATTAGTAATTATGTCACGTCTCTACTTAGCAGAGCATTCAAAGGCCCACTGGAAGTAGTAAAGCACTAAAACACTGCAAAACTGAACTCGGGAAAATCATACTGGGAGCTCTGAGCGATGTCTGCATCCAAGCCATCCAATACGGACTCTGAAACCTTGGAATATCAACACTATGATGCGCTACCTTTTACCTGGAGCAAAACGATGGAATTAGAAGAATGCTTACCGCAGGATACAACTGTGCCGCTGTTATTTGGAGCACGGTTTTCACTTGCATGAAAACTACAGCAGAACGTTGAAGGATGATCACTGAGAAGTCCACAATGCTGAGGAGATTGTAGGTCGTACATTTCAATGATTACTGACATTTGCGCTGCTGGAGGTACAGTAATCAACAAAGAACAGGGTGTGCTACTCTCGAATCCGGTCAGCACATGATGAAAAGCCAGGAAGTATACCTTGTCAAATTGCCGTCAACAGGGACAAGTTAACCACCTGCGCCACCGGCGCCCGGCTAGCTCAGTCGGTAGAGCATGAGACTCTTAATCTCAGGGTCGTGGGTTCGAGCCCCACGTTGGGCGGTGCCCGTCTCCTTATTAACAAAGTTTCCCGCTCATCCTTGAACCTCTTACACCTCGATGGTACCGAGCACTGCGTTTTAATGCACAGGTGTGATCAAACTGAGATGAAAAGGGCGTATCTAGCTCCTTGCCCGAGAGATAAATCAAAGGTTCCGCAGATAATCCCTTGGCTCCGGTCACCCGGACGCAGATAGGAGCTGCAGCCATCATAACTTGTATGAAAACTAAGAAGAGCTCCTGTCTATTTACAGTTTCATTTACTCTAGCGTTTCCTTAAACATTGCGTGTACGAAGGCTAAGAAATTGGAGAGCTATTCTAATACAATAACTATTAGGAATCTTTTCGCCATAACAGTTTCACTGTGATTTTGCAGGTAACACGTACGTTGGGAAAACATTTTGAACGCGATCAATAACCGCACTGGAAAAATGTGGGAAAGAAAGGGCGAAAAGCGACTCTTCAACATGTGGAAATATCTTCCTGAGCGGAGCCCTCTTCTCGAAGCTCAACACTCTGCAAGAGTCACTTCTCCCAACTTGCGCCCGCAGGTTTCCGTAGTGTGCCTGCAAAGAGCCATCCGCTTGAGACAGGCGCACCTCCCGATTTCATTGAACTAAGCTAGATGCACAATTTCTAATGCAGCCTTCATCACAATAGACAGTTCATTTCTCGAAAGCTTGTCATGTAAAAAAAGGAAACAAAGAACGAAAACGTATAGCTGACAATCTTCTGAAGCTGCAGATTCAGCTTTGGGGAAATGGACATTTTATGTATGCAGATGCTTTTCAAGCGCTGGTTTTAGAACGTCGCTGTGCTTCCAGCATCCTTTTCAGCCTTCTAAACTGGCTACCGAGGTGGCGATCACTTTGTAAAGCGGTTGAGAGGCCGGAGCTGCTCAAACCGCTCTTGCCGTTTCCCATCAATCAAAAGCACTATGTTGTTTCTTTGTATGGAAAGCTTTTCAAGTCTGGCATCGACACGCACCTTTCCTGAAACGTCCAAAGGGTGAATGCTTCGCAAAGAAATCCAGTCTACCTTCAGGGGGCATGATGTTGAAATCGGAATGAGCCCTGGGTGGGCTTGAAGCAGCAGCTGTTCAGTTAACAGCTGCACAGAAACGCACCCCGCTTGCTTTGTATCATTCGCAAGTTTCTGGTTAAAGAGTAAAAAAGGCTGGAATTCTTCTGCCAGCCGGCAGGATTTCTTCTGCACTCACCCAGAAAAGCCAAGAATTGTATTTCATCTTTCGCAAGCTGTATTTTCCAGGAGGAGAATGAATACTTGCATTAAACTGAATCAAGCCGACAGAGACGCACAGCCGTTGTTTTTCTCCATGGGAAGTTTTTCGTTAAGGAAAAACACCGTTGTCATTTTCTTGCCAGCCGGCGGTATTTCTTGTGCAGCGATGAGCCCGATTTGTATTTCGTATTTCGCAAGTTGTGTGAATTTCTTGAAGTTGAAAGTGAATTCGCTCCAGAAAAGAAATGTCCAGTCGCATGAAAGCCGTGGCTGTTTGTTAAACCGCAGGACAGGACAGCTTGCGTTCTGTTTCTCATGGCGTTCGCAAAGGCGATTCCTGCCTTTAAAACTGCTGTGTCTGCGACTGAAAGTGGCGTGTGTCGCAGCTTCTAAAGTCTTGTTGACGCTCCTCGATGTTGCTTTCTCTCTGCCTAAGGAAGTTCGATTGTCGCGTCGGAACGGGGAGACCTAATCCTTCCAGCTTTAAGCCACCCTTCAGTCTTCTGAAGGGTGTCCGAGTGCTAGCATGTGATTTGGCTTTTTTGGGGGGGAAACGGAGAGCGACATTGAAAAAGGTTACCGCCGCCGCCTCGCCCTCCGTGTTAAATGATCGCAAGCCGGCGGCGGCGGCGCTCCCTGTAGTCGTGGCCGAGCGGTTAAGGCGAAGGGCTAGAAAGCCATTGGGGACTCCCCGCGTCGGCTCGAATCCTGCCGACTACGGCGCCCTTCTCCTGTCGCTTCGGCCTGCCCAGAAAAAGGCGGAGTGCCGTTTCTCTCTTCCTGCTTCTTGTACAAACGCTTAATCGCTTGGACCTGCTGCCTTGGAAGTAATGTCTTTAACATCCACCAGTGACATTTCACAGCTGGAAGCACACAGCCACGCTTTTGGCATTGGCATGTCTTGCGCCCTACTTCCAGCCTTTGAAGACCTAATTATTCAAACTGAAAGAACCGGCTGAATGAGTGTTTGCAGTGCACCAGGAGGAGCAGGGACCATAGCATTGGAGGGGTGAGGATGGCGGAGATGGAAACGTTTTCATGCGCTCCTCTGGGAGGAATGAAAAGAAAAGACGAAACCGGAAACAGTAGTAGCCGCAAGAGGAAGTGTCTTCAAGCGCCAAGCAAGCGCTCCTCGTTAGTATAGTGGTGCGTATCCCCGCCTGTCACGTGGGAGACCAGGGATGGATTGCTTGACGGCGAGCCAGGTTGCTTTTCTCCCATCAGATTCCAACCGCTAATGCTAACGCAGTGTGTGGGAGCTTACATGCTTTTCCTTTCCCGTCTTTTTCGGACGACTATTCCAAAGGGGTAACCTGAAGGAATAGGGGCCTGAAGACACGAGGCATTCTTAAACCAGCACTGGGCTGCACGGCCTTCTGTTGTGATCAGGTTATATTCGAGTCAAAAAGCCAGAGCATCCGCTTCCATCCTATGGAGCACGAGCTAAATCGGAAGAGGCAGGGGATACACCTACGCCTATCGGCGCACGTTCCCCGCGGCAGGCTGCTTCACCCATTTGCACCCGACTGGAGACGGCACTGAGCAAGCTTTTTGTCAGGAGTGGGATTCGAACCCACGCCTCCAGGGGAGACTGCGACCTGAACGCAGCGCCTTAGACCGCTCGGCCATCCTGACGCTGGCCCCTAATCCCGGGGCGGTCTGATGAGCCACCGCGATCCCACTACGCTCCTCGAGTATCGCACTGTTATTAATACTACATTGTGACTCCAGCATTAAAATGTTTGGAAAATGTGTCGGCTTTTATAATCCAGTGTAGAGCAGCATGTGATGATTTGTGCTACAACACCAAGCGCTCAAAGTGACGTCTGCGTTTGTCGTTGAAACTTTCAACTCTTTCATCACTTATGTAGGAAATAAAAAGAGCAGTTGTGCGCCACACGCAGAGCGGCCGTCAGCAGAGTGGCGCAGCGGAAGCGTGCTGGGCCCATAACCCAGAGGTCGATGGATCGAAACCATCCTCTGCTACGTGTGTCCTATGCATGATTCATAATCATGCCATTGGGTTAGCAAAGTGCCTTCAAATAGTCTGCATCTCCCTTTCTTTAAGTTCTGTCCTGAGTTTCTCTCTCGTGTGTGTTTGTGCAAGCTTGACACTTGCGGGACTCTTTAATCTTCACCAATACGGAGATGACCAAATGTGTCTTCGGTTGTTCTGAGGTCTTTGATAGTTTCTTCGAATGCTTCAACTGAACCTCGAAATCGAAGCAGTTATGTTTATATTGATTTCTCGCGTTAATCATTACGAACCAGGAACAGCCAGCACACTCGGTCGCATTAGTAATTATGTCACGTCTCTACTTAGCAGAGCATTCAAAGGCCCACTGGAAGTAGTAAAGCACTAAAACACTGCAAAACTGAACTCGGGAAAATCATACTGGGAGCTCTGAGCGATGTCTGCATCCAAGCCATCCAATACGGACTCTGAAACCTTGGAATATCAACACTATGATGCGCTACCTTTTACCTGGAGCAAAACGATGGAATTAGAAGAATACTTACCGCAGGATACAACTGTGCCGCTGTTATTTGGAGCACGGTTTTCACTTGCATGAAAACTACAGCAGAACGTTGAAGGATGATCACTGAGAAGTCCACAATGCTGAGGAGATTGTAGGTCGTACATTTCAATGATTACTGACATTTGCGCTGCTGGAGGTACAGTAATCAACAAAGAACAGGGTGTGCTACTCTCGAATCCGGTCAGCACATGATGAAAAGCCAGGAAGTATACCTTGTCAAATTGCCGTCAACAGGGACAAGTTAACCACCTGCGCCACCGGCGCCCGGCTAGCTCAGTCGGTAGAGCATGAGACTCTTAATCTCAGGGTCGTGGGTTCGAGCCCCACGTCGGGCGGTGCCCGTCTCCTTATTAACAAAGTTTCCCGCTCATCCTTGAACCTCTTACACCTCGATGGTACCGAGCACTGCGTTTTAATGCACAGGTGTGATCAAACTGAGATGAAAAGGGCGTATCTAGCTCCTTGCCCGAGAGATAAATCAAAGGTTCCGCAGATAATCCCTTGGCTCCGGTCACCCGGACGCAGATAGGAGCTGCAGCCATCATAACTTGTATGAAAACTAAGAAGAGCTCCTGTCTATTTACAGTTTCATTTACTCTAGCGTTTCCTTAAACATTGCGTGTACGAAGGCTAAGAAATTGGAGAGCTATTCTAATACAATAACTATTAGGAATCTTTTCGCCATAACAGTTTCACTGTGATTTTGCAGGTAACACGTACGTTGGGAAAACATTTTGAACGCGATCAATAACCGCACTGGAAAAATGTGGGAAAGAAAGGGCGAAAAGCGACTCTTCAACATGTGGAAATATCTTCCTGAGCGGAGCCCTCTTCTCGAAGCTCAACACTCTGCAAGAGTCACTTCTCCCAACTTGCGCCCGCAGGTTTCCGTAGTGTGCCTGCAAAGAGCCATCCGCTTGAGACAGGCGCACCTCCCGATTTCATTGAACTAAGCTAGATGCACAATTTCTAATGCAGCCTTCATCACAATAGACAGTTCATTTCTCGAAAGCTTGTCATGTAAAAAAAGGAAACAAAGAACGAAAACGTATAGCTGACAATCTTCTGAAGCTGCAGATTCAGCTTTGGGGAAATGGACATTTTATGTATGCAGATGCTTTTCAAGCGCTGGTTTTAGAACGTCGCTGTGCTTCCAGCATCCTTTTCAGCCTTCTAAACTGGCTACCGAGGTGGCGATCACTTTGTAAAGCGGTTGAGAGGCCGGAGCTGCTCAAACCGCTCTTGCCGTTTCCCATCAATCAAAAGCACTATGTTGTTTCTTTGTATGGAAAGCTTTTCAAGTCTGGCATCGACACGCACCTTTCCTGAAACGTCCAAAGGGTGAATGCTTCGCAAAGAAATCCAGTCTACCTTCAGGGGGCATGATGTTGAAATCGGAATGAGCCCTGGGTGGGCTTGAAGCAGCAGCTGTTCAGTTAACAGCTGCACAGAAACGCACCCCGCTTGCTTTGTATCATTCGCAAGTTTCTGGTTAAAGAGTAAAAAAGGCTGGAATTCTTCTGCCAGCCGGCAGGATTTCTTCTGCACTCACCCAGAAAAGCCAAGAATTGTATTTCATCTTTCGCAAGCTGTATTTTCCAGGAGGAGAATGAATACTTGCATTAAACTGAATCAAGCCGACAGAGACGCACAGCCGTTGTTTTTCTCCATGGGAAGTTTTTCGTTAAGGAAAAACACCGTTGTCATTTTCTTGCCAGCCGGCGGTATTTCTTGTGCAGCGATGAGCCCGATTTGTATTTCGTATTTCGCAAGTTGTGTGAATTTCTTGAAGTTGAAAGTGAATTCGCTCCAGAAAAGAAATGTCCAGTCGCATGAAAGCCGTGGCTGTTTGTTAAACCGCAGGACAGGACAGCTTGCGTTCTGTTTCTCATGGCGTTCGCAAAGGCGATTCCTGCCTTTAAAACTGCTGTGTCTGCGACTGAAAGTGGCGTGTGTCGCAGCTTCTAAAGTCTTGTTGACGCTCCTCGATGTTGCTTTCTCTCTGCCTAAGGAAGTTCGATTGTCGCGTCGGAACGGGGAGACCTAATCCTTCCAGCTTTAAGCCACCCTTCAGTCTTCTGAAGGGTGTCCGAGTGCTAGCATGTGATTTGGCTTTTTCGGGGGGGAAACGGAGAGCGACATTGAAAAAGGTTACCGCCGCCGCCTCGCCCTCCGTGTTAAATGATCGCAAGCCGGCGGCGGCGGCGCTCCCTGTAGTCGTGGCCGAGCGGTTAAGGCGAAGGGCTAGAAAGCCATTGGGGACTCCCCGCGTCGGCTCGAATCCTGCCGACTACGGCGCCCTTCTCCTGTCGCTTCGGCCTGCCCAGAAAAAGGCGGAGTGCCGTTTCTCTCTTCCTGCTTCTTGTACAAACGCTTAATCGCTTGGACCTGCTGCCTTGGAAGTAATGTCTTTAACATCCACCAGTGACATTTCACAGCTGGAAGCACACAGCCACGCTTTTGGCATTGGCATGTCTTGCGCCCTACTTCCAGCCTTTGAAGACCTAATTATTCAAACTGAAAGAACCGGCTGAATGAGTGTTTGCAGTGCACCAGGAGGAGCAGGGACCATAGCATTGGAGGGGTGAGGATGGCGGAGATGGAAA
The DNA here is from genome assembly GCF_040954835.1 of Lepisosteus oculatus. Lineage (NCBI taxonomy): Eukaryota > Metazoa > Chordata > Actinopteri > Semionotiformes > Lepisosteidae > Lepisosteus > Lepisosteus oculatus. The sequence goes on along the minus strand of NW_027167923.1, from coordinate 657,478 downwards.
CGTTTTCATGCGCTCCTCTGGGAGGAATGAAAAGAAAAGACGAAACCGGAAACAGTAGTAGCCGCAAGAGGAAGTGTCTTCAAGCGCCAAGCAAGCGCTCCTCGTTAGTATAGTGGTGCGTATCCCCGCCTGTCACGTGGGAGACCAGGGATGGATTGCTTGACGGCGAGCCAGGTTGCTTTTCTCCCATCAGATTCCAACCGCTAATGCTAACGCAGTGTGTGGGAGCTTACATGCTTTTCCTTTCCCGTCTTTTTCGGACGACTATTCCAAAGGGGTAACCTGAAGGAATAGGGGCCTGAAGACACGAGGCATTCTTAAACCAGCACTGGGCTGCACGGCCTTCTGTTGTGATCAGGTTATATTCGAGTGAAAAAGCCAGAGCATCCGCTTCCATCCTATGGAGCACGAGCTAAATCGGAAGAGGCAGGGGATACACCTACGCCTATCGGCGCACGTTCCCCGCGGCAGGCTGCTTCACCCATTTGCACCCGACTGGAGACGGCACTGAGCAAGCTTTTTGTCAGGAGTGGGATTCGAACCCACGCCTCCAGGGGAGACTGCGACCTTAACGCAGCGCCTTAGACCGCTCGGCCATCCTGACGCTGGCCCCTAATCCCGGGGCGGTCTGATGAGCCACCGCGATCCCACTACGCTCCTCGAGTATCGCACTGTTATTAATACTACATTGTGACTCCAGCATTAAAATGTTTGGAAAATGTGTCGGCTTTTATAATCCAGTGTAGAGCAGCATGTGATGATTTGTGCTACAACACCAAGCGCTCAAAGTGACGTCTGCGTTTGTCGTTGAAACTTTCAACTCTTTCATCACTTATGTAGGAAATAAAAAGAGCAGTTGTGCGCCACGCGCAGAGCGGCCGTCAGCAGAGTGGCGCAGCGGAAGCGTGCTGGGCCCATAACCCAGAGGTCGATGGATCGAAACCATCCTCTGCTACGTGTGTCCTATGCATGATTCATAATCATGCCATTGGGTTAGCAAAGTGCCTTCAAATAGTCTGCATCTCCCTTTCTTTAAGTTCTGTCCTGAGTTTCTCTCTCGTGTGTGTTTGTGCAAGCTTGACACTTGCGGGACTCTTTAATCTTCACCAATACGGAGATGACCAAATGTGTCTTCGGTTGTTCTGAGGTCTTTGATAGTTTCTTCGAATGCTTCAACTGAACCTCGAAATCGAAGCAGTTATGTTTATATTGATTTCTCGCGTTAATCATTACGAACCAGGAACAGCCAGCACACTCGGTCGCATTAGTAATTATGTCACGTCTCTACTTAGCAGAGCATTCAAAGGCCCACTGGAAGTAGTAAAGCACTAAAACACTGCAAAACTGAACTCGGGAAAATCATACTGGGAGCTCTGAGCGATGTCTGCATCCAAGCCATCCAATACGGACTCTGAAACCTTGGAATATCAACACTATGATGCGCTACCTTTTACCTGGAGCAAAACGATGGAATTAGAAGAATGCTTACCGCAGGATACAACTGTGCCGCTGTTATTTGGAGCACGGTTTTCACTTGCATGAAAACTACATCAGAACGTTGAAGGATGATCACTGAGAAGTCCACAATGCTGAGGAGATTGTAGGTCGTACATTTCAATGATTACTGACATTTGCGCTGCTGGAGGTACAGTAATCAACAAAGAACAGGGTGTGCTACTCTCGAATCCGGTCAGCACATGATGAAAAGCCAGGAAGTATACCTTGTCAAATTGCCGTCAACAGGGACAAGTTAACCACCTGCGCCACCGGCGCCCGGCTAGCTCAGTCGGTAGAGCATGAGACTCTTAATCTCAGGGTCGTGGGTTCGAGCCCCACGTTGGGCGGTGCCCGTCTCCTTATTAACAAAGTTTCCCGCTCATCCTTGAACCTCTTACACCTCGATGGTACCGAGCACTGCGTTTTAATGCACAGGTGTGATCAAACTGAGATGAAAAGGGCGTATCTAGCTCCTTGCCCGAGAGATAAATCAAAGGTTCCGCAGATAATCCCTTGGCTCCGGTCACCCGGACGCAGATAGGAGCTGCAGCCATCATAACTTGTATGAAAACTAAGAAGAGCTCCTGTCTATTTACAGTTTCATTTACTCTAGCGTTTCCTTAAACATTGCGTGTACGAAGGCTAAGAAATTGGAGAGCTATTCTAATACAATAACTATTAGGAATCTTTTCGCCATAACAGTTTCACTGTGATTTTGCAGGTAACACGTACGTTGGGAAAACATTTTGAACGCGATCAATAACCGCACTGGAAAAATGTGGGAAAGAAAGGGCGAAAAGCGACTCTTCAACATGTGGAAATATCTTCCTGAGCGGAGCCCTCTTCTCGAAGCTCAACACTCTGCAAGAGTCACTTCTCCCAACTTGCGCCCGCAGGTTTCCGTAGTGTGCCTGCAAAGAGCCATCCGCTTGAGACAGGCGCACCTCCCGATTTCATTGAACTAAGCTAGATGCACAATTTCTAATGCAGCCTTCATCACAATAGACAGTTCATTTCTCGAAAGCTTGTCATGTAAAAAAAGGAAACAAAGAACGAAAACGTATAGCTGACAATCTTCTGAAGCTGCAGATTCAGCTTTGGGGAAATGGACATTTTATGTATGCAGATGCTTTTCAAGCGCTGGTTTTAGAACGTCGCTGTGCTTCCAGCATCCTTTTCAGCCTTCTAAACTGGCTACCGAGGTGGCGATCACTTTGTAAAGCGGTTGAGAGGCCGGAGCTGCTCAAACCGCTCTTGCCGTTTCCCATCAATCAAAAGCACTATGTTGTTTCTTTGTATGGAAAGCTTTTCAAGTCTGGCATCGACACGCACCTTTCCTGAAACGTCCAAAGGGTGAATGCTTCGCAAAGAAATCCAGTCTACCTTCAGGGGGCATGATGTTGAAATCGGAATGAGCCCTGGGTGGGCTTGAAGCAGCAGCTGTTCAGTTAACAGCTGCACAGAAACGCACCCCGCTTGCTTTGTATCATTCGCAAGTTTCTGGTTAAAGAGTAAAAAAGGCTGGAATTCTTCTGCCAGCCGGCAGGATTTCTTCTGCACTCACCCAGAAAAGCCAAGAATTGTATTTCATCTTTCGCAAGCTGTATTTTCCAGGAGGAGAATGAATACTTGCATTAAACTGAATCAAGCCGACAGAGACGCACAGCCGTTGTTTTTCTCCATGGGAAGTTTTTCGTTAAGGAAAAACACCGTTGTCATTTTCTTGCCAGCCGGCGGTATTTCTTGTGCAGCGATGAGCCCGATTTGTATTTCGTATTTCGCAAGTTGTGTGAATTTCTTGAAGTTGAAAGTGAATTCGCTCCAGAAAAGAAATGTCCAGTCGCATGAAAGCCGTGGCTGTTTGTTAAACCGCAGGACAGGACAGCTTGCGTTCTGTTTCTCATGGCGTTCGCAAAGGCGATTCCTGCCTTTAAAACTGCTGTGTCTGCGACTGAAAGTGGCGTGTGTCGCAGCTTCTAAAGTCTTGTTGACGCTCCTCGATGTTGCTTTCTCTCTGCCTAAGGAAGTTCGATTGTCGCGTCGGAACGGGGAGACCTAATCCTTCCAGCTTTAAGCCACCCTTCAGTCTTCTGAAGGGTGTCCGAGTGCTAGCATGTGATTTGGCTTTTTTGGGGGGGAAACGGAGAGCGACATTGAAAAAGGTTACCGCCGCCGCCTCGCCCTCCGTGTTAAATGATCGCAAGCCGGCGGCGGCGGCGCTCCCTGTAGTCGTGGCCGAGCGGTTAAGGCGAAGGGCTAGAAAGCCATTGGGGACTCCCCGCGTCGGCTCGAATCCTGCCGACTACGGCGCCCTTCTCCTGTCGCTTCGGCCTGCCCAGAAAAAGGCGGAGTGCCGTTTCTCTCTTCCTGCTTCTTGTACAAACGCTTAATCGCTTGGACCTGCTGCCTTGGAAGTAATGTCTTTAACATCCACCAGTGACATTTCACAGCTGGAAGCACACAGCCACGCTTTTGGCATTGGCATGTCTTGCACCCTACTTCCAGCCTTTGAAGACCTAATTATTCAAACTGAAAGAACCGGCTGAATGAGTGTTTGCAGTGCACCAGGAGGAGCAGGGACCATAGCATTGGAGGGGTGAGGATGGCGGAGATGGAAACGTTTTCATGCGCTCCTCTGGGAGGAATGAAAAGAAAAGACGAAACCGGAAACAGTAGTAGCCGCAAGAGGAAGTGTCTTCAAGCGCCAAGCAAGCGCTCCTCGTTAGTATAGTGGTGCGTATCCCCGCCTGTCACGTGGGAGACCAGGGATGGATTGCTTGACGGCGAGCCAGGTTGCTTTTCTCCCATCAGATTCCAACCGCTAATGCTAACGCAGTGTGTGGGAGCTTACATGCTTTTCCTTTCCCGTCTTTTTCGGACGACTATTCCAAAGGGGTAACCTGAAGGAATAGGGGCCTGAAGACACGAGGCATTCTTAAACCAGCACTGGGCTGCACGGCCTTCTGTTGTGATCAGGTTATATTCGAGTCAAAAAGCCAGAGCATCCGCTTCCATCCTATGGAGCACGAGCTAAATCGGAAGAGGCAGGGGATACACCTACGCCTATCGGCGCACGTTCCCTGCGTCAGGCTGCTTCACCCATTTGCACCCGACTGGAGACGGCACTGAGCAAGCTTTTTGTCAGGAGTGGGATTCGAACCCACGCCTCCAGGGGAGACTGCGACCTGAACGCAGCGCCTTAGACCGCTCGGCCATCCTGACGCTGGCCCCTAATCCCGGGGCGGTCTGATGAGCCACCGCGATCCCACTACGCTCCTCGAGTATCGCACTGTTATTAATACTACATTGTGACTCCAGCATTAAAATGTTTGGAAAATGTGTCGGCTTTTATAATCCAGTGTAGAGCAGCATGTGATGATTTGTGCTACAACACCAAGCGCTCAAAGTGACGTCTGCGTTTGTCGTTGAAACTTTCAACTCTTTCATCACTTATGTAGGAAATAAAAAGAGCAGTTGTGCGCCACGCGCAGAGCGGCCGTCAGCAGAGTGGCGCAGCGGAAGCGTGCTGGGCCCATAACCCAGAGGTCGATGGATCGAAACCATCCTCTGCTACGTGTGTCCTATGCATGATTCATAATCATGCCATTGGGTTAGCAAAGTGCCTTCAAATAGTCTGCATCTCCCTTTCTTTAAGTTCTGTCCTGAGTTTCTCTCTCGTGTGTGTTTGTGCAAGCTTGACACTTGCGGGACTCTTTAATCTTCACCAATACGGAGATGACCAAATGTGTCTTCGGTTGTTCTGAGGTCTTTGATAGTTTCTTCGAATGCTTCAACTGAACCTCGAAATCGAAGCAGTTATGTTTATATTGATTTCTCGCGTTAATCATTACGAACCAGGAACAGCCAGCACACTCGGTCGCATTAGTAATTATGTCACGTCTCTACTTAGCAGAGCATTCAAAGGCCCACTGGAAGTAGTAAAGCACTAAAACACTGCAAAACTGAACTCGGGAAAATCATACTGGGAGCTCTGAGCGATGTCTGCATCCAAGCCATCCAATACGGACTCTGAAACCTTGGAATATCAACACTATGATGCGCTACCTTTTACCTGGAGCAAAACGATGGAATTAGAAGAATGCTTACCGCAGGATACAACTGTGCCGCTGTTATTTGGAGCACGGTTTTCACTTGCATGAAAACTACATCAGAACGTTGAAGGATGATCACTGAGAAGTCCACAATGCTGAGGAGATTGTAGGTCGTACATTTCAATGATTACTGACATTTGCGCTGCTGGAGGTACAGTAATCAACAAAGAACAGGGTGTGCTACTCTCGAATCCGGTCAGCACATGATGAAAAGCCAGGAAGTATACCTTGTCAAATTGCCGTCAACAGGGACAAGTTAACCACCTGCGCCACCGGCGCCCGGCTAGCTCAGTCGGTAGAGCATGAGACTCTTAATCTCAGGGTCGTGGGTTCGAGCCCCACGTTGGGCGGTGCCCGTCTCCTTATTAACAAAGTTTCCCGCTCATCCTTGAACCTCTTACACCTCGATGGTACCGAGCACTGCGTTTTAATGCACAGGTGTGATCAAACTGAGATGAAAAGGGCGTATCTAGCTCCTTGCCCGAGAGATAAATCAAAGGTTCCGCAGATAATCCCTTGGCTCCGGTCACCCGGACGCAGATAGGAGCTGCAGCCATCATAACTTGTATGAAAACTAAGAAGAGCTCCTGTCTATTTACAGTTTCATTTACTCTAGCGTTTCCTTAAACATTGCGTGTACGAAGGCTAAGAAATTGGAGAGCTATTCTAATACAATAACTATTAGGAATCTTTTCGCCATAACAGTTTCACTGTGATTTTGCAGGTAACACGTACGTTGGGAAAACATTTTGAACGCGATCAATAACCGCACTGGAAAAATGTGGGAAAGAAAGGGCGAAAAGCGACTCTTCAACATGTGGAAATATCTTCCTGAGCGGAGCCCTCTTCTCGAAGCTCAACACTCTGCAAGAGTCACTTCTCCCAACTTGCGCCCGCAGGTTTCCGTAGTGTGCCTGCAAAGAGCCATCCGCTTGAGACAGGCGCACCTCCCGATTTCATTGAACTAAGCTAGATGCACAATTTCTAATGCAGCCTTCATCACAATAGACAGTTCATTTCTCGAAAGCTTGTCATGTAAAAAAAGGAAACAAAGAACGAAAACGTATAGCTGACAATCTTCTGAAGCTGCAGATTCAGCTTTGGGGAAATGGACATTTTATGTATGCAGATGCTTTTCAAGCGCTGGTTTTAGAACGTCGCTGTGCTTCCAGCATCCTTTTCAGCCTTCTAAACTGGCTACCGAGGTGGCGATCACTTTGTAAAGCGGTTGAGAGGCCGGAGCTGCTCAAACCGCTCTTGCCGTTTCCCATCAATCAAAAGCACTATGTTGTTTCTTTGTATGGAAAGCTTTTCAAGTCTGGCATCGACACGCACCTTTCCTGAAACGTCCAAAGGGTGAATGCTTCGCAAAGAAATCCAGTCTACCTTCAGGGGGCATGATGTTGAAATCGGAATGAGCCCTGGGTGGGCTTGAAGCAGCAGCTGTTCAGTTAACAGCTGCACAGAAACGCACCCCGCTTGCTTTGTATCATTCGCAAGTTTCTGGTTAAAGAGTAAAAAAGGCTGGAATTCTTCTGCCAGCCGGCAGGATTTCTTCTGCACTCACCCAGAAAAGCCAAGAATTGTATTTCATCTTTCGCAAGCTGTATTTTCCAGGAGGAGAATGAATACTTGCATTAAACTGAATCAAGCCGACAGAGACGCACAGCCGTTGTTTTTCTCCATGGGAAGTTTTTCGTTAAGGAAAAACACCGTTGTCATTTTCTTGCCAGCCGGCGGTATTTCTTGTGCAGCGATGAGCCCGATTTGTATTTCGTATTTCGCAAGTTGTGTGAATTTCTTGAAGTTGAAAGTGAATTCGCTCCAGAAAAGAAATGTCCAGTCGCATGAAAGCCGTGGCTGTTTGTTAAACCGCAGGACAGGACAGCTTGCGTTCTGTTTCTCATGGCGTTCGCAAAGGCGATTCCTGCCTTTAAAACTGCTGTGTCTGCGACTGAAAGTGGCGTGTGTTGCAGCTTCTAAAGTCTTGTTGACGCTCCTCGATGTTGCTTTCTCTCTGCCTAAGGAAGTTCGATTGTCGCGTCGGAAGGAGGAGACCTAATCCTTCCAGCTTTAAGCCACCCTTCAGTCTTCTGAAGGGTGTCCGAGAGCTAGCATGTGATTTGGCTTTTTTGGGGGGGAAACGGAGAGCGACATTGAAAAAGGTTACCGCCGCCGCCTCGCCCTCCGTGTTAAATGATCGCAAGCCGGCGGCGGCGGCGCTCCCTGTAGTCGTGGCCGAGCGGTTAAGGCGAAGGGCTAGAAAGCCATTGGGGACTCCCCGCGTCGGCTCGAATCCTGCCGACTACGGCGCCCTTCTCCTGTCGCTTCGGCCTGCCCAGAAAAAGGCGGAGTGCCGTTTCTCTCTTCCTGCTTCTTGTACAAACGCTTAATCGCTTGGACCTGCTGCCTTGGAAGTAATGTCTTTAACATCCACCAGTGACATTTCACAGCTGGAAGCACACAGCCACGCTTTTGGCATTGGCATGTCTTGCGCCCTACTTCCAGCCTTTGAAGACCTAATTATTCAAACTGAAAGAACCGGCTGAATGAGTGTTTGCAGTGCACCAGGAGGAGCAGGGACCATAGCATTGGAGGGGTGAGGATGGCGGAGATGGAAACGTTTTCATGCGCTCCTCTGGGAGGAATGAAAAGAAAAGACGAAACCGGAAACAGTAGTAGCCGCAAGAGGAAGTGTCTTCAAGCGCCAAGCAAGCGCTCCTCGTTAGTATAGTGGTGCGTATCCCCGCCTGTCACGTGGGAGACCAGGGATGGATTGCTTGACGGCGAGCCAGGTTGCTTTTCTCCCATCAGATTCCAACCGCTAATGCTAACGCAGTGTGTGGGAGCTTACATGCTTTTCCTTTCCCGTCTTTTTCGGACGACTATTCCAAAGGGGTAACCTGAAGGAATAGGGGCCTGAAGACACGAGGCATTCTTAAACCAGCACTGGGCTGCACGGCCTTCTGTTGTGATCAGGTTATATTCGAGTCAAAAAGCCAGAGCATCCGCTTCCATCCTATGGAGCACGAGCTAAATCGGAAGAGGCAGGGGATACACCTACGCCTATCGGCGCACGTTCCCCGCGTCAGGCTGCTTCACCCATTTGCACCCGACTGGAGACGGCACTGAGCAAGCTTTTTGTCAGGAGTGGGATTCGAACCAGGGGAGACTGCGACCTGAACGCAGCGCCTTAGACCGCTCGGCCATCCTGACGCTGGCCCCTAATCCCGGGGCGGTCTGATGAGCCACCGCGATCCCACTACGCTCCTCGAGTATCGCACTGTTATTAATACTACATTGTGACTCCAGCATTAAAATGTTTGGAAAATGTGTCGGCTTTTATAATCCAGTGTAGAGCAGCATGTGATGATTTGTGCTACAACACCAAGCGCTCAAAGTGACGTCTGCGTTTGTCGTTGAAACTTTCAACTCTTTCATCACTTATGTAGGAAATAAAAAGAGCAGTTGTGCGCCACGCGCAGAGCGGCCGTCAGCAGAGTGGCGCAGCGGAAGCGTGCTGGGCCCATAACCCAGAGGTCGATGGATCGAAACCATCCTCTGCTACGTGTGTCCTATGCATGATTCATAATCATGCCATTGGGTTAGCAAAGTGCCTTCAAATAGTCTGCATCTCCCTTTCTTTAAGTTCTGTCCTGAGTTTCTCTCTCGTGTGTGTTTGTGCAAGCTTGACACTTGCGGGACTCTTTAATCTTCACCAATACGGAGATGACCAAATGTGTCTTCGGTTGTTCTGAGGTCTTTGATAGTTTCTTCGAATGCTTCAACTGAACCTCGAAATCGAAGCAGTTATGTTTATATTGATTTCTCGCGTTAATCATTACGAACCAGGAACAGCCAGCACACTCGGTCGCATTAGTAATTATGTCACGTCTCTACTTAGCAGAGCATTCAAAGGCCCACTGGAAGTAGTAAAGCACTAAAACACTGCAAAACTGAACTCGGGAAAATCATACTGGGAGCTCTGAGCGATGTCTGCATCCAAGCCATCCAATACGGACTCTGAAACCTTGGAATATCAACACTATGATGCGCTACCTTTTACCTGGAGCAAAACGATGGAATTAGAAGAATGCTTACCGCAGGATACAACTGTGCCGCTGTTATTTGGAGCACGGTTTTCACTTGCATGAAAACTACAGCAGAACGTTGAAGGATGATCACTGAGAAGTCCACAATGCTGAGGAGATTGTAGGTCGTACATTTCAATGATTACTGACATTTGCGCTGCTGGAGGTACAGTAATCAACAAAGAACAGGGTGTGCTACTCTCGAATCCGGTCAGCACATGATGAAAAGCCAGGAAGTATACCTTGTCAAATTGCCGTCAACAGGGACAAGTTAACCACCTGCGCCACCGGCGCCCGGCTAGCTCAGTCGGTAGAGCATGAGACTCTTAATCTCAGGGTCGTGGGTTCGAGCCCCACGTTGGGCGGTGCCCATCTCCTTATTAACAAAGTTTCCCGCTCATCCTTGAACCTCTTACACCTCGATGGTACCGAGCACTGCGTTTTAATGCACAGGTGTGATCAAACTGAGATGAAAAGGGCGTATCTAGCTCCTTGCCCGAGAGATAAATCAAAGGTTCCGCAGATAATCCCTTGGCTCCGGTCACCCGGACGCAGATAGGAGCTGCAGCCATCATAACTTGTATGAAAACTAAGAAGAGCTCCTGTCTATTTACAGTTTCATTTACTCTAGCGTTTCCTTAAACATTGCGTGTACGAAGGCTAAGAAATTGGAGAGCTATTCTAATACAATAACTATTAGGAATCTTTTCGCCATAACAGTTTCACTGTGATTTTGCAGGTAACACGTACGTTGGGAAAACATTTTGAACGCGATCAATAACCGCACTGGAAAAATGTGGGAAAGAAAGGGCGAAAAGCGACTCTTCAACATGTGGAAATATCTTCCTGAGCGGAGCCCTCTTCTCGAAGCTCAACACTCTGCAAGAGTCACTTCTCCCAACTTGCGCCCGCAGGTTTCCGTAGTGTGCCTGCAAAGAGCCATCCGCTTGAGACAGGCGCACCTCCCGATTTCATTGAACTAAGCTAGATGCACAATTTCTAATGCAGCCTTCATCACAATAGACAGTTCATTTCTCGAAAGCTTGTCATGTAAAAAAAGGAAACAAAGAACGAAAACGTATAGCTGACAATCTTCTGAAGCTGCAGATTCAGCTTTGGGGAAATGGACATTTTATGTATGCAGATGCTTTTCAAGCGCTGGTTTTAGAACGTCGCTGTGCTTCCAGCATCCTTTTCAGCCTTCTAAACTGGCTACCGAGGTGGCGATCACTTTGTAAAGCGGTTGAGAGGCCGGAGCTGCTCAAACCGCTCTTGCCGTTTCCCATCAATCAAAAGCACTATGTTGTTTCTTTGTATGGAAAGCTTTTCAAGTCTGGCATCGACACGCACCTTTCCTGAAACGTCCAAAAGGTGAATGCTTCGCAAAGAAATCCAGTCTACCTTCAGGGGGCATGATGTTGAAATCGGAATGAGCCCTGGGTGGGCTTGAAGCAGCAGCTGTTCAGTTAACAGCTGCACAGAAACGCACCCCGCTTGCTTTGTATCATTCGCAAGTTTCTGGTTAAAGAGTAAAAAAGGCTGGAATTCTTCTGCCAGCCGGCAGGATTTCTTCTGCACTCACCCAGAAAAGCCAAGAATTGTATTTCATCTTTCGCAAGCTGTATTTTCCAGGAGGAGAATGAATACTTGCATTAAACTGAATCAAGCCGACAGAGACGCACAGCCGTTGTTTTTCTCCATGGGAAGTTTTTCGTTAAGGAAAAACACCGTTGTCATTTTCTTGCCAGCCGGCGGTATTTCTTGTGCAGCGATGAGCCCGATTTGTATTTCGTATTTCGCAAGTTGTGTGAATTTCTTGAAGTTGAAAGTGAATTCGCTCCAGAAAAGAAATGTCCAGTCGCATGAAAGCCGTGGCTGTTTGTTAAACCGCAGGACAGGACAGCTTGCGTTCTGTTTCTCATGGCGTTCGCAAAGGCGATTCCTGCCTTTAAAACTGCTGTGTCTGCGACTGAAAGTGGCGTGTGTCGCAGCTTCTAAAGTCTTGTTGACGCTCCTCGATGTTGCTTTCTCTCTGCCTAAGGAAGTTCGATTGTCGCGTCGGAACGGGGAGACCTAATCCTTCCAGCTTTAAGCCACCCTTCAGTCTTCTGAAGGGTGTCCGAGTGCTAGCATGTGATTTGGCTTTTTTGGGGGGGAAACGGAGAGCGACATTGAAAAAGGTTACCGCCTTCGCCTCGCCCTCCGTGTTAAATGATCGCAAGCCGGCGGCGGTGGCGCTCCCTGTAGTCGTGGCCGAGCGGTTAAGGCGAAGGGCTAGAAAGCCATTGGGGACTCCCCGCGTCGGCTCGAATCCTGCCGACTACGGCGCCCTTCTCCTGTCGCTTCGGCCTGCCCAGAAAAAGGCGGAGTGCCGTTTCTCTCTTCCTGCTTCTTGTACAAACGCTTAATCGCTTGGACCTGCTGCCTTGGAAGTAATGTCTTTAACATCCACCAGTGACATTTCACAGCTGGAAGCACACAGCCACGCTTTTGGCATTGGCATGTCTTGCGCCCTACTTCCAGCCTTTGAAGACCTAATTATTCAAACTGAAAGAACCGGCTGAATGAGTGTTTGCAGTGCACCAGGAGGAGCAGGGACCATAGCATTGGAGGGGTGAGGATGGCGGAGATGGAAACGTTTTCATGCGCTCCTCTGGGAGGAATGAAAAGAAAAGACGAAACCGGAAACAGTAGTAGCCGCAAGAGGAAGTGTCTTCAAGCGCCAAGCAAGCGCTCCTCGTTAGTATAGTGGTGCGTATCCCCGCCTGTCACGTGGGAGACCAGGGATGGATTGCTTGACGGCGAGCCAGGTTGCTTTTCTCCCATCAGATTCCAACCGCTAATGCTAACGCAGTGTGTGGGAGCTTACATGCTTTTCCTTTCCCGTCTTTTTCGGACGACTATTCCAAAGGGGTAACCTGAAGGAATAGGGGCCTGAAGACACGAGGCATTCTTAAACCAGCACTGGGCTGCACGGCCTTCTGTTGTGATCAGGTTATATTCGAGTGAAAAAGCCAGAGCATCCGCTTCCATCCTATGGAGCACGAGCTAAATCGGAAGAGGCAGGGGATACACCTACGCCTATCGGCACACGTTCCCCGCGTCAGGCTGCTTCACCCATTTGCACCCGACTGGAGACGGCACTGAGCAAGCTTTTTGTCAGGAGTGAGATTCGAACCAACGCCTCCAGGGGAGACTGCGACCTGAACGCAGCGCCTTAGACCGCTCGGCCATCCTGACGCTGGCCCCTAATCCCGGGGCGGTCTGATGAGCCACCGCGATCCCACTACGCTCCTCGAGTATCGCACTGTTATTAATACTACATTGTGACTCCAGCATTAAAATGTTTGGAAAATGTGTCGGCTTTTATAATCCAGTGTAGAGCAGCATGTGATGATTTGTGCTACAACACCAAGCGCTCAAAGTGACGTCTGCGTTTGTCGTTGAAACTTTCAACTCTTTCATCACTTATGTAGGAAATAAAAAGAGCAGTTGTGCGCCACGCGCAGAGCGGCCGTCAGCAGAGTGGCGCAGCGGAAGCGTGCTGGGCCCATAACCCAGAGGTCGATGGATCAAAACCATCCTCTGCTACGTGTGTCCTATGCATGATTCATAATCATGCCATTGGGTTAGCAAAGTGCCTTCAAATAGTCTGCATCTCCCTTTCTTTAAGTTCTGTCCTGAGTTTCTCTCTCGTGTGTGTTTGTGCAAGCTTGACACTTGCGGGACTCTTTAATCTTCACCAATACGGAGATGACCAAATGTGTCTTCGGTTGTTCTGAGGTCTTTGATAGTTTCTTTGAAAGCTTCAACTGAACCTCGAAATCGAAGCAGTTATGTTTATATTGATTTCTCGCGTTAATCATTACGAACCAGGAACAGCCAGCACACTCGGTCGCATTAGTAATTATGTCACGTCTCTACTTAGCAGAGCATTCAAAGGCCCACTGGAAGTAGTAAAGCACTAAAACACTGCAAAACTGAACTCGGGAAAATCATACTGGGAGCTCTGAGCGATGTCTGCATCCAAGCCATCCAATACGGACTCTGAAACCTTGGAATATCAACACTATGATGCGCTACCTTTTACCTGGAGCAAAACGATGGAATTAGAAGAATGCTTACCGCAGGATACAACTGTGCCGCTGTTATTTGGAGCACGGTTTTCACTTGCATGAAAACTACAGCAGAACGTAGAAGGATGATCACTGAGAAGTCCACAATGCTGAGGAGATTGTAGGTCGTACATTTCAATGATTACTGACATTTGCGCTGCTGGAGGTACAGTAATCAACAAAGAACAGGGTGTGCTACTCTCGAATCCGGTCAGCACATGATGAAAAGCCAGGAAGTATACCTTGTCAAATTGCCGTCAACAGGGACAAGTTAACCACCTGCGCCACCGGCGCCCGGCTAGCTCGGTCGGTAGAGCATGAGACTCTTAATCTCAGGGTCGTGGGTTCGAGCCCCACGTTGGGCGGTGCCCGTCTCCTTATTAACAAAGTTTCCCGCTCATCCTTGAACCTCTTACACCTCGATGGTACCGAGCACTGCGTTTTAATGCACAGGTGTGATCAAACTGAGATGAAAAGGGCGTATCTAGCTCCTTGCCCGAGAGATAAATCAAAGGTTCCGCAGATAATCCCTTGGCTCCGGTCACCCGGACGCAGATAGGAGCTGCAGCCATCATAACTTGTATGAAAACTAAGAAGAGCTCCTGTCTATTTACAGTTTCATTTACTCTAGCGTTTCCTTAAACATTGCGTGTACGAAGGCTAAGAAATTGGAGAGCTATTCTAATACAATAACTATTAGGAATCTTTTCGCCATAACAGTTTCACTGTGATTTTGCAGGTAACACGTACGTTGGGAAAACATTTTGAACGCGATCAATAACCGCACTGGAAAAATGTGGGAAAGAAAGGGCGAAAAGCGACTCTTCAACATGTGGAAATATCTTCCTGAGCGGAGCCCTCTTCTCAAAGCTCAACACTCTGCAAGAGTCACTTCTCCCAACTTGCGCCCGCAGGTTTCCGTAGTGTGCCTGCAAAGAGCCATCCGCTTGAGACAGGCGCACCTCCCGATTTCATTGAACTAAGCTAGATGCACAATTTCTAATGCAGCCTTCATCACAATAGACAGTTCATTTCTCGAAAGCTTGTCATGTAAAAAAAGGAAACAAAGAACGAAAACGTATAGCTGACAATCTTCTGAAGCTGCAGATTCAGCTTTGGGGAAATGGACATTTTATGTATGCAGATGCTTTTCAAGCGCTGGTTTTAGAACGTCGCTGTGCTTCCAGCATCCTTTTCAGCCTTCTAAACTGGCTACCGAGGTGGCGATCACTTTGTAAAGCGGTTGAGAGGCCGGAGCTGCTCAAACCGCTCTTGCCGTTTCCCATCAATCAAAAGCACTATGTTGTTTCTTTGTATGGAAAGCTTTTCAAGTCTGGCATCGACACGCACCTTTCCTGAAACGTCCAAAAGGTGAATGCTTCGCAAAGAAATCCAGTCTACCTTCAGGGGGCATGATGTTGAAATCGGAATGAGCCCTGGGTGGGCTTGAAGTAGCAGCTGTTCAGTTAACAGCTGCACAGAAACGCACCCCGCTTGCTTTGTATCATTCGCAAGTTTCTGGTTAAAGAGTAAAAAAGGCTGGAATTCTTCTGCCAGCCGGCAGGATTTCTTCTGCACTCACCCAGAAAAGCCAAGAATTGTATTTCATCTTTCGCAAGCTGTATTTTCCAGGAGGAGAATGAATACTTGCATTAAACTGAATCAAGCCGACAGAGACGCACAGCCGTTGTTTTTCTCCATGGGAAGTTTTTCGTTAAGGAAAAACACCGTTGTCATTTTCTTGCCAGCCGGCGGTATTTCTTGTGCAGCGATGAGCCCGATTTGTATTTCGTATTTCGCAAGTTGTGTGAATTTCTTGAAGTTGAAAGTGAATTCGCTCCAGAAAAGAAATGTCCAGTCGCATGAAAGCCGTGGCTGTTTGTTAAACCGCAGGACAGGACAGCTTGCGTTCTGTTTCTCATGGCGTTCGCAAAGGCGATTCCTGCCTTTAAAACTGCTGTGTCTGCGACTGAAAGTGGCGTGTGTCGCAGCTTCTAAAGTCTTGTTGACGCTCCTTGATGTTGCTTTCTCTCTGCCTAAGGAAGTTCGATTGTCGCGTCGGAAGGAGGAGACCTAATCCTTCCAGCTTTAAGCCACCCTTCAGTCTTCTGAAGGGTGTCCGAGTGCTAGCATGTCATTTGGCTTTTTTGGGGGGGAAACGGAGAGCGACATTGAAAAAGGTTACCGCCGCCGCCTCGCCCTCCGTGTTAAATGATCGCAAGCCGGCGGCGGCGGCGCTCCCTGTAGTCGTGGCCGAGCGGTTAAGGCGAAGGGCTAGAAAGCCATTGGGGACTCCCCGCGTCGGCTCGAATCCTGCCGACTACGGCGCCCTTCTCCTGTCGCTTCGGCCTGCCCAGAAAAAGGCGGAGTGCCGTTTCTCTCTTCCTGCTTCTTGTACAAACGCTTAATCGCTTGGACCTGCTGCCTTGGAAGTAATGTCTTTAACATCCACCAGTGACATTTCACAGCTGGAAGCACACAGCCACGCTTTTGGCATTGGCATGTCTTGCGCCCTACTTCCAGCCTTTGAAGACCTAATTATTCAAACTGAAAGAACCGGCTGAATGAGTGTTTGCAGTGCACCAGGAGGAGCAGGGACCATAGCATTGGAGGGGTGAGGATGGCGGAGATGGAAACGTTTTCATGCGCTCCTCTGGGAGGAATGAAAAGAAAAGACGAAACCGGAAACAGTAGTAGCCGCAAGAGGAAGTGTCTTCAAGCGCCAAGCAAGCGCTCCTCGTTAGTATAGTGGTGCGTATCCCCGCCTGTCACGTGGGAGACCAGGGATGGATTGCTTGACGGCGAGCCAGGTTGCTTTTCTCCCATCAGATTCCAACCGCTAATGCTAACGCAGTGTGTGGGAGCTTACATGCTTTTTCTTTCCCGTCTTTTTCGGACGACTATTCCAAAGGGGTAACCTGAAGGAATAGGGGCCTGAAGACACGAGGCATTCTTAAACCAGCACTGGGCTGCACGGCCTTCTGTTGTGATCAGGTTATATTCGAGTGAAAAAGCCAGAGCATCCGCTTCCATCCTATGGAGCACGAGCTAAATCGGAAGAGGCAGGGGATACACCTACGCCTATCGGCGCACGTTCCCTGCGTCAGGCTGCTTCACCCATTTGCACCCGACTGGAGACGGCACTGAGCAAGCTTTTTGTCAGGAGTGGGATTCGAACCCACGCCTCCAGGGGAGACTGCGACCTGAACGCAGCGCCTTAGACCGCTCGGCCATCCTGACGCTGGCCCCTAATCCCGGGGCGGTCTGATGAGCCACCGCGATCCCACTACGCTCCTCGAGTATCGCACTGTTATTAATACTACATTGTGACTCCAGCATTAAAATGTTTGGAAAATGTGTCGGCTTTTATAATCCAGTGTAGAGCAGCATGTGATGATTTGTGCTACAACACCAAGCGCTCAAAGTGACGTCTGCGTTTGTCGTTGAAACTTTCAACTCTTTCATCACTTATGTAGGAAATAAAAAGAGCAGTTGTGCGCCACGCGCAGAGCGGCCGTCAGCAGAGTGGCGCAGCGGAAGCGTGCTGGGCCCATAACCCAGAGGTCGATGGATCGAAACCATCCTCTGCTACGTGTGTCCTATGCATGATTCATAATCATGCCATTGGGTTAGCAAAGTGCCTTCAAATAGTCTGCATCTCCCTTTCTTTAAGTTCTGTCCTGAGTTTCTCTCTCGTGTGTGTTTGTGCAAGCTTGACACTTGCGGGACTCTTTAATCTTCACCAATACGGAGATGACCAAATGTGTCTTCGGTTGTTCTGAGGTCTTTGATAGTTTCTTCGAATGCTTCAACTGAACCTCGAAATCGAAGCAGTTATGTTTATATTGATTTCTCGCGTTAATCATTACGAACCAGGAACAGCCAGCACACTCGGTCGCATTAGTAATTATGTCACGTCTCTACTTAGCAGAGCATTCAAAGGCCCACTGGAAGTAGTAAAGCACTAAAACACTGCAAAACTGAACTCGGGAAAATCATACTGGGAGCTCTGAGCGATGTCTGCATCCAAGCCATCCAATACGGACTCTGAAACCTTGGAATATCAACACTATGATGCGCTACCTTTTACCTGGAGCAAAAGGATGGAATTAGAAGAATGCTTACCGCAGGATACAACTGTGCCGCTGTTATTTGGAGCACGGTTTTCACTTGCATGAAAACTACATCAGAACGTTGAAGGATGATCACTGAGAAGTCCACAATGCTGAGGAGATTGTAGGTCGTACATTTCAATGATTACTGACATTTGCGCTGCTGGAGGTACAGTAATCAACAAAGAACAGGGTGTGCTACTCTCGAATCCGGTCAGCACATGATGAAAAGCCAGGAAG
Organism: Lepisosteus oculatus; assembly: GCF_040954835.1. Taxonomy (NCBI): domain Eukaryota; kingdom Metazoa; phylum Chordata; class Actinopteri; order Semionotiformes; family Lepisosteidae; genus Lepisosteus; species Lepisosteus oculatus. Next base: position 639,311 of record NW_027167923.1, on the reverse strand, counting down.
TATACCTTGTCAAATTGCCGTCAACAGGGACAAGTTAACCACCTGCGCCACCGGCGCCCGGCTAGCTCAGTCGGTAGAGCATGAGACTCTTAATCTCAGGGTCGTGGGTTCGAGCCCCACGTTGGGCGGTGCCCGTCTCCTTATTAACAAAGTTTCCCGCTCATCCTTGAACCTCTTACACCTCGATGGTACCGAGCACTGCGTTTTAATGCACAGGTGTGATCAAACTGAGATGAAAAGGGCGTATCTAGCTCCTTGCCCGAGAGATAAATCAAAGGTTCCGCAGATAATCCCTTGGCTCCGGTCACCCGGACGCAGATAGGAGCTGCAGCCATCATAACTTGTATGAAAACTAAGAAGAGCTCCTGTCTATTTACAGTTTCATTTACTCTAGCGTTTCCTTAAACATTGCGTGTACGAAGGCTAAGAAATTGGAGAGCTATTCTAATACAATAACTATTAGGAATCTTTTCGCCATAACAGTTTCACTGTGATTTTGCAGGTAACACGTACGTTGGGAAAACATTTTGAACGCGATCAATAACCGCACTGGAAAAATGTGGGAAAGAAAGGGCGAAAAGCGACTCTTCAACATGTGGAAATATCTTCCTGAGCGGAGCCCTCTTCTCGAAGCTCAACACTCTGCAAGAGTCACTTCTCCCAACTTGCGCCCGCAGGTTTCCGTAGTGTGCCTGCAAAGAGCCATCCGCTTGAGACAGGCGCACCTCCCGATTTCATTGAACTAAGCTAGATGCACAATTTCTAATGCAGCCTTCATCACAATAGACAGTTCATTTCTCGAAAGCTTGTCATGTAAAAAAAGGAAACAAAGAACGAAAACGTATAGCTGACAATCTTCTGAAGCTGCAGATTCAGCTTTGGGGAAATGGACATTTTATGTATGCAGATGCTTTTCAAGCGCTGGTTTTAGAACGTCGCTGTGCTTCCAGCATCCTTTTCAGCCTTCTAAACTGGCTACCGAGGTGGCGATCACTTTGTAAAGCGGTTGAGAGGCCGGAGCTGCTCAAACCGCTCTTGCCGTTTCCCATCAATCAAAAGCACTATGTTGTTTCTTTGTATGGAAAGCTTTTCAAGTCTGGCATCGACACGCACCTTTCCTGAAACGTCCAAAGGGTGAATGCTTCGCAAAGAAATCCAGTCTACCTTCAGGGGGCATGATGTTGAAATCGGAATGAGCCCTGGGTGGGCTTGAAGCAGCAGCTGTTCAGTTAACAGCTGCACAGAAACGCACCCCGCTTGCTTTGTATCATTCGCAAGTTTCTGGTTAAAGAGTAAAAAAGGCTGGAATTCTTCTGCCAGCCGGCAGGATTTCTTCTGCACTCACCCAGAAAAGCCAAGAATTGTATTTCATCTTTCGCAAGCTGTATTTTCCAGGAGGAGAATGAATACTTGCATTAAACTGAATCAAGCCGACAGAGACGCACAGCCGTTGTTTTTCTCCATGGGAAGTTTTTCGTTAAGGAAAAACACCGTTGTCATTTTCTTGCCAGCCGGCGGTATTTCTTGTGCAGCGATGAGCCCGATTTGTATTTCGTATTTCGCAAGTTGTGTGAATTTCTTGAAGTTGAAAGTGAATTCGCTCCAGAAAAGAAATGTCCAGTCGCATGAAAGCCGTGGCTGTTTGTTAAACCGCAGGACAGGACAGCTTGCGTTCTGTTTCTCATGGCGTTCGCAAAGGCGATTCCTGCCTTTAAAACTGCTGTGTCTGCGACTGAAAGTGGCGTGTGTCGCAGCTTCTAAAGTCTTGTTGACGCTCCTCGATGTTGCTTTCTCTCTGCCTAAGGAAGTTCGATTGTCGCGTCGGAACGGGGAGACCTAATCCTTCCAGCTTTAAGCCACCCTTCAGTCTTCTGAAGGGTGTCCGAGTGCTAGCATGTGATTTGGCTTTTTCGGGGGGGAAACGGAGAGCGACATTGAAAAAGGTTACCGCCGCCGCCTCGCCCTCCGTGTTAAATGATCGCAAGCCGGCGGCGGCGGCGCTCCCTGTAGTCGTGGCCGAGCGGTTAAGGCGAAGGGCTAGAAAGCCATTGGGGACTCCCCGCGTCGGCTCGAATCCTGCCGACTACGGCGCCCTTCTCCTGTCGCTTCGGCCTGCCCAGAAAAAGGCGGAGTGCCGTTTCTCTCTTCCTGCTTCTTGTACAAACGCTTAATCGCTTGGACCTGCTGCCTTGGAAGTAATGTCTTTAACATCCACCAGTGACATTTCACAGCTGGAAGCACACAGCCACGCTTTTGGCATTGGCATGTCTTGCGCCCTACTTCCAGCCTTTGAAGACCTAATTATTCAAACTGAAAGAACCGGCTGAATGAGTGTTTGCAGTGCACCAGGAGGAGCAGGGACCATAGCATTGGAGGGGTGAGGATGGCGGAGATGGAAACGTTTTCATGCGCTCCTCTGGGAGGAATGAAAAGAAAAGACGAAACCGGAAACAGTAGTAGCCGCAAGAGGAAGTGTCTTCAAGCGCCAAGCAAGCGCTCCTCGTTAGTATAGTGGTGCGTATCCCCGCCTGTCACGTGGGAGACCAGGGATGGATTGCTTGACGGCGAGCCAGGTTGCTTTTCTCCCATCAGATTCCAACCGCTAATGCTAACGCAGTGTGTGGGAGCTTACATGCTTTTCCTTTCCCGTCTTTTTCGGACGACTATTCCAAAGGGGTAACCTGAAGGAATAGGGGCCTGAAGACACGAGGCATTCTTAAACCAGCACTGGGCTGCACGGCCTTCTGTTGTGATCAGGTTATATTCGAGTGAAAAAGCCAGAGCATCCGCTTCCATCCTATGGAGCACGAGCTAAATCGGAAGAGGCAGGGGATACACCTACGCCTATCGGCGCACGTTCCCTGCGTCAGGCTGCTTCACCCATTTGCACCCGACTGGAGACGGCACTGAGCAAGCTTTTTGTCAGGAGTGGGATTCGAACCCACGCCTCCAGGGGAGACTGCGACCTGAACGCAGCGCCTTAGACCGCTCGGCCATCCTGACGCTGGCCCCTAATCCCGGGGCGGTCTGATGAGCCACCGCGATCCCACTACGCTCCTCGAGTATCGCACTGTTATTAATACTACATTGTGACTCCAGCATTAAAATGTTTGGAAAATGTGTCGGCTTTTATAATCCAGTGTAGAGCAGCATGTGATGATTTGTGCTACAACACCAAGCGCTCAAAGTGACGTCTGCGTTTGTCGTTGAAACTTTCAACTCTTTCATCACTTATGTAGGAAATAAAAAGAGCAGTTGTGCGCCACACGCAGAGCGGCCGTCAGCAGAGTGGCGCAGCGGAAGCGTGCTGGGCCCATAACCCAGAGGTCGATGGATCGAAACCATCCTCTGCTACGTGTGTCCTATGCATGATTCATAATCATGCCATTGGGTTAGCAAAGTGCCTTCAAATAGTCTGCATCTCCCTTTCTTTAAGTTCTGTCCTGAGTTTCTCTCTCGTGTGTGTTTGTGCAAGCTTGACACTTGCGGGACTCTTTAATCTTCACCAATACGGAGATGACCAAATGTGTCTTCGGTTGTTCTGAGGTCTTTGATAGTTTCTTCGAATGCTTCAACTGAACCTCGAAATCGAAGCAGTTATGTTTATATTGATTTCTCGCGTTAATCATTACGAACCAGGAACAGCCAGCACACTCGGTCGCATTAGTAATTATGTCACGTCTCTACTTAGCAGAGCATTCAAAGGCCCACTGGAAGTAGTAAAGCACTAAAACACTGCAAAACTGAACTCGGGAAAATCATACTGGGAGCTCTGAGCGATGTCTGCATCCAAGCCATCCAATACGGACTCTGAAACCTTGGAATATCAACACTATGATGCGCTACCTTTTACCTGGAGCAAAAGGATGGAATTAGAAGAATGCTTACCGCAGGATACAACTGTGCCGCTGTTATTTGGAGCACGGTTTTCACTTGCATGAAAACTACAGCAGAACGTTGAAGGATGATCACTGAGAAGTCCACAATGCTGAGGAGATTGTAGGTCGTACATTTCAATGATTACTGACATTTGCGCTGCTGGAGGTACAGTAATCAACAAAGAACAGGGTGTGCTACTCTCGAATCCGGTCAGCACATGATGAAAAGCCAGGAAGTATACCTTGTCAAATTGCCGTCAACAGGGACAAGTTAACCACCTGCGCCACCGGCACCCGGCTAGCTCTGTCGGTAGAGCATGAGACTCTTAATCTCAGGGTCGTGGGTTCGAGCCCCACGTTGGGCGGTGCCCGTCTCCTTATTAACAAAGTTTCCCGCTCATCCTTGAACCTCTTACACCTCGATGGTACCGAGCACTGCGTTTTAATGCACAGGTGTGATCAAACTGAGATGAAAAGGGCGTATCTAGCTCCTTGCCCGAGAGATAAATCAAAGGTTCCGCAGATAATCCCTTGGCTCCGGTCACCCGGACGCAGATAGGAGCTGCAGCCATCATAACTTGTATGAAAACTAAGAAGAGCTCCTGTCTATTTACAGTTTCATTTACTCTAGCGTTTCCTTAAACATTGCGTGTACGAAGGCTAAGAAATTGGAGAGCTATTCTAATACAATAACTATTAGGAATCTTTTCGCCATAACAGTTTCACTGTGATTTTGCAGGTAACACGTACGTTGGGAAAACATTTTGAACGCGATCAATAACCGCACTGGAAAAATGTGGGAAAGAAAGGGCGAAAAGCGACTCTTCAACATGTGGAAATATCTTCCTGAGCGGAGCCCTCTTCTCGAAGCTCAACACTCTGCAAGAGTCACTTCTCCCAACTTGCGCCCGCAGGTTTCCGTAGTGTGCCTGCAAAGAGCCATCCGCTTGAGACAGGCGCACCTCCCGATTTCATTGAACTAAGCTAGATGCACAATTTCTAATGCAGCCTTCATCACAATAGACAGTTCATTTCTCGAAAGCTTGTCATGTAAAAAAAGGAAACAAAGAACGAAAACGTATAGCTGACAATCTTCTGAAGCTGCAGATTCAGCTTTGGGGAAATGGACATTTTATGTATGCAGATGCTTTTCAAGCGCTGGTTTTAGAACGTCGCTGTGCTTCCAGCATCCTTTTCAGCCTTCTAAACTGGCTACCGAGGTGGCGATCACTTTGTAAAGCGGTTGAGAGGCCGGAGCTGCTCAAACCGCTCTTGCCGTTTCCCATCAATCAAAAGCACTATGTTGTTTCTTTGTATGGAAAGCTTTTCAAGTCTGGCATCGACACGCACCTTTCCTGAAACGTCCAAAGGGTGAATGCTTCGCAAAGAAATCCAGTCTACCTTCAGGGGGCATGATGTTGAAATCGGAATGAGCCCTGGGTGGGCTTGAAGCAGCAGCTGTTCAGTTAACAGCTGCACAGAAACGCACCCCGCTTGCTTTGTATCATTCGCAAGTTTGTGGTTAAAGAGTAAAAAAGGCTGGAATTCTTCTGCCAGCCGGCAGGATTTCTTCTGCACTCACCCAGAAAAGCCAAGAATTGTATTTCATCTTTCGCAAGCTGTATTTTCCAGGAGGAGAATGAATACTTGCATTAAACTGAATCAAGCCGACAGAGACGCACAGCCGTTGTTTTTCTCCATGGGAAGTTTTTCGTTAAGGAAAAACACCGTTGTCATTTTCTTGCCAGCCGGCGGTATTTCTTGTGCAGCGATGAGCCCGATTTGTATTTCGTATTTCGCAAGTTGTGTGAATTTCTTGAAGTTGAAAGTGAATTCGCTCCAGAAAAGAAATGTCCAGTCGCATGAAAGCCGTGGCTGTTTGTTAAACCGCAGGACAGGACAGCTTGCGTTCTGTTTCTCATGGCGTTCGCAAAGGCGATTCCTGCCTTTAAAACTGCTGTGTCTGCGACTGAAAGTGGCGTGTGTCGCAGCTTCTAAAGTCTTGTTGACGCTCCTCGATGTTGCTTTCTCTCTGCCTAAGGAAGTTCGATTGTCGCGTCGGAACGGGGAGACCTAATCCTTCCAGCTTTAAGCCACCCTTCAGTCTTCTGAAGGGTGTCCGAGTGCTAGCATGTGATTTGGCTTTTTCGGGGGGGAAACGGAGAGCGACATTGAAAAAGGTTACCGCCGCCGCCTCGCCCTCCGTGTTAAATGATCGCAAGCCGGCGGCGGCGGCGCTCCCTGTAGTCGTGGCCGAGCGGTTAAGGCGAAGGGCTAGAAAGCCATTGGGGACTCCCCGCGTCGGCTCGAATCCTGCCGACTACGGCGCCCTTCTCCTGTCGCTTCGGCCTGCCCAGAAAAAGGCGGAGTGCCGTTTCTCTCTTCCTGCTTCTTGTACAAACGCTTAATCGCTTGGACCTGCTGCCTTGGAAGTAATGTCTTTAACATCCACCAGTGACATTTCACAGCTGGAAGCACACAGCCACGCTTTTGGCATTGGCATGTCTTGCGCCCTACTTCCAGCCTTTGAAGACCTAATTATTCAAACTGAAAGAACCGGCTGAATGAGTGTTTGCAGTGCACCAGGAGGAGCAGGGACCATAGCATTGGAGGGGTGAGGATGGCGGAGATGGAAACGTTTTCATGCGCTCCTCTGGGAGGAATGAAAAGAAAAGACGAAACCGGAAACAGTAGTAGCCGCAAGAGGAAGTGTCTTCAAGCGCCAAGCAAGCGCTCCTCGTTAGTATAGTGGTGCGTATCCCCGCCTGTCACGTGGGAGACCAGGGATGGATTGCTTGACGGCGAGCCAGGTTGCTTTTCTCCCATCAGATTCCAACCGCTAATGCTAACGCAGTGTGTGGGAGCTTACATGCTTTTCCTTTCCCGTCTTTTTCGGACGACTATTCCAAAGGGGTAACCTGAAGGAATAGGGGCCTGAAGACACGAGGCATTCTTAAACCAGCACTGGGCTGCACGGCCTTCTGTTGTGATCAGGTTATATTCGAGTGAAAAAGCCAGAGCATCCGCTTCCATCCTATGGAGCACGAGCTAAATCGGAAGAGGCAGGGGATACACCTACGCCTATCGGCGCACGTTCCCTGCGTCAGGCTGCTTCACCCATTTGCACCCGACTGGAGACGGCACTGAGCAAGCTTTTTGTCAGGAGTGGGATTCGAACCCACGCCTCCAGGGGAGACTGCGACCTGAACGCAGCGCCTTAGACCGCTCGGCCATCCTGACGCTGGCCCCTAATCCCGGGGCGGTCTGATGAGCCACCGCGATCCCACTACGCTCCTCGAGTATCGCACTGTTATTAATACTACATTGTGACTCCAGCATTAAAATGTTTGGAAAATGTGTCGGCTTTTATAATCCAGTGTAGAGCAGCATGTGATGATTTGTGCTACAACACCAAGCGCTCAAAGTGACGTCTGCGTTTGTCGTTGAAACTTTCAACTCTTTCATCACTTATGTAGGAAATAAAAAGAGCAGTTGTGCGCCACACGCAGAGCGGCCGTCAGCAGAGTGGCGCAGCGGAAGCGTGCTGGGCCCATAACCCAGAGGTCGATGGATCGAAACCATCCTCTGCTACGTGTGTCCTATGCATGATTCATAATCATGCCATTGGGTTAGCAAAGTGCCTTCAAATAGTCTGCATCTCCCTTTCTTTAAGTTCTGTCCTGAGTTTCTCTCTCGTGTGTGTTTGTGCAAGCTTGACACTTGCGGGACTCTTTAATCTTCACCAATACGGAGATGACCAAATGTGTCTTCGGTTGTTCTGAGGTCTTTGATAGTTTCTTCGAATGCTTCAACTGAACCTCGAAATCGAAGCAGTTATGTTTATATTGATTTCTCGCGTTAATCATTACGAACCAGGAACAGCCAGCACACTCGGTCGCATTAGTAATTATGTCACGTCTCTACTTAGCAGAGCATTCAAAGGCCCACTGGAAGTAGTAAAGCACTAAAACACTGCAAAACTGAACTCGGGAAAATCATACTGGGAGCTCTGAGCGATGTCTGCATCCAAGCCATCCAATACGGACTCTGAAACCTTGGAATATCAACACTATGATGCGCTACCTTTTACCTGGAGCAAAAGGATGGAATTAGAAGAATGCTTACCGCAGGATACAACTGTGCCGCTGTTATTTGGAGCACGGTTTTCACTTGCATGAAAACTACAGCAGAACGTTGAAGGATGATCACTGAGAAGTCCACAATGCTGAGGAGATTGTAGGTCGTACATTTCAATGATTACTGACATTTGCGCTGCTGGAGGTACAGTAATCAACAAAGAACAGGGTGTGCTACTCTCGAATCCGGTCAGCACATGATGAAAAGCCAGGAAGTATACCTTGTCAAATTGCCGTCAACAGGGACAAGTTAACCACCTGCGCCACCGGCACCCGGCTAGCTCTGTCGGTAGAGCATGAGACTCTTAATATCAGGGTCGTGGGTTCGAGCCCCACGTTGGGCGGTGCCCGTCTCCTTATTAACAAAGTTTCCCGCTCATCCTTGAACCTCTTACACCTCGATGGTACCGAGCACTGCGTTTTAATGCACAGGTGTGATCAAACTGAGATGAAAAGGGCGTATCTAGCTCCTTGCCCGAGAGATAAATCAAAGGTTCCGCAGATAATCCCTTGGCTCCGGTCACCCGGACGCAGATAGGAGCTGCAGCCATCATAACTTGTATGAAAACTAAGAAGAGCTCCTGTCTATTTACAGTTTCATTTACTCTAGCGTTTCCTTAAACATTGCGTGTACGAAGGCTAAGAAATTGGAGAGCTATTCTAATACAATAACTATTAGGAATCTTTTCGCCATAACAGTTTCACTGTGATTTTGCAGGTAACACGTACGTTGGGAAAACATTTTGAACGCGATCAATAACCGCACTGGAAAAATGTGGGAAAGAAAGGGCGAAAAGCGACTCTTCAACATGTGGAAATATCTTCCTGAGCGGAGCCCTCTTCTCGAAGCTCAACACTCTGCAAGAGTCACTTCTCCCAACTTGCGCCCGCAGGTTTCCGTAGTGTGCCTGCAAAGAGCCATCCGCTTGAGACAGGCGCACCTCCCGATTTCATTGAACTAAGCTAGATGCACAATTTCTAATGCAGCCTTCATCACAATAGACAGTTCATTTCTCGAAAGCTTGTCATGTAAAAAAAGGAAACAAAGAACGAAAACGTATAGCTGACAATCTTCTGAAGCTGCAGATTCAGCTTTGGGGAAATGGACATTTTATGTATGCAGATGCTTTTCAAGCGCTGGTTTTAGAACGTCGCTGTGCTTCCAGCATCCTTTTCAGCCTTCTAAACTGGCTACCGAGGTGGCGATCACTTTGTAAAGCGGTTGAGAGGCCGGAGCTGCTCAAACCGCTCTTGCCGTTTCCCATCAATCAAAAGCACTATGTTGTTTCTTTGTATGGAAAGCTTTTCAAGTCTGGCATCGACACGCACCTTTCCTGAAACGTCCAAAGGGTGAATGCTTCGCAAAGAAATCCAGTCTACCTTCAGGGGGCATGATGTTGAAATCGGAATGAGCCCTGGGTGGGCTTGAAGCAGCAGCTGTTCAGTTAACAGCTGCACAGAAACGCACCCCGCTTGCTTTGTATCATTCGCAAGTTTGTGGTTAAAGAGTAAAAAAGGCTGGAATTCTTCTGCCAGCCGGCAGGATTTCTTCTGCACTCACCCAGAAAAGCCAAGAATTGTATTTCATCTTTCGCAAGCTGTATTTTCCAGGAGGAGAATGAATACTTGCATTAAACTGAATCAAGCCGACAGAGACGCACAGCCGTTGTTTTTCTCCATGGGAAGTTTTTCGTTAAGGAAAAACACCGTTGTCATTTTCTTGCCAGCCGGCGGTATTTCTTGTGCAGCGATGAGCCCGATTTGTATTTCGTATTTCGCAAGTTGTGTGAATTTCTTGAAGTTGAAAGTGAATTCGCTCCAGAAAAGAAATGTCCAGTCGCATGAAAGCCGTGGCTGTTTGTTAAACCGCAGGACAGGACAGCTTGCGTTCTGTTTCTCATGGCGTTCGCAAAGGCGATTCCTGCCTTTAAAACTGCTGTGTCTGCGACTGAAAGTGGCGTGTGTCGCAGCTTCTAAAGTCTTGTTGACGCTCCTCGATGTTGCTTTCTCTCTGCCTAAGGAAGTTCGATTGTCGCGTCGGAACGGGGAGACCTAATCCTTCCAGCTTTAAGCCACCCTTCAGTCTTCTGAAGGGTGTCCGAGTGCTAGCATGTCATTTGGCTTTTTCGGGGGGGAAACGGAGAGCGACATTGAAAAAGGTTACCGCCGCCGCCTCGCCCTCCGTGTTAAATGATCGCAAGCCGGCGGCGGCGGCGCTCCCTGTAGTCGTGGCCGAGCGGTTAAGGCGAAGGGCTAGAAAGCCATTGGGGACTCCCCGCGTCGGCTCGAATCCTGCCGACTACGGCGCCCTTCTCCTGTCGCTTCGGCCTGCCCAGAAAAAGGCGGAGTGCCGTTTCTCTCTTCCTGCTTCTTGTACAAACGCTTAATCGCTTGGACCTGCTGCCTTGGAAGTAATGTCTTTAACATCCACCAGTGACATTTCACAGCTGGAAGCACACAGCCACGCTTTTGGCATTGGCATGTCTTGCGCCCTACTTCCAGCCTTTGAAGACCTAATTATTCAAACTGAAAGAACCGGCTGAATGAGTGTTTGCAGTGCACCAGGAGGAGCAGGGACCATAGCATTGGAGGGGTGAGGATGGCGGAGATGGAAACGTTTTCATGCGCTCCTCTGGGAGGAATGAAAAGAAAAGACGAAACCGGAAACAGTAGTAGCCGCAAGAGGAAGTGTCTTCAAGCGCCAAGCAAGCGCTCCTCGTTAGTATAGTGGTGCGTATCCCCGCCTGTCACGTGGGAGACCAGGGATGGATTGCTTGACGGCGAGCCAGGTTGCTTTTCTCCCATCAGATTCCAACCGCTAATGCTAACGCAGTGTGTGGGAGCTTACATGCTTTTCCTTTCCCGTCTTTTTCGGACGACTATTCCAAAGGGGTAACCTGAAGGAATAGGGGCCTGAAGACACGAGGCATTCTTAAACCAGCACTGGGCTGCACGGCCTTCTGTTGTGATCAGGTTATATTCGAGTCAAAAAGCCAGAGCATCCGCTTCCATCCTATGGAGCACGAGCTAAATCGGAAGAGGCAGGGGATACACCTACGCCTATCGGCGCACGTTCCCTGCGTCAGGCTGCTTCACCCATTTGCACCCGACTGGAGACGGCACTGAGCAAGCTTTTTGTCAGGAGTGGGATTCGAACCCACGCCTCCAGGGGAGACTGCGACCTGAACGCAGCGCCTTAGACCGCTCGGCCATCCTGACGCTGGCCCCTAATCCCGGGGCGGTCTGATGAGCCACCGCGATCCCACTACGCTCCTCGAGTATCGCACTGTTATTAATACTACATTGTGACTCCAGCATTAAAATGTTTGGAAAATGTGTCGGCTTTTATAATCCAGTGTAGAGCAGCATGTGATGATTTGTGCTACAACACCAAGCGCTCAAAGTGACGTCTGCGTTTGTCGTTGAAACTTTCAACTCTTTCATCACTTATGTAGGAAATAAAAAGAGCAGTTGTGCGCCACGCGCAGAGCGGCCGTCAGCAGAGTGGCGCAGCGGAAGCGTGCTGGGCCCATAACCCAGAGGTCGATGGATCGAAACCATCCTCTGCTACGTGTGTCCTATGCATGATTCATAATCATGCCATTGGGTTAGCAAAGTGCCTTCAAATAGTCTGCATCTCCCTTTCTTTAAGTTCTGTCCTGAGTTTCTCTCTCGTGTGTGTTTGTGCAAGCTTGACACTTGCGGGACTCTTTAATCTTCACCAATACGGAGATGACCAAATGTGTCTTCGGTTGTTCTGAGGTCTTTGATAGTTTCTTCGAATGCTTCAACTGAACCTCGAAATCGAAGCAGTTATGTTTATATTGATTTCTCGCGTTAATCATTACGAACCAGGAACAGCCAGCACACTCGGTCGCATTAGTAATTATGTCACGTCTCTACTTAGCAGAGCATTCAAAGGCCCACTGGAAGTAGTAAAGCACTAAAACACTGCAAAACTGAACTCGGGAAAATCATACTGGGAGCTCTGAGCGATGTCTGCATCCAAGCCATCCAATACGGACTCTGAAACCTTGGAATATCAACACTATGATGCGCTACCTTTTACCTGGAGCAAAAGGATGGAATTAGAAGAATGCTTACCGCAGGATACAACTGTGCCGCTGTTATTTGGAGCACGGTTTTCACTTGCATGAAAACTACAGCAGAACGTTGAAGGATGATCACTGAGAAGTCCACAATGCTGAGGAGATTGTAGGTCGTACATTTCAATGATTACTGACATTTGCGCTGCTGGAGGTACAGTAATCAACAAAGAACAGGGTGTGCTACTCTCGAATCCGGTCAGCACATGATGAAAAGCCAGGAAGAATACCTTGTCAAATTGCCGTCAATAGGGACAAGTTAACCACCTGCGCCACCGGCACCCGGCTAGCTCAGTCGGTAGAGCATGAGACTCTTAATCTCAGGGTCGTGGGTTCGAGCCCCACGTTGGGCGGTGCCCGTCTCCTTATTAACAAAGTTTCCCGCTCATCCTTGAACCTCTTACACCTCGATGGTACCGAGCACTGCGTTTTAATGCACAGGTGTGATCAAACTGAGATGAAAAGGGCGTATCTAGCTCCTTGCCCGAGAGATAAATCAAAGGTTCCGCAGATAATCCCTTGGCTCCGGTCACCCGGACGCAGATAGGAGCTGCAGCCATCATAACTTGTATGAAAACTAAGAAGAGCTCCTGTCTATTTACAGTTTCATTTACTCTAGCGTTTCCTTAAACATTGCGTGTACGAAGGCTAAGAAATTGGAGAGCTATTCTAATACAATAACTATTAGGAATCTTTTCGGCATAACAGTTTCACTGTGATTTTGCAGGTAACACGTACGTTGGGAAAACATTTTGAACGCGATCAATAACCGCACTGGAAAAATGTGGGAAAGAAAGGGCGAAAAGCGACTCTTCAACATGTGGAAATATCTTCCTGAGCGGAGCCCTCTTCTCGAAGCTCAACACTCTGCAAGAGTCACTTCTCCCAACTTGCGCCCGCAGGTTTCCGTAGTGTGCCTGCAACGAGCCATCCGCTTGAGACAGGCGCACCTCCCGATTTCATTGAACTAAGCTAGATGCACAATTTCTAATGCAGCCTTCATCACAATAGACAGTTCATTTCTCGAAAGCTTGTCATGTAAAAAAAGGAAACAAAGAACGAAAACGTATAGCTGACAATCTTCTGAAGCTGCAGATTCAGCTTTGGGGAAATGGACATTTTATGTATGCAGATGCTTTTCAAGCGCTGGTTTTAGAACGTCGCTGTGCTTCCAGCATCCTTTTCAGCCTTCTAAACTGGCTACCGAGGTGGCGATCACTTTGTAAAGCGGTTGAGAGGCCGGAGCTGCTCAAACCGCTCTTGCCGTTTCCCATCAATCAAAAGCACTATGTTGTTTCTTTGTATGGAAAGCTTTTCAAGTCTGGCATCGACACGCACCTTTCCTGAAACGTCCAAAGGGTGAATGCTTCGCAAAGAAATCCAGTCTACCTTCAGGGGGCATGATGTTGAAATCGGAATGAGCCCTGGGTGGGCTTGAAGCAGCAGCTGTTCAGTTAACAGCTGCACAGAAACGCACCCCGCTTGCTTTGTATCATTCGCAAGTTTGTGGTTAAAGAGTAAAAAAGGCTGGAATTCTTCTGCCAGCCGGCAGGATTTCTTCTGCACTCACCCAGAAAAGCCAAGAATTGTATTTCATCTTTCGCAAGCTGTATTTTCCAGGAGGAGAATGAATACTTGCATTAAACTGAATCAAGCCGACAGAGACGCACAGCCGTTGTTTTTCTCCATGGGAAGTTTTTCGTTAAGGAAAAACACCGTTGTCATTTTCTTGCCAGCCGGCGGTATTTCTTGTGCAGCGATGAGCCCGATTTGTATTTCGTATTTCGCAAGTTGTGTGAATTTCTTGAAGTTGAAAGTGAATTCGCTCCAGAAAAGAAATGTCCAGTCGCATGAAAGCCGTGGCTGTTTGTTAAACCGCAGGACAGGACAGCTTGCGTTCTGTTTCTCATGGCGTTCGCAAAGGCGATTCCTGCCTTTAAAACTGCTGTGTCTGCGACTGAAAGTGGCGTGTGTCGCAGCTTCTAAAGTCTTGTTGACGCTCCTCGATGTTGCTTTCTCTCTGCCTAAGGAAGTTCGATTGTCGCGTCGGAACGGGGAGACCTAATCCTTCCAGCCTTAAGCCACCCTTCAGTCTTCTGAAGGGTGTCCGAGTGCTAGCATGTGATTTGGCTTTTTCGGGGGGGAAACGGAGAGCGACATTGAAAAAGGTTACCGCCGCCGCCTCGCCCTCCGTGTTAAATGATCGCAAGCCGGCGGCGGCGGCGCTCCCTGTAGTCGTGGCCGAGCGGTTAAGGCGAAGGGCTAGAAAGCCATTGGGGACTCCCCGCGTCGGCTCGAATCCTGCCGACTACGGCGCCCTTCTCCTGTCGCTTCGGCCTGCCCAGAAAAAGGCGGAGTGCCGTTTCTCTCTTCCTGCTTCTTGTACAAACGCTTAATCGCTTGGACCTGCTGCCTTGGAAGTAATGTCTTTAACATCCACCAGTGACATTTCACAGCTGGAAGCACACAGCCACGCTTTTGGCATTGGCATGTCTTGCGCCCTACTTCCAGCCTTTGAAGACCTAATTATTCAAACTGAAAGAACCGGCTGAATGAGTGTTTGCAGTGCACCAGGAGGAGCAGGGACCATAGCATTGGAGGGGTGAGGATGGCGGAGATGGAAACGTTTTCATGCGCTCCTCTGGGAGGAATGAAAAGAAAAGACGAAACCGGAAACAGTAGTAGCCGCAAGAGGAAGTGTCTTCAAGCGCCAAGCAAGCGCTCCTCGTTAGTATAGTGGTGCGTATCCCCGCCTGTCACGTGGGAGACCAGGGATGGATTGCTTGACGGCGAGCCAGGTTGCTTTTCTCCCATCAGATTCCAACCGCTAATGCTAACGCAGTGTGTGGGAGCTTACATGCTTTTCCTTTCCCGTCTTTTTCGGACGACTATTCCAAAGGGGTAACCTGAAGGAATAGGGGCCTGAAGACACGAGGCATTCTTAAACCAGCACTGGGCTGCACGGCCTTCTGTTGTGATCAGGTTATATTCGAGTCAAAAAGCCAGAGCATCCGCTTCCATCCTATGGAGCACGAGCTAAATCGGAAGAGGCAGGGGATACACCTACGCCTATCGGCGCACGTTCCCTGCGTCAGGCTGCTTCACCCATTTGCACCCGACTGGAGACGGCACTGAGCAAGCTTTTTGTCAGGAGTGGGATTCGAACCCACGCCTCCAGGGGAGACTGCGACCTGAACGCAGCGCCTTAGACCGCTCGGCCATCCTGACGCTGGCCCCTAATCCCGGGGCGGTCTGATGAGCCACCGCGATCCCACTACGCTCCTCGAGTATCGCACTGTTATTAATACTACATTGTGACTCCAGCATTAAAATGTTTGGAAAATGTGTCGGCTTTTATAATCCAGTGTAGAGCAGCATGTGATGATTTGTGCTACAACACCAAGCGCTCAAAGTGACGTCTGCGTTTGTCGTTGAAACTTTCAACTCTTTCATCACTTATGTAGGAAATAAAAAGAGCAGTTGTGCGCCACGCGCAGAGCGGCCGTCAGCAGAGTGGCGCAGCGGAAGCGTGCTGGGCCCATAACCCAGAGGTCGATGGATCGAAACCATCCTCTGCTACGTGTGTCCTATGCATGATTCATAATCATGCCATTGGGTTAGCAAAGTGCCTTCAAATAGTCTGCATCTCCCTTTCTTTAAGTTCTGTCCTGAGTTTCTCTCTCGTGTGTGTTTGTGCAAGCTTGACACTTGCGGGACTCTTTAATCTTCACCAATACGGAGATGACCAAATGTGTCTTCGGTTGTTCTGAGGTCTTTGATAGTTTCTTCGAATGCTTCAACTGAACCTCGAAATCGAAGCAGTTATGTTTATATTGATTTCTCGCGTTAATCATTACGAACCAGGAACAGCCAGCACACTCGGTCGCATTAGTAATTATGTCACGTCTCTACTTAGCAGAGCATTCAAAGGCCCACTGGAAGTAGTAAAGCACTAAAACACTGCAAAACTGAACTCGGGAAAATCATACTGGGAGCTCTGAGCGATGTCTGCATCCAAGCCATCCAATACGGACTCTGAAACCTTGGAATATCAACACTATGATGCGCTACCTTTTACCTGGAGCAAAACGATGGAATTAGAAGAATGCTTACCGCAGGATACAACTGTGCCGCTGTTATTTGGAGCACGGTTTTCACTTGCATGAAAACTACAGCAGAACGTTGAAGGATGATCACTGAGAAGTCCACAATGCTGAGGAGATTGTAGGTCGTACATTTCAATGATTACTGACATTTGCGCTGCTGGAGGTACAGTAATCAACAAAGAACAGGGTGTGCTACTCTCGAATCCGGTCAGCACATGATGAAAAGCCAGGAAGTATACCTTGTCAAATTGCCGTCAACAGGGACAAGTTAACCACCTGCGCCACCGGCACCCGGCTAGCTCAGTCGGTAGAGCATGAGACTCTTAATATCAGGGTCGTGGGTTCGAGCCCCACGTTGGGCGGTGCCCGTCTCCTTATTAACAAAGTTTCCCGCTCATCCTTGAACCTCTTACACCTCGATGGTACCGAGCACTGCGTTTTAATGCACAGGTGTGATCAAACTGAGATGAAAAGGGCGTATCTAGCTCCTTGCCCGAGAGATAAATCAAAGGTTCCGCAGATAATCCCTTGGCTCCGGTCACCCGGACGCAGATAGGAGCTGCAGCCATCATAACTTGTATGAAAACTAAGAAGAGCTCCTGTCTATTTACAGTTTCATTTACTCTAGCGTTTCCTTAAACATTGCGTGTACGAAGGCTAAGAAATTGGAGAGCTATTCTAATACAATAACTATTAGGAATCTTTTCGCCATAACAGTTTCACTGTGATTTTGCAGGTAACACGTACGTTGGGAAAACATTTTGAACGCGATCAATAACCGCACTGGAAAAATGTGGGAAAGAAAGGGCGAAAAGCGACTCTTCAACATGTGGAAATATCTTCCTGAGCGGAGCCCTCTTCTCGAAGCTCAACACTCTGCAAGAGTCACTTCTCCCAACTTGCGCCCGCAGGTTTCCGTAGTGTGCCTGCAAAGAGCCATCCGCTTGAGACAGGCGCACCTCCCGATTTCATTGAACTAAGCTAGATGCACAATTTCTAATGCAGCCTTCATCACAATAGACAGTTCATTTCTCGAAAGCTTGTCATGTAAAAAAAGGAAACAAAGAACGAAAACGTATAGCTGACAATCTTCTGAAGCTGCAGATTCAGCTTTGGGGAAATGGACATTTTATGTATGCAGATGCTTTTCAAGCGCTGGTTTTAGAACGTCGCTGTGCTTCCAGCATCCTTTTCAGCCTTCTAAACTGGCTACCGAGGTGGCGATCACTTTGTAAAGCGGTTGAGAGGCCGGAGCTGCTCAAACCGCTCTTGCCGTTTCCCATCAATCAAAAGCACTATGTTGTTTCTTTGTATGGAAAGCTTTTCAAGTCTGGCATCGACACGCACCTTTCCTGAAACGTCCAAAGGGTGAATGCTTCGCAAAGAAATCCAGTCTACCTTCAGGGGGCATGATGTTGAAATCGGAATGAGCCCTGGGTGGGCTTGAAGCAGCAGCTGTTCAGTTAACAGCTGCACAGAAACGCACCCCGCTTGCTTTGTATCATTCGCAAGTTTGTGGTTAAAGAGTAAAAAAGGCTGGAATTCTTCTGATAGCCGGCAGGATTTCTTCTGCACTCACCCAGAAAAGCCAAGAATTGTATTTCATCTTTCGCAAGCTGTATTTTCCAGGAGGAGAATGAATACTTGCATTAAACTGAATCAAGCCGACAGAGACGCACAGCCGTTGTTTTTCTCCATGGGAAGTTTTTCGTTAAGGAAAAACACCGTTGTCATTTTCTTGCCAGCCGGCGGTATTTCTTGTGCAGCGATGAGCCCGATTTGTATTTCGTATTTCGCAAGTTGTGTGAATTTCTTGAAGTTGAAAGTGAATTCGCTCCAGAAAAGAAATGTCCAGTCGCATGAAAGCCGTGGCTGTTTGTTAAACCGCAGGACAGGACAGCTTGCGTTCTGTTTCTCATGGCGTTCGCAAAGGCGATTCCTGCCTTTAAAACTGCTGTGTCTGCGACTGAAAGTGGCGTGTGTCGCAGCTTCTAAAGTCTTGTTGACGCTCCTCGATGTTGCTTTCTCTCTGCCTAAGGAAGTTCGATTGTCGCGTCGGAAGGAGGAGACCTAATCCTTCCAGCTTTAAGCCACCCTTCAGTCTTCTGAAGGGTGTCCGAGTGCTAGCATGTCATTTGGCTTTTTTGGGGGGGAAACGGAGAGCGACATTGAAAAAGGTTACCGCCGCCGCCTCGCCCTCCGTGTTAAATGATCGCAAGCCGGCGGCGGCGGCGCTCCCTGTAGTCGTGGCCGAGCGGTTAAGGCGAAGGGCTAGAAAGCCATTGGGGACTCCCCGCGTCGGCTCGAATCCTGCCGACTACGGCGCCCTTCTCCTGTCGCTTCGGCCTGCCCAGAAAAAGGCGGAGTGCCGTTTCTCTCTTCCTGCTTCTTGTACAAACGCTTAATCGCTTGGACCTGCTGCCTTGGAAGTAATGTCTTTAACATCCACCAGTGACATTTCACAGCTGGAAGCACACAGCCACGCTTTTGGCATTGGCATGTCTTGCGCCCTACTTCCAGCCTTTGAAGACCTAATTATTCAAACTGAAAGAACCGGCTGAATGAGTGTTTGCAGTGCACCAGGAGGACCAGGGACCATAGCATTGGAGGGGTGAGGATGGCGGAGATGGAAACGTTTTCATGCGCTCCTCTGGGAGGAATGAAAAGAAAAGACGAAACCGGAAACAGTAGTAGCCGCAAGAGGAAGTGTCTTCAAGCGCCAAGCAAGCGCTCCTCGTTAGTATAGTGGTGCGTATCCCCGCCTGTCACGTGGGAGACCAGGGATGGATTGCTTGACGGCGAGCCAGGTTGCTTTTCTCCCATCAGATTCCAACCGCTAATGCTAACGCAGTGTGTGGGAGCTTACATGCTTTTCCTTTCCCGTCTTTTTCGGACGACTATTCCAAAGGGGTAACCTGAAGGAATAGGGGCCTGAAGACACGAGGCATTCTTAAACCAGCACTGGGCTGCACGGCCTTCTGTTGTGATCAGGTTATATTCGAGTGAAAAAGCCAGAGCATCCGCTTCCATCCTATGGAGCACGAGCTAAATCGGAAGAGGCAGGGGATACACCTACGCCTATCGGCGCACGTTCCCTGCGTCAGGCTGCTTCACCCATTTGCACCCGACTGGAGACGGCACTGAGCAAGCTTTTTGTCAGGAGTGGGATTCGAACCCACGCCTCCAGGGGAGACTGCGACCTGAACGCAGCGCCTTAGACCGCTCGGCCATCCTGACGCTGGCCCCTAATCCCGGGGCGGTCTGATGAGCCACCGCGATCCCACTACGCTCCTCGAGTATCGCACTGTTATTAATACTACATTGTGACTCCAGCATTAAAATGTTTGGAAAATGTGTCGGCTTTTATAATCCAGTGTAGAGCAGCATGTGATGATTTGTGCTACAACACCAAGCGCTCAAAGTGACGTCTGCGTTTGTCGTTGAAACTTTCAACTCTTTCATCACTTATGTAGGAAATAAAAAGAGCAGTTGTGCGCCACGCGCAGAGCGGCCGTCAGCAGAGTGGCGCAGCGGAAGCGTGCTGGGCCCATAACCCAGAGGTCGATGGATCGAAACCATCCTCTGCTACGTGTGTCCTATGCATGATTCATAATCATGCCATTGGGTTAGCAAAGTGCCTTCAAATAGTCTGCATCTCCCTTTCTTTAAGTTCTGTCCTGAGTTTCTCTCTCGTGTGTGTTTGTGCAAGCTTGACACTTGCGGGACTCTTTAATCTTCACCAATACGGAGATGACCAAATGTGTCTTCGGTTGTTCTGAGGTCTTTGATAGTTTCTTCGAATGCTTCAACTGAACCTCGAAATCGAAGCAGTTATGTTTATATTGATTTCTCGCGTTAATCATTACGAACCAGGAACAGCCAGCACACTCGGTCGCATTAGTAATTATGTCACGTCTCTACTTAGCAGAGCATTCAAAGGCCCACTGGAAGTAGTAAAGCACTAAAACACTGCAAAACTGAACTCGGGAAAATCATACTGGGAGCTCTGAGCGATGTCTGCATCCAAGCCATCCAATACGGACTCTGAAACCTTGGAATATCAACACTATGATGCGCTACCTTTTACCTGGAGCAAAACGATGGAATTAGAAGAATGCTTACCGCAGGATACAACTGTGCCGCTGTTATTTGGAGCACGGTTTTCACTTGCATGAAAACTACAGCAGAACGTTGAAGGATGATCACTGAGAAGTCCACAATGCTGAGGAGATTGTAGGTCGTACATTTCAATGATTACTGACATTTGCGCTGCTGGAGGTACAGTAATCAACAAAGAACAGGGTGTGCTACTCTCGAATCCGGTCAGCACATGATGAAAAGCCAGGAAGAATACCTTGTCAAATTGCCGTCAATAGGGACAAGTTAACCACCTGCGCCACCGGCACCCGGCTAGCTCAGTCGGTAGAGCATGAGACTCTTAATCTCAGGGTCGTGGGTTCGAGCCCCACGTTGGGCGGTGCCCGTCTCCTTATTAACAAAGTTTCCCGCTCATCCTTGAACCTCTTACACCTCGATGGTACCGAGCACTGCGTTTTAATGCACAGGTGTGATCAAACTGAGATGAAAAGGGCGTATCTAGCTCCTTGCCCGAGAGATAAATCAAAGGTTCCGCAGATAATCCCTTGGCTCCGGTCACCCGGACGCAGATAGGAGCTGCAGCCATCATAACTTGTATGAAAACTAAGAAGAGCTCCTGTCTATTTACAGTTTCATTTACTCTAGCGTTTCCTTAAACATTGCGTGTACGAAGGCTAAGAAATTGGAGAGCTATTCTAATACAATAACTATTAGGAATCTTTTCGCCATAACAGTTTCACTGTGATTTTGCAGGTAACACGTACGTTGGGAAAACATTTTGAACGCGATCAATAACCGCACTGGAAAAATGTGGGAAAGAAAGGGCGAAAAGCGACTCTTCAACATGTGGAAATATCTTCCTGAGCGGAGCCCTCTTCTCGAAGCTCAACACTCTGCAAGAGTCACTTCTCCCAACTTGCGCCCGCAGGTTTCCGTAGTGTGCCTGCAAAGAGCCATCCGCTTGAGACAGGCGCACCTCCCGATTTCATTGAACTAAGCTAGATGCACAATTTCTAATGCAGCCTTCATCACAATAGACAGTTCATTTCTCGAAAGCTTGTCATGTAAAAAAAGGAAACAAAGAACGAAAACGTATAGCTGACAATCTTCTGAAGCTGCAGATTCAGCTTTGGGGAAATGGACATTTTATGTATGCAGATGCTTTTCAAGCGCTGGTTTTAGAACGTCGCTGTGCTTCCAGCATCCTTTTCAGCCTTCTAAACTGGCTACCGAGGTGGCGATCACTTTGTAAAGCGGTTGAGAGGCCGGAGCTGCTCAAACCGCTCTTGCCGTTTCCCATCAATCAAAAGCACTATGTTGTTTCTTTGTATGGAAAGCTTTTCAAGTCTGGCATCGACACGCACCTTTCCTGAAACGTCCAAAGGGTGAATGCTTCGCAAAGAAATCCAGTCTACCTTCAGGGGGCATGATGTTGAAATCGGAATGAGCCCTGGGTGGGCTTGAAGCAGCAGCTGTTCAGTTAACAGCTGCACAGAAACGCACCCCGCTTGCTTTGTATCATTCGCAAGTTTGTGGTTAAAGAGTAAAAAAGGCTGGAATTCTTCTGATAGCCGGCAGGATTTCTTCTGCACTCACCCAGAAAAGCCAAGAATTGTATTTCATCTTTCGCAAGCTGTATTTTCCAGGAGGAGAATGAATACTTGCATTAAACTGAATCAAGCCGACAGAGACGCACAGCCGTTGTTTTTCTCCATGGGAAGTTTTTCGTTAAGGAAAAACACCGTTGTCATTTTCTTGCCAGCCGGCGGTATTTCTTGTGCAGCGATGAGCCCGATTTGTATTTCGTATTTCGCAAGTTGTGTGAATTTCTTGAAGTTGAAAGTGAATTCGCTCCAGAAAAGAAATGTCCAGTCGCATGAAAGCCGTGGCTGTTTGTTAAACCGCAGGACAGGACAGCTTGCGTTCTGTTTCTCATGGCGTTCGCAAAGGCGATTCCTGCCTTTAAAACTGCTGTGTCTGCGACTGAAAGTGGCGTGTGTCGCAGCTTCTAAAGTCTTGTTGACGCTCCTCGATGTTGCTTTCTCTCTGCCTAAGGAAGTTCGATTGTCGCGTCGGAAGGAGGAGACCTAATCCTTCCAGCTTTAAGCCACCCTTCAGTCTTCTGAAGGGTGTCCGAGTGCTAGCATGTCATTTGGCTTTTTTGGGGGGGAAACGGAGAGCGACATTGAAAAAGGTTACCGCCGCCGCCTCGCCCTCCGTGTTAAATGATCGCAAGCCGGCGGCGGCGGCGCTCCCTGTAGTCGTGGCCGAGCGGTTAAGGCGAAGGGCTAGAAAGCCATTGGGGACTCCCCGCGTCGGCTCGAATCCTGCCGACTACGGCGCCCTTCTCCTGTCGCTTCGGCCTGCCCAGAAAAAGGCGGAGTGCCGTTTCTCTCTTCCTGCTTCTTGTACAAACGCTTAATCGCTTGGACCTGCTGCCTTGGAAGTAATGTCTTTAACATCCACCAGTGACATTTCACAGCTGGAAGCACACAGCCACGCTTTTGGCATTGGCATGTCTTGCGCCCTACTTCCAGCCTTTGAAGACCTAATTATTCAAACTGAAAGAACCGGCTGAATGAGTGTTTGCAGTGCACCAGGAGGACCAGGGACCATAGCATTGGAGGGGTGAGGATGGCGGAGATGGAAACGTTTTCATGCGCTCCTCTGGGAGGAATGAAAAGAAAAGACGAAACCGGAAACAGTAGTAGCCGCAAGAGGAAGTGTCTTCAAGCGCCAAGCAAGCGCTCCTCGTTAGTATAGTGGTGCGTATCCCCGCCTGTCACGTGGGAGACCAGGGATGGATTGCTTGACGGCGAGCCAGGTTGCTTTTCTCCCATCAGATTCCAACCGCTAATGCTAACGCAGTGTGTGGGAGCTTACATGCTTTTCCTTTCCCGTCTTTTTCGGACGACTATTCCAAAGGGGTAACCTGAAGGAATAGGGGCCTGAAGACACGAGGCATTCTTAAACCAGCACTGGGCTGCACGGCCTTCTGTTGTGATCAGGTTATATTCGAGTGAAAAAGCCAGAGCATCCGCTTCCATCCTATGGAGCACGAGCTAAATCGGAAGAGGCAGGGGATACACCTACGCCTATCGGCGCACGTTCCCTGCGTCAGGCTGCTTCACCCATTTGCACCCGACTGGAGACGGCACTGAGCAAGCTTTTTGTCAGGAGTGGGATTCGAACCCACGCCTCCAGGGGAGACTGCGACCTGAACGCAGCGCCTTAGACCGCTCGGCCATCCTGACGCTGGCCCCTAATCCCGGGGCGGTCTGATGAGCCACCGCGATCCCACTACGCTCCTCGAGTATCGCACTGTTATTAATACTACATTGTGACTCCAGCATTAAAATGTTTGGAAAATGTGTCGGCTTTTATAATCCAGTGTAGAGCAGCATGTGATGATTTGTGCTACAACACCAAGCGCTCAAAGTGACGTCTGCGTTTGTCGTTGAAACTTTCAACTCTTTCATCACTTATGTAGGAAATAAAAAGAGCAGTTGTGCGCCACGCGCAGAGCGGCCGTCAGCAGAGTGGCGCAGCGGAAGCGTGCTGGGCCCATAACCCAGAGGTCGATGGATCGAAACCATCCTCTGCTACGTGTGTCCTATGCATGATTCATAATCATGCCATTGGGTTAGCAAAGTGCCTTCAAATAGTCTGCATCTCCCTTTCTTTAAGTTCTGTCCTGAGTTTCTCTCTCGTGTGTGTTTGTGCAAGCTTGACACTTGCGGGACTCTTTAATCTTCACCAATACGGAGATGACCAAATGTGTCTTCGGTTGTTCTGAGGTCTTTGATAGTTTCTTCGAATGCTTCAACTGAACCTCGAAATCGAAGCAGTTATGTTTATATTGATTTCTCGCGTTAATCATTACGAACCAGGAACAGCCAGCACACTCGGTCGCATTAGTAATTATGTCACGTCTCTACTTAGCAGAGCATTCAAAGGCCCACTGGAAGTAGTAAAGCACTAAAACACTGCAAAACTGAACTCGGGAAAATCATACTGGGAGCTCTGAGCGATGTCTGCATCCAAGCCATCCAATACGGACTCTGAAACCTTGGAATATCAACACTATGATGCGCTACCTTTTACCTGGAGCAAAACGATGGAATTAGAAGAATGCTTACCGCAGGATACAACTGTGCCGCTGTTATTTGGAGCACGGTTTTCACTTGCATGAAAACTACAGCAGAACGTTGAAGGATGATCACTGAGAAGTCCACAATGCTGAGGAGATTGTAGGTCGTACATTTCAATGATTACTGACATTTGCGCTGCTGGAGGTACAGTAATCAACAAAGAACAGGGTGTGCTACTCTCGAATCCGGTCAGCACATGATGAAAAGCCAGGAAGAATACCTTGTCAAATTGCCGTCAATAGGGACAAGTTAACCACCTGCGCCACCGGCACCCGGCTAGCTCAGTCGGTAGAGCATGAGACTCTTAATCTCAGGGTCGTGGGTTCGAGCCCCACGTTGGGCGGTGCCCGTCTCCTTATTAACAAAGTTTCCCGCTCATCCTTGAACCTCTTACACCTCGATGGTACCGAGCACTGCGTTTTAATGCACAGGTGTGATCAAACTGAGATGAAAAGGGCGTATCTAGCTCCTTGCCCGAGAGATAAATCAAAGGTTCCGCAGATAATCCCTTGGCTCCGGTCACCCGGACGCAGATAGGAGCTGCAGCCATCATAACTTGTATGAAAACTAAGAAGAGCTCCTGTCTATTTACAGTTTCATTTACTCTAGCGTTTCCTTAAACATTGCGTGTACGAAGGCTAAGAAATTGGAGAGCTATTCTAATACAATAACTATTAGGAATCTTTTCGGCATAACAGTTTCACTGTGATTTTGCAGGTAACACGTACGTTGGGAAAACATTTTGAACGCGATCAATAACCGCACTGGAAAAATGTGGGAAAGAAAGGGCGAAAAGCGACTCTTCAACATGTGGAAATATCTTCCTGAGCGGAGCCCTCTTCTCGAAGCTCAACACTCTGCAAGAGTCACTTCTCCCAACTTGCGCCCGCAGGTTTCCGTAGTGTGCCTGCAACGAGCCATCCGCTTGAGACAGGCGCACCTCCCGATTTCATTGAACTAAGCTAGATGCACAATTTCTAATGCAGCCTTCATCACAATAGACAGTTCATTTCTCGAAAGCTTGTCATGTAAAAAAAGGAAACAAAGAACGAAAACGTATAGCTGACAATCTTCTGAAGCTGCAGATTCAGCTTTGGGGAAATGGACATTTTATGTATGCAGATGCTTTTCAAGCGCTGGTTTTAGAACGTCGCTGTGCTTCCAGCATCCTTTTCAGCCTTCTAAACTGGCTACCGAGGTGGCGATCACTTTGTAAAGCGGTTGAGAGGCCGGAGCTGCTCAAACCGCTCTTGCCGTTTCCCATCAATCAAAAGCACTATGTTGTTTCTTTGTATGGAAAGCTTTTCAAGTCTGGCATCGACACGCACCTTTCCTGAAACGTCCAAAGGGTGAATGCTTCGCAAAGAAATCCAGTCTACCTTCAGGGGGCATGATGTTGAAATCGGAATGAGCCCTGGGTGGGCTTGAAGCAGCAGCTGTTCAGTTAACAGCTGCACAGAAACGCACCCCGCTTGCTTTGTATCATTCGCAAGTTTGTGGTTAAAGAGTAAAAAAGGCTGGAATTCTTCTGCCAGCCGGCAGGATTTCTTCTGCACTCACCCAGAAAAGCCAAGAATTGTATTTCATCTTTCGCAAGCTGTATTTTCCAGGAGGAGAATGAATACTTGCATTAAACTGAATCAAGCCGACAGAGACGCACAGCCGTTGTTTTTCTCCATGGGAAGTTTTTCGTTAAGGAAAAACACCGTTGTCATTTTCTTGCCAGCCGGCGGTATTTCTTGTGCAGCGATGAGCCCGATTTGTATTTCGTATTTCGCAAGTTGTGTGAATTTCTTGAAGTTGAAAGTGAATTCGCTCCAGAAAAGAAATGTCCAGTCGCATGAAAGCCGTGGCTGTTTGTTAAACCGCAGGACAGGACAGCTTGCGTTCTGTTTCTCATGGCGTTCGCAAAGGCGATTCCTGCCTTTAAAACTGCTGTGTCTGCGACTGAAAGTGGCGTGTGTCGCAGCTTCTAAAGTCTTGTTGACGCTCCTCGATGTTGCTTTCTCTCTGCCTAAGGAAGTTCGATTGTCGCGTCGGAACGGGGAGACCTAATCCTTCCAGCCTTAAGCCACCCTTCAGTCTTCTGAAGGGTGTCCGAGTGCTAGCATGTCATTTGGCTTTTTCGGGGGGGAAACGGAGAGCGACATTGAAAAAGGTTACCGCCGCCGCCTCGCCCTCCGTGTTAAATGATCGCAAGCCGGCGGCGGCGGCGCTCCCTGTAGTCGTGGCCGAGCGGTTAAGGCGAAGGGCTAGAAAGCCATTGGGGACTCCCTGCGTCGGCTCGAATCCTGCCGACTACGGCGCCCTTCTCCTGTCGCTTCGGCCTGCCCAGAAAAAGGCGGAGTGCCGTTTCTCTCTTCCTGCTTCTTGTACAAACGCTTAATCGCTTGGACCTGCTGCCTTGGAAGTAATGTCTTTAACATCCACCAGTGACATTTCACAGCTGGAAGCACACAGCCACGCTTTTGGCATTGGCATGTCTTGCGCCCTACTTCCAGCCTTTGAAGACCTAATTATTCAAACTGAAAGAACCGGCTGAATGAGTGTTTGCAGTGCACCAGGAGGAGCAGGGACCATAGCATTGGAGGGGTGAGGATGGCGGAGATGGAAACGTTTTCATGCGCTCCTCTGGGAGGAATGAAAAGAAAAGACGAAACCGGAAACAGTAGTAGCCGCAAGAGGAAGTGTCTTCAAGCGCCAAGCAAGCGCTCCTCGTTAGTATAGTGGTGCGTATCCCCGCCTGTCACGTGGGAGACCAGGGATGGATTGCTTGACGGCGAGCCAGGTTGCTTTTCTCCCATCAGATTCCAACCGCTAATGCTAACGCAGTGTGTGGGAGCTTACATGCTTTTCCTTTCCCGTCTTTTTCGGACGACTATTCCAAAGGGGTAACCTGAAGGAATAGGGGCCTGAAGACACGAGGCATTCTTAAACCAGCACTGGGCTGCACGGCCTTCTGTTGTGATCAGGTTATATTCGAGTCAAAAAGCCAGAGCATCCGCTTCCATCCTATGGAGCACGAGCTAAATCGGAAGAGGCAGGGGATACACCTACGCCTATCGGCGCACGTTCCCTGCGTCAGGCTGCTTCACCCATTTGCACCCGACTGGAGACGGCACTGAGCAAGCTTTTTGTCAGGAGTGGGATTCGAACCCACGCCTCCAGGGGAGACTGCGACCTGAACGCAGCGCCTTAGACCGCTCGGCCATCCTGACGCTGGCCCCTAATCCCGGGGCGGTCTGATGAGCCACCGCGATCCCACTACGCTCCTCGAGTATCGCACTGTTATTAATACTACATTGTGACTCCAGCATTAAAATGTTTGGAAAATGTGTCGGCTTTTATAATCCAGTGTAGAGCAGCATGTGATGATTTGTGCTACAACACCAAGCGCTCAAAGTGACGTCTGCGTTTGTCGTTGAAACTTTCAACTCTTTCATCACTTATGTAGGAAATAAAAAGAGCAGTTGTGCGCCACGCGCAGAGCGGCCGTCAGCAGAGTGGCGCAGCGGAAGCGTGCTGGGCCCATAACCCAGAGGTCGATGGATCGAAACCATCCTCTGCTACGTGTGTCCTATGCATGATTCATAATCATGCCATTGGGTTAGCAAAGTGCCTTCAAATAGTCTGCATCTCCCTTTCTTTAAGTTCTGTCCTGAGTTTCTCTCTCGTGTGTGTTTGTGCAAGCTTGACACTTGCGGGACTCTTTAATCTTCACCAATACGGAGATGACCAAATGTGTCTTCGGTTGTTCTGAGGTCTTTGATAGTTTCTTCGAATGCTTCAACTGAACCTCGAAATCGAAGCAGTTATGTTTATATTGATTTCTCGCGTTAATCATTACGAACCAGGAACAGCCAGCACACTCGGTCGCATTAGTAATTATGTCACGTCTCTACTTAGCAGAGCATTCAAAGGCCCACTGGAAGTAGTAAAGCACTAAAACACTGCAAAACTGAACTCGGGAAAATCATACTGGGAGCTCTGAGCGATGTCTGCATCCAAGCCATCCAATACGGACTCTGAAACCTTGGAATATCAACACTATGATGCGCTACCTTTTACCTGGAGCAAAACGATGGAATTAGAAGAATGCTTACCGCAGGATACAACTGTGCCGCTGTTATTTGGAGCACGGTTTTCACTTGCATGAAAACTACAGCAGAACGTTGAAGGATGATCACTGAGAAGTCCACAATGCTGAGGAGATTGTAGGTCGTACATTTCAATGATTACTGACATTTGCGCTGCTGGAGGTACAGTAATCAACAAAGAACAGGGTGTGCTACTCTCGAATCCGGTCAGCACATGATGAAAAGCCAGGAAGTATACCTTGTCAAATTGCCGTCAACAGGGACAAGTTAACCACCTGCGCCACCGGCGCCCGGCTAGCTCAGTCGGTAGAGCATGAGACTCTTAATCTCAGGGTCGTGGGTTCGAGCCCCACGTTGGGCGGTGCCCGTCTCCTTATTAACAAAGTTTCCCGCTCATCCTTGAACCTCTTACACCTCGATGGTACCGAGCACTGCGTTTTAATGCACAGGTGTGATCAAACTGAGATGAAAAGGGCGTATCTAGCTCCTTGCCCGAGAGATAAATCAAAGGTTCCGCAGATAATCCCTTGGCTCCGGTCACCCGGACGCAGATAGGAGCTGCAGCCATCATAACTTGTATGAAAACTAAGAAGAGCTCCTGTCTATTTACAGTTTCATTTACTCTAGCGTTTCCTTAAACATTGCGTGTACGAAGGCTAAGAAATTGGAGAGCTATTCTAATACAATAACTATTAGGAATCTTTTCGCCATAACAGTTTCACTGTGATTTTGCAGGTAACACGTACGTTGGGAAAACATTTTGAACGCGATCAATAACCGCACTGGAAAAATGTGGGAAAGAAAGGGCGAAAAGCGACTCTTCAACATGTGGAAATATCTTCCTGAGCGGAGCCCTCTTCTCGAAGCTCAACACTCTGCAAGAGTCACTTCTCCCAACTTGCGCCCGCAGGTTTCCGTAGTGTGCCTGCAAAGAGCCATCCGCTTGAGACAGGCGCACCTCCCGATTTCATTGAACTAAGCTAGATGCACAATTTCTAATGCAGCCTTCATCACAATAGACAGTTCATTTCTCGAAAGCTTGTCATGTAAAAAAAGGAAACAAAGAACGAAAACGTATAGCTGACAATCTTCTGAAGCTGCAGATTCAGCTTTGGGGAAATGGACATTTTATGTATGCAGATGCTTTTCAAGCGCTGGTTTTAGAACGTCGCTGTGCTTCCAGCATCCTTTTCAGCCTTCTAAACTGGCTACCGAGGTGGCGATCACTTTGTAAAGCGGTTGAGAGGCCGGAGCTGCTCAAACCGCTCTTGCCGTTTCCCATCAATCAAAAGCACTATGTTGTTTCTTTGTATGGAAAGCTTTTCAAGTCTGGCATCGACACGCACCTTTCCTGAAACGTCCAAAGGGTGAATGCTTCGCAAAGAAATCCAGTCTACCTTCAGGGGGCATGATGTTGAAATCGGAATGAGCCCTGGGTGGGCTTGAAGCAGCAGCTGTTCAGTTAACAGCTGCACAGAAACGCACCCCGCTTGCTTTGTATCATTCGCAAGTTTCTGGTTAAAGAGTAAAAAAGGCTGGAATTCTTCTGCCAGCCGGCAGGATTTCTTCTGCACTCACCCAGAAAAGCCAAGAATTGTATTTCATCTTTCGCAAGCTGTATTTTCCAGGAGGAGAATGAATACTTGCATTAAACTGAATCAAGCCGACAGAGACGCACAGCCGTTGTTTTTCTCCATGGGAAGTTTTTCGTTAAGGAAAAACACCGTTGTCATTTTCTTGCCAGCCGGCGGTATTTCTTGTGCAGCGATGAGCCCGATTTGTATTTCGTATTTCGCAAGTTGTGTGAATTTCTTGAAGTTGAAAGTGAATTCGCTCCAGAAAAGAAATGTCCAGTCGCATGAAAGCCGTGGCTGTTTGTTAAACCGCAGGACAGGACAGCTTGCGTTCTGTTTCTCATGGCGTTCGCAAAGGCGATTCCTGCCTTTAAAACTGCTGTGTCTGCGACTGAAAGTGGCGTGTGTCGCAGCTTCTAAAGTCTTGTTGACGCTCCTCGATGTTGCTTTCTCTCTGCCTAAGGAAGTTCGATTGTCGCGTCGGAACGGGGAGACCTAATCCTTCCAGCTTTAAGCCACCCTTCAGTCTTCTGAAGGGTGTCCGAGTGCTAGCATGTGATTTGGCTTTTTTGGGGGGGAAACGGAGAGCGACATTGAAAAAGGTTACCGCCGCCGCCTCGCCCTCCGTGTTAAATGATCGCAAGCCGGCGGCGGCGGCGCTCCCTGTAGTCGTGGCCGAGCGGTTAAGGCGAAGGGCTAGAAAGCCATTGGGGACTCCCCGCGTCGGCTCGAATCCTGCCGACTACGGCGCCCTTCTCCTGTCGCTTCGGCCTGCCCAGAAAAAGGCGGAGTGCCGTTTCTCTCTTCCTGCTTCTTGTACAAACGCTTAATCGCTTGGACCTGCTGCCTTGGAAGTAATGTCTTTAACATCCACCAGTGACATTTCACAGCTGGAAGCACACAGCCACGCTTTTGGCATTGGCATGTCTTGCGCCCTACTTCCAGCCTTTGAAGACCTAATTATTCAAACTGAAAGAACCGGCTGAATGAGTGTTTGCAGTGCACCAGGAGGAGCAGGGACCATAGCATTGGAGGGGTGAGGATGGCGGAGATGGAAACGTTTTCATGCGCTCCTCTGGGAGGAATGAAAAGAAAAGACGAAACCGGAAACAGTAGTAGCCGCAAGAGGAAGTGTCTTCAAGCGCCAAGCAAGCGCTCCTCGTTAGTATAGTGGTGCGTATCCCCGCCTGTCACGTGGGAGACCAGGGATGGATTGCTTGACGGCGAGCCAGGTTGCTTTTCTCCCATCAGATTCCAACCGCTAATGCTAACGCAGTGTGTGGGAGCTTACATGCTTTTCCTTTCCCGTCTTTTTCGGACGACTATTCCAAAGGGGTAACCTGAAGGAATAGGGGCCTGAAGACACGAGGCATTCTTAAACCAGCACTGGGCTGCACGGCCTTCTGTTGTGATCAGGTTATATTCGAGTCAAAAAGCCAGAGCATCCGCTTCCATCCTATGGAGCACGAGCTAAATCGGAAGAGGCAGGGGATACACCTACGCCTATCGGCGCACGTTCCCTGCGTCAGGCTGCTTCACCCATTTGCACCCGACTGGAGACGGCACTGAGCAAGCTTTTTGTCAGGAGTGGGATTCGAACCCACGCCTCCAGGGGAGACTGCGACCTGAACGCAGCGCCTTAGACCGCTCGGCCATCCTGACGCTGGCCCCTAATCCCGGGGCGGTCTGATGAGCCACCGCGATCCCACTACGCTCCTCGAGTATCGCACTGTTATTAATACTACATTGTGACTCCAGCATTAAAATGTTTGGAAAATGTGTCGGCTTTTATAATCCAGTGTAGAGCAGCATGTGATGATTTGTGCTACAACACCAAGCGCTCAAAGTGACGTCTGCGTTTGTCGTTGAAACTTTCAACTCTTTCATCACTTATGTAGGAAATAAAAAGAGCAGTTGTGCGCCACGCGCAGAGCGGCCGTCAGCAGAGTGGCGCAGCGGAAGCGTGCTGGGCCCATAACCCAGAGGTCGATGGATCGAAACCATCCTCTGCTACGTGTGTCCTATGCATGATTCATAATCATGCCATTGGGTTAGCAAAGTGCCTTCAAATAGTCTGCATCTCCCTTTCTTTAAGTTCTGTCCTGAGTTTCTCTCTCGTGTGTGTTTGTGCAAGCTTGACACTTGCGGGACTCTTTAATCTTCACCAATACGGAGATGACCAAATGTGTCTTCGGTTGTTCTGAGGTCTTTGATAGTTTCTTCGAATGCTTCAACTGAACCTCGAAATCGAAGCAGTTATGTTTATATTGATTTCTCGCGTTAATCATTACGAACCAGGAACAGCCAGCACACTCGGTCGCATTAGTAATTATGTCACGTCTCTACTTAGCAGAGCATTCAAAGGCCCACTGGAAGTAGTAAAGCACTAAAACACTGCAAAACTGAACTCGGGAAAATCATACTGGGAGCTCTGAGCGATGTCTGCATCCAAGCCATCCAATACGGACTCTGAAACCTTGGAATATCAACACTATGATGCGCTACCTTTTACCTGGAGCAAAACGATGGAATTAGAAGAATGCTTACCGCAGGATACAACTGTGCCGCTGTTATTTGGAGCACGGTTTTCACTTGCATGAAAACTACAGCAGAACGTTGAAGGATGATCACTGAGAAGTCCACAATGCTGAGGAGATTGTAGGTCGTACATTTCAATGATTACTGACATTTGCGCTGCTGGAGGTACAGTAATCAACAAAGAACAGGGTGTGCTACTCTCGAATCCGGTCAGCACATGATGAAAAGCCAGGAAGTATACCTTGTCAAATTGCCGTCAACAGGGACAAGTTAACCACCTGCGCCACCGGCGCCCGGCTAGCTCAGTCGGTAGAGCATGAGACTCTTAATCTCAGGGTCGTGGGTTCGAGCCCCACGTTGGGCGGTGCCCGTCTCCTTATTAACAAAGTTTCCCGCTCATCCTTGAACCTCTTACACCTCGATGGTACCGAGCACTGCGTTTTAATGCACAGGTGTGATCAAACTGAGATGAAAAGGGCGTATCTAGCTCCTTGCCCGAGAGATAAATCAAAGGTTCCGCAGATAATCCCTTGGCTCCGGTCACCCGGACGCAGATAGGAGCTGCAGCCATCATAACTTGTATGAAAACTAAGAAGAGCTCCTGTCTATTTACAGTTTCATTTACTCTAGCGTTTCCTTAAACATTGCGTGTACGAAGGCTAAGAAATTGGAGAGCTATTCTAATACAATAACTATTAGGAATCTTTTCGCCATAACAGTTTCACTGTGATTTTGCAGGTAACACGTACGTTGGGAAAACATTTTGAACGCGATCAATAACCGCACTGGAAAAATGTGGGAAAGAAAGGGCGAAAAGCGACTCTTCAACATGTGGAAATATCTTCCTGAGCGGAGCCCTCTTCTCGAAGCTCAACACTCTGCAAGAGTCACTTCTCCCAACTTGCGCCCGCAGGTTTCCGTAGTGTGCCTGCAAAGAGCCATCCGCTTGAGACAGGCGCACCTCCCGATTTCATTGAACTAAGCTAGATGCACAATTTCTAATGCAGCCTTCATCACAATAGACAGTTCATTTCTCGAAAGCTTGTCATGTAAAAAAAGGAAACAAAGAACGAAAACGTATAGCTGACAATCTTCTGAAGCTGCAGATTCAGCTTTGGGGAAATGGACATTTTATGTATGCAGATGCTTTTCAAGCGCTGGTTTTAGAACGTCGCTGTGCTTCCAGCATCCTTTTCAGCCTTCTAAACTGGCTACCGAGGTGGCGATCACTTTGTAAAGCGGTTGAGAGGCCGGAGCTGCTCAAACCGCTCTTGCCGTTTCCCATCAATCAAAAGCACTATGTTGTTTCTTTGTATGGAAAGCTTTTCAAGTCTGGCATCGACACGCACCTTTCCTGAAACGTCCAAAGGGTGAATGCTTCGCAAAGAAATCCAGTCTACCTTCAGGGGGCATGATGTTGAAATCGGAATGAGCCCTGGGTGGGCTTGAAGCAGCAGCTGTTCAGTTAACAGCTGCACAGAAACGCACCCCGCTTGCTTTGTATCATTCGCAAGTTTGTGGTTAAAGAGTAAAAAAGGCTGGAATTCTTCTGCCAGCCGGCAGGATTTCTTCTGCACTCACCCAGAAAAGCCAAGAATTGTATTTCATCTTTCGCAAGCTGTATTTTCCAGGAGGAGAATGAATACTTGCATTAAACTGAATCAAGCCGACAGAGACGCACAGCCGTTGTTTTTCTCCATGGGAAGTTTTTCGTTAAGGAAAAACACCGTTGTCATTTTCTTGCCAGCCGGCGGTATTTCTTGTGCAGCGATGAGCCCGATTTGTATTTCGTATTTCGCAAGTTGTGTGAATTTCTTGAAGTTGAAAGTGAATTCGCTCCAGAAAAGAAATGTCCAGTCGCATGAAAGCCGTGGCTGTTTGTTAAACCGCAGGACAGGACAGCTTGCGTTCTGTTTCTCATGGCGTTCGCAAAGGCGATTCCTGCCTTTAAAACTGCTGTGTCTGCGACTGAAAGTGGCGTGTGTCGCAGCTTCTAAAGTCTTGTTGACGCTCCTCGATGTTGCTTTCTCTCTGCCTAAGGAAGTTCGATTGTCGCGTCGGAACGGGGAGACCTAATCCTTCCAGCTTTAAGCCACCCTTCAGTCTTCTGAAGGGTGTCCGAGTGCTAGCATGTGATTTGGCTTTTTTGGGGGGGAAACGGAGAGCGACATTGAAAAAGGTTACCGCCGCCGCCTCGCCCTCCGTGTTAAATGATCGCAAGCCGGCGGCGGCGGCGCTCCCTGTAGTCGTGGCCGAGCGGTTAAGGCGAAGGGCTAGAAAGCCATTGGGGACTCCCCGCGTCGGCTCGAATCCTGCCGACTACGGCGCCCTTCTCCTGTCGCTTCGGCCTGCCCAGAAAAAGGCGGAGTGCCGTTTCTCTCTTCCTGCTTCTTGTACAAACGCTTAATCGCTTGGACCTGCTGCCTTGGAAGTAATGTCTTTAACATCCACCAGTGACATTTCACAGCTGGAAGCACACAGCCACGCTTTTGGCATTGGCATGTCTTGCGCCCTACTTCCAGCCTTTGAAGACCTAATTATTCAAACTGAAAGAACCGGCTGAATGAGTGTTTGCAGTGCACCAGGAGGAGCAGGGACCATAGCATTGGAGGGGTGAGGATGGCGGAGATGGAAACGTTTTCATGCGCTCCTCTGGGAGGAATGAAAAGAAAAGACGAAACCGGAAACAGTAGTAGCCGCAAGAGGAAGTGTCTTCAAGCGCCAAGCAAGCGCTCCTCGTTAGTATAGTGGTGCGTATCCCCGCCTGTCACGTGGGAGACCAGGGATGGATTGCTTGACGGCGAGCCAGGTTGCTTTTCTCCCATCAGATTCCAACCGCTAATGCTAACGCAGTGTGTGGGAGCTTACATGCTTTTCCTTTCCCGTCTTTTTCGGACGACTATTCCAAAGGGGTAACCTGAAGGAATAGGGGCCTGAAGACACGAGGCATTCTTAAACCAGCACTGGGCTGCACGGCCTTCTGTTGTGATCAGGTTATATTCGAGTGAAAAAGCCAGAGCATCCGCTTCCATCCTATGGAGCACGAGCTAAATCGGAAGAGGCAGGGGATACACCTACGCCTATCGGCGCACGTTCCCTGCGTCAGGCTGCTTCACCCATTTGCACCCGACTGGAGACGGCACTGAGCAAGCTTTTTGTCAGGAGTGGGATTCGAACCCACGCCTCCAGGGGAGACTGCGACCTGAACGCAGCGCCTTAGACCGCTCGGCCATCCTGACGCTGGCCCCTAATCCCGGGGCGGTCTGATGAGCCACCGCGATCCCACTACGCTCCTCGAGTATCGCACTGTTATTAATACTACATTGTGACTCCAGCATTAAAATGTTTGGAAAATGTGTCGGCTTTTATAATCCAGTGTAGAGCAGCATGTGATGATTTGTGCTACAACACCAAGCGCTCAAAGTGACGTCTGCGTTTGTCGTTGAAACTTTCAACTCTTTCATCACTTATGTAGGAAATAAAAAGAGCAGTTGTGCGCCACGCGCAGAGCGGCCGTCAGCAGAGTGGCGCAGCGGAAGCGTGCTGGGCCCATAACCCAGAGGTCGATGGATCGAAACCATCCTCTGCTACGTGTGTCCTATGCATGATTCATAATCATGCCATTGGGTTAGCAAAGTGCCTTCAAATAGTCTGCATCTCCCTTTCTTTAAGTTCTGTCCTGAGTTTCTCTCTCGTGTGTGTTTGTGCAAGCTTGACACTTGCGGGACTCTTTAATCTTCACCAATACGGAGATGACCAAATGTGTCTTCGGTTGTTCTGAGGTCTTTGATAGTTTCTTCGAATGCTTCAACTGAACCTCGAAATCGAAGCAGTTATGTTTATATTGATTTCTCGCGTTAATCATTACGAACCAGGAACAGCCAGCACACTCGGTCGCATTAGTAATTATGTCACGTCTCTACTTAGCAGAGCATTCAAAGGCCCACTGGAAGTAGTAAAGCACTAAAACACTGCAAAACTGAACTCGGGAAAATCATACTGGGAGCTCTGAGCGATGTCTGCATCCAAGCCATCCAATACGGACTCTGAAACCTTGGAATATCAACACTATGATGCGCTACCTTTTACCTGGAGCAAAACGATGGAATTAGAAGAATGCTTACCGCAGGATACAACTGTGCCGCTGTTATTTGGAGCACGGTTTTCACTTGCATGAAAACTACAGCAGAACGTTGAAGGATGATCACTGAGAAGTCCACAATGCTGAGGAGATTGTAGGTCGTACATTTCAATGATTACTGACATTTGCGCTGCTGGAGGTACAGTAATCAACAAAGAACAGGGTGTGCTACTCTCGAATCCGGTCAGCACATGATGAAAAGCCAGGAAGTATACCTTGTCAAATTGCCGTCAACAGGGACAAGTTAACCACCTGCGCCACCGGCGCCCGGCTAGCTCAGTCGGTAGAGCATGAGACTCTTAATCTCAGGGTCGTGGGTTCGAGCCCCACGTTGGGCGGTGCCCGTCTCCTTATTAACAAAGTTTCCCGCTCATCCTTGAACCTCTTACACCTCGATGGTACCGAGCACTGCGTTTTAATGCACAGGTGTGATCAAACTGAGATGAAAAGGGCGTATCTAGCTCCTTGCCCGAGAGATAAATCAAAGGTTCCGCAGATAATCCCTTGGCTCCGGTCACCCGGACGCAGATAGGAGCTGCAGCCATCATAACTTGTATGAAAACTAAGAAGAGCTCCTGTCTATTTACAGTTTCATTTACTCTAGCGTTTCCTTAAACATTGCGTGTACGAAGGCTAAGAAATTGGAGAGCTATTCTAATACAATAACTATTAGGAATCTTTTCGCCATAACAGTTTCACTGTGATTTTGCAGGTAACACGTACGTTGGGAAAACATTTTGAACGCGATCAATAACCGCACTGGAAAAATGTGGGAAAGAAAGGGCGAAAAGCGACTCTTCAACATGTGGAAATATCTTCCTGAGCGGAGCCCTCTTCTCGAAGCTCAACACTCTGCAAGAGTCACTTCTCCCAACTTGCGCCCGCAGGTTTCCGTAGTGTGCCTGCAAAGAGCCATCCGCTTGAGACAGGCGCACCTCCCGATTTCATTGAACTAAGCTAGATGCACAATTTCTAATGCAGCCTTCATCACAATAGACAGTTCATTTCTCGAAAGCTTGTCATGTAAAAAAAGGAAACAAAGAACGAAAACGTATAGCTGACAATCTTCTGAAGCTGCAGATTCAGCTTTGGGGAAATGGACATTTTATGTATGCAGATGCTTTTCAAGCGCTGGTTTTAGAACGTCGCTGTGCTTCCAGCATCCTTTTCAGCCTTCTAAACTGGCTACCGAGGTGGCGATCACTTTGTAAAGCGGTTGAGAGGCCGGAGCTGCTCAAACCGCTCTTGCCGTTTCCCATCAATCAAAAGCACTATGTTGTTTCTTTGTATGGAAAGCTTTTCAAGTCTGGCATCGACACGCACCTTTCCTGAAACGTCCAAAGGGTGAATGCTTCGCAAAGAAATCCAGTCTACCTTCAGGGGGCATGATGTTGAAATCGGAATGAGCCCTGGGTGGGCTTGAAGCAGCAGCTGTTCAGTTAACAGCTGCACAGAAACGCACCCCGCTTGCTTTGTATCATTCGCAAGTTTCTGGTTAAAGAGTAAAAAAGGCTGGAATTCTTCTGCCAGCCGGCAGGATTTCTTCTGCACTCACCCAGAAAAGCCAAGAATTGTATTTCATCTTTCGCAAGCTGTATTTTCCAGGAGGAGAATGAATACTTGCATTAAACTGAATCAAGCCGACAGAGACGCACAGCCGTTGTTTTTCTCCATGGGAAGTTTTTCGTTAAGGAAAAACACCGTTGTCATTTTCTTGCCAGCCGGCGGTATTTCTTGTGCAGCGATGAGCCCGATTTGTATTTCGTATTTCGCAAGTTGTGTGAATTTCTTGAAGTTGAAAGTGAATTCGCTCCAGAAAAGAAATGTCCAGTCGCATGAAAGCCGTGGCTGTTTGTTAAACCGCAGGACAGGACAGCTTGCGTTCTGTTTCTCATGGCGTTCGCAAAGGCGATTCCTGCCTTTAAAACTGCTGTGTCTGCGACTGAAAGTGGCGTGTGTCGCAGCTTCTAAAGTCTTGTTGACGCTCCTCGATGTTGCTTTCTCTCTGCCTAAGGAAGTTCGATTGTCGCGTCGGAACGGGGAGACCTAATCCTTCCAGCTTTAAGCCACCCTTCAGTCTTCTGAAGGGTGTCCGAGTGCTAGCATGTCATTTGGCTTTTTCGGGGGGGAAACGGAGAGCGACATTGAAAAAGGTTACCGCCGCCGCCTCGCCCTCCGTGTTAAATGATCGCAAGCCGGCGGCGGCGGCGCTCCCTGTAGTCGTGGCCGAGCGGTTAAGGCGAAGGGCTAGAAAGCCATTGGGGACTCCCCGCGTCGGCTCGAATCCTGCCGACTACGGCGCCCTTCTCCTGTCGCTTCGGCCTGCCCAGAAAAAGGCGGAGTGCCGTTTCTCTCTTCCTGCTTCTTGTACAAACGCTTAATCGCTTGGACCTGCTGCCTTGGAAGTAATGTCTTTAACATCCACCAGTGACATTTCACAGCTGGAAGCACACAGCCACGCTTTTGGCATTGGCATGTCTTGCGCCCTACTTCCAGCCTTTGAAGACCTAATTATTCAAACTGAAAGAACCGGCTGAATGAGTGTTTGCAGTGCACCAGGAGGAGCAGGGACCATAGCATTGGAGGGGTGAGGATGGCGGAGATGGAAACGTTTTCATGCGCTCCTCTGGGAGGAATGAAAAGAAAAGACGAAACCGGAAACAGTAGTAGCCGCAAGAGGAAGTGTCTTCAAGCGCCAAGCAAGCGCTCCTCGTTAGTATAGTGGTGCGTATCCCCGCCTGTCACGTGGGAGACCAGGGATGGATTGCTTGACGGCGAGCCAGGTTGCTTTTCTCCCATCAGATTCCAACCGCTAATGCTAACGCAGTGTGTGGGAGCTTACATG
The DNA here is from genome assembly GCF_040954835.1 of Lepisosteus oculatus. Taxonomy (NCBI): domain Eukaryota; kingdom Metazoa; phylum Chordata; class Actinopteri; order Semionotiformes; family Lepisosteidae; genus Lepisosteus; species Lepisosteus oculatus. The sequence goes on along the minus strand of NW_027167923.1, from coordinate 599,641 downwards.
CTTTTCCTTTCCCGTCTTTTTCGGACGACTATTCCAAAGGGGTAACCTGAAGGAATAGGGGCCTGAAGACACGAGGCATTCTTAAACCAGCACTGGGCTGCACGGCCTTCTGTTGTGATCAGGTTATATTCGAGTGAAAAAGCCAGAGCATCCGCTTCCATCCTATGGAGCACGAGCTAAATCGGAAGAGGCAGGGGATACACCTACGCCTATCGGCGCACGTTCCCTGCGTCAGGCTGCTTCACCCATTTGCACCCGACTGGAGACGGCACTGAGCAAGCTTTTTGTCAGGAGTGGGATTCGAACCCACGCCTCCAGGGGAGACTGCGACCTGAACGCAGCGCCTTAGACCGCTCGGCCATCCTGACGCTGGCCCCTAATCCCGGGGCGGTCTGATGAGCCACCGCGATCCCACTACGCTCCTCGAGTATCGCACTGTTATTAATACTACATTGTGACTCCAGCATTAAAATGTTTGGAAAATGTGTCGGCTTTTATAATCCAGTGTAGAGCAGCATGTGATGATTTGTGCTACAACACCAAGCGCTCAAAGTGACGTCTGCGTTTGTCGTTGAAACTTTCAACTCTTTCATCACTTATGTAGGAAATAAAAAGAGCAGTTGTGCGCCACGCGCAGAGCGGCCGTCAGCAGAGTGGCGCAGCGGAAGCGTGCTGGGCCCATAACCCAGAGGTCGATGGATCGAAACCATCCTCTGCTACGTGTGTCCTATGCATGATTCATAATCATGCCATTGGGTTAGCAAAGTGCCTTCAAATAGTCTGCATCTCCCTTTCTTTAAGTTCTGTCCTGAGTTTCTCTCTCGTGTGTGTTTGTGCAAGCTTGACACTTGCGGGACTCTTTAATCTTCACCAATACGGAGATGACCAAATGTGTCTTCGGTTGTTCTGAGGTCTTTGATAGTTTCTTCGAATGCTTCAACTGAACCTCGAAATCGAAGCAGTTATGTTTATATTGATTTCTCGCGTTAATCATTACGAACCAGGAACAGCCAGCACACTCGGTCGCATTAGTAATTATGTCACGTCTCTACTTAGCAGAGCATTCAAAGGCCCACTGGAAGTAGTAAAGCACTAAAACACTGCAAAACTGAACTCGGGAAAATCATACTGGGAGCTCTGAGCGATGTCTGCATCCAAGCCATCCAATACGGACTCTGAAACCTTGGAATATCAACACTATGATGCGCTACCTTTTACCTGGAGCAAAACGATGGAATTAGAAGAATGCTTACCGCAGGATACAACTGTGCCGCTGTTATTTGGAGCACGGTTTTCACTTGGATGAAAACTACAGCAGAACGTTGAAGGATGATCACTGAGAAGTCCACAATGCTGAGGAGATTGTAGGTCGTACATTTCAATGATTACTGACATTTGCGCTGCTGGAGGTACAGTAATCAACAAAGAACAGGGTGTGCTACTCTCGAATCCGGTCAGCACATGATGAAAAGCCAGGAAGTATACCTTGTCAAATTGCCGTCAACAGGGACAAGTTAACCACCTGCGCCACCGGCGCCCGGCTAGCTCAGTCGGTAGAGCATGAGACTCTTAATCTCAGGGTCGTGGGTTCGAGCCCCACGTTGGGCGGTGCCCGTCTCCTTATTAACAAAGTTTCCCGCTCATCCTTGAACCTCTTACACCTCGATGGTACCGAGCACTGCGTTTTAATGCACAGGTGTGATCAAACTGAGATGAAAAGGGCGTATGTAGCTCCTTGCCCGAGAGGTAAATCAAAGGTTCCGCAGATAATCCCTTGGCTCCGGTCACCCGGACGCAGATAGGAGCTGCAGCCATCATAACTTGTATGAAAACTAAGAAGAGCTCCTGTCTATTTACAGTTTCATTTACTCTAGCGTTTCCTTAAACATTGCGTGTACGAAGGCTAAGAAATTGGAGAGCTATTCTAATACAATAACTATTAGGAATCTTTTCGCCATAACAGTTTCACTGTGATTTTGCAGGTAACACGTACGTTGGGAAAACATTTTGAACGCGATCAATAACCGCACTGGAAAAATGTGGGAAAGAAAGGGCGAAAAGCGACTCTTCAACATGTGGAAATATCTTCCTGAGCGGAGCCCTCTTCTCGAAGCTCAACACTCTGCAAGAGTCACTTCTCCCAACTTGCGCCCGCAGGTTTCCGTAGTGTGCCTGCAAAGAGCCATCCGCTTGAGACAGGCGCACCTCCCGATTTCATTGAACTAAGCTAGATGCACAATTTCTAATGCAGCCTTCATCACAATAGACAGTTCATTTCTCGAAAGCTTGTCATGTAAAAAAAGGAAACAAAGAACGAAAACGTATAGCTGACAATCTTCTGAAGCTGCAGATTCAGCTTTGGGGAAATGGACATTTTATGTATGCAGATGCTTTTCAAGCGCTGGTTTTAGAACGTCGCTGTGCTTCCAGCATCCTTTTCAGCCTTCTAAACTGGCTACCGAGGTGGCGATCACTTTGTAAAGCGGTTGAGAGGCCGGAGCTGCTCAAACCGCTCTTGCCGTTTCCCATCAATCAAAAGCACTATGTTGTTTCTTTGTATGGAAAGCTTTTCAAGTCTGGCATCGACATGCACCTTTCCTGAAACGTCCAAAGGGTGAATGCTTCGCAAAGAAATCCAGTCTACCTTCAGGGGGCATGATGTTGAAATCGGAATGAGCCCTGGGTGGGCTTGAAGCAGCAGCTGTTCAGTTAACAGCTGCACAGAAACGCACCCCGCTTGCTTTGTATCATTCGCAAGTTTCTGGTTAAAGAGTAAAAAAGGCTGGAATTCTTCTGCCAGCCGGCAGGATTTCTTCTGCACTCACCCAGAAAAGCCAAGAATTGTATTTCATCTTTCGCAAGCTGTATTTTCCAGGAGGAGAATGAATACTTGCATTAAACTGAATCAAGCCGACAGAGACGCACAGCCGTTGTTTTTCTCCATGGGAAGTTTTTCGTTAAGGAAAAACACCGTTGTCATTTTCTTGCCAGCCGGCGGTATTTCTTGTGCAGCGATGAGCCCGATTTGTATTTCGTATTTCGCAAGTTGTGTGAATTTCTTGAAGTTGAAAGTGAATTCGCTCCAGAAAAGAAATGTCCAGTCGCATGAAAGCCGTGGCTGTTTGTTAAACCGCAGGACAGGACAGCTTGCGTTCTGTTTCTCATGGCGTTCGCAAAGGCGATTCCTGCCTTTAAAACTGCTGTGTCTGCGACTGAAAGTGGCGTGTGTCGCAGCTTCTAAAGTCTTGTTGACGCTCCTCGATGTTGCTTTCTCTCTGCCTAAGGAAGTTCGATTGTCGCGTCGGAACGGGGAGACCTAATCCTTCCAGCTTTAAGCCACCCTTCAGTCTTCTGAAGGGTGTCCGAGTGCTAGCATGTCATTTGGCTTTTTCGGGGGGGAAACGGAGAGCGACATTGAAAAAGGTTACCGCCGCCGCCTCGCCCTCCGTGTTAAATGATCGCAAGCCGGCGGCGGCGGCGCTCCCTGTAGTCGTGGCCGAGCGGTTAAGGCGAAGGGCTAGAAAGCCATTGGGGACTCCCCGCGTCGGCTCGAATCCTGCCGACTACGGCGCCCTTCTCCTGTCGCTTCGGCCTGCCCAGAAAAAGGCGGAGTGCCGTTTCTCTCTTCCTGCTTCTTGTACAAACGCTTAATCGCTTGGACCTGCTGCCTTGGAAGTAATGTCTTTAACATCCACCAGTGACATTTCACAGCTGGAAGCACACAGCCACGCTTTTGGCATTGGCATGTCTTGCGCCCTACTTCCAGCCTTTGAAGACCTAATTATTCAAACTGAAAGAACCGGCTGAATGAGTGTTTGCAGTGCACCAGGAGGAGCAGGGACCATAGCATTGGAGGGGTGAGGATGGCGGAGATGGAAACGTTTTCATGCGCTCCTCTGGGAGGAATGAAAAGAAAAGACGAAACCGGAAACAGTAGTAGCCGCAAGAGGAAGTGTCTTCAAGCGCCAAGCAAGCGCTCCTCGTTAGTATAGTGGTGCGTATCCCCGCCTGTCACGTGGGAGACCAGGGATGGATTGCTTGACGGCGAGCCAGGTTGCTTTTCTCCCATCAGATTCCAACCGCTAATGCTAACGCAGTGTGTGGGAGCTTACATGCTTTTCCTTTCCCGTCTTTTTCGGACGACTATTCCAAAGGGGTAACCTGAAGGAATAGGGGCCTGAAGACACGAGGCATTCTTAAACCAGCACTGGGCTGCACGGCCTTCTGTTGTGATCAGGTTATATTCGAGTGAAAAAGCCAGAGCATCCGCTTCCATCCTATGGAGCACGAGCTAAATCGGAAGAGGCAGGGGATACACCTACGCCTATCGGCGCACGTTCCCTGCGTCAGGCTGCTTCACCCATTTGCACCCAACTGGAGACGGCACTGAGCAAGCTTTTTGTCAGGAGTGGGATTCGAACCCACGCCTCCAGGGGAGACTGCGACCTGAACGCAGCGCCTTAGACCGCTCGGCCATCCTGACGCTGGCCCCTAATCCCGGGGCGGTCTGATGAGCCACCGCGATCCCACTACGCTCCTCGAGTATCGCACTGTTATTAATACTACATTGTGACTCCAGCATTAAAATGTTTGGAAAATGTGTCGGCTTTTATAATCCAGTGTAGAGCAGCATGTGATGATTTGTGCTACAACACCAAGCGCTCAAAGTGACGTCTGCGTTTGTCGTTGAAACTTTCAACTCTTTCATCACTTATGTAGGAAATAAAAAGAGCAGTTGTGCGCCACGCGCAGAGCGGCCGTCAGCAGAGTGGCGCAGCGGAAGCGTGCTGGGCCCATAACCCAGAGGTCGATGGATCGAAACCATCCTCTGCTACGTGTGTCCTATGCATGATTCATAATCATGCCATTGGGTTAGCAAAGTGCCTTCAAATAGTCTGCATCTCCCTTTCTTTAAGTTCTGTCCTGAGTTTCTCTCTCGTGTGTGTTTGTGCAAGCTTGACACTTGCGGGACTCTTTAATCTTCACCAATACGGAGATGACCAAATGTGTCTTCGGTTGTTCTGAGGTCTTTGATAGTTTCTTCGAATGCTTCAACTGAACCTCGAAATCGAAGCAGTTATGTTTATATTGATTTCTCGCGTTAATCATTACGAACCAGGAACAGCCAGCACACTCGGTCGCATTAGTAATTATGTCACGTCTCTACTTAGCAGAGCATTCAAAGGCCCACTGGAAGTAGTAAAGCACTAAAACACTGCAAAACTGAACTCGGGAAAATCATACTGGGAGCTCTGAGCGATGTCTGCATCCAAGCCATCCAATACGGACTCTGAAACCTTGGAATATCAACACTATGATGCGCTACCTTTTACCTGGAGCAAAACGATGGAATTAGAAGAATGCTTACCGCAGGATACAACTGTGCCGCTGTTATTTGGAGCACGGTTTTCACTTGCATGAAAACTACAGCAGAACGTTGAAGGATGATCACTGAGAAGTCCACAATGCTGAGGAGATTGTAGGTCGTACATTTCAATGATTACTGACATTTGCGCTGCTGGAGGTACAGTAATCAACAAAGAACAGGGTGTGCTACTCTCGAATCCGGTCAGCACATGATGAAAAGCCAGGAAGTATACCTTGTCAAATTGCCGTCAACAGGGACAAGTTAACCACCTGCGCCACCGGCGCCCGGCTAGCTCAGTCGGTAGAGCATGAGACTCTTAATCTCAGGGTCGTGGGTTCGAGCCCCACGTTGGGCGGTGCCCGTCTCCTTATTAACAAAGTTTCCCGCTCATCCTTGAACCTCTTACACCTCGATGGTACCGAGCACTGCGTTTTAATGCACAGGTGTGATCAAACTGAGATGAAAAGGGCGTATCTAGCTCCTTGCCCGAGAGATAAATCAAAGGTTCCGCAGATAATCCCTTGGCTCCGGTCACCCGGACGCAGATAGGAGCTGCAGCCATCATAACTTGTATGAAAACTAAGAAGAGCTCCTGTCTATTTACAGTTTCATTTACTCTAGCGTTTCCTTAAACATTGCGTGTACGAAGGCTAAGAAATTGGAGAGCTATTCTAATACAATAACTATTAGGAATCTTTTCGCCATAACAGTTTCACTGTGATTTTGCAGGTAACACGTACGTTGGGAAAACATTTTGAACGCGATCAATAACCGCACTGGAAAAATGTGGGAAAGAAAGGGCGAAAAGCGACTCTTCAACATGTGGAAATATCTTCCTGAGCGGAGCCCTCTTCTCGAAGCTCAACACTCTGCAAGAGTCACTTCTCCCAACTTGCGCCCGCAGGTTTCCGTAGTGTGCCTGCAAAGAGCCATCCGCTTGAGACAGGCGCACCTCCCGATTTCATTGAACTAAGCTAGATGCACAATTTCTAATGCAGCCTTCATCACAATAGACAGTTCATTTCTCGAAAGCTTGTCATGTAAAAAAAGGAAACAAAGAACGAAAACGTATAGCTGACAATCTTCTGAAGCTGCAGATTCAGCTTTGGGGAAATGGACATTTTATGTATGCAGATGCTTTTCAAGCGCTGGTTTTAGAACGTCGCTGTGCTTCCAGCATCCTTTTCAGCCTTCTAAACTGGCTACCGAGGTGGCGATCACTTTGTAAAGCGGTTGAGAGGCCGGAGCTGCTCAAACCGCTCTTGCCGTTTCCCATCAATCAAAAGCACTATGTTGTTTCTTTGTATGGAAAGCTTTTCAAGTCTGGCATCGACACGCACCTTTCCTGAAACGTCCAAAGGGTGAATGCTTCGCAAAGAAATCCAGTCTACCTTCAGGGGGCATGATGTTGAAATCGGAATGAGCCCTGGGTGGGCTTGAAGCAGCAGCTGTTCAGTTAACAGCTGCACAGAAACGCACCCCGCTTGCTTTGTATCATTCGCAAGTTTCTGGTTAAAGAGTAAAAAAGGCTGGAATTCTTCTGCCAGCCGGCAGGATTTCTTCTGCACTCACCCAGAAAAGCCAAGAATTGTATTTCATCTTTCGCAAGCTGTATTTTCCAGGAGGAGAATGAATACTTGCATTAAACTGAATCAAGCCGACAGAGACGCACAGCCGTTGTTTTTCTCCATGGGAAGTTTTTCGTTAAGGAAAAACACCGTTGTCATTTTCTTGCCAGCCGGCGGTATTTCTTGTGCAGCGATGAGCCCGATTTGTATTTCGTATTTCGCAAGTTGTGTGAATTTCTTGAAGTTGAAAGTGAATTCGCTCCAGAAAAGAAATGTCCAGTCGCATGAAAGCCGTGGCTGTTTGTTAAACCGCAGGACAGGACAGCTTGCGTTCTGTTTCTCATGGCGTTCGCAAAGGCGATTCCTGCCTTTAAAACTGCTGTGTCTGCGACTGAAAGTGGCGTGTGTCGCAGCTTCTAAAGTCTTGTTGACGCTCCTCGATGTTGCTTTCTCTCTGCCTAAGGAAGTTCGATTGTCGCGTCGGAACGGGGAGACCTAATCCTTCCAGCTTTAAGCCACCCTTCAGTCTTCTGAAGGGTGTCCGAGTGCTAGCATGTCATTTGGCTTTTTCGGGGGGGAAACGGAGAGCGACATTGAAAAAGGTTACCGCCGCCGCCTCGCCCTCCGTGTTAAATGATCGCAAGCCGGCGGCGGCGGCGCTCCCTGTAGTCGTGGCCGAGCGGTTAAGGCGAAGGGCTAGAAAGCCATTGGGGACTCCCCGCGTCGGCTCGAATCCTGCCGACTACGGCGCCCTTCTCCTGTCGCTTCGGCCTGCCCAGAAAAAGGCGGAGTGCCGTTTCTCTCTTCCTGCTTCTTGTACAAACGCTTAATCGCTTGGACCTGCTGCCTTGGAAGTAATGTCTTTAACATCCACCAGTGACATTTCACAGCTGGAAGCACACAGCCACGCTTTTGGCATTGGCATGTCTTGCGCCCTACTTCCAGCCTTTGAAGACCTAATTATTCAAACTGAAAGAACCGGCTGAATGAGTGTTTGCAGTGCACCAGGAGGAGCAGGGACCATAGCATTGGAGGGGTGAGGATGGCGGAGATGGAAACGTTTTCATGCGCTCCTCTGGGAGGAATGAAAAGAAAAGACGAAACCGGAAACAGTAGTAGCCGCAAGAGGAAGTGTCTTCAAGCGCCAAGCAAGCGCTCCTCGTTAGTATAGTGGTGCGTATCCCCGCCTGTCACGTGGGAGACCAGGGATGGATTGCTTGACGGCGAGCCAGGTTGCTTTTCTCCCATCAGATTCCAACCGCTAATGCTAACGCAGTGTGTGGGAGCTTACATGCTTTTCCTTTCCCGTCTTTTTCGGACGACTATTCCAAAGGGGTAACCTGAAGGAATAGGGGCCTGAAGACACGAGGCATTCTTAAACCAGCACTGGGCTGCACGGCCTTCTGTTGTGATCAGGTTATATTCGAGTCAAAAAGCCAGAGCATCCGCTTCCATCCTATGGAGCACGAGCTAAATCGGAAGAGGCAGGGGATACACCTACGCCTATCGGCGCACGTTCCCTGCGTCAGGCTGCTTCACCCATTTGCACCCGACTGGAGACGGCACTGAGCAAGCTTTTTGTCAGGAGTGGGATTCGAACCCACGCCTCCAGGGGAGACTGCGACCTGAACGCAGCGCCTTAGACCGCTCGGCCATCCTGACACTGGCCCCTAATCCCGGGGCGGTCTGATGAGCCACCGCGATCCCACTACGCTCCTCGAGTATCGCACTGTTATTAATACTACATTGTGACTCCAGCATTAAAATGTTTGGAAAATGTGTCGGCTTTTATAATCCAGTGTAGAGCAGCATGTGATGATTTGTGCTACAACACCAAGCGCTCAAAGTGACGTCTGCGTTTGTCGTTGAAACTTTCAACTCTTTCGTCACTTATGTAGGAAATAAAAAGAGCAGTTGTGCGCCACGCGCAGAGCGGCCGTCAGCAGAGTGGCGCAGCGGAAGCGTGCTGGGCCCATAACCCAGAGGTCGATGGATCGAAACCATCCTCTGCTACGTGTGTCCTATGCATGATTCATAATCATGCCATTGGGTTAGCAAAGTGCCTTCAAATAGTCTGCATCTCCCTTTCTTTAAGTTCTGTCCTGAGTTTCTCTCTCGTGTGTGTTTGTGCAAGCTTGACACTTGCGGGACTCTTTAATCTTCACCAATACGGAGATGACCAAATGTGTCTTCGGTTGTTCTGAGGTCTTTGATAGTTTCTTCGAATGCTTCAACTGAACCTCGAAATCGAAGCAGTTATGTTTATATTGATTTCTCGCGTTAATCATTACGAACCAGGAACAGCCAGCACACTCGGTCGCATTAGTAATTATGTCACGTCTCTACTTAGCAGAGCATTCAAAGGCCCACTGGAAGTAGTAAAGCACTAAAACACTGCAAAACTGAACTCGGGAAAATCATACTGGGAGCTCTGAGCGATGTCTGCATCCAAGCCATCCAATACGGACTCTGAAACCTTGGAATATCAACACTATGATGCGCTACCTTTTACCTGGAGCAAAACGATGGAATTAGAAGAATGCTTACCGCAGGATACAACTGTGCCGCTGTTATTTGGAGCACGGTTTTCACTTGCATGAAAACTACAGCAGAACGTTGAAGGATGATCACTGAGAAGTCCACAATGCTGAGGAGATTGTAGGTCGTACATTTCAATGATTACTGACATTTGCGCTGCTGGAGGTACAGTAATCAACAAAGAACAGGGTGTGCTACTCTCGAATCCGGTCAGCACATGATGAAAAGCCAGGAAGTATACCTTGTCAAATTGCCGTCAACAGGGACAAGTTAACCACCTGCGCCACCGGCGCCCGGCTAGCTCAGTCGGTAGAGCATGAGACTCTTAATCTCAGGGTCGTGGGTTCGAGCCCCACGTTGGGCGGTGCCCGTCTCCTTATTAACAAAGTTTCCCGCTCATCCTTGAACCTCTTACACCTCGATGGTACCGAGCACTGCGTTTTAATGCACAGGTGTGATCAAACTGAGATGAAAAGGGCGTATCTAGCTCCTTGCCCGAGAGATAAATCAAAGGTTCCGCAGATAATCCCTTGGCTCCGGTCACCCGGACGCAGATAGGAGCTGCAGCCATCATAACTTGTATGAAAACTAAGAAGAGCTCCTGTCTATTTACAGTTTCATTTACTCTAGCGTTTCCTTAAACATTGCGTGTACGAAGGCTAAGAAATTGGAGAGCTATTCTAATACAATAACTATTAGGAATCTTTTCGCCATAACAGTTTCACTGTGATTTTGCAGGTAACACGTACGTTGGGAAAACATTTTGAACGCGATCAATAACCGCACTGGAAAAATGTGGGAAAGAAAGGGCGAAAAGCGACTCTTCAACATGTGGAAATATCTTCCTGAGCGGAGCCCTCTTCTCGAAGCTCAACACTCTGCAAGAGTCACTTCTCCCAACTTGCGCCCGCAGGTTTCCGTAGTGTGCCTGCAAAGAGCCATCCGCTTGAGACAGGCGCACCTCCCGATTTCATTGAACTAAGCTAGATGCACAATTTCTAATGCAGCCTTCATCACAATAGACAGTTCATTTCTCGAAAGCTTGTCATGTAAAAAAAGGAAACAAAGAACGAAAACGTATAGCTGACAATCTTCTGAAGCTGCAGATTCAGCTTTGGGGAAATGGACATTTTATGTATGCAGATGCTTTTCAAGCGCTGGTTTTAGAACGTCGCTGTGCTTCCAGCATCCTTTTCAGCCTTCTAAACTGGCTACCGAGGTGGCGATCACTTTGTAAAGCGGTTGAGAGGCCGGAGCTGCTCAAACCGCTCTTGCCGTTTCCCATCAATCAAAAGCACTATGTTGTTTCTTTGTATGGAAAGCTTTTCAAGTCTGGCATCGACACGCACCTTTCCTGAAACGTCCAAAGGGTGAATGCTTCGCAAAGAAATCCAGTCTACCTTCAGGGGGCATGATGTTGAAATCGGAATGAGCCCTGGGTGGGCTTGAAGCAGCAGCTGTTCAGTTAACAGCTGCACAGAAACGCACCCCGCTTGCTTTGTATCATTCGCAAGTTTCTGGTTAAAGAGTAAAAAAGGCTGGAATTCTTCTGCCAGCCGGCAGGATTTCTTCTGCACTCACCCAGAAAAGCCAAGAATTGTATTTCATCTTTCGCAAGCTGTATTTTCCAGGAGGAGAATGAATACTTGCATTAAACTGAATCAAGCCGACAGAGACGCACAGCCGTTGTTTTTCTCCATGGGAAGTTTTTCGTTAAGGAAAAACACCGTTGTCATTTTCTTGCCAGCCGGCGGTATTTCTTGTGCAGCGATGAGCCCGATTTGTATTTCGTATTTCGCAAGTTGTGTGAATTTCTTGAAGTTGAAAGTGAATTCGCTCCAGAAAAGAAATGTCCAGTCGCATGAAAGCCGTGGCTGTTTGTTAAACCGCAGGACAGGACAGCTTGCGTTCTGTTTCTCATGGCGTTCGCAAAGGCGATTCCTGCCTTTAAAACTGCTGTGTCTGCGACTGAAAGTGGCGTGTGTCGCAGCTTCTAAAGTCTTGTTGACGCTCCTCGATGTTGCTTTCTCTCTGCCTAAGGAAGTTCGATTGTCGCGTCGGAACGGGGAGACCTAATCCTTCCAGCTTTAAGCCACCCTTCAGTCTTCTGAAGGGTGTCCGAGTGCTAGCATGTCATTTGGCTTTTTCGGGGGGGAAACGGAGAGCGACATTGAAAAAGGTTACCGCCGCCGCCTCGCCCTCCGTGTTAAATGATCGCAAGCCGGCGGCGGCGGCGCTCCCTGTAGTCGTGGCCGAGCGGTTAAGGCGAAGGGCTAGAAAGCCATTGGGGACTCCCCGCGTCGGCTCGAATCCTGCCGACTACGGCGCCCTTCTCCTGTCGCTTCGGCCTGCCCAGAAAAAGGCGGAGTGCCGTTTCTCTCTTCCTGCTTCTTGTACAAACGCTTAATCGCTTGGACCTGCTGCCTTGGAAGTAATGTCTTTAACATCCACCAGTGACATTTCACAGCTGGAAGCACACAGCCACGCTTTTGGCATTGGCATGTCTTGCGCCCTACTTCCAGCCTTTGAAGACCTAATTATTCAAACTGAAAGAACCGGCTGAATGAGTGTTTGCAGTGCACCAGGAGGAGCAGGGACCATAGCATTGGAGGGGTGAGGATGGCGGAGATGGAAACGTTTTCATGCGCTCCTCTGGGAGGAATGAAAAGAAAAGACGAAACCGGAAACAGTAGTAGCCGCAAGAGGAAGTGTCTTCAAGCGCCAAGCAAGCGCTCCTCGTTAGTATAGTGGTGCGTATCCCCGCCTGTCACGTGGGAGACCAGGGATGGATTGCTTGACGGCGAGCCAGGTTGCTTTTCTCCCATCAGATTCCAACCGCTAATGCTAACGCAGTGTGTGGGAGCTTACATGCTTTTCCTTTCCCGTCTTTTTCGGACGACTATTCCAAAGGGGTAACCTGAAGGAATAGGGGCCTGAAGACACGAGGCATTCTTAAACCAGCACTGGGCTGCACGGCCTTCTGTTGTGATCAGGTTATATTCGAGTCAAAAAGCCAGAGCATCCGCTTCCATCCTATGGAGCACGAGCTAAATCGGAAGAGGCAGGGGATACACCTACGCCTATCGGCGCACGTTCCCTGCGTCAGGCTGCTTCACCCATTTGCACCCGACTGGAGACGGCACTGAGCAAGCTTTTTGTCAGGAGTGGGATTCGAACCCACGCCTCCAGGGGAGACTGCGACCTGAACGCAGCGCCTTAGACCGCTCGGCCATCCTGACGCTGGCCCCTAATCCCGGGGCGGTCTGATGAGCCACCGCGATCCCACTACGCTCCTCGAGTATCGCACTGTTATTAATACTACATTGTGACTCCAGCATTAAAATGTTTGGAAAATGTGTCGGCTTTTATAATCCAGTGTAGAGCAGCATGTGATGATTTGTGCTACAACACCAAGCGCTCAAAGTGACGTCTGCGTTTGTCGTTGAAACTTTCAACTCTTTCATCACTTATGTAGGAAATAAAAAGAGCAGTTGTGCGCCACGCGCAGAGCGGCCGTCAGCAGAGTGGCGCAGCGGAAGCGTGCTGGGCCCATAACCCAGAGGTCGATGGATCGAAACCATCCTCTGCTACGTGTGTCCTATGCATGATTCATAATCATGCCATTGGGTTAGCAAAGTGCCTTCAAATAGTCTGCATCTCCCTTTCTTTAAGTTCTGTCCTGAGTTTCTCTCTCGTGTGTGTTTGTGCAAGCTTGACACTTGCGGGACTCTTTAATCTTCACCAATACGGAGATGACCAAATGTGTCTTCGGTTGTTCTGAGGTCTTTGATAGTTTCTTCGAATGCTTCAACTGAACCTCGAAATCGAAGCAGTTATGTTTATATTGATTTCTCGCGTTAATCATTACGAACCAGGAACAGCCAGCACACTCGGTCGCATTAGTAATTATGTCACGTCTCTACTTAGCAGAGCATTCAAAGGCCCACTGGAAGTAGTAAAGCACTAAAACACTGCAAAACTGAACTCGGGAAAATCATACTGGGAGCTCTGAGCGATGTCTGCATCCAAGCCATCCAATACGGACTCTGAAACCTTGGAATATCAACACTATGATGCGCTACCTTTTACCTGGAGCAAAACGATGGAATTAGAAGAATGCTTACCGCAGGATACAACTGTGCCGCTGTTATTTGGAGCACGGTTTTCACTTGCATGAAAACTACAGCAGAACGTTGAAGGATGATCACTGAGAAGTCCACAATGCTGAGGAGATTGTAGGTCGTACATTTCAATGATTACTGACATTTGCGCTGCTGGAGGTACAGTAATCAACAAAGAACAGGGTGTGCTACTCTCGAATCCGGTCAGCACATGATGAAAAGCCAGGAAGTATACCTTGTCAAATTGCCGTCAACAGGGACAAGTTAACCACCTGCGCCACCGGCGCCCGGCTAGCTCAGTCGGTAGAGCATGAGACTCTTAATCTCAGGGTCGTGGGTTCGAGCCCCACGTTGGGCGGTGCCCGTCTCCTTATTAACAAAGTTTCCCGCTCATCCTTGAACCTCTTACACCTCGATGGTACCGAGCACTGCGTTTTAATGCACAGGTGTGATCAAACTGAGATGAAAAGGGCGTATCTAGCTCCTTGCCCGAGAGATAAATCAAAGGTTCCGCAGATAATCCCTTGGCTCCGGTCACCCGGACGCAGATAGGAGCTGCAGCCATCATAACTTGTATGAAAACTAAGAAGAGCTCCTGTCTATTTACAGTTTCATTTACTCTAGCGTTTCCTTAAACATTGCGTGTACGAAGGCTAAGAAATTGGAGAGCTATTCTAATACAATAACTATTAGGAATCTTTTCGCCATAACAGTTTCACTGTGATTTTGCAGGTAACACGTACGTTGGGAAAACATTTTGAACGCGATCAATAACCGCACTGGAAAAATGTGGGAAAGAAAGGGCGAAAAGCGACTCTTCAACATGTGGAAATATCTTCCTGAGCGGAGCCCTCTTCTCGAAGCTCAACACTCTGCAAGAGTCACTTCTCCCAACTTGCGCCCGCAGGTTTCCGTAGTGTGCCTGCAAAGAGCCATCCGCTTGAGACAGGCGCACCTCCCGATTTCATTGAACTAAGCTAGATGCACAATTTCTAATGCAGCCTTCATCACAATAGACAGTTCATTTCTCGAAAGCTTGTCATGTAAAAAAAGGAAACAAAGAACGAAAACGTATAGCTGACAATCTTCTGAAGCTGCAGATTCAGCTTTGGGGAAATGGACATTTTATGTATGCAGATGCTTTTCAAGCGCTGGTTTTAGAACGTCGCTGTGCTTCCAGCATCCTTTTCAGCCTTCTAAACTGGCTACCGAGGTGGCGATCACTTTGTAAAGCGGTTGAGAGGCCGGAGCTGCTCAAACCGCTCTTGCCGTTTCCCATCAATCAAAAGCACTATGTTGTTTCTTTGTATGGAAAGCTTTTCAAGTCTGGCATCGACACGCACCTTTCCTGAAACGTCCAAAGGGTGAATGCTTCGCAAAGAAATCCAGTCTACCTTCAGGGGGCATGATGTTGAAATCGGAATGAGCCCTGGGTGGGCTTGAAGCAGCAGCTGTTCAGTTAACAGCTGCACAGAAACGCACCCCGCTTGCTTTGTATCATTCGCAAGTTTCTGGTTAAAGAGTAAAAAAGGCTGGAATTCTTCTGCCAGCCGGCAGGATTTCTTCTGCACTCACCCAGAAAAGCCAAGAATTGTATTTCATCTTTCGCAAGCTGTATTTTCCAGGAGGAGAATGAATACTTGCATTAAACTGAATCAAGCCGACAGAGACGCACAGCCGTTGTTTTTCTCCATGGGAAGTTTTTCGTTAAGGAAAAACACCGTTGTCATTTTCTTGCCAGCCGGCGGTATTTCTTGTGCAGCGATGAGCCCGATTTGTATTTCGTATTTCGCAAGTTGTGTGAATTTCTTGAAGTTGAAAGTGAATTCGCTCCAGAAAAGAAATGTCCAGTCGCATGAAAGCCGTGGCTGTTTGTTAAACCGCAGGACAGGACAGCTTGCGTTCTGTTTCTCATGGCGTTCGCAAAGGCGATTCCTGCCTTTAAAACTGCTGTGTCTGCGACTGAAAGTGGCGTGTGTCGCAGCTTCTAAAGTCTTGTTGACGCTCCTCGATGTTGCTTTCTCTCTGCCTAAGGAAGTTCGATTGTCGCGTCGGAACGGGGAGACCTAATCCTTCCAGCTTTAAGCCACCCTTCAGTCTTCTGAAGGGTGTCCGAGTGCTAGCATGTCATTTGGCTTTTTCGGGGGGGAAACGGAGAGCGACATTGAAAAAGGTTACCGCCGCCGCCTCGCCCTCCGTGTTAAATGATCGCAAGCCGGCGGCGGCGGCGCTCCCTGTAGTCGTGGCCGAGCGGTTAAGGCGAAGGGCTAGAAAGCCATTGGGGACTCCCCGCGTCGGCTCGAATCCTGCCGACTACGGCGCCCTTCTCCTGTCGCTTCGGCCTGCCCAGAAAAAGGCGGAGTGCCGTTTCTCTCTTCCTGCTTCTTGTACAAACGCTTAATCGCTTGGACCTGCTGCCTTGGAAGTAATGTCTTTAACATCCACCAGTGACATTTCACAGCTGGAAGCACACAGCCACGCTTTTGGCATTGGCATGTCTTGCGCCCTACTTCCAGCCTTTGAAGACCTAATTATTCAAACTGAAAGAACCGGCTGAATGAGTGTTTGCAGTGCACCAGGAGGAGCAGGGACCATAGCATTGGAGGGGTGAGGATGGCGGAGATGGAAACGTTTTCATGCGCTCCTCTGGGAGGAATGAAAAGAAAAGACGAAACCGGAAACAGTAGTAGCCGCAAGAGGAAGTGTCTTCAAGCGCCAAGCAAGCGCTCCTCGTTAGTATAGTGGTGCGTATCCCCGCCTGTCACGTGGGAGACCAGGGATGGATTGCTTGACGGCGAGCCAGGTTGCTTTTCTCCCATCAGATTCCAACCGCTAATGCTAACGCAGTGTGTGGGAGCTTACATGCTTTTCCTTTCCCGTCTTTTTCGGACGACTATTCCAAAGGGGTAACCTGAAGGAATAGGGGCCTGAAGACACGAGGCATTCTTAAACCAGCACTGGGCTGCACGGCCTTCTGTTGTGATCAGGTTATATTCGAGTGAAAAAGCCAGAGCATCCGCTTCCATCCTATGGAGCACGAGCTAAATCGGAAGAGGCAGGGGATACACCTACGCCTATCGGCGCACGTTCCCTGCGTCAGGCTGCTTCACCCATTTGCACCCGACTGGAGACGGCACTGAGCAAGCTTTTTGTCAGGAGTGGGATTCGAACCCACGCCTCCAGGGGAGACTGCGACCTGAACGCAGCGCCTTAGACCGCTCGGCCATCCTGACGCTGGCCCCTAATCCCGGGGCGGTCTGATGAGCCACCGCGATCCCACTACGCTCCTCGAGTATCGCACTGTTATTAATACTACATTGTGACTCCAGCATTAAAATGTTTGGAAAATGTGTCGGCTTTTATAATCCAGTGTAGAGCAGCATGTGATGATTTGTGCTACAACACCAAGCGCTCAAAGTGACGTCTGCGTTTGTCGTTGAAACTTTCAACTCTTTCATCACTTATGTAGGAAATAAAAAGAGCAGTTGTGCGCCACGCGCAGAGCGGCCGTCAGCAGAGTGGCGCAGCGGAAGCGTGCTGGGCCCATAACCCAGAGGTCGATGGATCGAAACCATCCTCTGCTACGTGTGTCCTATGCATGATTCATAATCATGCCATTGGGTTAGCAAAGTGCCTTCAAATAGTCTGCATCTCCCTTTCTTTAAGTTCTGTCCTGAGTTTCTCTCTCGTGTGTGTTTGTGCAAGCTTGACACTTGCGGGACTCTTTAATCTTCACCAATACGGAGATGACCAAATGTGTCTTCGGTTGTTCTGAGGTCTTTGATAGTTTCTTCGAATGCTTCAACTGAACCTCGAAATCGAAGCAGTTATGTTTATATTGATTTCTCGCGTTAATCATTACGAACCAGGAACAGCCAGCACACTCGGTCGCATTAGTAATTATGTCACGTCTCTACTTAGCAGAGCATTCAAAGGCCCACTGGAAGTAGTAAAGCACTAAAACACTGCAAAACTGAACTCGGGAAAATCATACTGGGAGCTCTGAGCGATGTCTGCATCCAAGCCATCCAATACGGACTCTGAAACCTTGGAATATCAACACTATGATGCGCTACCTTTTACCTGGAGCAAAACGATGGAATTAGAAGAATGCTTACCGCAGGATACAACTGTGCCGCTGTTATTTGGAGCACGGTTTTCACTTGCATGAAAACTACAGCAGAACGTTGAAGGATGATCACTGAGAAGTCCACAATGCTGAGGAGATTGTAGGTCGTACATTTCAATGATTACTGACATTTGCGCTGCTGGAGGTACAGTAATCAACAAAGAACAGGGTGTGCTACTCTCGAATCCGGTCAGCACATGATGAAAAGCCAGGAAGTATACCTTGTCAAATTGCCGTCAACAGGGACAAGTTAACCACCTGCGCCACCGGCGCCCGGCTAGCTCAGTCGGTAGAGCATGAGACTCTTAATCTCAGGGTCGTGGGTTCGAGCCCCACGTTGGGCGGTGCCCGTCTCCTTATTAACAAAGTTTCCCGCTCATCCTTGAACCTCTTACACCTCGATGGTACCGAGCACTGCGTTTTAATGCACAGGTGTGATCAAACTGAGATGAAAAGGGCGTATCTAGCTCCTTGCCCGAGAGATAAATCAAAGGTTCCGCAGATAATCCCTTGGCTCCGGTCACCCGGACGCAGATAGGAGCTGCAGCCATCATAACTTGTATGAAAACTAAGAAGAGCTCCTGTCTATTTACAGTTTCATTTACTCTAGCGTTTCCTTAAACATTGCGTGTACGAAGGCTAAGAAATTGGAGAGCTATTCTAATACAATAACTATTAGGAATCTTTTCGCCATAACAGTTTCACTGTGATTTTGCAGGTAACACGTACGTTGGGAAAACATTTTGAACGCGATCAATAACCGCACTGGAAAAATGTGGGAAAGAAAGGGCGAAAAGCGACTCTTCAACATGTGGAAATATCTTCCTGAGCGGAGCCCTCTTCTCGAAGCTCAACACTCTGCAAGAGTCACTTCTCCCAACTTGCGCCCGCAGGTTTCCGTAGTGTGCCTGCAAAGAGCCATCCGCTTGAGACAGGCGCACCTCCCGATTTCATTGAACTAAGCTAGATGCACAATTTCTAATGCAGCCTTCATCACAATAGACAGTTCATTTCTCGAAAGCTTGTCATGTAAAAAAAGGAAACAAAGAACGAAAACGTATAGCTGACAATCTTCTGAAGCTGCAGATTCAGCTTTGGGGAAATGGACATTTTATGTATGCAGATGCTTTTCAAGCGCTGGTTTTAGAACGTCGCTGTGCTTCCAGCATCCTTTTCAGCCTTCTAAACTGGCTACCGAGGTGGCGATCACTTTGTAAAGCGGTTGAGAGGCCGGAGCTGCTCAAACCGCTCTTGCCGTTTCCCATCAATCAAAAGCACTATGTTGTTTCTTTGTATGGAAAGCTTTTCAAGTCTGGCATCGACACGCACCTTTCCTGAAACGTCCAAAAGGTGAATGCTTCGCAAAGAAATCCAGTCTACCTTCAGGGGGCATGATGTTGAAATCGGAATGAGCCCTGGGTGGGCTTGAAGCAGCAGCTGTTCAGTTAACAGCTGCACAGAAACGCACCCCGCTTGCTTTGTATCATTCGCAAGTTTGTGGTTAAAGAGTAAAAAAGGCTGGAATTCTTCTGCCAGCCGGCAGGATTTCTTCTGCACTCACCCAGAAAAGCCAAGAATTGTATTTCATCTTTCGCAAGCTGTATTTTCCAGGAGGAGAATGAATACTTGCATTAAACTGAATCAAGCCGACAGAGACGCACAGCCGTTGTTTTTCTCCATGGGAAGTTTTTCGTTAAGGAAAAACACCGTTGTCATTTTCTTGCCAGCCGGCGGTATTTCTTGTGCAGCGATGAGCCCGATTTGTATTTCGTATTTCGCAAGTTGTGTGAATTTCTTGAAGTTGAAAGTGAATTCGCTCCAGAAAAGAAATGTCCAGTCGCATGAAAGCCGTGGCTGTTTGTTAAACCGCAGGACAGGACAGCTTGCGTTCTGTTTCTCATGGCGTTCGCAAAGGCGATTCCTGCCTTTAAAACTGCTGTGTCTGCGACTGAAAGTGGCGTGTGTCGCAGCTTCTAAAGTCTTGTTGACGCTCCTCGATGTTGCTTTCTCTCTGCCTAAGGAAGTTCGATTGTCGCGTCGGAACGGGGAGACCTAATCCTTCCAGCTTTAAGCCACCCTTCAGTCTTCTGAAGGGTGTCCGAGTGCTAGCATGTCATTTGGCTTTTTCGGGGGGGAAACGGAGAGCGACATTGAAAAAGGTTACCGCCGCCGCCTCGCCCTCCGTGTTAAATGATCGCAAGCCGGCGGCGGCGGCGCTCCCTGTAGTCGTGGCCGAGCGGTTAAGGCGAAGGGCTAGAAAGCCATTGGGGACTCCCCGCGTCGGCTCGAATCCTGCCGACTACGGCGCCCTTCTCCTGTCGCTTCGGCCTGCCCAGAAAAAGGCGGAGTGCCGTTTCTCTCTTCCTGCTTCTTGTACAAACGCTTAATCGCTTGGACCTGCTGCCTTGGAAGTAATGTCTTTAACATCCACCAGTGACATTTCACAGCTGGAAGCACACAGCCACGCTTTTGGCATTGGCATGTCTTGCGCCCTACTTCCAGCCTTTGAAGACCTAATTATTCAAACTGAAAGAACCGGCTGAATGAGTGTTTGCAGTGCACCAGGAGGAGCAGGGACCATAGCATTGGAGGGGTGAGGATGGCGGAGATGGAAACGTTTTCATGCGCTCCTCTGGGAGGAATGAAAAGAAAAGACGAAACCGGAAACAGTAGTAGCCGCAAGAGGAAGTGTCTTCAAGCGCCAAGCAAGCGCTCCTCGTTAGTATAGTGGTGCGTATCCCCGCCTGTCACGTGGGAGACCAGGGATGGATTGCTTGACGGCGAGCCAGGTTGCTTTTCTCCCATCAGATTCCAACCGCTAATGCTAACGCAGTGTGTGGGAGCTTACATGCTTTTCCTTTCCCGTCTTTTTCGGACGACTATTCCAAAGGGGTCACCTGAAGGAATAGGGGCCTGAAGACACGAGGCATTCTTAAACCAGCACTGGGCTGCACGGCCTTCTGTTGTGATCAGGTTATATTCGAGTGAAAAAGCCAGAGCATCCGCTTCCATCCTATGGAGCACGAGCTAAATCGGAAGAGGCAGGGGATACACCTACGCCTATCGGCGCACGTTCCCTGCGTCAGGCTGCTTCACCCATTTGCACCCGACTGGAGACGGCACTGAGCAAGCTTTTTGTCAGGAGTGGGATTCGAACCCACGCCTCCAGGGGAGACTGCGACCTGAACGCAGCGCCTTAGACCGCTCGGCCATCCTGACGCTGGCCCCTAATCCCGGGGCGGTCTGATGAGCCACCGCGATCCCACTACGCTCCTCGAGTATCGCACTGTTATTAATACTACATTGTGACTCCAGCATTAAAATGTTTGGAAAATGTGTCGGCTTTTATAATCCAGTGTAGAGCAGCATGTGATGATTTGTGCTACAACACCAAGCGCTCAAAGTGACGTCTGCGTTTGTCGTTGAAACTTTCAACTCTTTCATCACTTATGTAGGAAATAAAAAGAGCAGTTGTGCGCCACGCGCAGAGCGGCCGTCAGCAGAGTGGCGCAGCGGAAGCGTGCTGGGCCCATAACCCAGAGGTCGATGGATCGAAACCATCCTCTGCTACGTGTGTCCTATGCATGATTCATAATCATGCCATTGGGTTAGCAAAGTGCCTTCAAATAGTCTGCATCTCCCTTTCTTTAAGTTCTGTCCTGAGTTTCTCTCTCGTGTGTGTTTGTGCAAGCTTGACACTTGCGGGACTCTTTAATCTTCACCAATACGGAGATGACCAAATGTGTCTTCGGTTGTTCTGAGGTCTTTGATAGTTTCTTCGAATGCTTCAACTGAACCTCGAAATCGAAGCAGTTATGTTTATATTGATTTCTCGCGTTAATCATTACGAACCAGGAACAGCCAGCACACTCGGTCGCATTAGTAATTATGTCACGTCTCTACTTAGCAGAGCATTCAAAGGCCCACTGGAAGTAGTAAAGCACTAAAACACTGCAAAACTGAACTCGGGAAAATCATACTGGGAGCTCTGAGCGATGTCTGCATCCAAGCCATCCAATACGGACTCTGAAACCTTGGAATATCAACACTATGATGCGCTACCTTTTACCTGGAGCAAAACGATGGAATTAGAAGAATGCTTACCGCAGGATACAACTGTGCCGCTGTTATTTGGAGCACGGTTTTCACTTGCATGAAAACTACAGCAGAACGTTGAAGGATGATCACTGAGAAGTCCACAATGCTGAGGAGATTGTAGGTCGTACATTTCAATGATTACTGACATTTGCGCTGCTGGAGGTACAGTAATCAACAAAGAACAGGGTGTGCTACTCTCGAATCCGGTCAGCACATGATGAAAAGCCAGGAAGTATACCTTGTCAAATTGCCGTCAACAGGGACAAGTTAACCACCTGCGCCACCGGCGCCCGGCTAGCTCAGTCGGTAGAGCATGAGACTCTTAATCTCAGGGTCGTGGGTTCGAGCCCCACGTTGGGCGGTGCCCGTCTCCTTATTAACAAAGTTTCCCGCTCATCCTTGAACCTCTTACACCTCGATGGTACCGAGCACTGCGTTTTAATGCACAGGTGTGATCAAACTGAGATGAAAAGGGCGTATCTAGCTCCTTGCCCGAGAGATAAATCAAAGGTTCCGCAGATAATCCCTTGGCTCCGGTCACCCGGACGCAGATAGGAGCTGCAGCCATCATAACTTGTATGAAAACTAAGAAGAGCTCCTGTCTATTTACAGTTTCATTTACTCTAGCGTTTCCTTAAACATTGCGTGTACGAAGGCTAAGAAATTGGAGAGCTATTCTAATACAATAACTATTAGGAATCTTTTCGCCATAACAGTTTCACTGTGATTTTGCAGGTAACACGTACGTTGGGAAAACATTTTGAACGCGATCAATAACCGCACTGGAAAAATGTGGGAAAGAAAGGGCGAAAAGCGACTCTTCAACATGTGGAAATATCTTCCTGAGCGGAGCCCTCTTCTCGAAGCTCAACACTCTGCAAGAGTCACTTCTCCCAACTTGCGCCCGCAGGTTTCCGTAGTGTGCCTGCAAAGAGCCATCCGCTTGAGACAGGCGCACCTCCCGATTTCATTGAACTAAGCTAGATGCACAATTTCTAATGCAGCCTTCATCACAATAGACAGTTCATTTCTCGAAAGCTTGTCATGTAAAAAAAGGAAACAAAGAACGAAAACGTATAGCTGACAATCTTCTGAAGCTGCAGATTCAGCTTTGGGGAAATGGACATTTTATGTATGCAGATGCTTTTCAAGCGCTGGTTTTAGAACGTCGCTGTGCTTCCAGCATCCTTTTCAGCCTTCTAAACTGGCTACCGAGGTGGCGATCACTTTGTAAAGCGGTTGAGAGGCCGGAGCTGCTCAAACCGCTCTTGCCGTTTCCCATCAATCAAAAGCACTATGTTGTTTCTTTGTATGGAAAGCTTTTCAAGTCTGGCATCGACACGCACCTTTCCTGAAACGTCCAAAGGGTGAATGCTTCGCAAAGAAATCCAGTCTACCTTCAGGGGGCATGATGTTGAAATCGGAATGAGCCCTGGGTGGGCTTGAAGCAGCAGCTGTTCAGTTAACAGCTGCACAGAAACGCACCCCGCTTGCTTTGTATCATTCGCAAGTTTCTGGTTAAAGAGTAAAAAAGGCTGGAATTCTTCTGCCAGCCGGCAGGATTTCTTCTGCACTCACCCAGAAAAGCCAAGAATTGTATTTCATCTTTCGCAAGCTGTATTTTCCAGGAGGAGAATGAATACTTGCATTAAACTGAATCAAGCCGACAGAGACGGCTTTCATGTCCAGTCGCATGAAAGCCGTGGCTGTTTGTTAAACCGCAGGACAGGACAGCTTGCGTTCTGTTTCTCATGGCGTTCGCAAAGGCGATTCCTGCCTTTAAAACTGCTGTGTCTGCGACTGAAAGTGGCGTGTGTCGCAGCTTCTAAAGTCTTGTTGACGCTCCTCGATGTTGCTTTCTCTCTGCCTAAGGAAGTTCGATTGTCGCGTCGGAACGGGGAGACCTAATCCTTCCAGCTTTAAGCCACCCTTCAGTCTTCTGAAGGGTGTCCGAGTGCTAGCATGTGATTTGGCTTTTTTGGGGGGGAAACGGAGAGCGACATTGAAAAAGGTTACCGCCGCCGCCTCGCCCTCCGTGTTAAATGATCGCAAGCCGGCGGCGGCGGCGCTCCCTGTAGTCGTGGCCGAGCGGTTAAGGCGAAGGGCTAGAAAGCCATTGGGGACTCCCCGCGTCGGCTCGAATCCTGCCGACTACGGCGCCCTTCTCCTGTCGCTTCGGCCTGCCCAGAAAAAGGCGGAGTGCCGTTTCTCTCTTCCTGCTTCTTGTACAAACGCTTAATCGCTTGGACCTGCTGCCTTGGAAGTAATGTCTTTAACATCCACCAGTGACATTTCACAGCTGGAAGCACACAGCCACGCTTTTGGCATTGGCATGTCTTGCGCCCTACTTCCAGCCTTTGAAGACCTAATTATTCAAACTGAAAGAACCGGCTGAATGAGTGTTTGCAGTGCACCAGGAGGAGCAGGGACCATAGCATTGGAGGGGTGAGGATGGCGGAGATGGAAACGTTTTCATGCGCTCCTCTGGGAGGAATGAAAAGAAAAGACGAAACCGGAAACAGTAGTAGCCGCAAGAGGAAGTGTCTTCAAGCGCCAAGCAAGCGCTCCTCGTTAGTATAGTGGTGCGTATCCCCGCCTGTCACGTGGGAGACCAGGGATGGATTGCTTGACGGCGAGCCAGGTTGCTTTTCTCCCATCAGATTCCAACCGCTAATGCTAACGCAGTGTGTGGGAGCTTACATGCTTTTCCTTTCCCGTCTTTTTCGGACGACTATTCCAAAGGGGTAACCTGAAGGAATAGGGGCCTGAAGACACGAGGCATTCTTAAACCAGCACTGGGCTGCACGGCCTTCTGTTGTGATCAGGTTATATTCGAGTGAAAAAGCCAGAGCATCCGCTTCCATCCTATGGAGCACGAGCTAAATCGGAAGAGGCAGGGGATACACCTACGCCTATCGGCGCACGTTCCCTGCGTCAGGCTGCTTCACCCATTTGCACCCGACTGGAGACGGCACTGAGCAAGCTTTTTGTCAGGAGTGGGATTCGAACCCACGCCTCCAGGGGAGACTGCGACCTGAACGCAGCGCCTTAGACCGCTCGGCCATCCTGACGCTGGCCCCTAATCCCGGGGCGGTCTGATGAGCCACCGCGATCCCACTACGCTCCTCGAGTATCGCACTGTTATTAATACTACATTGTGACTCCAGCATTAAAATGTTTGGAAAATGTGTCGGCTTTTATAATCCAGTGTAGAGCAGCATGTGATGATTTGTGCTACAACACCAAGCGCTCAAAGTGACGTCTGCGTTTGTCGTTGAAACTTTCAACTCTTTCATCACTTATGTAGGAAATAAAAAGAGCAGTTGTGCGCCACGCGCAGAGCGGCCGTCAGCAGAGTGGCGCAGCGGAAGCGTGCTGGGCCCATAACCCAGAGGTCGATGGATCGAAACCATCCTCTGCTACGTGTGTCCTATGCATGATTCATAATCATGCCATTGGGTTAGCAAAGTGCCTTCAAATAGTCTGCATCTCCCTTTCTTTAAGTTCTGTCCTGAGTTTCTCTCTCGTGTGTGTTTGTGCAAGCTTGACACTTGCGGGACTCTTTAATCTTCACCAATACGGAGATGACCAAATGTGTCTTCGGTTGTTCTGAGGTCTTTGATAGTTTCTTCGAATGCTTCAACTGAACCTCGAAATCGAAGCAGTTATGTTTATATTGATTTCTCGCGTTAATCATTACGAACCAGGAACAGCCAGCACACTCGGTCGCATTAGTAATTATGTCACGTCTCTACTTAGCAGAGCATTCAAAGGCCCACTGGAAGTAGTAAAGCACTAAAACACTGCAAAACTGAACTCGGGAAAATCATACTGGGAGCTCTGAGCGATGTCTGCATCCAAGCCATCCAATACGGACTCTGAAACCTTGGAATATCAACACTATGATGCGCTACCTTTTACCTGGAGCAAAACGATGGAATTAGAAGAATGCTTACCGCAGGATACAACTGTGCCGCTGTTATTTGGAGCACGGTTTTCACTTGCATGAAAACTACAGCAGAACGTTGAAGGATGATCACTGAGAAGTCCACAATGCTGAGGAGATTGTAGGTCGTACATTTCAATGATTACTGACATTTGCGCTGCTGGAGGTACAGTAATCAACAAAGAACAGGGTGTGCTACTCTCGAATCCGGTCAGCACATGATGAAAAGCCAGGAAGTATACCTTGTCAAATTGCCGTCAACAGGGACAAGTTAACCACCTGCGCCACCGGCGCCCGGCTAGCTCAGTCGGTAGAGCATGAGACTCTTAATCTCAGGGTCGTGGGTTCGAGCCCCACGTTGGGCGGTGCCCGTCTCCTTATTAACAAAGTTTCCCGCTCATCCTTGAACCTCTTACACCTCGATGGTACCGAGCACTGCGTTTTAATGCACAGGTGTGATCAAACTGAGATGAAAAGGGCGTATCTAGCTCCTTGCCCGAGAGATAAATCAAAGGTTCCGCAGATAATCCCTTGGCTCCGGTCACCCGGACGCAGATAGGAGCTGCAGCCATCATAACTTGTATGAAAACTAAGAAGAGCTCCTGTCTATTTACAGTTTCATTTACTCTAGCGTTTCCTTAAACATTGCGTGTACGAAGGCTAAGAAATTGGAGAGCTATTCTAATACAATAACTATTAGGAATCTTTTCGCCATAACAGTTTCACTGTGATTTTGCAGGTAACACGTACGTTGGGAAAACATTTTGAACGCGATCAATAACCGCACTGGAAAAATGTGGGAAAGAAAGGGCGAAAAGCGACTCTTCAACATGTGGAAATATCTTCCTGAGCGGAGCCCTCTTCTCGAAGCTCAACACTCTGCAAGAGTCACTTCTCCCAACTTGCGCCCGCAGGTTTCCGTAGTGTGCCTGCAAAGAGCCATCCGCTTGAGACAGGCGCACCTCCCGATTTCATTGAACTAAGCTAGATGCACAATTTCTAATGCAGCCTTCATCACAATAGACAGTTCATTTCTCGAAAGCTTGTCATGTAAAAAAAGGAAACAAAGAACGAAAACGTATAGCTGACAATCTTCTGAAGCTGCAGATTCAGCTTTGGGGAAATGGACATTTTATGTATGCAGATGCTTTTCAAGCGCTGGTTTTAGAACGTCGCTGTGCTTCCAGCATCCTTTTCAGCCTTCTAAACTGGCTACCGAGGTGGCGATCACTTTGTAAAGCGGTTGAGAGGCCGGAGCTGCTCAAACCGCTCTTGCCGTTTCCCATCAATCAAAAGCACTATGTTGTTTCTTTGTATGGAAAGCTTTTCAAGTCTGGCATCGACACGCACCTTTCCTGAAACGTCCAAAGGGTGAATGCTTCGCAAAGAAATCCAGTCTACCTTCAGGGGGCATGATGTTGAAATCGGAATGAGCCCTGGGTGGGCTTGAAGCAGCAGCTGTTCAGTTAACAGCTGCACAGAAACGCACCCCGCTTGCTTTGTATCATTCGCAAGTTTGTGGTTAAAGAGTAAAAAAGGCTGGAATTCTTCTGCCAGCCGGCAGGATTTCTTCTGCACTCACCCAGAAAAGCCAAGAATTGTATTTCATCTTTCGCAAGCTGTATTTTCCAGGAGGAGAATGAATACTTGCATTAAACTGAATCAAGCCGACAGAGACGCACAGCCGTTGTTTTTCTCCATGGGAAGTTTTTCGTTAAGGAAAAACACCGTTGTCATTTTCTTGCCAGCCGGCGGTATTTCTTGTGCAGCGATGAGCCCGATTTGTATTTCGTATTTCGCAAGTTGTGTGAATTTCTTGAAGTTGAAAGTGAATTCGCTCCAGAAAAGAAATGTCCAGTCGCATGAAAGCCGTGGCTGTTTGTTAAACCGCAGGACAGGACAGCTTGCGTTCTGTTTCTCATGGCGTTCGCAAAGGCGATTCCTGCCTTTAAAACTGCTGTGTCTGCGACTGAAAGTGGCGTGTGTCGCAGCTTCTAAAGTCTTGTTGACGCTCCTCGATGTTGCTTTCTCTCTGCCTAAGGAAGTTCGATTGTCGCGTCGGAACGGGGAGACCTAATCCTTCCAGCTTTAAGCCACCCTTCAGTCTTCTGAAG
This sequence comes from Lepisosteus oculatus, assembly GCF_040954835.1. Lineage (NCBI taxonomy): Eukaryota > Metazoa > Chordata > Actinopteri > Semionotiformes > Lepisosteidae > Lepisosteus > Lepisosteus oculatus. Next base: position 571,759 of record NW_027167923.1, on the reverse strand, counting down.
GGTGTCCGAGTGCTAGCATGTCATTTGGCTTTTTCGGGGGGGAAACGGAGAGCGACATTGAAAAAGGTTACCGCCGCCGCCTCGCCCTCCGTGTTAAATGATCGCAAGCCGGCGGCGGCGGCGCTCCCTGTAGTCGTGGCCGAGCGGTTAAGGCGAAGGGCTAGAAAGCCATTGGGGACTCCCCGCGTCGGCTCGAATCCTGCCGACTACGGCGCCCTTCTCCTGTCGCTTCGGCCTGCCCAGAAAAAGGCGGAGTGCCGTTTCTCTCTTCCTGCTTCTTGTACAAACGCTTAATCGCTTGGACCTGCTGCCTTGGAAGTAATGTCTTTAACATCCACCAGTGACATTTCACAGCTGGAAGCACACAGCCACGCTTTTGGCATTGGCATGTCTTGCGCCCTACTTCCAGCCTTTGAAGACCTAATTATTCAAACTGAAAGAACCGGCTGAATGAGTGTTTGCAGTGCACCAGGAGGAGCAGGGACCATAGCATTGGAGGGGTGAGGATGGCGGAGATGGAAACGTTTTCATGCGCTCCTCTGGGAGGAATGAAAAGAAAAGACGAAACCGGAAACAGTAGTAGCCGCAAGAGGAAGTGTCTTCAAGCGCCAAGCAAGCGCTCCTCGTTAGTATAGTGGTGCGTATCCCCGCCTGTCACGTGGGAGACCAGGGATGGATTGCTTGACGGCGAGCCAGGTTGCTTTTCTCCCATCAGATTCCAACCGCTAATGCTAACGCAGTGTGTGGGAGCTTACATGCTTTTCCTTTCCCGTCTTTTTCGGACGACTATTCCAAAGGGGTAACCTGAAGGAATAGGGGCCTGAAGACACGAGGCATTCTTAAACCAGCACTGGGCTGCAGGGCCTTCTGTTGTGATCAGGTTATATTCGAGTGAAAAAGCCAGAGCATCCGCTTCCATCCTATGGAGCACGAGCTAAATCGGAAGAGGCAGGGGATACACCTACGCCTATCGGCGCACGTTCCCTGCGTCAGGCTGCTTCACCCATTTGCACCCGACTGGAGACGGCACTGAGCAAGCTTTTTGTCAGGAGTGGGATTCGAACCCACGCCTCCAGGGGAGACTGCGACCTGAACGCAGCGCCTTAGACCGCTCGGCCATCCTGACGCTGGCCCCTAATCCCGGGGCGGTCTGATGAGCCACCGCGATCCCACTACGCTCCTCGAGTATCGCACTGTTATTAATACTACATTGTGACTCCAGCATTAAAATGTTTGGAAAATGTGTCGGCTTTTATAATCCAGTGTAGAGCAGCATGTGATGATTTGTGCTACAACACCAAGCGCTCAAAGTGACGTCTGCGTTTGTCGTTGAAACTTTCAACTCTTTCATCACTTATGTAGGAAATAAAAAGAGCAGTTGTGCGCCACGCGCAGAGCGGCCGTCAGCAGAGTGGCGCAGCGGAAGCGTGCTGGGCCCATAACCCAGAGGTCGATGGATCGAAACCATCCTCTGCTACGTGTGTCCTATGCATGATTCATAATCATGCCATTGGGTTAGCAAAGTGCCTTCAAATAGTCTGCATCTCCCTTTCTTTAAGTTCTGTCCTGAGTTTCTCTCTCGTGTGTGTTTGTGCAAGCTTGACACTTGCGGGACTCTTTAATCTTCACCAATACGGAGATGACCAAATGTGTCTTCGGTTGTTCTGAGGTCTTTGATAGTTTCTTCGAATGCTTCAACTGAACCTCGAAATCGAAGCAGTTATGTTTATATTGATTTCTCGCGTTAATCATTACGAACCAGGAACAGCCAGCACACTCGGTCGCATTAGTAATTATGTCACGTCTCTACTTAGCAGAGCATTCAAAGGCCCACTGGAAGTAGTAAAGCACTAAAACACTGCAAAACTGAACTCGGGAAAATCATACTGGGAGCTCTGAGCGATGTCTGCATCCAAGCCATCCAATACGGACTCTGAAACCTTGGAATATCAACACTATGATGCGCTACCTTTTACCTGGAGCAAAACGATGGAATTAGAAGAATGCTTACCGCAGGATACAACTGTGCCGCTGTTATTTGGAGCACGGTTTTCACTTGCATGAAAACTACAGCAGAACGTTGAAGGATGATCACTGAGAAGTCCACAATGCTGAGGAGATTGTAGGTCGTACATTTCAATGATTACTGACATTTGCGCTGCTGGAGGTACAGTAATCAACAAAGAACAGGGTGTGCTACTCTCGAATCCGGTCAGCACATGATGAAAAGCCAGGAAGTATACCTTGTCAAATTGCCGTCAACAGGGACAAGTTAACCACCTGCGCCACCGGCGCCCGGCTAGCTCAGTCGGTAGAGCATGAGACTCTTAATCTCAGGGTTGTGGGTTCGAGCCCCACGTTGGGCGGTGCCCGTCTCCTTATTAACAAAGTTTCCCGCTCATCCTTGAACCTCTTACACCTCGATGGTACCGAGCACTGCGTTTTAATGCACAGGTGTGATCAAACTGAGATGAAAAGGGCGTATCTAGCTCCTTGCCCGAGAGATAAATCAAAGGTTCCGCAGATAATCCCTTGGCTCCGGTCACCCGGACGCAGATAGGAGCTGCAGCCATCATAACTTGTATGAAAACTAAGAAGAGCTCCTGTCTATTTACAGTTTCATTTACTCTAGCGTTTCCTTAAACATTGCGTGTACGAAGGCTAAGAAATTGGAGAGCTATTCTAATACAATAACTATTAGGAATCTTTTCGCCATAACAGTTTCACTGTGATTTTGCAGGTAACACGTACGTTGGGAAAACATTTTGAACGCGATCAATAACCGCACTGGAAAAATGTGGGAAAGAAAGGGCGAAAAGCGACTCTTCAACATGTGGAAATATCTTCCTGAGCGGAGCCCTCTTCTCGAAGCTCAACACTCTGCAAGAGTCACTTCTCCCAACTTGCGCCCGCAGGTTTCCGTAGTGTGCCTGCAAAGAGCCATCCGCTTGAGACAGGCGCACCTCCCGATTTCATTGAACTAAGCTAGATGCACAATTTCTAATGCAGCCTTCATCACAATAGACAGTTCATTTCTCGAAAGCTTGTCATGTAAAAAAAGGAAACAAAGAACGAAAACGTATAGCTGACAATCTTCTGAAGCTGCAGATTCAGCTTTGGGGAAATGGACATTTTATGTATGCAGATGCTTTTCAAGCGCTGGTTTTAGAACGTCGCTGTGCTTCCAGCATCCTTTTCAGCCTTCTAAACTGGCTACCGAGGTGGCGATCACTTTGTAAAGCGGTTGAGAGGCCGGAGCTGCTCAAACCGCTCTTGCCGTTTCCCATCAATCAAAAGCACTATGTTGTTTCTTTGTATGGAAAGCTTTTCAAGTCTGGCATCGACACGCACCTTTCCTGAAACGTCCAAAGGGTGAATGCTTCGCAAAGAAATCCAGTCTACCTTCAGGGGGCATGATGTTGAAATCGGAATGAGCCCTGGGTGGGCTTGAAGCAGCAGCTGTTCAGTTAACAGCTGCACAGAAACGCACCCCGCTTGCTTTGTATCATTCGCAAGTTTCTGGTTAAAGAGTAAAAAAGGCTGGAATTCTTCTGCCAGCCGGCAGGATTTCTTCTGCACTCACCCAGAAAAGCCAAGAATTGTATTTCATCTTTCGCAAGCTGTATTTTCCAGGAGGAGAATGAATACTTGCATTAAACTGAATCAAGCCGACAGAGACGCACAGCCGTTGTTTTTCTCCATGGGAAGTTTTTCGTTAAGGAAAAACACCGTTGTCATTTTCTTGCCAGCCGGCGGTATTTCTTGTGCAGCGATGAGCCCGATTTGTATTTCGTATTTCGCAAGTTGTGTGAATTTCTTGAAGTTGAAAGTGAATTCGCTCCAGAAAAGAAATGTCCAGTCGCATGAAAGCCGTGGCTGTTTGTTAAACCGCAGGACAGGACAGCTTGCGTTCTGTTTCTCATGGCGTTCGCAAAGGCGATTCCTGCCTTTAAAACTGCTGTGTCTGCGACTGAAAGTGGCGTGTGTCGCAGCTTCTAAAGTCTTGTTGACGCTCCTCGATGTTGCTTTCTCTCTGCCTAAGGAAGTTCGATTGTCGCGTCGGAACGGGGAGACCTAATCCTTCCAGCTTTAAGCCACCCTTCAGTCTTCTGAAGGGTGTCCGAGTGCTAGCATGTCATTTGGCTTTTTCGGGGGGGAAACGGAGAGCGACATTGAAAAAGGTTACCGCCGCCGCCTCGCCCTCCGTGTTAAATGATCGCAAGCCGGCGGCGGCGGCGCTCCCTGTAGTCGTGGCCGAGCGGTTAAGGCGAAGGGCTAGAAAGCCATTGGGGACTCCCCGCGTCGGCTCGAATCCTGCCGACTACGGCGCCCTTCTCCTGTCGCTTCGGCCTGCCCAGAAAAAGGCGGAGTGCCGTTTCTCTCTTCCTGCTTCTTGTACAAACGCTTAATCGCTTGGACCTGCTGCCTTGGAAGTAATGTCTTTAACATCCACCAGTGACATTTCACAGCTGGAAGCACACAGCCACGCTTTTGGCATTGGCATGTCTTGCGCCCTACTTCCAGCCTTTGAAGACCTAATTATTCAAACTGAAAGAACCGGCTGAATGAGTGTTTGCAGTGCACCAGGAGGAGCAGGGACCATAGCATTGGAGGGGTGAGGATGGCGGAGATGGAAACGTTTTCATGCGCTCCTCTGGGAGGAATGAAAAGAAAAGACGAAACCGGAAACAGTAGTAGCCGCAAGAGGAAGTGTCTTCAAGCGCCAAGCAAGCGCTCCTCGTTAGTATAGTGGTGCGTATCCCCGCCTGTCACGTGGGAGACCAGGGATGGATTGCTTGACGGCGAGCCAGGTTGCTTTTCTCCCATCAGATTCCAACCGCTAATGCTAACGCAGTGTGTGGGAGCTTACATGCTTTTCCTTTCCCGTCTTTTTCGGACGACTATTCCAAAGGGGTCACCTGAAGGAATAGGGGCCTGAAGACACGAGGCATTCTTAAACCAGCACTGGGCTGCACGGCCTTCTGTTGTGATCAGGTTATATTCGAGTCAAAAAGCCAGAGCATCCGCTTCCATCCTATGGAGCACGAGCTAAATCGGAAGAGGCAGGGGATACACCTACGCCTATCGGCGCACGTTCCCTGCGTCAGGCTGCTTCACCCATTTGCACCCGACTGGAGACGGCACTGAGCAAGCTTTTTGTCAGGAGTGGGATTCGAACCCACGCCTCCAGGGGAGACTGCGACCTGAACGCAGCGCCTTAGACCGCTCGGCCATCCTGACGCTGGCCCCTAATCCCGGGGCGGTCTGATGAGCCACCGCGATCCCACTACGCTCCTCGAGTATCGCACTGTTATTAATACTACATTGTGACTCCAGCATTAAAATGTTTGGAAAATGTGTCGGCTTTTATAATCCAGTGTAGAGCAGCATGTGATGATTTGTGCTACAACACCAAGCGCTCAAAGTGACGTCTGCGTTTGTCGTTGAAACTTTCAACTCTTTCATCACTTATGTAGGAAATAAAAAGAGCAGTTGTGCGCCACCCGCAGAGCGGCCGTCAGCAGAGTGGCGCAGCGGAAGCGTGCTGGGCCCATAACCCAGAGGTCGATGGATCGAAACCATCCTCTGCTACGTGTGTCCTATGCATGATTCATAATCATGCCATTGGGTTAGCAAAGTGCCTTCAAATAGTCTGCATCTCCCTTTCTTTAAGTTCTGTCCTGAGTTTCTCTCTCGTGTGTGTTTGTGCAAGCTTGACACTTGCGGGACTCTTTAATCTTCACCAATACGGAGATGACCAAATGTGTCTTCGGTTGTTCTGAGGTCTTTGATAGTTTCTTCGAATGCTTCAACTGAACCTCGAAATCGAAGCAGTTATGTTTATATTGATTTCTCGCGTTAATCATTACGAACCAGGAACAGCCAGCACACTCGGTCGCATTAGTAATTATGTCACGTCTCTACTTAGCAGAGCATTCAAAGGCCCACTGGAAGTAGTAAAGCACTAAAACACTGCAAAACTGAACTCGGGAAAATCATACTGGGAGCTCTGAGCGATGTCTGCATCCAAGCCATCCAATACGGACTCTGAAACCTTGGAATATCAACACTATGATGCGCTACCTTTTACCTGGAGCAAAACGATGGAATTAGAAGAATGCTTACCGCAGGATACAACTGTGCCGCTGTTATTTGGAGCACGGTTTTCACTTGCATGAAAACTACAGCAGAACGTTGAAGGATGATCACTGAGAAGTCCACAATGCTGAGGAGATTGTAGGTCGTACATTTCAATGATTACTGACATTTGCGCTGCTGGAGGTACAGTAATCAACAAAGAACAGGGTGTGCTACTCTCGAATCCGGTCAGCACATGATGAAAAGCCAGGAAGTATACCTTGTCAAATTGCCGTCAACAGGGACAAGTTAACCACCTGCGCCACCGGCGCCCGGCTAGCTCAGTCGGTAGAGCATGAGACTCTTAATCTCAGGGTCGTGGGTTCGAGCCCCACGTTGGGCGGTGCCCGTCTCCTTATTAACAAAGTTTCCCGCTCATCCTTGAACCTCTTACACCTCGATGGTACCGAGCACTGCGTTTTAATGCACAGGTGTGATCAAACTGAGATGAAAAGGGCGTATCTAGCTCCTTGCCCGAGAGATAAATCAAAGGTTCCGCAGATAATCCCTTGGCTCCGGTCACCCGGACGCAGATAGGAGCTGCAGCCATCATAACTTGTATGAAAACTAAGAAGAGCTCCTGTCTATTTACAGTTTCATTTACTCTAGCGTTTCCTTAAACATTGCGTGTACGAAGGCTAAGAAATTGGAGAGCTATTCTAATACAATAACTATTAGGAATCTTTTCGCCATAACAGTTTCACTGTGATTTTGCAGGTAACACGTACGTTGGGAAAACATTTTGAACGCGATCAATAACCGCACTGGAAAAATGTGGAAAAGAAAGGGCGAAAAGCGACTCTTCAACATGTGGAAATATCTTCCTGAGCGGAGCCCTCTTCTCGAAGCTCAACACTCTGCAAGAGTCACTTCTCCCAACTTGCGCCCGCAGGTTTCCGTAGTGTGCCTGCAAAGAGCCATCCGCTTGAGACAGGCGCACCTCCCGATTTCATTGAACTAAGCTAGATGCACAATTTCTAATGCAGCCTTCATCACAATAGACAGTTCATTTCTCGAAAGCTTGTCATGTAAAAAAAGGAAACAAAGAACGAAAACGTATAGCTGACAATCTTCTGAAGCTGCAGATTCAGCTTTGGGGAAATGGACATTTTATGTATGCAGATGCTTTTCAAGCGCTGGTTTTAGAACGTCGCTGTGCTTCCAGCATCCTTTTCAGCCTTCTAAACTGGCTACCGAGGTGGCGATCACTTTGTAAAGCGGTTGAGAGGCCGGAGCTGCTCAAACCGCTCTTGCCGTTTCCCATCAATCAAAAGCACTATGTTGTTTCTTTGTATGGAAAGCTTTTCAAGTCTGGCATCGACACGCACCTTTCCTGAAACGTCCAAAGGGTGAATGCTTCGCAAAGAAATCCAGTCTACCTTCAGGGGGCATGATGTTGAAATCGGAATGAGCCCTGGGTGGGCTTGAAGCAGCAGCTGTTCAGTTAACAGCTGCACAGAAACGCACCCCGCTTGCTTTGTATCATTCGCAAGTTTGTGGTTAAAGAGTAAAAAAGGCTGGAATTCTTCTGCCAGCCGGCAGGATTTCTTCTGCACTCACCCAGAAAAGCCAAGAATTGTATTTCATCTTTCGCAAGCTGTATTTTCCAGGAGGAGAATGAATACTTGCATTAAACTGAATCAAGCCGACAGAGACGCACAGCCGTTGTTTTTCTCCATGGGAAGTTTTTCGTTAAGGAAAAACACCGTTGTCATTTTCTTGCCAGCCGGCGGTATTTCTTGTGCAGCGATGAGCCCGATTTGTATTTCGTATTTCGCAAGTTGTGTGAATTTCTTGAAGTTGAAAGTGAATTCGCTCCAGAAAAGAAATGTCCAGTCGCATGAAAGCCGTGGCTGTTTGTTAAACCGCAGGACAGGACAGCTTGCGTTCTGTTTCTCATGGCGTTCGCAAAGGCGATTCCTGCCTTTAAAACTGCTGTGTCTGCGACTGAAAGTGGCGTGTGTCGCAGCTTCTAAAGTCTTGTTGACGCTCCTCGATGTTGCTTTCTCTCTGCCTAAGGAAGTTCGATTGTCGCGTCGGAACGGGGAGACCTAATCCTTCCAGCTTTAAGCCACCCTTCAGTCTTCTGAAGGGTGTCCGAGTGCTAGCATGTCATTTGGCTTTTTCGGGGGGGAAACGGAGAGCGACATTGAAAAAGGTTACCGCCGCCGCCTCGCCCTCCGTGTTAAATGATCGCAAGCCGGCGGCGGCGGCGCTCCCTGTAGTCGTGGCCGAGCGGTTAAGGCGAAGGGCTAGAAAGCCATTGGGGACTCCCCGCGTCGGCTCGAATCCTGCCGACTACGGCGCCCTTCTCCTGTCGCTTCGGCCTGCCCAGAAAAAGGCGGAGTGCCGTTTCTCTCTTCCTGCTTCTTGTACAAACGCTTAATCGCTTGGACCTGCTGCCTTGGAAGTAATGTCTTTAACATCCACCAGTGACATTTCACAGCTGGAAGCACACAGCCACGCTTTTGGCATTGGCATGTCTTGCGCCCTACTTCCAGCCTTTGAAGACCTAATTATTCAAACTGAAAGAACCGGCTGAATGAGTGTTTGCAGTGCACCAGGAGGAGCAGGGACCATAGCATTGGAGGGGTGAGGATGGCGGAGATGGAAACGTTTTCATGCGCTCCTCTGGGAGGAATGAAAAGAAAAGACGAAACCGGAAACAGTAGTAGCCGCAAGAGGAAGTGTCTTCAAGCGCCAAGCAAGCGCTCCTCGTTAGTATAGTGGTGCGTATCCCCGCCTGTCACGTGGGAGACCAGGGATGGATTGCTTGACGGCGAGCCAGGTTGCTTTTCTCCCATCAGATTCCAACTGCTAATGCTAACGCAGTGTGTGGGAGCTTACATGCTTTTCCTTTCCCGTCTTTTTCGGACGACTATTCCAAAGGGGTAACCTGAAGGAATAGGGGCCTGAAGACACGAGGCATTCTTAAACCAGCACTGGGCTGCACGGCCTTCTGTTGTGATCAGGTTATATTCGAGTGAAAAAGCCAGAGCATCCGCTTCCATCCTATGGAGCACGAGCTAAATCGGAAGAGGCAGGGGATACACCTACGCCTATCGGCGCACGTTCCCCGCGTCAGGCTGCTTCACCCATTTGCACCCGACTGGAGACGGCACTGAGCAAGCTTTTTGTCAGGAGTGGGATTCGAACCCACACCTCCAGGGGAGACTGCGACCTGAACGCAGCGCCTTAGACCGCTCGGCCATCCTGACGCTGGCCCCTAATCCCGGGGCGGTCTGATGAGCCACCGCGATCCCACTACGCTCCTCGAGTATCGCACTGTTATTAATACTACATTGTGACTCCAGCATTAAAATGTTTGGAAAATGTGTCGGCTTTTATAATCCAGTGTAGAGCAGCATGTGATGATTTGTGCTACAACACCAAGCGCTCAAAGTGACGTCTGCGTTTGTCGTTGAAACTTTCAACTCTTTCATCACTTATGTAGGAAATAAAAAGAGCAGTTGTGCGCCACGCGCAGAGCGGCCGTCAGCAGAGTGGCGCAGCGGAAGCGTGCTGGGCCCATAACCCAGAGGTCGATGGATCGAAACCATCCTCTGCTACGTGTGTCCTATGCATGATTCATAATCATGCCATTGGGTTAGCAAAGTGCCTTCAAATAGTCTGCATCTCCCTTTCTTTAAGTTCTGTCCTGAGTTTCTCTCTCGTGTGTGTTTGTGCAAGCTTGACACTTGCGGGACTCTTTAATCTTCACCAATACGGAGATGACCAAATGTGTCTTCGGTTGTTCTGAGGTCTTTGATAGTTTCTTCGAATGCTTCAACTGAACCTCGAAATCGAAGCAGTTATGTTTATATTGATTTCTCGCGTTAATCATTACGAACCAGGAACAGCCAGCACACTCGGTCGCATTAGTAATTATGTCACGTCTCTACTTAGCAGAGCATTCAAAGGCCCACTGGAAGTAGTAAAGCACTAAAACACTGCAAAACTGAACTCGGGAAAATCATACTGGGAGCTCTGAGCGATGTCTGCATCCAAGCCATCCAATACGGACTCTGAAACCTTGGAATATCAACACTATGATGCGCTACCTTTTACCTGGAGCAAAACGATGGAATTAGAAGAATGCTTACCGCAGGATACAACTGTGCCGCTGTTATTTGGAGCACGGTTTTCACTTGCATGAAAACTACAGCAGAACGTTGAAGGATGATCACTGAGAAGTCCACAATGCTGAGGAGATTGTAGGTCGTACATTTCAATGATTACTGACATTTGCGCTGCTGGAGGTACAGTAATCAACAAAGAACAGGGTGTGCTACTCTCGAATCCGGTCAGCACATGATGAAAAGCCAGGAAGTATACCTTGTCAAATTGCCGTCAACAGGGACAAGTTAACCACCTGCGCCACCGGCGCCTGGCTAGCTCAGTCGGTAGAGCATGAGACTCTTAATCTCAGGGTCGTGGGTTCGAGCCCCACGTTGGGCGGTGCCCGTCTCCTTATTAACAAAGTTTCCCGCTCATCCTTGAACCTCTTACACCTCGATGGTACCGAGCACTGCGTTTTAATGCACAGGTGTGATCAAACTGAGATGAAAAGGGCGTATCTAGCTCCTTGCCCGAGAGATAAATCAAAGGTTCCGCAGATAATCCCTTGGCTCCGGTCACCCGGACGCAGATAGGAGCTGCAGCCATCATAACTTGTATGAAAACTAAGAAGAGCTCCTGTCTATTTACAGTTTCATTTACTCTAGCGTTTCCTTAAACATTGCGTGTACGAAGGCTAAGAAATTGGAGAGCTATTCTAATACAATAACTATTAGGAATCTTTTCGCCATAACAGTTTCACTGTGATTTTGCAGGTAACACGTACGTTGGGAAAACATTTTGAACGCGATCAATAACCGCACTGGAAAAATGTGGGAAAGAAAGGGCGAAAAGCGACTCTTCAACATGTGGAAATATCTTCCTGAGCGGAGCCCTCTTCTCGAAGCTCAACACTCTGCAAGAGTCACTTCTCCCAACTTGCGCCCGCAGGTTTCCGTAGTGTGCCTGCAAAGAGCCATCCGCTTGAGACAGGCGCACCTCCCGATTTCATTGAACTAAGCTAGATGCACAATTTCTAATGCAGCCTTCATCACAATAGACAGTTCATTTCTCGAAAGCTTGTCATGTAAAAAAAGGAAACAAAGAACGAAAACGTATAGCTGACAATCTTCTGAAGCTGCAGATTCAGCTTTGGGGAAATGGACATTTTATGTATGCAGATGCTTTTCAAGCGCTGGTTTTAGAACGTCGCTGTGCTTCCAGCATCCTTTTCAGCCTTCTAAACTGGCTACCGAGGTGGCGATCACTTTGTAAAGCGGTTGAGAGGCCGGAGCTGCTCAAACCGCTCTTGCCGTTTCCCATCAATCAAAAGCACTATGTTGTTTCTTTGTATGGAAAGCTTTTCAAGTCTGGCATCGACACGCACCTTTCCTGAAACGTCCAAAGGGTGAATGCTTCGCAAAGAAATCCAGTCTACCTTCAGGGGGCATGATGTTGAAATCGGAATGAGCCCTGGGTGGGCTTGAAGCAGCAGCTGTTCAGTTAACAGCTGCACAGAAACGCACCCCGCTTGCTTTGTATCATTCGCAAGTTTCTGGTTAAAGAGTAAAAAAGGCTGGAATTCTTCTGCCAGCCGGCAGGATTTCTTCTGCACTCACCCAGAAAAGCCAAGAATTGTATTTCATCTTTCGCAAGCTGTATTTTCCAGGAGGAGAATGAATACTTGCATTAAACTGAATCAAGCCGACAGAGACGCACAGCCGTTGTTTTTCTCCATGGGAAGTTTTTCGTTAAGGAAAAACACCGTTGTCATTTTCTTGCCAGCCGGCGGTATTTCTTGTGCAGCGATGAGCCCGATTTGTATTTCGTATTTCGCAAGTTGTGTGAATTTCTTGAAGTTGAAAGTGAATTCGCTCCAGAAAAGAAATGTCCAGTCGCATGAAAGCCGTGGCTGTTTGTTAAACCGCAGGACAGGACAGCTTGCGTTCTGTTTCTCATGGCGTTCGCAAAGGCGATTCCTGCCTTTAAAACTGCTGTGTCTGCGACTGAAAGTGGCGTGTGTCGCAGCTTCTAAAGTCTTGTTGACGCTCCTCGATGTTGCTTTCTCTCTGCCTAAGGAAGTTCGATTGTCGCGTCGGAACGGGGAGACCTAATCCTTCCAGCTTTAAGCCACCCTTCAGTCTTCTGAAGGGTGTCCGAGTGCTAGCATGTCATTTGGCTTTTTCGGGGGGGAAACGGAGAGCGACATTGAAAAAGGTTACCGCCGCCGCCTCGCCCTCCGTGTTAAATGATCGCAAGCCGGCGGCGGCGGCGCTCCCTGTAGTCGTGGCCGAGCGGTTAAGGCGAAGGGCTAGAAAGCCATTGGGGACTCCCCGCGTCGGCTCGAATCCTGCCGACTACGGCGCCCTTCTCCTGTCGCTTCGGCCTGCCCAGAAAAAGGCGGAGTGCCGTTTCTCTCTTCCTGCTTCTTGTACAAACGCTTAATCGCTTGGACCTGCTGCCTTGGAAGTAATGTCTTCAACATCCACCAGTGACATTTCACAGCTGGAAGCACACAGCCACGCTTTTGGCATTGGCATGTCTTGCGCCCTACTTCCAGCCTTTGAAGACCTAATTATTCAAACTGAAAGAACCGGCTGAATGAGTGTTTGCAGTGCACCAGGAGGAGCAGGGACCATAGCATTGGAGGGGTGAGGATGGCGGAGATGGAAACGTTTTCATGCGCTCCTCTGGGAGGAATGAAAAGAAAAGACGAAACCGGAAACAGTAGTAGCCGCAAGAGGAAGTGTCTTCAAGCGCCAAGCAAGCGCTCCTCGTTAGTATAGTGGTGCGTATCCCCGCCTGTCACGTGGGAGACCAGGGATGGATTGCTTGACGGCGAGCCAGGTTGCTTTTCTCCCATCAGATTCCAACCGCTAATGCTAACGCAGTGTGTGGGAGCTTACATGCTTTTCCTTTCCCGTCTTTTTCGGACGACTATTCCAAAGGGGTAACCTGAAGGAATAGGGGCCTGAAGACACGAGGCATTCTTAAACCAGCACTGGGCTGCACGGCCTTCTGTTGTGATCAGGTTATATTCGAGTGAAAAAGCCAGAGCATCCGCTTCCATCCTATGGAGCACGAGCTAAATCGGAAGAGGCAGGGGATACACCTACGCCTATCGGCGCACGTTCCCTGCGTCAGGCTGCTTCACCCATTTGCACCCGACTGGAGACGGCACTGAGCAAGCTTTTTGTCAGGAGTGGGATTCGAACCCACGCCTCCAGGGGAGACTGCGACCTGAACGCAGCGCCTTAGACCGCTCGGCCATCCTGACGCTGGCCCCTAATCCCGGGGCGGTCTGATGAGCCACCGCGATCCCACTACGCTCCTCGAGTATCGCACTGTTATTAATACTACATTGTGACTCCAGCATTAAAATGTTTGGAAAATGTGTCGGCTTTTATAATCCAGTGTAGAGCAGCATGTGATGATTTGTGCTACAACACCAAGCGCTCAAAGTGACGTCTGCGTTTGTCGTTGAAACTTTCAACTCTTTCATCACTTATGTAGGAAATAAAAAGAGCAGTTGTGCGCCACGCGCAGAGCGGCCGTCAGCAGAGTGGCGCAGCGGAAGCGTGCTGGGCCCATAACCCAGAGGTCGATGGATCGAAACCATCCTCTGCTACGTGTGTCCTATGCATGATTCATAATCATGCCATTGGGTTAGCAAAGTGCCTTCAAATAGTCTGCATCTCCCTTTCTTTAAGTTCTGTCCTGAGTTTCTCTCTCGTGTGTGTTTGTGCAAGCTTGACACTTGCGGGACTCTTTAATCTTCACCAATACGGAGATGACCAAATGTGTCTTCGGTTGTTCTGAGGTCTTTGATAGTTTCTTCGAATGCTTCAACTGAACCTCGAAATCGAAGCAGTTATGTTTATATTGATTTCTCGCGTTAATCATTACGAACCAGGAACAGCCAGCACACTCGGTCGCATTAGTAATTATGTCACGTCTCTACTTAGCAGAGCATTCAAAGGCCCACTGGAAGTAGTAAAGCACTAAAACACTGCAAAACTGAACTCGGGAAAATCATACTGGGAGCTCTGAGCGATGTCTGCATCCAAGCCATCCAATACGGACTCTGAAACCTTGGAATATCAACACTATGATGCGCTACCTTTTACCTGGAGCAAAACGATGGAATTAGAAGAATGCTTACCGCAGGATACAACTGTGCCGCTGTTATTTGGAGCACGGTTTTCACTTGCATGAAAACTACAGCAGAACGTTGAAGGATGATCACTGAGAAGTCCACAATGCTGAGGAGATTGTAGGTCGTACATTTCAATGATTACTGACATTTGCGCTGCTGGAGGTACAGTAATCAACAAAGAACAGGGTGTGCTACTCTCGAATCCGGTCAGCACATGATGAAAAGCCAGGAAGTATACCTTGTCAAATTGCCGTCAACAGGGACAAGTTAACCACCTGCGCCACCGGCGCCCGGCTAGCTCAGTCGGTAGAGCATGAGACTCTTAATCTCAGGGTCGTGGGTTCGAGCCCCACGTTGGGCGGTGCCCGTCTCCTTATTAACAAAGTTTCCCGCTCATCCTTGAACCTCTTACACCTCGATGGTACCGAGCACTGCGTTTTAATGCACAGGTGTGATCAAACTGAGATGAAAAGGGCGTATCTAGCTCCTTGCCCGAGAGATAAATCAAAGGTTCCGCAGATAATCCCTTGGCTCCGGTCACCCGGACGCAGATAGGAGCTGCAGCCATCATAACTTGTATGAAAACTAAGAAGAGCTCCTGTCTATTTACAGTTTCATTTACTCTAGCGTTTCCTTAAACATTGCGTGTACGAAGGCTAAGAAATTGGAGAGCTATTCTAATACAATAACTATTAGGAATCTTTTCGCCATAACAGTTTCACTGTGATTTTGCAGGTAACACGTACGTTGGGAAAACATTTTGAACGCGATCAATAACCGCACTGGAAAAATGTGGGAAAGAAAGGGCGAAAAGCGACTCTTCAACATGTGGAAATATCTTCCTGAGCGGAGCCCTCTTCTCGAAGCTCAACACTCTGCAAGAGTCACTTCTCCCAACTTGCGCCCGCAGGTTTCCGTAGTGTGCCTGCAAAGAGCCATCCGCTTGAGACAGGCGCACCTCCCGATTTCATTGAACTAAGCTAGATGCACAATTTCTAATGCAGCCTTCATCACAATAGACAGTTCATTTCTCGAAAGCTTGTCATGTAAAAAAAGGAAACAAAGAACGAAAACGTATAGCTGACAATCTTCTGAAGCTGCAGATTCAGCTTTGGGGAAATGGACATTTTATGTATGCAGATGCTTTTCAAGCGCTGGTTTTAGAACGTCGCTGTGCTTCCAGCATCCTTTTCAGCCTTCTAAACTGGCTACCGAGGTGGCGATCACTTTGTAAAGCGGTTGAGAGGCCGGAGCTGCTCAAACCGCTCTTGCCGTTTCCCATCAATCAAAAGCACTATGTTGTTTCTTTGTATGGAAAGCTTTTCAAGTCTGGCATCGACACGCACCTTTCCTGAAACGTCCAAAGGGTGAATGCTTCGCAAAGAAATCCAGTCTACCTTCAGGGGGCATGATGTTGAAATCGGAATGAGCCCTGGGTGGGCTTGAAGCAGCAGCTGTTCAGTTAACAGCTGCACAGAAACGCACCCCGCTTGCTTTGTATCATTCGCAAGTTTCTGGTTAAAGAGTAAAAAAGGCTGGAATTCTTCTGCCAGCCGGCAGGATTTCTTCTGCACTCACCCAGAAAAGCCAAGAATTGTATTTCATCTTTCGCAAGCTGTATTTTCCAGGAGGAGAATGAATACTTGCATTAAACTGAATCAAGCCGACAGAGACGCACAGCCGTTGTTTTTCTCCATGGGAAGTTTTTCGTTAAGGAAAAACACCGTTGTCATTTTCTTGCCAGCCGGCGGTATTTCTTGTGCAGCGATGAGCCCGATTTGTATTTCGTATTTCGCAAGTTGTGTGAATTTCTTGAAGTTGAAAGTGAATTCGCTCCAGAAAAGAAATGTCCAGTCGCATGAAAGCCGTGGCTGTTTGTTAAACCGCAGGACAGGACAGCTTGCGTTCTGTTTCTCATGGCGTTCGCAAAGGCGATTCCTGCCTTTAAAACTGCTGTGTCTGCGACTGAAAGTGGCGTGTGTCGCAGCTTCTAAAGTCTTGTTGACGCTCCTCGATGTTGCTTTCTCTCTGCCTAAGGAAGTTCGATTGTCGCGTCGGAACGGGGAGACCTAATCCTTCCAGCTTTAAGCCACCCTTCAGTCTTCTGAAGGGTGTCCGAGTGCTAGCATGTCATTTGGCTTTTTCGGGGGGGAAACGGAGAGCGACATTGAAAAAGGTTACCGCCGCCGCCTCGCCCTCCGTGTTAAATGATCGCAAGCCGGCGGCGGCGGCGCTCCCTGTAGTCGTGGCCGAGCGGTTAAGGCGAAGGGCTAGAAAGCCATTGGGGACTCCCCGCGTCGGCTCGAATCCTGCCGACTACGGCGCCCTTCTCCTGTCGCTTCGGCCTGCCCAGAAAAAGGCGGAGTGCCGTTTCTCTCTTCCTGCTTCTTGTACAAACGCTTAATCGCTTGGACCTGCTGCCTTGGAAGTAATGTCTTTAACATCCACCAGTGACATTTCACAGCTGGAAGCACACAGCCACGCTTTTGGCATTGGCATGTCTTGCGCCCTACTTCCAGCCTTTGAAGACCTAATTATTCAAACTGAAAGAACCGGCTGAATGAGTGTTTGCAGTGCACCAGGAGGAGCAGGGACCATAGCATTGGAGGGGTGAGGATGGCGGAGATGGAAACGTTTTCATGCGCTCCTCTGGGAGGAATGAAAAGAAAAGACGAAACCGGAAACAGTAGTAGCCGCAAGAGGAAGTGTCTTCAAGCGCCAAGCAAGCGCTCCTCGTTAGTATAGTGGTGCGTATCCCCGCCTGTCACGTGGGAGACCAGGGATGGATTGCTTGACGGCGAGCCAGGTTGCTTTTCTCCCATCAGATTCCAACCGCTAATGCTAACGCAGTGTGTGGGAGCTTACATGCTTTTCCTTTCCCGTCTTTTTCGGACGACTATTCCAAAGGGGTAACCTGAAGGAATAGGGGCCTGAAGACACGAGGCATTCTTAAACCAGCACTGGGCTGCACGGCCTTCTGTTGTGATCAGGTTATATTCGAGTGAAAAAGCCAGAGCATCCGCTTCCATCCTATGGAGCACGAGCTAAATCGGAAGAGGCAGGGGATACACCTACGCCTATCGGCGCACGTTCCCTGCGTCAGGCTGCTTCACCCATTTGCACCCGACTGGAGACGGCACTGAGCAAGCTTTTTGTCAGGAGTGGGATTCGAACCCACGCCTCCAGGGGAGACTGCGACCTGAACGCAGCGCCTTAGACCGCTCGGCCATCCTGACGCTGGCCCCTAATCCCGGGGCGGTCTGATGAGCCACCGCGATCCCACTACGCTCCTCGAGTATCGCACTGTTATTAATACTACATTGTGACTCCAGCATTAAAATGTTTGGAAAATGTGTCGGCTTTTATAATCCAGTGTAGAGCAGCATGTGATGATTTGTGCTACAACACCAAGCGCTCAAAGTGACGTCTGCGTTTGTCGTTGAAACTTTCAACTCTTTCATCACTTATGTAGGAAATAAAAAGAGCAGTTGTGCGCCACGCGCAGAGCGGCCGTCAGCAGAGTGGCGCAGCGGAAGCGTGCTGGGCCCATAACCCAGAGGTCGATGGATCGAAACCATCCTCTGCTACGTGTGTCCTATGCATGATTCATAATCATGCCATTGGGTTAGCAAAGTGCCTTCAAATAGTCTGCATCTCCCTTTCTTTAAGTTCTGTCCTGAGTTTCTCTCTCGTGTGTGTTTGTGCAAGCTTGACACTTGCGGGACTCTTTAATCTTCACCAATACGGAGATGACCAAATGTGTCTTCGGTTGTTCTGAGGTCTTTGATAGTTTCTTCGAATGCTTCAACTGAACCTCGAAATCGAAGCAGTTATGTTTATATTGATTTCTCGCGTTAATCATTACGAACCAGGAACAGCCAGCACACTCGGTCGCATTAGTAATTATGTCACGTCTCTACTTAGCAGAGCATTCAAAGGCCCACTGGAAGTAGTAAAGCACTAAAACACTGCAAAACTGAACTCGGGAAAATCATACTGGGAGCTCTGAGCGATGTCTGCATCCAAGCCATCCAATACGGACTCTGAAACCTTGGAATATCAACACTATGATGCGCTACCTTTTACCTGGAGCAAAACGATGGAATTAGAAGAATGCTTACCGCAGGATACAACTGTGCCGCTGTTATTTGGAGCACGGTTTTCACTTGCATGAAAACTACAGCAGAACGTTGAAGGATGATCACTGAGAAGTCCACAATGCTGAGGAGATTGTAGGTCGTACATTTCAATGATTACTGACATTTGCGCTGCTGGAGGTACAGTAATCAACAAAGAACAGGGTGTGCTACTCTCGAATCCGGTCAGCACATGATGAAAAGCCAGGAAGTATACCTTGTCAAATTGCCGTCAACAGGGACAAGTTAACCACCTGCGCCACCGGCGCCCGGCTAGCTCAGTCGGTAGAGCATGAGACTCTTAATCTCAGGGTCGTGGGTTCGAGCCCCACGTTGGGCGGTGCCCGTCTCCTTATTAACAAAGTTTCCCGCTCATCCTTGAACCTCTTACACCTCGATGGTACCGAGCACTGCGTTTTAATGCACAGGTGTGATCAAACTGAGATGAAAAGGGCGTATCTAGCTCCTTGCCCGAGAGATAAATCAAAGGTTCCGCAGATAATCCCTTGGCTCCGGTCACCCGGACGCAGATAGGAGCTGCAGCCATCATAACTTGTATGAAAACTAAGAAGAGCTCCTGTCTATTTACAGTTTCATTTACTCTAGCGTTTCCTTAAACATTGCGTGTACGAAGGCTAAGAAATTGGAGAGCTATTCTAATACAATAACTATTAGGAATCTTTTCGCCATAACAGTTTCACTGTGATTTTGCAGGTAACACGTACGTTGGGAAAACATTTTGAACGCGATCAACAACCGCACTGGAAAAATGTGGGAAAGAAAGGGCGAAAAGCGACTCTTCAACATGTGGAAATATCTTCCTGAGCGGAGCCCTCTTCTCGAAGCTCAACACTCTGCAAGAGTCACTTCTCCCAACTTGCGCCCGCAGGTTTCCGTAGTGTGCCTGCAAAGAGCCATCCGCTTGAGACAGGCGCACCTCCCGATTTCATTGAACTAAGCTAGATGCACAATTTCTAATGCAGCCTTCATCACAATAGACAGTTCATTTCTCGAAAGCTTGTCATGTAAAAAAAGGAAACAAAGAACGAAAACGTATAGCTGACAATCTTCTGAAGCTGCAGATTCAGCTTTGGGGAAATGGACATTTTATGTATGCAGATGCTTTTCAAGCGCTGGTTTTAGAACGTCGCTGTGCTTCCAGCATCCTTTTCAGCCTTCTAAACTGGCTACCGAGGTGGCGATCACTTTGTAAAGCGGTTGAGAGGCCGGAGCTGCTCAAACCGCTCTTGCCGTTTCCCATCAATCAAAAGCACTATGTTGTTTCTTTGTATGGAAAGCTTTTCAAGTCTGGCATCGACACGCACCTTTCCTGAAACGTCCAAAGGGTGAATGCTTCGCAAAGAAATCCAGTCTACCTTCAGGGGGCATGATGTTGAAATCGGAATGAGCCCTGGGTGGGCTTGAAGCAGCAGCTGTTCAGTTAACAGCTGCACAGAAACGCACCCCGCTTGCTTTGTATCATTCGCAAGTTTCTGGTTAAAGAGTAAAAAAGGCTGGAATTCTTCTGCCAGCCGGCAGGATTTCTTCTGCACTCACCCAGAAAAGCCAAGAATTGTATTTCATCTTTCGCAAGCTGTATTTTCCAGGAGGAGAATGAATACTTGCATTAAACTGAATCAAGCCGACAGAGACGCACAGCCGTTGTTTTTCTCCATGGGAAGTTTTTCGTTAAGGAAAAACACCGTTGTCATTTTCTTGCCAGCCGGCGGTATTTCTTGTGCAGCGATGAGCCCGATTTGTATTTCGTATTTCGCAAGTTGTGTGAATTTCTTGAAGTTGAAAGTGAATTCGCTCCAGAAAAGAAATGTCCAGTCGCATGAAAGCCGTGGCTGTTTGTTAAACCGCAGGACAGGACAGCTTGCGTTCTGTTTCTCATGGCGTTCGCAAAGGCGATTCCTGCCTTTAAAACTGCTGTGTCTGCGACTGAAAGTGGCGTGTGTCGCAGCTTCTAAAGTCTTGTTGACGCTCCTCGATGTTGCTTTCTCTCTGCCTAAGGAAGTTCGATTGTCGCGTCGGAACGGGGAGACCTAATCCTTCCAGCTTTAAGCCACCCTTCAGTCTTCTGAAGGGTGTCCGAGTGCTAGCATGTCATTTGGCTTTTTCGGGGGGGAAACGGAGAGCGACATTGAAAAAGGTTACCGCCGCCGCCTCGCCCTCCGTGTTAAATGATCGCAAGCCGGCGGCGGCGGCGCTCCCTGTAGTCGTGGCCGAGCGGTTAAGGCGAAGGGCTAGAAAGCCATTGGGGACTCCCCGCGTCGGCTCGAATCCTGCCGACTACGGCGCCCTTCTCCTGTCGCTTCGGCCTGCCCAGAAAAAGGCGGAGTGCCGTTTCTCTCTTCCTGCTTCTTGTACAAACGCTTAATCGCTTGGACCTGCTGCCTTGGAAGTAATGTCTTTAACATCCACCAGTGACATTTCACAGCTGGAAGCACACAGCCACGCTTTTGGCATTGGCATGTCTTGCGCCCTACTTCCAGCCTTTGAAGACCTAATTATTCAAACTGAAAGAACCGGCTGAATGAGTGTTTGCAGTGCACCAGGAGGAGCAGGGACCATAGCATTGGAGGGGTGAGGATGGCGGAGATGGAAACGTTTTCATGCGCTCCTCTGGGAGGAATGAAAAGAAAAGACGAAACCGGAAACAGTAGTAGCCGCAAGAGGAAGTGTCTTCAAGCGCCAAGCAAGCGCTCCTCGTTAGTATAGTGGTGCGTATCCCCGCCTGTCACGTGGGAGACCAGGGATGGATTGCTTGACGGCGAGCCAGGTTGCTTTTCTCCCATCAGATTCCAACCGCTAATGCTAACGCAGTGTGTGGGAGCTTACATGCTTTTCCTTTCCCGTCTTTTTCGGACGACTATTCCAAAGGGGTAACCTGAAGGAATAGGGGCCTGAAGACACGAGGCATTCTTAAACCAGCACTGGGCTGCACGGCCTTCTGTTGTGATCAGGTTATATTCGAGTGAAAAAGCCAGAGCATCCGCTTCCATCCTATGGAGCACGAGCTAAATCGGAAGAGGCAGGGGATACACCTAAGCCTATCGGCGCACGTTCCCTGCGTCAGGCTGCTTCACCCATTTGCACCCGACTGGAGACGGCACTGAGCAAGCTTTTTGTCAGGAGTGGGATTCGAACCCACGCCTCCAGGGGAGACTGCGACCTGAACGCAGCGCCTTAGACCGCTCGGCCATCCTGACGCTGGCCCCTAATCCCGGGGCGGTCTGATGAGCCACCGCGATCCCACTACGCTCCTCGAGTATCGCACTGTTATTAATACTACATTGTGACTCCAGCATTAAAATGTTTGGAAAATGTGTCGGCTTTTATAATCCAGTGTAGAGCAGCATGTGATGATTTGTGCTACAACACCAAGCGCTCAAAGTGACGTCTGCGTTTGTCGTTGAAACTTTCAACTCTTTCATCACTTATGTAGGAAATAAAAAGAGCAGTTGTGCGCCACGCGCAGAGCGGCCGTCAGCAGAGTGGCGCAGCGGAAGCGTGCTGGGCCCATAACCCAGAGGTCGATGGATCGAAACCATCCTCTGCTACGTGTGTCCTATGCATGATTCATAATCATGCCATTGGGTTAGCAAAGTGCCTTCAAATAGTCTGCATCTCCCTTTCTTTAAGTTCTGTCCTGAGTTTCTCTCTCGTGTGTGTTTGTGCAAGCTTGACACTTGCGGGACTCTTTAATCTTCACCAATACGGAGATGACCAAATGTGTCTTCGGTTGTTCTGAGGTCTTTGATAGTTTCTTCGAATGCTTCAACTGAACCTCGAAATCGAAGCAGTTATGTTTATATTGATTTCTCGCGTTAATCATTACGAACCAGGAACAGCCAGCACACTCGGTCGCATTAGTAATTATGTCACGTCTCTACTTAGCAGAGCATTCAAAGGCCCACTGGAAGTAGTAAAGCACTAAAACACTGCAAAACTGAACTCGGGAAAATCATACTGGGAGCTCTGAGCGATGTCTGCATCCAAGCCATCCAATACGGACTCTGAAACCTTGGAATATCAACACTATGATGCGCTACCTTTTACCTGGAGCAAAACGATGGAATTAGAAGAATGCTTACCGCAGGATACAACTGTGCCGCTGTTATTTGGAGCACGGTTTTCACTTGCATGAAAACTACAGCAGAACGTTGAAGGATGATCACTGAGAAGTCCACAATGCTGAGGAGATTGTAGGTCGTACATTTCAATGATTACTGACATTTGCGCTGCTGGAGGTACAGTAATCAACAAAGAACAGGGTGTGCTACTCTCGAATCCGGTCAGCACATGATGAAAAGCCAGGAAGTATACCTTGTCAAATTGCCGTCAACAGGGACAAGTTAACCACCTGCGCCACCGGCGCCCGGCTAGCTCAGTCGGTAGAGCATGAGACTCTTAATCTCAGGGTCGTGGGTTCGAGCCCCACGTTGGGCGGTGCCCGTCTCCTTATTAACAAAGTTTCCCGCTCATCCTTGAACCTCTTACACCTCGATGGTACCGAGCACTGCGTTTTAATGCACAGGTGTGATCAAACTGAGATGAAAAGGGCGTATCTAGCTCCTTGCCCGAGAGATAAATCAAAGGTTCCGCAGATAATCCCTTGGCTCCGGTCACCCGGACGCAGATAGGAGCTGCAGCCATCATAACTTGTATGAAAACTAAGAAGAGCTCCTGTCTATTTACAGTTTCATTTACTCTAGCGTTTCCTTAAACATTGCGTGTACGAAGGCTAAGAAATTGGAGAGCTATTCTAATACAATAACTATTAGGAATCTTTTCGCCATAACAGTTTCACTGTGATTTTGCAGGTAACACGTACGTTGGGAAAACATTTTGAACGCGATCAACAACCGCACTGGAAAAATGTGGGAAAGAAAGGGCGAAAAGCGACTCTTCAACATGTGGAAATATCTTCCTGAGCGGAGCCCTCTTCTCGAAGCTCAACACTCTGCAAGAGTCACTTCTCCCAACTTGCGCCCGCAGGTTTCCGTAGTGTGCCTGCAAAGAGCCATCCGCTTGAGACAGGCGCACCTCCCGATTTCATTGAACTAAGCTAGATGCACAATTTCTAATGCAGCCTTCATCACAATAGACAGTTCATTTCTCGAAAGCTTGTCATGTAAAAAAAGGAAACAAAGAACGAAAACGTATAGCTGACAATCTTCTGAAGCTGCAGATTCAGCTTTGGGGAAATGGACATTTTATGTATGCAGATGCTTTTCAAGCGCTGGTTTTAGAACGTCGCTGTGCTTCCAGCATCCTTTTCAGCCTTCTAAACTGGCTACCGAGGTGGCGATCACTTTGTAAAGCGGTTGAGAGGCCGGAGCTGCTCAAACCGCTCTTGCCGTTTCCCATCAATCAAAAGCACTATGTTGTTTCTTTGTATGGAAAGCTTTTCAAGTCTGGCATCGACACGCACCTTTCCTGAAACGTCCAAAGGGTGAATGCTTCGCAAAGAAATCCAGTCTACCTTCAGGGGCCATGATGTTGAAATCGGAATGAGCCCTGGGTGGGCTTGAAGCAGCAGCTGTTCAGTTAACAGCTGCACAGAAACGCACCCCGCTTGCTTTGTATCATTCGCAAGTTTCTGGTTAAAGAGTAAAAAAGGCTGGAATTCTTCTGCCAGCCGGCAGGATTTCTTCTGCACTCACCCAGAAAAGCCAAGAATTGTATTTCATCTTTCGCAAGCTGTATTTTCCAGGAGGAGAATGAATACTTGCATTAAACTGAATCAAGCCGACAGAGACGCACAGCCGTTGTTTTTCTCCATGGGAAGTTTTTCGTTAAGGAAAAACACCGTTGTCATTTTCTTGCCAGCCGGCGGTATTTCTTGTGCAGCGATGAGCCAGATTTGTATTTCGTATTTCGCAAGTTGTGTGAATTTCTTGAAGTTGAAAGTGAATTCGCTCCAGAAAAGAAATGTCCAGTCGCATGAAAGCCGTGGCTGTTTGTTAAACCGCAGGACAGGACAGCTTGCGTTCTGTTTCTCATGGCGTTCGCAAAGGCGATTCCTGCCTTTAAAACTGCTGTGTCTGCGACTGAAAGTGGCGTGTGTCGCAGCTTCTAAAGTCTTGTTGACGCTCCTCGATGTTGCTTTCTCTCTGCCTAAGGAAGTTCGATTGTCGCGTCGGAAGGAGGAGACCTAATCCTTCCAGCTTTAAGCCACCCTTCAGTCTTCTGAAGGGTGTCCGAGTGCTAGCATGTCATTTGGCTTTTTTGGGGGGGAAACGGAGAGCGACATTGAAAAAGGTTACCGCCGCCGCCTCGCCCTCCGTGTTAAATGATCGCAAGCCGGCGGCGGCGGCGCTCCCTGTAGTCGTGGCCGAGCGGTTAAGGCGAAGGGCTAGAAAGCCATTGGGGACTCCCCGCGTCGGCTCGAATCCTGCCGACTACGGCGCCCTTCTCCTGTCGCTTCGGCCTGCCCAGAAAAAGGCGGAGTGCCGTTTCTCTCTTCCTGCTTCTTGTACAAACGCTTAATCGCTTGGACCTGCTGCCTTGGAAGTAATGTCTTTAACATCCACCAGTGACATTTCACAGCTGGAAGCACACAGCCACGCTTTTGGCATTGGCATGTCTTGCGCCCTACTTCCAGCCTTTGAAGACCTAATTATTCAAACTGAAAGAACCGGCTGAATGAGTGTTTGCAGTGCACCAGGAGGAGCAGGGACCATAGCATTGGAGGGGTGAGGATGGCGGAGATGGAAACGTTTTCATGCGCTCCTCTGGGAGGAATGAAAAGAAAAGACGAAACCGGAAACAGTAGTAGCCGCAAGAGGAAGTGTCTTCAAGCGCCAAGCAAGCGCTCCTCGTTAGTATAGTGGTGCGTATCCCCGCCTGTCACGTGGGAGACCAGGGATGGATTGCTTGACGGCGAGCCAGGTTGCTTTTCTCCCATCAGATTCCAACCGCTAATGCTAACGCAGTGTGTGGGAGCTTACATGCTTTTCCTTTCCCGTCTTTTTCGGACGACTATTCCAAAGGGGTAACCTGAAGGAATAGGGGCCTGAAGACACGAGGCATTCTTAAACCAGCACTTAAACCCATTTGCACCCGACTGGAGACGGCACTGAGCAAGCTTTTTGTCAGGAGTGGGATTCGAACCCACGCCTCCAGGGGAGACTGCGACCTGAACGCAGCGCCTTAGACCGCTCGGCCATCCTGACGCTGGCCCCTAATCCCGGGGCGGTCTGATGAGCCACCGCGATCCCACTACGCTCCTCGAGTATCGCACTGTTATTAATACTACATTGTGACTCCAGCATTAAAATGTTTGGAAAATGTGTCGGCTTTTATAATCCAGTGTAGAGCAGCATGTGATGATTTGTGCTACAACACCAAGCGCTCAAAGTGACGTCTGCGTTTGTCGTTGAAACTTTCAACTCTTTCATCACTTATGTAGGAAATAAAAAGAGCAGTTGTGCGCCACGCGCAGAGCGGCCGTCAGCAGAGTGGCGCAGCGGAAGCGTGCTGGGCCCATAACCCAGAGGTCGATGGATCGAAACCATCCTCTGCTACGTGTGTCCTATGCATGATTCATAATCATGCCATTGGGTTAGCAAAGTGCCTTCAAATAGTCTGCATCTCCCTTTCTTTAAGTTCTGTCCTGAGTTTCTCTCTCGTGTGTGTTTGTGCAAGCTTGACACTTGCGGGACTCTTTAATCTTCACCAATACGGAGATGACCAAATGTGTCTTCGGTTGTTCTGAGGTCTTTGATAGTTTCTTCGAATGCTTCAACTGAACCTCGAAATCGAAGCAGTTATGTTTATATTGATTTCTCGCGTTAATCATTACGAACCAGGAACAGCCAGCACACTCGGTCGCATTAGTAATTATGTCACGTCTCTACTTAGCAGAGCATTCAAAGGCCCACTGGAAGTAGTAAAGCACTAAAACACTGCAAAACTGAACTCGGGAAAATCATACTGGGAGCTCTGAGCGATGTCTGCATCCAAGCCATCCAATACGGACTCTGAAACCTTGGAATATCAACACTATGATGCGCTACCTTTTACCTGGAGCAAAACGATGGAATTAGAAGAATGCTTACCGCAGGATACAACTGTGCCGCTGTTATTTGGAGCACGGTTTTCACTTGCATGAAAACTACAGCAGAACGTTGAAGGATGATCACTGAGAAGTCCACAATGCTGAGGAGATTGTAGGTCGTACATTTCAATGATTACTGACATTTGCGCTGCTGGAGGTACAGTAATCAACAAAGAACAGGGTGTGCTACTCTCGAATCCGGTCAGCACATGATGAAAAGCCAGGAAGTATACCTTGTCAAATTGCCGTCAACAGGGACAAGTTAACCACCTGCGCCACCGGCGCCCGGCTAGCTCAGTTGGTAGAGCATGAGACTCTTAATCTCAGGGTCGTGGGTTCGAGCCCCACGTTGGGCGGTGCCCGTCTCCTTATTAACAAAGTTTCCCGCTCATCCTTGAACCTCTTACACCTCGATGGTACCGAGCACTGCGTTTTAATGCACAGGTGTGATCAAACTGAGATGAAAAGGGCGTATGTAGCTCCTTGCCCGAGAGGTAAATCAAAGGTTCCGCAGATAATCCCTTGGCTCCGGTCACCCGGACGCAGATAGGAGCTGCAGCCATCATAACTTGTATGAAAACTAAGAAGAGCTCCTGTCTATTTACAGTTTCATTTACTCTAGCGTTTCCTTAAACATTGCGTGTACGAAGGCTAAGAAATTGGAGAGCTATTCTAATACAATAACTATTAGGAATCTTTTCGCCATAACAGTTTCACTGTGATTTTGCAGGTAACACGTACGTTGGGAAAACATTTTGAACGCGATCAATAACCGCACTGGAAAAATGTGGGAAAGAAAGGGCGAAAAGCAACTCTTCAACATGTGGAAATATCTTCCTGAGCGGAGCCCTCTTCTCGAAGCTCAACACTCTGCAAGAGTCACTTCTCCCAACTTGCGCCCGCAGGTTTCCGTAGTGTGCCTGCAAAGAGCCATCTGCTTGAGACAGGTGCACCTCCCGATTTCATTGAACTAAGCTAGATGCACAATTTCTAATGCAGCCTTCATCACAATAGACAGTTCATTTCTCGAAAGCTTGTCGTAAAAAAAGGAAACAAAGAACGAAAACGTATAGCTGACAATCTTCTGAAGATGCAGATTCAGCTTTGGGGAAATGGACATTTTATGTATGCAGATGCTTTTCAAGCGCTGGTTTTAGAACGTCGCTGTGCTTCCAGCATCCTTTTCAGCCTTCTAAACTGGCTACCGAGGTGCCGATCACATTGTAAAGCGGTTGAGAGGCCGGAGCTGCTCAAACCGCTCTTGCCGTTTCCCATCAATCAAAAGCACTATGTTGTTTCTTTGTATGGAAAGCTTTTCAAGTCTGGCATCGACACGCACCTTTCCTGAAACGTCCAAAAGGTGAATGCTTCGCAAAGAAATCCAGTCTACCTTCAGGGGGCATGATGTTGAAATCGGAATGAGCCCTGGGTGGGCTTGAAGCAGCAGCTGTTCAGTTAACAGCTGCACAGAAACGCACCCCGCTTGCTTTGTATCATTCGCAAGTTTCTGGTTAAAGAGTAAAAAAGGCTGGAATTCTTCTGCCAGCCGGCAGGATTTCTTCTGCACTCACCCAGAAAAGCCAAGAATTGTATTTCATCTTTCGCAAGCTGTATTTTCCAGGAGGAGAATGAATACTTGCATTAAACTGAATCAAGCCGACAGAGACGCACAGCCGTTGTTTTTCTCCATGGGAAGTTTTTCGTTAAGGAAAAACACCGTTGTCATTTTCTTGCCAGCCGGCGGTATTTCTTGTGCAGCGATGAGCCCGATTTGTATTTCGTATTTCGCAAGTTGTGTGAATTTCTTGAAGTTGAAAGTGAATTCGCTCCAGAAAAGAAATGTCCAGTCGCATGAAAGCCGTGGCTGTTTGTTAAACCGCAGGACAGGACAGCTTGCGTTCTGTTTCTCATGGCGTTCGCAAAGGCGATTCCTGCCTTTAAAACTGCTGTGTCTGCGACTGAAAGTGGCGTGTGTCGCAGCTTCTAAAGTCTTGTTGACGCTCCTCGATGTTGCTTTCTCTCTGCCTAAGGAAGTTCGATTGTCGCGTCGGAACGGGGAGACCTAATCCTTCCAGCTTTAAGCCACCCTTCAGTCTTCTGAAGGGTGTCCGAGTGCTAGCATGTCATTTGGCTTTTTCGGGGGGGAAACGGAGAGCGACATTGAAAAAGGTTACCGCCGCCGCCTCGCCCTCCGTGTTAAATGATCGCAAGCCGGCGGCGGCGGCGCTCCCTGTAGTCGTGGCCGAGCGGTTAAGGCGAAGGGCTAGAAAGCCATTGGGGACTCCCCGCGTCGGCTCGAATCCTGCCGACTACGGCGCCCTTCTCCTGTCGCTTCGGCCTGCCCAGAAAAAGGCGGAGTGCCGTTTCTCTCTTCCTGCTTCTTGTACAAACGCTTAATCGCTTGGACCTGCTGCCTTGGAAGTAATGTCTTTAACATCCACCAGTGACATTTCACAGCTGGAAGCACACAGCCACGCTTTTGGCATTGGCATGTCTTGCGCCCTACTTCCAGCCTTTGAAGACCTAATTATTCAAACTGAAAGAACCGGCTGAATGAGTGTTTGCAGTGCACCAGGAGGAGCAGGGACCATAGCATTGGAGGGGTGAGGATGGCGGAGATGGAAACGTTTTCATGCGCTCCTCTGGGAGGAATGAAAAGAAAAGACGAAACCGGAAACAGTAGTAGCCGCAAGAGGAAGTGTCTTCAAGCGCCAAGCAAGCGCTCCTCGTTAGTATAGTGGTGCGTATCCCCGCCTGTCACGTGGGAGACCAGGGATGGATTGCTTGACGGCGAGCCAGGTTGCTTTTCTCCCATCAGATTCCAACCGCTAATGCTAACGCAGTGTGTGGGAGCTTACATGCTTTTCCTTTCCCGTCTTTTTCGGACGACTATTCCAAAGGGGTAACCTGAAGGAATAGGGGCCTGAAGACACGAGGCATTCTTAAACCAGCACTGGGCTGCACGGCCTTCTGTTGTGATCAGGTTATATTCGAGTGAAAAAGCCAGAGCATCCGCTTCCATCCTATGGAGCACGAGCTAAATCGGAAGAGGCAGGGGATACACCTACGCCTATCGGCGCACGTTCCCTGCGTCAGGCTGCTTCACCCATTTGCACCCGACTGGAGACGGCACTGAGCAAGCTTTTTGTCAGGAGTGGGATTCGAACCCACGCCTCCAGGGGAGACTGCGACCTGAACGCAGCGCCTTAGACCGCTCGGCCATCCTGACGCTGGCCCCTAATCCCGGGGCGGTCTGATGAGCCACCGCGATCCCACTACGCTCCTCGAGTATCGCACTGTTATTAATACTACATTGTGACTCCAGCATTAAAATGTTTGGAAAATGTGTCGGCTTTTATAATCCAGTGTAGAGCAGCATGTGATGATTTGTGCTACAACACCAAGCGCTCAAAGTGACGTCTGCGTTTGTCGTTGAAACTTTCAACTCTTTCATCACTTATGTAGGAAATAAAAAGAGCAGTTGTGCGCCACGCGCAGAGCGGCCGTCAGCAGAGTGGCGCAGCGGAAGCGTGCTGGGCCCATAACCCAGAGGTCGATGGATCGAAACCATCCTCTGCTACGTGTGTCCTATGCATGATTCATAATCATGCCATTGGGTTAGCAAAGTGCCTTCAAATAGTCTGCATCTCCCTTTCTTTAAGTTCTGTCCTGAGTTTCTCTCTCGTGTGTGTTTGTGCAAGCTTGACACTTGCGGGACTCTTTAATCTTCACCAATACGGAGATGACCAAATGTGTCTTCGGTTGTTCTGAGGTCTTTGATAGTTTCTTCGAATGCTTCAACTGAACCTCGAAATCGAAGCAGTTATGTTTATATTGATTTCTCGCGTTAATCATTACGAACCAGGAACAGCCAGCACACTCGGTCGCATTAGTAATTATGTCACGTCTCTACTTAGCAGAGCATTCAAAGGCCCACTGGAAGTAGTAAAGCACTAAAACACTGCAAAACTGAACTCGGGAAAATCATACTGGGAGCTCTGAGCGATGTCTGCATCCAAGCCATCCAATACGGACTCTGAAACCTTGGAATATCAACACTATGATGCGCTACCTTTTACCTGGAGCAAAACGATGGAATTAGAAGAATGCTTACCGCAGGATACAACTGTGCCGCTGTTATTTGGAGCACGGTTTTCACTTGCATGAAAACTACAGCAGAACGTTGAAGGATGATCACTGAGAAGTCCACAATGCTGAGGAGATTGTAGGTCGTACATTTCAATGATTACTGACATTTGCGCTGCTGGAGGTACAGTAATCAACAAAGAACAGGGTGTGCTACTCTCGAATCCGGTCAGCACATGATGAAAAGCCAGGAAGTATACCTTGTCAAATTGCCGTCAACAGGGACAAGTTAACCACCTGCGCCACCGGCGCCCGGCTAGCTCAGTCGGTAGAGCATGAGACTCTTAATCTCAGGGTCGTGGGTTCGAGCCCCACGTTGGGCGGTGCCCGTCTCCTTATTAACAAAGTTTCCCGCTCATCCTTGAACCTCTTACACCTCGATGGTACCGAGCACTGCGTTTTAATGCACAGGTGTGATCAAACTGAGATGAAAAGGGCGTATCTAGCTCCTTGCCCGAGAGATAAATCAAAGGTTCCGCAGATAATCCCTTGGCTCCGGTCACCCGGACGCAGATAGGAGCTGCAGCCATCATAACTTGTATGAAAACTAAGAAGAGCTCCTGTCTATTTACAGTTTCATTTACTCTAGCGTTTCCTTAAACATTGCGTGTACGAAGGCTAAGAAATTGGAGAGCTATTCTAATACAATAACTATTAGGAATCTTTTCGCCATAACAGTTTCACTGTGATTTTGCAGGTAACACGTACGTTGGGAAAACATTTTGAACGCGATCAACAACCGCACTGGAAAAATGTGGGAAAGAAAGGGCGAAAAGCGACTCTTCAACATGTGGAAATATCTTCCTGAGCGGAGCCCTCTTCTCGAAGCTCAACACTCTGCAAGAGTCACTTCTCCCAACTTGCGCCCGCAGGTTTCCGTAGTGTGCCTGCAAAGAGCCATCCGCTTGAGACAGGCGCACCTCCCGATTTCATTGAACTAAGCTAGATGCACAATTTCTAATGCAGCCTTCATCACAATAGACAGTTCATTTCTCGAAAGCTTGTCATGTAAAAAAAGGAAACAAAGAACGAAAACGTATAGCTGACAATCTTCTGAAGCTGCAGATTCAGCTTTGGGGAAATGGACATTTTATGTATGCAGATGCTTTTCAAGCGCTGGTTTTAGAACGTCGCTGTGCTTCCAGCATCCTTTTCAGCCTTCTAAACTGGCTACCGAGGTGGCGATCACTTTGTAAAGCGGTTGAGAGGCCGGAGCTGCTCAAACCGCTCTTGCCGTTTCCCATCAATCAAAAGCACTATGTTGTTTCTTTGTATGGAAAGCTTTTCAAGTCTGGCATCGACACGCACCTTTCCTGAAACGTCCAAAGGGTGAATGCTTCGCAAAGAAATCCAGTCTACCTTCAGGGGCCATGATGTTGAAATCGGAATGAGCCCTGGGTGGGCTTGAAGCAGCAGCTGTTCAGTTAACAGCTGCACAGAAACGCACCCCGCTTGCTTTGTATCATTCGCAAGTTTCTGGTTAAAGAGTAAAAAAGGCTGGAATTCTTCTGCCAGCCGGCAGGATTTCTTCTGCACTCACCCAGAAAAGCCAAGAATTGTATTTCATCTTTCGCAAGCTGTATTTTCCAGGAGGAGAATGAATACTTGCATTAAACTGAATCAAGCCGACAGAGACGCACAGCCGTTGTTTTTCTCCATGGGAAGTTTTTCGTTAAGGAAAAACACCGTTGTCATTTTCTTGCCAGCCGGCGGTATTTCTTGTGCAGCGATGAGCCAGATTTGTATTTCGTATTTCGCAAGTTGTGTGAATTTCTTGAAGTTGAAAGTGAATTCGCTCCAGAAAAGAAATGTCCAGTCGCATGAAAGCCGTGGCTGTTTGTTAAACCGCAGGACAGGACAGCTTGCGTTCTGTTTCTCATGGCGTTCGCAAAGGCGATTCCTGCCTTTAAAACTGCTGTGTCTGCGACTGAAAGTGGCGTGTGGCGCAGCTTCTAAAGTCTTGTTGACGCTCCTCGATGTTGCTTTCTCTCTGCCTAAGGAAGTTCGATTGTCGCGTCGGAACGGGGAGACCTAATCCTTCCAGCTTTAAGCCACCCTTCAGTCTTCTGAAGGGTGTCCGAGTGCTATCATGTCATTTGGCTTTTTTTTGGGGGGAAGCGGAGAGCGACATTGAAAAAGGTTACCGCCGCCGCCTCGCCCTCCGTGTTAAATGATCGCAAGCCGGCGGCGGCGGCGCTCCCTGTAGTCGTGGCCGAGCGGTTAAGGCGAAGGGCTAGAAAGCCATTGGGGACTCCCCGCGTCGGCTCGAATCCTGCCGACTACGGCGCCCTTCTCCTGTCGCTTCGGCCTGCCCAGAAAAAGGCGGAGTGCCGTTTCTCTCTTCCTGCTTCTTGTACAAACGCTTAATCGCTTGGACCTGCTGCCTTGGAAGTAATGTCTTTAACATCCACCAGTGACATTTCACAGCTGGAAGCACACAGCCACGCTTTTGGCATTGGCATGTCTTGCGCCCTACTTCCAGCCTTTGAAGACCTAATTATTCAAACTGAAAGAACCGGCTGAATGAGTGTTTGCAGTGCACCAGGAGGAGCAGGGACCATAGCATTGGAGGGGTGAGGATGGCGGAGATGGAAACGTTTTCATGCGCTCCTCTGGGAGGAATGAAAAGAAAAGACGAAACCGGAAACAGTAGTAGCCGCAAGAGGAAGTGTCTTCAAGCGCCAAGCAAGCGCTCCTCGTTAGTATAGTGGTGCGTATCCCCGCCTGTCACGTGGGAGACCAGGGATGGATTGCTTGACGGCGAGCCAGGTTGCTTTTCTCCCATCAGATTCCAACCGCTAATGCTAACGCAGTGTGTGGGAGCTTACATGCTTTTCCTTTCCCGTCTTTTTCGGACGACTATTCCAAAGGGGTAACCTGAAGGAATAGGGGCCTGAAGACACGAGGCATTCTTAAACCAGCACTGGGCTGCACGGCCTTCTGTTGTGATCAGGTTATATTCGAGTGAAAAAGCCAGAGCATCCGCTTCCATCCTATGGAGCACGAGCTAAATCGGAAGAGGCAGGGGATATACCTAAGCCTATCGGCGCACGTTCCCCGCGGCAGGCTGCTTCACCCATTTGCACCCGACTGGAGACGGCACTGAGCAAGCTTTTTGTCAGGAGTGGGATTCGAACCCACGCCTCCAGGGGAGACTGCGACCTTAACGCAGCGCCTTAGACCGCTCGGCCATCCTGACGCTGGCC
Source organism: Lepisosteus oculatus (assembly GCF_040954835.1). Classification (NCBI taxonomy): domain Eukaryota; kingdom Metazoa; phylum Chordata; class Actinopteri; order Semionotiformes; family Lepisosteidae; genus Lepisosteus; species Lepisosteus oculatus. The sequence goes on along the minus strand of NW_027167923.1, from coordinate 537,853 downwards.
CCTAATCCCGGGGCGGTCTGATGAGCCACCGCGATCCCACTACGCTCCTCGAGTATCGCACTGTTATTAATACTACATTGTGACTCCAGCATTAAAATGTTTGGAAAATGTGTCGGCTTTTATAATCCAGTGTAGAGCAGCATGTGATGATTTGTGCTACAACACCAAGCGCTCAAAGTGACGTCTGCGTTTGTCGTTGAAACTTTCAACTCTTTCATCACTTATGTAGGAAATAAAAAGAGCAGTTGTGCGCCACGCGCAGAGCGGCCGTCAGCAGAGTGGCGCAGCGGAAGCGTGCTGGGCCCATAACCCAGAGGTCGATGGATCGAAACCATCCTCTGCTACGTGTGTCCTATGCATGATTCATAATCATGCCATTGGGTTAGCAAAGTGCCTTCAAATAGTCTGCATCTCCCTTTCTTTAAGTTCTGTCCTGAGTTTCTCTCTCGTGTGTGTTTGTGCAAGCTTGACACTTGCGGGACTCTTTAATCTTCACCAATACGGAGATGACCAAATGTGTCTTCGGTTGTTCTGAGGTCTTTGATAGTTTCTTTGAAAGCTTCAACTGAACCTCGAAATCGAAGCAGTTATGTTTATATTGATTTCTCGCGTTAATCATTACGAACCAGGAACAGCCAGCACACTCGGTCGCATTAGTAATTATGTCACGTCTCTACTTAGCAGAGCATTCAAAGGCCCACTGGAAGTAGTAAAGCACTAAAACACTGCAAAACTGAACTCGGGAAAATCATACTGGGAGCTCTGAGCGATGTCTGCATCCAAGCCATCCAATACGGACTCTGAAACCTTGGAATATCAACACTATGATGCGCTACCTTTTACCTGGAGCAAAACGATGGAATTAGAAGAATGCTTACCGCAGGATACAACTGTGCCGCTGTTATTTGGAGCACGGTTTTCACTTGCATGAAAACTACAGCAGAACGTAGAAGGATGATCACTGAGGAGTCCACGCGGGCATGCTGAGGAGATTGTAGGTCGTACATTTCAATGATTACTGACATTTGCGCTGCTGGAGGTACAGTAATCAACAAAGAACAGGGTGTGCTACTCTCGAATCCGGTCAGCACATGATGAAAAGCCAGGAAGTATACCTTGTCAAATTGCCGTCAACAGGGACAAGTTAACCACCAGCTCCACCGGCGCCCGGCTAGCTCAGTCGGTAGAGCATGAGACTCTTAATCTCAGGGTCGTGGGTTCGAGCCCCACGTTGGGCGGTGCCCGTCTCCTTATTAACAAAGTTTCCCGCTCATCCTTGAACCTCTTACACCTCGATGGTACCGAGCACTGCGTTTTAATGCACAGGTGTGATCAAACCGAGATGAAAAGGGCGTATCTAGCTCCTTGCCCGAGAGATAAATCAAAGGTTCCGCAGATAATCCCTTGGCTCCGGTCACCCGGACGCAGATAGGAGCTGCAGCCATCATAACTTGTATGAAAACTAAGAAGAGCTCCTGTCTATTTACAGTTTCATTTACTCTAGCGTTTCCTTAAACATTGCGTGTACGAAGGCTAAGAAATTGGAGAGCTATTCTAATACAATAACTATTAGGAATCTTTTGGGCATAACAGTTTCACTGTGATTTTGCAGGTAACACGTACGTTGGGAAAACATTTTGAACGCGATCAATAACCGCACTGGAAAAATGTGGGAAAGAAAGGGCGAAAAGCGACTCTTCAACATGTGGAAATATCTTCCTGAGCGGAGCCCTCTTCTCGAAGCTCAACACTCTGCAAGAGTCACTTCTCCCAACTTGCGCCCGCAGGTTTCCGTAGTGTGCCTGCAAAGAGCCATCTGCTTGAGACAGGTGCACCTCCCGATTTCATTGAACTAAGCTAGATGCACAATTTCTAATGCAGCCTTCATCACAATAGACAGTTCATTTCTCGAAAGCTTGTCGTAAAAAAAGGAAACAAAGAACGAAAACGTATAGCTGACAATCTTCTGAAGATGCAGATTCAGCTTTGGGGAAATGGACATTTTATGTATGCAGATGCTTTTCAAGCGCTGGTTTTAGAACGTCGCTGTGCTTCCAGCATCCTTTTCAGCCTTCTAAACTGGCTACCGAGGTGCCGATCACATTGTAAAGCGGTTGAGAGGCCGGAGCTGCTCAAACCGCTCTTGCCGTTTCCCATCAATCAAAAGCACTATGTTGTTTCTTTGTATGGAAAGCTTTTCAAGTCTGGCATCGACACGCACCTTTCCTGAAACGTCCAAAAGGTGAATGCTTCGCAAAGAAATCCAGTCTACCTTCAGGGGGCATGATGTTGAAATCGGAATGAGCCCTGGGTGGGCTTGAAGCAGCAGCTGTTCAGTTAACAGCTGCACAGAAACGCACCCCGCTTGCTTTGTATCATTCGCAAGTTTCTGGTTAAAGAGTAAAAAAGGCTGGAATTCTTCTGCCAGCCGGCAGGATTTCTTCTGCACTCACCCAGAAAAGCCAAGAATTGTATTTCATCTTTCGCAAGCTGTATTTTCCAGGAGGAGAATGAATACTTGCATTAAACTGAATCAAGCCGACAGAGACGCACAGCCGTTGTTTTTCTCCATGGGAAGTTTTTCGTTAAGGAAAAACACCGTTGTCATTTTCTTGCCAGCCGGCGGTATTTCTTGTGCAGCGATGAGCCAGATTTGTATTTCGTATTTCGCAAGTTGTGTGAATTTCTTGAAGTTGAAAGTGAATTCGCTCCAGAAAAGAAATGTCCAGTCGCATGAAAGCCGTGGCTGTTTGTTAAACCGCAGGACCTGAGCTTGCGTTCTGTTTCTCATGGCGTTCGCAAAGGCGATTCCTGCCTTTAAAACTGCTGTGACTGCGACTGAAAGTGGCGTGTGGCGCAGCTTCTAAAGTCTTGTTGACGCTCCTCGATGTTGCTTTCTCTCTGCCTAAGGAAGTTCGATTGTCGCGTCGGAACGGGGAGACCTAATCCTTCCAGCTTTAAGCCACCCTTCAGTCTTCTGAAGGGTGTCCGAGTGCTAGCATGTCATTTGGCTTTTTTTTGGGGGGAAGCGGAGAGCGACATTGAAAAAGGTTACCGCCGCCGCCTCGCCCTCCGTGTTAAATGATCGCAAGCCGGCGGCGGCGGCGCTCCCTGTAGTCGTGGCCGAGCGGTTAAGGCGATGGGCTAGAAAGCCATTGGGGTCTCCCCGCGTCGGCTCGAATCCTGCCCACTACGGCGCCCTTCTCCTGTCGCTTCGGCCTGCCCAGAAAAAGGCGGAGTGCCGTTTCTCTCTTCCTGCTTCTTGTACAAACGCTAAATCGCTTGGACCTGCTGCCTTGGAAGTAATGTCTTCAACATCCACCAGTGACATTTCACAGCTGGAAGCACACAGCCACGCTTTTGGCATTGGCATGTCTTTTGCGCCCTACTTCCAGCCTTTGAAGACCTAATTATTCAAACTGAAAGAACCGGCTGAATGAGTGTTTGCAGTGCACCAGGAGGAGCAGGGACCATAGCATTGGAGGGGTGAAGATGGCGCAGATGGAAACGTTTTCATGCGCTCCTCTGGGAGGAATGAAAAGAAAAGACGAAACCGGAAACAGTAGTAGCCGCAAGAGGAAGTGTCTTCAAGCGCCAAGCAAGCGCTCCTCGTTAGTATAGTGGTGCGTATCCCCGCCTGTCACGTGGGAGACCAGGGATGGATTGCTTGACGGCGAGCCAGGTTGCTTTTCTCCCATCAGATTCCAACCGCTAATGCTAACGCAGTGTGTGGGAGCTTACATGCTTTTCCTTTCCCGTCTTTTTCGGACGACTATTCCAAAGGGGTAACCTGAAGGAATAGGGGCCTGAAGACACGAGGCATTCTTAAACCAGCACTGGGCTGCACGGCCTTCTGTTGTGATCAGGTTATATTCGAGTCAAAAAGCCAGAGCATCCGCTTCCATCCTATGGAGCACGAGCTAAATCGGAAGAGGCAGGGGATACACCTACGCCTATCGGCGCACATTCCCTGCGTCAGGCTGCTTCACCCATTTGCACCCGACTGGAGACAGCACTGAGCAAGCTTTTTGTCAGGAGTGGGATTCGAACCCACGCCTCCAGGGGAGACTGCGACCTGAACGCAGCGCCTTAGACCGCTCGGCCATCCTGACGCTGGCCCCTAATCCCGGGGCGGTCTGATGAGCCACCGCGATCCCACTACGCTCCTCGAGTATCGCACTGTTATTAATACTACATTGTGACTCCAGCATTAAAATGTTTGGAAAATGTGTCGGCTTTTATAATCCAGTGTAGAGCAGCATGTGATGATTTGTGCTACAACACCAAGCGCTCAAAGTGACGTCTGCGTTTGTCGTTGAAACTTTCAACTCTTTCATCACTTATGTAGGAAATAAAAAGAGCAGTTGTGCGCCACACGCAGAGAGGCCGTCAGCAGAGTGGCGCAGCGGAAGCGTGCTGGGCCCATAACCCAGAGGTCGATGGATCGAAACCATCCTCTGCTACGTGTGTCCTATGCACGATTCCTAAGCATGCCATTGGGTTAGCAAAGTGCCTTCAAATAGTCTGCATCTCCCTTTCTTTAAATTCTGTCCTGAGTTTCTCTCTCGTGTGTGTTTGTGCAAGCTTGACACTTGCGGGACTCTTTAATCTTCACCAATACGGAGATGACCAAATGTGTCTTCGGTTGTTCTGAGGTCTTTGATAGTTTCTTTGAAAGCTTCAACTGAACCTCGAAATCGAAGCAGTTATGTTTATATTGATTTCTCGCGTTAATCATTACGAACCAGGAACAGCCAGCACACTCGGTCGCATTAGTAATTATGTCACGTCTCTACTTAGCAGAGCATTCAAAGGCCCACTGGAAGTAGTAAAGCACTAAAACACTGCAAAACTGAACTCGGGAAAATCATACTGGGAGCTCTGAGCGATGTCTGCATCCAAGCCATCCAATACGGACTCTGAAACCTTGGAATATCAACACTATGATGCGCTACCTTTTACCTGGAGCAAAACGATGGAATTAGAAGAATGCTTACCGCAGGATACAACTGTGCCGCTGTTATTTGGAGCACGGTTTTCACTTGCATGAAAACTACAGCAGAACGTAGAAGGATGATCACTGAGGAGTCCACGCGGGCATGCTGAGGAGATTGTAGGTCGTACATTTCAATGATTACTGACATTTGCGCTGCTGGAGGTACAGTAATCAACAAAGAACAGGGTGTGCTACTCTCGAATCCGGTCAGCACATGATGAAAAGCCAGGAAGTATACCTTGTCAAATTGCCGTCAACAGGGACAAGTTAACCACCAGCTCCACCGGCGCCCGGCTAGCTCAGTCGGTAGAGCATGAGACTCTTAATCTCAGGGTCGTGGGTTCGAGCCCCACGTTGGGCGGTGCCCGTCTCCTTATTAACAAAGTTTCCCGCTCATCCTTGAACCTCTTACACCTCGATGGTACCGAGCACTGCGTTTTAATGCACAGGTGTGATCAAACCGAGATGAAAAGGGCGTATCTAGCTCCTTGCCCGAGAGATAAATCAAAGGTTCCGCAGATAATCCCTTGGCTCCGGTCACCCGGACGCAGATAGGAGCTGCAGCCATCATAACTTGTATGAAAACTAAGAAGAGCTCCTGTCTATTTACAGTTTCATTTACTCTAGCGTTTCCTTAAACATTGCGTGTACGAAGGCTAAGAAATTGGAGAGCTATTCTAATACAATAACTATTAGGAATCTTTTGGGCATAACAGTTTCACTGTGATTTTGCAGGTAACACGTACGTTGGGAAAACATTTTGAACGCGATCAATAACCGCACTGGAAAAATGTGGGAAAGAAAGGGCGAAAAGCGACTCTTCAACATGTGGAAATATCTTCCTGAGCGGAGCCCTCTTCTCGAAGCTCAACACTCTGCAAGAGTCACTTCTCCCAACTTGCGCCCGCAGGTTTCCGTAGTGTGCCTGCAAAGAGCCATCTGCTTGAGACAGGTGCACCTCCCGATTTCATTGAACTAAGCTAGATGCACAATTTCTAATGCAGCCTTCATCACAATAGACAGTTCATTTCTCGAAAGCTTGTCGTAAAAAAAGGAAACAAAGAACGAAAACGTATAGCTGACAATCTTCTGAAGATGCAGATTCAGCTTTGGGGAAATGGACATTTTATGTATGCAGATGCTTTTCAAGCGCTGGTTTTAGAACGTCGCTGTGCTTCCAGCATCCTTTTCAGCCTTCTAAACTGGCTACCGAGGTGCCGATCACATTGTAAAGCGGTTGAGAGGCCGGAGCTGCTCAAACCGCTCTTGCCGTTTCCCATCAATCAAAAGCACTATGTTGTTTCTTTGTATGGAAAGCTTTTCAAGTCTGGCATCGACACGCACCTTTCCTGAAACGTCCAAAAGGTGAATGCTTCGCAAAGAAATCCAGTCTACCTTCAGGGGGCATGATGTTGAAATCGGAATGAGCCCTGGGTGGGCTTGAAGCAGCAGCTGTTCAGTTAACAGCTGCACAGAAACGCACCCCGCTTGCTTTGTATCATTCGCAAGTTTCTGGTTAAAGAGTAAAAAAGGCTGGAATTCTTCTGCCAGCCGGCAGGATTTCTTCTGCACTCACCCAGAAAAGCCAAGAATTGTATTTCATCTTTCGCAAGCTGTATTTTCCAGGAGGAGAATGAATACTTGCATTAAACTGAATCAAGCCGACAGAGACGCACAGCCGTTGTTTTTCTCCATGGGAAGTTTTTCGTTAAGGAAAAACACCGTTGTCATTTTCTTGCCAGCCGGCGGTATTTCTTGTGCAGCGATGAGCCAGATTTGTATTTCGTATTTCGCAAGTTGTGTGAATTTCTTGAAGTTGAAAGTGAATTCGCTCCAGAAAAGAAATGTCCAGTCGCATGAAAGCCGTGGCTGTTTGTTAAACCGCAGGACCTGAGCTTGCGTTCTGTTTCTCATGGCGTTCGCAAAGGCGATTCCTGCCTTTAAAACTGCTGTGACTGCGACTGAAAGTGGCGTGTGGCGCAGCTTCTAAAGTCTTGTTGACGCTCCTCGATGTTGCTTTCTCTCTGCCTAAGGAAGTTCGATTGTCGCGTCGGAACGGGGAGACCTAATCCTTCCAGCTTTAAGCCACCCTTCAGTCTTCTGAAGGGTGTCCGAGTGCTAGCATGTCATTTGGCTTTTTTTTGGGGGGAAGCGGAGAGCGACATTGAAAAAGGTTACCGCCGCCGCCTCGCCCTCCGTGTTAAATGATCGCAAGCCGGCGGCGGCGGCGCTCCCTGTAGTCGTGGCCGAGCGGTTAAGGCGATGGGCTAGAAAGCCATTGGGGTCTCCCCGCGTCGGCTCGAATCCTGCCCACTACGGCGCCCTTCTCCTGTCGCTTCGGCCTGCCCAGAAAAAGGCGGAGTGCCGTTTCTCTCTTCCTGCTTCTTGTACAAACGCTAAATCGCTTGGACCTGCTGCCTTGGAAGTAATGTCTTCAACATCCACCAGTGACATTTCACAGCTGGAAGCACACAGCCACGCTTTTGGCATTGGCATGTCTTTTGCGCCCTACTTCCAGCCTTTGAAGACCTAATTATTCAAACTGAAAGAACCGGCTGAATGAGTGTTTGCAGTGCACCAGGAGGAGCAGGGACCATAGCATTGGAGGGGTGAAGATGGCGCAGATGGAAACGTTTTCATGCGCTCCTCTGGGAGGAATGAAAAGAAAAGACGAAACCGGAAACAGTAGTAGCCGCAAGAGGAAGTGTCTTCAAGCGCCAAGCAAGCGCTCCTCGTTAGTATAGTGGTGCGTATCCCCGCCTGTCACGTGGGAGACCAGGGATGGATTGCTTGACGGCGAGCCAGGTTGCTTTTCTCCCATCAGATTCCAACCGCTAATGCTAACGCAGTGTGTGGGAGCTTACATGCTTTTCCTTTCCCGTCTTTTTCGGACGACTATTCCAAAGGGGTAACCTGAAGGAATAGGGGCCTGAAGACACGAGGCATTCTTAAACCAGCACTGGGCTGCACGGCCTTCTGTTGTGATCAGGTTATATTCGAGTCAAAAAGCCAGAGCATCCGCTTCCATCCTATGGAGCACGAGCTAAATCGGAAGAGGCAGGGGATACACCTACGCCTATCGGCGCACATTCCCTGCGTCAGGCTGCTTCACCCATTTGCACCCGACTGGAGACAGCACTGAGCAAGCTTTTTGTCAGGAGTGGGATTCGAACCCACGCCTCCAGGGGAGACTGCGACCTGAACGCAGCGCCTTAGACCGCTCGGCCATCCTGACGCTGGCCCCTAATCCCGGGGCGGTCTGATGAGCCACCGCGATCCCACTACGCTCCTCGAGTATCGCACTGTTATTAATACTACATTGTGACTCCAGCATTAAAATGTTTGGAAAATGTGTCGGCTTTTATAATCCAGTGTAGAGCAGCATGTGATGATTTGTGCTACAACACCAAGCGCTCAAAGTGACGTCTGCGTTTGTCGTTGAAACTTTCAACTCTTTCATCACTTATGTAGGAAATAAAAAGAGCAGTTGTGCGCCACACGCAGAGAGGCCGTCAGCAGAGTGGCGCAGCGGAAGCGTGCTGGGCCCATAACCCAGAGGTCGATGGATCGAAACCATCCTCTGCTACGTGTGTCCTATGCACGATTCCTAAGCATGCCATTGGGTTAGCAAAGTGCCTTCAAATAGTCTGCATCTCCCTTTCTTTAAATTCTGTCCTGAGTTTCTCTCTCGTGTGTGTTTGTGCAAGCTTGACACTTGCGGGACTCTTTAATCTTCACCAATACGGAGATGACCAAATGTGTCTTCGGTTGTTCTGAGGTCTTTGATAGTTTCTTTGAAAGCTTCAACTGAACCTCGAAATCGAAGCAGTTATGTTTATATTGATTTCTCGCGTTAATCATTACGAACCAGGAACAGCCAGCACACTCGGTCGCATTAGTAATTATGTCACGTCTCTACTTAGCAGAGCATTCAAAGGCCCACTGGAAGTAGTAAAGCACTAAAACACTGCAAAACTGAACTCGGGAAAATCATACTGGGAGCTCTGAGCGATGTCTGCATCCAAGCCATCCAATACGGACTCTGAAACCTTGGAATATCAACACTATGATGCGCTACCTTTTACCTGGAGCAAAACGATGGAATTAGAAGAATGCTTACCGCAGGATACAACTGTGCCGCTGTTATTTGGAGCACGGTTTTCACTTGCATGAAAACTACAGCAGAACGTAGAAGGATGATCACTGAGGAGTCCACGCGGGCATGCTGAGGAGATTGTAGGTCGTACATTTCAATGATTACTGACATTTGCGCTGCTGGAGGTACAGTAATCAACAAAGAACAGGGTGTGCTACTCTCGAATCCGGTCAGCACATGATGAAAAGCCAGGAAGTATACCTTGTCAAATTGCCGTCAACAGGGACAAGTTAACCACCAGCTCCACCGGCGCCCGGCTAGCTCAGTCGGTAGAGCATGAGACTCTTAATCTCAGGGTCGTGGGTTCGAGCCCCACGTTGGGCGGTGCCCGTCTCCTTATTAACAAAGTTTCCCGCTCATCCTTGAACCTCTTACACCTCGATGGTACCGAGCACTGCGTTTTAATGCACAGGTGTGATCAAACCGAGATGAAAAGGGCGTATCTAGCTCCTTGCCCGAGAGATAAATCAAAGGTTCCGCAGATAATCCCTTGGCTCCGGTCACCCGGACGCAGATAGGAGCTGCAGCCATCATAACTTGTATGAAAACTAAGAAGAGCTCCTGTCTATTTACAGTTTCATTTACTCTAGCGTTTCCTTAAACATTGCGTGTACGAAGGCTAAGAAATTGGAGAGCTATTCTAATACAATAACTATTAGGAATCTTTTGGGCATAACAGTTTCACTGTGATTTTGCAGGTAACACGTACGTTGGGAAAACATTTTGAACGCGATCAATAACCGCACTGGAAAAATGTGGGAAAGAAAGGGCGAAAAGCGACTCTTCAACATGTGGAAATATCTTCCTGAGCGGAGCCCTCTTCTCGAAGCTCAACACTCTGCAAGAGTCACTTCTCCCAACTTGCGCCCGCAGGTTTCCGTAGTGTGCCTGCAAAGAGCCATCTGCTTGAGACAGGTGCACCTCCCGATTTCATTGAACTAAGCTAGATGCACAATTTCTAATGCAGCCTTCATCACAATAGACAGTTCATTTCTCGAAAGCTTGTCGTAAAAAAAGGAAACAAAGAACGAAAACGTATAGCTGACAATCTTCTGAAGATGCAGATTCAGCTTTGGGGAAATGGACATTTTATGTATGCAGATGCTTTTCAAGCGCTGGTTTTAGAACGTCGCTGTGCTTCCAGCATCCTTTTCAGCCTTCTAAACTGGCTACCGAGGTGCCGATCACATTGTAAAGCGGTTGAGAGGCCGGAGCTGCTCAAACCGCTCTTGCCGTTTCCCATCAATCAAAAGCACTATGTTGTTTCTTTGTATGGAAAGCTTTTCAAGTCTGGCATCGACACGCACCTTTCCTGAAACGTCCAAAAGGTGAATGCTTCGCAAAGAAATCCAGTCTACCTTCAGGGGGCATGATGTTGAAATCGGAATGAGCCCTGGGTGGGCTTGAAGCAGCAGCTGTTCAGTTAACAGCTGCACAGAAACGCACCCCGCTTGCTTTGTATCATTCGCAAGTTTCTGGTTAAAGAGTAAAAAAGGCTGGAATTCTTCTGCCAGCCGGCAGGATTTCTTCTGCACTCACCCAGAAAAGCCAAGAATTGTATTTCATCTTTCGCAAGCTGTATTTTCCAGGAGGAGAATGAATACTTGCATTAAACTGAATCAAGCCGACAGAGACGCACAGCCGTTGTTTTTCTCCATGGGAAGTTTTTCGTTAAGGAAAAACACCGTTGTCATTTTCTTGCCAGCCGGCGGTATTTCTTGTGCAGCGATGAGCCAGATTTGTATTTCGTATTTCGCAAGTTGTGTGAATTTCTTGAAGTTGAAAGTGAATTCGCTCCAGAAAAGAAATGTCCAGTCGCATGAAAGCCGTGGCTGTTTGTTAAACCGCAGGACCTGAGCTTGCGTTCTGTTTCTCATGGCGTTCGCAAAGGCGATTCCTGCCTTTAAAACTGCTGTGACTGCGACTGAAAGTGGCGTGTGGCGCAGCTTCTAAAGTCTTGTTGACGCTCCTCGATGTTGCTTTCTCTCTGCCTAAGGAAGTTCGATTGTCGCGTCGGAACGGGGAGACCTAATCCTTCCAGCTTTAAGCCACCCTTCAGTCTTCTGAAGGGTGTCCGAGTGCTAGCATGTCATTTGGCTTTTTTTTGGGGGGAAGCGGAGAGCGACATTGAAAAAGGTTACCGCCGCCGCCTCGCCCTCCGTGTTAAATGATCGCAAGCCGGCGGCGGCGGCGCTCCCTGTAGTCGTGGCCGAGCGGTTAAGGCGATGGGCTAGAAAGCCATTGGGGTCTCCCCGCGTCGGCTCGAATCCTGCCCACTACGGCGCCCTTCTCCTGTCGCTTCGGCCTGCCCAGAAAAAGGCGGAGTGCCGTTTCTCTCTTCCTGCTTCTTGTACAAACGCTAAATCGCTTGGACCTGCTGCCTTGGAAGTAATGTCTTCAACATCCACCAGTGACATTTCACAGCTGGAAGCACACAGCCACGCTTTTGGCATTGGCATGTCTTTTGCGCCCTACTTCCAGCCTTTGAAGACCTAATTATTCAAACTGAAAGAACCGGCTGAATGAGTGTTTGCAGTGCACCAGGAGGAGCAGGGACCATAGCATTGGAGGGGTGAAGATGGCGCAGATGGAAACGTTTTCATGCGCTCCTCTGGGAGGAATGAAAAGAAAAGACGAAACCGGAAACAGTAGTAGCCGCAAGAGGAAGTGTCTTCAAGCGCCAAGCAAGCGCTCCTCGTTAGTATAGTGGTGCGTATCCCCGCCTGTCACGTGGGAGACCAGGGATGGATTGCTTGACGGCGAGCCAGGTTGCTTTTCTCCCATCAGATTCCAACCGCTAATGCTAACGCAGTGTGTGGGAGCTTACATGCTTTTCCTTTCCCGTCTTTTTCGGACGACTATTCCAAAGGGGTAACCTGAAGGAATAGGGGCCTGAAGACACGAGGCATTCTTAAACCAGCACTGGGCTGCACGGCCTTCTGTTGTGATCAGGTTATATTCGAGTCAAAAAGCCAGAGCATCCGCTTCCATCCTATGGAGCACGAGCTAAATCGGAAGAGGCAGGGGATACACCTACGCCTATCGGCGCACATTCCCTGCGTCAGGCTGCTTCACCCATTTGCACCCGACTGGAGACAGCACTGAGCAAGCTTTTTGTCAGGAGTGGGATTCGAACCCACGCCTCCAGGGGAGACTGCGACCTGAACGCAGCGCCTTAGACCGCTCGGCCATCCTGACGCTGGCCCCTAATCCCGGGGCGGTCTGATGAGCCACCGCGATCCCACTACGCTCCTCGAGTATCGCACTGTTATTAATACTACATTGTGACTCCAGCATTAAAATGTTTGGAAAATGTGTCGGCTTTTATAATCCAGTGTAGAGCAGCATGTGATGATTTGTGCTACAACACCAAGCGCTCAAAGTGACGTCTGCGTTTGTCGTTGAAACTTTCAACTCTTTCATCACTTATGTAGGAAATAAAAAGAGCAGTTGTGCGCCACACGCAGAGAGGCCGTCAGCAGAGTGGCGCAGCGGAAGCGTGCTGGGCCCATAACCCAGAGGTCGATGGATCGAAACCATCCTCTGCTACGTGTGTCCTATGCACGATTCCTAAGCATGCCATTGGGTTAGCAAAGTGCCTTCAAATAGTCTGCATCTCCCTTTCTTTAAATTCTGTCCTGAGTTTCTCTCTCGTGTGTGTTTGTGCAAGCTTGACACTTGCGGGACTCTTTAATCTTCACCAATACGGAGATGACCAAATGTGTCTTCGGTTGTTCTGAGGTCTTTGATAGTTTCTTTGAAAGCTTCAACTGAACCTCGAAATCGAAGCAGTTATGTTTATATTGATTTCTCGCGTTAATCATTACGAACCAGGAACAGCCAGCACACTCGGTCGCATTAGTAATTATGTCACGTCTCTACTTAGCAGAGCATTCAAAGGCCCACTGGAAGTAGTAAAGCACTAAAACACTGCAAAACTGAACTCGGGAAAATCATACTGGGAGCTCTGAGCGATGTCTGCATCCAAGCCATCCAATACGGACTCTGAAACCTTGGAATATCAACACTATGATGCGCTACCTTTTACCTGGAGCAAAACGATGGAATTAGAAGAATGCTTACCGCAGGATACAACTGTGCCGCTGTTATTTGGAGCACGGTTTTCACTTGCATGAAAACTACAGCAGAACGTAGAAGGATGATCACTGAGGAGTCCACGCGGGCATGCTGAGGAGATTGTAGGTCGTACATTTCAATGATTACTGACATTTGCGCTGCTGGAGGTACAGTAATCAACAAAGAACAGGGTGTGCTACTCTCGAATCCGGTCAGCACATGATGAAAAGCCAGGAAGTATACCTTGTCAAATTGCCGTCAACAGGGACAAGTTAACCACCAGCTCCACCGGCGCCCGGCTAGCTCAGTCGGTAGAGCATGAGACTCTTAATCTCAGGGTCGTGGGTTCGAGCCCCACGTTGGGCGGTGCCCGTCTCCTTATTAACAAAGTTTCCCGCTCATCCTTGAACCTCTTACACCTCGATGGTACCGAGCACTGCGTTTTAATGCACAGGTGTGATCAAACCGAGATGAAAAGGGCGTATCTAGCTCCTTGCCCGAGAGATAAATCAAAGGTTCCGCAGATAATCCCTTGGCTCCGGTCACCCGGACGCAGATAGGAGCTGCAGCCATCATAACTTGTATGAAAACTAAGAAGAGCTCCTGTCTATTTACAGTTTCATTTACTCTAGCGTTTCCTTAAACATTGCGTGTACGAAGGCTAAGAAATTGGAGAGCTATTCTAATACAATAACTATTAGGAATCTTTTGGGCATAACAGTTTCACTGTGATTTTGCAGGTAACACGTACGTTGGGAAAACATTTTGAACGCGATCAATAACCGCACTGGAAAAATGTGGGAAAGAAAGGGCGAAAAGCGACTCTTCAACATGTGGAAATATCTTCCTGAGCGGAGCCCTCTTCTCGAAGCTCAACACTCTGCAAGAGTCACTTCTCCCAACTTGCGCCCGCAGGTTTCCGTAGTGTGCCTGCAAAGAGCCATCTGCTTGAGACAGGTGCACCTCCCGATTTCATTGAACTAAGCTAGATGCACAATTTCTAATGCAGCCTTCATCACAATAGACAGTTCATTTCTCGAAAGCTTGTCGTAAAAAAAGGAAACAAAGAACGAAAACGTATAGCTGACAATCTTCTGAAGATGCAGATTCAGCTTTGGGGAAATGGACATTTTATGTATGCAGATGCTTTTCAAGCGCTGGTTTTAGAACGTCGCTGTGCTTCCAGCATCCTTTTCAGCCTTCTAAACTGGCTACCGAGGTGCCGATCACATTGTAAAGCGGTTGAGAGGCCGGAGCTGCTCAAACCGCTCTTGCCGTTTCCCATCAATCAAAAGCACTATGTTGTTTCTTTGTATGGAAAGCTTTTCAAGTCTGGCATCGACACGCACCTTTCCTGAAACGTCCAAAAGGTGAATGCTTCGCAAAGAAATCCAGTCTACCTTCAGGGGGCATGATGTTGAAATCGGAATGAGCCCTGGGTGGGCTTGAAGCAGCAGCTGTTCAGTTAACAGCTGCACAGAAACGCACCCCGCTTGCTTTGTATCATTCGCAAGTTTCTGGTTAAAGAGTAAAAAAGGCTGGAATTCTTCTGCCAGCCGGCAGGATTTCTTCTGCACTCACCCAGAAAAGCCAAGAATTGTATTTCATCTTTCGCAAGCTGTATTTTCCAGGAGGAGAATGAATACTTGCATTAAACTGAATCAAGCCGACAGAGACGCACAGCCGTTGTTTTTCTCCATGGGAAGTTTTTCGTTAAGGAAAAACACCGTTGTCATTTTCTTGCCAGCCGGCGGTATTTCTTGTGCAGCGATGAGCCAGATTTGTATTTCGTATTTCGCAAGTTGTGTGAATTTCTTGAAGTTGAAAGTGAATTCGCTCCAGAAAAGAAATGTCCAGTCGCATGAAAGCCGTGGCTGTTTGTTAAACCGCAGGACCTGAGCTTGCGTTCTGTTTCTCATGGCGTTCGCAAAGGCGATTCCTGCCTTTAAAACTGCTGTGACTGCGACTGAAAGTGGCGTGTGGCGCAGCTTCTAAAGTCTTGTTGACGCTCCTCGATGTTGCTTTCTCTCTGCCTAAGGAAGTTCGATTGTCGCGTCGGAACGGGGAGACCTAATCCTTCCAGCTTTAAGCCACCCTTCAGTCTTCTGAAGGGTGTCCGAGTGCTAGCATGTCATTTGGCTTTTTTTTGGGGGGAAGCGGAGAGCGACATTGAAAAAGGTTACCGCCGCCGCCTCGCCCTCCGTGTTAAATGATCGCAAGCCGGCGGCGGCGGCGCTCCCTGTAGTCGTGGCCGAGCGGTTAAGGCGATGGGCTAGAAAGCCATTGGGGTCTCCCCGCGTCGGCTCGAATCCTGCCCACTACGGCGCCCTTCTCCTGTCGCTTCGGCCTGCCCAGAAAAAGGCGGAGTGCCGTTTCTCTCTTCCTGCTTCTTGTACAAACGCTAAATCGCTTGGACCTGCTGCCTTGGAAGTAATGTCTTCAACATCCACCAGTGACATTTCACAGCTGGAAGCACACAGCCACGCTTTTGGCATTGGCATGTCTTTTGCGCCCTACTTCCAGCCTTTGAAGACCTAATTATTCAAACTGAAAGAACCGGCTGAATGAGTGTTTGCAGTGCACCAGGAGGAGCAGGGACCATAGCATTGGAGGGGTGAAGATGGCGCAGATGGAAACGTTTTCATGCGCTCCTCTGGGAGGAATGAAAAGAAAAGACGAAACCGGAAACAGTAGTAGCCGCAAGAGGAAGTGTCTTCAAGCGCCAAGCAAGCGCTCCTCGTTAGTATAGTGGTGCGTATCCCCGCCTGTCACGTGGGAGACCAGGGATGGATTGCTTGACGGCGAGCCAGGTTGCTTTTCTCCCATCAGATTCCAACCGCTAATGCTAACGCAGTGTGTGGGAGCTTACATGCTTTTCCTTTCCCGTCTTTTTCGGACGACTATTCCAAAGGGGTAACCTGAAGGAATAGGGGCCTGAAGACACGAGGCATTCTTAAACCAGCACTGGGCTGCACGGCCTTCTGTTGTGATCAGGTTATATTCGAGTCAAAAAGCCAGAGCATCCGCTTCCATCCTATGGAGCACGAGCTAAATCGGAAGAGGCAGGGGATACACCTACGCCTATCGGCGCACATTCCCTGCGTCAGGCTGCTTCACCCATTTGCACCCGACTGGAGACAGCACTGAGCAAGCTTTTTGTCAGGAGTGGGATTCGAACCCACGCCTCCAGGGGAGACTGCGACCTGAACGCAGCGCCTTAGACCGCTCGGCCATCCTGACGCTGGCCCCTAATCCCGGGGCGGTCTGATGAGCCACCGCGATCCCACTACGCTCCTCGAGTATCGCACTGTTATTAATACTACATTGTGACTCCAGCATTAAAATGTTTGGAAAATGTGTCGGCTTTTATAATCCAGTGTAGAGCAGCATGTGATGATTTGTGCTACAACACCAAGCGCTCAAAGTGACGTCTGCGTTTGTCGTTGAAACTTTCAACTCTTTCATCACTTATGTAGGAAATAAAAAGAGCAGTTGTGCGCCACACGCAGAGAGGCCGTCAGCAGAGTGGCGCAGCGGAAGCGTGCTGGGCCCATAACCCAGAGGTCGATGGATCGAAACCATCCTCTGCTACGTGTGTCCTATGCACGATTCCTAAGCATGCCATTGGGTTAGCAAAGTGCCTTCAAATAGTCTGCATCTCCCTTTCTTTAAATTCTGTCCTGAGTTTCTCTCTCGTGTGTGTTTGTGCAAGCTTGACACTTGCGGGACTCTTTAATCTTCACCAATACGGAGATGACCAAATGTGTCTTCGGTTGTTCTGAGGTCTTTGATAGTTTCTTTGAAAGCTTCAACTGAACCTCGAAATCGAAGCAGTTATGTTTATATTGATTTCTCGCGTTAATCATTACGAACCAGGAACAGCCAGCACACTCGGTCGCATTAGTAATTATGTCACGTCTCTACTTAGCAGAGCATTCAAAGGCCCACTGGAAGTAGTAAAGCACTAAAACACTGCAAAACTGAACTCGGGAAAATCATACTGGGAGCTCTGAGCGATGTCTGCATCCAAGCCATCCAATACGGACTCTGAAACCTTGGAATATCAACACTATGATGCGCTACCTTTTACCTGGAGCAAAACGATGGAATTAGAAGAATGCTTACCGCAGGATACAACTGTGCCGCTGTTATTTGGAGCACGGTTTTCACTTGCATGAAAACTACAGCAGAACGTAGAAGGATGATCACTGAGGAGTCCACGCGGGCATGCTGAGGAGATTGTAGGTCGTACATTTCAATGATTACTGACATTTGCGCTGCTGGAGGTACAGTAATCAACAAAGAACAGGGTGTGCTACTCTCGAATCCGGTCAGCACATGATGAAAAGCCAGGAAGTATACCTTGTCAAATTGCCGTCAACAGGGACAAGTTAACCACCAGCTCCACCGGCGCCCGGCTAGCTCAGTCGGTAGAGCATGAGACTCTTAATCTCAGGGTCGTGGGTTCGAGCCCCACGTTGGGCGGTGCCCGTCTCCTTATTAACAAAGTTTCCCGCTCATCCTTGAACCTCTTACACCTCGATGGTACCGAGCACTGCGTTTTAATGCACAGGTGTGATCAAACCGAGATGAAAAGGGCGTATCTAGCTCCTTGCCCGAGAGATAAATCAAAGGTTCCGCAGATAATCCCTTGGCTCCGGTCACCCGGACGCAGATAGGAGCTGCAGCCATCATAACTTGTATGAAAACTAAGAAGAGCTCCTGTCTATTTACAGTTTCATTTACTCTAGCGTTTCCTTAAACATTGCGTGTACGAAGGCTAAGAAATTGGAGAGCTATTCTAATACAATAACTATTAGGAATCTTTTGGGCATAACAGTTTCACTGTGATTTTGCAGGTAACACGTACGTTGGGAAAACATTTTGAACGCGATCAATAACCGCACTGGAAAAATGTGGGAAAGAAAGGGCGAAAAGCGACTCTTCAACATGTGGAAATATCTTCCTGAGCGGAGCCCTCTTCTCGAAGCTCAACACTCTGCAAGAGTCACTTCTCCCAACTTGCGCCCGCAGGTTTCCGTAGTGTGCCTGCAAAGAGCCATCTGCTTGAGACAGGTGCACCTCCCGATTTCATTGAACTAAGCTAGATGCACAATTTCTAATGCAGCCTTCATCACAATAGACAGTTCATTTCTCGAAAGCTTGTCGTAAAAAAAGGAAACAAAGAACGAAAACGTATAGCTGACAATCTTCTGAAGATGCAGATTCAGCTTTGGGGAAATGGACATTTTATGTATGCAGATGCTTTTCAAGCGCTGGTTTTAGAACGTCGCTGTGCTTCCAGCATCCTTTTCAGCCTTCTAAACTGGCTACCGAGGTGCCGATCACATTGTAAAGCGGTTGAGAGGCCGGAGCTGCTCAAACCGCTCTTGCCGTTTCCCATCAATCAAAAGCACTATGTTGTTTCTTTGTATGGAAAGCTTTTCAAGTCTGGCATCGACACGCACCTTTCCTGAAACGTCCAAAAGGTGAATGCTTCGCAAAGAAATCCAGTCTACCTTCAGGGGGCATGATGTTGAAATCGGAATGAGCCCTGGGTGGGCTTGAAGCAGCAGCTGTTCAGTTAACAGCTGCACAGAAACGCACCCCGCTTGCTTTGTATCATTCGCAAGTTTCTGGTTAAAGAGTAAAAAAGGCTGGAATTCTTCTGCCAGCCGGCAGGATTTCTTCTGCACTCACCCAGAAAAGCCAAGAATTGTATTTCATCTTTCGCAAGCTGTATTTTCCAGGAGGAGAATGAATACTTGCATTAAACTGAATCAAGCCGACAGAGACGCACAGCCGTTGTTTTTCTCCATGGGAAGTTTTTCGTTAAGGAAAAACACCGTTGTCATTTTCTTGCCAGCCGGCGGTATTTCTTGTGCAGCGATGAGCCAGATTTGTATTTCGTATTTCGCAAGTTGTGTGAATTTCTTGAAGTTGAAAGTGAATTCGCTCCAGAAAAGAAATGTCCAGTCGCATGAAAGCCGTGGCTGTTTGTTAAACCGCAGGACCTGAGCTTGCGTTCTGTTTCTCATGGCGTTCGCAAAGGCGATTCCTGCCTTTAAAACTGCTGTGACTGCGACTGAAAGTGGCGTGTGGCGCAGCTTCTAAAGTCTTGTTGACGCTCCTCGATGTTGCTTTCTCTCTGCCTAAGGAAGTTCGATTGTCGCGTCGGAACGGGGAGACCTAATCCTTCCAGCTTTAAGCCACCCTTCAGTCTTCTGAAGGGTGTCCGAGTGCTAGCATGTCATTTGGCTTTTTTTGGGGGGGAAGCGGAGAGCGACATTGAAAAAGGTTACCGCCGCCGCCTCGCCCTCCGTGTTAAATGATCGCAAGCCGGCGGCGGCGGCGCTCCCTGTAGTCGTGGCCGAGCGGTTAAGGCGATGGGCTAGAAAGCCATTGGGGTCTCCCCGCGTCGGCTCGAATCCTGCCCACTACGGCGCCCTTCTCCTGTCGCTTCGGCCTGCCCAGAAAAAGGCGGAGTGCCGTTTCTCTCTTCCTGCTTCTTGTACAAACGCTAAATCGCTTGGACCTGCTGCCTTGGAAGTAATGTCTTCAACATCCACCAGTGACATTTCACAGCTGGAAGCACACAGCCACGCTTTTGGCATTGGCATGTCTTTTGCGCCCTACTTCCAGCCTTTGAAGACCTAATTATTCAAACTGAAAGAACCGGCTGAATGAGTGTTTGCAGTGCACCAGGAGGAGCAGGGACCATAGCATTGGAGGGGTGAGGATGGCGCAGATGGAAACGTTTTCATGCGCTCCTCTGGGAGGAATGAAAAGAAAAGACGAAACCGGAAACAGTAGTAGCCGCAAGAGGAAGTGTCTTCAAGCGCCAAGCAAGCGCTCCTCGTTAGTATAGTGGTGCGTATCCCCGCCTGTCACGTGGGAGACCAGGGATGGATTGCTTGACGGCGAGCCAGGTTGCTTTTCTCCCATCAGATTCCAACCGCTAATGCTAACGCAGTGTGTGGGAGCTTACATGCTTTTCCTTTCCCGTCTTTTTCGGACGACTATTCCAAAGGGGTAACCTGAAGGAATAGGGGCCTGAAGACACGAGGCATTCTTAAACCAGCACTGGGCTGCACGGCCTTCTGTTGTGATCAGGTTATATTCGAGTCAAAAAGCCAGAGCATCCGCTTCCATCCTATGGAGCACGAGCTAAATCGGAAGAGGCAGGGGATACACCTACGCCTATCGGCGCACGTTCCCTGCGTCAGGCTGCTTCACCCATTTGCACCCGACTGGAGACGGCACTGAGCAAGCTTTTTGTCAGGAGTGGGATTCGAACCCACGCCTCCAGGGGAGACTGCGACCTGAACGCAGCGCCTTAGACCGCTCGGCCATCCTGACGCGGGCCCCCTGTCCCGGGGCGGTCTGATGAGCCACCGCGATCCCACTACGCTCCTCGAGTATCGCACTGTTATTAATACTACAGTGTGACTCCAGCATTAAAATGTTTGGAAAATGTGTCGGCTTTTATAATCCAGTGTAGAGCAGCATGTGATGATTTGTGCTACAACACCAAGCGCTCAAAGTGACGTCTGCGTTTGTCGTTGAAACTTTCAACTCTTTCATCACTTATGTAGGAAATAAAAAGAGCAGTTGTGCGCCACACGCAGAGAGGCCGTCAGCAGAGTGGCGCAGCGGAAGCGTGCTGGGCCCATAACCCAGAGGTCGATGGATCGAAACCATCCTCTGCTACGTGTGTCCTATGCACGATTCATAAGCATGCCATTGGGTTAGCAAAGTGCCTTCAAATAGTCTGCATCTCCCTTTCTTTAAATTCTGTCCTGAGTTTCTCTCTCGTGTGTGTTTGTGCAAGCTTGACACTTGCGGGACTCTTTAATCTTCACCAATACGGAGATGACCAAATGTGTCTTCGGTTGTTCTGAGGTCTTTGATAGTTTCTTTGAAAGCTTCAACTGAACCTCGAAATCGAAGCAGTTATGTTTATATTGATTTCTCGCGTTAATCATTACGAACCAGGAACAGCCAGCACACTCGGTCGCATTAGTAATTATGTCACGTCTCTACTTAGCAGAGCATTCAAAGGCCCACTGGAAGTAGTAAAGCACTAAAACACTGCAAAACTGAACTCGGGAAAATCATACTGGGAGCTCTGAGCGATGTCTGCATCCAAGCCATCCAATACGGACTCTGAAACCTTGGAATATCAACACTATGATGCGCTACCTTTTACCTGGAGCAAAACGATGGAATTAGAAGAATGCTTACCGCAGGATACAACTGTGCCGCTGTTATTTGGAGCACGGTTTTCACTTGCATGAAAACTACAGCAGAACGTAGAAGGATGATCACTGAGGAGTCCACGCGGGCATGCTGAGGAGATTGTAGGTCGTACATTTCAATGATTACTGACATTTGCGCTGCTGGAGGTACAGTAATCAACAAAGAACAGGGTGTGCTACTCTCGAATCCGGTCAGCACATGATGAAAAGCCAGGAAGTATACCTTGTCAAATTGCCGTCAACAGGGACAAGTTAACCACCAGCTCCACCGGTGCCCGGCTAGCTCAGTCGGTAGAGCATGAGACTCTTAATCTCAGGGTCGTGGGTTCGAGCCCCACGTTGGGCGGTGCCCGTCTCCTTATTAACAAAGTTTCCCGCTCATCCTTGAACCTCTTACACCTCGATGGTACCGAGCACTGCGTTTTAATGCACAGGTGTGATCAAACCGAGATGAAAAGGGCGTATCTAGCTCCTTGCCCGAGAGATAAATCAAGGGTTCCGCAGATAATCCCTTGGCTCCGGTCACCCGGACGCAGATAGGAGCTGCAGCCATCATAACTTGTATGAAAACTAAGAAGAGCTCCTGTCTATTTACAGTTTCATTTACTCTAGCGTTTCCTTAAACATTGCGTGTACGAAGGCTAAGAAATTGGAGAGCTATTCTAATACAATAACTATTAGGAATCTTTTGGGCATAACAGTTTCACTGTGATTTTGCAGGTAACACGTACGTTGGGAAAACATTTTGAACGCGATCAATAACCGCACTGGAAAAATGTGGGAAAGAAAGGGCGAAAAGCGACTCTTCAACATGTGGAAATATCTTCCTGAGCGGAGCCCTCTTCTCGAAGCTCAACACTCTGCAAGAGTCACTTCTCCCAACTTGCGCCCGCAGGTTTCCGTAGTGTGCCTGCAAAGAGCCATCCGCTTGAGACAGGTGCACCTCCCGATTTCATTGAACTAAGCTAGATGCACAATTTCTAATGCAGCCTTCATCACAATAGACAGTTCATTTCTCGAAGCTTGTCGTAAAAAAAGGAAACAAAGAACGAAAACGTATAGCTGACAATCTTCTGAAGATGCAGATTCAGCTTTGGGGAAATGGACATTTTATGTATGCAGATGCTTTTCAAGCGCTGGTTTTAGAACGTCGCTGTGCTTCCAGCATCCTTTTCAGCCTTCTAAACTGGCTACCGAGGTGCCGATCACATTGTAAAGCGGTTGAGAGGCCGGAGCTGCTCAAACCGCTCTTGCCGTTTCCCATCAATCAAAAGCACTATGTTGTTTCTTTGTATGGAAAGCTTTTCAAGTCTGGCATCGACACGCACCTTTCCTGAAACGTCCAAAAGGTGAATGCTTCGCAAAGAAATCCAGTCTACCTTCAGGGGGCATGATGTTGAAATCGGAATGAGCCCTGGGTGGGCTTGAAGCAGCAGCTGTTCAGTTAACAGCTGCACAGAAACGCACCCCGCTTGCTTTGTATCATTCGCAAGTTTCTGGTTAAAGAGTAAAAAAGGCTGGAATTCTTCTGCCAGCCGGCAGGATTTCTTCTGCACTCACCCAGAAAAGCCAAGAATTGTATTTCATCTTTCGCAAGCTGTATTTTCCAGGAGGAGAATGAATACTTGCATTAAACTGAATCAAGCCGACAGAGACGCACAGCCGTTGTTTTTCTCCATGGGAAGTTTTTCGTTAAGGAAAAACACCGTTGTCATTTTCTTGCCAGCCGGCGGTATTTCTTGTGCAGCGATGAGCCAGATTTGTATTTCGTATTTCGCAAGTTGTGTGAATTTCTTGAAGTTGAAAGTGAATTCGCTCCAGAAAAGAAATGTCCAGTCGCATGAAAGCCGTGGCTGTTTGTTAAACCGCAGGACCTGAGCTTGCGTTCTGTTTCTCATGGCGTTCGCAAAGGCGATTCCTGCCTTTAAAACTGCTGTGACTGCGACTGAAAGTGGCGTGTGGCGCAGCTTCTAAAGTCTTGTTGACGCTCCTCGATGTTGCTTTCTCTCTGCCTAAGGAAGTTCGATTGTCGCGTCGGAACGGGGAGACCTAATCCTTCCAGCTTTAAGCCACCCTTCAGTCTTCTGAAGGGTGTCCGAGTGCTAGCATGTCATTTGGCTTTTTTTGGGGGGGAAGCGGAGAGCGACATTGAAAAAGGTTACCGCCGCCGCCTCGCCCTCCGTGTTAAATGATCGCAAGCCGGCGGCGGCGGCGCTCCCTGTAGTCGTGGCCGAGCGGTTAAGGCGATGGGCTAGAAAGCCATTGGGGTCTCCCCGCGTCGGCTCGAATCCTGCCCACTACGGCGCCCTTCTCCTGTCGCTTCGGCCTGCCCAGAAAAAGGCGGAGTGCCGTTTCTCTCTTCCTGCTTCTTGTACAAACGCTAAATCGCTTGGACCTGCTGCCTTGGAAGTAATGTCTTCAACATCCACCAGTGACATTTCACAGCTGGAAGCACACAGCCACGCTTTTGGCATTGGCATGTCTTTTGCGCCCTACTTCCAGCCTTTGAAGACCTAATTATTCAAACTGAAAGAACCGGCTGAATGAGTGTTTGCAGTGCACCAGGAGGAGCAGGGACCATAGCATTGGAGGGGTGAGGATGGCGCAGATGGAAACGTTTTCATGCGCTCCTCTGGGAGGAATGAAAAGAAAAGACGAAACCGGAAACAGTAGTAGCCGCAAGAGGAAGTGTCTTCAAGCGCCAAGCAAGCGCTCCTCGTTAGTATAGTGGTGCGTATCCCCGCCTGTCACGTGGGAGACCAGGGATGGATTGCTTGACGGCGAGCCAGGTTGCTTTTCTCCCATCAGATTCCAACCGCTAATGCTAACGCAGTGTGTGGGAGCTTACATGCTTTTCCTTTCCCGTCTTTTTCGGACGACTATTCCAAAGGGGTAACCTGAAGGAATAGGGGCCTGAAGACACGAGGCATTCTTAAACCAGCACTGGGCTGCACGGCCTTCTGTTGTGATCAGGTTATATTCGAGTCAAAAAGCCAGAGCATCCGCTTCCATCCTATGGAGCACGAGCTAAATCGGAAGAGGCAGGGGATACACCTACGCCTATCGGCGCACGTTCCCTGCGTCAGGCTGCTTCACCCATTTGCACCCGACTGGAGACGGCACTGAGCAAGCTTTTTGTCAGGAGTGGGATTCGAACCCACGCCTCCAGGGGAGACTGCGACCTGAACGCAGCGCCTTAGACCGCTCGGCCATCCTGACGCGGGCCCCCTGTCCCGGGGCGGTCTGATGAGCCACCGCGATCCCACTACGCTCCTCGAGTATCGCACTGTTATTAATACTACAGTGTGACTCCAGCATTAAAATGTTTGGAAAATGTGTCGGCTTTTATAATCCAGTGTAGAGCAGCATGTGATGATTTGTGCTACAACACCAAGCGCTCAAAGTGACGTCTGCGTTTGTCGTTGAAACTTTCAACTCTTTCATCACTTATGTAGGAAATAAAAAGAGCAGTTGTGCGCCACACGCAGAGAGGCCGTCAGCAGAGTGGCGCAGCGGAAGCGTGCTGGGCCCATAACCCAGAGGTCGATGGATCGAAACCATCCTCTGCTACGTGTGTCCTATGCACGATTCATAAGCATGCCATTGGGTTAGCAAAGTGCCTTCAAATAGTCTGCATCTCCCTTTCTTTAAATTCTGTCCTGAGTTTCTCTCTCGTGTGTGTTTGTGCAAGCTTGACACTTGCGGGACTCTTTAATCTTCACCAATACGGAGATGACCAAATGTG
This sequence comes from Lepisosteus oculatus, assembly GCF_040954835.1. NCBI lineage: Eukaryota > Metazoa > Chordata > Actinopteri > Semionotiformes > Lepisosteidae > Lepisosteus > Lepisosteus oculatus. The sequence goes on along the minus strand of NW_027167923.1, from coordinate 512,621 downwards.
TCTTCGGTTGTTCTGAGGTCTTTGATAGTTTCTTTGAAAGCTTCAACTGAACCTCGAAATCGAAGCAGTTATGTTTATATTGATTTCTCGCGTTAATCATTACGAACCAGGAACAGCCAGCACACTCGGTCGCATTAGTAATTATGTCACGTCTCTACTTAGCAGAGCATTCAAAGGCCCACTGGAAGTAGTAAAGCACTAAAACACTGCAAAACTGAACTCGGGAAAATCATACTGGGAGCTCTGAGCGATGTCTGCATCCAAGCCATCCAATACGGACTCTGAAACCTTGGAATATCAACACTATGATGCGCTACCTTTTACCTGGAGCAAAACGATGGAATTAGAAGAATGCTTACCGCAGGATACAACTGTGCCGCTGTTATTTGGAGCACGGTTTTCACTTGCATGAAAACTACAGCAGAACGTAGAAGGATGATCACTGAGGAGTCCACGCGGGCATGCTGAGGAGATTGTAGGTCGTACATTTCAATGATTACTGACATTTGCGCTGCTGGAGGTACAGTAATCAACAAAGAACAGGGTGTGCTACTCTCGAATCCGGTCAGCACATGATGAAAAGCCAGGAAGTATACCTTGTCAAATTGCCGTCAACAGGGACAAGTTAACCACCAGCTCCACCGGTGCCCGGCTAGCTCAGTCGGTAGAGCATGAGACTCTTAATCTCAGGGTCGTGGGTTCGAGCCCCACGTTGGGCGGTGCCCGTCTCCTTATTAACAAAGTTTCCCGCTCATCCTTGAACCTCTTACACCTCGATGGTACCGAGCACTGCGTTTTAATGCACAGGTGTGATCAAACCGAGATGAAAAGGGCGTATCTAGCTCCTTGCCCGAGAGATAAATCAAGGGTTCCGCAGATAATCCCTTGGCTCCGGTCACCCGGACGCAGATAGGAGCTGCAGCCATCATAACTTGTATGAAAACTAAGAAGAGCTCCTGTCTATTTACAGTTTCATTTACTCTAGCGTTTCCTTAAACATTGCGTGTACGAAGGCTAAGAAATTGGAGAGCTATTCTAATACAATAACTATTAGGAATCTTTTGGGCATAACAGTTTCACTGTGATTTTGCAGGTAACACGTACGTTGGGAAAACATTTTGAACGCGATCAATAACCGCACTGGAAAAATGTGGGAAAGAAAGGGCGAAAAGCGACTCTTCAACATGTGGAAATATCTTCCTGAGCGGAGCCCTCTTCTCGAAGCTCAACACTCTGCAAGAGTCACTTCTCCCAACTTGCGCCCGCAGGTTTCCGTAGTGTGCCTGCAAAGAGCCATCCGCTTGAGACAGGTGCACCTCCCGATTTCATTGAACTAAGCTAGATGCACAATTTCTAATGCAGCCTTCATCACAATAGACAGTTCATTTCTCGAAGCTTGTCGTAAAAAAAGGAAACAAAGAACGAAAACGTATAGCTGACAATCTTCTGAAGATGCAGATTCAGCTTTGGGGAAATGGACATTTTATGTATGCAGATGCTTTTCAAGCGCTGGTTTTAGAACGTCGCTGTGCTTCCAGCATCCTTTTCAGCCTTCTAAACTGGCTACCGAGGTGCCGATCACATTGTAAAGCGGTTGAGAGGCCGGAGCTGCTCAAACCGCTCTTGCCGTTTCCCATCAATCAAAAGCACTATGTTGTTTCTTTGTATGGAAAGCTTTTCAAGTCTGGCATCGACACGCACCTTTCCTGAAACGTCCAAAAGGTGAATGCTTCGCAAAGAAATCCAGTCTACCTTCAGGGGGCATGATGTTGAAATCGGAATGAGCCCTGGGTGGGCTTGAAGCAGCAGCTGTTCAGTTAACAGCTGCACAGAAACGCACCCCGCTTGCTTTGTATCATTCGCAAGTTTCTGGTTAAAGAGTAAAAAAGGCTGGAATTCTTCTGCCAGCCGGCAGGATTTCTTCTGCACTCACCCAGAAAAGCCAAGAATTGTATTTCATCTTTCGCAAGCTGTATTTTCCAGGAGGAGAATGAATACTTGCATTAAACTGAATCAAGCCGACAGAGACGCACAGCCGTTGTTTTTCTCCATGGGAAGTTTTTCGTTAAGGAAAAACACCGTTGTCATTTTCTTGCCAGCCGGCGGTATTTCTTGTGCAGCGATGAGCCAGATTTGTATTTCGTATTTCGCAAGTTGTGTGAATTTCTTGAAGTTGAAAGTGAATTCGCTCCAGAAAAGAAATGTCCAGTCGCATGAAAGCCGTGGCTGTTTGTTAAACCGCAGGACCTGAGCTTGCGTTCTGTTTCTCATGGCGTTCGCAAAGGCGATTCCTGCCTTTAAAACTGCTGTGACTGCGACTGAAAGTGGCGTGTGGCGCAGCTTCTAAAGTCTTGTTGACGCTCCTCGATGTTGCTTTCTCTCTGCCTAAGGAAGTTCGATTGTCGCGTCGGAACGGGGAGACCTAATCCTTCCAGCTTTAAGCCACCCTTCAGTCTTCTGAAGGGTGTCCGAGTGCTAGCATGTGATTTGGCTTTTTTTTGGGGGGAAACGGAGAGCGACATTGAAAAAGGTTACCGCCGCTGCCTCGCCCTCCGTGTTAAATGATCGCAAGCCGGCGGCGGCGGCGCTCCCTGTAGTCGTGGCCGAGCGGTTAAGGCGATGGGCTAGAAAGCCATTGGGGTCTCCCCGCGTCGGCTCGAATCCTGCCCACTACGGCGCCCTTCTCCTGTCGCTTCGGCCTGCCCAGAAAAAGGCGGAGTGCCGTTTCTCTCTTCCTGCTTCTTGTACAAACGCTAAATCGCTTGGACCTGCTGCCTTGGAAGTAATGTCTTCAACATCCACCAGTGACATTTCACAGCTGGAAGCACACAGCCACGCTTTTGGCATTGGCATGTCTTTTGCGCCCTACTTCCAGCCTTTGAAGACCTAATTATTCAAACTGAAAGAACCGGCTGAATGAGTGTTTGCAGTGCACCAGGAGGAGCAGGGACCATAGCATTGGAGGGGTGAGGATGGCGCAGATGGAAACGTTTTCATGCGCTCCTCTGGGAGGAATGAAAAGAAAAGACGAAACCGGAAACAGTAGTAGCCGCAAGAGGAAGTGTCTTCAAGCGCCAAGCAAGCGCTCCTCGTTAGTATAGTGGTGCGTATCCCCGCCTGTCACGTGGGAGACCAGGGATGGATTGCTTGACGGCGAGCCAGGTTGCTTTTCTCCCATCAGATTCCAACCGCTAATGCTAACGCAGTGTGTGGGAGCTTACATGCTTTTCCTTTCCCGTCTTTTTCGGACGACTATTCCAAAGGGGTAACCTGAAGGAATAGGGGCCTGAAGACACGAGGCATTCTTAAACCAGCACTGGGCTGCACGGCCTTCTGTTGTGATCAGGTTATATTCGAGTCAAAAAGCCAGAGCATCCGCTTCCATCCTATGGAGCACGAGCTAAATCGGAAGAGGCAGGGGATACACCTACGCCTATCGGCGCACGTTCCCTGCGTCAGGCTGCTTCACCCATTTGCACCCGACTGGAGACGGCACTGAGCAAGCTTTTTGTCAGGAGTGGGATTCGAACCCACGCCTCCAGGGGAGACTGCGACCTGAACGCAGCGCCTTAGACCGCTCGGCCATCCTGACGCGGGCCCCCTGTCCCGGGGCGGTCTGATGAGCCACCGCGATCCCACTACGCTCCTCGAGTATCGCACTGTTATTAATACTACAGTGTGACTCCAGCATTAAAATGTTTGGAAAATGTGTCGGCTTTTATAATCCAGTGTAGAGCAGCATGTGATGATTTGTGCTACAACACCAAGCGCTCAAAGTGACGTCTGCGTTTGTCGTTGAAACTTTCAACTCTTTCATCACTTATGTAGGAAATAAAAAGAGCAGTTGTGCGCCACACCCAGAGAGGCCGTCAGCAGAGTGGCGCAGCGGAAGCGTGCTGGGCCCATAACCCAGAGGTCGATGGATCGAAACCATCCTCTGCTACGTGTGTCCTATGCACGATTCATAAGCATGCCATTGGGTTAGCAAAGTGCCTTCAAATAGTCTGCATCTCCCTTTCTTTAAATTCTGTCCTGAGTTTCTCTCTCGTGTGTGTTTGTGCAAGCTTGACACTTGCGGGACTCTTTAATCTTCACCAATACGGAGATGACCAAATGTGTCTTCGGTTGTTCTGAGGTCTTTGATAGTTTCTTTGAAAGCTTCAACTGAACCTCGAAATCGAAGCAGTTATGTTTATATTGATTTCTCGCGTTAATCATTACGAACCAGGAACAGCCAGCACACTCGGTCGCATTAGTAATTATGTCACGTCTCTACTTAGCAGAGCATTCAAAGGCCCACTGGAAGTAGTAAAGCACTAAAACACTGCAAAACTGAACTCGGGAAAATCATACTGGGAGCTCTGAGCGATGTCTGCATCCAAGCCATCCAATACGGACTCTGAAACCTTGGAATATCAACACTATGATGCGCTACCTTTTACCTGGAGCAAAACGATGGAATTAGAAGAATGCTTACCGCAGGATACAACTGTGCCGCTGTTATTTGGAGCACGGTTTTCACTTGCATGAAAACTACAGCAGAACGTAGAAGGATGATCACTGAGGAGTCCACGCGGGCATGCTGAGGAGATTGTAGGTCGTACATTTCAATGATTACTGACATTTGCGCTGCTGGAGGTACAGTAATCAACAAAGAACAGGGTGTGCTACTCTCGAATCCGGTCAGCACATGATGAAAAGCCAGGAAGTATACCTTGTCAAATTGCCGTCAACAGGGACAAGTTAACCACCAGCTCCACCGGCGCCCGGCTAGCTCAGTCGGTAGAGCATGAGACTCTTAATCTCAGGGTCGTGGGTTCGAGCCCCACGTTGGGCGGTGCCCGTCTCCTTATTAACAAAGTTTCCCGCTCATCCTTGAACCTCTTACACCTCGATGGTACCAAGCACTGCGTTTTAATGCACAGGTGTGATCAAACCGAGATGAAAAGGGCGTATCTAGCTCCTTGCCCGAGAGATAAATCAAGGGTTCCGCAGATAATCCCTTGGCTCCGGTCACCCGGACGCAGATAGGAGCTGCAGCCATCATAACTTGTATGAAAACTAAGAAGAGCTCCTGTCTATTTACAGTTTCATTTACTCTAGCGTTTCCTTAAACATTGCGTGTACGAAGGCTAAGAAATTGGAGAGCTATTCTAATACAATAACTATTAGGAATCTTTTGGGCATAACAGTTTCACTGTGATTTTGCAGGTAACACGTACGTTGGGAAAACATTTTGAACGCGATCAATAACCGCACTGGAAAAATGTGGGAAAGAAAGGGCGAAAAGCGACTCTTCAACATGTGGAAATATCTTCCTGAGCGGAGCCCTCTTCTCGAAGCTCAACACTCTGCAAGAGTCACTTCTCCCAACTTGCGCCCGCAGGTTTCCGTAGTGTGCCTGCAAAGAGCCATCCGCTTGAGACAGGTGCACCTCCCGATTTCATTGAACTAAGCTAGATGCACAATTTCTAATGCAGCCTTCATCACAATAGACAGTTCATTTCTCGAAAGCTTGTCGTAAAAAAAGGAAACAAAGAACGAAAACGTATAGCTGACAATCTTCTGAAGATGCAGATTCAGCTTTGGGGAAATGGACATTTTATGTATGCAGATGCTTTTCAAGCGCTGGTTTTAGAACGTCGCTGTGCTTCCAGCATCCTTTTCAGCCTTCTAAACTGGCTACCGAGGTGCCGATCACATTGTAAAGCGGTTGAGAGGCCGGAGCTGCTCAAACCGCTCTTGCCGTTTCCCATCAATCAAAAGCACTATGTTGTTTCTTTGTATGGAAAGCTTTTCAAGTCTGGCATCGACACGCACCTTTCCTGAAACGTCCAAAAGGTGAATGCTTCGCAAAGAAATCCAGTCTACCTTCAGGGGGCATGATGTTGAAATCGGAATGAGCCCTGGGTGGGCTTGAAGCAGCAGCTGTTCAGTTAACAGCTGCACAGAAACGCACCCCGCTTGCTTTGTATCATTCGCAAGTTTCTGGTTAAAGAGTAAAAAAGGCTGGAATTCTTCTGCCAGCCGGCAGGATTTCTTCTGCACTCACCCAGAAAAGCCAAGAATTGTATTTCATCTTTCGCAAGCTGTATTTTCCAGGAGGAGAATGAATACTTGCATTAAACTGAATCAAGCCGACAGAGACGCACAGCCGTTGTTTTTCTCCATGGGAAGTTTTTCGTTAAGGAAAAACACCGTTGTCATTTTCTTGCCAGCCGGCGGTATTTCTTGTGCAGCGATGAGCCAGATTTGTATTTCGTATTTCGCAAGTTGTGTGAATTTCTTGAAGTTGAAAGTGAATTCGCTCCAGAAAAGAAATGTCCAGTCGCATGAAAGCCGTGGCTGTTTGTTAAACCGCAGGACCTGAGCTTGCGTTCTGTTTCTCATGGCGTTCGCAAAGGCGATTCCTGCCTTTAAAACTGCTGTGACTGCGACTGAAAGTGGCGTGTGGCGCAGCTTCTAAAGTCTTGTTGACGCTCCTCGATGTTGCTTTCTCTCTGCCTAAGGAAGTTCGATTGTCGCGTCGGAAGGAGGAGACCTAATCCTTCCAGCTTTAAGCCACCCTTCAGTCTTCTGAAGGGTGTCCGAGTGCTAGCATGTCATTTGGCTTTTTTTTGGGGGGAAGCGGAGAGCGACATTGAAAAAGGTTACCGCCGCCGCCTCGCCCTCCGTGTTAAATGATCGCAAGCCGGCGGCGGCGGCGCTCCCTGTAGTCGTGGCCGAGCGGTTAAGGCGATGGGCTAGAAAGCCATTGGGGTCTCCCCGCGTCGGCTCGAATCCTGCCCACTACGGCGCCCTTCTCCTGTCGCTTCGGCCTGCCCAGAAAAAGGCGGAGTGCCGTTTCTCTCTTCCTGCTTCTTGTACAAACGCTAAATCGCTTGGACCTGCTGCCTTGGAAGTAATGTCTTCAACATCCACCAGTGACATTTCACAGCTGGAAGCACACAGCCACGCTTTTGGCATTGGCATGTCTTTTGCGCCCTACTTCCAGCCTTTGAAGACCTAATTATTCAAACTGAAAGAACCGGCTGAATGAGTGTTTGCAGTGCACCAGGAGGAGCAGGGACCATAGCATTGGAGGGGTGAGGATGGCGCAGATGGAAACGTTTTCATGCGCTCCTCTGGGAGGAATGAAAAGAAAAGACGAAACCGGAAACAGTAGTAGCCGCAAGAGGAAGTGTCTTCAAGCGCCAAGCAAGCGCTCCTCGTTAGTATAGTGGTGCGTATCCCCGCCTGTCACGTGGGAGACCAGGGATGGATTGCTTGACGGCGAGCCAGGTTGCTTTTCTCCCATCAGATTCCAACCGCTAATGCTAACGCAGTGTGTGGGAGCTTACATGCTTTTCCTTTCCCGTCTTTTTCGGACGACTATTCCAAAGGGGTAACCTGAAGGAATAGGGGCCTGAAGACACGAGGCATTCTTAAACCAGCACTGGGCTGCACGGCCTTCTGTTGTGATCAGGTTATATTCGAGTCAAAAAGCCAGAGCATCCGCTTCCATCCTATGGAGCACGAGCTAAATCGGAAGAGGCAGGGGATACACCTACGCCTATCGGCGCACGTTCCCTGCGTCAGGCTGCTTCACCCATTTGCACCCGACTGGAGACGGCACTGAGCAAGCTTTTTGTCAGGAGTGGGATTCGAACCCACGCCTCCAGGGGAGACTGCGACCTGAACGCAGCGCCTTAGACCGCTCGGCCATCCTGACGCGGGCCCCCTGTCCCGGGGCGGTCTGATGAGCCACCGCGATCCCACTACGCTCCTCGAGTATCGCACTGTTATTAATACTACAGTGTGACTCCAGCATTAAAATGTTTGGAAAATGTGTCGGCTTTTATAATCCAGTGTAGAGCAGCATGTGATGATTTGTGCTACAACACCAAGCGCTCAAAGTGACGTCTGCGTTTGTCGTTGAAACTTTCAACTCTTTCATCACTTATGTAGGAAATAAAAAGAGCAGTTGTGCGCCACACGCAGAGAGGCCGTCAGCAGAGTGGCGCAGCGGAAGCGTGCTGGGCCCATAACCCAGAGGTCGATGGATCGAAACCATCCTCTGCTACGTGTGTCCTATGCACGATTCATAAGCATGCCATTGGGTTAGCAAAGTGCCTTCAAATAGTCTGCATCTCCCTTTCTTTAAATTCTGTCCTGAGTTTCTCTCTCGTGTGTGTTTGTGCAAGCTTGACACTTGCGGGACTCTTTAATCTTCACCAATACGGAGATGACCAAATGTGTCTTCGGTTGTTCTGAGGTCTTTGATAGTTTCTTTGAAAGCTTCAACTGAACCTCGAAATCGAAGCAGTTATGTTTATATTGATTTCTCGCGTTAATCATTACGAACCAGGAACAGCCAGCACACTCGGTCGCATTAGTAATTATGTCACGTCTCTACTTAGCAGAGCATTCAAAGGCCCACTGGAAGTAGTAAAGCACTAAAACACTGCAAAACTGAACTCGGGAAAATCATACTGGGAGCTCTGAGCGATGTCTGCATCCAAGCCATCCAATACGGACTCTGAAACCTTGGAATATCAACACTATGATGCGCTACCTTTTACCTGGAGCAAAACGATGGAATTAGAAGAATGCTTACCGCAGGATACAACTGTGCCGCTGTTATTTGGAGCACGGTTTTCACTTGCATGAAAACTACAGCAGAACGTAGAAGGATGATCACTGAGGAGTCCACGCGGGCATGCTGAGGAGATTGTAGGTCGTACATTTCAATGATTACTGACATTTGCGCTGCTGGAGGTACAGTAATCAACAAAGAACAGGGTGTGCTACTCTCGAATCCGGTCAGCACATGATGAAAAGCCAGGAAGTATACCTTGTCAAATTGCCGTCAACAGGGACAAGTTAACCACCAGCTCCACCGGCGCCCGGCTAGCTCAGTCGGTAGAGCATGAGACTCTTAATCTCAGGGTCGTGGGTTCGAGCCCCACGTTGGGCGGTGCCCGTCTCCTTATTAACAAAGTTTCCCGCTCATCCTTGAACCTCTTACACCTCGATGGTACCGAGCACTGCGTTTTAATGCACAGGTGTGATCAAACCGAGATGAAAAGGGCGTATCTAGCTCCTTGCCCGAGAGATAAATCAAGGGTTCCGCAGATAATCCCTTGGCTCCGGTCACCCGGACGCAGATAGGAGCTGCAGCCATCATAACTTGTATGAAAACTAAGAAGAGCTCCTGTCTATTTACAGTTTCATTTACTCTAGCGTTTCCTTAAACATTGCGTGTACGAAGGCTAAGAAATTGGAGAGCTATTCTAATACAATAACTATTAGGAATCTTTTGGGCATAACAGTTTCACTGTGATTTTGCAGGTAACACGTACGTTGGGAAAACATTTTGAACGCGATCAATAACCGCACTGGAAAAATGTGGGAAAGAAAGGGCGAAAAGCGACTCTTCAACATGTGGAAATATCTTCCTGAGCGGAGCCCTCTTCTCGAAGCTCAACACTCTGCAAGAGTCACTTCTCCCAACTTGCGCCCGCAGGTTTCCGTAGTGTGCCTGCAAAGAGCCATCCGCTTGAGACAGGTGCACCTCCCGATTTCATTGAACTAAGCTAGATGCACAATTTCTAATGCAGCCTTCATCACAATAGACAGTTCATTTCTCGAAAGCTTGTCGTAAAAAAAGGAAACAAAGAACGAAAACGTATAGCTGACAATCTTCTGAAGATGCAGATTCATCTTTGGGGAAATGGACATTTTATGTATGCAGATGCTTTTCAAGCGCTGGTTTTAGAACGTCGCTGTGCTTCCAGCATCCTTTTCAGCCTTCTAAACTGGCTACCGAGGTGCCGATCACATTGTAAAGCGGTTGAGAGGCCGGAGCTGCTCAAACCGCTCTTGCCGTTTCCCATCAATCAAAAGCACTATGTTGTTTCTTTGTATGGAAAGCTTTTCAAGTCTGGCATCGACACGCACCTTTCCTGAAACGTCCAAAAGGTGAATGCTTCGCAAAGAAATCCAGTCTACCTTCAGGGGGCATGATGTTGAAATCGGAATGAGCCCTGGGTGGGCTTGAAGCAGCAGCTGTTCAGTTAACAGCTGCACAGAAACGCACCCCGCTTGCTTTGTATCATTCGCAAGTTTGTGGTTAAAGAGTAAAAAAGGCTGGAATTCTTCTGCCAGCCGGCAGGATTTCTTCTGCACTCACCCAGAAAAGCCAAGAATTGTATTTCATCTTTCGCAAGCTGTATTTTCCAGGAGGAGAATGAATACTTGCATTAAACTGAATCAAGCCGACAGAGACGCACAGCCGTTGTTTTTCTCCATGGGAAGTTTTTCGTTAAGGAAAAACACCGTTGTCATTTTCTTGCCAGCCGGCGGTATTTCTTGTGCAGCGATGAGCCAGATTTGTATTTCGTATTTCGCAAGTTGTGTGAATTTCTTGAAGTTGAAAGTGAATTCGCTCCAGAAAAGAAATGTCCAGTCGCATGAAAGCCGTGGCTGTTTGTTAAACCGCAGGACCTGAGCTTGCGTTCTGTTTCTCATGGCGTTCGCAAAGGCGATTCCTGCCTTTAAAACTGCTGTGACTGCGACTGAAAGTGGCGTGTGGCGCAGCTTCTAAAGTCTTGTTGACGCTCCTCGATGTTGCTTTCTCTCTGCCTAAGGAAGTTCGATTGTCGCGTCGGAAGGAGGAGACCTAATCCTTCCAGCTTTAAGCCACCCTTCAGTCTTCTGAAGGGTGTCCGAGTGCTAGCATGTCATTTGGCTTTTTTTTGGGGGGAAGCGGAGAGCGACATTGAAAAAGGTTACCGCCGCCGCCTCGCCCTCCGTGTTAAATGATCGCAAGCCGGCGGCGGTGGCGCTCCCTGTAGTCGTGGCCGAGCGGTTAAGGCGATGGGCTAGAAAGCCATTGGGGTCTCCCCGCGTCGGCTCGAATCCTGCCCACTACGGCGCCCTTCTCCTGTCGCTTCGGCCTGCCCAGAAAAAGGCGGAGTGCCGTTTCTCTCTTCCTGCTTCTTGTACAAACGCTAAATCGCTTGGACCTGCTGCCTTGGAAGTAATGTCTTCAACATCCACCAGTGACATTTCACAGCTGGAAGCACACAGCCACGCTTTTGGCATTGGCATGTCTTTTGCGCCCTACTTCCAGCCTTTGAAGACCTAATTATTCAAACTGAAAGAACCGGCTGAATGAGTGTTTGCAGTGCACCAGGAGGAGCAGGGACCATAGCATTGGAGGGGTGAGGATGGCGCAGATGGAAACGTTTTCATGCGCTCCTCTGGGAGGAATGAAAAGAAAAGACGAAACCGGAAACAGTAGTAGCCGCAAGAGGAAGTGTCTTCAAGCGCCAAGCAAGCGCTCCTCGTTAGTATAGTGGTGCGTATCCCCGCCTGTCACGTGGGAGACCAGGGATGGATTGCTTGACGGCGAGCCAGGTTGCTTTTCTCCCATCAGATTCCAACCGCTAATGCTAACGCAGTGTGTGGGAGCTTACATGCTTTTCCTTTCCCGTCTTTTTCGGACGACTATTCCAAAGGGGTAACCTGAAGGAATAGGGGCCTGAAGACACGAGGCATTCTTAAACCAGCACTGGGCTGCACGGCCTTCTGTTGTGATCAGGTTATATTCGAGTCAAAAAGCCAGAGCATCCGCTTCCATCCTATGGAGCACGAGCTAAATCGGAAGAGGCAGGGGATACACCTACGCCTATCGGCGCACGTTCCCTGCGTCAGGCTGCTTCACCCATTTGCACCCGACTGGAGACGGCACTGAGCAAGCTTTTTGTCAGGAGTGGGATTCGAACCCACGCCTCCAGGGGAGACTGCGACCTGAACGCAGCGCCTTAGACCGCTCGGCCATCCTGACGCGGGCCCCCTGTCCCGGGGCGGTCTGATGAGCCACCGCGATCCCACTACGCTCCTCGAGTATCGCACTGTTATTAATACTACAGTGTGACTCCAGCATTAAAATGTTTGGAAAATGTGTCGGCTTTTATAATCCAGTGTAGAGCAGCATGTGATGATTTGTGCTACAACACCAAGCGCTCAAAGTGACGTCTGCGTTTGTCGTTGAAACTTTCAACTCTTTCATCACTTATGTAGGAAATAAAAAGAGCAGTTGTGCGCCACACGCAGAGAGGCCGTCAGCAGAGTGGCGCAGCGGAAGCGTGCTGGGCCCATAACCCAGAGGTCGATGGATCGAAACCATCCTCTGCTACGTGTGTCCTATGCACGATTCATAAGCATGCCATTGGGTTAGCAAAGTGCCTTCAAATAGTCTGCATCTCCCTTTCTTTAAATTCTGTCCTGAGTTTCTCTCTCGTGTGTGTTTGTGCAAGCTTGACACTTGCGGGACTCTTTAATCTTCACCAATACGGAGATGACCAAATGTGTCTTCGGTTGTTCTGAGGTCTTTGATAGTTTCTTTGAAAGCTTCAACTGAACCTCGAAATCGAAGCAGTTATGTTTATATTGATTTCTCGCGTTAATCATTACGAACCAGGAACAGCCAGCACACTCGGTCGCATTAGTAATTATGTCACGTCTCTACTTAGCAGAGCATTCAAAGGCCCACTGGAAGTAGTAAAGCACTAAAACACTGCAAAACTGAACTCGGGAAAATCATACTGGGAGCTCTGAGCGATGTCTGCATCCAAGCCATCCAATACGGACTCTGAAACCTTGGAATATCAACACTATGATGCGCTACCTTTTACCTGGAGCAAAACGATGGAATTAGAAGAATGCTTACCGCAGGATACAACTGTGCCGCTGTTATTTGGAGCACGGTTTTCACTTGCATGAAAACTACAGCAGAACGTAGAAGGATGATCACTGAGGAGTCCACGCGGGCATGCTGAGGAGATTGTAGGTCGTACATTTCAATGATTACTGACATTTGCGCTGCTGGAGGTACAGTAATCAACAAAGAACAGGGTGTGCTACTCTCGAATCCGGTCAGCACATGATGAAAAGCCAGGAAGTATACCTTGTCAAATTGCCGTCAACAGGGACAAGTTAACCACCAGCTCCACCGGCGCCCGGCTAGCTCAGTCGGTAGAGCATGAGACTCTTAATCTCAGGGTCGTGGGTTCGAGCCCCACGTTGGGCGGTGCCCGTCTCCTTATTAACAAAGTTTCCCGCTCATCCTTGAACCTCTTACACCTCGATGGTACCGAGCACTGCGTTTTAATGCACAGGTGTGATCAAACCGAGATGAAAAGGGCGTATCTAGCTCCTTGCCCGAGAGATAAATCAAGGGTTCCGCAGATAATCCCTTGGCTCCGGTCACCCGGACGCAGATAGGAGCTGCAGCCATCATAACTTGTATGAAAACTAAGAAGAGCTCCTGTCTATTTACAGTTTCATTTACTCTAGCGTTTCCTTAAACATTGCGTGTACGAAGGCTAAGAAATTGGAGAGCTATTCTAATACAATAACTATTAGGAATCTTTTGGGCATAACAGTTTCACTGTGATTTTGCAGGTAACACGTACGTTGGGAAAACATTTTGAACGCGATCAATAACCGCACTGGAAAAATGTGGGAAAGAAAGGGCGAAAAGCGACTCTTCAACATGTGGAAATATCTTCCTGAGCGGAGCCCTCTTCTCGAAGCTCAACACTCTGCAAGAGTCACTTCTCCCAACTTGCGCCCGCAGGTTTCCGTAGTGTGCCTGCAAAGAGCCATCCGCTTGAGACAGGTGCACCTCCCGATTTCATTGAACTAAGCTAGATGCACAATTTCTAATGCAGCCTTCATCACAATAGACAGTTCATTTCTCGAAAGCTTGTCGTAAAAAAAGGAAACAAAGAACGAAAACGTATAGCTGACAATCTTCTGAAGATGCAGATTCATCTTTGGGGAAATGGACATTTTATGTATGCAGATGCTTTTCAAGCGCTGGTTTTAGAACGTCGCTGTGCTTCCAGCATCCTTTTCAGCCTTCTAAACTGGCTACCGAGGTGCCGATCACATTGTAAAGCGGTTGAGAGGCCGGAGCTGCTCAAACCGCTCTTGCCGTTTCCCATCAATCAAAAGCACTATGTTGTTTCTTTGTATGGAAAGCTTTTCAAGTCTGGCATCGACACGCACCTTTCCTGAAACGTCCAAAAGGTGAATGCTTCGCAAAGAAATCCAGTCTACCTTCAGGGGGCATGATGTTGAAATCGGAATGAGCCCTGGGTGGGCTTGAAGCAGCAGCTGTTCAGTTAACAGCTGCACAGAAACGCACCCCGCTTGCTTTGTATCATTCGCAAGTTTGTGGTTAAAGAGTAAAAAAGGCTGGAATTCTTCTGCCAGCCGGCAGGATTTCTTCTGCACTCACCCAGAAAAGCCAAGAATTGTATTTCATCTTTCGCAAGCTGTATTTTCCAGGAGGAGAATGAATACTTGCATTAAACTGAATCAAGCCGACAGAGACGCACAGCCGTTGTTTTTCTCCATGGGAAGTTTTTCGTTAAGGAAAAACACCGTTGTCATTTTCTTGCCAGCCGGCGGTATTTCTTGTGCAGCGATGAGCCAGATTTGTATTTCGTATTTCGCAAGTTGTGTGAATTTCTTGAAGTTGAAAGTGAATTCGCTCCAGAAAAGAAATGTCCAGTCGCATGAAAGCCGTGGCTGTTTGTTAAACCGCAGGACCTGAGCTTGCGTTCTGTTTCTCATGGCGTTCGCAAAGGCGATTCCTGCCTTTAAAACTGCTGTGACTGCGACTGAAAGTGGCGTGTGGCGCAGCTTCTAAAGTCTTGTTGACGCTCCTCGATGTTGCTTTCTCTCTGCCTAAGGAAGTTCGATTGTCGCGTCGGAAGGAGGAGACCTAATCCTTCCAGCTTTAAGCCACCCTTCAGTCTTCTGAAGGGTGTCCGAGTGCTAGCATGTCATTTGGCTTTTTTTTGGGGGGAAGCGGAGAGCGACATTGAAAAAGGTTACCGCCGCCGCCTCGCCCTCCGTGTTAAATGATCGCAAGCCGGCGGCGGTGGCGCTCCCTGTAGTCGTGGCCGAGCGGTTAAGGCGATGGGCTAGAAAGCCATTGGGGTCTCCCCGCGTCGGCTCGAATCCTGCCCACTACGGCGCCCTTCTCCTGTCGCTTCGGCCTGCCCAGAAAAAGGCGGAGTGCCGTTTCTCTCTTCCTGCTTCTTGTACAAACGCTAAATCGCTTGGACCTGCTGCCTTGGAAGTAATGTCTTCAACATCCACCAGTGACATTTCACAGCTGGAAGCACACAGCCACGCTTTTGGCATTGGCATGTCTTTTGCGCCCTACTTCCAGCCTTTGAAGACCTAATTATTCAAACTGAAAGAACCGGCTGAATGAGTGTTTGCAGTGCACCAGGAGGAGCAGGGACCATAGCATTGGAGGGGTGAGGATGGCGCAGATGGAAACGTTTTCATGCGCTCCTCTGGGAGGAATGAAAAGAAAAGACGAAACCGGAAACAGTAGTAGCCGCAAGAGGAAGTGTCTTCAAGCGCCAAGCAAGCGCTCCTCGTTAGTATAGTGGTGCGTATCCCCGCCTGTCACGTGGGAGACCAGGGATGGATTGCTTGACGGCGAGCCAGGTTGCTTTTCTCCCATCAGATTCCAACCGCTAATGCTAACGCAGTGTGTGGGAGCTTACATGCTTTTCCTTTCCCGTCTTTTTCGGACGACTATTCCAAAGGGGTAACCTGAAGGAATAGGGGCCTGAAGACACGAGGCATTCTTAAACCAGCACTGGGCTGCACGGCCTTCTGTTGTGATCAGGTTATATTCGAGTCAAAAAGCCAGAGCATCCGCTTCCATCCTATGGAGCACGAGCTAAATCGGAAGAGGCAGGGGATACACCTACGCCTATCGGCGCACGTTCCCTGCGTCAGGCTGCTTCACCCATTTGCACCCGACTGGAGACGGCACTGAGCAAGCTTTTTGTCAGGAGTGGGATTCGAACCCACGCCTCCAGGGGAGACTGCGACCTGAACGCAGCGCCTTAGACCGCTCGGCCATCCTGACGCGGGCCCCCTGTCCCGGGGCGGTCTGATGAGCCACCGCGATCCCACTACGCTCCTCGAGTATCGCACTGTTATTAATACTACAGTGTGACTCCAGCATTAAAATGTTTGGAAAATGTGTCGGCTTTTATAATCCAGTGTAGAGCAGCATGTGATGATTTGTGCTACAACACCAAGCGCTCAAAGTGACGTCTGCGTTTGTCGTTGAAACTTTCAACTCTTTCATCACTTATGTAGGAAATAAAAAGAGCAGTTGTGCGCCACACGCAGAGAGGCCGTCAGCAGAGTGGCGCAGCGGAAGCGTGCTGGGCCCATAACCCAGAGGTCGATGGATCGAAACCATCCTCTGCTACGTGTGTCCTATGCACGATTCATAAGCATGCCATTGGGTTAGCAAAGTGCCTTCAAATAGTCTGCATCTCCCTTTCTTTAAATTCTGTCCTGAGTTTCTCTCTCGTGTGTGTTTGTGCAAGCTTGACACTTGCGGGACTCTTTAATCTTCACCAATACGGAGATGACCAAATGTGTCTTCGGTTGTTCTGAGGTCTTTGATAGTTTCTTTGAAAGCTTCAACTGAACCTCGAAATCGAAGCAGTTATGTTTATATTGATTTCTCGCGTTAATCATTACGAACCAGGAACAGCCAGCACACTCGGTCGCATTAGTAATTATGTCACGTCTCTACTTAGCAGAGCATTCAAAGGCCCACTGGAAGTAGTAAAGCACTAAAACACTGCAAAACTGAACTCGGGAAAATCATACTGGGAGCTCTGAGCGATGTCTGCATCCAAGCCATCCAATACGGACTCTGAAACCTTGGAATATCAACACTATGATGCGCTACCTTTTACCTGGAGCAAAACGATGGAATTAGAAGAATGCTTACCGCAGGATACAACTGTGCCGCTGTTATTTGGAGCACGGTTTTCACTTGCATGAAAACTACAGCAGAACGTAGAAGGATGATCACTGAGGAGTCCACGCGGGCATGCTGAGGAGATTGTAGGTCGTACATTTCAATGATTACTGACATTTGCGCTGCTGGAGGTACAGTAATCAACAAAGAACAGGGTGTGCTACTCTCGAATCCGGTCAGCACATGATGAAAAGCCAGGAAGTATACCTTGTCAAATTGCCGTCAACAGGGACAAGTTAACCACCAGCTCCACCGGCGCCCGGCTAGCTCAGTCGGTAGAGCATGAGACTCTTAATCTCAGGGTCGTGGGTTCGAGCCCCACGTTGGGCGGTGCCCGTCTCCTTATTAACAAAGTTTCCCGCTCATCCTTGAACCTCTTACACCTCGATGGTACCGAGCACTGCGTTTTAATGCACAGGTGTGATCAAACCGAGATGAAAAG
The DNA here is from genome assembly GCF_040954835.1 of Lepisosteus oculatus. NCBI lineage: Eukaryota > Metazoa > Chordata > Actinopteri > Semionotiformes > Lepisosteidae > Lepisosteus > Lepisosteus oculatus. Next base: position 495,315 of record NW_027167923.1, on the reverse strand, counting down.
GGCGTATCTAGCTCCTTGCCCGAGAGATAAATCAAGGGTTCCGCAGATAATCCCTTGGCTCCGGTCACCCGGACGCAGATAGGAGCTGCAGCCATCATAACTTGTATGAAAACTAAGAAGAGCTCCTGTCTATTTACAGTTTCATTTACTCTAGCGTTTCCTTAAACATTGCGTGTACGAAGGCTAAGAAATTGGAGAGCTATTCTAATACAATAACTATTAGGAATCTTTTGGGCATAACAGTTTCACTGTGATTTTGCAGGTAACACGTACGTTGGGAAAACATTTTGAACGCGATCAATAACCGCACTGGAAAAATGTGGGAAAGAAAGGGCGAAAAGCGACTCTTCAACATGTGGAAATATCTTCCTGAGCGGAGCCCTCTTCTCGAAGCTCAACACTCTGCAAGAGTCACTTCTCCCAACTTGCGCCCGCAGGTTTCCGTAGTGTGCCTGCAAAGAGCCATCCGCTTGAGACAGGTGCACCTCCCGATTTCATTGAACTAAGCTAGATGCACAATTTCTAATGCAGCCTTCATCACAATAGACAGTTCATTTCTCGAAAGCTTGTCGTAAAAAAAGGAAACAAAGAACGAAAACGTATAGCTGACAATCTTCTGAAGATGCAGATTCATCTTTGGGGAAATGGACATTTTATGTATGCAGATGCTTTTCAAGCGCTGGTTTTAGAACGTCGCTGTGCTTCCAGCATCCTTTTCAGCCTTCTAAACTGGCTACCGAGGTGCCGATCACATTGTAAAGCGGTTGAGAGGCCGGAGCTGCTCAAACCGCTCTTGCCGTTTCCCATCAATCAAAAGCACTATGTTGTTTCTTTGTATGGAAAGCTTTTCAAGTCTGGCATCGACACGCACCTTTCCTGAAACGTCCAAAAGGTGAATGCTTCGCAAAGAAATCCAGTCTACCTTCAGGGGGCATGATGTTGAAATCGGAATGAGCCCTGGGTGGGCTTGAAGCAGCAGCTGTTCAGTTAACAGCTGCACAGAAACGCACCCCGCTTGCTTTGTATCATTCGCAAGTTTGTGGTTAAAGAGTAAAAAAGGCTGGAATTCTTCTGCCAGCCGGCAGGATTTCTTCTGCACTCACCCAGAAAAGCCAAGAATTGTATTTCATCTTTCGCAAGCTGTATTTTCCAGGAGGAGAATGAATACTTGCATTAAACTGAATCAAGCCGACAGAGACGCACAGCCGTTGTTTTTCTCCATGGGAAGTTTTTCGTTAAGGAAAAACACCGTTGTCATTTTCTTGCCAGCCGGCGGTATTTCTTGTGCAGCGATGAGCCAGATTTGTATTTCGTATTTCGCAAGTTGTGTGAATTTCTTGAAGTTGAAAGTGAATTCGCTCCAGAAAAGAAATGTCCAGTCGCATGAAAGCCGTGGCTGTTTGTTAAACCGCAGGACCTGAGCTTGCGTTCTGTTTCTCATGGCGTTCGCAAAGGCGATTCCTGCCTTTAAAACTGCTGTGACTGCGACTGAAAGTGGCGTGTGGCGCAGCTTCTAAAGTCTTGTTGACGCTCCTCGATGTTGCTTTCTCTCTGCCTAAGGAAGTTCGATTGTCGCGTCGGAAGGAGGAGACCTAATCCTTCCAGCTTTAAGCCACCCTTCAGTCTTCTGAAGGGTGTCCGAGTGCTAGCATGTCATTTGGCTTTTTTTTGGGGGGAAGCGGAGAGCGACATTGAAAAAGGTTACCGCCGCCGCCTCGCCCTCCGTGTTAAATGATCGCAAGCCGGCGGCGGTGGCGCTCCCTGTAGTCGTGGCCGAGCGGTTAAGGCGATGGGCTAGAAAGCCATTGGGGTCTCCCCGCGTCGGCTCGAATCCTGCCCACTACGGCGCCCTTCTCCTGTCGCTTCGGCCTGCCCAGAAAAAGGCGGAGTGCCGTTTCTCTCTTCCTGCTTCTTGTACAAACGCTAAATCGCTTGGACCTGCTGCCTTGGAAGTAATGTCTTCAACATCCACCAGTGACATTTCACAGCTGGAAGCACACAGCCACGCTTTTGGCATTGGCATGTCTTTTGCGCCCTACTTCCAGCCTTTGAAGACCTAATTATTCAAACTGAAAGAACCGGCTGAATGAGTGTTTGCAGTGCACCAGGAGGAGCAGGGACCATAGCATTGGAGGGGTGAGGATGGCGCAGATGGAAACGTTTTCATGCGCTCCTCTGGGAGGAATGAAAAGAAAAGACGAAACCGGAAACAGTAGTAGCCGCAAGAGGAAGTGTCTTCAAGCGCCAAGCAAGCGCTCCTCGTTAGTATAGTGGTGCGTATCCCCGCCTGTCACGTGGGAGACCAGGGATGGATTGCTTGACGGCGAGCCAGGTTGCTTTTCTCCCATCAGATTCCAACCGCTAATGCTAACGCAGTGTGTGGGAGCTTACATGCTTTTCCTTTCCCGTCTTTTTCGGACGACTATTCCAAAGGGGTAACCTGAAGGAATAGGGGCCTGAAGACACGAGGCATTCTTAAACCAGCACTGGGCTGCACGGCCTTCTGTTGTGATCAGGTTATATTCGAGTCAAAAAGCCAGAGCATCCGCTTCCATCCTATGGAGCACGAGCTAAATCGGAAGAGGCAGGGGATACACCTACGCCTATCGGCGCACGTTCCCTGCGTCAGGCTGCTTCACCCATTTGCACCCGACTGGAGACGGCACTGAGCAAGCTTTTTGTCAGGAGTGGGATTCGAACCCACGCCTCCAGGGGAGACTGCGACCTGAACGCAGCGCCTTAGACCGCTCGGCCATCCTGACGCGGGCCCCCTGTCCCGGGGCGGTCTGATGAGCCACCGCGATCCCACTACGCTCCTCGAGTATCGCACTGTTATTAATACTACAGTGTGACTCCAGCATTAAAATGTTTGGAAAATGTGTCGGCTTTTATAATCCAGTGTAGAGCAGCATGTGATGATTTGTGCTACAACACCAAGCGCTCAAAGTGACGTCTGCGTTTGTCGTTGAAACTTTCAACTCTTTCATCACTTATGTAGGAAATAAAAAGAGCAGTTGTGCGCCACACGCAGAGAGGCCGTCAGCAGAGTGGCGCAGCGGAAGCGTGCTGGGCCCATAACCCAGAGGTCGATGGATCGAAACCATCCTCTGCTACGTGTGTCCTATGCACGATTCATAAGCATGCCATTGGGTTAGCAAAGTGCCTTCAAATAGTCTGCATCTCCCTTTCTTTAAATTCTGTCCTGAGTTTCTCTCTCGTGTGTGTTTGTGCAAGCTTGACACTTGCGGGACTCTTTAATCTTCACCAATACGGAGATGACCAAATGTGTCTTCGGTTGTTCTGAGGTCTTTGATAGTTTCTTTGAAAGCTTCAACTGAACCTCGAAATCGAAGCAGTTATGTTTATATTGATTTCTCGCGTTAATCATTACGAACCAGGAACAGCCAGCACACTCGGTCGCATTAGTAATTATGTCACGTCTCTACTTAGCAGAGCATTCAAAGGCCCACTGGAAGTAGTAAAGCACTAAAACACTGCAAAACTGAACTCGGGAAAATCATACTGGGAGCTCTGAGCGATGTCTGCATCCAAGCCATCCAATACGGACTCTGAAACCTTGGAATATCAACACTATGATGCGCTACCTTTTACCTGGAGCAAAACGATGGAATTAGAAGAATGCTTACCGCAGGATACAACTGTGCCGCTGTTATTTGGAGCACGGTTTTCACTTGCATGAAAACTACAGCAGAACGTAGAAGGATGATCACTGAGGAGTCCACGCGGGCATGCTGAGGAGATTGTAGGTCGTACATTTCAATGATTACTGACATTTGCGCTGCTGGAGGTACAGTAATCAACAAAGAACAGGGTGTGCTACTCTCGAATCCGGTCAGCACATGATGAAAAGCCAGGAAGTATACCTTGTCAAATTGCCGTCAACAGGGACAAGTTAACCACCAGCTCCACCGGCGCCCGGCTAGCTCAGTCGGTAGAGCATGAGACTCTTAATCTCAGGGTCGTGGGTTCGAGCCCCACGTTGGGCGGTGCCCGTCTCCTTATTAACAAAGTTTCCCGCTCATCCTTGAACCTCTTACACCTCGATGGTACCGAGCACTGCGTTTTAATGCACAGGTGTGATCAAACCGAGATGAAAAGGGCGTATCTAGCTCCTTGCCCGAGAGATAAATCAAGGGTTCCGCAGATAATCCCTTGGCTCCGGTCACCCGGACGCAGATAGGAGCTGCAGCCATCATAACTTGTATGAAAACTAAGAAGAGCTCCTGTCTATTTACAGTTTCATTTACTCTAGCGTTTCCTTAAACATTGCGTGTACGAAGGCTAAGAAATTGGAGAGCTATTCTAATACAATAACTATTAGGAATCTTTTGGGCATAACAGTTTCACTGTGATTTTGCAGGTAACACGTACGTTGGGAAAACATTTTGAACGCGATCAATAACCGCACTGGAAAAATGTGGGAAAGAAAGGGCGAAAAGCGACTCTTCAACATGTGGAAATATCTTCCTGAGCGGAGCCCTCTTCTCGAAGCTCAACACTCTGCAAGAGTCACTTCTCCCAACTTGCGCCCGCAGGTTTCCGTAGTGTGCCTGCAAAGAGCCATCCGCTTGAGACAGGTGCACCTCCCGATTTCATTGAACTAAGCTAGATGCACAATTTCTAATGCAGCCTTCATCACAATAGACAGTTCATTTCTCGAAAGCTTGTCGTAAAAAAAGGAAACAAAGAACGAAAACGTATAGCTGACAATCTTCTGAAGATGCAGATTCATCTTTGGGGAAATGGACATTTTATGTATGCAGATGCTTTTCAAGCGCTGGTTTTAGAACGTCGCTGTGCTTCCAGCATCCTTTTCAGCCTTCTAAACTGGCTACCGAGGTGCCGATCACATTGTAAAGCGGTTGAGAGGCCGGAGCTGCTCAAACCGCTCTTGCCGTTTCCCATCAATCAAAAGCACTATGTTGTTTCTTTGTATGGAAAGCTTTTCAAGTCTGGCATCGACACGCACCTTTCCTGAAACGTCCAAAAGGTGAATGCTTCGCAAAGAAATCCAGTCTACCTTCAGGGGGCATGATGTTGAAATCGGAATGAGCCCTGGGTGGGCTTGAAGCAGCAGCTGTTCAGTTAACAGCTGCACAGAAACGCACCCCGCTTGCTTTGTATCATTCGCAAGTTTGTGGTTAAAGAGTAAAAAAGGCTGGAATTCTTCTGCCAGCCGGCAGGATTTCTTCTGCACTCACCCAGAAAAGCCAAGAATTGTATTTCATCTTTCGCAAGCTGTATTTTCCAGGAGGAGAATGAATACTTGCATTAAACTGAATCAAGCCGACAGAGACGCACAGCCGTTGTTTTTCTCCATGGGAAGTTTTTCGTTAAGGAAAAACACCGTTGTCATTTTCTTGCCAGCCGGCGGTATTTCTTGTGCAGCGATGAGCCAGATTTGTATTTCGTATTTCGCAAGTTGTGTGAATTTCTTGAAGTTGAAAGTGAATTCGCTCCAGAAAAGAAATGTCCAGTCGCATGAAAGCCGTGGCTGTTTGTTAAACCGCAGGACCTGAGCTTGCGTTCTGTTTCTCATGGCGTTCGCAAAGGCGATTCCTGCCTTTAAAACTGCTGTGACTGCGACTGAAAGTGGCGTGTGGCGCAGCTTCTAAAGTCTTGTTGACGCTCCTCGATGTTGCTTTCTCTCTGCCTAAGGAAGTTCGATTGTCGCGTCGGAAGGAGGAGACCTAATCCTTCCAGCTTTAAGCCACCCTTCAGTCTTCTGAAGGGTGTCCGAGTGCTAGCATGTCATTTGGCTTTTTTTTGGGGGGAAGCGGAGAGCGACATTGAAAAAGGTTACCGCCGCCGCCTCGCCCTCCGTGTTAAATGATCGCAAGCCGGCGGCGGTGGCGCTCCCTGTAGTCGTGGCCGAGCGGTTAAGGCGATGGGCTAGAAAGCCATTGGGGTCTCCCCGCGTCGGCTCGAATCCTGCCCACTACGGCGCCCTTCTCCTGTCGCTTCGGCCTGCCCAGAAAAAGGCGGAGTGCCGTTTCTCTCTTCCTGCTTCTTGTACAAACGCTAAATCGCTTGGACCTGCTGCCTTGGAAGTAATGTCTTCAACATCCACCAGTGACATTTCACAGCTGGAAGCACACAGCCACGCTTTTGGCATTGGCATGTCTTTTGCGCCCTACTTCCAGCCTTTGAAGACCTAATTATTCAAACTGAAAGAACCGGCTGAATGAGTGTTTGCAGTGCACCAGGAGGAGCAGGGACCATAGCATTGGAGGGGTGAGGATGGCGCAGATGGAAACGTTTTCATGCGCTCCTCTGGGAGGAATGAAAAGAAAAGACGAAACCGGAAACAGTAGTAGCCGCAAGAGGAAGTGTCTTCAAGCGCCAAGCAAGCGCTCCTCGTTAGTATAGTGGTGCGTATCCCCGCCTGTCACGTGGGAGACCAGGGATGGATTGCTTGACGGCGAGCCAGGTTGCTTTTCTCCCATCAGATTCCAACCGCTAATGCTAACGCAGTGTGTGGGAGCTTACATGCTTTTCCTTTCCCGTCTTTTTCGGACGACTATTCCAAAGGGGTAACCTGAAGGAATAGGGGCCTGAAGACACGAGGCATTCTTAAACCAGCACTGGGCTGCACGGCCTTCTGTTGTGATCAGGTTATATTCGAGTCAAAAAGCCAGAGCATCCGCTTCCATCCTATGGAGCACGAGCTAAATCGGAAGAGGCAGGGGATACACCTACGCCTATCGGCGCACGTTCCCTGCGTCAGGCTGCTTCACCCATTTGCACCCGACTGGAGACGGCACTGAGCAAGCTTTTTGTCAGGAGTGGGATTCGAACCCACGCCTCCAGGGGAGACTGCGACCTGAACGCAGCGCCTTAGACCGCTCGGCCATCCTGACGCGGGCCCCCTGTCCCGGGGCGGTCTGATGAGCCACCGCGATCCCACTACGCTCCTCGAGTATCGCACTGTTATTAATACTACAGTGTGACTCCAGCATTAAAATGTTTGGAAAATGTGTCGGCTTTTATAATCCAGTGTAGAGCAGCATGTGATGATTTGTGCTACAACACCAAGCGCTCAAAGTGACGTCTGCGTTTGTCGTTGAAACTTTCAACTCTTTCATCACTTATGTAGGAAATAAAAAGAGCAGTTGTGCGCCACACGCAGAGAGGCCGTCAGCAGAGTGGCGCAGCGGAAGCGTGCTGGGCCCATAACCCAGAGGTCGATGGATCGAAACCATCCTCTGCTACGTGTGTCCTATGCACGATTCATAAGCATGCCATTGGGTTAGCAAAGTGCCTTCAAATAGTCTGCATCTCCCTTTCTTTAAATTCTGTCCTGAGTTTCTCTCTCGTGTGTGTTTGTGCAAGCTTGACACTTGCGGGACTCTTTAATCTTCACCAATACGGAGATGACCAAATGTGTCTTCGGTTGTTCTGAGGTCTTTGATAGTTTCTTTGAAAGCTTCAACTGAACCTCGAAATCGAAGCAGTTATGTTTATATTGATTTCTCGCGTTAATCATTACGAACCAGGAACAGCCAGCACACTCGGTCGCATTAGTAATTATGTCACGTCTCTACTTAGCAGAGCATTCAAAGGCCCACTGGAAGTAGTAAAGCACTAAAACACTGCAAAACTGAACTCGGGAAAATCATACTGGGAGCTCTGAGCGATGTCTGCATCCAAGCCATCCAATACGGACTCTGAAACCTTGGAATATCAACACTATGATGCGCTACCTTTTACCTGGAGCAAAACGATGGAATTAGAAGAATGCTTACCGCAGGATACAACTGTGCCGCTGTTATTTGGAGCACGGTTTTCACTTGCATGAAAACTACAGCAGAACGTAGAAGGATGATCACTGAGGAGTCCACGCGGGCATGCTGAGGAGATTGTAGGTCGTACATTTCAATGATTACTGACATTTGCGCTGCTGGAGGTACAGTAATCAACAAAGAACAGGGTGTGCTACTCTCGAATCCGGTCAGCACATGATGAAAAGCCAGGAAGTATACCTTGTCAAATTGCCGTCAACAGGGACAAGTTAACCACCAGCTCCACCGGCGCCCGGCTAGCTCAGTCGGTAGAGCATGAGACTCTTAATCTCAGGGTCGTGGGTTCGAGCCCCACGTTGGGCGGTGCCCGTCTCCTTATTAACAAAGTTTCCCGCTCATCCTTGAACCTCTTACACCTCGATGGTACCGAGCACTGCGTTTTAATGCACAGGTGTGATCAAACCGAGATGAAAAGGGCGTATCTAGCTCCTTGCCCGAGAGATAAATCAAGGGTTCCGCAGATAATCCCTTGGCTCCGGTCACCCGGACGCAGATAGGAGCTGCAGCCATCATAACTTGTATGAAAACTAAGAAGAGCTCCTGTCTATTTACAGTTTCATTTACTCTAGCGTTTCCTTAAACATTGCGTGTACGAAGGCTAAGAAATTGGAGAGCTATTCTAATACAATAACTATTAGGAATCTTTTGGGCATAACAGTTTCACTGTGATTTTGCAGGTAACACGTACGTTGGGAAAACATTTTGAACGCGATCAATAACCGCACTGGAAAAATGTGGGAAAGAAAGGGCGAAAAGCGACTCTTCAACATGTGGAAATATCTTCCTGAGCGGAGCCCTCTTCTCGAAGCTCAACACTCTGCAAGAGTCACTTCTCCCAACTTGCGCCCGCAGGTTTCCGTAGTGTGCCTGCAAAGAGCCATCCGCTTGAGACAGGTGCACCTCCCGATTTCATTGAACTAAGCTAGATGCACAATTTCTAATGCAGCCTTCATCACAATAGACAGTTCATTTCTCGAAAGCTTGTCGTAAAAAAAGGAAACAAAGAACGAAAACGTATAGCTGACAATCTTCTGAAGATGCAGATTCATCTTTGGGGAAATGGACATTTTATGTATGCAGATGCTTTTCAAGCGCTGGTTTTAGAACGTCGCTGTGCTTCCAGCATCCTTTTCAGCCTTCTAAACTGGCTACCGAGGTGCCGATCACATTGTAAAGCGGTTGAGAGGCCGGAGCTGCTCAAACCGCTCTTGCCGTTTCCCATCAATCAAAAGCACTATGTTGTTTCTTTGTATGGAAAGCTTTTCAAGTCTGGCATCGACACGCACCTTTCCTGAAACGTCCAAAAGGTGAATGCTTCGCAAAGAAATCCAGTCTACCTTCAGGGGGCATGATGTTGAAATCGGAATGAGCCCTGGGTGGGCTTGAAGCAGCAGCTGTTCAGTTAACAGCTGCACAGAAACGCACCCCGCTTGCTTTGTATCATTCGCAAGTTTGTGGTTAAAGAGTAAAAAAGGCTGGAATTCTTCTGCCAGCCGGCAGGATTTCTTCTGCACTCACCCAGAAAAGCCAAGAATTGTATTTCATCTTTCGCAAGCTGTATTTTCCAGGAGGAGAATGAATACTTGCATTAAACTGAATCAAGCCGACAGAGACGCACAGCCGTTGTTTTTCTCCATGGGAAGTTTTTCGTTAAGGAAAAACACCGTTGTCATTTTCTTGCCAGCCGGCGGTATTTCTTGTGCAGCGATGAGCCAGATTTGTATTTCGTATTTCGCAAGTTGTGTGAATTTCTTGAAGTTGAAAGTGAATTCGCTCCAGAAAAGAAATGTCCAGTCGCATGAAAGCCGTGGCTGTTTGTTAAACCGCAGGACCTGAGCTTGCGTTCTGTTTCTCATGGCGTTCGCAAAGGCGATTCCTGCCTTTAAAACTGCTGTGACTGCGACTGAAAGTGGCGTGTGGCGCAGCTTCTAAAGTCTTGTTGACGCTCCTCGATGTTGCTTTCTCTCTGCCTAAGGAAGTTCGATTGTCGCGTCGGAAGGAGGAGACCTAATCCTTCCAGCTTTAAGCCACCCTTCAGTCTTCTGAAGGGTGTCCGAGTGCTAGCATGTCATTTGGCTTTTTTTTGGGGGGAAGCGGAGAGCGACATTGAAAAAGGTTACCGCCGCCGCCTCGCCCTCCGTGTTAAATGATCGCAAGCCGGCGGCGGTGGCGCTCCCTGTAGTCGTGGCCGAGCGGTTAAGGCGATGGGCTAGAAAGCCATTGGGGTCTCCCCGCGTCGGCTCGAATCCTGCCCACTACGGCGCCCTTCTCCTGTCGCTTCGGCCTGCCCAGAAAAAGGCGGAGTGCCGTTTCTCTCTTCCTGCTTCTTGTACAAACGCTAAATCGCTTGGACCTGCTGCCTTGGAAGTAATGTCTTCAACATCCACCAGTGACATTTCACAGCTGGAAGCACACAGCCACGCTTTTGGCATTGGCATGTCTTTTGCGCCCTACTTCCAGCCTTTGAAGACCTAATTATTCAAACTGAAAGAACCGGCTGAATGAGTGTTTGCAGTGCACCAGGAGGAGCAGGGACCATAGCATTGGAGGGGTGAGGATGGCGCAGATGGAAACGTTTTCATGCGCTCCTCTGGGAGGAATGAAAAGAAAAGACGAAACCGGAAACAGTAGTAGCCGCAAGAGGAAGTGTCTTCAAGCGCCAAGCAAGCGCTCCTCGTTAGTATAGTGGTGCGTATCCCCGCCTGTCACGTGGGAGACCAGGGATGGATTGCTTGACGGCGAGCCAGGTTGCTTTTCTCCCATCAGATTCCAACCGCTAATGCTAACGCAGTGTGTGGGAGCTTACATGCTTTTCCTTTCCCGTCTTTTTCGGACGACTATTCCAAAGGGGTAACCTGAAGGAATAGGGGCCTGAAGACACGAGGCATTCTTAAACCAGCACTGGGCTGCACGGCCTTCTGTTGTGATCAGGTTATATTCGAGTCAAAAAGCCAGAGCATCCGCTTCCATCCTATGGAGCACGAGCTAAATCGGAAGAGGCAGGGGATACACCTACGCCTATCGGCGCACGTTCCCTGCGTCAGGCTGCTTCACCCATTTGCACCCGACTGGAGACGGCACTGAGCAAGCTTTTTGTCAGGAGTGGGATTCGAACCCACGCCTCCAGGGGAGACTGCGACCTGAACGCAGCGCCTTAGACCGCTCGGCCATCCTGACGCGGGCCCCCTGTCCCGGGGCGGTCTGATGAGCCACCGCGATCCCACTACGCTCCTCGAGTATCGCACTGTTATTAATACTACAGTGTGACTCCAGCATTAAAATGTTTGGAAAATGTGTCGGCTTTTATAATCCAGTGTAGAGCAGCATGTGATGATTTGTGCTACAACACCAAGCGCTCAAAGTGACGTCTGCGTTTGTCGTTGAAACTTTCAACTCTTTCATCACTTATGTAGGAAATAAAAAGAGCAGTTGTGCGCCACACGCAGAGAGGCCGTCAGCAGAGTGGCGCAGCGGAAGCGTGCTGGGCCCATAACCCAGAGGTCGATGGAACGAAACCATCCTCTGCTACGTGTGTCCTATGCACGATTCATAAGCATGCCATTGGGTTAGCAAAGTGCCTTCAAATAGTCTGCATCTCCCTTTCTTTAAATTCTGTCCTGAGTTTCTCTCTCGTGTGTGTTTGTGCAAGCTTGACACTTGCGGGACTCTTTAATCTTCACCAATACGGAGATGACCAAATGTGTCTTCGGTTGTTCTGAGGTCTTTGATAGTTTCTTTGAAAGCTTCAACTGAACCTCGAAATCGAAGCAGTTATGTTTATATTGATTTCTCGCGTTAATCATTACGAACCAGGAACAGCCAGCACACTCGGTCGCATTAGTAATTATGTCACGTCTCTACTTAGCAGAGCATTCAAAGGCCCACTGGAAGTAGTAAAGCACTAAAACACTGCAAAACTGAACTCGGGAAAATCATACTGGGAGCTCTGAGCGATGTCTGCATCCAAGCCATCCAATACGGACTCTGAAACCTTGGAATATCAACACTATGATGCGCTACCTTTTACCTGGAGCAAAACGATGGAATTAGAAGAATGCTTACCGCAGGATACAACTGTGCCGCTGTTATTTGGAGCACGGTTTTCACTTGCATGAAAACTACAGCAGAACGTAGAAGGATGATCACTGAGGAGTCCACGCGGGCATGCTGAGGAGATTGTAGGTCGTACATTTCAATGATTACTGACATTTGCGCTGCTGGAGGTACAGTAATCAACAAAGAACAGGGTGTGCTACTCTCGAATCCGGTCAGCACATGATGAAAAGCCAGGAAGTATACCTTGTCAAATTGCCGTCAACAGGGACAAGTTAACCACCAGCTCCACCGGCGCCCGGCTAGCTCAGTCGGTAGAGCATGAGACTCTTAATCTCAGGGTCGTGGGTTCGAGCCCCACGTTGGGCGGTGCCCGTCTCCTTATTAACAAAGTTTCCCGCTCATCCTTGAACCTCTTACACCTCGATGGTACCGAGCACTGCGTTTTAATGCACAGGTGTGATCAAACCGAGATGAAAAGGGCGTATCTAGCTCCTTGCCCGAGAGATAAATCAAGGGTTCCGCAGATAATCCCTTGGCTCCGGTCACCCGGACGCAGATAGGAGCTGCAGCCATCATAACTTGTATGAAAACTAAGAAGAGCTCCTGTCTATTTACAGTTTCATTTACTCTAGCGTTTCCTTAAACATTGCGTGTACGAAGGCTAAGAAATTGGAGAGCTATTCTAATACAATAACTATTAGGAATCTTTTGGGCATAACAGTTTCACTGTGATTTTGCAGGTAACACGTACGTTGGGAAAACATTTTGAACGCGATCAATAACCGCACTGGAAAAATGTGGGAAAGAAAGGGCGAAAAGCGACTCTTCAACATGTGGAAATATCTTCCTGAGCGGAGCCCTCTTCTCGAAGCTCAACACTCTGCAAGAGTCACTTCTCCCAACTTGCGCCCGCAGGTTTCCGTAGTGTGCCTGCAAAGAGCCATCCGCTTGAGACAGGTGCACCTCCCGATTTCATTGAACTAAGCTAGATGCACAATTTCTAATGCAGCCTTCATCACAATAGACAGTTAATTTCTCGAAAGCTTGTCGTAAAAAAAGGAAACAAAGAACGAAAACGTATAGCTGACAATCTTCTGAAGATGCAGATTCAGCTTTGGGGAAATGGACATTTTATGTATGCAGATGCTTTTCAAGCGCTGGTTTTAGAACGTCGCTGTGCTTCCAGCATCCTTTTCAGCCTTCTAAACTGGCTACCGAGGTGCCGATCACATTGTAAAGCGGTTGAGAGGCCGGAGCTGCTCAAACCGCTCTTGCCGTTTCCCATCAATCAAAAGCACTATGTTGTTTCTTTGTATGGAAAGCTTTTCAAGTCTGGCATCGACACGCACCTTTCCTGAAACGTCCAAAAGGTGAATGCTTCGCAAAGAAATCCAGTCTACCTTCAGGGGGCATGATGTTGAAATCGGAATGAGCCCTGGGTGGGCTTGAAGCAGCAGCTGTTCAGTTAACAGCTGCACAGAAACGCACCCCGCTTGCTTTGTATCATTCGCAAGTTTCTGGTTAAAGAGTAAAAAAGGCTGGAATTCTTCTGCCAGCCGGCAGGATTTCTTCTGCACTCACCCAGAAAAGCCAAGAATTGTATTTCATCTTTCGCAAGCTGTATTTTCCAGGAGGAGAATGAATACTTGCATTAAACTGAATCAAGCCGACAGAGACGCACAGCCGTTGTTTTTCTCCATGGGAAGTTTTTCGTTAAGGAAAAACACCGTTGTCATTTTCTTGCCAGCCGGCGGTATTTCTTGTGCAGCGATGAGCCAGATTTGTATTTCGTATTTCGCAAGTTGTGTGAATTTCTTGAAGTTGAAAGTGAATTCGCTCCAGAAAAGAAATGTCGCTTGAAAGCCGTGGCTGTTTGTTAAACCGCAGGACCTGAGCTTGCGTTCTGTTTCTCATGGCGTTCGCAAAGGCGATTCCTGCCTTTAAAACTGCTGTGACTGCGACTGAAAGTGGCGTGTGGCGCAGCTTCTAAAGTCTTGTTGACGCTCCTCGATGTTGCTTTCTCTCTGCCTAAGGAAGTTCGATTGTCGCGTCGGAACGGGGAGACCTAATCCTTCCAGCTTTAAGCCACCCTTCAGTCTTCTGAAGGGTGTCCGAGTGCTAGCATGTCATTTGGCTTTTTTTTGGGGGGAAGCGGAGAGCGACATTGAAAAAGGTTACCGCCGCCGCCTCGCCCTCCGTGTTAAATGATCGCAAGCCGGCGGCGGCGGCGCTCCCTGTAGTCGTGGCCGAGCGGTTAAGGCGATGGGCTAGAAAGCCATTGGGGTCTCCCCGCGTCGGCTCGAATCCTGCCCACTACGGCGCCCTTCTCCTGTCGCTTCGGCCTGCCCAGAAAAAGGCGGAGTGCCGTTTCTCTCTTCCTGCTTCTTGTACAAACGCTAAATCGCTTGGACCTGCTGCCTTGGAAGTAATGTCTTCAACATCCACCAGTGACATTTCACAGCTGGAAGCACACAGCCACGCTTTTGGCATTGGCATGTCTTTTGCGCCCTACTTCCAGCCTTTGAAGACCTAATTATTCAAACTGAAAGAACCGGCTGAATGAGTGTTTGCAGTGCACCAGGAGGAGCAGGGACCATAGCATTGGAGGGGTGAGGATGGCGCAGATGGAAACGTTTTCATGCGCTCCTCTGGGAGGAATGAAAAGAAAAGACGAAACCGGAAACAGTAGTAGCCGCAAGAGGAAGTGTCTTCAAGCGCCAAGCAAGCGCTCCTCGTTAGTATAGTGGTGCGTATCCCCGCCTGTCACGTGGGAGACCAGGGATGGATTGCTTGACGGCGAGCCAGGTTGCTTTTCTCCCATCAGATTCCAACCGCTAATGCTAACGCAGTGTGTGGGAGCTTACATGCTTTTCCTTTCCCGTCTTTTTCGGACGACTATTCCAAAGGGGTAACCTGAAGGAATAGGGGCCTGAAGACACGAGGCATTCTTAAACCAGCACTGGGCTGCACGGCCTTCTGTTGTGATCAGGTTATATTCGAGTCAAAAAGCCAGAGCATCCGCTTCCATCCTATGGAGCACGAGCTAAATCGGAAGAGGCAGGGGATACACCTACGCCTATCGGCGCACGTTCCCTGCGTCAGGCTGCTTCACCCATTTGCACCCGACTGGAGACGGCACTGAGCAAGCTTTTTGTCAGGAGTGGGATTCGAACCCACGCCTCCAGGGGAGACTGCGACCTGAACGCAGCGCCTTAGACCGCTCGGCCATCCTGACGCGGGCCCCCTGTCCCGGGGCGGTCTGATGAGCCACCGCGATCCCACTACGCTCCTCGAGTATCGCACTGTTATTAATACTACAGTGTGACTCCAGCATTAAAATGTTTGGAAAATGTGTCGGCTTTTATAATCCAGTGTAGAGCAGCATGTGATGATTTGTGCTACAACACCAAGCGCTCAAAGTGACGTCTGCGTTTGTCGTTGAAACTTTCAACTCTTTCATCACTTATGTAGGAAATAAAAAGAGCAGTTGTGCGCCACACGCAGAGAGGCCGTCAGCAGAGTGGCGCAGCGGAAGCGTGCTGGGCCCATAACCCAGAGGTCGATGGATCGAAACCATCCTCTGCTACGTGTGTCCTATGCACGATTCATAAGCATGCCATTGGGTTAGCAAAGTGCCTTCAAATAGTCTGCATCTCCCTTTCTTTAAATTCTGTCCTGAGTTTCTCTCTCGTGTGTGTTTGTGCAAGCTTGACACTTGCGGGACTCTTTAATCTTCACCAATACGGAGATGACCAAATGTGTCTTCGGTTGTTCTGAGGTCTTTGATAGTTTCTTTGAAAGCTTCAACTGAACCTCGAAATCGAAGCAGTTATGTTTATATTGATTTCTCGCGTTAATCATTACGAACCAGGAACAGCCAGCACACTCGGTCGCATTAGTAATTATGTCACGTCTCTACTTAGCAGAGCATTCAAAGGCCCACTGGAAGTAGTAAAGCACTAAAACACTGCAAAACTGAACTCGGGAAAATCATACTGGGAGCTCTGAGCGATGTCTGCATCCAAGCCATCCAATACGGACTCTGAAACCTTGGAATATCAACACTATGATGCGCTACCTTTTACCTGGAGCAAAACGATGGAATTAGAAGAATGCTTACCGCAGGATACAACTGTGCCGCTGTTATTTGGAGCACGGTTTTCACTTGCATGAAAACTACAGCAGAACGTAGAAGGATGATCACTGAGGAGTCCACGCGGGCATGCTGAGGAGATTGTAGGTCGTACATTTCAATGATTACTGACATTTGCGCTGCTGGAGGTACAGTAATCAACAAAGAACAGGGTGTGCTACTCTCGAATCCGGTCAGCACATGATGAAAAGCCAGGAAGTATACCTTGTCAAATTGCCGTCAACAGGGACAAGTTAACCACCAGCTCCACCGGCGCCCGGCTAGCTCAGTCGGTAGAGCATGAGACTCTTAATCTCAGGGTCGTGGGTTCGAGCCCCACGTTGGGCGGTGCCCGTCTCCTTATTAACAAAGTTTCCCGCTCATCCTTGAACCTCTTACACCTCGATGGTACCGAGCACTGCGTTTTAATGCACAGGTGTGATCAAACCGAGATGAAAAGGGCGTATCTAGCTCCTTGCCCGAGAGATAAATCAAGGGTTCCGCAGATAATCCCTTGGCTCCGGTCACCCGGACGCAGATAGGAGCTGCAGCCATCATAACTTGTATGAAAACTAAGAAGAGCTCCTGTCTATTTACAGTTTCATTTACTCTAGCGTTTCCTTAAACATTGCGTGTACGAAGGCTAAGAAATTGGAGAGCTATTCTAATACAATAACTATTAGGAATCTTTTGGGCATAACAGTTTCACTGTGATTTTGCAGGTAACACGTACGTTGGGAAAACATTTTGAACGCGATCAATAACCGCACTGGAAAAATGTGGGAAAGAAAGGGCGAAAAGCGACTCTTCAACATGTGGAAATATCTTCCTGAGCGGAGCCCTCTTCTCGAAGCTCAACACTCTGCAAGAGTCACTTCTCCCAACTTGCGCCCGCAGGTTTCCGTAGTGTGCCTGCAAAGAGCCATCCGCTTGAGACAGGTGCACCTCCCGATTTCATTGAACTAAGCTAGATGCACAATTTCTAATGCAGCCTTCATCACAATAGACAGTTCATTTCTCGAAAGCTTGTCGTAAAAAAAGGAAACAAAGAACGAAAACGTATAGCTGACAATCTTCTGAAGATGCAGATTCAGCTTTGGGGAAATGGACATTTTATGTATGCAGATGCTTTTCAAGCGCTGGTTTTAGAACGTCGCTGTGCTTCCAGCATCCTTTTCAGCCTTCTAAACTGGCTACCGAGGTGCCGATCACATTGTAAAGCGGTTGAGAGGCCGGAGCTGCTCAAACCGCTCTTGCCGTTTCCCATCAATCAAAAGCACTATGTTGTTTCTTTGTATGGAAAGCTTTTCAAGTCTGGCATCGACACGCACCTTTCCTGAAACGTCCAAAAGGTGAATGCTTCGCAAAGAAATCCAGTCTACCTTCAGGGGGCATGATGTTGAAATCGGAATGAGCCCTGGGTGGGCTTGAAGCAGCAGCTGTTCAGTTAACAGCTGCACAGAAACGCACCCCGCTTGCTTTGTATCATTCGCAAGTTTCTGGTTAAAGAGTAAAAAAGGCTGGAATTCTTCTGCCAGCCGGCAGGATTTCTTCTGCACTCACCCAGAAAAGCCAAGAATTGTATTTCATCTTTCGCAAGCTGTATTTTCCAGGAGGAGAATGAATACTTGCATTAAACTGAATCAAGCCGACAGAGACGCACAGCCGTTGTTTTTCTCCATGGGAAGTTTTTCGTTAAGGAAAAACACCGTTGTCATTTTCTTGCCAGCCGGCGGTATTTCTTGTGCAGCGATGAGCCAGATTTGTATTTCGTATTTCGCAAGTTGTGTGAATTTCTTGAAGTTGAAAGTGAATTCGCTCCAGAAAAGAAATGTCCAGTCGCATGAAAGCCGTGGCTGTTTGTTAAACCGCAGGACCTGAGCTTGCGTTCTGTTTCTCATGGCGTTCGCAAAGGCGATTCCTGCCTTTAAAACTGCTGTGACTGCGACTGAAAGTGGCGTGTGGCGCAGCTTCTAAAGTCTTGTTGACGCTCCTCGATGTTGCTTTCTCTCTGCCTAAGGAAGTTCGATTGTCGCGTCGGAACGGGGAGACCTAATCCTTCCAGCTTTAAGCCACCCTTCAGTCTTCTGAAGGGTGTCCGAGTGCTAGCATGTCATTTGGCTTTTTTTTGGGGGGAAACGGAGAGCGACATTGAAAAAGGTTACCGCCGCTGCCTCGCCCTCCGTGTTAAATGATCGCAAGCCGGCGGCGGCGGCGCTCCCTGTAGTCGTGGCCGAGCGGTTAAGGCGATGGGCTAGAAAGCCATTGGGGTCTCCCCGCGTCGGCTCGAATCCTGCCCACTACGGCGCCCTTCTCCTGTCGCTTCGGCCTGCCCAGAAAAAGGCGGAGTGCCGTTTCTCTCTTCCTGCTTCTTGTACAAACGCTAAATCGCTTGGACCTGCTGCCTTGGAAGTAATGTCTTCAACATCCACCAGTGACATTTCACAGCTGGAAGCACACAGCCACGCTTTTGGCATTGGCATGTCTTTTGCGCCCTACTTCCAGCCTTTGAAGACCTAATTATTCAAACTGAAAGAACCGGCTGAATGAGTGTTTGCAGTGCACCAGGAGGAGCAGGGACCATAGCATTGGAGGGGTGAGGATGGCGCAGATGGAAACGTTTTCATGCGCTCCTCTGGGAGGAATGAAAAGAAAAGACGAAACCGGAAACAGTAGTAGCCGCAAGAGGAAGTGTCTTCAAGCGCCAAGCAAGCGCTCCTCGTTAGTATAGTGGTGCGTATCCCCGCCTGTCACGTGGGAGACCAGGGATGGATTGCTTGACGGCGAGCCAGGTTGCTTTTCTCCCATCAGATTCCAACCGCTAATGCTAACGCAGTGTGTGGGAGCTTACATGCTTTTCCTTTCCCGTCTTTTTCGGACGACTATTCCAAAGGGGTAACCTGAAGGAATAGGGGCCTGAAGACACGAGGCATTCTTAAACCAGCACTGGGCTGCACGGCCTTCTGTTGTGATCAGGTTATATTCGAGTCAAAAAGCCAGAGCATCCGCTTCCATCCTATGGAGCACGAGCTAAATCGGAAGAGGCAGGGGATACACCTACGCCTATCGGCGCACGTTCCCCGCGTCAGGCTGCTTCACCCATTTGCACCCGACTGGAGACGGCACTGAGCAAGCTTTTTGTCAGGAGTGGGATTCGAACCCACGCCTCCAGGGGAGACTGCGACCTGAACGCAGCGCCTTAGACCGCTCGGCCATCCTGACGCGGGCCCCCTGTCCCGGGGCGGTCTGATGAGCCACCGCGATCCCACTACGCTCCTCGAGTATCGCACTGTTATTAATACTACAGTGTGACTCCAGCATTAAAATTTTGGAAAATGTGTCGGCTTTTATAATCCAGTGTAGAGCAGCATGTGATGATTTGTGCTACAACACCAAGCGCTCAAAGTGACGTCTGCGTTTGTCGTTGAAACTTTCAACTCTTTCATCACTTATGTAGGAAATAAAAAGAGCAGTTGTGCGCCACACGCAGAGAGGCCGTCAGCAGAGTGGCGCAGCGGAAGCGTGCTGGGCCCATAACCCAGAGGTCGATGGATCGAAACCATCCTCTGCTACGTGTGTCCTATGCACGATTCATAAGCATGCCATTGGGTTAGCAAAGTGCCTTCAAATAGTCTGCATCTCCCTTTCTTTAAATTCTGTCCTGAGTTTCTCTCTCGTGTGTGTTTGTGCAAGCTTGACACTTGCGGGACTCTTTAATCTTCACCAATACGGAGATGACCAAATGTGTCTTCGGTTGTTCTGAGGTCTTTGATAGTTTCTTTGAAAGCTTCAACTGAACCTCGAAATCGAAGCAGTTATGTTTATATTGATTTCTCGCGTTAATCATTACGAACCAGGAACAGCCAGCACACTCGGTCGCATTAGTAATTATGTCACGTCTCTACTTAGCAGAGCATTCAAAGGCCCACTGGAAGTAGTAAAGCACTAAAACACTGCAAAACTGAACTCGGGAAAATCATACTGGGAGCTCTGAGCGATGTCTGCATCCAAGCCATCCAATACGGACTCTGAAACCTTGGAATATCAACACTATGATGCGCTACCTTTTACCTGGAGCAAAACGATGGAATTAGAAGAATGCTTACCGCAGGATACAACTGTGCCGCTGTTATTTGGAGCACGGTTTTCACTTGCATGAAAACTACAGCAGAACGTAGAAGGATGATCACTGAGGAGTCCACGCGGGCATGCTGAGGAGATTGTAGGTCGTACATTTCAATGATTACTGACATTTGCGCTGCTGGAGGTACAGTAATCAACAAAGAACAGGGTGTGCTACTCTCGAATCCGGTCAGCACATGATGAAAAGCCAGGAAGTATACCTTGTCAAATTGCCATCAACAGGGACAAGTTAACCACCAGCTCCACCGGCGCCCGGCTAGCTCAGTCGGTAGAGCATGAGACTCTTAATCTCAGGGTCGTGGGTTCGAGCCCCACGTTGGGCGGTGCCCGTCTCCTTATTAACAAAGTTTCCCGCTCATCCTTGAACCTCTTACACCTCGATGGTACCGAGCACTGCGTTTTAATGCACAGGTGTGATCAAACCGAGATGAAAAGGGCGTATCTAGCTCCTTGCCCGAGAGATAAATCAAGGGTTCCGCAGATAATCCCTTGGCTCCGGTCACCCGGACGCAGATAGGAGCTGCAGCCATCATAACTTGTATGAAAACTAAGAAGAGCTCCTGTCTATTTACAGTTTCATTTACTCTAGCGTTTCCTTAAACATTGCGTGTACGAAGGCTAAGAAATTGGAGAGCTATTCTAATACAATAACTATTAGGAATCTTTTGGGCATAACAGTTTCACTGTGATTTTGCAGGTAACACGTACGTTGGGAAAACATTTTGAACGCGATCAATAACCGCACTGGAAAAATGTGGGAAAGAAAGGGCGAAAAGCGACTCTTCAACATGTGGAAATATCTTCCTGAGCGGAGCCCTCTTCTCGAAGCTCAACACTCTGCAAGAGTCACTTCTCCCAACTTGCGCCCGCAGGTTTCCGTAGTGTGCCTGCAAAGAGCCATCCGCTTGAGACAGGTGCACCTCCCGATTTCATTGAACTAAGCTAGATGCACAATTTCTAATGCAGCCTTCATCACAATAGACAGTTCATTTCTCGAAAGCTTGTCGTAAAAAAAGGAAACAAAGAACGAAAACGTATAGCTGACAATCTTCTGAAGATGCAGATTCAGCTTTGGGGAAATGGACATTTTATGTATGCAGATGCTTTTCAAGCGCTGGTTTTAGAACGTCGCTGTGCTTCCAGCATCCTTTTCAGCCTTCTAAACTGGCTACCGAGGTGCCGATCACATTGTAAAGCGGTTGAGAGGCCGGAGCTGCTCAAACCGCTCTTGCCGTTTCCCATCAATCAAAAGCACTATGTTGTTTCTTTGTATGGAAAGCTTTTCAAGTCTGGCATCGACACGCACCTTTCCTGAAACGTCCAAAAGGTGAATGCTTCGCAAAGAAATCCAGTCTACCTTCAGGGGGCATGATGTTGAAATCGGAATGAGCCCTGGGTGGGCTTGAAGCAGCAGCTGTTCAGTTAACAGCTGCACAGAAACGCACCCCGCTTGCTTTGTATCATTCGCAAGTTTCTGGTTAAAGAGTAAAAAAGGCTGGAATTCTTCTGCCAGCCGGCAGGATTTCTTCTGCACTCACCCAGAAAAGCCAAGAATTGTATTTCATCTTTCGCAAGCTGTATTTTCCAGGAGGAGAATGAATACTTGCATTAAACTGAATCAAGCCGACAGAGACGCACAGCCGTTGTTTTTCTCCATGGGAAGTTTTTCGTTAAGGAAAAACACCGTTGTCATTTTCTTGCCAGCCGGCGGTATTTCTTGTGCAGCGATGAGCCAGATTTGTATTTCGTATTTCGCAAGTTGTGTGAATTTCTTGAAGTTGAAAGTGAATTCGCTCCAGAAAAGAAATGTCCAGTCGCATGAAAGCCGTGGCTGTTTGTTAAACCGCAGGACCTGAGCTTGCGTTCTGTTTCTCATGGCGTTCGCAAAGGCGATTCCTGCCTTTAAAACTGCTGTGACTGCGACTGAAAGTGGCGTGTGGCGCAGCTTCTAAAGTCTTGTTGACGCTCCTCGATGTTGCTTTCTCTCTGCCTAAGGAAGTTCGATTGTCGCGTCGGAACGGGGAGACCTAATCCTTCCAGCTTTAAGCCACCCTTCAGTCTTCTGAAGGGTGTCCGAGTGCTAGCATGTGATTTGGCTTTTTTTTGGGGGGAAACGGAGAGCGACATTGAAAAAGGTTACCGCCGCTGCCTCGCCCTCCGTGTTAAATGATCGCAAGCCGGCGGCGGCGGCGCTCCCTGTAGTCGTGGCCGAGCGGTTAAGGCGATGGGCTAGAAAGCCATTGGGGTCTCCCCGCGTCGGCTCGAATCCTGCCCACTACGGCGCCCTTCTCCTGTCGCTTCGGCCTGCCCAGAAAAAGGCGGAGTGCCGTTTCTCTCTTCCTGCTTCTTGTACAAACGCTAAATCGCTTGGACCTGCTGCCTTGGAAGTAATGTCTTCAACATCCACCAGTGACATTTCACAGCTGGAAGCACACAGCCACGCTTTTGGCATTGGCATGTCTTTTGCGCCCTACTTCCAGCCTTTGAAGACCTAATTATTCAAACTGAAAGAACCGGCTGAATGAGTGTTTGCAGTGCACCAGGAGGAGCAGGGACCATAGCATTGGAGGGGTGAGGATGGCGCAGATGGAAACGTTTTCATGCGCTCCTCTGGGAGGAATGAAAAGAAAAGACGAAACCGGAAACAGTAGTAGCCGCAAGAGGAAGTGTCTTCAAGCGCCAAGCAAGCGCTCCTCGTTAGTATAGTGGTGCGTATCCCCGCCTGTCACGTGGGAGACCAGGGATGGATTGCTTGACGGCGAGCCAGGTTGCTTTTCTCCCATCAGATTCCAACCGCTAATGCTAACGCAGTGTGTGGGAGCTTACATGCTTTTCCTTTCCCGTCTTTTTCGGACGACTATTCCAAAGGGGTAACCTGAAGGAATAGGGGCCTGAAGACACGAGGCATTCTTAAACCAGCACTGGGCTGCACGGCCTTCTGTTGTGATCAGGTTATATTCGAGTCAAAAAGCCAGAGCATCCGCTTCCATCCTATGGAGCACGAGCTAAATCGGAAGAGGCAGGGGATACACCTACGCCTATCGGCGCACGTTCCCTGCGTCAGGCTGCTTCACCCATTTGCACCCGACTGGAGACGGCACTGAGCAAGCTTTTTGTCAGGAGTGGGATTCGAACCCACGCCTCCAGGGGAGACTGCGACCTGAACGCAGCGCCTTAGACCGCTCGGCCATCCTGACGCGGGCCCCCTGTCCCGGGGCGGTCTGATGAGCCACCGCGATCCCACTACGCTCCTCGAGTATCGCACTGTTATTAATACTACAGTGTGACTCCAGCATTAAAATGTTTGGAAAATGTGTCGGCTTTTATAATCCAGTGTAGAGCAGCATGTGATGATTTGTGCTACAACACCAAGCGCTCAAAGTGACGTCTGCGTTTGTCGTTGAAACTTTCAACTCTTTCATCACTTATGTAGGAAATAAAAAGAGCAGTTGTGCGCCACACGCAGAGAGGCCGTCAGCAGAGTGGCGCAGCGGAAGCGTGCTGGGCCCATAACCCAGAGGTCGATGGATCGAAACCATCCTCTGCTACGTGTGTCCTATGCACGATTCATAAGCATGCCATTGGGTTAGCAAAGTGCCTTCAAATAGTCTGCATCTCCCTTTCTTTAAATTCTGTCCTGAGTTTCTCTCTCGTGTGTGTTTGTGCAAGCTTGACACTTGCGGGACTCTTTAATCTTCACCAATACGGAGATGACCAAATGTGTCTTCGGTTGTTCTGAGGTCTTTGATAGTTTCTTTGAAAGCTTCAACTGAACCTCGAAATCGAAGCAGTTATGTTTATATTGATTTCTCGCGTTAATCATTACGAACCAGGAACAGCCAGCACACTCGGTCGCATTAGTAATTATGTCACGTCTCTACTTAGCAGAGCATTCAAAGGCCCACTGGAAGTAGTAAAGCACTAAAACACTGCAAAACTGAACTCGGGAAAATCATACTGGGAGCTCTGAGCGATGTCTGCATCCAAGCCATCCAATACGGACTCTGAAACCTTGGAATATCAACACTATGATGCGCTACCTTTTACCTGGAGCAAAACGATGGAATTAGAAGAATGCTTACCGCAGGATACAACTGTGCCGCTGTTATTTGGAGCACGGTTTTCACTTGCATGAAAACTACAGCAGAACGTAGAAGGATGATCACTGAGGAGTCCACGCGGGCATGCTGAGGAGATTGTAGGTCGTACATTTCAATGATTACTGACATTTGCGCTGCTGGAGGTACAGTAATCAACAAAGAACAGGGTGTGCTACTCTCGAATCCGGTCAGCACATGATGAAAAGCCAGGAAGTATACCTTGTCAAATTGCCGTCAACAGGGACAAGTTAACCACCAGCTCCACCGGCGCCCGGCTAGCTCAGTCGGTAGAGCATGAGACTCTTAATCTCAGGGTCGTGGGTTCGAGCCCCACGTTGGGCGGTGCCCGTCTCCTTATTAACAAAGTTTCCCGCTCATCCTTGAACCTCTTACACCTCGATGGTACCGAGCACTGCGTTTTAATGCACAGGTGTGATCAAACCGAGATGAAAAGGGCGTATCTAGCTCCTTGCCCGAGAGATAAATCAAAGGTTCCGCAGATAATCCCTTGGCTCCGGTCACCCGGACGCAGATAGGAGCTGCAGCCATCATAACTTGTATGAAAACTAAGAAGAGCTCCTGTCTATTTACAGTTTCATTTACTCTAGCGTTTCCTTAAACATTGCGTGTACGAAGGCTAAGAAATTGGAGAGCTATTCTAATACAATAACTATTAGGAATCTTTTGGGCATAACAGTTTCACTGTGATTTTGCAGGTAACACGTACGTTGGGAAAACATTTTGAACGCGATCAATAACCGCACTGGAAAAATGTGGGAAAGAAAGGGCGAAAAGCGACTCTTCAACATGTGGAAATATCTTCCTGAGCGGAGCCCTCTTCTCGAAGCTCAACACTCTGCAAGAGTCACTTCTCCCAACTTGCGCCCGCAGGTTTCCGTAGTGTGCCTGCAAAGAGCCATCCGCTTGAGACAGGTGCACCTCCCGATTTCATTGAACTAAGCTAGATGCACAATTTCTAATGCAGCCTTCATCACAATAAACAGTTCATTTCTCGAAAGCTTGTCGTAAAAAAAGGAAACAAAGAACGAAAACGTATAGCTGACAATCTTCTGAAGATGCAGATTCAGCTTTGGGGAAATGGACATTTTATGTATGCAGATGCTTTTCAAGCGCTGGTTTTAGAACGTCGCTGTGCTTCCAGCATCCTTTTCAGCCTTCTAAACTGGCTACCGAGGTGCCGATCACATTGTAAAGCGGTTGAGAGGCCGGAGCTGCTCAAACCGCTCTTGCCGTTTCCCATCAATCAAAAGCACTATGTTGTTTCTTTGTATGGAAAGCTTTTCAAGTCTGGCATCGACACGCACCTTTCCTGAAACGTCCAAAAGGTGAATGCTTCGCAAAGAAATCCAGTCTACCTTCAGGGGGCATGATGTTGAAATCGGAATGAGCCCTGGGTGGGCTTGAAGCAGCAGCTGTTCAGTTAACAGCTGCACAGAAACGCACCCCGCTTGCTTTGTATCATTCGCAAGTTTCTGGTTAAAGAGTAAAAAAGGCTGGAATTCTTCTGCCAGCCGGCAGGATTTCTTCTGCACTCACCCAGAAAAGCCAAGAATTGTATTTCATCTTTCGCAAGCTGTATTTTCCAGGAGGAGAATGAATACTTGCATTAAACTGAATCAAGCCGACAGAGACGCACAGCCGTTGTTTTTCTCCATGGGAAGTTTTTCGTTAAGGAAAAACACCGTTGTCATTTTCTTGCCAGCCGGCGGTATTTCTTGTGCAGCGATGAGCCAGATTTGTATTTCGTATTTCGCAAGTTGTGTGAATTTCTTGAAGTTGAAAGTGAATTCGCTCCAGAAAAGAAATGTCCAGTCGCATGAAAGCCGTGGCTGTTTGTTAAACCGCAGGACCTGAGCTTGCGTTCTGTTTCTCATGGCGTTCGCAAAGGCGATTCCTGCCTTTAAAACTGCTGTGACTGCGACTGAAAGTGGCGTGTGGCGCAGCTTCTAAAGTCTTGTTGACGCTCCTCGATGTTGCTTTCTCTCTGCCTAAGGAAGTTCGATTGTCGCGTCGGAACGGGGAGACCTAATCCTTCCAGCTTTAAGCCACCCTTCAGTCTTCTGAAGGGTGTCCGAGTGCTAGCATGTGATTTGGCTTTTTTTTGGGGGGAAACGGAGAGCGACATTGAAAAAGGTTACCGCCGCTGCCTCGCCCTCCGTGTTAAATGATCGCAAGCCGGCGGCGGCGGCGCTCCCTGTAGTCGTGGCCGAGCGGTTAAGGCGATGGGCTAGAAAGCCATTGGGGTCTCCCCGCGTCGGCTCGAATCCTGCCCACTACGGCGCCCTTCTCCTGTCGCTTCGGCCTGCCCAGAAAAAGGCGGAGTGCCGTTTCTCTCTTCCTGCTTCTTGTACAAACGCTAAATCGCTTGGACCTGCTGCCTTGGAAGTAATGTCTTCAACATCCACCAGTGACATTTCACAGCTGGAAGCACACAGCCACGCTTTTGGCATTGGCATGTCTTTTGCGCCCTACTTCCAGCCTTTGAAGACCTAATTATTCAAACTGAAAGAACCGGCTGAATGAGTGTTTGCAGTGCACCAGGAGGAGCAGGGACCATAGCATTGGAGGGGTGAGGATGGCGCAGATGGAAACGTTTTCATGCGCTCCTCTGGGAGGAATGAAAAGAAAAGACGAAACCGGAAACAGTAGTAGCCGCAAGAGGAAGTGTCTTCAAGCGCCAAGCAAGCGCTCCTCGTTAGTATAGTGGTGCGTATCCCCGCCTGTCACGTGGGAGACCAGGGATGGATTGCTTGACGGCGAGCCAGGTTGCTTTTCTCCCATCAGATTCCAACCGCTAATGCTAACGCAGTGTGTGGGAGCTTACATGCTTTTCCTTTCCCGTCTTTTTCGGACGACTATTCCAAAGGGGTAACCTGAAGGAATAGGGGCCTGAAGACACGAGGCATTCTTAAACCAGCACTGGGCTGCACGGCCTTCTGTTGTGATCAGGTTATATTCGAGTCAAAAAGCCAGAGCATCCGCTTCCATCCTATGGAGCACGAGCTAAATCGGAAGAGGCAGGGGATACACCTACGCCTATCGGCGCACGTTCCCTGCGTCAGGCTGCTTCACCCATTTGCACCCGACTGGAGACGGCACTGAGCAAGCTTTTTGTCAGGAGTGGGATTCGAACCCACGCCTCCAGGGGAGACTGCGACCTGAACGCAGCGCCTTAGACCGCTCGGCCATCCTGACGCGGGCCCCCTGTCCCGGGGCGGTCTGATGAGCCACCGCGATCCCACTACGCTCCTCGAGTATCGCACTGTTATTAATACTACAGTGTGACTCCAGCATTAAAATGTTTGGAAAATGTGTCGGCTTTTATAATCCAGTGTAGAGCAGCATGTGATGATTTGTGCTACAACACCAAGCGCTCAAAGTGACGTCTGCGTTTGTCGTTGAAACTTTCAACTCTTTCATCACTTATGTAGGAAATAAAAAGAGCAGTTGTGCGCCACACGCAGAGAGGCCGTCAGCAGAGTGGCGCAGCGGAAGCGTGCTGGGCCCATAACCCAGAGGTCGATGGATCGAAACCATCCTCTGCTACGTGTGTCCTATGCACGATTCATAAGCATGCCATTGGGTTAGCAAAGTGCCTTCAAATAGTCTGCATCTCCCTTTCTTTAAATTCTGTCCTGAGTTTCTCTCTCGTGTGTGTTTGTGCAAGCTTGACACTTGCGGGACTCTTTAATCTTCACCAATACGGAGATGACCAAATGTGTCTTCGGTTGTTCTGAGGTCTTTGATAGTTTCTTTGAAAGCTTCAACTGAACCTCGAAATCGAAGCAGTTATGTTTATATTGATTTCTCGCGTTAATCATTACGAACCAGGAACAGCCAGCACACTCGGTCGCATTAGTAATTATGTCACGTCTCTACTTAGCAGAGCATTCAAAGGCCCACTGGAAGTAGTAAAGCACTAAAACACTGCAAAACTGAACTCGGGAAAATCATACTGGGAGCTCTGAGCGATGTCTGCATCCAAGCCATCCAATACGGACTCTGAAACCTTGGAATATCAACACTATGATGCGCTACCTTTTACCTGGAGCAAAACGATGGAATTAGAAGAATGCTTACCGCAGGATACAACTGTGCCGCTGTTATTTGGAGCACGGTTTTCACTTGCATGAAAACTACAGCAGAACGTAGAAGGATGATCACTGAGGAGTCCACGCGGGCATGCTGAGGAGATTGTAGGTCGTACATTTCAATGATTACTGACATTTGCGCTGCTGGAGGTACAGTAATCAACAAAGAACAGGGTGTGCTACTCTCGAATCCGGTCAGCACATGATGAAAAGCCAGGAAGTATACCTTGTCAAATTGCCGTCAACAGGGACAAGTTAACCACCAGCTCCACCGGCGCCCGGCTAGCTCAGTCGGTAGAGCATGAGACTCTTAATCTCAGGGTCGTGGGTTCGAGCCCCACGTTGGGCGGTGCCCGTCTCCTTATTAACAAAGTTTCCCGCTCATCCTTGAACCTCTTACACCTCGATGGTACCGAGCACTGCGTTTTAATGCACAGGTGTGATCAAACCGAGATGAAAAGGGCGTATCTAGCTCCTTGCCCGAGAGATAAATCAAGGGTTCCGCAGATAATCCCTTGGCTCCGGTCACCCGGACGCAGATAGGAGCTGCAGCCATCATAACTTGTATGAAAACTAAGAAGAGCTCCTGTCTATTTACAGTTTCATTTACTCTAGCGTTTCCTTAAACATTGCGTGTACGAAGGCTAAGAAATTGGAGAGCTATTCTAATACAATAACTATTAGGAATCTTTTGGGCATAACAGTTTCACTGTGATTTTGCAGGTAACACGTACGTTGGGAAAACATTTTGAACGCGATCAATAACCGCACTGGAAAAATGTGGGAAAGAAAGGGCGAAAAGCGACTCTTCAACATGTGGAAATATCTTCCTGAGCGGAGCCCTCTTCTCGAAGCTCAACACTCTGCAAGAGTCACTTCTCCCAACTTGCGCCCGCAGGTTTCCGTAGTGTGCCTGCAAAGAGCCATCCGCTTGAGACAGGTGCACCTCCCGATTTCATTGAACTAAGCTAGATGCACAATTTCTAATGCAGCCTTCATCACAATAAACAGTTCATTTCTCGAAAGCTTGTCGTAAAAAAAGGAAACAAAGAACGAAAACGTATAGCTGACAATCTTCTGAAGATGCAGATTCAGCTTTGGGGAAATGGACATTTTATGTATGCAGATGCTTTTCAAGCGCTGGTTTTAGAACGTCGCTGTGCTTCCAGCATCCTTTTCAGCCTTCTAAACTGGCTACCGAGGTGCCGATCACATTGTAAAGCGGTTGAGAGGCCGGAGCTGCTCAAACCGCTCTTGCCGTTTCCCATCAATCAAAAGCACTATGTTGTTTCTTTGTATGGAAAGCTTTTCAAGTCTGGCATCGACACGCACCTTTCCTGAAACGTCCAAAAGGTGAATGCTTCGCAAAGAAATCCAGTCTACCTTCAGGGGGCATGATGTTGAAATCGGAATGAGCCCTGGGTGGGCTTGAAGCAGCAGCTGTTCAGTTAACAGCTGCACAGAAACGCACCCCGCTTGCTTTGTATCATTCGCAAGTTTCTGGTTAAAGAGTAAAAAAGGCTGGAATTCTTCTGCCAGCCGGCAGGATTTCTTCTGCACTCACCCAGAAAAGCCAAGAATTGTATTTCATCTTTCGCAAGCTGTATTTTCCAGGAGGAGAATGAATACTTGCATTAAACTGAATCAAGCCGACAGAGACGCACAGCCGTTGTTTTTCTCCATGGGAAGTTTTTCGTTAAGGAAAAACACCGTTGTCATTTTCTTGCCAGCTGGCGGTATTTCTTGTGCAGCGATGAGCCAGATTTGTATTTCGTATTTCGCAAGTTGTGTGAATTTCTTGAAGTTGAAAGTGAATTCGCTCCAGAAAAGAAATGTCCAGTCGCATGAAAGCCGTGGCTGTTTGTTAAACCGCAGGACCTGAGCTTGCGTTCTGTTTCTCATGGCGTTCGCAAAGGCGATTCCTGCCTTTAAAACTGCTGTGACTGCGACTGAAAGTGGCGTGTGGCGCAGCTTCTAAAGTCTTGTTGACGCTCCTCGATGTTGCTTTCTCTCTGCCTAAGGAAGTTCGATTGTCGCGTCGGAACGGGGAGACCTAATCCTTCCAGCTTTAAGCCACCCTTCAGTCTTCTGAAGGGTGTCCGAGTGCTAGCATGTGATTTGGCTTTTTTTTGGGGGGAAACGGAGAGCGACATTGAAAAAGGTTACCGCCGCTGCCTCGCCCTCCGTGTTAAATGATCGCAAGCCGGCGGCGGCGGCGCTCCCTGTAGTCGTGGCCGAGCGGTTAAGGCGATGGGCTAGAAAGCCATTGGGGTCTCCCCGCGTCGGCTCGAATCCTGCCCACTACGGCGCCCTTCTCCTGTCGCTTCGGCCTGCCCAGAAAAAGGCGGAGTGCCGTTTCTCTCTTCCTGCTTCTTGTACAAACGCTAAATCGCTTGGACCTGCTGCCTTGGAAGTAATGTCTTCAACATCCACCAGTGACATTTCACAGCTGGAAGCACACAGCCACGCTTTTGGCATTGGCATGTCTTTTGCGCCCTACTTCCAGCCTTTGAAGACCTAATTATTCAAACTGAAAGAACCGGCTGAATGAGTGTTTGCAGTGCACCAGGAGGAGCAGGGACCATAGCATTGGAGGGGTGAGGATGGCGCAGATGGAAACGTTTTCATGCGCTCCTCTGGGAGGAATGAAAAGAAAAGACGAAACCGGAAACAGTAGTAGCCGCAAGAGGAAGTGTCTTCAAGCGCCAAGCAAGCGCTCCTCGTTAGTATAGTGGTGCGTATCCCCGCCTGTCACGTGGGAGACCAGGGATGGATTGCTTGACGGCGAGCCAGGTTGCTTTTCTCCCATCAGATTCCAACCGCTAATGCTAACGCAGTGTGTGGGAGCTTACATGCTTTTCCTTTCCCGTCTTTTTCGGACGACTATTCCAAAGGGGTAACCTGAAGGTATAGGGGCCTGAAGACACGAGGCATTCTTAAACCAGCACTGGGCTGCACGGCCTTCTGTTGTGATCAGGTTATATTCGAGTCAAAAAGCCAGAGCATCCGCTTCCATCCTATGGAGCACGAGCTAAATCGGAAGAGGCAGGGGATACACCTACGCCTATCGGCGCACGTTCCCTGCGTCAGGCTGCTTCACCCATTTGCACCCGACTGGAGACGGCACTGAGCAAGCTTTTTGTCAGGAGTGGGATTCGAACCCACGCCTCCAGGGGAGACTGCGACCTGAACGCAGCGCCTTAGACCGCTCGGCCATCCTGACGCGGGCCCCCTGTCCCGGGGCGGTCTGATGAGCCACCGCGATCCCACTACGCTCCTCGAGTATCGCACTGTTATTAATACTACAGTGTGACTCCAGCATTAAAATGTTTGGAAAATGTGTCGGCTTTTATAATCCAGTGTAGAGCAGCATGTGATGATTTGTGCTACAACACCAAGCGCTCAAAGTGACGTCTGCGTTTGTCGTTGAAACTTTCAACTCTTTCATCACTTATGTAGGAAATAAAAAGAGCAGTTGTGCGCCACACGCAGAGAGGCCGTCAGCAGAGTGGCGCAGCGGAAGCGTGCTGGGCCCATAACCCAGAGGTCGATGGATCGAAACCATCCTCTGCTACGTGTGTCCTATGCACGATTCATAAGCATGCCATTGGGTTAGCAAAGTGCCTTCAAATAGTCTGCATCTCCCTTTCTTTAAATTCTGTCCTGAGTTTCTCTCTCGTGTGTGTTTGTGCAAGCTTGACACTTGCGGGACTCTTTAATCTTCACCAATACGGAGATGACCAAATGTGTCTTCGGTTGTTCTGAGGTCTTTGATAGTTTCTTTGAAAGCTTCAACTGAACCTCGAAATCGAAGCAGTTATGTTTATATTGATTTCTCGCGTTAATCATTACGAACCAGGAACAGCCAGCACACTCGGTCGCATTAGTAATTATGTCACGTCTCTACTTAGCAGAGCATTCAAAGGCCCACTGGAAGTAGTAAAGCACTAAAACACTGCAAAACTGAACTCGGGAAAATCATACTGGGAGCTCTGAGCGATGTCTGCATCCAAGCCATCCAATACGGACTCTGAAACCTTGGAATATCAACACTATGATGCGCTACCTTTTACCTGGAGCAAAACGATGGAATTAGAAGAATGCTTACCG
Organism: Lepisosteus oculatus; assembly: GCF_040954835.1. NCBI lineage: Eukaryota > Metazoa > Chordata > Actinopteri > Semionotiformes > Lepisosteidae > Lepisosteus > Lepisosteus oculatus. The sequence continues at coordinate 462,839 of NW_027167923.1, read as the reverse complement.
CAGGATACAACTGTGCCGCTGTTATTTGGAGCACGGTTTTCACTTGCATGAAAACTACAGCAGAACGTAGAAGGATGATCACTGAGGAGTCCACGCGGGCATGCTGAGGAGATTGTAGGTCGTACATTTCAATGATTACTGACATTTGCGCTGCTGGAGGTACAGTAATCAACAAAGAACAGGGTGTGCTACTCTCGAATCCGGTCAGCACATGATGAAAAGCCAGGAAGTATACCTTGTCAAATTGCCGTCAACAGGGACAAGTTAACCACCAGCTCCACCGGCGCCCGGCTAGCTCAGTCGGTAGAGCATGAGACTCTTAATCTCAGGGTCGTGGGTTCGAGCCCCACGTTGGGCGGTGCCCGTCTCCTTATTAACAAAGTTTCCGGCTCATCCTTGAACCTCTTACACCTCGATGGTACCGAGCACTGCGTTTTAATGCACAGGTGTGATCAAACCGAGATGAAAAGGGCGTATCTAGCTCCTTGCCCGAGAGATAAATCAAGGGTTCCGCAGATAATCCCTTGGCTCCGGTCACCCGGACGCAGATAGGAGCTGCAGCCATCATAACTTGTATGAAAACTAAGAAGAGCTCCTGTCTATTTACAGTTTCATTTACTCTAGCGTTTCCTTAAACATTGCGTGTACGAAGGCTAAGAAATTGGAGAGCTATTCTAATACAATAACTATTAGGAATCTTTTGGGCATAACAGTTTCACTGTGATTTTGCAGGTAACACGTACGTTGGGAAAACATTTTGAACGCGATCAATAACCGCACTGGAAAAATGTGGGAAAGAAAGGGCGAAAAGCGACTCTTCAACATGTGGAAATATCTTCCTGAGCGGAGCCCTCTTCTCGAAGCTCAACACTCTGCAAGAGTCACTTCTCCCAACTTGCGCCCGCAGGTTTCCGTAGTGTGCCTGCAAAGAGCCATCCGCTTGAGACAGGTGCACCTCCCGATTTCATTGAACTAAGCTAGATGCACAATTTCTAATGCAGCCTTCATCACAATAAACAGTTCATTTCTCGAAAGCTTGTCGTAAAAAAAGGAAACAAAGAACGAAAACGTATAGCTGACAATCTTCTGAAGATGCAGATTCAGCTTTGGGGAAATGGACATTTTATGTATGCAGATGCTTTTCAAGCGCTGGTTTTAGAACGTCGCTGTGCTTCCAGCATCCTTTTCAGCCTTCTAAACTGGCTACCGAGGTGCCGATCACATTGTAAAGCGGTTGAGAGGCCGGAGCTGCTCAAACCGCTCTTGCCGTTTCCCATCAATCAAAAGCACTATGTTGTTTCTTTGTATGGAAAGCTTTTCAAGTCTGGCATCGACACGCACCTTTCCTGAAACGTCCAAAAGGTGAATGCTTCGCAAAGAAATCCAGTCTACCTTCAGGGGGCATGATGTTGAAATCGGAATGAGCCCTGGGTGGGCTTGAAGCAGCAGCTGTTCAGTTAACAGCTGCACAGAAACGCACCCCGCTTGCTTTGTATCATTCGCAAGTTTCTGGTTAAAGAGTAAAAAAGGCTGGAATTCTTCTGCCAGCCGGCAGGATTTCTTCTGCACTCACCCAGAAAAGCCAAGAATTGTATTTCATCTTTCGCAAGCTGTATTTTCCAGGAGGAGAATGAATACTTGCATTAAACTGAATCAAGCCGACAGAGACGCACAGCCGTTGTTTTTCTCCATGGGAAGTTTTTCGTTAAGGAAAAACACCGTTGTCATTTTCTTGCCAGCCGGCGGTATTTCTTGTGCAGCGATGAGCCAGATTTGTATTTCGTATTTCGCAAGTTGTGTGAATTTCTTGAAGTTGAAAGTGAATTCGCTCCAGAAAAGAAATGTCCAGTCGCATGAAAGCCGTGGCTGTTTGTTAAACCGCAGGACCTGAGCTTGCGTTCTGTTTCTCATGGCGTTCGCAAAGGCGATTCCTGCCTTTAAAACTGCTGTGACTGCGACTGAAAGTGGCGTGTGGCGCAGCTTCTAAAGTCTTGTTGACGCTCCTCGATGTTGCTTTCTCTCTGCCTAAGGAAGTTCGATTGTCGCGTCGGAACGGGGAGACCTAATCCTTCCAGCTTTAAGCCACCCTTCAGTCTTCTGAAGGGTGTCCGAGTGCTAGCATGTGATTTGGCTTTTTTTTGGGGGGAAACGGAGAGCGACATTGAAAAAGGTTACCGCCGCTGCCTCGCCCTCCGTGTTAAATGATCGCAAGCCGGCGGCGGCGGCGCTCCCTGTAGTCGTGGCCGAGCGGTTAAGGCGATGGGCTAGAAAGCCATTGGGGTCTCCCCGCGTCGGCTCGAATCCTGCCCACTACGGCGCCCTTCTCCTGTCGCTTCGGCCTGCCCAGAAAAAGGCGGAGTGCCGTTTCTCTCTTCCTGCTTCTTGTACAAACGCTAAATCGCTTGGACCTGCTGCCTTGGAAGTAATGTCTTCAACATCCACCAGTGACATTTCACAGCTGGAAGCACACAGCCACGCTTTTGGCATTGGCATGTCTTTTGCGCCCTACTTCCAGCCTTTGAAGACCTAATTATTCAAACTGAAAGAACCGGCTGAATGAGTGTTTGCAGTGCACCAGGAGGAGCAGGGACCATAGCATTGGAGGGGTGAGGATGGCGCAGATGGAAACGTTTTCATGCGCTCCTCTGGGAGGAATGAAAAGAAAAGACGAAACCGGAAACAGTAGTAGCCGCAAGAGGAAGTGTCTTCAAGCGCCAAGCAAGCGCTCCTCGTTAGTATAGTGGTGCGTATCCCCGCCTGTCACGTGGGAGACCAGGGATGGATTGCTTGACGGCGAGCCAGGTTGCTTTTCTCCCATCAGATTCCAACCGCTAATGCTAACGCAGTGTGTGGGAGCTTACATGCTTTTCCTTTCCCGTCTTTTTCGGACGACTATTCCAAAGGGGTAACCTGAAGGAATAGGGGCCTGAAGACACGAGGCATTCTTAAACCAGCACTGGGCTGCACGGCCTTCTGTTGTGATCAGGTTATATTCGAGTCAAAAAGCCAGAGCATCCGCTTCCATCCTATGGAGCACGAGCTAAATCGGAAGAGGCAGGGGATACACCTACGCCTATCGGCGCACGTTCCCTGCGTCAGGCTGCTTCACCCATTTGCACCCGACTGGAGACGGCACTGAGCAAGCTTTTTGTCAGGAGTGGGATTCGAACCCACGCCTCCAGGGGAGACTGCGACCTGAACGCAGCGCCTTAGACCGCTCGGCCATCCTGACGCGGGCCCCCTGTCCCGGGGCGGTCTGATGAGCCACCGCGATCCCACTACGCTCCTCGAGTATCGCACTGTTATTAATACTACAGTGTGACTCCAGCATTAAAATGTTTGGAAAATGTGTCGGCTTTTATAATCCAGTGTAGAGCAGCATGTGATGATTTGTGCTACAACACCAAGCGCTCAAAGTGACGTCTGCGTTTGTCGTTGAAACTTTCAACTCTTTCATCACTTATGTAGGAAATAAAAAGAGCAGTTGTGCGCCACACGCAGAGAGGCCGTCAGCAGAGTGGCGCAGCGGAAGCGTGCTGGGCCCATAACCCAGAGGTCGATGGATCGAAACCATCCTCTGCTACGTGTGTCCTATGCACGATTCATAAGCATGCCATTGGGTTAGCAAAGTGCCTTCAAATAGTCTGCATCTCCCTTTCTTTAAATTCTGTCCTGAGTTTCTCTCTCGTGTGTGTTTGTGCAAGCTTGACACTTGCGGGACTCTTTAATCTTCACCAATACGGAGATGACCAAATGTGTCTTCGGTTGTTCTGAGGTCTTTGATAGTTTCTTTGAAAGCTTCAACTGAACCTCGAAATCGAAGCAGTTATGTTTATATTGATTTCTTGCGTTAATCATTACGAACCAGGAACAGCCAGCACACTCGGTCGCATTAGTAATTATGTCACGTCTCTACTTAGCAGAGCATTCAAAGGCCCACTGGAAGTAGTAAAGCACTAAAACACTGCAAAACTGAACTCGGGAAAATCATACTGGGAGCTCTGAGCGATGTCTGCATCCAAGCCATCCAATACGGACTCTGAAACCTTGGAATATCAACACTATGATGCGCTACCTTTTACCTGGAGCAAAACGATGGAATTAGAAGAATGCTTACCGCAGGATACAACTGTGCCGCTGTTATTTGGAGCACGGTTTTCACTTGCATGAAAACTACAGCAGAACGTAGAAGGATGATCACTGAGGAGTCCACGCGGGCATGCTGAGGAGATTGTAGGTCGTACATTTCAATGATTACTGACATTTGCGCTGCTGGAGGTACAGTAATCAACAAAGAACAGGGTGTGCTACTCTCGAATCCGGTCAGCACATGATGAAAAGCCAGGAAGTATACCTTGTCAAATTGCCGTCAACAGGGACAAGTTAACCACCAGCTCCACCGGCGCCCGGCTAGCTCAGTCGGTAGAGCATGAGACTCTTAATCTCAGGGTCGTGGGTTCGAGCCCCACGTTGGGCGGTGCCCGTCTCCTTATTAACAAAGTTTCCGGCTCATCCTTGAACCTCTTACACCTCGATGGTACCGAGCACTGCGTTTTAATGCACAGGTGTGATCAAACCGAGATGAAAAGGGCGTATCTAGCTCCTTGCCCGAGAGATAAATCAAGGGTTCCGCAGATAATCCCTTGGCTCCGGTCACCCGGACGCAGATAGGAGCTGCAGCCATCATAACTTGTATGAAAACTAAGAAGAGCTCCTGTCTATTTACAGTTTCATTTACTCTAGCGTTTCCTTAAACATTGCGTGTACGAAGGCTAAGAAATTGGAGAGCTATTCTAATACAATAACTATTAGGAATCTTTTGGGCATAACAGTTTCACTGTGATTTTGCAGGTAACACGTACGTTGGGAAAACATTTTGAACGCGATCAATAACCGCACTGGAAAAATGTGGGAAAGAAAGGGCGAAAAGCGACTCTTCAACATGTGGAAATATCTTCCTGAGCGGAGCCCTCTTCTCGAAGCTCAACACTCTGCAAGAGTCACTTCTCCCAACTTGCGCCCGCAGGTTTCCGTAGTGTGCCTGCAAAGAGCCATCCGCTTGAGACAGGTGCACCTCCCGATTTCATTGAACTAAGCTAGATGCACAATTTCTAATGCAGCCTTCATCACAATAAACAGTTCATTTCTCGAAAGCTTGTCGTAAAAAAAGGAAACAAAGAACGAAAACGTATAGCTGACAATCTTCTGAAGATGCAGATTCAGCTTTGGGGAAATGGACATTTTATGTATGCAGATGCTTTTCAAGCGCTGGTTTTAGAACGTCGCTGTGCTTCCAGCATCCTTTTCAGCCTTCTAAACTGGCTACCGAGGTGCCGATCACATTGTAAAGCGGTTGAGAGGCCGGAGCTGCTCAAACCGCTCTTGCCGTTTCCCATCAATCAAAAGCACTATGTTGTTTCTTTGTATGGAAAGCTTTTCAAGTCTGGCATCGACACGCACCTTTCCTGAAACGTCCAAAAGGTGAATGCTTCGCAAAGAAATCCAGTCTACCTTCAGGGGGCATGATGTTGAAATCGGAATGAGCCCTGGGTGGGCTTGAAGCAGCAGCTGTTCAGTTAACAGCTGCACAGAAACGCACCCCGCTTGCTTTGTATCATTCGCAAGTTTCTGGTTAAAGAGTAAAAAAGGCTGGAATTCTTCTGCCAGCCGGCAGGATTTCTTCTGCACTCACCCAGAAAAGCCAAGAATTGTATTTCATCTTTCGCAAGCTGTATTTTCCAGGAGGAGAATGAATACTTGCATTAAACTGAATCAAGCCGACAGAGACGCACAGCCGTTGTTTTTCTCCATGGGAAGTTTTTCGTTAAGGAAAAACACCGTTGTCATTTTCTTGCCAGCCGGCGGTATTTCTTGTGCAGCGATGAGCCAGATTTGTATTTCGTATTTCGCAAGTTGTGTGAATTTCTTGAAGTTGAAAGTGAATTCGCTCCAGAAAAGAAATGTCCAGTCGCATGAAAGCCGTGGCTGTTTGTTAAACCGCAGGACCTGAGCTTGCGTTCTGTTTCTCATGGCGTTCGCAAAGGCGATTCCTGCCTTTAAAACTGCTGTGACTGCGACTGAAAGTGGCGTGTGGCGCAGCTTCTAAAGTCTTGTTGACGCTCCTCGATGTTGCTTTCTCTCTGCCTAAGGAAGTTCGATTGTCGCGTCGGAACGGGGAGACCTAATCCTTCCAGCTTTAAGCCACCCTTCAGTCTTCTGAAGGGTGTCCGAGTGCTAGCATGTGATTTGGCTTTTTTTTGGGGGGAAACGGAGAGCGACATTGAAAAAGGTTACCGCCGCTGCCTCGCCCTCCGTGTTAAATGATCGCAAGCCGGCGGCGGCGGCGCTCCCTGTAGTCGTGGCCGAGCGGTTAAGGCGATGGGCTAGAAAGCCATTGGGGTCTCCCCGCGTCGGCTCGAATCCTGCCCACTACGGCGCCCTTCTCCTGTCGCTTCGGCCTGCCCAGAAAAAGGCGGAGTGCCGTTTCTCTCTTCCTGCTTCTTGTACAAACGCTAAATCGCTTGGACCTGCTGCCTTGGAAGTAATGTCTTCAACATCCACCAGTGACATTTCACAGCTGGAAGCACACAGCCACGCTTTTGGCATTGGCATGTCTTTTGCGCCCTACTTCCAGCCTTTGAAGACCTAATTATTCAAACTGAAAGAACCGGCTGAATGAGTGTTTGCAGTGCACCAGGAGGAGCAGGGACCATAGCATTGGAGGGGTGAGGATGGCGCAGATGGAAACGTTTTCATGCGCTCCTCTGGGAGGAATGAAAAGAAAAGACGAAACCGGAAACAGTAGTAGCCGCAAGAGGAAGTGTCTTCAAGCGCCAAGCAAGCGCTCCTCGTTAGTATAGTGGTGCGTATCCCCGCCTGTCACGTGGGAGACCAGGGATGGATTGCTTGACGGCGAGCCAGGTTGCTTTTCTCCCATCAGATTCCAACCGCTAATGCTAACGCAGTGTGTGGGAGCTTACATGCTTTTCCTTTCCCGTCTTTTTCGGACGACTATTCCAAAGGGGTAACCTGAAGGAATAGGGGCCTGAAGACACGAGGCATTCTTAAACCAGCACTGGGCTGCACGGCCTTCTGTTGTGATCAGGTTATATTCGAGTCAAAAAGCCAGAGCATCCGCTTCCATCCTATGGAGCACGAGCTAAATCGGAAGAGGCAGGGGATACACCTACGCCTATCGGCGCACGTTCCCTGCGTCAGGCTGCTTCACCCATTTGCACCCGACTGGAGACGGCACTGAGCAAGCTTTTTGTCAGGAGTGGGATTCGAACCCACGCCTCCAGGGGAGACTGCGACCTGAACGCAGCGCCTTAGACCGCTCGGCCATCCTGACGCGGGCCCCCTGTCCCGGGGCGGTCTGATGAGCCACCGCGATCCCACTACGCTCCTCGAGTATCGCACTGTTATTAATACTACAGTGTGACTCCAGCATTAAAATGTTTGGAAAATGTGTCGGCTTTTATAATCCAGTGTAGAGCAGCATGTGATGATTTGTGCTACAACACCAAGCGCTCAAAGTGACGTCTGCGTTTGTCGTTGAAACTTTCAACTCTTTCATCACTTATGTAGGAAATAAAAAGAGCAGTTGTGCGCCACACGCAGAGAGGCCGTCAGCAGAGTGGCGCAGCGGAAGCGTGCTGGGCCCATAACCCAGAGGTCGATGGATCGAAACCATCCTCTGCTACGTGTGTCCTATGCACGATTCATAAGCATGCCATTGGGTTAGCAAAGTGCCTTCAAATAGTCTGCATCTCCCTTTCTTTAAATTCTGTCCTGAGTTTCTCTCTCGTGTGTGTTTGTGCAAGCTTGACACTTGCGGGACTCTTTAATCTTCACCAATACGGAGATGACCAAATGTGTCTTCGGTTGTTCTGAGGTCTTTGATAGTTTCTTTGAAAGCTTCAACTGAACCTCGAAATCGAAGCAGTTATGTTTATATTGATTTCTCGCGTTAATCATTACGAACCAGGAACAGCCAGCACACTCGGTCGCATTAGTAATTATGTCACGTCTCTACTTAGCAGAGCATTCAAAGGCCCACTGGAAGTAGTAAAGCACTAAAACACTGCAAAACTGAACTCGGGAAAATCATACTGGGAGCTCTGAGCGATGTCTGCATCCAAGCCATCCAATACGGACTCTGAAACCTTGGAATATCAACACTATGATGCGCTACCTTTTACCTGGAGCAAAACGATGGAATTAGAAGAATGCTTACCGCAGGATACAACTGTGCCGCTGTTATTTGGAGCACGGTTTTCACTTGCATGAAAACTACAGCAGAACGTAGAAGGATGATCACTGAGGAGTCCACGCGGGCATGCTGAGGAGATTGTAGGTCGTACATTTCAATGATTACTGACATTTGCGCTGCTGGAGGTACAGTAATCAACAAAGAACAGGGTGTGCTACTCTCGAATCCGGTCAGCACATGATGAAAAGCCAGGAAGTATACCTTGTCAAATTGCCGTCAACAGGGACAAGTTAACCACCAGCTCCACCGGCGCCCGGCTAGCTCAGTCGGTAGAGCATGAGACTCTTAATCTCAGGGTCGTGGGTTCGAGCCCCACGTTGGGCGGTGCCCGTCTCCTTATTAACAAAGTTTCCGGCTCATCCTTGAACCTCTTACACCTCGATGGTACCGAGCACTGCGTTTTAATGCACAGGTGTGATCAAACCGAGATGAAAAGGGCGTATCTAGCTCCTTGCCCGAGAGATAAATCAAGGGTTCCGCAGATAATCCCTTGGCTCCGGTCACCCGGACGCAGATAGGAGCTGCAGCCATCATAACTTGTATGAAAACTAAGAAGAGCTCCTGTCTATTTACAGTTTCATTTACTCTAGCGTTTCCTTAAACATTGCGTGTACGAAGGCTAAGAAATTGGAGAGCTATTCTAATACAATAACTATTAGGAATCTTTTGGGCATAACAGTTTCACTGTGATTTTGCAGGTAACACGTACGTTGGGAAAACATTTTGAACGCGATCAATAACCGCACTGGAAAAATGTGGGAAAGAAAGGGCGAAAAGCGACTCTTCAACATGTGGAAATATCTTCCTGAGCGGAGCCCTCTTCTCGAAGCTCAACACTCTGCAAGAGTCACTTCTCCCAACTTGCGCCCGCAGGTTTCCGTAGTGTGCCTGCAAAGAGCCATCCGCTTGAGACAGGTGCACCTCCCGATTTCATTGAACTAAGCTAGATGCACAATTTCTAATGCAGCCTTCATCACAATAAACAGTTCATTTCTCGAAAGCTTGTCGTAAAAAAAGGAAACAAAGAACGAAAACGTATAGCTGACAATCTTCTGAAGATGCAGATTCAGCTTTGGGGAAATGGACATTTTATGTATGCAGATGCTTTTCAAGCGCTGGTTTTAGAACGTCGCTGTGCTTCCAGCATCCTTTTCAGCCTTCTAAACTGGCTACCGAGGTGCCGATCACATTGTAAAGCGGTTGAGAGGCCGGAGCTGCTCAAACCGCTCTTGCCGTTTCCCATCAATCAAAAGCACTATGTTGTTTCTTTGTATGGAAAGCTTTTCAAGTCTGGCATCGACACGCACCTTTCCTGAAACGTCCAAAAGGTGAATGCTTCGCAAAGAAATCCAGTCTACCTTCAGGGGGCATGATGTTGAAATCGGAATGAGCCCTGGGTGGGCTTGAAGCAGCAGCTGTTCAGTTAACAGCTGCACAGAAACGCACCCCGCTTGCTTTGTATCATTCGCAAGTTTCTGGTTAAAGAGTAAAAAAGGCTGGAATTCTTCTGCCAGCCGGCAGGATTTCTTCTGCACTCACCCAGAAAAGCCAAGAATTGTATTTCATCTTTCGCAAGCTGTATTTTCCAGGAGGAGAATGAATACTTGCATTAAACTGAATCAAGCCGACAGAGACGCACAGCCGTTGTTTTTCTCCATGGGAAGTTTTTCGTTAAGGAAAAACACCGTTGTCATTTTCTTGCCAGCCGGCGGTATTTCTTGTGCAGCGATGAGCCAGATTTGTATTTCGTATTTCGCAAGTTGTGTGAATTTCTTGAAGTTGAAAGTGAATTCGCTCCAGAAAAGAAATGTCCAGTCGCATGAAAGCCGTGGCTGTTTGTTAAACCGCAGGACCTGAGCTTGCGTTCTGTTTCTCATGGCGTTCGCAAAGGCGATTCCTGCCTTTAAAACTGCTGTGACTGCGACTGAAAGTGGCGTGTGGCGCAGCTTCTAAAGTCTTGTTGACGCTCCTCGATGTTGCTTTCTCTCTGCCTAAGGAAGTTCGATTGTCGCGTCGGAACGGGGAGACCTAATCCTTCCAGCTTTAAGCCACCCTTCAGTCTTCTGAAGGGTGTCCGAGTGCTAGCATGTGATTTGGCTTTTTTTTGGGGGGAAACGGAGAGCGACATTGAAAAAGGTTACCGCCGCTGCCTCGCCCTCCGTGTTAAATGATCGCAAGCCGGCGGCGGCGGCGCTCCCTGTAGTCGTGGCCGAGCGGTTAAGGCGATGGGCTAGAAAGCCATTGGGGTCTCCCCGCGTCGGCTCGAATCCTGCCCACTACGGCGCCCTTCTCCTGTCGCTTCGGCCTGCCCAGAAAAAGGCGGAGTGCCGTTTCTCTCTTCCTGCTTCTTGTACAAACGCTAAATCGCTTGGACCTGCTGCCTTGGAAGTAATGTCTTCAACATCCACCAGTGACATTTCACAGCTGGAAGCACACAGCCACGCTTTTGGCATTGGCATGTCTTTTGCGCCCTACTTCCAGCCTTTGAAGACCTAATTATTCAAACTGAAAGAACCGGCTGAATGAGTGTTTGCAGTGCACCAGGAGGAGCAGGGACCATAGCATTGGAGGGGTGAGGATGGCGCAGATGGAAACGTTTTCATGCGCTCCTCTGGGAGGAATGAAAAGAAAAGACGAAACCGGAAACAGTAGTAGCCGCAAGAGGAAGTGTCTTCAAGCGCCAAGCAAGCGCTCCTCGTTAGTATAGTGGTGCGTATCCCCGCCTGTCACGTGGGAGACCAGGGATGGATTGCTTGACGGCGAGCCAGGTTGCTTTTCTCCCATCAGATTCCAACCGCTAATGCTAACGCAGTGTGTGGGAGCTTACATGCTTTTCCTTTCCCGTCTTTTTCGGACGACTATTCCAAAGGGGTAACCTGAAGGAATAGGGGCCTGAAGACACGAGGCATTCTTAAACCAGCACTGGGCTGCACGGCCTTCTGTTGTGATCAGGTTATATTCGAGTCAAAAAGCCAGAGCATCCGCTTCCATCCTATGGAGCACGAGCTAAATCGGAAGAGGCAGGGGATACACCTACGCCTATCGGCGCACGTTCCCTGCGTCAGGCTGCTTCACCCATTTGCACCCGACTGGAGACGGCACTGAGCAAGCTTTTTGTCAGGAGTGGGATTCGAACCCACGCCTCCAGGGGAGACTGCGACCTGAACGCAGCGCCTTAGACCGCTCGGCCATCCTGACGCGGGCCCCCTGTCCCGGGGCGGTCTGATGAGCCACCGCGATCCCACTACGCTCCTCGAGTATCGCACTGTTATTAATACTACAGTGTGACTCCAGCATTAAAATGTTTGGAAAATGTGTCGGCTTTTATAATCCAGTGTAGAGCAGCATGTGATGATTTGTGCTACAACACCAAGCGCTCAAAGTGACGTCTGCGTTTGTCGTTGAAACTTTCAACTCTTTCATCACTTATGTAGGAAATAAAAAGAGCAGTTGTGCGCCACACGCAGAGAGGCCGTCAGCAGAGTGGCGCAGCGGAAGCGTGCTGGGCCCATAACCCAGAGGTCGATGGATCGAAACCATCCTCTGCTACGTGTGTCCTATGCACGATTCATAAGCATGCCATTGGGTTAGCAAAGTGCCTTCAAATAGTCTGCATCTCCCTTTCTTTAAATTCTGTCCTGAGTTTCTCTCTCGTGTGTGTTTGTGCAAGCTTGACACTTGCGGGACTCTTTAATCTTCACCAATACGGAGATGACCAAATGTGTCTTCGGTTGTTCTGAGGTCTTTGATAGTTTCTTTGAAAGCTTCAACTGAACCTCGAAATCGAAGCAGTTATGTTTATATTGATTTCTCGCGTTAATCATTACGAACCAGGAACAGCCAGCACACTCGGTCGCATTAGTAATTATGTCACGTCTCTACTTAGCAGAGCATTCAAAGGCCCACTGGAAGTAGTAAAGCACTAAAACACTGCAAAACTGAACTCGGGAAAATCATACTGGGAGCTCTGAGCGATGTCTGCATCCAAGCCATCCAATACGGACTCTGAAACCTTGGAATATCAACACTATGATGCGCTACCTTTTACCTGGAGCAAAACGATGGAATTAGAAGAATGCTTACCGCAGGATACAACTGTGCCGCTGTTATTTGGAGCACGGTTTTCACTTGCATGAAAACTACAGCAGAACGTAGAAGGATGATCACTGAGGAGTCCACGCGGGCATGCTGAGGAGATTGTAGGTCGTACATTTCAATGATTACTGACATTTGCGCTGCTGGAGGTACAGTAATCAACAAAGAACAGGGTGTGCTACTCTCGAATCCGGTCAGCACATGATGAAAAGCCAGGAAGTATACCTTGTCAAATTGCCGTCAACAGGGACAAGTTAACCACCAGCTCCACCGGCGCCCGGCTAGCTCAGTCGGTAGAGCATGAGACTCTTAATCTCAGGGTCGTGGGTTCGAGCCCCACGTTGGGCGGTGCCCGTCTCCTTATTAACAAAGTTTCCGGCTCATCCTTGAACCTCTTACACCTCGATGGTACCGAGCACTGCGTTTTAATGCACAGGTGTGATCAAACCGAGATGAAAAGGGCGTATCTAGCTCCTTGCCCGAGAGATAAATCAAGGGTTCCGCAGATAATCCCTTGGCTCCGGTCACCCGGACGCAGATAGGAGCTGCAGCCATCATAACTTGTATGAAAACTAAGAAGAGCTCCTGTCTATTTACAGTTTCATTTACTCTAGCGTTTCCTTAAACATTGCGTGTACGAAGGCTAAGAAATTGGAGAGCTATTCTAATACAATAACTATTAGGAATCTTTTGGGCATAACAGTTTCACTGTGATTTTGCAGGTAACACGTACGTTGGGAAAACATTTTGAACGCGATCAATAACCGCACTGGAAAAATGTGGGAAAGAAAGGGCGAAAAGCGACTCTTCAACATGTGGAAATATCTTCCTGAGCGGAGCCCTCTTCTCGAAGCTCAACACTCTGCAAGAGTCACTTCTCCCAACTTGCGCCCGCAGGTTTCCGTAGTGTGCCTGCAAAGAGCCATCCGCTTGAGACAGGTGCACCTCCCGATTTCATTGAACTAAGCTAGATGCACAATTTCTAATGCAGCCTTCATCACAATAAACAGTTCATTTCTCGAAAGCTTGTCGTAAAAAAAGGAAACAAAGAACGAAAACGTATAGCTGACAATCTTCTGAAGATGCAGATTCAGCTTTGGGGAAATGGACATTTTATGTATGCAGATGCTTTTCAAGCGCTGGTTTTAGAACGTCGCTGTGCTTCCAGCATCCTTTTCAGCCTTCTAAACTGGCTACCGAGGTGCCGATCACATTGTAAAGCGGTTGAGAGGCCGGAGCTGCTCAAACCGCTCTTGCCGTTTCCCATCAATCAAAAGCACTATGTTGTTTCTTTGTATGGAAAGCTTTTCAAGTCTGGCATCGACACGCACCTTTCCTGAAACGTCCAAAAGGTGAATGCTTCGCAAAGAAATCCAGTCTACCTTCAGGGGGCATGATGTTGAAATCGGAATGAGCCCTGGGTGGGCTTGAAGCAGCAGCTGTTCAGTTAACAGCTGCACAGAAACGCACCCCGCTTGCTTTGTATCATTCGCAAGTTTCTGGTTAAAGAGTAAAAAAGGCTGGAATTCTTCTGCCAGCCGGCAGGATTTCTTCTGCACTCACCCAGAAAAGCCAAGAATTGTATTTCATCTTTCGCAAGCTGTATTTTCCAGGAGGAGAATGAATACTTGCATTAAACTGAATCAAGCCGACAGAGACGCACAGCCGTTGTTTTTCTCCATGGGAAGTTTTTCGTTAAGGAAAAACACCGTTGTCATTTTCTTGCCAGCCGGCGGTATTTCTTGTGCAGCGATGAGCCAGATTTGTATTTCGTATTTCGCAAGTTGTGTGAATTTCTTGAAGTTGAAAGTGAATTCGCTCCAGAAAAGAAATGTCCAGTCGCATGAAAGCCGTGGCTGTTTGTTAAACCGCAGGACCTGAGCTTGCGTTCTGTTTCTCATGGCGTTCGCAAAGGCGATTCCTGCCTTTAAAACTGCTGTGACTGCGACTGAAAGTGGCGTGTGGCGCAGCTTCTAAAGTCTTGTTGACGCTCCTCGATGTTGCTTTCTCTCTGCCTAAGGAAGTTCGATTGTCGCGTCGGAACGGGGAGACCTAATCCTTCCAGCTTTAAGCCACCCTTCAGTCTTCTGAAGGGTGTCCGAGTGCTAGCATGTGATTTGGCTTTTTTTGGGGGGGAAACGGAGAGCGACATTGAAAAAGGTTACCGCCGCTGCCTCGCCCTCCGTGTTAAATGATCGCAAGCCGGCGGCGGCGGCGCTCCCTGTAGTCGTGGCCGAGCGGTTAAGGCGATGGGCTAGAAAGCCATTGGGGTCTCCCCGCGTCGGCTCGAATCCTGCCCACTACGGCGCCCTTCTCCTGTCGCTTCGGCCTGCCCAGAAAAAGGCGGAGTGCCGTTTCTCTCTTCCTGCTTCTTGTACAAACGCTAAATCGCTTGGACCTGCTGCCTTGGAAGTAATGTCTTCAACATCCACCAGTGACATTTCACAGCTGGAAGCACACAGCCACGCTTTTGGCATTGGCATGTCTTTTGCGCCCTACTTCCAGCCTTTGAAGACCTAATTATTCAAACTGAAAGAACCGGCTGAATGAGTGTTTGCAGTGCACCAGGAGGAGCAGGGACCATAGCATTGGAGGGGTGAGGATGGCGCAGATGGAAACGTTTTCATGCGCTCCTCTGGGAGGAATGAAAAGAAAAGACGAAACCAGAAACAGTAGTAGCCGCAAGAGGAAGTGTCTTCAAGCGCCAAGCAAGCGCTCCTCGTTAGTATAGTGGTGCGTATCCCCGCCTGTCACGTGGGAGACCAGGGATGGATTGCTTGACGGCGAGCCAGGTTGCTTTTCTCCCATCAGATTCCAACCGCTAATGCTAACGCAGTGTGTGGGAGCTTACATGCTTTTCCTTTCCCGTCTTTTTCGGACGACTATTCCAAAGGGGTAACCTGAAGGTATAGGGGCCTGAAGACACGAGGCATTCTTAAACCAGCACTGGGCTGCACGGCCTTCTGTTGTGATCAGGTTATATTCGAGTCAAAAAGCCAGAGCATCCGCTTCCATCCTATGGAGCACGAGCTAAATCGGAAGAGGCAGGGGATACACCTACGCCTATCGGCGCACGTTCCCTGCGTCAGGCTGCTTCACCCATTTGCACCCGACTGGAGACGGCACTGAGCAAGCTTTTTGTCAGGAGTGGGATTCGAACCCACGCCTCCAGGGGAGACTGCGACCTGAACGCAGCGCCTTAGACCGCTCGGCCATCCTGACGCGGGCCCCCTGTCCCGGGGCGGTCTGATGAGCCACCGCGATCCCACTACGCTCCTCGAGTATCGCACTGTTATTAATACTACAGTGTGACTCCAGCATTAAAATGTTTGGAAAATGTGTCGGCTTTTATAATCCAGTGTAGAGCAGCATGTGATGATTTGTGCTACAACACCAAGCGCTCAAAGTGACGTCTGCGTTTGTCGTTGAAACTTTCAACTCTTTCATCACTTATGTAGGAAATAAAAAGAGCAGTTGTGCGCCACACGCAGAGAGGCCGTCAGCAGAGTGGCGCAGCGGAAGCGTGCTGGGCCCATAACCCAGAGGTCGATGGATCGAAACCATCCTCTGCTACGTGTGTCCTATGCACGATTCATAAGCATGCCATTGGGTTAGCAAAGTGCCTTCAAATAGTCTGCATCTCCCTTTCTTTAAATTCTGTCCTGAGTTTCTCTCTCGTGTGTGTTTGTGCAAGCTTGACACTTGCGGGACTCTTTAATCTTCACCAATACGGAGATGACCAAATGTGTCTTCGGTTGTTCTGAGGTCTTTGATAGTTTCTTTGAAAGCTTCAACTGAACCTCGAAATCGAAGCAGTTATGTTTATATTGATTTCTCGCGTTAATCATTACGAACCAGGAACAGCCAGCACACTCGGTCGCATTAGTAATTATGTCACGTCTCTACTTAGCAGAGCATTCAAAGGCCCACTGGAAGTAGTAAAGCACTAAAACACTGCAAAACTGAACTCGGGAAAATCATACTGGGAGCTCTGAGCGATGTCTGCATCCAAGCC
This sequence comes from Lepisosteus oculatus, assembly GCF_040954835.1. NCBI lineage: Eukaryota > Metazoa > Chordata > Actinopteri > Semionotiformes > Lepisosteidae > Lepisosteus > Lepisosteus oculatus. The sequence continues at coordinate 446,457 of NW_027167923.1, read as the reverse complement.
ATCCAATACGGACTCTGAAACCTTGGAATATCAACACTATGATGCGCTACCTTTTACCTGGAGCAAAACGATGGAATTAGAAGAATGCTTACCGCAGGATACAACTGTGCCGCTGTTATTTGGAGCACGGTTTTCACTTGCATGAAAACTACAGCAGAACGTAGAAGGATGATCACTGAGGAGTCCACGCGGGCATGCTGAGGAGATTGTAGGTCGTACATTTCAATGATTACTGACATTTGCGCTGCTGGAGGTACAGTAATCAACAAAGAACAGGGTGTGCTACTCTCGAATCCGGTCAGCACATGATGAAAAGCCAGGAAGTATACCTTGTCAAATTGCCGTCAACAGGGACAAGTTAACCACCAGCTCCACCGGCGCCCGGCTAGCTCAGTCGGTAGAGCATGAGACTCTTAATCTCAGGGTCGTGGGTTCGAGCCCCACGTTGGGCGGTGCCCGTCTCCTTATTAACAAAGTTTCCCGCTCATCCTTGAACCTCTTACACCTCGATGGTACCGAGCACTGCGTTTTAATGCACAGGTGTGATCAAACCGAGATGAAAAGGGCGTATCTAGCTCCTTGCCCGAGAGATAAATCAAGGGTTCCGCAGATAATCCCTTGGCTCCGGTCACCCGGACGCAGATAGGAGCTGCAGCCATCATAACTTGTATGAAAACTAAGAAGAGCTCCTGTCTATTTACAGTTTCATTTACTCTAGCGTTTCCTTAAACATTGCGTGTACGAAGGCTAAGAAATTGGAGAGCTATTCTAATACAATAACTATTAGGAATCTTTTGGGCATAACAGTTTCACTGTGATTTTGCAGGTAACACGTACGTTGGGAAAACATTTTGAACGCGATCAATAACCGCACTGGAAAAATGTGGGAAAGAAAGGGCGAAAAGCGACTCTTCAACATGTGGAAATATCTTCCTGAGCGGAGCCCTCTTCTCGAAGCTCAACACTCTGCAAGAGTCACTTCTCCCAACTTGCGCCCGCAGGTTTCCGTAGTGTGCCTGCAAAGAGCCATCCGCTTGAGACAGGTGCACCTCCCGATTTCATTGAACTAAGCTAGATGCACAATTTCTAATGCAGCCTTCATCACAATAAACAGTTCATTTCTCGAAAGCTTGTCGTAAAAAAAGGAAACAAAGAACGAAAACGTATAGCTGACAATCTTCTGAAGATGCAGATTCAGCTTTGGGGAAATGGACATTTTATGTATGCAGATGCTTTTCAAGCGCTGGTTTTAGAACGTCGCTGTGCTTCCAGCATCCTTTTCAGCCTTCTAAACTGGCTACCGAGGTGCCGATCACATTGTAAAGCGGTTGAGAGGCCGGAGCTGCTCAAACCGCTCTTGCCGTTTCCCATCAATCAAAAGCACTATGTTGTTTCTTTGTATGGAAAGCTTTTCAAGTCTGGCATCGACACGCACCTTTCCTGAAACGTCCAAAAGGTGAATGCTTCGCAAAGAAATCCAGTCTACCTTCAGGGGGCATGATGTTGAAATCGGAATGAGCCCTGGGTGGGCTTGAAGCAGCAGCTGTTCAGTTAACAGCTGCACAGAAACGCACCCCGCTTGCTTTGTATCATTCGCAAGTTTCTGGTTAAAGAGTAAAAAAGGCTGGAATTCTTCTGCCAGCCGGCAGGATTTCTTCTGCACTCACCCAGAAAAGCCAAGAATTGTATTTCATCTTTCGCAAGCTGTATTTTCCAGGAGGAGAATGAATACTTGCATTAAACTGAATCAAGCCGACAGAGACGCACAGCCGTTGTTTTTCTCCATGGGAAGTTTTTCGTTAAGGAAAAACACCGTTGTCATTTTCTTGCCAGCCGGCGGTATTTCTTGTGCAGCGATGAGCCAGATTTGTATTTCGTATTTCGCAAGTTGTGTGAATTTCTTGAAGTTGAAAGTGAATTCGCTCCAGAAAAGAAATGTCCAGTCGCATGAAAGCCGTGGCTGTTTGTTAAACCGCAGGACCTGAGCTTGCGTTCTGTTTCTCATGGCGTTCGCAAAGGCGATTCCTGCCTTTAAAACTGCTGTGACTGCGACTGAAAGTGGCGTGTGGCGCAGCTTCTAAAGTCTTGTTGACGCTCCTCGATGTTGCTTTCTCTCTGCCTAAGGAAGTTCGATTGTCGCGTCGGAACGGGGAGACCTAATCCTTCCAGCTTTAAGCCACCCTTCAGTCTTCTGAAGGGTGTCCGAGTGCTAGCATGTGATTTGGCTTTTTTTGGGGGGGAAACGGAGAGCGACATTGAAAAAGGTTACCGCCGCTGCCTCGCCCTCCGTGTTAAATGATCGCAAGCCGGCGGCGGCGGCGCTCCCTGTAGTCGTGGCCGAGCGGTTAAGGCGATGGGCTAGAAAGCCATTGGGGTCTCCCCGCGTCGGCTCGAATCCTGCCCACTACGGCGCCCTTCTCCTGTCGCTTCGGCCTGCCCAGAAAAAGGCGGAGTGCCGTTTCTCTCTTCCTGCTTCTTGTACAAACGCTAAATCGCTTGGACCTGCTGCCTTGGAAGTAATGTCTTCAACATCCACCAGTGACATTTCACAGCTGGAAGCACACAGCCACGCTTTTGGCATTGGCATGTCTTTTGCGCCCTACTTCCAGCCTTTGAAGACCTAATTATTCAAACTGAAAGAACCGGCTGAATGAGTGTTTGCAGTGCACCAGGAGGAGCAGGGACCATAGCATTGGAGGGGTGAGGATGGCGCAGATGGAAACGTTTTCATGCGCTCCTCTGGGAGGAATGAAAAGAAAAGACGAAACCGGAAACAGTAGTAGCCGCAAGAGGAAGTGTCTTCAAGCGCCAAGCAAGCGCTCCTCGTTAGTATAGTGGTGCGTATCCCCGCCTGTCACGTGGGAGACCAGGGATGGATTGCTTGACGGCGAGCCAGGTTGCTTTTCTCCCATCAGATTCCAACCGCTAATGCTAACGCAGTGTGTGGGAGCTTACATGCTTTTCCTTTCCCGTCTTTTTCGGACGACTATTCCAAAGGGGTAACCTGAAGGAATAGGGGCCTGAAGACACGAGGCATTCTTAAACCAGCACTGGGCTGCACGGCCTTCTGTTGTGATCAGGTTATATTCGAGTGAAAAAGCCAGAGCATCCGCTTCCATCCTATGGAGCACGAGCTAAATCGGAAGAGGCAGGGGATACACCTACGCCTATCGGCGCACGTTCCCTGCGTCAGGCTGCTTCACCCATTTGCACCCGACTGGAGACGGCACTGAGCAAGCTTTTTGTCAGGAGTGGGATTCGAACCCACGCCTCCAGGGGAGACTGCGACCTGAACGCAGCGCCTTAGACCGCTCGGCCATCCTGACGCGGGCCCCCTGTCCCGGGGCGGTCTGATGAGCCACCGCGATCCCACTACGCTCCTCGAGTATCGCACTGTTATTAATACTACAGTGTGACTCCAGCATTAAAATGTTTGGAAAATGTGTCGGCTTTTATAATCCAGTGTAGAGCAGCATGTGATGATTTGTGCTACAACACCAAGCGCTCAAAGTGACGTCTGCGTTTGTCGTTGAAACTTTCAACTCTTTCATCACTTATGTAGGAAATAAAAAGAGCAGTTGTGCGCCACACGCAGAGAGGCCGTCAGCAGAGTGGCGCAGCGGAAGCGTGCTGGGCCCATAACCCAGAGGTCGATGGATCGAAACCATCCTCTGCTACGTGTGTCCTATGCACGATTCATAAGCATGCCATTGGGTTAGCAAAGTGCCTTCAAATAGTCTGCATCTCCCTTTCTTTAAATTCTGTCCTGAGTTTCTCTCTCGTGTGTGTTTGTGCAAGCTTGACACTTGCGGGACTCTTTAATCTTCACCAATACGGAGATGACCAAATGTGTCTTCGGTTGTTCTGAGGTCTTTGATAGTTTCTTTGAAAGCTTCAACTGAACCTCGAAATCGAAGCAGTTATGTTTATATTGATTTCTCGCGTTAATCATTACGAACCAGGAACAGCCAGCACACTCGGTCGCATTAGTAATTATGTCACGTCTCTACTTAGCAGAGCATTCAAAGGCCCACTGGAAGTAGTAAAGCACTAAAACACTGCAAAACTGAACTCGGGAAAATCATACTGGGAGCTCTGAGCGATGTCTGCATCCAAGCCATCCAATACGGACTCTGAAACCTTGGAATATCAACACTATGATGCGCTACCTTTTACCTGGAGCAAAACGATGGAATTAGAAGAATGCTTACCGCAGGATACAACTGTGCCGCTGTTATTTGGAGCACGGTTTTCACTTGCATGAAAACTACAGCAGAACGTAGAAGGATGATCACTGAGGAGTCCACGCGGGCATGCTGAGGAGATTGTAGGTCGTACATTTCAATGATTACTGACATTTGCGCTGCTGGAGGTACAGTAATCAACAAAGAACAGGGTGTGCTACTCTCGAATCCGGTCAGCACATGATGAAAAGCCAGGAAGTATACCTTGTCAAATTGCCGTCAACAGGGACAAGTTAACCACCAGCTCCACCGGCGCCCGGCTAGCTCAGTCGGTAGAGCATGAGACTCTTAATCTCAGGGTCGTGGGTTCGAGCCCCACGTTGGGCGGTGCCCGTCTCCTTATTAACAAAGTTTCCGGCTCATCCTTGAACCTCTTACACCTCGATGGTACCGAGCACTGCGTTTTAATGCACAGGTGTGATCAAACCGAGATGAAAAGGGCGTATCTAGCTCCTTGCCCGAGAGATAAATCAAGGGTTCCGCAGATAATCCCTTGGCTCCGGTCACCCGGACGCAGATAGGAGCTGCAGCCATCATAACTTGTATGAAAACTAAGAAGAGCTCCTGTCTATTTACAGTTTCATTTACTCTAGCGTTTCCTTAAACATTGCGTGTACGAAGGCTAAGAAATTGGAGAGCTATTCTAATACAATAACTATTAGGAATCTTTTGGGCATAACAGTTTCACTGTGATTTTGCAGGTAACACGTACGTTGGGAAAACATTTTGAACGCGATCAATAACCGCACTGGAAAAATGTGGGAAAGAAAGGGCGAAAAGCGACTCTTCAACATGTGGAAATATCTTCCTGAGCGGAGCCCTCTTCTCGAAGCTCAACACTCTGCAAGAGTCACTTCTCCCAACTTGCGCCCGCAGGTTTCCGTAGTGTGCCTGCAAAGAGCCATCCGCTTGAGACAGGTGCACCTCCCGATTTCATTGAACTAAGCTAGATGCACAATTTCTAATGCAGCCTTCATCACAATAAACAGTTCATTTCTCGAAAGCTTGTCGTAAAAAAAGGAAACAAAGAACGAAAACGTATAGCTGACAATCTTCTGAAGATGCAGATTCAGCTTTGGGGAAATGGACATTTTATGTATGCAGATGCTTTTCAAGCGCTGGTTTTAGAACGTCGCTGTGCTTCCAGCATCCTTTTCAGCCTTCTAAACTGGCTACCGAGGTGCCGATCACATTGTAAAGCGGTTGAGAGGCCGGAGCTGCTCAAACCGCTCTTGCCGTTTCCCATCAATCAAAAGCACTATGTTGTTTCTTTGTATGGAAAGCTTTTCAAGTCTGGCATCGACACGCACCTTTCCTGAAACGTCCAAAAGGTGAATGCTTCGCAAAGAAATCCAGTCTACCTTCAGGGGGCATGATGTTGAAATCGGAATGAGCCCTGGGTGGGCTTGAAGCAGCAGCTGTTCAGTTAACAGCTGCACAGAAACGCACCCCGCTTGCTTTGTATCATTCGCAAGTTTCTGGTTAAAGAGTAAAAAAGGCTGGAATTCTTCTGCCAGCCGGCAGGATTTCTTCTGCACTCACCCAGAAAAGCCAAGAATTGTATTTCATCTTTCGCAAGCTGTATTTTCCAGGAGGAGAATGAATACTTGCATTAAACTGAATCAAGCCGACAGAGACGCACAGCCGTTGTTTTTCTCCATGGGAAGTTTTTCGTTAAGGAAAAACACCGTTGTCATTTTCTTGCCAGCCGGCGGTATTTCTTGTGCAGCGATGAGCCAGATTTGTATTTCGTATTTCGCAAGTTGTGTGAATTTCTTGAAGTTGAAAGTGAATTCGCTCCAGAAAAGAAATGTCCAGTCGCATGAAAGCCGTGGCTGTTTGTTAAACCGCAGGACCTGAGCTTGCGTTCTGTTTCTCATGGCGTTCGCAAAGGCGATTCCTGCCTTTAAAACTGCTGTGACTGCGACTGAAAGTGGCGTGTGGCGCAGCTTCTAAAGTCTTGTTGACGCTCCTCGATGTTGCTTTCTCTCTGCCTAAGGAAGTTCGATTGTCGCGTCGGAACGGGGAGACCTAATCCTTCCAGCTTTAAGCCACCCTTCAGTCTTCTGAAGGGTGTCCGAGTGCTAGCATGTGATTTGGCTTTTTTTGGGGGGGAAACGGAGAGCGACATTGAAAAAGGTTACCGCCGCTGCCTCGCCCTCCGTGTTAAATGATCGCAAGCCGGCGGCGGCGGCGCTCCCTGTAGTCGTGGCCGAGCGGTTAAGGCGATGGGCTAGAAAGCCATTGGGGTCTCCCCGCGTCGGCTCGAATCCTGCCCACTACGGCGCCCTTCTCCTGTCGCTTCGGCCTGCCCAGAAAAAGGCGGAGTGCCGTTTCTCTCTTCCTGCTTCTTGTACAAACGCTAAATCGCTTGGACCTGCTGCCTTGGAAGTAATGTCTTCAACATCCACCAGTGACATTTCACAGCTGGAAGCACACAGCCACGCTTTTGGCATTGGCATGTCTTTTGCGCCCTACTTCCAGCCTTTGAAGACCTAATTATTCAAACTGAAAGAACCGGCTGAATGAGTGTTTGCAGTGCACCAGGAGGAGCAGGGACCATAGCATTGGAGGGGTGAGGATGGCGCAGATGGAAACGTTTTCATGCGCTCCTCTGGGAGGAATGAAAAGAAAAGACGAAACCGGAAACAGTAGTAGCCGCAAGAGGAAGTGTCTTCAAGCGCCAAGCAAGCGCTCCTCGTTAGTATAGTGGTGCGTATCCCCGCCTGTCACGTGGGAGACCAGGGATGGATTGCTTGACGGCGAGCCAGGTTGCTTTTCTCCCATCAGATTCCAACCGCTAATGCTAACGCAGTGTGTGGGAGCTTACATGCTTTTCCTTTCCCGTCTTTTTCGGACGACTATTCCAAAGGGGTAACCTGAAGGAATAGGGGCCTGAAGACACGAGGCATTCTTAAACCAGCACTGGGCTGCACGGCCTTCTGTTGTGATCAGGTTATATTCGAGTCAAAAAGCCAGAGCATCCGCTTCCATCCTATGGAGCACGAGCTAAATCGGAAGAGGCAGGGGATACACCTACGCCTATCGGCGCACGTTCCCTGCGTCAGGCTGCTTCACCCATTTGCACCCGACTGGAGACGGCACTGAGCAAGCTTTTTGTCAGGAGTGGGATTCGAACCCACGCCTCCAGGGGAGACTGCGACCTGAACGCAGCGCCTTAGACCGCTCGGCCATCCTGACGCGGGCCCCCTGTCCCGGGGCGGTCTGATGAGCCACCGCGATCCCACTACGCTCCTCGAGTATCGCACTGTTATTAATACTACAGTGTGACTCCAGCATTAAAATGTTTGGAAAATGTGTCGGCTTTTATAATCCAGTGTAGAGCAGCATGTGATGATTTGTGCTACAACACCAAGCGCTCAAAGTGACGTCTGCGTTTGTCGTTGAAACTTTCAACTCTTTCATCACTTATGTAGGAAATAAAAAGAGCAGTTGTGCGCCACACGCAGAGAGGCCGTCAGCAGAGTGGCGCAGCGGAAGCGTGCTGGGCCCATAACCCAGAGGTCGATGGATCGAAACCATCCTCTGCTACGTGTGTCCTATGCACGATTCATAAGCATGCCATTGGGTTAGCAAAGTGCCTTCAAATAGTCTGCATCTCCCTTTCTTTAAATTCTGTCCTGAGTTTCTCTCTCGTGTGTGTTTGTGCAAGCTTGACACTTGCGGGACTCTTTAATCTTCACCAATACGGAGATGACCAAATGTGTCTTCGGTTGTTCTGAGGTCTTTGATAGTTTCTTTGAAAGCTTCAACTGAACCTCGAAATCGAAGCAGTTATGTTTATATTGATTTCTCGCGTTAATCATTACGAACCAGGAACAGCCAGCACACTCGGTCGCATTAGTAATTATGTCACGTCTCTACTTAGCAGAGCATTCAAAGGCCCACTGGAAGTAGTAAAGCACTAAAACACTGCAAAACTGAACTCGGGAAAATCATACTGGGAGCTCTGAGCGATGTCTGCATCCAAGCCATCCAATACGGACTCTGAAACCTTGGAATATCAACACTATGATGCGCTACCTTTTACCTGGAGCAAAACGATGGAATTAGAAGAATGCTTACCGCAGGATACAACTGTGCCGCTGTTATTTGGAGCACGGTTTTCACTTGCATGAAAACTACAGCAGAACGTAGAAGGATGATCACTGAGGAGTCCACGCGGGCATGCTGAGGAGATTGTAGGTCGTACATTTCAATGATTACTGACATTTGCGCTGCTGGAGGTACAGTAATCAACAAAGAACAGGGTGTGCTACTCTCGAATCCGGTCAGCACATGATGAAAAGCCAGGAAGTATACCTTGTCAAATTGCCGTCAACAGGGACAAGTTAACCACCAGCTCCACCGGCGCCCGGCTAGCTCAGTCGGTAGAGCATGAGACTCTTAATCTCAGGGTCGTGGGTTCGAGCCCCACGTTGGGCGGTGCCCGTCTCCTTATTAACAAAGTTTCCCGCTCATCCTTGAACCTCTTACACCTCGATGGTACCGAGCACTGCGTTTTAATGCACAGGTGTGATCAAACCGAGATGAAAAGGGCGTATCTAGCTCCTTGCCCGAGAGATAAATCAAGGGTTCCGCAGATAATCCCTTGGCTCCGGTCACCCGGACGCAGATAGGAGCTGCAGCCATCATAACTTGTATGAAAACTAAGAAGAGCTCCTGTCTATTTACAGTTTCATTTACTCTAGCGTTTCCTTAAACATTGCGTGTACGAAGGCTAAGAAATTGGAGAGCTATTCTAATACAATAACTATTAGGAATCTTTTGGGCATAACAGTTTCACTGTGATTTTGCAGGTAACACGTACGTTGGGAAAACATTTTGAACGCGATCAATAACCGCACTGGAAAAATGTGGGAAAGAAAGGGCGAAAAGCGACTCTTCAACATGTGGAAATATCTTCCTGAGCGGAGCCCTCTTCTCGAAGCTCAACACTCTGCAAGAGTCACTTCTCCCAACTTGCGCCCGCAGGTTTCCGTAGTGTGCCTGCAAAGAGCCATCCGCTTGAGACAGGTGCACCTCCCGATTTCATTGAACTAAGCTAGATGCACAATTTCTAATGCAGCCTTCATCACAATAAACAGTTCATTTCTCGAAAGCTTGTCGTAAAAAAAGGAAACAAAGAACGAAAACGTATAGCTGACAATCTTCTGAAGATGCAGATTCAGCTTTGGGGAAATGGACATTTTATGTATGCAGATGCTTTTCAAGCGCTGGTTTTAGAACGTCGCTGTGCTTCCAGCATCCTTTTCAGCCTTCTAAACTGGCTACCGAGGTGCCGATCACATTGTAAAGCGGTTGAGAGGCCGGAGCTGCTCAAACCGCTCTTGCCGTTTCCCATCAATCAAAAGCACTATGTTGTTTCTTTGTATGGAAAGCTTTTCAAGTCTGGCATCGACACGCACCTTTCCTGAAACGTCCAAAAGGTGAATGCTTCGCAAAGAAATCCAGTCTACCTTCAGGGGGCATGATGTTGAAATCGGAATGAGCCCTGGGTGGGCTTGAAGCAGCAGCTGTTCAGTTAACAGCTGCACAGAAACGCACCCCGCTTGCTTTGTATCATTCGCAAGTTTCTGGTTAAAGAGTAAAAAAGGCTGGAATTCTTCTGCCAGCCGGCAGGATTTCTTCTGCACTCACCCAGAAAAGCCAAGAATTGTATTTCATCTTTCGCAAGCTGTATTTTCCAGGAGGAGAATGAATACTTGCATTAAACTGAATCAAGCCGACAGAGACGCACAGCCGTTGTTTTTCTCCATGGGAAGTTTTTCGTTAAGGAAAAACACCGTTGTCATTTTCTTGCCAGCCGGCGGTATTTCTTGTGCAGCGATGAGCCAGATTTGTATTTCGTATTTCGCAAGTTGTGTGAATTTCTTGAAGTTGAAAGTGAATTCGCTCCAGAAAAGAAATGTCCAGTCGCATGAAAGCCGTGGCTGTTTGTTAAACCGCAGGACCTGAGCTTGCGTTCTGTTTCTCATGGCGTTCGCAAAGGCGATTCCTGCCTTTAAAACTGCTGTGTCTGCGACTGAAAGTGGCGTGTGGCGCAGCTTCTAAAGTCTTGTTGACGCTCCTCGATGTTGCTTTCTCTCTGCCTAAGGAAGTTCGATTGTCGCGTCGGAACGGGGAGACCTAATCCTTCCAGCTTTAAGCCACCCTTCAGTCTTCTGAAGGGTGTCCGAGTGCTAGCATGTGATTTGGCTTTTTTTGGGGGGGAAACGGAGAGCGACATTGAAAAAGGTTACCGCCGCTGCCTCGCCCTCCGTGTTAAATGATCGCAAGCCGGCGGCGGCGGCGCTCCCTGTAGTCGTGGCCGAGCGGTTAAGGCGATGGGCTAGAAAGCCATTGGGGTCTCCCCGCGTCGGCTCGAATCCTGCCCACTACGGCGCCCTTCTCCTGTCGCTTCGGCCTGCCCAGAAAAAGGCGGAGTGCCGTTTCTCTCTTCCTGCTTCTTGTACAAACGCTAAATCGCTTGGACCTGCTGCCTTGGAAGTAATGTCTTCAACATCCACCAGTGACATTTCACAGCTGGAAGCACACAGCCACGCTTTTGGCATTGGCATGTCTTTTGCGCCCTACTTCCAGCCTTTGAAGACCTAATTATTCAAACTGAAAGAACCGGCTGAATGAGTGTTTGCAGTGCACCAGGAGGAGCAGGGACCATAGCATTGGAGGGGTGAGGATGGCGCAGATGGAAACGTTTTCATGCGCTCCTCTGGGAGGAATGAAAAGAAAAGACGAAACCAGAAACAGTAGTAGCCGCAAGAGGAAGTGTCTTCAAGCGCCAAGCAAGCGCTCCTCGTTAGTATAGTGGTGCGTATCCCCGCCTGTCACGTGGGAGACCAGGGATGGATTGCTTGACGGCGAGCCAGGTTGCTTTTCTCCCATCAGATTCCAACCGCTAATGCTAACGCAGTGTGTGGGAGCTTACATGCTTTTCCTTTCCCGTCTTTTTCGGACGACTATTCCAAAGGGGTAACCTGAAGGTATAGGGGCCTGAAGACACGAGGCATTCTTAAACCAGCACTGGGCTGCACGGCCTTCTGTTGTGATCAGGTTATATTCGAGTCAAAAAGCCAGAGCATCCGCTTCCATCCTATGGAGCACGAGCTAAATCGGAAGAGGCAGGGGATACACCTACGCCTATCGGCGCACGTTCCCTGCGTCAGGCTGCTTCACCCATTTGCACCCGACTGGAGACGGCACTGAGCAAGCTTTTTGTCAGGAGTGGGATTCGAACCCACGCCTCCAGGGGAGACTGCGACCTGAACGCAGCGCCTTAGACCGCTCGGCCATCCTGACGCGGGCCCCCTGTCCCGGGGCGGTCTGATGAGCCACCGCGATCCCACTACGCTCCTCGAGTATCGCACTGTTATTAATACTACAGTGTGACTCCAGCATTAAAATGTTTGGAAAATGTGTCGGCTTTTATAATCCAGTGTAGAGCAGCATGTGATGATTTGTGCTACAACACCAAGCGCTCAAAGTGACGTCTGCGTTTGTCGTTGAAACTTTCAACTCTTTCATCACTTATGTAGGAAATAAAAAGAGCAGTTGTGCGCCACACGCAGAGAGGCCGTCAGCAGAGTGGCGCAGCGGAAGCGTGCTGGGCCCATAACCCAGAGGTCGATGGATCGAAACCATCCTCTGCTACGTGTGTCCTATGCACGATTCATAAGCATGCCATTGGGTTAGCAAAGTGCCTTCAAATAGTCTGCATCTCCCTTTCTTTAAATTCTGTCCTGAGTTTCTCTCTCGTGTGTGTTTGTGCAAGCTTGACACTTGCGGGACTCTTTAATCTTCACCAATACGGAGATGACCAAATGTGTCTTCGGTTGTTCTGAGGTCTTTGATAGTTTCTTTGAAAGCTTCAACTGAACCTCGAAATCGAAGCAGTTATGTTTATATTGATTTCTCGCGTTAATCATTACGAACCAGGAACAGCCAGCACACTCGGTCGCATTAGTAATTATGTCACGTCTCTACTTAGCAGAGCATTCAAAGGCCCACTGGAAGTAGTAAAGCACTAAAACACTGCAAAACTGAACTCGGGAAAATCATACTGGGAGCTCTGAGCGATGTCTGCATCCAAGCCATCCAATACGGACTCTGAAACCTTGGAATATCAACACTATGATGCGCTACCTTTTACCTGGAGCAAAACGATGGAATTAGAAGAATGCTTACCGCAGGATACAACTGTGCCGCTGTTATTTGGAGCACGGTTTTCACTTGCATGAAAACTACAGCAGAACGTAGAAGGATGATCACTGAGGAGTCCACGCGGGCATGCTGAGGAGATTGTAGGTCGTACATTTCAATGATTACTGACATTTGCGCTGCTGGAGGTACAGTAATCAACAAAGAACAGGGTGTGCTACTCTCGAATCCGGTCAGCACATGATGAAAAGCCAGGAAGTATACCTTGTCAAATTGCCGTCAACAGGGACAAGTTAACCACCAGCTCCACCGGCGCCCGGCTAGCTCAGTCGGTAGAGCATGAGACTCTTAATCTCAGGGTCGTGGGTTCGAGCCCCACGTTGGGCGGTGCCCGTCTCCTTATTAACAAAGTTTCCCGCTCATCCTTGAACCTCTTACACCTCGATGGTACCGAGCACTGCGTTTTAATGCACAGGTGTGATCAAACCGAGATGAAAAGGGCGTATCTAGCTCCTTGCCCGAGAGATAAATCAAGGGTTCCGCAGATAATCCCTTGGCTCCGGTCACCCGGACGCAGATAGGAGCTGCAGCCATCATAACTTGTATGAAAACTAAGAAGAGCTCCTGTCTATTTACAGTTTCATTTACTCTAGCGTTTCCTTAAACATTGCGTGTACGAAGGCTAAGAAATTGGAGAGCTATTCTAATACAATAACTATTAGGAATCTTTTGGGCATAACAGTTTCACTGTGATTTTGCAGGTAACACGTACGTTGGGAAAACATTTTGAACGCGATCAATAACCGCACTGGAAAAATGTGGGAAAGAAAGGGCGAAAAGCGACTCTTCAACATGTGGAAATATCTTCCTGAGCGGAGCCCTCTTCTCGAAGCTCAACACTCTGCAAGAGTCACTTCTCCCAACTTGCGCCCGCAGGTTTCCGTAGTGTGCCTGCAAAGAGCCATCCGCTTGAGACAGGTGCACCTCCCGATTTCATTGAACTAAGCTAGATGCACAATTTCTAATGCAGCCTTCATCACAATAAACAGTTCATTTCTCGAAAGCTTGTCGTAAAAAAAGGAAACAAAGAACGAAAACGTATAGCTGACAATCTTCTGAAGATGCAGATTCAGCTTTGGGGAAATGGACATTTTATGTATGCAGATGCTTTTCAAGCGCTGGTTTTAGAACGTCGCTGTGCTTCCAGCATCCTTTTCAGCCTTCTAAACTGGCTACCGAGGTGCCGATCACATTGTAAAGCGGTTGAGAGGCCGGAGCTGCTCAAACCGCTCTTGCCGTTTCCCATCAATCAAAAGCACTATGTTGTTTCTTTGTATGGAAAGCTTTTCAAGTCTGGCATCGACACGCACCTTTCCTGAAACGTCCAAAAGGTGAATGCTTCGCAAAGAAATCCAGTCTACCTTCAGGGGGCATGATGTTGAAATCGGAATGAGCCCTGGGTGGGCTTGAAGCAGCAGCTGTTCAGTTAACAGCTGCACAGAAACGCACCCCGCTTGCTTTGTATCATTCGCAAGTTTCTGGTTAAAGAGTAAAAAAGGCTGGAATTCTTCTGCCAGCCGGCAGGATTTCTTCTGCACTCACCCAGAAAAGCCAAGAATTGTATTTCATCTTTCGCAAGCTGTATTTTCCAGGAGGAGAATGAATACTTGCATTAAACTGAATCAAGCCGACAGAGACGCACAGCCGTTGTTTTTCTCCATGGGAAGTTTTTCGTTAAGGAAAAACACCGTTGTCATTTTCTTGCCAGCCGGCGGTATTTCTTGTGCAGCGATGAGCCAGATTTGTATTTCGTATTTCGCAAGTTGTGTGAATTTCTTGAAGTTGAAAGTGAATTCGCTCCAGAAAAGAAATGTCCAGTCGCATGAAAGCCGTGGCTGTTTGTTAAACCGCAGGACCTGAGCTTGCGTTCTGTTTCTCATGGCGTTCGCAAAGGCGATTCCTGCCTTTAAAACTGCTGTGACTGCGACTGAAAGTGGCGTGTGGCGCAGCTTCTAAAGTCTTGTTGACGCTCCTCGATGTTGCTTTCTCTCTGCCTAAGGAAGTTCGATTGTCGCGTCGGAACGGGGAGACCTAATCCTTCCAGCTTTAAGCCACCCTTCAGTCTTCTGAAGGGTGTCCGAGTGCTAGCATGTGATTTGGCTTTTTTTGGGGGGGAAACGGAGAGCGACATTGAAAAAGGTTACCGCCGCTGCCTCGCCCTCCGTGTTAAATGATCGCAAGCCGGCGGCGGCGGCGCTCCCTGTAGTCGTGGCCGAGCGGTTAAGGCGATGGGCTAGAAAGCCATTGGGGTCTCCCCGCGTCGGCTCGAATCCTGCCCACTACGGCGCCCTTCTCCTGTCGCTTCGGCCTGCCCAGAAAAAGGCGGAGTGCCGTTTCTCTCTTCCTGCTTCTTGTACAAACGCTAAATCGCTTGGACCTGCTGCCTTGGAAGTAATGTCTTCAACATCCACCAGTGACATTTCACAGCTGGAAGCACACAGCCACGCTTTTGGCATTGGCATGTCTTTTGCGCCCTACTTCCAGCCTTTGAAGACCTAATTATTCAAACTGAAAGAACCGGCTGAATGAGTGTTTGCAGTGCACCAGGAGGAGCAGGGACCATAGCATTGGAGGGGTGAGGATGGCGCAGATGGAAACGTTTTCATGCGCTCCTCTGGGAGGAATGAAAAGAAAAGACGAAACCAGAAACAGTAGTAGCCGCAAGAGGAAGTGTCTTCAAGCGCCAAGCAAGCGCTCCTCGTTAGTATAGTGGTGCGTATCCCCGCCTGTCACGTGGGAGACCAGGGATGGATTGCTTGACGGCGAGCCAGGTTGCTTTTCTCCCATCAGATTCCAACCGCTAATGCTAACGCAGTGTGTGGGAGCTTACATGCTTTTCCTTTCCCGTCTTTTTCGGACGACTATTCCAAAGGGGTAACCTGAAGGTATAGGGGCCTGAAGACACGAGGCATTCTTAAACCAGCACTGGGCTGCACGGCCTTCTGTTGTGATCAGGTTATATTCGAGTCAAAAAGCCAGAGCATCCGCTTCCATCCTATGGAGCACGAGCTAAATCGGAAGAGGCAGGGGATACACCTACGCCTATCGGCGCACGTTCCCTGCGTCAGGCTGCTTCACCCATTTGCACCCGACTGGAGACGGCACTGAGCAAGCTTTTTGTCAGGAGTGGGATTCGAACCCACGCCTCCAGGGGAGACTGCGACCTGAACGCAGCGCCTTAGACCGCTCGGCCATCCTGACGCGGGCCCCCTGTCCCGGGGCGGTCTGATGAGCCACCGCGATCCCACTACGCTCCTCGAGTATCGCACTGTTATTAATACTACAGTGTGACTCCAGCATTAAAATGTTTGGAAAATGTGTCGGCTTTTATAATCCAGTGTAGAGCAGCATGTGATGATTTGTGCTACAACACCAAGCGCTCAAAGTGACGTCTGCGTTTGTCGTTGAAACTTTCAACTCTTTCATCACTTATGTAGGAAATAAAAAGAGCAGTTGTGCGCCACACGCAGAGAGGCCGTCAGCAGAGTGGCGCAGCGGAAGCGTGCTGGGCCCATAACCCAGAGGTCGATGGATCGAAACCATCCTCTGCTACGTGTGTCCTATGCACGATTCATAAGCATGCCATTGGGTTAGCAAAGTGCCTTCAAATAGTCTGCATCTCCCTTTCTTTAAATTCTGTCCTGAGTTTCTCTCTCGTGTGTGTTTGTGCAAGCTTGACACTTGCGGGACTCTTTAATCTTCACCAATACGGAGATGACCAAATGTGTCTTCGGTTGTTCTGAGGTCTTTGATAGTTTCTTTGAAAGCTTCAACTGAACCTCGAAATCGAAGCAGTTATGTTTATATTGATTTCTCGCGTTAATCATTACGAACCAGGAACAGCCAGCACACTCGGTCGCATTAGTAATTATGTCACGTCTCTACTTAGCAGAGCATTCAAAGGCCCACTGGAAGTAGTAAAGCACTAAAACACTGCAAAACTGAACTCGGGAAAATCATACTGGGAGCTCTGAGCGATGTCTGCATCCAAGCCATCCAATACGGACTCTGAAACCTTGGAATATCAACACTATGATGCGCTACCTTTTACCTGGAGCAAAACGATGGAATTAGAAGAATGCTTACCGCAGGATACAACTGTGCCGCTGTTATTTGGAGCACGGTTTTCACTTGCATGAAAACTACAGCAGAACGTAGAAGGATGATCACTGAGGAGTCCACGCGGGCATGCTGAGGAGATTGTAGGTCGTACATTTCAATGATTACTGACATTTGTGCTGCTGGAGGTACAGTAATCAACAAAGAACAGGGTGTGCTACTCTCGAATCCGGTCAGCACATGATGAAAAGCCAGGAAGTATACCTTGTCAAATTGCCGTCAACAGGGACAAGTTAACCACCAGCTCCACCGGCGCCCGGCTAGCTCAGTCGGTAGAGCATGAGACTCTTAATCTCAGGGTCGTGGGTTCGAGCCCCACGTTGGGCGGTGCCCGTCTCCTTATTAACAAAGTTTCCCGCTCATCCTTGAACCTCTTACACCTCGATGGTACCGAGCACTGCGTTTTAATGCACAGGTGTGATCAAACCGAGATGAAAAGGGCGTATCTAGCTCCTTGCCCGAGAGATAAATCAAGGGTTCCGCAGATAATCCCTTGGCTCCGGTCACCCGGACGCAGATAGGAGCTGCAGCCATCATAACTTGTATGAAAACTAAGAAGAGCTCCTGTCTATTTACAGTTTCATTTACTCTAGCGTTTCCTTAAACATTGCGTGTACGAAGGCTAAGAAATTGGAGAGCTATTCTAATACAATAACTATTAGGAATCTTTTGGGCATAACAGTTTCACTGTGATTTTGCAGGTAACACGTACGTTGGGAAAACATTTTGAACGCGATCAATAACCGCACTGGAAAAATGTGGGAAAGAAAGGGCGAAAAGCGACTCTTCAACATGTGGAAATATCTTCCTGAGCGGAGCCCTCTTCTCGAAGCTCAACACTCTGCAAGAGTCACTTCTCCCAACTTGCGCCCGCAGGTTTCCGTAGTGTGCCTGCAAAGAGCCATCCGCTTGAGACAGGTGCACCTCCCGATTTCATTGAACTAAGCTAGATGCACAATTTCTAATGCAGCCTTCATCACAATAAACAGTTCATTTCTCGAAAGCTTGTCGTAAAAAAAGGAAACAAAGAACGAAAACGTATAGCTGACAATCTTCTGAAGATGCAGATTCAGCTTTGGGGAAATGGACATTTTATGTATGCAGATGCTTTTCAAGCGCTGGTTTTAGAACGTCGCTGTGCTTCCAGCATCCTTTTCAGCCTTCTAAACTGGCTACCGAGGTGCCGATCACATTGTAAAGCGGTTGAGAGGCCGGAGCTGCTCAAACCGCTCTTGCCGTTTCCCATCAATCAAAAGCACTATGTTGTTTCTTTGTATGGAAAGCTTTTCAAGTCTGGCATCGACACGCACCTTTCCTGAAACGTCCAAAAGGTGAATGCTTCGCAAAGAAATCCAGTCTACCTTCAGGGGGCATGATGTTGAAATCGGAATGAGCCCTGGGTGGGCTTGAAGCAGCAGCTGTTCAGTTAACAGCTGCACAGAAACGCACCCCGCTTGCTTTGTATCATTCGCAAGTTTCTGGTTAAAGAGTAAAAAAGGCTGGAATTCTTCTGCCAGCCGGCAGGATTTCTTCTGCACTCACCCAGAAAAGCCAAGAATTGTATTTCATCTTTCGCAAGCTGTATTTTCCAGGAGGAGAATGAATACTTGCATTAAACTGAATCAAGCCGACAGAGACGCACAGCCGTTGTTTTTCTCCATGGGAAGTTTTTCGTTAAGGAAAAACACCGTTGTCATTTTCTTGCCAGCCGGCGGTATTTCTTGTGCAGCGATGAGCCAGATTTGTATTTCGTATTTCGCAAGTTGTGTGAATTTCTTGAAGTTGAAAGTGAATTCGCTCCAGAAAAGAAATGTCCAGTCGCATGAAAGCCGTGGCTGTTTGTTAAACCGCAGGACCTGAGCTTGCGTTCTGTTTCTCATGGCGTTCGCAAAGGCGATTCCTGCCTTTAAAACTGCTGTGACTGCGACTGAAAGTGGCGTGTGGCGCAGCTTCTAAAGTCTTGTTGACGCTCCTCGATGTTGCTTTCTCTCTGCCTAAGGAAGTTCGATTGTCGCGTCGGAACGGGGAGACCTAATCCTTCCAGCTTTAAGCCACCCTTCAGTCTTCTGAAGGGTGTCCGAGTGCTAGCATGTGATTTGGCTTTTTTTGGGGGGGAAACGGAGAGCGACATTGAAAAAGGTTACCGCCGCTGCCTCGCCCTCCGTGTTAAATGATCGCAAGCCGGCGGCGGCGGCGCTCCCTGTAGTCGTGGCCGAGCGGTTAAGGCGATGGGCTAGAAAGCCATTGGGGTCTCCCCGCGTCGGCTCGAATCCTGCCCACTACGGCGCCCTTCTCCTGTCGCTTCGGCCTGCCCAGAAAAAGGCGGAGTGCCGTTTCTCTCTTCCTGCTTCTTGTACAAACGCTAAATCGCTTGGACCTGCTGCCTTGGAAGTAATGTCTTCAACATCCACCAGTGACATTTCACAGCTGGAAGCACACAGCCACGCTTTTGGCATTGGCATGTCTTTTGCGCCCTACTTCCAGCCTTTGAAGACCTAATTATTCAAACTGAAAGAACCGGCTGAATGAGTGTTTGCAGTGCACCAGGAGGAGCAGGGACCATAGCATTGGAGGGGTGAGGATGGCGCAGATGGAAACGTTTTCATGCGCTCCTCTGGGAGGAATGAAAAGAAAAGACGAAACCAGAAACAGTAGTAGCCGCAAGAGGAAGTGTCTTCAAGCGCCAAGCAAGCGCTCCTCGTTAGTATAGTGGTGCGTATCCCCGCCTGTCACGTGGGAGACCAGGGATGGATTGCTTGACGGCGAGCCAGGTTGCTTTTCTCCCATCAGATTCCAACCGCTAATGCTAACGCAGTGTGTGGGAGCTTACATGCTTTTCCTTTCCCGTCTTTTTCGGACGACTATTCCAAAGGGGTAACCTGAAGGTATAGGGGCCTGAAGACACGAGGCATTCTTAAACCAGCACTGGGCTGCACGGCCTTCTGTTGTGATCAGGTTATATTCGAGTCAAAAAGCCAGAGCATCCGCTTCCATCCTATGGAGCACGAGCTAAATCGGAAGAGGCAGGGGATACACCTACGCCTATCGGCGCACGTTCCCTGCGTCAGGCTGCTTCACCCATTTGCACCCGACTGGAGACGGCACTGAGCAAGCTTTTTGTCAGGAGTGGGATTCGAACCCACGCCTCCAGGGGAGACTGCGACCTGAACGCAGCGCCTTAGACCGCTCGGCCATCCTGACGCGGGCCCCCTGTCCCGGGGCGGTCTGATGAGCCACCGCGATCCCACTACGCTCCTCGAGTATCGCACTGTTATTAATACTACAGTGTGACTCCAGCATTAAAATGTTTGGAAAATGTGTCGGCTTTTATAATCCAGTGTAGAGCAGCATGTGATGATTTGTGCTACAACACCAAGCGCTCAAAGTGACGTCTGCGTTTGTCGTTGAAACTTTCAACTCTTTCATCACTTATGTAGGAAATAAAAAGAGCAGTTGTGCGCCACACGCAGAGAGGCCGTCAGCAGAGTGGCGCAGCGGAAGCGTGCTGGGCCCATAACCCAGAGGTCGATGGATCGAAACCATCCTCTGCTACGTGTGTCCTATGCACGATTCATAAGCATGCCATTGGGTTAGCAAAGTGCCTTCAAATAGTCTGCATCTCCCTTTCTTTAAATTCTGTCCTGAGTTTCTCTCTCGTGTGTGTTTGTGCAAGCTTGACACTTGCGGGACTCTTTAATCTTCACCAATACGGAGATGACCAAATGTGTCTTCGGTTGTTCTGAGGTCTTTGATAGTTTCTTTGAAAGCTTCAACTGAACCTCGAAATCGAAGCAGTTATGTTTATATTGATTTCTCGCGTTAATCATTACGAACCAGGAACAGCCAGCACACTCGGTCGCATTAGTAATTATGTCACGTCTCTACTTAGCAGAGCATTCAAAGGCCCACTGGAAGTAGTAAAGCACTAAAACACTGCAAAACTGAACTCGGGAAAATCATACTGGGAGCTCTGAGCGATGTCTGCATCCAAGCCATCCAATACGGACTCTGAAACCTTGGAATATCAACACTATGATGCGCTACCTTTTACCTGGAGCAAAACGATGGAATTAGAAGAATGCTTACCGCAGGATACAACTGTGCCGCTGTTATTTGGAGCACGGTTTTCACTTGCATGAAAACTACAGCAGAACGTAGAAGGATGATCACTGAGGAGTCCACGCGGGCATGCTGAGGAGATTGTAGGTCGTACATTTCAATGATTACTGACATTTGCGCTGCTGGAGGTACAGTAATCAACAAAGAACAGGGTGTGCTACTCTCGAATCCGGTCAGCACATGATGAAAAGCCAGGAAGTATACCTTGTCAAATTGCCGTCAACAGGGACAAGTTAACCACCAGCTCCACCGGCGCCCGGCTAGCTCAGTCGGTAGAGCATGAGACTCTTAATCTCAGGGTCGTGGGTTCGAGCCCCACGTTGGGCGGTGCCCGTCTCCTTATTAACAAAGTTTCCCGCTCATCCTTGAACCTCTTACACCTCGATGGTACCGAGCACTGCGTTTTAATGCACAGGTGTGATCAAACCGAGATGAAAAGGGCGTATCTAGCTCCTTGCCCGAGAGATAAATCAAGGGTTCCGCAGATAATCCCTTGGCTCCGGTCACCCGGACGCAGATAGGAGCTGCAGCCATCATAACTTGTATGAAAACTAAGAAGAGCTCCTGTCTATTTACAGTTTCATTTACTCTAGCGTTTCCTTAAACATTGCGTGTACGAAGGCTAAGAAATTGGAGAGCTATTCTAATACAATAACTATTAGGAATCTTTTGGGCATAACAGTTTCACTGTGATTTTGCAGGTAACACGTACGTTGGGAAAACATTTTGAACGCGATCAATAACCGCACTGGAAAAATGTGGGAAAGAAAGGGCGAAAAGCGACTCTTCAACATGTGGAAATATCTTCCTGAGCGGAGCCCTCTTCTCGAAGCTCAACACTCTGCAAGAGTCACTTCTCCCAACTTGCGCCCGCAGGTTTCCGTAGTGTGCCTGCAAAGAGCCATCCGCTTGAGACAGGTGCACCTCCCGATTTCATTGAACTAAGCTAGATGCACAATTTCTAATGCAGCCTTCATCACAATAAACAGTTCATTTCTCGAAAGCTTGTCGTAAAAAAAGGAAACAAAGAACGAAAACGTATAGCTGACAATCTTCTGAAGATGCAGATTCAGCTTTGGGGAAATGGACATTTTATGTATGCAGATGCTTTTCAAGCGCTGGTTTTAGAACGTCGCTGTGCTTCCAGCATCCTTTTCAGCCTTCTAAACTGGCTACCGAGGTGCCGATCACATTGTAAAGCGGTTGAGAGGCCGGAGCTGCTCAAACCGCTCTTGCCGTTTCCCATCAATCAAAAGCACTATGTTGTTTCTTTGTATGGAAAGCTTTTCAAGTCTGGCATCGACACGCACCTTTCCTGAAACGTCCAAAAGGTGAATGCTTCGCAAAGAAATCCAGTCTACCTTCAGGGGGCATGATGTTGAAATCGGAATGAGCCCTGGGTGGGCTTGAAGCAGCAGCTGTTCAGTTAACAGCTGCACAGAAACGCACCCCGCTTGCTTTGTATCATTCGCAAGTTTCTGGTTAAAGAGTAAAAAAGGCTGGAATTCTTCTGCCAGCCGGCAGGATTTCTTCTGCACTCACCCAGAAAAGCCAAGAATTGTATTTCATCTTTCGCAAGCTGTATTTTCCAGGAGGAGAATGAATACTTGCATTAAACTGAATCAAGCCGACAGAGACGCACAGCCGTTGTTTTTCTCCATGGGAAGTTTTTCGTTAAGGAAAAACACCGTTGTCATTTTCTTGCCAGCCGGCGGTATTTCTTGTGCAGCGATGAGCCAGATTTGTATTTCGTATTTCGCAAGTTGTGTGAATTTCTTGAAGTTGAAAGTGAATTCGCTCCAGAAAAGAAATGTCCAGTCGCATGAAAGCCGTGGCTGTTTGTTAAACCGCAGGACCTGAGCTTGCGTTCTGTTTCTCATGGCGTTCGCAAAGGCGATTCCTGCCTTTAAAACTGCTGTGACTGCGACTGAAAGTGGCGTGTGGCGCAGCTTCTAAAGTCTTGTTGACGCTCCTCGATGTTGCTTTCTCTCTGCCTAAGGAAGTTCGATTGTCGCGTCGGAACGGGGAGACCTAATCCTTCCAGCTTTAAGCCACCCTTCAGTCTTCTGAAGGGTGTCCGAGTGCTAGCATGTGATTTGGCTTTTTTTGGGGGGGAAACGGAGAGCGACATTGAAAAAGGTTACCGCCGCTGCCTCGCCCTCCGTGTTAAATGATCGCAAGCCGGCGGCGGCGGCGCTCCCTGTAGTCGTGGCCGAGCGGTTAAGGCGATGGGCTAGAAAGCCATTGGGGTCTCCCCGCGTCGGCTCGAATCCTGCCCACTACGGCGCCCTTCTCCTGTCGCTTCGGCCTGCCCAGAAAAAGGCGGAGTGCCGTTTCTCTCTTCCTGCTTCTTGTACAAACGCTAAATCGCTTGGACCTGCTGCCTTGGAAGTAATGTCTTCAACATCCACCAGTGACATTTCACAGCTGGAAGCACACAGCCACGCTTTTGGCATTGGCATGTCTTTTGCGCCCTACTTCCAGCCTTTGAAGACCTAATTATTCAAACTGAAAGAACCGGCTGAATGAGTGTTTGCAGTGCACCAGGAGGAGCAGGGACCATAGCATTGGAGGGGTGAGGATGGCGCAGATGGAAACGTTTTCATGCGCTCCTCTGGGAGGAATGAAAAGAAAAGACGAAACCAGAAACAGTAGTAGCCGCAAGAGGAAGTGTCTTCAAGCGCCAAGCAAGCGCTCCTCGTTAGTATAGTGGTGCGTATCCCCGCCTGTCACGTGGGAGACCAGGGATGGATTGCTTGACGGCGAGCCAGGTTGCTTTTCTCCCATCAGATTCCAACCGCTAATGCTAACGCAGTGTGTGGGAGCTTACATGCTTTTCCTTTCCCGTCTTTTTCGGACGACTATTCCAAAGGGGTAACCTGAAGGTATAGGGGCCTGAAGACACGAGGCATTCTTAAACCAGCACTGGGCTGCACGGCCTTCTGTTGTGATCAGGTTATATTCGAGTCAAAAAGCCAGAGCATCCGCTTCCATCCTATGGAGCACGAGCTAAATCGGAAGAGGCAGGGGATACACCTACGCCTATCGGCGCACGTTCCCTGCGTCAGGCTGCTTCACCCATTTGCACCCGACTGGAGACGGCACTGAGCAAGCTTTTTGTCAGGAGTGGGATTCGAACCCACGCCTCCAGGGGAGACTGCGACCTGAACGCAGCGCCTTAGACCGCTCGGCCATCCTGACGCGGGCCCCCTGTCCCGGGGCGGTCTGATGAGCCACCGCGATCCCACTACGCTCCTCGAGTATCGCACTGTTATTAATACTACAGTGTGACTCCAGCATTAAAATGTTTGGAAAATGTGTCGGCTTTTATAATCCAGTGTAGAGCAGCATGTGATGATTTGTGCTACAACACCAAGCGCTCAAAGTGACGTCTGCGTTTGTCGTTGAAACTTTCAACTCTTTCATCACTTATGTAGGAAATAAAAAGAGCAGTTGTGCGCCACACGCAGAGAGGCCGTCAGCAGAGTGGCGCAGCGGAAGCGTGCTGGGCCCATAACCCAGAGGTCGATGGATCGAAACCATCCTCTGCTACGTGTGTCCTATGCACGATTCATAAGCATGCCATTGGGTTAGCAAAGTGCCTTCAAATAGTCTGCATCTCCCTTTCTTTAAATTCTGTCCTGAGTTTCTCTCTCGTGTGTGTTTGTGCAAGCTTGACACTTGCGGGACTCTTTAATCTTCACCAATACGGAGATGACCAAATGTGTCTTCGGTTGTTCTGAGGTCTTTGATAGTTTCTTTGAAAGCTTCAACTGAACCTCGAAATCGAAGCAGTTATGTTTATATTGATTTCTCGCGTTAATCATTACGAACCAGGAACAGCCAGCACACTCGGTCGCATTAGTAATTATGTCACGTCTCTACTTAGCAGAGCATTCAAAGGCCCACTGGAAGTAGTAAAGCACTAAAACACTGCAAAACTGAACTCGGGAAAATCATACTGGGAGCTCTGAGCGATGTCTGCATCCAAGCCATCCAATACGGACTCTGAAACCTTGGAATATCAACACTATGATGCGCTACCTTTTACCTGGAGCAAAACGATGGAATTAGAAGAATGCTTACCGCAGGATACAACTGTGCCGCTGTTATTTGGAGCACGGTTTTCACTTGCATGAAAACTACAGCAGAACGTAGAAGGATGATCACTGAGGAGTCCACGCGGGCATGCTGAGGAGATTGTAGGTCGTACATTTCAATGATTACTGACATTTGCGCTGCTGGAGGTACAGTAATCAACAAAGAACAGGGTGTGCTACTCTCGAATCCGGTCAGCACATGATGAAAAGCCAGGAAGTATACCTTGTCAAATTGCCGTCAACAGGGACAAGTTAACCACCAGCTCCACCGGCGCCCGGCTAGCTCAGTCGGTAGAGCATGAGACTCTTAATCTCAGGGTCGTGGGTTCGAGCCCCACGTTGGGCGGTGCCCGTCTCCTTATTAACAAAGTTTCCCGCTCATCCTTGAACCTCTTACACCTCGATGGTACCGAGCACTGCGTTTTAATGCACAGGTGTGATCAAACCGAGATGAAAAGGGCGTATCTAGCTCCTTGCCCGAGAGATAAATCAAGGGTTCCGCAGATAATCCCTTGGCTCCGGTCACCCGGACGCAGATAGGAGCTGCAGCCATCATAACTTGTATGAAAACTAAGAAGAGCTCCTGTCTATTTACAGTTTCATTTACTCTAGCGTTTCCTTAAACATTGCGTGTACGAAGGCTAAGAAATTGGAGAGCTATTCTAATACAATAACTATTAGGAATCTTTTGGGCATAACAGTTTCACTGTGATTTTGCAGGTAACACGTACGTTGGGAAAACATTTTGAACGCGATCAATAACCGCACTGGAAAAATGTGGGAAAGAAAGGGCGAAAAGCGACTCTTCAACATGTGGAAATATCTTCCTGAGCGGAGCCCTCTTCTCGAAGCTCAACACTCTGCAAGAGTCACTTCTCCCAACTTGCGCCCGCAGGTTTCCGTAGTGTGCCTGCAAAGAGCCATCCGCTTGAGACAGGTGCACCTCCCGATTTCATTGAACTAAGCTAGATGCACAATTTCTAATGCAGCCTTCATCACAATAAACAGTTCATTTCTCGAAAGCTTGTCGTAAAAAAAGGAAACAAAGAACGAAAACGTATAGCTGACAATCTTCTGAAGATGCAGATTCAGCTTTGGGGAAATGGACATTTTATGTATGCAGATGCTTTTCAAGCGCTGGTTTTAGAACGTCGCTGTGCTTCCAGCATCCTTTTCAGCCTTCTAAACTGGCTACCGAGGTGCCGATCACATTGTAAAGCGGTTGAGAGGCCGGAGCTGCTCAAACCGCTCTTGCCGTTTCCCATCAATCAAAAGCACTATGTTGTTTCTTTGTATGGAAAGCTTTTCAAGTCTGGCATCGACACGCACCTTTCCTGAAACGTCCAAAAGGTGAATGCTTCGCAAAGAAATCCAGTCTACCTTCAGGGGGCATGATGTTGAAATCGGAATGAGCCCTGGGTGGGCTTGAAGCAGCAGCTGTTCAGTTAACAGCTGCACAGAAACGCACCCCGCTTGCTTTGTATCATTCGCAAGTTTCTGGTTAAAGAGTAAAAAAGGCTGGAATTCTTCTGCCAGCCGGCAGGATTTCTTCTGCACTCACCCAGAAAAGCCAAGAATTGTATTTCATCTTTCGCAAGCTGTATTTTCCAGGAGGAGAATGAATACTTGCATTAAACTGAATCAAGCCGACAGAGACGCACAGCCGTTGTTTTTCTCCATGGGAAGTTTTTCGTTAAGGAAAAACACCGTTGTCATTTTCTTGCCAGCCGGCGGTATTTCTTGTGCAGCGATGAGCCAGATTTGTATTTCGTATTTCGCAAGTTGTGTGAATTTCTTGAAGTTGAAAGTGAATTCGCTCCAGAAAAGAAATGTCCAGTCGCATGAAAGCCGTGGCTGTTTGTTAAACCGCAGGACCTGAGCTTGCGTTCTGTTTCTCATGGCGTTCGCAAAGGCGATTCCTGCCTTTAAAACTGCTGTGACTGCGACTGAAAGTGGCGTGTGGCGCAGCTTCTAAAGTCTTGTTGACGCTCCTCGATGTTGCTTTCTCTCTGCCTAAGGAAGTTCGATTGTCGCGTCGGAACGGGGAGACCTAATCCTTCCAGCTTTAAGCCACCCTTCAGTCTTCTGAAGGGTGTCCGAGTGCTAGCATGTGATTTGGCTTTTTTTGGGGGGGAAACGGAGAGCGACATTGAAAAAGGTTACCGCCGCTGCCTCGCCCTCCGTGTTAAATGATCGCAAGCCGGCGGCGGCGGCGCTCCCTGTAGTCGTGGCCGAGCGGTTAAGGCGATGGGCTAGAAAGCCATTGGGGTCTCCCCGCGTCGGCTCGAATCCTGCCCACTACGGCGCCCTTCTCCTGTCGCTTCGGCCTGCCCAGAAAAAGGCGGAGTGCCGTTTCTCTCTTCCTGCTTCTTGTACAAACGCTAAATCGCTTGGACCTGCTGCCTTGGAAGTAATGTCTTCAACATCCACCAGTGACATTTCACAGCTGGAAGCACACAGCCACGCTTTTGGCATTGGCATGTCTTTTGCGCCCTACTTCCAGCCTTTGAAGACCTAATTATTCAAACTGAAAGAACCGGCTGAATGAGTGTTTGCAGTGCACCAGGAGGAGCAGGGACCATAGCATTGGAGGGGTGAGGATGGCGCAGATGGAAACGTTTTCATGCGCTCCTCTGGGAGGAATGAAAAGAAAAGACGAAACCGGAAACAGTAGTAGCCGCAAGAGGAAGTGTCTTCAAGCGCCAAGCAAGCGCTCCTCGTTAGTATAGTGGTGCGTATCCCCGCCTGTCACGTGGGAGACCAGGGATGGATTGCTTGACGGCGAGCCAGGTTGCTTTTCTCCCATCAGATTCCAACCGCTAATGCTAACGCAGTGTGTGGGAGCTTACATGCTTTTCCTTTCCCGTCTTTTTCGGACGACTATTCCAAAGGGGTAACCTGAAGGTATAGGGGCCTGAAGACACGAGGCATTCTTAAACCAGCACTGGGCTGCACGGCCTTCTGTTGTGATCAGGTTATATTCGAGTCAAAAAGCCAGAGCATCCGCTTCCATCCTATGGAGCACGAGCTAAATCGGAAGAGGCAGGGGATACACCTACGCCTATCGGCGCACGTTCCCTGCGTCAGGCTGCTTCACCCATTTGCACCCGACTGGAGACGGCACTGAGCAAGCTTTTTGTCAGGAGTGGGATTCGAACCCACGCCTCCAGGGGAGACTGCGACCTGAACGCAGCGCCTTAGACCGCTCGGCCATCCTGACGCGGGCCCCCTGTCCCGGGGCGGTCTGATGAGCCACCGCGATCCCACTACGCTCCTCGAGTATCGCACTGTTATTAATACTACAGTGTGACTCCAGCATTAAAATGTTTGGAAAATGTGTCGGCTTTTATAATCCAGTGTAGAGCAGCATGTGATGATTTGTGCTACAACACCAAGCGCTCAAAGTGACGTCTGCGTTTGTCGTTGAAACTTTCAACTCTTTCATCACTTATGTAGGAAATAAAAAGAGCAGTTGTGCGCCACACGCAGAGAGGCCGTCAGCAGAGTGGCGCAGCGGAAGCGTGCTGGGCCCATAACCCAGAGGTCGATGGATCGAAACCATCCTCTGCTACGTGTGTCCTATGCACGATTCATAAGCATGCCATTGGGTTAGCAAAGTGCCTTCAAATAGTCTGCATCTCCCTTTCTTTAAATTCTGTCCTGAGTTTCTCTCTCGTGTGTGTTTGTGCAAGCTTGACACTTGCGGGACTCTTTAATCTTCACCAATACGGAGATGACCAAATGTGTCTTCGGTTGTTCTGAGGTCTTTGATAGTTTCTTTGAAAGCTTCAACTGAACCTCGAAATCGAAGCAGTTATGTTTATATTGATTTCTCGCGTTAATCATTACGAACCAGGAACAGCCAGCACACTCGGTCGCATTAGTAATTATGTCACGTCTCTACTTAGCAGAGCATTCAAAGGCCCACTGGAAGTAGTAAAGCACTAAAACACTGCAAAACTGAACTCGGGAAAATCATACTGGGAGCTCTGAGCGATGTCTGCATCCAAGCCATCCAATACGGACTCTGAAACCTTGGAATATCAACACTATGATGCGCTACCTTTTACCTGGAGCAAAACGATGGAATTAGAAGAATGCTTACCGCAGGATACAACTGTGCCGCTGTTATTTGGAGCACGGTTTTCACTTGCATGAAAACTACAGCAGAACGTAGAAGGATGATCACTGAGGAGTCCACGCGGGCATGCTGAGGAGATTGTAGGTCGTACATTTCAATGATTACTGACATTTGCGCTGCTGGAGGTACAGTAATCAACAAAGAACAGGGTGTGCTACTCTCGAATCCGGTCAGCACATGATGAAAAGCCAGGAAGTATACCTTGTCAAATTGCCGTCAACAGGGACAAGTTAACCACCAGCTCCACCGGCGCCCGGCTAGCTCAGTCGGTAGAGCATGAGACTCTTAATCTCAGGGTCGTGGGTTCGAGCCCCACGTTGGGCGGTGCCCGTCTCCTTATTAACAAAGTTTCCCGCTCATCCTTGAACCTCTTACACCTCGATGGTACCGAGCACTGCGTTTTAATGCACAGGTGTGATCAAACCGAGATGAAAAGGGCGTATCTAGCTCCTTGCCCGAGAGATAAATCAAGGGTTCCGCAGATAATCCCTTGGCTCCGGTCACCCGGACGCAGATAGGAGCTGCAGCCATCATAACTTGTATGAAAACTAAGAAGAGCTCCTGTCTATTTACAGTTTCATTTACTCTAGCGTTTCCTTAAACATTGCGTGTACGAAGGCTAA
The DNA here is from genome assembly GCF_040954835.1 of Lepisosteus oculatus. Classification (NCBI taxonomy): domain Eukaryota; kingdom Metazoa; phylum Chordata; class Actinopteri; order Semionotiformes; family Lepisosteidae; genus Lepisosteus; species Lepisosteus oculatus. The sequence continues at coordinate 416,873 of NW_027167923.1, read as the reverse complement.
GAAATTGGAGAGCTATTCTAATACAATAACTATTAGGAATCTTTTGGGCATAACAGTTTCACTGTGATTTTGCAGGTAACACGTACGTTGGGAAAACATTTTGAACGCGATCAATAACCGCACTGGAAAAATGTGGGAAAGAAAGGGCGAAAAGCGACTCTTCAACATGTGGAAATATCTTCCTGAGCGGAGCCCTCTTCTCGAAGCTCAACACTCTGCAAGAGTCACTTCTCCCAACTTGCGCCCGCAGGTTTCCGTAGTGTGCCTGCAAAGAGCCATCCGCTTGAGACAGGTGCACCTCCCGATTTCATTGAACTAAGCTAGATGCACAATTTCTAATGCAGCCTTCATCACAATAAACAGTTCATTTCTCGAAAGCTTGTCGTAAAAAAAGGAAACAAAGAACGAAAACGTATAGCTGACAATCTTCTGAAGATGCAGATTCAGCTTTGGGGAAATGGACATTTTATGTATGCAGATGCTTTTCAAGCGCTGGTTTTAGAACGTCGCTGTGCTTCCAGCATCCTTTTCAGCCTTCTAAACTGGCTACCGAGGTGCCGATCACATTGTAAAGCGGTTGAGAGGCCGGAGCTGCTCAAACCGCTCTTGCCGTTTCCCATCAATCAAAAGCACTATGTTGTTTCTTTGTATGGAAAGCTTTTCAAGTCTGGCATCGACACGCACCTTTCCTGAAACGTCCAAAAACTGAATGCTTCGCAAAGAAATCCAGTCTACCTTCAGGGGGCATGATGTTGAAATCGGAATGAGCCCTGGGTGGGCTTGAAGCAGCAGCTGTTCAGTTAACAGCTGCACAGAAACGGACCCCGCTTGCTTTGTATCATTCGCAAGTTTCTGGTTAAAGAGTAAAAAAGGCTGGAATTCTTCTGCCAGCCGGCAGGATTTCTTCTGCACTCACCCAGAAAAGCCAAGAATTGTATTTCATCTTTCGCAAGCTGTATTTTCCAGGAGGAGAATGAATACTTGCATTAAACTGAATCAAGCCGACAGAGACGCACAGCCGTTGTTTTTCTCCATGGGAAGTTTTTCGTTAAGGAAAAACACCGTTGTCATTTTCTTGCCAGCCGGCGGTATTTCTTGTGCAGCGATGAGCCAGATTTGTATTTCGTATTTCGCAAGTTGTGTGAATTTCTTGAAGTTGAAAGTGAATTCGCTCCAGAAAAGAAATGTCCAGTCGCATGAAAGCCGTGGCTGTTTGTTAAACCGCAGGACCTGAGCTTGCGTTCTGTTTCTCATGGCGTTCGCAAAGGCGATTCCTGCCTTTAAAACTGCTGTGACTGCGACTGAAAGTGGCGTGTGGCGCAGCTTCTAAAGTCTTGTTGACGCTCCTCGATGTTGCTTTCTCTCTGCCTAAGGAAGTTCGATTGTCGCGTCGGAACGGGGAGACCTAATCCTTCCAGCTTTAAGCCACCCTTCAGTCTTCTGAAGGGTGTCCGAGTGCTAGCATGTGATTTGGCTTTTTTTTGGGGGGAAACGGAGAGCGACATTGAAAAAGGTTACCGCCGCTGCCTCGCCCTCCGTGTTAAATGATCGCAAGCCGGCGGCGGCGGCGCTCCCTGTAGTCGTGGCCGAGCGGTTAAGGCGATGGGCTAGAAAGCCATTGGGGTCTCCCCGCGTCGGCTCGAATCCTGCCCACTACGGCGCCCTTCTCCTGTCGCTTCGGCCTGCCCAGAAAAAGGCGGAGTGCCGTTTCTCTCTTCCTGCTTCTTGTACAAACGCTAAATCGCTTGGACCTGCTGCCTTGGAAGTAATGTCTTCAACATCCACCAGTGACATTTCACAGCTGGAAGCACACAGCCACGCTTTTGGCATTGGCATGTCTTTTGCGCCCTACTTCCAGCCTTTGAAGACCTAATTATTCAAACTGAAAGAACCGGCTGAATGAGTGTTTGCAGTGCACCAGGAGGAGCAGGGACCATAGCATTGGAGGGGTGAGGATGGCGCAGATGGAAACGTTTTCATGCGCTCCTCTGGGAGGAATGAAAAGAAAAGACGAAACCGGAAACAGTAGTAGCCGCAAGAGGAAGTGTCTTCAAGCGCCAAGCAAGCGCTCCTCGTTAGTATAGTGGTGCGTATCCCCGCCTGTCACGTGGGAGACCAGGGATGGATTGCTTGACGGCGAGCCAGGTTGCTTTTCTCCCATCAGATTCCAACCGCTAATGCTAACGCAGTGTGTGGGAGCTTACATGCTTTTCCTTTCCCGTCTTTTTCGGACGACTATTCCAAAGGGGTAACCTGAAGGTATAGGGGCCTGAAGACACGAGGCATTCTTAAACCAGCACTGGGCTGCACGGCCTTCTGTTGTGATCAGGTTATATTCGAGTCAAAAAGCCAGAGCATCCGCTTCCATCCTATGGAGCACGAGCTAAATCGGAAGAGGCAGGGGATACACCTACGCCTATCGGCGCACGTTCCCTGCGTCAGGCTGCTTCACCCATTTGCACCCGACTGGAGACGGCACTGAGCAAGCTTTTTGTCAGGAGTGGGATTCGAACCCACGCCTCCAGGGGAGACTGCGACCTGAACGCAGCGCCTTAGACCGCTCGGCCATCCTGACGCGGGCCCCCTGTCCCGGGGCGGTCTGATGAGCCACCGCGATCCCACTACGCTCCTCGAGTATCGCACTGTTATTAATACTACAGTGTGACTCCAGCATTAAAATGTTTGGAAAATGTGTCGGCTTTTATAATCCAGTGTAGAGCAGCATGTGATGATTTGTGCTACAACACCAAGCGCTCAAAGTGACGTCTGCGTTTGTCGTTGAAACTTTCAACTCTTTCATCACTTATGTAGGAAATAAAAAGAGCAGTTGTGCGCCACACGCAGAGAGGCCGTCAGCAGAGTGGCGCAGCGGAAGCGTGCTGGGCCCATAACCCAGAGGTCGATGGATCGAAACCATCCTCTGCTACGTGTGTCCTATGCACGATTCATAAGCATGCCATTGGGTTAGCAAAGTGCCTTCAAATAGTCTGCATCTCCCTTTCTTTAAATTCTGTCCTGAGTTTCTCTCTCGTGTGTGTTTGTGCAAGCTTGACACTTGCGGGACTCTTTAATCTTCACCAATACGGAGATGACCAAATGTGTCTTCGGTTGTTCTGAGGTCTTTGATAGTTTCTTTGAAAGCTTCAACTGAACCTCGAAATCGAAGCAGTTATGTTTATATTGATTTCTCGCGTTAATCATTACGAACCAGGAACAGCCAGCACACTCGGTCGCATTAGTAATTATGTCACGTCTCTACTTAGCAGAGCATTCAAAGGCCCACTGGAAGTAGTAAAGCACTAAAACACTGCAAAACTGAACTCGGGAAAATCATACTGGGAGCTCTGAGCGATGTCTGCATCCAAGCCATCCAATACGGACTCTGAAACCTTGGAATATCAACACTATGATGCGCTACCTTTTACCTGGAGCAAAACGATGGAATTAGAAGAATGCTTACCGCAGGATACAACTGTGCCGCTGTTATTTGGAGCACGGTTTTCACTTGCATGAAAACTACAGCAGAACGTAGAAGGATGATCACTGAGGAGTCCACGCGGGCATGCTGAGGAGATTGTAGGTCGTACATTTCAATGATTACTGACATTTGCGCTGCTGGAGGTACAGTAATCAACAAAGAACAGGGTGTGCTACTCTCGAATCCGGTCAGCACATGATGAAAAGCCAGGAAGTATACCTTGTCAAATTGCCGTCAACAGGGACAAGTTAACCACCAGCTCCACCGGCGCCCGGCTAGCTCAGTCGGTAGAGCATGAGACTCTTAATCTCAGGGTCGTGGGTTCGAGCCCCACGTTGGGCGGTGCCCGTCTCCTTATTAACAAAGTTTCCCGCTCATCCTTGAACCTCTTACACCTCGATGGTACCGAGCACTGCGTTTTAATGCACAGGTGTGATCAAACCGAGATGAAAAGGGCGTATCTAGCTCCTTGCCCGAGAGATAAATCAAGGGTTCCGCAGATAATCCCTTGGCTCCGGTCACCCGGACGCAGATAGGAGCTGCAGCCATCATAACTTGTATGAAAACTAAGAAGAGCTCCTGTCTATTTACAGTTTCATTTACTCTAGCGTTTCCTTAAACATTGCGTGTACGAAGGCTAAGAAATTGGAGAGCTATTCTAATACAATAACTATTAGGAATCTTTTGGGCATAACAGTTTCACTGTGATTTTGCAGGTAACACGTACGTTGGGAAAACATTTTGAACGCGATCAATAACCGCACTGGAAAAATGTGGGAAAGAAAGGGCGAAAAGCGACTCTTCAACATGTGGAAATATCTTCCTGAGCGGAGCCCTCTTCTCGAAGCTCAACACTCTGCAAGAGTCACTTCTCCCAACTTGCGCCCGCAGGTTTCCGTAGTGTGCCTGCAAAGAGCCATCCGCTTGAGACAGGTGCACCTCCCGATTTCATTGAACTAAGCTAGATGCACAATTTCTAATGCAGCCTTCATCACAATAAACAGTTCATTTCTCGAAAGCTTGTCGTAAAAAAAGGAAACAAAGAACGAAAACGTATAGCTGACAATCTTCTGAAGATGCAGATTCAGCTTTGGGGAAATGGACATTTTATGTATGCAGATGCTTTTCAAGCGCTGGTTTTAGAACGTCGCTGTGCTTCCAGCATCCTTTTCAGCCTTCTAAACTGGCTACCGAGGTGCCGATCACATTGTAAAGCGGTTGAGAGGCCGGAGCTGCTCAAACCGCTCTTGCCGTTTCCCATCAATCAAAAGCACTATGTTGTTTCTTTGTATGGAAAGCTTTTCAAGTCTGGCATCGACACGCACCTTTCCTGAAACGTCCAAAAGGTGAATGCTTCGCAAAGAAATCCAGTCTACCTTCAGGGGGCATGATGTTGAAATCGGAATGAGCCCTGGGTGGGCTTGAAGCAGCAGCTGTTCAGTTAACAGCTGCACAGAAACGCACCCCGCTTGCTTTGTATCATTCGCAAGTTTGTGGTTAAAGAGTAAAAAAGGCTGGAATTCTTCTGCCAGCCGGCAGGATTTCTTCTGCACTCACCCAGAAAAGCCAAGAATTGTATTTCATCTTTCGCAAGCTGTATTTTCCAGGAGGAGAATGAATACTTGCATTAAACTGAATCAAGCCGACAGAGACGCACAGCCGTTGTTTTTCTCCATGGGAAGTTTTTCGTTAAGGAAAAACACCGTTGTCATTTTCTTGCCAGCCGGCGGTATTTCTTGTGCAGCGATGAGCCAGATTTGTATTTCGTATTTCGCAAGTTGTGTGAATTTCTTGAAGTTGAAAGTGAATTCGCTCCAGAAAAGAAATGTCCAGTCGCATGAAAGCCGTGGCTGTTTGTTAAACCGCAGGACCTGAGCTTGCGTTCTGTTTCTCATGGCGTTCGCAAAGGCGATTCCTGCCTTTAAAACTGCTGTGACTGCGACTGAAAGTGGCGTGTGGCGCAGCTTCTAAAGTCTTGTTGACGCTCCTCGATGTTGCTTTCTCTCTGCCTAAGGAAGTTCGAGTGTCGCGTCGGAACGGGGAGACCTAATCCTTCCAGCTTTAAGCCACCCTTCAGTCTTCTGAAGGGTGTCCGAGTGCTAGCATGTGATTTGGCTTTTTTTGGGGGGGAAACGGAGAGCGACATTGAAAAAGGTTACCGCCGCTGCCTCGCCCTCCGTGTTAAATGATCGCAAGCCGGCGGCGGCGGCGCTCCCTGTAGTCGTGGCCGAGCGGTTAAGGCGATGGGCTAGAAAGCCATTGGGGTCTCCCCGCGTCGGCTCGAATCCTGCCCACTACGGCGCCCTTCTCCTGTCGCTTCGGCCTGCCCAGAAAAAGGCGGAGTGCCGTTTCTCTCTTCCTGCTTCTTGTACAAACGCTAAATCGCTTGGACCTGCTGCCTTGGAAGTAATGTCTTCAACATCCACCAGTGACATTTCACAGCTGGAAGCACACAGCCACGCTTTTGGCATTGGCATGTCTTTTGCGCCCTACTTCCAGCCTTTGAAGACCTAATTATTCAAACTGAAAGAACCGGCTGAATGAGTGTTTGCAGTGCACCAGGAGGAGCAGGGACCATAGCATTGGAGGGGTGAGGATGGCGCAGATGGAAACGTTTTCATGCGCTCCTCTGGGAGGAATGAAAAGAAAAGACGAAACCAGAAACAGTAGTAGCCGCAAGAGGAAGTGTCTTCAAGCGCCAAGCAAGCGCTCCTCGTTAGTATAGTGGTGCGTATCCCCGCCTGTCACGTGGGAGACCAGGGATGGATTGCTTGACGGCGAGCCAGGTTGCTTTTCTCCCATCAGATTCCAACCGCTAATGCTAACGCAGTGTGTGGGAGCTTACATGCTTTTCCTTTCCCGTCTTTTTCGGACGACTATTCCAAAGGGGTAACCTGAAGGTATAGGGGCCTGAAGACACGAGGCATTCTTAAACCAGCACTGGGCTGCACGGCCTTCTGTTGTGATCAGGTTATATTCGAGTCAAAAAGCCAGAGCATCCGCTTCCATCCTATGGAGCACGAGCTAAATCGGAAGAGGCAGGGGATACACCTACGCCTATCGGCGCACGTTCCCTGCGTCAGGCTGCTTCACCCATTTGCACCCGACTGGAGACGGCACTGAGCAAGCTTTTTGTCAGGAGTGGGATTCGAACCCACGCCTCCAGGGGAGACTGCGACCTGAACGCAGCGCCTTAGACCGCTCGGCCATCCTGACGCGGGCCCCCTGTCCCGGGGCGGTCTGATGAGCCACCGCGATCCCACTACGCTCCTCGAGTATCGCACTGTTATTAATACTACAGTGTGACTCCAGCATTAAAATGTTTGGAAAATGTGTCGGCTTTTATAATCCAGTGTAGAGCAGCATGTGATGATTTGTGCTACAACACCAAGCGCTCAAAGTGACGTCTGCGTTTGTCGTTGAAACTTTCAACTCTTTCATCACTTATGTAGGAAATAAAAAGAGCAGTTGTGCGCCACACGCAGAGAGGCCGTCAGCAGAGTGGCGCAGCGGAAGCGTGCTGGGCCCATAACCCAGAGGTCGATGGATCGAAACCATCCTCTGCTACGTGTGTCCTATGCACGATTCATAAGCATGCCATTGGGTTAGCAAAGTGCCTTCAAATAGTCTGCATCTCCCTTTCTTTAAATTCTGTCCTGAGTTTCTCTCTCGTGTGTGTTTGTGCAAGCTTGACACTTGCGGGACTCTTTAATCTTCACCAATACGGAGATGACCAAATGTGTCTTCGGTTGTTCTGAGGTCTTTGATAGTTTCTTTGAAAGCTTCAACTGAACCTCGAAATCGAAGCAGTTATGTTTATATTGATTTCTCGCGTTAATCATTACGAACCAGGAACAGCCAGCACACTCGGTCGCATTAGTAATTATGTCACGTCTCTACTTAGCAGAGCATTCAAAGGCCCACTGGAAGTAGTAAAGCACTAAAACACTGCAAAACTGAACTCGGGAAAATCATACTGGGAGCTCTGAGCGATGTCTGCATCCAAGCCATCCAATACGGACTCTGAAACCTTGGAATATCAACACTATGATGCGCTACCTTTTACCTGGAGCAAAACGATGGAATTAGAAGAATGCTTACCGCAGGATACAACTGTGCCGCTGTTATTTGGAGCACGGTTTTCACTTGCATGAAAACTACAGCAGAACGTAGAAGGATGATCACTGAGGAGTCCACGCGGGCATGCTGAGGAGATTGTAGGTCGTACATTTCAATGATTACTGACATTTGCGCTGCTGGAGGTACAGTAATCAACAAAGAACAGGGTGTGCTACTCTCGAATCCGGTCAGCACATGATGAAAAGCCAGGAAGTATACCTTGTCAAATTGCCGTCAACAGGGACAAGTTAACCACCAGCTCCACCGGCGCCCGGCTAGCTCAGTCGGTAGAGCATGAGACTCTTAATCTCAGGGTCGTGGGTTCGAGCCCCACGTTGGGCGGTGCCCGTCTCCTTATTAACAAAGTTTCCCGCTCATCCTTGAACCTCTTACACCTCGATGGTACCGAGCACTGCGTTTTAATGCACAGGTGTGATCAAACCGAGATGAAAAGGGCGTATCTAGCTCCTTGCCCGAGAGATAAATCAAGGGTTCCGCAGATAATCCCTTGGCTCCGGTCACCCGGACGCAGATAGGAGCTGCAGCCATCATAACTTGTATGAAAACTAAGAAGAGCTCCTGTCTATTTACAGTTTCATTTACTCTAGCGTTTCCTTAAACATTGCGTGTACGAAGGCTAAGAAATTGGAGAGCTATTCTAATACAATAACTATTAGGAATCTTTTGGGCATAACAGTTTCACTGTGATTTTGCAGGTAACACGTACGTTGGGAAAACATTTTGAACGCGATCAATAACCGCACTGGAAAAATGTGGGAAAGAAAGGGCGAAAAGCGACTCTTCAACATGTGGAAATATCTTCCTGAGCGGAGCCCTCTTCTCGAAGCTCAACACTCTGCAAGAGTCACTTCTCCCAACTTGCGCCCGCAGGTTTCCGTAGTGTGCCTGCAAAGAGCCATCCGCTTGAGACAGGTGCACCTCCCGATTTCATTGAACTAAGCTAGATGCACAATTTCTAATGCAGCCTTCATCACAATAGACAGTTCATTTCTCGAAAGCTTGTCGTAAAAAAAGGAAACAAAGAACGAAAACGTATAGCTGACAATCTTCTGAAGATGCAGATTCAGCTTTGGGGAAATGGACATTTTATGTATGCAGATGCTTTTCAAGCGCTGGTTTTAGAACGTCGCTGTGCTTCCAGCATCCTTTTCAGCCTTCTAAACTGGCTACCGAGGTGCCGATCACATTGTAAAGCGGTTGAGAGGCCGGAGCTGCTCAAACCGCTCTTGCCGTTTCCCATCAATCAAAAGCACTATGTTGTTTCTTTGTATGGAAAGCTTTTCAAGTCTGGCATCGACACGCACCTTTCCTGAAACGTCCAAAAGGTGAATGCTTCGCAAAGAAATCCAGTCTACCTTCAGGGGGCATGATGTTGAAATCGGAATGAGCCCTGGGTGGGCTTGAAGCAGCAGCTGTTCAGTTAACAGCTGCACAGAAACGGACCCCGCTTGCTTTGTATCATTCGCAAGTTTCTGGTTAAAGAGTAAAAAAGGCTGGAATTCTTCTGCCAGCCGGCAGGATTTCTTCTGCACTCACCCAGAAAAGCCAAGAATTGTATTTCATCTTTCGCAAGCTGTATTTTCCAGGAGGAGAATGAATACTTGCATTAAACTGAATCAAGCCGACAGAGACGCACAGCCGTTGTTTTTCTCCATGGGAAGTTTTTCGTTAAGGAAAAACACCGTTGTCATTTTCTTGCCAGCCGGCGGTATTTCTTGTGCAGCGATGAGCCAGATTTGTATTTCGTATTTCGCAAGTTGTGTGAATTTCTTGAAGTTGAAAGTGAATTCGCTCCAGAAAAGAAATGTCCAGTCGCATGAAAGCCGTGGCTGTTTGTTAAACCGCAGGACCTGAGCTTGCGTTCTGTTTCTCATGGCGTTCGCAAAGGCGATTCCTGCCTTTAAAACTGCTGTGACTGCGACTGAAAGTGGCGTGTGGCGCAGCTTCTAAAGTCTTGTTGACGCTCCTCGATGTTGCTTTCTCTCTGCCTAAGGAAGTTCGATTGTCGCGTCGGAACGGGGAGACCTAATCCTTCCAGCTTTAAGCCACCCTTCAGTCTTCTGAAGGGTGTCCGAGTGCTAGCATGTGATTTGGCTTTTTTTTGGGGGGAAACGGAGAGCGACATTGAAAAAGGTTACCGCCGCTGCCTCGCCCTCCGTGTTAAATGATCGCAAGCCGGCGGCGGCGGCGCTCCCTGTAGTCGTGGCCGAGCGGTTAAGGCGATGGGCTAGAAAGCCATTGGGGTCTCCCCGCGTCGGCTCGAATCCTGCCCACTACGGCGCCCTTCTCCTGTCGCTTCGGCCTGCCCAGAAAAAGGCGGAGTGCCGTTTCTCTCTTCCTGCTTCTTGTACAAACGCTAAATCGCTTGGACCTGCTGCCTTGGAAGTAATGTCTTCAACATCCACCAGTGACATTTCACAGCTGGAAGCACACAGCCACGCTTTTGGCATTGGCATGTCTTTTGCGCCCTACTTCCAGCCTTTGAAGACCTAATTATTCAAACTGAAAGAACCGGCTGAATGAGTGTTTGCAGTGCACCAGGAGGAGCAGGGACCATAGCATTGGAGGGGTGAGGATGGCGCAGATGGAAACGTTTTCATGCGCTCCTCTGGGAGGAATGAAAAGAAAAGACGAAACCGGAAACAGTAGTAGCCGCAAGAGGAAGTGTCTTCAAGCGCCAAGCAAGCGCTCCTCGTTAGTATAGTGGTGCGTATCCCCGCCTGTCACGTGGGAGACCAGGGATGGATTGCTTGACGGCGAGCCAGGTTGCTTTTCTCCCATCAGATTCCAACCGCTAATGCTAACGCAGTGTGTGGGAGCTTACATGCTTTTCCTTTCCCGTCTTTTTCGGACGACTATTCCAAAGGGGTAACCTGAAGGTATAGGGGCCTGAAGACACGAGGCATTCTTAAACCAGCACTGGGCTGCACGGCCTTCTGTTGTGATCAGGTTATATTCGAGTCAAAAAGCCAGAGCATCCGCTTCCATCCTATGGAGCACGAGCTAAATCGGAAGAGGCAGGGGATACACCTACGCCTATCGGCGCACGTTCCCTGCGTCAGGCTGCTTCACCCATTTGCACCCGACTGGAGACGGCACTGAGCAAGCTTTTTGTCAGGAGTGGGATTCGAACCCACGCCTCCAGGGGAGACTGCGACCTGAACGCAGCGCCTTAGACCGCTCGGCCATCCTGACGCGGGCCCCCTGTCCCGGGGCGGTCTGATGAGCCACCGCGATCCCACTACGCTCCTCGAGTATCGCACTGTTATTAATACTACAGTGTGACTCCAGCATTAAAATGTTTGGAAAATGTGTCGGCTTTTATAATCCAGTGTAGAGCAGCATGTGATGATTTGTGCTACAACACCAAGCGCTCAAAGTGACGTCTGCGTTTGTCGTTGAAACTTTCAACTCTTTCATCACTTATGTAGGAAATAAAAAGAGCAGTTGTGCGCCACACGCAGAGAGGCTGTCAGCAGAGTGGCGCAGCGGAAGCGTGCTGGGCCCATAACCCAGAGGTCGATGGATCGAAACCATCCTCTGCTACGTGTGTCCTATGCACGATTCATAAGCATGCCATTGGGTTAGCAAAGTGCCTTCAAATAGTCTGCATCTCCCTTTCTTTAAATTCTGTCCTGAGTTTCTCTCTCGTGTGTGTTTGTGCAAGCTTGACACTTGCGGGACTCTTTAATCTTCACCAATACGGAGATGACCAAATGTGTCTTCGGTTGTTCTGAGGTCTTTGATAGTTTCTTTGAAAGCTTCAACTGAACCTCGAAATCGAAGCAGTTATGTTTATATTGATTTCTCGCGTTAATCATTACGAACCAGGAACAGCCAGCACACTCGGTCGCATTAGTAATTATGTCACGTCTCTACTTAGCAGAGCATTCAAAGGCCCACTGGAAGTAGTAAAGCACTAAAACACTGCAAAACTGAACTCGGGAAAATCATACTGGGAGCTCTGAGCGATGTCTGCATCCAAGCCATCCAATACGGACTCTGAAACCTTGGAATATCAACACTATGATGCGCTACCTTTTACCTGGAGCAAAACGATGGAATTAGAAGAATGCTTACCGCAGGATACAACTGTGCCGCTGTTATTTGGAGCACGGTTTTCACTTGCATGAAAACTACAGCAGAACGTAGAAGGATGATCACTGAGGAGTCCACGCGGGCATGCTGAGGAGATTGTAGGTCGTACATTTCAATGATTACTGACATTTGCGCTGCTGGAGGTACAGTAATCAACAAAGAACAGGGTGTGCTACTCTCGAATCCGGTCAGCACATGATGAAAAGCCAGGAAGTATACCTTGTCAAATTGCCGTCAACAGGGACAAGTTAACCACCAGCTCCACCGGCGCCCGGCTAGCTCAGTCGGTAGAGCATGAGACTCTTAATCTCAGGGTCGTGGGTTCGAGCCCCACGTTGGGCGGTGCCCGTCTCCTTATTAACAAAGTTTCCCGCTCATCCTTGAACCTCTTACACCTCGATGGTACCGAGCACTGCGTTTTAATGCACAGGTGTGATCAAACCGAGATGAAAAGGGCGTATCTAGCTCCTTGCCCGAGAGATAAATCAAGGGTTCCGCAGATAATCCCTTGGCTCCGGTCACCCGGACGCAGATAGGAGCTGCAGCCATCATAACTTGTATGAAAACTAAGAAGAGCTCCTGTCTATTTACAGTTTCATTTACTCTAGCGTTTCCTTAAACATTGCGTGTACGAAGGCTAAGAAATTGGAGAGCTATTCTAATACAATAACTATTAGGAATCTTTTGGGCATAACAGTTTCACTGTGATTTTGCAGGTAACACGTACGTTGGGAAAACATTTTGAACGCGATCAATAACCGCACTGGAAAAATGTGGGAAAGAAAGGGCGAAAAGCGACTCTTCAACATGTGGAAATATCTTCCTGAGCGGAGCCCTCTTCTCGAAGCTCAACACTCTGCAAGAGTCACTTCTCCCAACTTGCGCCCGCAGGTTTCCGTAGTGTGCCTGCAAAGAGCCATCCGCTTGAGACAGGTGCACCTCCCGATTTCATTGAACTAAGCTAGATGCACAATTTCTAATGCAGCCTTCATCACAATAGACAGTTCATTTCTCGAAAGCTTGTCGTAAAAAAAGGAAACAAAGAACGAAAACGTATAGCTGACAATCTTCTGAAGATGCAGATTCAGCTTTGGGGAAATGGACATTTTATGTATGCAGATGCTTTTCAAGCGCTGGTTTTAGAACGTCGCTGTGCTTCCAGCATCCTTTTCAGCCTTCTAAACTGGCTACCGAGGTGCCGATCACATTGTAAAGCGGTTGAGAGGCCGGAGCTGCTCAAACCGCTCTTGCCGTTTCCCATCAATCAAAAGCACTATGTTGTTTCTTTGTATGGAAAGCTTTTCAAGTCTGGCATCGACACGCACCTTTCCTGAAACGTCCAAAAGGTGAATGCTTCGCAAAGAAATCCAGTCTACCTTCAGGGGGCATGATGTTGAAATCGGAATGAGCCCTGGGTGGGCTTGAAGCAGCAGCTGTTCAGTTAACAGCTGCACAGAAACGGACCCCGCTTGCTTTGTATCATTCGCAAGTTTCTGGTTAAAGAGTAAAAAAGGCTGGAATTCTTCTGCCAGCCGGCAGGATTTCTTCTGCACTCACCCAGAAAAGCCAAGAATTGTATTTCATCTTTCGCAAGCTGTATTTTCCAGGAGGAGAATGAATACTTGCATTAAACTGAATCAAGCCGACAGAGACGCACAGCCGTTGTTTTTCTCCATGGGAAGTTTTTCGTTAAGGAAAAACACCGTTGTCATTTTCTTGCCAGCCGGCGGTATTTCTTGTGCAGCGATGAGCCAGATTTGTATTTCGTATTTCGCAAGTTGTGTGAATTTCTTGAAGTTGAAAGTGAATTCGCTCCAGAAAAGAAATGTCCAGTCGCATGAAAGCCGTGGCTGTTTGTTAAACCGCAGGACCTGAGCTTGCGTTCTGTTTCTCATGGCGTTCGCAAAGGCGATTCCTGCCTTTAAAACTGCTGTGACTGCGACTGAAAGTGGCGTGTGGCGCAGCTTCTAAAGTCTTGTTGACGCTCCTCGATGTTGCTTTCTCTCTGCCTAAGGAAGTTCGATTGTCGCGTCGGAACGGGGAGACCTAATCCTTCCAGCTTTAAGCCACCCTTCAGTCTTCTGAAGGGTGTCCGAGTGCTAGCATGTGATTTGGCTTTTTTTTGGGGGGAAACGGAGAGCGACATTGAAAAAGGTTACCGCCGCTGCCTCGCCCTCCGTGTTAAATGATCGCAAGCCGGCGGCGGCGGCGCTCCCTGTAGTCGTGGCCGAGCGGTTAAGGCGATGGGCTAGAAAGCCATTGGGGTCTCCCCGCGTCGGCTCGAATCCTGCCCACTACGGCGCCCTTCTCCTGTCGCTTCGGCCTGCCCAGAAAAAGGCGGAGTGCCGTTTCTCTCTTCCTGCTTCTTGTACAAACGCTAAATCGCTTGGACCTGCTGCCTTGGAAGTAATGTCTTCAACATCCACCAGTGACATTTCACAGCTGGAAGCACACAGCCACGCTTTTGGCATTGGCATGTCTTTTGCGCCCTACTTCCAGCCTTTGAAGACCTAATTATTCAAACTGAAAGAACCGGCTGAATGAGTGTTTGCAGTGCACCAGGAGGAGCAGGGACCATAGCATTGGAGGGGTGAGGATGGCGCAGATGGAAACGTTTTCATGCGCTCCTCTGGGAGGAATGAAAAGAAAAGACGAAACCGGAAACAGTAGTAGCCGCAAGAGGAAGTGTCTTCAAGCGCCAAGCAAGCGCTCCTCGTTAGTATAGTGGTGCGTATCCCCGCCTGTCACGTGGGAGACCAGGGATGGATTGCTTGACGGCGAGCCAGGTTGCTTTTCTCCCATCAGATTCCAACCGCTAATGCTAACGCAGTGTGTGGGAGCTTACATGCTTTTCCTTTCCCGTCTTTTTCGGACGACTATTCCAAAGGGGTAACCTGAAGGAATAGGGGCCTGAAGACACGAGGCATTCTTAAACCAGCACTGGGCTGCACGGCCTTCTGTTGTGATCAGGTTATATTCGAGTCAAAAAGCCAGAGCATCCGCTTCCATCCTATGGAGCACGAGCTAAATCGGAAGAGGCAGGGGATACACCTACGCCTATCGGCGCACGTTCCCTGCGTCAGGCTGCTTCACCCATTTGCACCCGACTGGAGACGGCACTGAGCAAGCTTTTTGTCAGGAGTGGGATTCGAACCCACGCCTCCAGGGGAGACTGCGACCTGAACGCAGCGCCTTAGACCGCTCGGCCATCCTGACGCGGGCCCCCTGTCCCGGGGCGGTCTGATGAGCCACCGCGATCCCACTACGCTCCTCGAGTATCGCACTGTTATTAATACTACAGTGTGACTCCAGCATTAAAATGTTTGGAAAATGTGTCGGCTTTTATAATCCAGTGTAGAGCAGCATGTGATGATTTGTGCTACAACACCAAGCGCTCAAAGTGACGTCTGCGTTTGTCGTTGAAACTTTCAACTCTTTCATCACTTATGTAGGAAATAAAAAGAGCAGTTGTGCGCCACACACAGAGAGGCTGTCAGCAGAGTGGCGCAGCGGAAGCGTGCTGGGCCCATAACCCAGAGGTCGATGGATCGAAACCATCCTCTGCTACGTGTGTCCTATGCACGATTCATAAGCATGCCATTGGGTTAGCAAAGTGCCTTCAAATAGTCTGCATCTCCCTTTCTTTAAATTCTGTCCTGAGTTTCTCTCTCGTGTGTGTTTGTGCAAGCTTGACACTTGCGGGACTCTTTAATCTTCACCAATACGGAGATGACCAAATGTGTCTTCGGTTGTTCTGAGGTCTTTGATAGTTTCTTTGAAAGCTTCAACTGAACCTCGAAATCGAAGCAGTTATGTTTATATTGATTTCTCGCGTTAATCATTACGAACCAGGAACAGCCAGCACACTCGGTCGCATTAGTAATTATGTCACGTCTCTACTTAGCAGAGCATTCAAAGGCCCACTGGAAGTAGTAAAGCACTAAAACACTGCAAAACTGAACTCGGGAAAATCATACTGGGAGCTCTGAGCGATGTCTGCATCCAAGCCATCCAATACGGACTCTGAAACCTTGGAATATCAACACTATGATGCGCTACCTTTTACCTGGAGCAAAACGATGGAATTAGAAGAATGCTTACCGCAGGATACAACTGTGCCGCTGTTATTTGGAGCACGGTTTTCACTTGCATGAAAACTACAGCAGAACGTAGAAGGATGATCACTGAGGAGTCCACGCGGGCATGCTGAGGAGATTGTAGGTCGTACATTTCAATGATTACTGACATTTGCGCTGCTGGAGGTACAGTAATCAACAAAGAACAGGGTGTGCTACTCTCGAATCCGGTCAGCACATGATGAAAAGCCAGGAAGTATACCTTGTCAAATTGCCGTCAACAGGGACAAGTTAACCACCAGCTCCACCGGCGCCCGGCTAGCTCAGTCGGTAGAGCATGAGACTCTTAATCTCAGGGTCGTGGGTTCGAGCCCCACGTTGGGCGGTGCCCGTCTCCTTATTAACAAAGTTTCCCGCTCATCCTTGAACCTCTTACACCTCGATGGTACCGAGCACTGCGTTTTAATGCACAGGTGTGATCAAACCGAGATGAAAAGGGCGTATCTAGCTCCTTGCCCGAGAGATAAATCAAGGGTTCCGCAGATAATCCCTTGGCTCCGGTCACCCGGACGCAGATAGGAGCTGCAGCCATCATAACTTGTATGAAAACTAAGAAGAGCTCCTGTCTATTTACAGTTTCATTTACTCTAGCGTTTCCTTAAACATTGCGTGTACGAAGGCTAAGAAATTGGAGAGCTATTCTAATACAATAACTATTAGGAATCTTTTGGGCATAACAGTTTCACTGTGATTTTGCAGGTAACACGTACGTTGGGAAAACATTTTGAACGCGATCAATAACCGCACTGGAAAAATGTGGGAAAGTAAGGGCGAAAAGCGACTCTTCAACATGTGGAAATATCTTCCTGAGCGGAGCCCTCTTCTCGAAGCTCAACACTCTGCAAGAGTCACTTCTCCCAACTTGCGCCCGCAGGTTTCCGTAGTGTGCCTGCAAAGAGCCATCCGCTTGAGACAGGTGCACCTCCCGATTTCATTGAACTAAGCTAGATGCACAATTTCTAATGCAGCCTTCATCACAATAGACAGTTCATTTCTCGAAAGCTTGTCGTAAAAAAAGGAAACAAAGAACGAAAACGTATAGCTGACAATCTTCTGAAGATGCAGATTCAGCTTTGGGGAAATGGACATTTTATGTATGCAGATGCTTTTCAAGCGCTGGTTTTAGAACGTCGCTGTGCTTCCAGCATCCTTTTCAGCCTTCTAAACTGGCTACCGAGGTGCCGATCACATTGTAAAGCGGTTGAGAGGCCGGAGCTGCTCAAACCGCTCTTGCCGTTTCCCATCAATCAAAAGCACTATGTTGTTTCTTTGTATGGAAAGCTTTTCAAGTCTGGCATCGACACGCACCTTTCCTGAAACGTCCAAAAGGTGAATGCTTCGCAAAGAAATCCAGTCTACCTTCAGGGGGCATGATGTTGAAATCGGAATGAGCCCTGGGTGGGCTTGAAGCAGCAGCTGTTCAGTTAACAGCTGCACAGAAACGGACCCCGCTTGCTTTGTATCATTCGCAAGTTTCTGGTTAAAGAGTAAAAAAGGCTGGAATTCTTCTGCCAGCCGGCAGGATTTCTTCTGCACTCACCCAGAAAAGCCAAGAATTGTATTTCATCTTTCGCAAGCTGTATTTTCCAGGAGGAGAATGAATACTTGCATTAAACTGAATCAAGCCGACAGAGACGCACAGCCGTTGTTTTTCTCCATGGGAAGTTTTTCGTTAAGGAAAAACACCGTTGTCATTTTCTTGCCAGCCGGCGGTATTTCTTGTGCAGCGATGAGCCAGATTTGTATTTCGTATTTCGCAAGTTGTGTGAATTTCTTGAAGTTGAAAGTGAATTCGCTCCAGAAAAGAAATGTCCAGTCGCATGAAAGCCGTGGCTGTTTGTTAAACCGCAGGACCTGAGCTTGCGTTCTGTTTCTCATGGCGTTCGCAAAGGCGATTCCTGCCTTTAAAACTGCTGTGACTGCGACTGAAAGTGGCGTGTGGCGCAGCTTCTAAAGTCTTGTTGACGCTCCTCGATGTTGCTTTCTCTCTGCCTAAGGAAGTTCGATTGTCGCGTCGGAACGGGGAGACCTAATCCTTCCAGCTTTAAGCCACCCTTCAGTCTTCTGAAGGGTGTCCGAGTGCTAGCATGTGATTTGGCTTTTTTTGGGGGGGAAACGGAGAGCGACATTGAAAAAGGTTACCGCCGCTGCCTCGCCCTCCGTGTTAAATGATCGCAAGCCGGCGGCGGCGGCGCTCCCTGTAGTCGTGGCCGAGCGGTTAAGGCGATGGGCTAGAAAGCCATTGGGGTCTCCCCGCGTCGGCTCGAATCCTGCCCACTACGGCGCCCTTCTCCTGTCGCTTCGGCCTGCCCAGAAAAAGGCGGAGTGCCGTTTCTCTCTTCCTGCTTCTTGTACAAACGCTAAATCGCTTGGACCTGCTGCCTTGGAAGTAATGTCTTCAACATCCACCAGTGACATTTCACAGCTGGAAGCACACAGCCACGCTTTTGGCATTGGCATGTCTTTTGCGCCCTACTTCCAGCCTTTGAAGACCTAATTATTCAAACTGAAAGAACCGGCTGAATGAGTGTTTGCAGTGCACCAGGAGGAGCAGGGACCATAGCATTGGAGGGGTGAGGATGGCGCAGATGGAAACGTTTTCATGCGCTCCTCTGGGAGGAATGAAAAGAAAAGACGAAACCGGAAACAGTAGTAGCCGCAAGAGGAAGTGTCTTCAAGCGCCAAGCAAGCGCTCCTCGTTAGTATAGTGGTGCGTATCCCCGCCTGTCACGTGGGAGACCAGGGATGGATTGCTTGACGGCGAGCCAGGTTGCTTTTCTCCCATCAGATTCCAACCGCTAATGCTAACGCAGTGTGTGGGAGCTTACATGCTTTTCCTTTCCCGTCTTTTTCGGACGACTATTCCAAAGGGGTAACCTGAAGGTATAGGGGCCTGAAGACACGAGGCATTCTTAAACCAGCACTGGGCTGCACGGCCTTCTGTTGTGATCAGGTTATATTCGAGTCAAAAAGCCAGAGCATCCGCTTCCATCCTATGGAGCACGAGCTAAATCGGAAGAGGCAGGGGATACACCTACGCCTATCGGCGCACGTTCCCTGCGTCAGGCTGCTTCACCCATTTGCACCCGACTGGAGACGGCACTGAGCAAGCTTTTTGTCAGGAGTGGGATTCGAACCCACGCCTCCAGGGGAGACTGCGACCTGAACGCAGCGCCTTAGACCGCTCGGCCATCCTGACGCGGGCCCCCTGTCCCGGGGCGGTCTGATGAGCCACCGCGATCCCACTACGCTCCTCGAGTATCGCACTGTTATTAATACTACAGTGTGACTCCAGCATTAAAATGTTTGGAAAATGTGTCGGCTTTTATAATCCAGTGTAGAGCAGCATGTGATGATTTGTGCTACAACACCAAGCGCTCAAAGTGACGTCTGCGTTTGTCGTTGAAACTTTCAACTCTTTCATCACTTATGTAGGAAATAAAAAGAGCAGTTGTGCGCCACACGCAGAGAGGCTGTCAGCAGAGTGGCGCAGCGGAAGCGTGCTGGGCCCATAACCCAGAGGTCGATGGATCGAAACCATCCTCTGCTACGTGTGTCCTATGCACGATTCATAAGCATGCCATTGGGTTAGCAAAGTGCCTTCAAATAGTCTGCATCTCCCTTTCTTTAAATTCTGTCCTGAGTTTCTCTCTCGTGTGTGTTTGTGCAAGCTTGACACTTGCGGGACTCTTTAATCTTCACCAATACGGAGATGACCAAATGTGTCTTCGGTTGTTCTGAGGTCTTTGATAGTTTCTTTGAAAGCTTCAACTGAACCTCGAAATCGAAGCAGTTATGTTTATATTGATTTCTCGCGTTAATCATTACGAACCAGGAACAGCCAGCACACTCGGTCGCATTAGTAATTATGTCACGTCTCTACTTAGCAGAGCATTCAAAGGCCCACTGGAAGTAGTAAAGCACTAAAACACTGCAAAACTGAACTCGGGAAAATCATACTGGGAGCTCTGAGCGATGTCTGCATCCAAGCCATCCAATACGGACTCTGAAACCTTGGAATATCAACACTATGATGCGCTACCTTTTACCTGGAGCAAAACGATGGAATTAGAAGAATGCTTACCGCAGGATACAACTGTGCCGCTGTTATTTGGAGCACGGTTTTCACTTGCATGAAAACTACAGCAGAACGTAGAAGGATGATCACTGAGGAGTCCACGCGGGCATGCTGAGGAGATTGTAGGTCGTACATTTCAATGATTACTGACATTTGCGCTGCTGGAGGTACAGTAATCAACAAAGAACAGGGTGTGCTACTCTCGAATCCGGTCAGCACATGATGAAAAGCCAGGAAGTATACCTTGTCAAATTGCCGTCAACAGGGACAAGTTAACCACCAGCTCCACCGGCGCCCGGCTAGCTCAGTCGGTAGAGCATGAGACTCTTAATCTCAGGGTCGTGGGTTCGAGCCCCACGTTGGGCGGTGCCCGTCTCCTTATTAACAAAGTTTCCCGCTCATCCTTGAACCTCTTACACCTCGATGGTACCGAGCACTGCGTTTTAATGCACAGGTGTGATCAAACCGAGATGAAAAGGGCGTATCTAGCTCCTTGCCCGAGAGATAAATCAAGGGTTCCGCAGATAATCCCTTGGCTCCGGTCACCCGGACGCAGATAGGAGCTGCAGCCATCATAACTTGTATGAAAACTAAGAAGAGCTCCTGTCTATTTACAGTTTCATTTACTCTAGCGTTTCCTTAAACATTGCGTGTACGAAGGCTAAGAAATTGGAGAGCTATTCTAATACAATAACTATTAGGAATCTTTTGGGCATAACAGTTTCACTGTGATTTTGCAGGTAACACGTACGTTGGGAAAACATTTTGAACGCGATCAATAACCGCACTGGAAAAATGTGGGAAAGTAAGGGCGAAAAGCGACTCTTCAACATGTGGAAATATCTTCCTGAGCGGAGCCCTCTTCTCGAAGCTCAACACTCTGCAAGAGTCACTTCTCCCAACTTGCGCCCGCAGGTTTCCGTAGTGTGCCTGCAAAGAGCCATCCGCTTGAGACAGGTGCACCTCCCGATTTCATTGAACTAAGCTAGATGCACAATTTCTAATGCAGCCTTCATCACAATAGACAGTTCATTTCTCGAAAGCTTGTCGTAAAAAAAGGAAACAAAGAACGAAAACGTATAGCTGACAATCTTCTGAAGATGCAGATTCAGCTTTGGGGAAATGGACATTTTATGTATGCAGATGCTTTTCAAGCGCTGGTTTTAGAACGTCGCTGTGCTTCCAGCATCCTTTTCAGCCTTCTAAACTGGCTACCGAGGTGCCGATCACATTGTAAAGCGGTTGAGAGGCCGGAGCTGCTCAAACCGCTCTTGCCGTTTCCCATCAATCAAAAGCACTATGTTGTTTCTTTGTATGGAAAGCTTTTCAAGTCTGGCATCGACACGCACCTTTCCTGAAACGTCCAAAAGGTGAATGCTTCGCAAAGAAATCCAGTCTACCTTCAGGGGGCATGATGTTGAAATCGGAATGAGCCCTGGGTGGGCTTGAAGCAGCAGCTGTTCAGTTAACAGCTGCACAGAAACGGACCCCGCTTGCTTTGTATCATTCGCAAGTTTCTGGTTAAAGAGTAAAAAAGGCTGGAATTCTTCTGCCAGCCGGCAGGATTTCTTCTGCACTCACCCAGAAAAGCCAAGAATTGTATTTCATCTTTCGCAAGCTGTATTTTCCAGGAGGAGAATGAATACTTGCATTAAACTGAATCAAGCCGACAGAGACGCACAGCCGTTGTTTTTCTCCATGGGAAGTTTTTCGTTAAGGAAAAACACCGTTGTCATTTTCTTGCCAGCCGGCGGTATTTCTTGTGCAGCGATGAGCCAGATTTGTATTTCGTATTTCGCAAGTTGTGTGAATTTCTTGAAGTTGAAAGTGAATTCGCTCCAGAAAAGAAATGTCCAGTCGCATGAAAGCCGTGGCTGTTTGTTAAACCGCAGGACCTGAGCTTGCGTTCTGTTTCTCATGGCGTTCGCAAAGGCGATTCCTGCCTTTAAAACTGCTGTGACTGCGACTGAAAGTGGCGTGTGGCGCAGCTTCTAAAGTCTTGTTGACGCTCCTCGATGTTGCTTTCTCTCTGCCTAAGGAAGTTCGATTGTCGCGTCGGAACGGGGAGACCTAATCCTTCCAGCTTTAAGCCACCCTTCAGTCTTCTGAAGGGTGTCCGAGTGCTAGCATGTCATTTGGCTTTTTTTTGGGGGGAAGCGGAGAGCGACATTGAAAAAGGTTACCGCCGCCGCCTCGCCCTCCGTGTTAAATGATCGCAAGCCGGCGGCGGCGGCGCTCCCTGTAGTCGTGGCCGAGCGGTTAAGGCGATGGGCTAGAAAGCCATTGGGGTCTCCCCGCGTCGGCTCGAATCCTGCCCACTACGGCGCCCTTCTCCTGTCGCTTCGGCCTGCCCAGAAAAAGGCGGAGTGCCGTTTCTCTCTTCCTGCTTCTTGTACAAACGCTAAATCGCTTGGACCTGCTGCCTTGGAAGTAATGTCTTCAACATCCACCAGTGACATTTCACAGCTGGAAGCACACAGCCACGCTTTTGGCATTGGCATGTCTTTTGCGCCCTACTTCCAGCCTTTGAAGACCTAATTATTCAAACTGAAAGAACCGGCTGAATGAGTGTTTGCAGTGCACCAGGAGGAGCAGGGACCATAGCATTGGAGGGGTGAGGATGGCGCAGATGGAAACGTTTTCATGCGCTCCTCTGGGAGGAATGAAAAGAAAAGACGAAACCGGAAACAGTAGTAGCCGCAAGAGGAAGTGTCTTCAAGCGCCAAGCAAGCGCTCCTCGTTAGTATAGTGGTGCGTATCCCCGCCTGTCACGTGGGAGACCAGGGATGGATTGCTTGACGGCGAGCCAGGTTGCTTTTCTCCCATCAGATTCCAACCGCTAATGCTAACGCAGTGTGTGGGAGCTTACATGCTTTTCCTTTCCCGTCTTTTTCGGACGACTATTCCAAAGGGGTAACCTGAAGGTATAGGGGCCTGAAGACACGAGGCATTCTTAAACCAGCACTGGGCTGCACGGCCTTCTGTTGTGATCAGGTTATATTCGAGTCAAAAAGCCAGAGCATCCGCTTCCATCCTATGGAGCACGAGCTAAATCGGAAGAGGCAGGGGATACACCTACGCCTATCGGCGCACGTTCCCTGCGTCAGGCTGCTTCACCCATTTGCACCCGACTGGAGACGGCACTGAGCAAGCTTTTTGTCAGGAGTGGGATTCGAACCCACGCCTCCAGGGGAGACTGCGACCTGAACGCAGCGCCTTAGACCGCTCGGCCATCCTGACGCGGGCCCCCTGTCCCGGGGCGGTCTGATGAGCCACCGCGATCCCACTACGCTCCTCGAGTATCGCACTGTTATTAATACTACAGTGTGACTCCAGCATTAAAATGTTTGGAAAATGTGTCGGCTTTTATAATCCAGTGTAGAGCAGCATGTGATGATTTGTGCTACAACACCAAGCGCTCAAAGTGACGTCTGCGTTTGTCGTTGAAACTTTCAACTCTTTCATCACTTATGTAGGAAATAAAAAGAGCAGTTGTGCGCCACACGCAGAGAGGCTGTCAGCAGAGTGGCGCAGCGGAAGCGTGCTGGGCCCATAACCCAGAGGTCGATGGATCGAAACCATCCTCTGCTACGTGTGTCCTATGCACGATTCATAAGCATGCCATTGGGTTAGCAAAGTGCCTTCAAATAGTCTGCATCTCCCTTTCTTTAAATTCTGTCCTGAGTTTCTCTCTCGTGTGTGTTTGTGCAAGCTTGACACTTGCGGGACTCTTTAATCTTCACCAATACGGAGATGACCAAATGTGTCTTCGGTTGTTCTGAGGTCTTTGATAGTTTCTTTGAAAGCTTCAACTGAACCTCGAAATCGAAGCAGTTATGTTTATATTGATTTCTCGCGTTAATCATTACGAACCAGGAACAGCCAGCACACTCGGTCGCATTAGTAATTATGTCACGTCTCTACTTAGCAGAGCATTCAAAGGCCCACTGGAAGTAGTAAAGCACTAAAACACTGCAAAACTGAACTCGGGAAAATCATACTGGGAGCTCTGAGCGATGTCTGCATCCAAGCCATCCAATACGGACTCTGAAACCTTGGAATATCAACACTATGATGCGCTACCTTTTACCTGGAGCAAAACGATGGAATTAGAAGAATGCTTACCGCAGGATACAACTGTGCCGCTGTTATTTGGAGCACGGTTTTCACTTGCATGAAAACTACAGCAGAACGTAGAAGGATGATCACTGAGGAGTCCACGCGGGCATGCTGAGGAGATTGTAGGTCGTACATTTCAATGATTACTGACATTTGCGCTGCTGGAGGTACAGTAATCAACAAAGAACAGGGTGTGCTACTCTCGAATCCGGTCAGCACATGATGAAAAGCCAGGAAGTATACCTTGTCAAATTGCCGTCAACAGGGACAAGTTAACCACCAGCTCCACCGGCGCCCGGCTAGCTCAGTCGGTAGAGCATGAGACTCTTAATCTCAGGGTCGTGGGTTCGAGCCCCACGTTGGGCGGTGCCCGTCTCCTTATTAACAAAGTTTCCCGCTCATCCTTGAACCTCTTACACCTCGATGGTACCGAGCACTGCGTTTTAATGCACAGGTGTGATCAAACCGAGATGAAAAGGGCGTATCTAGCTCCTTGCCCGAGAGATAAATCAAGGGTTCCGCAGATAATCCCTTGGCTCCGGTCACCCGGACGCAGATAGGAGCTGCAGCCATCATAACTTGTATGAAAACTAAGAAGAGCTCCTGTCTATTTACAGTTTCATTTACTCTAGCGTTTCCTTAAACATTGCGTGTACGAAGGCTAAGAAATTGGAGAGCTATTCTAATACAATAACTATTAGGAATCTTTTGGGCATAACAGTTTCACTGTGATTTTGCAGGTAACACGTACGTTGGGAAAACATTTTGAACGCGATCAATAACCGCACTGGAAAAATGTGGGAAAGTAAGGGCGAAAAGCGACTCTTCAACATGTGGAAATATCTTCCTGAGCGGAGCCCTCTTCTCGAAGCTCAACACTCTGCAAGAGTCACTTCTCCCAACTTGCGCCCGCAGGTTTCCGTAGTGTGCCTGCAAAGAGCCATCCGCTTGAGACAGGTGCACCTCCCGATTTCATTGAACTAAGCTAGATGCACAATTTCTAATGCAGCCTTCATCACAATAGACAGTTCATTTCTCGAAAGCTTGTCGTAAAAAAAGGAAACAAAGAACGAAAACGTATAGCTGACAATCTTCTGAAGATGCAGATTCAGCTTTGGGGAAATGGACATTTTATGTATGCAGATGCTTTTCAAGCGCTGGTTTTAGAACGTCGCTGTGCTTCCAGCATCCTTTTCAGCCTTCTAAACTGGCTACCGAGGTGCCGATCACATTGTAAAGCGGTTGAGAGGCCGGAGCTGCTCAAACCGCTCTTGCCGTTTCCCATCAATCAAAAGCACTATGTTGTTTCTTTGTATGGAAAGCTTTTCAAGTCTGGCATCGACACGCACCTTTCCTGAAACGTCCAAAAGGTGAATGCTTCGCAAAGAAATCCAGTCTACCTTCAGGGGGCATGATGTTGAAATCGGAATGAGCCCTGGGTGGGCTTGAAGCAGCAGCTGTTCAGTTAACAGCTGCACAGAAACGGACCCCGCTTGCTTTGTATCATTCGCAAGTTTCTGGTTAAAGAGTAAAAAAGGCTGGAATTCTTCTGCCAGCCGGCAGGATTTCTTCTGCACTCACCCAGAAAAGCCAAGAATTGTATTTCATCTTTCGCAAGCTGTATTTTCCAGGAGGAGAATGAATACTTGCATTAAACTGAATCAAGCCGACAGAGACGCACAGCCGTTGTTTTTCTCCATGGGAAGTTTTTCGTTAAGGAAAAACACCGTTGTCATTTTCTTGCCAGCCGGCGGTATTTCTTGTGCAGCGATGAGCCAGATTTGTATTTCGTATTTCGCAAGTTGTGTGAATTTCTTGAAGTTGAAAGTGAATTCGCTCCAGAAAAGAAATGTCCAGTCGCATGAAAGCCGTGGCTGTTTGTTAAACCGCAGGACCTGAGCTTGCGTTCTGTTTCTCATGGCGTTCGCAAAGGCGATTCCTGCCTTTAAAACTGCTGTGACTGCGACTGAAAGTGGCGTGTGGCGCAGCTTCTAAAGTCTTGTTGACGCTCCTCGATGTTGCTTTCTCTCTGCCTAAGGAAGTTCGATTGTCGCGTCGGAACGGGGAGACCTAATCCTTCCAGCTTTAAGCCACCCTTCAGTCTTCTGAAGGGTGTCCGAGTGCTAGCATGTCATTTGGCTTTTTTTTTGGGGGAAACGGAGAGCGACATTGAAAAAGGTTACCGCCGCTGCCTCGCCCTCCGTGTTAAATGATCGCAAGCCGGCGGCGGCGGCGCTCCCTGTAGTCGTGGCCGAGCGGTTAAGGCGATGGGCTAGAAAGCCATTGGGGTCTCCCCGCGTCGGCTCGAATCCTGCCCACTACGGCGCCCTTCTCCTGTCGCTTCGGCCTGCCCAGAAAAAGGCGGAGTGCCGTTTCTCTCTTCCTGCTTCTTGTACAAACGCTAAATCGCTTGGACCTGCTGCCTTGGAAGTAATGTCTTCAACATCCACCAGTGACATTTCACAGCTGGAAGCACACAGCCACGCTTTTGGCATTGGCATGTCTTTTGCGCCCTACTTCCAGCCTTTGAAGACCTAATTATTCAAACTGAAAGAACCGGCTGAATGAGTGTTTGCAGTGCACCAGGAGGAGCAGGGACCATAGCATTGGAGGGGTGAGGATGGCGCAGATGGAAACGTTTTCATGCGCTCCTCTGGGAGGAATGAAAAGAAAAGACGAAACCGGAAACAGTAGTAGCCGCAAGAGGAAGTGTCTTCAAGCGCCAAGCAAGCGCTCCTCGTTAGTATAGTGGTGCGTATCCCCGCCTGTCACGTGGGAGACCAGGGATGGATTGCTTGACGGCGAGCCAGGTTGCTTTTCTCCCATCAGATTCCAACCGCTAATGCTAACGCAGTGTGTGGGAGCTTACATGCTTTTCCTTTCCCGTCTTTTTCGGACGACTATTCCAAAGGGGTAACCTGAAGGTATAGGGGCCTGAAGACACGAGGCATTCTTAAACCAGCACTGGGCTGCACGGCCTTCTGTTGTGATCAGGTTATATTCGAGTCAAAAAGCCAGAGCATCCGCTTCCATCCTATGGAGCACGAGCTAAATCGGAAGAGGCAGGGGATACACCTACGCCTATCGGCGCACGTTCCCTGCGTCAGGCTGCTTCACCCATTTGCACCCGACTGGAGACGGCACTGAGCAAGCTTTTTGTCAGGAGTGGGATTCGAACCCACGCCTCCAGGGGAGACTGCGACCTGAACGCAGCGCCTTAGACCGCTCGGCCATCCTGACGCGGGCCCCCTGTCCCGGGGCGGTCTGATGAGCCACCGCGATCCCACTACGCTCCTCGAGTATCGCACTGTTATTAATACTACAGTGTGACTCCAGCATTAAAATGTTTGGAAAATGTGTCGGCTTTTATAATCCAGTGTAGAGCAGCATGTGATGATTTGTGCTACAACACCAAGCGCTCAAAGTGACGTCTGCGTTTGTCGTTGAAACTTTCAACTCTTTCATCACTTATGTAGGAAATAAAAAGAGCAGTTGTGCGCCACACGCAGAGAGGCTGTCAGCAGAGTGGCGCAGCGGAAGCGTGCTGGGCCCATAACCCAGAGGTCGATGGATCGAAACCATCCTCTGCTACGTGTGTCCTATGCACGATTCATAAGCATGCCATTGGGTTAGCAAAGTGCCTTCAAATAGTCTGCATCTCCCTTTCTTTAAATTCTGTCCTGAGTTTCTCTCTCGTGTGTGTTTGTGCAAGCTTGACACTTGCGGGACTCTTTAATCTTCACCAATACGGAGATGACCAAATGTGTCTTCGGTTGTTCTGAGGTCTTTGATAGTTTCTTTGAAAGCTTCAACTGAACCTCGAAATCGAAGCAGTTATGTTTATATTGATTTCTCGCGTTAATCATTACGAACCAGGAACAGCCAGCACACTCGGTCGCATTAGTAATTATGTCACGTCTCTACTTAGCAGAGCATTCAAAGGCCCACTGGAAGTAGTAAAGCACTAAAACACTGCAAAACTGAACTCGGGAAAATCATACTGGGAGCTCTGAGCGATGTCTGCATCCAAGCCATCCAATACGGACTCTGAAACCTTGGAATATCAACACTATGATGCGCTACCTTTTACCTGGAGCAAAACGATGGAATTAGAAGAATGCTTACCGCAGGATACAACTGTGCCGCTGTTATTTGGAGCACGGTTTTCACTTGCATGAAAACTACAGCAGAACGTAGAAGGATGATCACTGAGGAGTCCACGCGGGCATGCTGAGGAGATTGTAGGTCGTACATTTCAATGATTACTGACATTTGCGCTGCTGGAGGTACAGTAATCAACAAAGAACAGGGTGTGCTACTCTCGAATCCGGTCAGCACATGATGAAAAGCCAGGAAGTATACCTTGTCAAATTGCCGTCAACAGGGACAAGTTAACCACCAGCTCCACCGGCGCCCGGCTAGCTCAGTCGGTAGAGCATGAGACTCTTAATCTCAGGGTCGTGGGTTCGAGCCCCACGTTGGGCGGTGCCCGTCTCCTTATTAACAAAGTTTCCCGCTCATCCTTGAACCTCTTACACCTCGATGGTACCGAGCACTGCGTTTTAATGCACAGGTGTGATCAAACCGAGATGAAAAGGGCGTATCTAGCTCCTTGCCCGAGAGATAAATCAAGGGTTCCGCAGATAATCCCTTGGCTCCGGTCACCCGGACGCAGATAGGAGCTGCAGCCATCATAACTTGTATGAAAACTAAGAAGAGCTCCTGTCTATTTACAGTTTCATTTACTCTAGCGTTTCCTTAAACATTGCGTGTACGAAGGCTAAGAAATTGGAGAGCTATTCTAATACAATAACTATTAGGAATCTTTTGGGCATAACAGTTTCACTGTGATTTTGCAGGTAACACGTACGTTGGGAAAACATTTTGAACGCGATCAATAACCGCACTGGAAAAATGTGGGAAAGAAAGGGCGAAAAGCGACTCTTCAACATGTGGAAATATCTTCCTGAGCGGAGCCCTCTTCTCGAAGCTCAACACTCTGCAAGAGTCACTTCTCCCAACTTGCGCCCGCAGGTTTCCGTAGTGTGCCTGCAAAGAGCCATCCGCTTGAGACAGGTGCACCTCCCGATTTCATTGAACTAAGCTAGATGCACAATTTCTAATGCAGCCTTCATCACAATAGACAGTTCATTTCTCGAAAGCTTGTCGTAAAAAAAGGAAACAAAGAACGAAAACGTATAGCTGACAATCTTCTGAAGATGCAGATTCAGCTTTGGGGAAATGGACATTTTATGTATGCAGATGCTTTTCAAGCGCTGGTTTTAGAACGTCGCTGTGCTTCCAGCATCCTTTTCAGCCTTCTAAACTGGCTACCGAGGTGCCGATCACATTGTAAAGCGGTTGAGAGGCCGGAGCTGCTCAAACCGCTCTTGCCGTTTCCCATCAATCAAAAGCACTATGTTGTTTCTTTGTATGGAAAGCTTTTCAAGTCTGGCATCGACACGCACCTTTCCTGAAACGTCCAAAAGGTGAATGCTTCGCAAAGAAATCCAGTCTACCTTCAGGGGGCATGATGTTGAAATCGGAATGAGCCCTGGGTGGGCTTGAAGCAGCAGCTGTTCAGTTAACAGCTGCACAGAAACGCACCCCGCTTGCTTTGTATCATTCGCAAGTTTGTGGTTAAAGAGTAAAAAAGGCTGGAATTCTTCTGCCAGCCGGCAGGATTTCTTCTGCACTCACCCAGAAAAGCCAAGAATTGTATTTCATCTTTCGCAAGCTGTATTTTCCAGGAGGAGAATGAATACTTGCATTAAACTGAATCAAGCCGACAGAGACGCACAGCCGTTGTTTTTCTCCATGGGAAGTTTTTCGTTAAGGAAAAACACCGTTGTCATTTTCTTGCCAGCCGGCGGTATTTCTTGTGCAGCGATGAGCCAGATTTGTATTTCGTATTTCGCAAGTTGTGTGAATTTCTTGAAGTTGAAAGTGAATTCGCTCCAGAAAAGAAATGTCCAGTCGCATGAAAGCCGTGGCTGTTTGTTAAACCGCAGGACCTGAGCTTGCGTTCTGTTTCTCATGGCGTTCGCAAAGGCGATTCCTGCCTTTAAAACTGCTGTGACTGCGACTGAAAGTGGCGTGTGGCGCAGCTTCTAAAGTCTTGTTGACGCTCCTCGATGTTGCTTTCTCTCTGCCTAAGGAAGTTCGATTGTCGCGTCGGAACGGGGAGACCTAATCCTTCCAGCTTTAAGCCACCCTTCAGTCTTCTGAAGGGTGTCCGAGTGCTAGCATGTCATTTGGCTTTTTTTTGGGGGGAAGCGGAGAGCGACATTGAAAAAGGTTACCGCCGCCGCCTCGCCCTCCGTGTTAAATGATCGCAAGCCGGCGGCGGCGGCGCTCCCTGTAGTCGTGGCCGAGCGGTTAAGGCGATGGGCTAGAAAGCCATTGGGGTCTCCCCGCGTCGGCTCGAATCCTGCCCACTACGGCGCCCTTCTCCTGTCGCTTCGGCCTGCCCAGAAAAAGGCGGAGTGCCGTTTCTCTCTTCCTGCTTCTTGTACAAACGCTAAATCGCTTGGACCTGCTGCCTTGGAAGTAATGTCTTCAACATCCACCAGTGACATTTCACAGCTGGAAGCACACAGCCACGCTTTTGGCATTGGCATGTCTTTTGCGCCCTACTTCCAGCCTTTGAAGACCTAATTATTCAAACTGAAAGAACCGGCTGAATGAGTGTTTGCAGTGCACCAGGAGGAGCAGGGACCATAGCATTGGAGGGGTGAGGATGGCGCAGATGGAAACGTTTTCATGCGCTCCTCTGGGAGGAATGAAAAGAAAAGACGAAACCGGAAACAGTAGTAGCCGCAAGAGGAAGTGTCTTCAAGCGCCAAGCAAGCGCTCCTCGTTAGTATAGTGGTGCGTATCCCCGCCTGTCACGTGGGAGACCAGGGATGGATTGCTTGACGGCGAGCCAGGTTGCTTTTCTCCCATCAGATTCCAACCGCTAATGCTAACGCAGTGTGTGGGAGCTTACATGCTTTTCCTTTCCCGTCTTTTTCGGACGACTATTCCAAAGGGGTAACCTGAAGGTATAGGGGCCTGAAGACACGAGGCATTCTTAAACCAGCACTGGGCTGCACGGCCTTCTGTTGTGATCAGGTTATATTCGAGTCAAAAAGCCAGAGCATCCGCTTCCATCCTATGGAGCACGAGCTAAATCGGAAGAGGCAGGGGATACACCTACGCCTATCGGCGCACGTTCCCTGCGTCAGGCTGCTTCACCCATTTGCACCCGACTGGAGACGGCACTGAGCAAGCTTTTTGTCAGGAGTGGGATTCGAACCCACGCCTCCAGGGGAGACTGCGACCTGAACGCAGCGCCTTAGACCGCTCGGCCATCCTGACGCGGGCCCCCTGTCCCGGGGCGGTCTGATGAGCCACCGCGATCCCACTACGCTCCTCGAGTATCGCACTGTTATTAATACTACAGTGTGACTCCAGCATTAAAATGTTTGGAAAATGTGTCGGCTTTTATAATCCAGTGTAGAGCAGCATGTGATGATTTGTGCTACAACACCAAGCGCTCAAAGTGACGTCTGCGTTTGTCGTTGAAACTTTCAACTCTTTCATCACTTATGTAGGAAATAAAAAGAGCAGTTGTGCGCCACACGCAGAGAGGCTGTCAGCAGAGTGGCGCAGCGGAAGCGTGCTGGGCCCATAACCCAGAGGTCGATGGATCGAAACCATCCTCTGCTACGTGTGTCCTATGCACGATTCATAAGCATGCCATTGGGTTAGCAAAGTGCCTTCAAATAGTCTGCATCTCCCTTTCTTTAAATTCTGTCCTGAGTTTCTCTCTCGTGTGTGTTTGTGCAAGCTTGACACTTGCGGGACTCTTTAATCTTCACCAATACGGAGATGACCAAATGTGTCTTCGGTTGTTCTGAGGTCTTTGATAGTTTCTTTGAAAGCTTCAACTGAACCTCGAAATCGAAGCAGTTATGTTTATATTGATTTCTCGCGTTAATCATTACGAACCAGGAACAGCCAGCACACTCGGTCGCATTAGTAATTATGTCACGTCTCTACTTAGCAGAGCATTCAAAGGCCCACTGGAAGTAGTAAAGCACTAAAACACTGCAAAACTGAACTCGGGAAAATCATACTGGGAGCTCTGAGCGATGTCTGCATCCAAGCCATCCAATACGGACTCTGAAACCTTGGAATATCAACACTATGATGCGCTACCTTTTACCTGGAGCAAAACGATGGAATTAGAAGAATGCTTACCGCAGGATACAACTGTGCCGCTGTTATTTGGAGCACGGTTTTCACTTGCATGAAAACTACAGCAGAACGTAGAAGGATGATCACTGAGGAGTCCACGCGGGCATGCTGAGGAGATTGTAGGTCGTACATTTCAATGATTACTGACATTTGCGCTGCTGGAGGTACAGTAATCAACAAAGAACAGGGTGTGCTACTCTCGAATCCGGTCAGCACATGATGAAAAGCCAGGAAGTATACCTTGTCAAATTGCCGTCAACAGGGACAAGTTAACCACCAGCTCCACCGGCGCCCGGCTAGCTCAGTCGGTAGAGCATGAGACTCTTAATCTCAGGGTCGTGGGTTCGAGCCCCACGTTGGGCGGTGCCCGTCTCCTTATTAACAAAGTTTCCCGCTCATCCTTGAACCTCTTACACCTCGATGGTACCGAGCACTGCGTTTTAATGCACAGGTGTGATCAAACCGAGATGAAAAGGGCGTATCTAGCTCCTTGCCCGAGAGATAAATCAAGGGTTCCGCAGATAATCCCTTGGCTCCGGTCACCCGGACGCAGATAGGAGCTGCAGCCATCATAACTTGTATGAAAACTAAGAAGAGCTCCTGTCTATTTACAGTTTCATTTACTCTAGCGTTTCCTTAAACATTGCGTGTACGAAGGCTAAGAAATTGGAGAGCTATTCTAATACAATAACTATTAGGAATCTTTTGGGCATAACAGTTTCACTGTGATTTTGCAGGTAACACGTACGTTGGGAAAACATTTTGAACGCGATCAATAACCGCACTGGAAAAATGTGGGAAAGAAAGGGCGAAAAGCGACTCTTCAACATGTGGAAATATCTTCCTGAGCGGAGCCCTCTTCTCGAAGCTCAACACTCTGCAAGAGTCACTTCTCCCAACTTGCGCCCGCAGGTTTCCGTAGTGTGCCTGCAAAGAGCCATCCGCTTGAGACAGGTGCACCTCCCGATTTCATTGAACTAAGCTAGATGCACAATTTCTAATGCAGCCTTCATCACAATAGACAGTTCATTTCTCGAAAGCTTGTCGTAAAAAAAGGAAACAAAGAACGAAAACGTATAGCTGACAATCTTCTGAAGATGCAGATTCAGCTTTGGGGAAATGGACATTTTATGTATGCAGATGCTTTTCAAGCGCTGGTTTTAGAACGTCGCTGTGCTTCCAGCATCCTTTTCAGCCTTCTAAACTGGCTACCGAGGTGCCGATCACATTGTAAAGCGGTTGAGAGGCCGGAGCTGCTCAAACCGCTCTTGCCGTTTCCCATCAATCAAAAGCACTATGTTGTTTCTTTGTATGGAAAGCTTTTCAAGTCTGGCATCGACACGCACCTTTCCTGAAACGTCCAAAAGGTGAATGCTTCGCAAAGAAATCCAGTCTACCTTCAGGGGGCATGATGTTGAAATCGGAATGAGCCCTGGGTGGGCTTGAAGCAGCAGCTGTTCAGTTAACAGCTGCACAGAAACGCACCCCGCTTGCTTTGTATCATTCGCAAGTTTGTGGTTAAAGAGTAAAAAAGGCTGGAATTCTTCTGCCAGCCGGCAGGATTTCTTCTGCACTCACCCAGAAAAGCCAAGAATTGTATTTCATCTTTCGCAAGCTGTATTTTCCAGGAGGAGAATGAATACTTGCATTAAACTGAATCAAGCCGACAGAGACGCACAGCCGTTGTTTTTCTCCATGGGAAGTTTTTCGTTAAGGAAAAACACCGTTGTCATTTTCTTGCCAGCCGGCGGTATTTCTTGTGCAGCGATGAGCCAGATTTGTATTTCGTATTTCGCAAGTTGTGTGAATTTCTTGAAGTTGAAAGTGAATTCGCTCCAGAAAAGAAATGTCCAGTCGCATGAAAGCCGTGGCTGTTTGTTAAACCGCAGGACCTGAGCTTGCGTTCTGTTTCTCATGGCGTTCGCAAAGGCGATTCCTGCCTTTAAAACTGCTGTGACTGCGACTGAAAGTGGCGTGTGGCGCAGCTTCTAAAGTCTTGTTGACGCTCCTCGATGTTGCTTTCTCTCTGCCTAAGGAAGTTCG
This sequence comes from Lepisosteus oculatus, assembly GCF_040954835.1. Taxonomy (NCBI): domain Eukaryota; kingdom Metazoa; phylum Chordata; class Actinopteri; order Semionotiformes; family Lepisosteidae; genus Lepisosteus; species Lepisosteus oculatus. The sequence goes on along the minus strand of NW_027167923.1, from coordinate 382,540 downwards.
ATTGTCGCGTCGGAACGGGGAGACCTAATCCTTCCAGCTTTAAGCCACCCTTCAGTCTTCTGAAGGGTGTCCGAGTGCTAGCATGTCATTTGGCTTTTTTTTGGGGGGAAGCGGAGAGCGACATTGAAAAAGGTTACCGCCGCCGCCTCGCCCTCCGTGTTAAATGATCGCAAGCCGGCGGCGGCGGCGCTCCCTGTAGTCGTGGCCGAGCGGTTAAGGCGATGGGCTAGAAAGCCATTGGGGTCTCCCCGCGTCGGCTCGAATCCTGCCCACTACGGCGCCCTTCTCCTGTCGCTTCGGCCTGCCCAGAAAAAGGCGGAGTGCCGTTTCTCTCTTCCTGCTTCTTGTACAAACGCTAAATCGCTTGGACCTGCTGCCTTGGAAGTAATGTCTTCAACATCCACCAGTGACATTTCACAGCTGGAAGCACACAGCCACGCTTTTGGCATTGGCATGTCTTTTGCGCCCTACTTCCAGCCTTTGAAGACCTAATTATTCAAACTGAAAGAACCGGCTGAATGAGTGTTTGCAGTGCACCAGGAGGAGCAGGGACCATAGCATTGGAGGGGTGAGGATGGCGCAGATGGAAACGTTTTCATGCGCTCCTCTGGGAGGAATGAAAAGAAAAGACGAAACCGGAAACAGTAGTAGCCGCAAGAGGAAGTGTCTTCAAGCGCCAAGCAAGCGCTCCTCGTTAGTATAGTGGTGCGTATCCCCGCCTGTCACGTGGGAGACCAGGGATGGATTGCTTGACGGCGAGCCAGGTTGCTTTTCTCCCATCAGATTCCAACCGCTAATGCTAACGCAGTGTGTGGGAGCTTACATGCTTTTCCTTTCCCGTCTTTTTCGGACGACTATTCCAAAGGGGTAACCTGAAGGTATAGGGGCCTGAAGACACGAGGCATTCTTAAACCAGCACTGGGCTGCACGGCCTTCTGTTGTGATCAGGTTATATTCGAGTCAAAAAGCCAGAGCATCCGCTTCCATCCTATGGAGCACGAGCTAAATCGGAAGAGGCAGGGGATACACCTACGCCTATCGGCGCACGTTCCCTGCGTCAGGCTGCTTCACCCATTTGCACCCGACTGGAGACGGCACTGAGCAAGCTTTTTGTCAGGAGTGGGATTCGAACCCACGCCTCCAGGGGAGACTGCGACCTGAACGCAGCGCCTTAGACCGCTCGGCCATCCTGACGCGGGCCCCCTGTCCCGGGGCGGTCTGATGAGCCACCGCGATCCCACTACGCTCCTCGAGTATCGCACTGTTATTAATACTACAGTGTGACTCCAGCATTAAAATGTTTGGAAAATGTGTCGGCTTTTATAATCCAGTGTAGAGCAGCATGTGATGATTTGTGCTACAACACCAAGCGCTCAAAGTGACGTCTGCGTTTGTCGTTGAAACTTTCAACTCTTTCATCACTTATGTAGGAAATAAAAAGAGCAGTTGTGCGCCACACGCAGAGAGGCTGTCAGCAGAGTGGCGCAGCGGAAGCGTGCTGGGCCCATAACCCAGAGGTCGATGGATCGAAACCATCCTCTGCTACGTGTGTCCTATGCACGATTCATAAGCATGCCATTGGGTTAGCAAAGTGCCTTCAAATAGTCTGCATCTCCCTTTCTTTAAATTCTGTCCTGAGTTTCTCTCTCGTGTGTGTTTGTGCAAGCTTGACACTTGCGGGACTCTTTAATCTTCACCAATACGGAGATGACCAAATGTGTCTTCGGTTGTTCTGAGGTCTTTGATAGTTTCTTTGAAAGCTTCAACTGAACCTCGAAATCGAAGCAGTTATGTTTATATTGATTTCTCGCGTTAATCATTACGAACCAGGAACAGCCAGCACACTCGGTCGCATTAGTAATTATGTCACGTCTCTACTTAGCAGAGCATTCAAAGGCCCACTGGAAGTAGTAAAGCACTAAAACACTGCAAAACTGAACTCGGGAAAATCATACTGGGAGCTCTGAGCGATGTCTGCATCCAAGCCATCCAATACGGACTCTGAAACCTTGGAATATCAACACTATGATGCGCTACCTTTTACCTGGAGCAAAACGATGGAATTAGAAGAATGCTTACCGCAGGATACAACTGTGCCGCTGTTATTTGGAGCACGGTTTTCACTTGCATGAAAACTACAGCAGAACGTAGAAGGATGATCACTGAGGAGTCCACGCGGGCATGCTGAGGAGATTGTAGGTCGTACATTTCAATGATTACTGACATTTGCGCTGCTGGAGGTACAGTAATCAACAAAGAACAGGGTGTGCTACTCTCGAATCCGGTCAGCACATGATGAAAAGCCAGGAAGTATACCTTGTCAAATTGCCGTCAACAGGGACAAGTTAACCACCAGCTCCACCGGCGCCCGGCTAGCTCAGTCGGTAGAGCATGAGACTCTTAATCTCAGGGTCGTGGGTTCGAGCCCCACGTTGGGCGGTGCCCGTCTCCTTATTAACAAAGTTTCCCGCTCATCCTTGAACCTCTTACACCTCGATGGTACCGAGCACTGCGTTTTAATGCACAGGTGTGATCAAATCGAGATGAAAAGGGCGTATCTAGCTCCTTGCCCGAGAGATAAATCAAGGGTTCCGCAGATAATCCCTTGGCTCCGGTCACCCGGACGCAGATAGGAGCTGCAGCCATCATAACTTGTATGAAAACTAAGAAGAGCTCCTGTCTATTTACAGTTTCATTTACTCTAGCGTTTCCTTAAACATTGCGTGTACGAAGGCTAAGAAATTGGAGAGCTATTCTAATACAATAACTATTAGGAATCTTTTGGGCATAACAGTTTCACTGTGATTTTGCAGGTAACACGTACGTTGGGAAAACATTTTGAACGCGATCAATAACCGCACTGGAAAAATGTGGGAAAGAAAGGGCGAAAAGCGACTCTTCAACATGTGGAAATATCTTCCTGAGCGGAGCCCTCTTCTCGAAGCTCAACACTCTGCAAGAGTCACTTCTCCCAACTTGCGCCCGCAGGTTTCCGTAGTGTGCCTGCAAAGAGCCATCCGCTTGAGACAGGTGCACCTCCCGATTTCATTGAACTAAGCTAGATGCACAATTTCTAATGCAGCCTTCATCACAATAGACAGTTCATTTCTCGAAAGCTTGTCGTAAAAAAAGGAAACAAAGAACGAAAACGTATAGCTGACAATCTTCTGAAGATGCAGATTCAGCTTTGGGGAAATGGACATTTTATGTATGCAGATGCTTTTCAAGCGCTGGTTTTAGAACGTCGCTGTGCTTCCAGCATCCTTTTCAGCCTTCTAAACTGGCTACCGAGGTGCCGATCACATTGTAAAGCGGTTGAGAGGCCGGAGCTGCTCAAACCGCTCTTGCCGTTTCCCATCAATCAAAAGCACTATGTTGTTTCTTTGTATGGAAAGCTTTTCAAGTCTGGCATCGACACGCACCTTTCCTGAAACGTCCAAAAGGTGAATGCTTCGCAAAGAAATCCAGTCTACCTTCAGGGGGCATGATGTTGAAATCGGAATGAGCCCTGGGTGGGCTTGAAGCAGCAGCTGTTCAGTTAACAGCTGCACAGAAACGCACCCCGCTTGCTTTGTATCATTCGCAAGTTTGTGGTTAAAGAGTAAAAAAGGCTGGAATTCTTCTGCCAGCCGGCAGGATTTCTTCTGCACTCACCCAGAAAAGCCAAGAATTGTATTTCATCTTTCGCAAGCTGTATTTTCCAGGAGGAGAATGAATACTTGCATTAAACTGAATCAAGCCGACAGAGACGCACAGCCGTTGTTTTTCTCCATGGGAAGTTTTTCGTTAAGGAAAAACACCGTTGTCATTTTCTTGCCAGCCGGCGGTATTTCTTGTGCAGCGATGAGCCAGATTTGTATTTCGTATTTCGCAAGTTGTGTGAATTTCTTGAAGTTGAAAGTGAATTCGCTCCAGAAAAGAAATGTCCAGTCGCATGAAAGCCGTGGCTGTTTGTTAAACCGCAGGACCTGAGCTTGCGTTCTGTTTCTCATGGCGTTCGCAAAGGCGATTCCTGCCTTTAAAACTGCTGTGACTGCGACTGAAAGTGGCGTGTGGCGCAGCTTCTAAAGTCTTGTTGACGCTCCTCGATGTTGCTTTCTCTCTGCCTAAGGAAGTTCGATTGTCGCGTCGGAACGGGGAGACCTAATCCTTCCAGCTTTAAGCCACCCTTCAGTCTTCTGAAGGGTGTCCGAGTGCTAGCATGTCATTTGGCTTTTTTTTGGGGGGAAGCGGAGAGCGACATTGAAAAAGGTTACCGCCGCCGCCTCGCCCTCCGTGTTAAATGATCGCAAGCCGGCGGCGGCGGCGCTCCCTGTAGTCGTGGCCGAGCGGTTAAGGCGATGGGCTAGAAAGCCATTGGGGTCTCCCCGCGTCGGCTCGAATCCTGCCCACTACGGCGCCCTTCTCCTGTCGCTTCGGCCTGCCCAGAAAAAGGCGGAGTGCCGTTTCTCTCTTCCTGCTTCTTGTACAAACGCTAAATCGCTTGGACCTGCTGCCTTGGAAGTAATGTCTTCAACATCCACCAGTGACATTTCACAGCTGGAAGCACACAGCCACGCTTTTGGCATTGGCATGTCTTTTGCGCCCTACTTCCAGCCTTTGAAGACCTAATTATTCAAACTGAAAGAACCGGCTGAATGAGTGTTTGCAGTGCACCAGGAGGAGCAGGGACCATAGCATTGGAGGGGTGAGGATGGCGCAGATGGAAACGTTTTCATGCGCTCCTCTGGGAGGAATGAAAAGAAAAGACGAAACCGGAAACAGTAGTAGCCGCAAGAGGAAGTGTCTTCAAGCGCCAAGCAAGCGCTCCTCGTTAGTATAGTGGTGCGTATCCCCGCCTGTCACGTGGGAGACCAGGGATGGATTGCTTGACGGCGAGCCAGGTTGCTTTTCTCCCATCAGATTCCAACCGCTAATGCTAACGCAGTGTGTGGGAGCTTACATGCTTTTCCTTTCCCGTCTTTTTCGGACGACTATTCCAAAGGGGTAACCTGAAGGTATAGGGGCCTGAAGACACGAGGCATTCTTAAACCAGCACTGGGCTGCACGGCCTTCTGTTGTGATCAGGTTATATTCGAGTCAAAAAGCCAGAGCATCCGCTTCCATCCTATGGAGCACGAGCTAAATCGGAAGAGGCAGGGGATACACCTACGCCTATCGGCGCACGTTCCCTGCGTCAGGCTGCTTCACCCATTTGCACCCGACTGGAGACGGCACTGAGCAAGCTTTTTGTCAGGAGTGGGATTCGAACCCACGCCTCCAGGGGAGACTGCGACCTGAACGCAGCGCCTTAGACCGCTCGGCCATCCTGACGCGGGCCCCCTGTCCCGGGGCGGTCTGATGAGCCACCGCGATCCCACTACGCTCCTCGAGTATCGCACTGTTATTAATACTACAGTGTGACTCCAGCATTAAAATGTTTGGAAAATGTGTCGGCTTTTATAATCCAGTGTAGAGCAGCATGTGATGATTTGTGCTACAACACCAAGCGCTCAAAGTGACGTCTGCGTTTGTCGTTGAAACTTTCAACTCTTTCATCACTTATGTAGGAAATAAAAAGAGCAGTTGTGCGCCACACGCAGAGAGGCCGTCAGCAGAGTGGCGCAGCGGAAGCGTGCTGGGCCCATAACCCAGAGGTCGATGGATCGAAACCATCCTCTGCTACGTGTGTCCTATGCACGATTCATAAGCATGCCATTGGGTTAGCAAAGTGCCTTCAAATAGTCTGCATCTCCCTTTCTTTAAATTCTGTCCTGAGTTTCTCTCTCGTGTGTGTTTGTGCAAGCTTGACACTTGCGGGACTCTTTAATCTTCACCAATACGGAGATGACCAAATGTGTCTTCGGTTGTTCTGAGGTCTTTGATAGTTTCTTTGAAAGCTTCAACTGAACCTCGAAATCGAAGCAGTTATGTTTATATTGATTTCTCGCGTTAATCATTACGAACCAGGAACAGCCAGCACACTCGGTCGCATTAGTAATTATGTCACGTCTCTACTTAGCAGAGCATTCAAAGGCCCACTGGAAGTAGTAAAGCACTAAAACACTGCAAAACTGAACTCGGGAAAATCATACTGGGAGCTCTGAGCGATGTCTGCATCCAAGCCATCCAATACGGACTCTGAAACCTTGGAATATCAACACTATGATGCGCTACCTTTTACCTGGAGCAAAACGATGGAATTAGAAGAATGCTTACCGCAGGATACAACTGTGCCGCTGTTATTTGGAGCACGGTTTTCACTTGCATGAAAACTACAGCAGAACGTAGAAGGATGATCACTGAGGAGTCCACGCGGGCATGCTGAGGAGATTGTAGGTCGTACATTTCAATGATTACTGACATTTGCGCTGCTGGAGGTACAGTAATCAACAAAGAACAGGGTGTGCTACTCTCGAATCCGGTCAGCACATGATGAAAAGCCAGGAAGTATACCTTGTCAAATTGCCGTCAACAGGGACAAGTTAACCACCAGCTCCACCGGCGCCCGGCTAGCTCAGTCGGTAGAGCATGAGACTCTTAATCTCAGGGTCGTGGGTTCGAGCCCCACGTTGGGCGGTGCCCGTCTCCTTATTAACAAAGTTTCCCGCTCATCCTTGAACCTCTTACACCTCGATGGTACCGAGCACTGCGTTTTAATGCACAGGTGTGATCAAATCGAGATGAAAAGGGCGTATCTAGCTCCTTGCCCGAGAGATAAATCAAGGGTTCCGCAGATAATCCCTTGGCTCCGGTCACCCGGACGCAGATAGGAGCTGCAGCCATCATAACTTGTATGAAAACTAAGAAGAGCTCCTGTCTATTTACAGTTTCATTTACTCTAGCGTTTCCTTAAACATTGCGTGTACGAAGGCTAAGAAATTGGAGAGCTATTCTAATACAATAACTATTAGGAATCTTTTGGGCATAACAGTTTCACTGTGATTTTGCAGGTAACACGTACGTTGGGAAAACATTTTGAACGCGATCAATAACCGCACTGGAAAAATGTGGGAAAGAAAGGGCGAAAAGCGACTCTTCAACATGTGGAAATATCTTCCTGAGCGGAGCCCTCTTCTCGAAGCTCAACACTCTGCAAGAGTCACTTCTCCCAACTTGCGCCCGCAGGTTTCCGTAGTGTGCCTGCAAAGAGCCATCCGCTTGAGACAGGTGCACCTCCCGATTTCATTGAACTAAGCTAGATGCACAATTTCTAATGCAGCCTTCATCACAATAGACAGTTCATTTCTCGAAAGCTTGTCGTAAAAAAAGGAAACAAAGAACGAAAACGTATAGCTGACAATCTTCTGAAGATGCAGATTCAGCTTTGGGGAAATGGACATTTTATGTATGCAGATGCTTTTCAAGCGCTGGTTTTAGAACGTCGCTGTGCTTCCAGCATCCTTTTCAGCCTTCTAAACTGGCTACCGAGGTGCCGATCACATTGTAAAGCGGTTGAGAGGCCGGAGCTGCTCAAACCGCTCTTGCCGTTTCCCATCAATCAAAAGCACTATGTTGTTTCTTTGTATGGAAAGCTTTTCAAGTCTGGCATCGACACGCACCTTTCCTGAAACGTCCAAAAGGTGAATGCTTCGCAAAGAAATCCAGTCTACCTTCAGGGGGCATGATGTTGAAATCGGAATGAGCCCTGGGTGGGCTTGAAGCAGCAGCTGTTCAGTTAACAGCTGCACAGAAACGCACCCCGCTTGCTTTGTATCATTCGCAAGTTTGTGGTTAAAGAGTAAAAAAGGCTGGAATTCTTCTGCCAGCCGGCAGGATTTCTTCTGCACTCACCCAGAAAAGCCAAGAATTGTATTTCATCTTTCGCAAGCTGTATTTTCCAGGAGGAGAATGAATACTTGCATTAAACTGAATCAAGCCGACAGAGACGCACAGCCGTTGTTTTTCTCCATGGGAAGTTTTTCGTTAAGGAAAAACACCGTTGTCATTTTCTTGCCAGCCGGCGGTATTTCTTGTGCAGCGATGAGCCAGATTTGTATTTCGTATTTCGCAAGTTGTGTGAATTTCTTGAAGTTGAAAGTGAATTCGCTCCAGAAAAGAAATGTCCAGTCGCATGAAAGCCGTGGCTGTTTGTTAAACCGCAGGACCTGAGCTTGCGTTCTGTTTCTCATGGCGTTCGCAAAGGCGATTCCTGCCTTTAAAACTGCTGTGACTGCGACTGAAAGTGGCGTGTGGCGCAGCTTCTAAAGTCTTGTTGACGCTCCTCGATGTTGCTTTCTCTCTGCCTAAGGAAGTTCGATTGTCGCGTCGGAACGGGGAGACCTAATCCTTCCAGCTTTAAGCCACCCTTCAGTCTTCTGAAGGGTGTCCGAGTGCTAGCATGTCATTTGGCTTTTTTTTGGGGGGAAGCGGAGAGCGACATTGAAAAAGGTTACCGCCGCCGCCTCGCCCTCCGTGTTAAATGATCGCAAGCCGGCGGCGGCGGCGCTCCCTGTAGTCGTGGCCGAGCGGTTAAGGCGATGGGCTAGAAAGCCATTGGGGTCTCCCCGCGTCGGCTCGAATCCTGCCCACTACGGCGCCCTTCTCCTGTCGCTTCGGCCTGCCCAGAAAAAGGCGGAGTGCCGTTTCTCTCTTCCTGCTTCTTGTACAAACGCTAAATCGCTTGGACCTGCTGCCTTGGAAGTAATGTCTTCAACATCCACCAGTGACATTTCACAGCTGGAAGCACACAGCCACGCTTTTGGCATTGGCATGTCTTTTGCGCCCTACTTCCAGCCTTTGAAGACCTAATTATTCAAACTGAAAGAACCGGCTGAATGAGTGTTTGCAGTGCACCAGGAGGAGCAGGGACCATAGCATTGGAGGGGTGAGGATGGCGCAGATGGAAACGTTTTCATGCGCTCCTCTGGGAGGAATGAAAAGAAAAGACGAAACCGGAAACAGTAGTAGCCGCAAGAGGAAGTGTCTTCAAGCGCCAAGCAAGCGCTCCTCGTTAGTATAGTGGTGCGTATCCCCGCCTGTCACGTGGGAGACCAGGGATGGATTGCTTGACGGCGAGCCAGGTTGCTTTTCTCCCATCAGATTCCAACCGCTAATGCTAACGCAGTGTGTGGGAGCTTACATGCTTTTCCTTTCCCGTCTTTTTCGGACGACTATTCCAAAGGGGTAACCTGAAGGTATAGGGGCCTGAAGACACGAGGCATTCTTAAACCAGCACTGGGCTGCACGGCCTTCTGTTGTGATCAGGTTATATTCGAGTCAAAAAGCCAGAGCATCCGCTTCCATCCTATGGAGCACGAGCTAAATCGGAAGAGGCAGGGGATACACCTACGCCTATCGGCGCACGTTCCCTGCGTCAGGCTGCTTCACCCATTTGCACCCGACTGGAGACGGCACTGAGCAAGCTTTTTGTCAGGAGTGGGATTCGAACCCACGCCTCCAGGGGAGACTGCGACCTGAACGCAGCGCCTTAGACCGCTCGGCCATCCTGACGCGGGCCCCCTGTCCCGGGGCGGTCTGATGAGCCACCGCGATCCCACTACGCTCCTCGAGTATCGCACTGTTATTAATACTACAGTGTGACTCCAGCATTAAAATGTTTGGAAAATGTGTCGGCTTTTATAATCCAGTGTAGAGCAGCATGTGATGATTTGTGCTACAACACCAAGCGCTCAAAGTGACGTCTGCGTTTGTCGTTGAAACTTTCAACTCTTTCATCACTTATGTAGGAAATAAAAAGAGCAGTTGTGCGCCACACGCAGAGAGGCCGTCAGCAGAGTGGCGCAGCGGAAGCGTGCTGGGCCCATAACCCAGAGGTCGATGGATCGAAACCATCCTCTGCTACGTGTGTCCTATGCACGATTCATAAGCATGCCATTGGGTTAGCAAAGTGCCTTCAAATAGTCTGCATCTCCCTTTCTTTAAATTCTGTCCTGAGTTTCTCTCTCGTGTGTGTTTGTGCAAGCTTGACACTTGCGGGACTCTTTAATCTTCACCAATACGGAGATGACCAAATGTGTCTTCGGTTGTTCTGAGGTCTTTGATAGTTTCTTTGAAAGCTTCAACTGAACCTCGAAATCGAAGCAGTTATGTTTATATTGATTTCTCGCGTTAATCATTACGAACCAGGAACAGCCAGCACACTCGGTCGCATTAGTAATTATGTCACGTCTCTACTTAGCAGAGCATTCAAAGGCCCACTGGAAGTAGTAAAGCACTAAAACACTGCAAAACTGAACTCGGGAAAATCATACTGGGAGCTCTGAGCGATGTCTGCATCCAAGCCATCCAATACGGACTCTGAAACCTTGGAATATCAACACTATGATGCGCTACCTTTTACCTGGAGCAAAACGATGGAATTAGAAGAATGCTTACCGCAGGATACAACTGTGCCGCTGTTATTTGGAGCACGGTTTTCACTTGCATGAAAACTACAGCAGAACGTAGAAGGATGATCACTGAGGAGTCCACGCGGGCATGCTGAGGAGATTGTAGGTCGTACATTTCAATGATTACTGACATTTGCGCTGCTGGAGGTACAGTAATCAACAAAGAACAGGGTGTGCTACTCTCGAATCCGGTCAGCACATGATGAAAAGCCAGGAAGTATACCTTGTCAAATTGCCGTCAACAGGGACAAGTTAACCACCAGCTCCACCGGCGCCCGGCTAGCTCAGTCGGTAGAGCATGAGACTCTTAATCTCAGGGTCGTGGGTTCGAGCCCCACGTTGGGCGGTGCCCGTCTCCTTATTAACAAAGTTTCCCGCTCATCCTTGAACCTCTTACACCTCGATGGTACCGAGCACTGCGTTTTAATGCACAGGTGTGATCAAATCGAGATGAAAAGGGCGTATCTAGCTCCTTGCCCGAGAGATAAATCAAGGGTTCCGCAGATAATCCCTTGGCTCCGGTCACCCGGACGCAGATAGGAGCTGCAGCCATCATAACTTGTATGAAAACTAAGAAGAGCTCCTGTCTATTTACAGTTTCATTTACTCTAGCGTTTCCTTAAACATTGCGTGTACGAAGGCTAAGAAATTGGAGAGCTATTCTAATACAATAACTATTAGGAATCTTTTGGGCATAACAGTTTCACTGTGATTTTGCAGGTAACACGTACGTTGGGAAAACATTTTGAACGCGATCAATAACCGCACTGGAAAAATGTGGGAAAGAAAGGGCGAAAAGCGACTCTTCAACATGTGGAAATATCTTCCTGAGCGGAGCCCTCTTCTCGAAGCTCAACACTCTGCAAGAGTCACTTCTCCCAACTTGCGCCCGCAGGTTTCCGTAGTGTGCCTGCAAAGAGCCATCCGCTTGAGACAGGTGCACCTCCCGATTTCATTGAACTAAGCTAGATGCACAATTTCTAATGCAGCCTTCATCACAATAGACAGTTCATTTCTCGAAAGCTTGTCGTAAAAAAAGGAAACAAAGAACGAAAACGTATAGCTGACAATCTTCTGAAGATGCAGATTCAGCTTTGGGGAAATGGACATTTTATGTATGCAGATGCTTTTCAAGCGCTGGTTTTAGAACGTCGCTGTGCTTCCAGCATCCTTTTCAGCCTTCTAAACTGGCTACCGAGGTGCCGATCACATTGTAAAGCGGTTGAGAGGCCGGAGCTGCTCAAACCGCTCTTGCCGTTTCCCATCAATCAAAAGCACTATGTTGTTTCTTTGTATGGAAAGCTTTTCAAGTCTGGCATCGACACGCACCTTTCCTGAAACGTCCAAAAGGTGAATGCTTCGCAAAGAAATCCAGTCTACCTTCAGGGGGCATGATGTTGAAATCGGAATGAGCCCTGGGTGGGCTTGAAGCAGCAGCTGTTCAGTTAACAGCTGCACAGAAACGCACCCCGCTTGCTTTGTATCATTCGCAAGTTTGTGGTTAAAGAGTAAAAAAGGCTGGAATTCTTCTGCCAGCCGGCAGGATTTCTTCTGCACTCACCCAGAAAAGCCAAGAATTGTATTTCATCTTTCGCAAGCTGTATTTTCCAGGAGGAGAATGAATACTTGCATTAAACTGAATCAAGCCGACAGAGACGCACAGCCGTTGTTTTTCTCCATGGGAAGTTTTTCGTTAAGGAAAAACACCGTTGTCATTTTCTTGCCAGCCGGCGGTATTTCTTGTGCAGCGATGAGCCAGATTTGTATTTCGTATTTCGCAAGTTGTGTGAATTTCTTGAAGTTGAAAGTGAATTCGCTCCAGAAAAGAAATGTCCAGTCGCATGAAAGCCGTGGCTGTTTGTTAAACCGCAGGACCTGAGCTTGCGTTCTGTTTCTCATGGCGTTCGCAAAGGCGATTCCTGCCTTTAAAACTGCTGTGTCTGCGACTGAAAGTGGCGTGTGGCGCAGCTTCTAAAGTCTTGTTGACGCTCCTCGATGTTGCTTTCTCTCTGCCTAAGGAAGTTCGATTGTCGCGTCGGAACGGGGAGACCTAATCCTTCCAGCTTTAAGCCACCCTTCAGTCTTCTGAAGGGTGTCCGAGTGCTAGCATGTCATTTGGCTTTTTTTTGGGGGGAAGCGGAGAGCGACATTGAAAAAGGTTACCGCCGCCGCCTCGCCCTCCGTGTTAAATGATCGCAAGCCGGCGGCGGCGGCGCTCCCTGTAGTCGTGGCCGAGCGGTTAAGGCGATGGGCTAGAAAGCCATTGGGGTCTCCCCGCGTCGGCTCGAATCCTGCCCACTACGGCGCCCTTCTCCTGTCGCTTCGGCCTGCCCAGAAAAAGGCGGAGTGCCGTTTCTCTCTTCCTGCTTCTTGTACAAACGCTAAATCGCTTGGACCTGCTGCCTTGGAAGTAATGTCTTCAACATCCACCAGTGACATTTCACAGCTGGAAGCACACAGCCACGCTTTTGGCATTGGCATGTCTTTTGCGCCCTACTTCCAGCCTTTGAAGACCTAATTATTCAAACTGAAAGAACCGGCTGAATGAGTGTTTGCAGTGCACCAGGAGGAGCAGGGACCATAGCATTGGAGGGGTGAGGATGGCGCAGATGGAAACGTTTTCATGCGCTCCTCTGGGAGGAATGAAAAGAAAAGACGAAACCGGAAACAGTAGTAGCCGCAAGAGGAAGTGTCTTCAAGCGCCAAGCAAGCGCTCCTCGTTAGTATAGTGGTGCGTATCCCCGCCTGTCACGTGGGAGACCAGGGATGGATTGCTTGACGGCGAGCCAGGTTGCTTTTCTCCCATCAGATTCCAACCGCTAATGCTAACGCAGTGTGTGGGAGCTTACATGCTTTTCCTTTCCCGTCTTTTTCGGACGACTATTCCAAAGGGGTAACCTGAAGGAATAGGGGCCTGAAGACACGAGGCATTCTTAAACCAGCACTGGGCTGCACGGCCTTCTGTTGTGATCAGGTTATATTCGAGTCAAAAAGCCAGAGCATCCGCTTCCATCCTATGGAGCACGAGCTAAATCGGAAGAGGCAGGGGATACACCTACGCCTATCGGCGCACGTTCCCTGCGTCAGGCTGCTTCACCCATTTGCACCCGACTGGAGACGGCACTGAGCAAGCTTTTTGTCAGGAGTGGGATTCGAACCCACGCCTCCAGGGGAGACTGCGACCTGAACGCAGCGCCTTAGACCGCTCGGCCATCCTGACGCGGGCCCCCTGTCCCGGGGCGGTCTGATGAGCCACCGCGATCCCACTACGCTCCTCGAGTATCGCACTGTTATTAATACTACAGTGTGACTCCAGCATTAAAATGTTTGGAAAATGTGTCGGCTTTTATAATCCAGTGTAGAGCAGCATGTGATGATTTGTGCTACAACACCAAGCGCTCAAAGTGACGTCTGCGTTTGTCGTTGAAACTTTCAACTCTTTCATCACTTATGTAGGAAATAAAAAGAGCAGTTGTGCGCCACACGCAGAGAGGCCGTCAGCAGAGTTGCGCAGCGGAAGCGTGCTGGGCCCATAACCCAGAGGTCGATGGATCGAAACCATCCTCTGCTACGTGTGTCCTATGCACGATTCATAAGCATGCCATTGGGTTAGCAAAGTGCCTTCAAATAGTCTGCATCTCCCTTTCTTTAAATTCTGTCCTGAGTTTCTCTCTCGTGTGTGTTTGTGCAAGCTTGACACTTGCGGGACTCTTTAATCTTCACCAATACGGAGATGACCAAATGTGTCTTCGGTTGTTCTGAGGTCTTTGATAGTTTCTTTGAAAGCTTCAACTGAACCTCGAAATCGAAGCAGTTATGTTTATATTGATTTCTCGCGTTAATCATTACGAACCAGGAACAGCCAGCACACTCGGTCGCATTAGTAATTATGTCACGTCTCTACTTAGCAGAGCATTCAAAGGCCCACTGGAAGTAGTAAAGCACTAAAACACTGCAAAACTGAACTCGGGAAAATCATACTGGGAGCTCTGAGCGATGTCTGCATCCAAGCCATCCAATACGGACTCTGAAACCTTGGAATATCAACACTATGATGCGCTACCTTTTACCTGGAGCAAAACGATGGAATTAGAAGAATGCTTACCGCAGGATACAACTGTGCCGCTGTTATTTGGAGCACGGTTTTCACTTGCATGAAAACTACAGCAGAACGTAGAAGGATGATCACTGAGGAGTCCACGCGGGCATGCTGAGGAGATTGTAGGTCGTACATTTCAATGATTACTGACATTTGCGCTGCTGGAGGTACAGTAATCAACAAAGAACAGGGTGTGCTACTCTCGAATCCGGTCAGCACATGATGAAAAGCCAGGAAGTATACCTTGTCAAATTGCCGTCAACAGGGACAAGTTAACCACCAGCTCCACCGGCGCCCGGCTAGCTCAGTCGGTAGAGCATGAGACTCTTAATCTCAGGGTCGTGGGTTCGAGCCCCACGTTGGGCGGTGCCCGTCTCCTTATTAACAAAGTTTCCCGCTCATCCTTGAACCTCTTACACCTCTATGGTACCGAGCACTGCGTTTTAATGCACAGGTGTGATCAAACCGAGATGAAAAGGGCGTATCTAGCTCCTTGCCCGAGAGATAAATCAAGGGTTCCGCAGATAATCCCTTGGCTCCGGTCACCCGGACGCAGATAGGAGCTGCAGCCATCATAACTTGTATGAAAACTAAGAAGAGCTCCTGTCTATTTACAGTTTCATTTACTCTAGCGTTTCCTTAAACATTGCGTGTACGAAGGCTAAGAAATTGGAGAGCTATTCTAATACAATAACTATTAGGAATCTTTTGGGCATAACAGTTTCACTGTGATTTTGCAGGTAACACGTACGTTGGGAAAACATTTTGAACGCGATCAATAACCGCACTGGAAAAATGTGGGAAAGAAAGGGCGAAAAGCGACTCTTCAACATGTGGAAATATCTTCCTGAGCGGAGCCCTCTTCTCGAAGCTCAACACTCTGCAAGAGTCACTTCTCCCAACTTGCGCCCGCAGGTTTCCGTAGTGTGCCTGCAAAGAGCCATCCGCTTGAGACAGGTGCACCTCCCGATTTCATTGAACTAAGCTAGATGCACAATTTCTAATGCAGCCTTCATCACAATAGACAGTTCATTTCTCGAAAGCTTGTCGTAAAAAAAGGAAACAAAGAACGAAAACGTATAGCTGACAATCTTCTGAAGATGCAGATTCAGCTTTGGGGAAATGGACATTTTATGTATGCAGATGCTTTTCAAGCGCTGGTTTTAGAACGTCGCTGTGCTTCCAGCATCCTTTTCAGCCTTCTAAACTGGCTACCGAGGTGCCGATCACATTGTAAAGCGGTTGAGAGGCCGGAGCTGCTCAAACCGCTCTTGCCGTTTCCCATCAATCAAAAGCACTATGTTGTTTCTTTGTATGGAAAGCTTTTCAAGTCTGGCATCGACACGCACCTTTCCTGAAACGTCCAAAAGGTGAATGCTTCGCAAAGAAATCCAGTCTACCTTCAGGGGGCATGATGTTGAAATCGGAATGAGCCCTGGGTGGGCTTGAAGCAGCAGCTGTTCAGTTAACAGCTGCACAGAAACGCACCCCGCTTGCTTTGTATCATTCGCAAGTTTGTGGTTAAAGAGTAAAAAAGGCTGGAATTCTTCTGCCAGCCGGCAGGATTTCTTCTGCACTCACCCAGAAAAGCCAAGAATTGTATTTCATCTTTCGCAAGCTGTATTTTCCAGGAGGAGAATGAATACTTGCATTAAACTGAATCAAGCCGACAGAGACGCACAGCCGTTGTTTTTCTCCATGGGAAGTTTTTCGTTAAGGAAAAACACCGTTGTCATTTTCTTGCCAGCCGGCGGTATTTCTTGTGCAGCGATGAGCCAGATTTGTATTTCGTATTTCGCAAGTTGTGTGAATTTCTTGAAGTTGAAAGTGAATTCGCTCCAGAAAAGAAATGTCCAGTCGCATGAAAGCCGTGGCTGTTTGTTAAACCGCAGGACCTGAGCTTGCGTTCTGTTTCTCATGGCGTTCGCAAAGGCGATTCCTGCCTTTAAAACTGCTGTGTCTGCGACTGAAAGTGGCGTGTGGCGCAGCTTCTAAAGTCTTGTTGACGCTCCTCGATGTTGCTTTCTCTCTGCCTAAGGAAGTTCGATTGTCGCGTCGGAACGGGGAGACCTAATCCTTCCAGCTTTAAGCCACCCTTCAGTCTTCTGAAGGGTGTCCGAGTGCTAGCATGTCATTTGGCTTTTTTTTGGGGGGAAGCGGAGAGCGACATTGAAAAAGGTTACCGCCGCCGCCTCGCCCTCCGTGTTAAATGATCGCAAGCCGGCGGCGGCGGCGCTCCCTGTAGTCGTGGCCGAGCGGTTAAGGCGATGGGCTAGAAAGCCATTGGGGTCTCCCCGCGTCGGCTCGAATCCTGCCCACTACGGCGCCCTTCTCCTGTCGCTTCGGCCTGCCCAGAAAAAGGCGGAGTGCCGTTTCTCTCTTCCTGCTTCTTGTACAAACGCTAAATCGCTTGGACCTGCTGCCTTGGAAGTAATGTCTTCAACATCCACCAGTGACATTTCACAGCTGGAAGCACACAGCCACGCTTTTGGCATTGGCATGTCTTTTGCGCCCTACTTCCAGCCTTTGAAGACCTAATTATTCAAACTGAAAGAACCGGCTGAATGAGTGTTTGCAGTGCACCAGGAGGAGCAGGGACCATAGCATTGGAGGGGTGAGGATGGCGCAGATGGAAACGTTTTCATGCGCTCCTCTGGGAGGAATGAAAAGAAAAGACGAAACCGGAAACAGTAGTAGCCGCAAGAGGAAGTGTCTTCAAGCGCCAAGCAAGCGCTCCTCGTTAGTATAGTGGTGCGTATCCCCGCCTGTCACGTGGGAGACCAGGGATGGATTGCTTGACGGCGAGCCAGGTTGCTTTTCTCCCATCAGATTCCAACCGCTAATGCTAACGCAGTGTGTGGGAGCTTACATGCTTTTCCTTTCCCGTCTTTTTCGGACGACTATTCCAAAGGGGTAACCTGAAGGAATAGGGGCCTGAAGACACGAGGCATTCTTAAACCAGCACTGGGCTGCACGGCCTTCTGTTGTGATCAGGTTATATTCGAGTCAAAAAGCCAGAGCATCCGCTTCCATCCTATGGAGCACGAGCTAAATCGGAAGAGGCAGGGGATACACCTACGCCTATCGGCGCACGTTCCCTGCGTCAGGCTGCTTCACCCATTTGCACCCGACTGGAGACGGCACTGAGCAAGCTTTTTGTCAGGAGTGGGATTCGAACCCACGCCTCCAGGGGAGACTGCGACCTGAACGCAGCGCCTTAGACCGCTCGGCCATCCTGACGCGGGCCCCCTGTCCCGGGGCGGTCTGATGAGCCACCGCGATCCCACTACGCTCCTCGAGTATCGCACTGTTATTAATACTACAGTGTGACTCCAGCATTAAAATGTTTGGAAAATGTGTCGGCTTTTATAATCCAGTGTAGAGCAGCATGTGATGATTTGTGCTACAACACCAAGCGCTCAAAGTGACGTCTGCGTTTGTCGTTGAAACTTTCAACTCTTTCATCACTTATGTAGGAAATAAAAAGAGCAGTTGTGCGCCACACGCAGAGAGGCCGTCAGCAGAGTTGCGCAGCGGAAGCGTGCTGGGCCCATAACCCAGAGGTCGATGGATCGAAACCATCCTCTGCTACGTGTGTCCTATGCACGATTCATAAGCATGCCATTGGGTTAGCAAAGTGCCTTCAAATAGTCTGCATCTCCCTTTCTTTAAATTCTGTCCTGAGTTTCTCTCTCGTGTGTGTTTGTGCAAGCTTGACACTTGCGGGACTCTTTAATCTTCACCAATACGGAGATGACCAAATGTGTCTTCGGTTGTTCTGAGGTCTTTGATAGTTTCTTTGAAAGCTTCAACTGAACCTCGAAATCGAAGCAGTTATGTTTATATTGATTTCTCGCGTTAATCATTACGAACCAGGAACAGCCAGCACACTCGGTCGCATTAGTAATTATGTCACGTCTCTACTTAGCAGAGCATTCAAAGGCCCACTGGAAGTAGTAAAGCACTAAAACACTGCAAAACTGAACTCGGGAAAATCATACTGGGAGCTCTGAGCGATGTCTGCATCCAAGCCATCCAATACGGACTCTGAAACCTTGGAATATCAACACTATGATGCGCTACCTTTTACCTGGAGCAAAACGATGGAATTAGAAGAATGCTTACCGCAGGATACAACTGTGCCGCTGTTATTTGGAGCACGGTTTTCACTTGCATGAAAACTACAGCAGAACGTAGAAGGATGATCACTGAGGAGTCCACGCGGGCATGCTGAGGAGATTGTAGGTCGTACATTTCAATGATTACTGACATTTGCGCTGCTGGAGGTACAGTAATCAACAAAGAACAGGGTGTGCTACTCTCGAATCCGGTCAGCACATGATGAAAAGCCAGGAAGTATACCTTGTCAAATTGCCGTCAACAGGGACAAGTTAACCACCAGCTCCACCGGCGCCCGGCTAGCTCAGTCGGTAGAGCATGAGACTCTTAATCTCAGGGTCGTGGGTTCGAGCCCCACGTTGGGCGGTGCCCGTCTCCTTATTAACAAAGTTTCCCGCTCATCCTTGAACCTCTTACACCTCGATGGTACCGAGCACTGCGTTTTAATGCACAAGTGTGATCAAACCGAGATGAAAAGGGCGTATCTAGCTCCTTGCCCGAGAGATAAATCAAGGGTTCCGCAGATAATCCCTTGGCTCCGGTCACCCGGACGCAGATAGGAGCTGCAGCCATCATAACTTGTATGAAAACTAAGAAGAGCTCCTGTCTATTTACAGTTTCATTTACTCTAGCGTTTCCTTAAACATTGCGTGTACGAAGGCTAAGAAATTGGAGAGCTATTCTAATACAATAACTATTAGGAATCTTTTGGGCATAACAGTTTCACTGTGATTTTGCAGGTAACACGTACGTTGGGAAAACATTTTGAACGCGATCAATAACCGCACTGGAAAAATGTGGGAAAGAAAGGGCGAAAAGCGACTCTTCAACATGTGGAAATATCTTCCTGAGCGGAGCCCTCTTCTCGAAGCTCAACACTCTGCAAGAGTCACTTCTCCCAACTTGCGCCCGCAGGTTTCCGTAGTGTGCCTGCAAAGAGCCATCCGCTTGAGACAGGTGCACCTCCCGATTTCATTGAACTAAGCTAGATGCACAATTTCTAATGCAGCCTTCATCACAATAGACAGTTCATTTCTCGAAAGCTTGTCGTAAAAAAAGGAAACAAAGAACGAAAACGTATAGCTGACAATCTTCTGAAGATGCAGATTCAGCTTTGGGGAAATGGACATTTTATGTATGCAGATGCTTTTCAAGCGCTGGTTTTAGAACGTCGCTGTGCTTCCAGCATCCTTTTCAGCCTTCTAAACTGGCTACCGAGGTGCCGATCACATTGTAAAGCGGTTGAGAGGCCGGAGCTGCTCAAACCGCTCTTGCCGTTTCCCATCAATCAAAAGCACTATGTTGTTTCTTTGTATGGAAAGCTTTTCAAGTCTGGCATCGACACGCACCTTTCCTGAAACGTCCAAAAGGTGAATGCTTCGCAAAGAAATCCAGTCTACCTTCAGGGGGCATGATGTTGAAATCGGAATGAGCCCTGGGTGGGCTTGAAGCAGCAGCTGTTCAGTTAACAGCTGCACAGAAACGCACCCCGCTTGCTTTGTATCATTCGCAAGTTTGTGGTTAAAGAGTAAAAAAGGCTGGAATTCTTCTGCCAGCCGGCAGGATTTCTTCTGCACTCACCCAGAAAAGCCAAGAATTGTATTTCATCTTTCGCAAGCTGTATTTTCCAGGAGGAGAATGAATACTTGCATTAAACTGAATCAAGCCGACAGAGACGCACAGCCGTTGTTTTTCTCCATGGGAAGTTTTTCGTTAAGGAAAAACACCGTTGTCATTTTCTTGCCAGCCGGCGGTATTTCTTGTGCAGCGATGAGCCAGATTTGTATTTCGTATTTCGCAAGTTGTGTGAATTTCTTGAAGTTGAAAGTGAATTCGCTCCAGAAAAGAAATGTCCAGTCGCATGAAAGCCGTGGCTGTTTGTTAAACCGCAGGACCTGAGCTTGCGTTCTGTTTCTCATGGCGTTCGCAAAGGCGATTCCTGCCTTTAAAACTGCTGTGTCTGCGACTGAAAGTGGCGTGTGGCGCAGCTTCTAAAGTCTTGTTGACGCTCCTCGATGTTGCTTTCTCTCTGCCTAAGGAAGTTCGATTGTCGCGTCGGAACGGGGAGACCTAATCCTTCCAGCTTTAAGCCACCCTTCAGTCTTCTGAAGGGTGTCCGAGTGCTAGCATGTCATTTGGCTTTTTTTTGGGGGGAAGCGGAGAGCGACATTGAAAAAGGTTACCGCCGCCGCCTCGCCCTCCGTGTTAAATGATCGCAAGCCGGCGGCGGCGGCGCTCCCTGTAGTCGTGGCCGAGCGGTTAAGGCGATGGGCTAGAAAGCCATTGGGGTCTCCCCGCGTCGGCTCGAATCCTGCCCACTACGGCGCCCTTCTCCTGTCGCTTCGGCCTGCCCAGAAAAAGGCGGAGTGCCGTTTCTCTCTTCCTGCTTCTTGTACAAACGCTAAATCGCTTGGACCTGCTGCCTTGGAAGTAATGTCTTCAACATCCACCAGTGACATTTCACAGCTGGAAGCACACAGCCACGCTTTTGGCATTGGCATGTCTTTTGCGCCCTACTTCCAGCCTTTGAAGACCTAATTATTCAAACTGAAAGAACCGGCTGAATGAGTGTTTGCAGTGCACCAGGAGGAGCAGGGACCATAGCATTGGAGGGGTGAGGATGGCGCAGATGGAAACGTTTTCATGCGCTCCTCTGGGAGGAATGAAAAGAAAAGACGAAACCGGAAACAGTAGTAGCCGCAAGAGGAAGTGTCTTCAAGCGCCAAGCAAGCGCTCCTCGTTAGTATAGTGGTGCGTATCCCCGCCTGTCACGTGGGAGACCAGGGATGGATTGCTTGACGGCGAGCCAGGTTGCTTTTCTCGCATCAGATTCCAACCGCTAATGCTAACGCAGTGTGTGGGAGCTTACATGCTTTTCCTTTCCCGTCTTTTTCGGACGACTATTCCAAAGGGGTAACCTGAAGGAATAGGGGCCTGAAGACACGAGGCATTCTTAAACCAGCACTGGGCTGCACGGCCTTCTGTTGTGATCAGGTTATATTCGAGTCAAAAAGCCAGAGCATCCGCTTCCATCCTATGGAGCACGAGCTAAATCGGAAGAGGCAGGGGATACACCTACGCCTATCGGCGCACGTTCCCTGCGTCAGGCTGCTTCACCCATTTGCACCCGACTGGAGACGGCACTGAGCAAGCTTTTTGTCAGGAGTGGGATTCGAACCCACGCCTCCAGGGGAGACTGCGACCTGAACGCAGCGCCTTAGACCGCTCGGCCATCCTGACGCGGGCCCCCTGTCCCGGGGCGGTCTGATGAGCCACCGCGATCCCACTACGCTCCTCGAGTATCGCACTGTTATTAATACTACAGTGTGACTCCAGCATTAAAATGTTTGGAAAATGTGTCGGCTTTTATAATCCAGTGTAGAGCAGCATGTGATGATTTGTGCTACAACACCAAGCGCTCAAAGTGACGTCTGCGTTTGTCGTTGAAACTTTCAACTCTTTCATCACTTATGTAGGAAATAAAAAGAGCAGTTGTGCGCCACACGCAGAGAGGCCGTCAGCAGAGTTGCGCAGCGGAAGCGTGCTGGGCCCATAACCCAGAGGTCGATGGATCGAAACCATCCTCTGCTACGTGTGTCCTATGCACGATTCATAAGCATGCCATTGGGTTAGCAAAGTGCCTTCAAATAGTCTGCATCTCCCTTTCTTTAAATTCTGTCCTGAGTTTC
The DNA here is from genome assembly GCF_040954835.1 of Lepisosteus oculatus. Classification (NCBI taxonomy): domain Eukaryota; kingdom Metazoa; phylum Chordata; class Actinopteri; order Semionotiformes; family Lepisosteidae; genus Lepisosteus; species Lepisosteus oculatus. The sequence continues at coordinate 360,302 of NW_027167923.1, read as the reverse complement.
TCTCTCGTGTGTGTTTGTGCAAGCTTGACACTTGCGGGACTCTTTAATCTTCACCAATACGGAGATGACCAAATGTGTCTTCGGTTGTTCTGAGGTCTTTGATAGTTTCTTTGAAAGCTTCAACTGAACCTCGAAATCGAAGCAGTTATGTTTATATTGATTTCTCGCGTTAATCATTACGAACCAGGAACAGCCAGCACACTCGGTCGCATTAGTAATTATGTCACGTCTCTACTTAGCAGAGCATTCAAAGGCCCACTGGAAGTAGTAAAGCACTAAAACACTGCAAAACTGAACTCGGGAAAATCATACTGGGAGCTCTGAGCGATGTCTGCATCCAAGCCATCCAATACGGACTCTGAAACCTTGGAATATCAACACTATGATGCGCTACCTTTTACCTGGAGCAAAACGATGGAATTAGAAGAATGCTTACCGCAGGATACAACTGTGCCGCTGTTATTTGGAGCACGGTTTTCACTTGCATGAAAACTACAGCAGAACGTAGAAGGATGATCACTGAGGAGTCCACGCGGGCATGCTGAGGAGATTGTAGGTCGTACATTTCAATGATTACTGACATTTGCGCTGCTGGAGGTACAGTAATCAACAAAGAACAGGGTGTGCTACTCTCGAATCCGGTCAGCACATGATGAAAAGCCAGGAAGTATACCTTGTCAAATTGCCGTCAACAGGGACAAGTTAACCACCAGCTCCACCGGCGCCCGGCTAGCTCAGTCGGTAGAGCATGAGACTCTTAATCTCAGGGTCGTGGGTTCGAGCCCCACGTTGGGCGGTGCCCGTCTCCTTATTAACAAAGTTTCCCGCTCATCCTTGAACCTCTTACACCTCGATGGTACCGAGCACTGCGTTTTAATGCACAAGTGTGATCAAACCGAGATGAAAAGGGCGTATCTAGCTCCTTGCCCGAGAGATAAATCAAGGGTTCCGCAGATAATCCCTTGGCTCCGGTCACCCGGACGCAGATAGGAGCTGCAGCCATCATAACTTGTATGAAAACTAAGAAGAGCTCCTGTCTATTTACAGTTTCATTTACTCTAGCGTTTCCTTAAACATTGCGTGTACGAAGGCTAAGAAATTGGAGAGCTATTCTAATACAATAACTATTAGGAATCTTTTGGGCATAACAGTTTCACTGTGATTTTGCAGGTAACACGTACGTTGGGAAAACATTTTGAACGCGATCAATAACCGCACTGGAAAAATGTGGGAAAGAAAGGGCGAAAAGCGACTCTTCAACATGTGGAAATATCTTCCTGAGCGGAGCCCTCTTCTCGAAGCTCAACACTCTGCAAGAGTCACTTCTCCCAACTTGCGCCCGCAGGTTTCCGTAGTGTGCCTGCAAAGAGCCATCCGCTTGAGACAGGTGCACCTCCCGATTTCATTGAACTAAGCTAGATGCACAATTTCTAATGCAGCCTTCATCACAATAGACAGTTCATTTCTCGAAAGCTTGTCGTAAAAAAAGGAAACAAAGAACGAAAACGTATAGCTGACAATCTTCTGAAGATGCAGATTCAGCTTTGGGGAAATGGACATTTTATGTATGCAGATGCTTTTCAAGCGCTGGTTTTAGAACGTCGCTGTGCTTCCAGCATCCTTTTCAGCCTTCTAAACTGGCTACCGAGGTGCCGATCACATTGTAAAGCGGTTGAGAGGCCGGAGCTGCTCAAACCGCTCTTGCCGTTTCCCATCAATCAAAAGCACTATGTTGTTTCTTTGTATGGAAAGCTTTTCAAGTCTGGCATCGACACGCACCTTTCCTGAAACGTCCAAAAGGTGAATGCTTCGCAAAGAAATCCAGTCTACCTTCAGGGGGCATGATGTTGAAATCGGAATGAGCCCTGGGTGGGCTTGAAGCAGCAGCTGTTCAGTTAACAGCTGCACAGAAACGCACCCCGCTTGCTTTGTATCATTCGCAAGTTTGTGGTTAAAGAGTAAAAAAGGCTGGAATTCTTCTGCCAGCCGGCAGGATTTCTTCTGCACTCACCCAGAAAAGCCAAGAATTGTATTTCATCTTTCGCAAGCTGTATTTTCCAGGAGGAGAATGAATACTTGCATTAAACTGAATCAAGCCGACAGAGACGCACAGCCGTTGTTTTTCTCCATGGGAAGTTTTTCGTTAAGGAAAAACACCGTTGTCATTTTCTTGCCAGCCGGCGGTATTTCTTGTGCAGCGATGAGCCAGATTTGTATTTCGTATTTCGCAAGTTGTGTGAATTTCTTGAAGTTGAAAGTGAATTCGCTCCAGAAAAGAAATGTCCAGTCGCATGAAAGCCGTGGCTGTTTGTTAAACCGCAGGACCTGAGCTTGCGTTCTGTTTCTCATGGCGTTCGCAAAGGCGATTCCTGCCTTTAAAACTGCTGTGTCTGCGACTGAAAGTGGCGTGTGGCGCAGCTTCTAAAGTCTTGTTGACGCTCCTCGATGTTGCTTTCTCTCTGCCTAAGGAAGTTCGATTGTCGCGTCGGAACGGGGAGACCTAATCCTTCCAGCTTTAAGCCACCCTTCAGTCTTCTGAAGGGTGTCCGAGTGCTAGCATGTCATTTGGCTTTTTTTTGGGGGGAAGCGGAGAGCGACATTGAAAAAGGTTACCGCCGCCGCCTCGCCCTCCGTGTTAAATGATCGCAAGCCGGCGGCGGCGGCGCTCCCTGTAGTCGTGGCCGAGCGGTTAAGGCGATGGGCTAGAAAGCCATTGGGGTCTCCCCGCGTCGGCTCGAATCCTGCCCACTACGGCGCCCTTCTCCTGTCGCTTCGGCCTGCCCAGAAAAAGGCGGAGTGCCGTTTCTCTCTTCCTGCTTCTTGTACAAACGCTAAATCGCTTGGACCTGCTGCCTTGGAAGTAATGTCTTCAACATCCACCAGTGACATTTCACAGCTGGAAGCACACAGCCACGCTTTTGGCATTGGCATGTCTTTTGCGCCCTACTTCCAGCCTTTGAAGACCTAATTATTCAAACTGAAAGAACCGGCTGAATGAGTGTTTGCAGTGCACCAGGAGGAGCAGGGACCATAGCATTGGAGGGGTGAGGATGGCGCAGATGGAAACGTTTTCATGCGCTCCTCTGGGAGGAATGAAAAGAAAAGACGAAACCGGAAACAGTAGTAGCCGCAAGAGGAAGTGTCTTCAAGCGCCAAGCAAGCGCTCCTCGTTAGTATAGTGGTGCGTATCCCCGCCTGTCACGTGGGAGACCAGGGATGGATTGCTTGACGGCGAGCCAGGTTGCTTTTCTCCCATCAGATTCCAACCGCTAATGCTAACGCAGTGTGTGGGAGCTTACATGCTTTTCCTTTCCCGTCTTTTTCGGACGACTATTCCAAAGGGGTAACCTGAAGGAATAGGGGCCTGAAGACACGAGGCATTCTTAAACCAGCACTGGGCTGCACGGCCTTCTGTTGTGATCAGGTTATATTCGAGTCAAAAAGCCAGAGCATCCGCTTCCATCCTATGGAGCACGAGCTAAATCGGAAGAGGCAGGGGATACACCTACGCCTATCGGCGCACGTTCCCTGCGTCAGGCTGCTTCACCCATTTGCACCCGACTGGAGACGGCACTGAGCAAGCTTTTTGTCAGGAGTGGGATTCGAACCCACGCCTCCAGGGGAGACTGCGACCTGAACGCAGCGCCTTAGACCGCTCGGCCATCCTGACGCGGGCCCCCTGTCCCGGGGCGGTCTGATGAGCCACCGCGATCCCACTACGCTCCTCGAGTATCGCACTGTTATTAATACTACAGTGTGACTCCAGCATTAAAATGTTTGGAAAATGTGTCGGCTTTTATAATCCAGTGTAGAGCAGCATGTGATGATTTGTGCTACAACACCAAGCGCTCAAAGTGACGTCTGCGTTTGTCGTTGAAACTTTCAACTCTTTCATCACTTATGTAGGAAATAAAAAGAGCAGTTGTGCGCCACACGCAGAGAGGCCGTCAGCAGAGTTGCGCAGCGGAAGCGTGCTGGGCCCATAACCCAGAGGTCGATGGATCGAAACCATCCTCTGCTACGTGTGTCCTATGCACGATTCATAAGCATGCCATTGGGTTAGCAAAGTGCCTTCAAATAGTCTGCATCTCCCTTTCTTTAAATTCTGTCCTGAGTTTCTCTCTCGTGTGTGTTTGTGCAAGCTTGACACTTGCGGGACTCTTTAATCTTCACCAATACGGAGATGACCAAATGTGTCTTCGGTTGTTCTGAGGTCTTTGATAGTTTCTTTGAAAGCTTCAACTGAACCTCGAAATCGAAGCAGTTATGTTTATATTGATTTCTCGCGTTAATCATTACGAACCAGGAACAGCCAGCACACTCGGTCGCATTAGTAATTATGTCACGTCTCTACTTAGCAGAGCATTCAAAGGCCCACTGGAAGTAGTAAAGCACTAAAACACTGCAAAACTGAACTCGGGAAAATCATACTGGGAGCTCTGAGCGATGTCTGCATCCAAGCCATCCAATACGGACTCTGAAACCTTGGAATATCAACACTATGATGCGCTACCTTTTACCTGGAGCAAAACGATGGAATTAGAAGAATGCTTACCGCAGGATACAACTGTGCCGCTGTTATTTGGAGCACGGTTTTCACTTGCATGAAAACTACAGCAGAACGTAGAAGGATGATCACTGAGGAGTCCACGCGGGCATGCTGAGGAGATTGTAGGTCGTACATTTCAATGATTACTGACATTTGCGCTGCTGGAGGTACAGTAATCAACAAAGAACAGGGTGTGCTACTCTCGAATCCGGTCAGCACATGATGAAAAGCCAGGAAGTATACCTTGTCAAATTGCCGTCAACAGGGACAAGTTAACCACCAGCTCCACCGGCGCCCGGCTAGCTCAGTCGGTAGAGCATGAGACTCTTAATCTCAGGGTCGTGGGTTCGAGCCCCACGTTGGGCGGTGCCCGTCTCCTTATTAACAAAGTTTCCCGCTCATCCTTGAACCTCTTACACCTCTATGGTACCGAGCACTGCGTTTTAATGCACAGGTGTGATCAAACCGAGATGAAAAGGGCGTATCTAGCTCCTTGCCCGAGAGATAAATCAAGGGTTCCGCAGATAATCCCTTGGCTCCGGTCACCCGGACGCAGATAGGAGCTGCAGCCATCATAACTTGTATGAAAACTAAGAAGAGCTCCTGTCTATTTACAGTTTCATTTACTCTAGCGTTTCCTTAAACATTGCGTGTACGAAGGCTAAGAAATTGGAGAGCTATTCTAATACAATAACTATTAGGAATCTTTTGGGCATAACAGTTTCACTGTGATTTTGCAGGTAACACGTACGTTGGGAAAACATTTTGAACGCGATCAATAACCGCACTGGAAAAATGTGGGAAAGAAAGGGCGAAAAGCGACTCTTCAACATGTGGAAATATCTTCCTGAGCGGAGCCCTCTTCTCGAAGCTCAACACTCTGCAAGAGTCACTTCTCCCAACTTGCGCCCGCAGGTTTCCGTAGTGTGCCTGCAAAGAGCCATCCGCTTGAGACAGGTGCACCTCCCGATTTCATTGAACTAAGCTAGATGCACAATTTCTAATGCAGCCTTCATCACAATAGACAGTTCATTTCTCGAAAGCTTGTCGTAAAAAAAGGAAACAAAGAACGAAAACGTATAGCTGACAATCTTCTGAAGATGCAGATTCAGCTTTGGGGAAATGGACATTTTATGTATGCAGATGCTTTTCAAGCGCTGGTTTTAGAACGTCGCTGTGCTTCCAGCATCCTTTTCAGCCTTCTAAACTGGCTACCGAGGTGCCGATCACATTGTAAAGCGGTTGAGAGGCCGGAGCTGCTCAAACCGCTCTTGCCGTTTCCCATCAATCAAAAGCACTATGTTGTTTCTTTGTATGGAAAGCTTTTCAAGTCTGGCATCGACACGCACCTTTCCTGAAACGTCCAAAAACTGAATGCTTCGCAAAGAAATCCAGTCTACCTTCAGGGGGCATGATGTTGAAATCGGAATGAGCCCTGGGTGGGCTTGAAGCAGCAGCTGTTCAGTTAACAGCTGCACAGAAACGGACCCCGCTTGCTTTGTATCATTCGCAAGTTTCTGGTTAAAGAGTAAAAAAGGCTGGAATTCTTCTGCCAGCCGGCAGGATTTCTTCTGCACTCACCCAGAAAAGCCAAGAATTGTATTTCATCTTTCGCAAGCTGTATTTTCCAGGAGGAGAATGAATACTTGCATTAAACTGAATCAAGCCGACAGAGACGCACAGCCGTTGTTTTTCTCCATGGGAAGTTTTTCGTTAAGGAAAAACACCGTTGTCATTTTCTTGCCAGCCGGCGGTATTTCTTGTGCAGCGATGAGCCAGATTTGTATTTCGTATTTCGCAAGTTGTGTGAATTTCTTGAAGTTGAAAGTGAATTCGCTCCAGAAAAGAAATGTCCAGTCGCATGAAAGCCGTGGCTGTTTGTTAAACCGCAGGACCTGAGCTTGCGTTCTGTTTCTCATGGCGTTCGCAAAGGCGATTCCTGCCTTTAAAACTGCTGTGACTGCGACTGAAAGTGGCGTGTGGCGCAGCTTCTAAAGTCTTGTTGACGCTCCTCGATGTTGCTTTCTCTCTGCCTAAGGAAGTTCGATTGTCGCGTCGGAACGGGGAGACCTAATCCTTCCAGCTTTAAGCCACCCTTCAGTCTTCTGAAGGGTGTCCGAGTGCTAGCATGTCATTTGGCTTTTTTTTGGGGGGAAACGGAGAGCGACATTGAAAAAGGTTACCGCCGCTGCCTCGCCCTCCGTGTTAAATGATCGCAAGCCGGCGGCGGCGGCGCTCCCTGTAGTCGTGGCCGAGCGGTTAAGGCGATGGGCTAGAAAGCCATTGGGGTCTCCCCGCGTCGGCTCGAATCCTGCCCACTACGGCGCCCTTCTCCCGTCGCTTCGGCCTGCCCAGAAAAAGGCGGAGTGCCGTTTCTCTCTTCCTGCTTCTTGTACAAACGCTAAATCGCTTGGACCTGCTGCCTTGGAAGTAATGTCTTCAACATCCACCAGTGACATTTCACAGCTGGAAGCACACAGCCACGCTTTTGGCATTGGCATGTCTTTTGCGCCCTACTTCCAGCCTTTGAAGACCTAATTATTCAAACTGAAAGAACCGGCTGAATGAGTGTTTGCAGTGCACCAGGAGGAGCAGGGACCATAGCATTGGAGGGGTGAGGATGGCGCAGATGGAAACGTTTTCATGCGCTCCTCTGGGAGGAATGAAAAGAAAAGACGAAACCGGAAACAGTAGTAGCCGCAAGAGGAAGTGTCTTCAAGCGCCAAGCAAGCGCTCCTCGTTAGTATAGTGGTGCGTATCCCCGCCTGTCACGTGGGAGACCAGGGATGGATTGCTTGACGGCGAGCCAGGTTGCTTTTCTCCCATCAGATTCCAACCGCTAATGCTAACGCAGTGTGTGGGAGCTTACATGCTTTTCCTTTCCCGTCTTTTTCGGACGACTATTCCAAAGGGGTAACCTGAAGGTATAGGGGCCTGAAGACACGAGGCATTCTTAAACCAGCACTGGGCTGCACGGCCTTCTGTTGTGATCAGGTTATATTCGAGTCAAAAAGCCAGAGCATCCGCTTCCATCCTATGGAGCACGAGCTAAATCGGAAGAGGCAGGGGATACACCTACGCCTATCGGCGCACGTTCCCTGCGTCAGGCTGCTTCACCCATTTGCACCCGACTGGAGACGGCACTGAGCAAGCTTTTTGTCAGGAGTGGGATTCGAACCCACGCCTCCAGGGGAGACTGCGACCTGAACGCAGCGCCTTAGACCGCTCGGCCATCCTGACGCGGGCCCCCTGTCCCGGGGCGGTCTGATGAGCCACCGCGATCCCACTACGCTCCTCGAGTATCGCACTGTTATTAATACTACAGTGTGACTCCAGCATTAAAATGTTTGGAAAATGTGTCGGCTTTTATAATCCAGTGTAGAGCAGCATGTGATGATTTGTGCTACAACACCAAGCGCTCAAAGTGACGTCTGCGTTTGTCGTTGAAACTTTCAACTCTTTCATCACTTATGTAGGAAATAAAAAGAGCAGTTGTGCGCCACACGCAGAGAGGCCGTCAGCAGAGTGGCGCAGCGGAAGCGTGCTGGGCCCATAACCCAGAGGTCGATGGATCGAAACCATCCTCTGCTACGTGTGTCCTATGCACGATTCATAAGCATGCCATTGGGTTAGCAAAGTGCCTTCAAATAGTCTGCATCTCCCTTTCTTTAAATTCTGTCCTGAGTTTCTCTCTCGTGTGTGTTTGTGCAAGCTTGACACTTGCGGGACTCTTTAATCTTCACCAATACGGAGATGACCAAATGTGTCTTCGGTTGTTCTGAGGTCTTTGATAGTTTCTTTGAAAGCTTCAACTGAACCTCGAAATCGAAGCAGTTATGTTTATATTGATTTCTCGCGTTAATCATTACGAACCAGGAACAGCCAGCACACTCGGTCGCATTAGTAATTATGTCACGTCTCTACTTAGCAGAGCATTCAAAGGCCCACTGGAAGTAGTAAAGCACTAAAACACTGCAAAACTGAACTCGGGAAAATCATACTGGGAGCTCTGAGCGATGTCTGCATCCAAGCCATCCAATACGGACTCTGAAACCTTGGAATATCAACACTATGATGCGCTACCTTTTACCTGGAGCAAAACGATGGAATTAGAAGAATGCTTACCGCAGGATACAACTGTGCCGCTGTTATTTGGAGCACGGTTTTCACTTGCATGAAAACTACAGCAGAACGTAGAAGGATGATCACTGAGGAGTCCACGCGGGCATGCTGAGGAGATTGTAGGTCGTACATTTCAATGATTACTGACATTTGCGCTGCTGGAGGTACAGTAATCAACAAAGAACAGGGTGTGCTACTCTCGAATCCGGTCAGCACATGATGAAAAGCCAGGAAGTATACCTTGTCAAATTGCCGTCAACAGGGACAAGTTAACCACCAGCTCCACCGGCGCCCGGCTAGCTCAGTCGGTAGAGCATGAGACTTTTAATCTCAGGGTCGTGGGTTCGAGCCCCACGTTGGGCGGTGCCCGTCTCCTTATTAACAAAGTTTCCCGCTCATCCTTGAACCTCTTACACCTCTATGGTACCGAGCACTGCGTTTTAATGCACAGGTGTGATCAAACCGAGATGAAAAGGGCGTATCTAGCTCCTTGCCCGAGAGATAAATCAAGGGTTCCGCAGATAATCCCTTGGCTCCGGTCACCCGGACGCAGATAGGAGCTGCAGCCATCATAACTTGTATGAAAACTAAGAAGAGCTCCTGTCTATTTACAGTTTCATTTACTCTAGCGTTTCCTTAAACATTGCGTGTACGAAGGCTAAGAAATTGGAGAGCTATTCTAATACAATAACTATTAGGAATCTTTTGGGCATAACAGTTTCACTGTGATTTTGCAGGTAACACGTACGTTGGGAAAACATTTTGAACGCGATCAATAACCGCACTGGAAAAATGTGGGAAAGAAAGGGCGAAAAGCGACTCTTCAACATGTGGAAATATCTTCCTGAGCGGAGCCCTCTTCTCGAAGCTCAACACTCTGCAAGAGTCACTTCTCCCAACTTGCGCCCGCAGGTTTCCGTAGTGTGCCTGCAAAGAGCCATCCGCTTGAGACAGGTGCACCTCCCGATTTCATTGAACTAAGCTAGATGCACAATTTCTAATGCAGCCTTCATCACAATAGACAGTTCATTTCTCGAAAGCTTGTCGTAAAAAAAGGAAACAAAGAACGAAAACGTATAGCTGACAATCTTCTGAAGATGCAGATTCAGCTTTGGGGAAATGGACATTTTATGTATGCAGATGCTTTTCAAGCGCTGGTTTTAGAACGTCGCTGTGCTTCCAGCATCCTTTTCAGCCTTCTAAACTGGCTACCGAGGTGCCGATCACATTGTAAAGCGGTTGAGAGGCCGGAGCTGCTCAAACCGCTCTTGCCGTTTCCCATCAATCAAAAGCACTATGTTGTTTCTTTGTATGGAAAGCTTTTCAAGTCTGGCATCGACACGCACCTTTCCTGAAACGTCCAAAAGGTGAATGCTTCGCAAAGAAATCCAGTCTACCTTCAGGGGGCATGATGTTGAAATCGGAATGAGCCCTGGGTGGGCTTGAAGCAGCAGCTGTTCAGTTAACAGCTGCACAGAAACGCACCCCGCTTGCTTTGTATCATTCGCAAGTTTGTGGTTAAAGAGTAAAAAAGGCTGGAATTCTTCTGCCAGCCGGCAGGATTTCTTCTGCACTCACCCAGAAAAGCCAAGAATTGTATTTCATCTTTCGCAAGCTGTATTTTCCAGGAGGAGAATGAATACTTGCATTAAACTGAATCAAGCCGACAGAGACGCACAGCCGTTGTTTTTCTCCATGGGAAGTTTTTCGTTAAGGAAAAACACCGTTGTCATTTTCTTGCCAGCCGGCGGTATTTCTTGTGCAGCGATGAGCCAGATTTGTATTTCGTATTTCGCAAGTTGTGTGAATTTCTTGAAGTTGAAAGTGAATTCGCTCCAGAAAAGAAATGTCCAGTCGCATGAAAGCCGTGGCTGTTTGTTAAACCGCAGGACAGGACAGCTTGCGTTCTGTTTCTCATGGCGTTCGCAAAGGCGATTCCTGCCTTTAAAACTGCTGTGTCTGCGACTGAAAGTGGCGTGTGGCGCAGCTTCTAAAGTCTTGTTGACGCTCCTCGATGTTGCTTTCTCTCTGCCTAAGGAAGTTCGATTGTCGCGTCGGAACGGGGAGACCTAATCCTTCCAGCTTTAAGCCACCCTTCAGTCTTCTGAAGGGTGTCCGAGTGCTAGCATGTCATTTGGCTTTTTTTTGGGGGGAAGCGGAGAGCGACATTGAAAAAGGTTACCGCCGCCGCCTCGCCCTCCGTGTTAAATGATCGCAAGCCGGCGGCGGCGGCGCTCCCTGTAGTCGTGGCCGAGCGGTTAAGGCGATGGGCTAGAAAGCCATTGGGGTCTCCCCGCGTCGGCTCGAATCCTGCCCACTACGGCGCCCTTCTCCTGTCGCTTCGGCCTGCCCAGAAAAAGGCGGAGTGCCGTTTCTCTCTTCCTGCTTCTTGTACAAACGCTAAATCGCTTGGACCTGCTGCCTTGGAAGTAATGTCTTCAACATCCACCAGTGACATTTCACAGCTGGAAGCACACAGCCACGCTTTTGGCATTGGCATGTCTTTTGCGCCCTACTTCCAGCCTTTGAAGACCTAATTATTCAAACTGAAAGAACCGGCTGAATGAGTGTTTGCAGTGCACCAGGAGGAGCAGGGACCATAGCATTGGAGGGGTGAGGATGGCGCAGATGGAAACGTTTTCATGCGCTCCTCTGGGAGGAATGAAAAGAAAAGACGAAACCGGAAACAGTAGTAGCCGCAAGAGGAAGTGTCTTCAAGCGCCAAGCAAGCGCTCCTCGTTAGTATAGTGGTGCGTATCCCCGCCTGTCACGTGGGAGACCAGGGATGGATTGCTTGACGGCGAGCCAGGTTGCTTTTCTCCCATCAGATTCCAACCGCTAATGCTAACGCAGTGTGTGGGAGCTTACATGCTTTTCCTTTCCCGTCTTTTTCGGACGACTATTCCAAAGGGGTAACCTGAAGGAATAGGGGCCTGAAGACACGAGGCATTCTTAAACCAGCACTGGGCTGCACGGCCTTCTGTTGTGATCAGGTTATATTCGAGTCAAAAAGCCAGAGCATCCGCTTCCATCCTATGGAGCACGAGCTAAATCGGAAGAGGCAGGGGATACACCTACGCCTATCGGCGCACGTTCCCTGCGTCAGGCTGCTTCACCCATTTGCACCCGACTGGAGACGGCACTGAGCAAGCTTTTTGTCAGGAGTGGGATTCGAACCCACGCCTCCAGGGGAGACTGCGACCTGAACGCAGCGCCTTAGACCGCTCGGCCATCCTGACGCGGGCCCCCTGTCCCGGGGCGGTCTGATGAGCCACCGCGATCCCACTACGCTCCTCGAGTATCGCACTGTTATTAATACTACAGTGTGACTCCAGCATTAAAATGTTTGGAAAATGTGTCGGCTTTTATAATCCAGTGTAGAGCAGCATGTGATGATTTGTGCTACAACACCAAGCGCTCAAAGTGACGTCTGCGTTTGTCGTTGAAACTTTCAACTCTTTCATCACTTATGTAGGAAATAAAAAGAGCAGTTGTGCGCCACACGCAGAGAGGCCGTCAGCAGAGTTGCGCAGCGGAAGCGTGCTGGGCCCATAACCCAGAGGTCGATGGATCGAAACCATCCTCTGCTACGTGTGTCCTATGCACGATTCATAAGCATGCCATTGGGTTAGCAAAGTGCCTTCAAATAGTCTGCATCTCCCTTTCTTTAAATTCTGTCCTGAGTTTCTCTCTCGTGTGTGTTTGTGCAAGCTTGACACTTGCGGGACTCTTTAATCTTCACCAATACGGAGATGACCAAATGTGTCTTCGGTTGTTCTGAGGTCTTTGATAGTTTCTTTGAAAGCTTCAACTGAACCTCGAAATCGAAGCAGTTATGTTTATATTGATTTCTCGCGTTAATCATTACGAACCAGGAACAGCCAGCACACTCGGTCGCATTAGTAATTATGTCACGTCTCTACTTAGCAGAGCATTCAAAGGCCCACTGGAAGTAGTAAAGCACTAAAACACTGCAAAACTGAACTCGGGAAAATCATACTGGGAGCTCTGAGCGATGTCTGCATCCAAGCCATCCAATACGGACTCTGAAACCTTGGAATATCAACACTATGATGCGCTACCTTTTACCTGGAGCAAAACGATGGAATTAGAAGAATGCTTACCGCAGGATACAACTGTGCCGCTGTTATTTGGAGCACGGTTTTCACTTGCATGAAAACTACAGCAGAACGTAGAAGGATGATCACTGAGGAGTCCACGCGGGCATGCTGAGGAGATTGTAGGTCGTACATTTCAATGATTACTGACATTTGCGCTGCTGGAGGTACAGTAATCAACAAAGAACAGGGTGTGCTACTCTCGAATCCGGTCAGCACATGATGAAAAGCCAGGAAGTATACCTTGTCAAATTGCCGTCAACAGGGACAAGTTAACCACCAGCTCCACCGGCGCCCGGCTAGCTCAGTCGGTAGAGCATGAGACTCTTAATCTCAGGGTCGTGGGTTCGAGCCCCACGTTGGGCGGTGCCCGTCTCCTTATTAACAAAGTTTCCCGCTCATCCTTGAACCTCTTACACCTCTATGGTACCGAGCACTGCGTTTTAATGCACAGGTGTGATCAAACCGAGATGAAAAGGGCGTATCTAGCTCCTTGCCCGAGAGATAAATCAAGGGTTCCGCAGATAATCCCTTGGCTCCGGTCACCCGGACGCAGATAGGAGCTGCAGCCATCATAACTTGTATGAAAACTAAGAAGAGCTCCTGTCTATTTACAGTTTCATTTACTCTAGCGTTTCCTTAAACATTGCGTGTACGAAGGCTAAGAAATTGGAGAGCTATTCTAATACAATAACTATTAGGAATCTTTTGGGCATAACAGTTTCACTGTGATTTTGCAGGTAACACGTACGTTGGGAAAACATTTTGAACGCGATCAATAACCGCACTGGAAAAATGTGGGAAAGAAAGGGCGAAAAGCGACTCTTCAACATGTGGAAATATCTTCCTGAGCGGAGCCCTCTTCTCGAAGCTCAACACTCTGCAAGAGTCACTTCTCCCAACTTGCGCCCGCAGGTTTCCGTAGTGTGCCTGCAAAGAGCCATCCGCTTGAGACAGGTGCACCTCCCGATTTCATTGAACTAAGCTAGATGCACAATTTCTAATGCAGCCTTCATCACAATAGACAGTTCATTTCTCGAAAGCTTGTCGTAAAAAAAGGAAACAAAGAACGAAAACGTATAGCTGACAATCTTCTGAAGATGCAGATTCAGCTTTGGGGAAATGGACATTTTATGTATGCAGATGCTTTTCAAGCGCTGGTTTTAGAACGTCGCTGTGCTTCCAGCATCCTTTTCAGCCTTCTAAACTGGCTACCGAGGTGCCGATCACATTGTAAAGCGGTTGAGAGGCCGGAGCTGCTCAAACCGCTCTTGCCGTTTCCCATCAATCAAAAGCACTATGTTGTTTCTTTGTATGGAAAGCTTTTCAAGTCTGGCATCGACACGCACCTTTCCTGAAACGTCCAAAAACTGAATGCTTCGCAAAGAAATCCAGTCTACCTTCAGGGGGCATGATGTTGAAATCGGAATGAGCCCTGGGTGGGCTTGAAGCAGCAGCTGTTCAGTTAACAGCTGCACAGAAACGGACCCCGCTTGCTTTGTATCATTCGCAAGTTTCTGGTTAAAGAGTAAAAAAGGCTGGAATTCTTCTGCCAGCCGGCAGGATTTCTTCTGCACTCACCCAGAAAAGCCAAGAATTGTATTTCATCTTTCGCAAGCTGTATTTTCCAGGAGGAGAATGAATACTTGCATTAAACTGAATCAAGCCGACAGAGACGCACAGCCGTTGTTTTTCTCCATGGGAAGTTTTTCGTTAAGGAAAAACACCGTTGTCATTTTCTTGCCAGCCGGCGGTATTTCTTGTGCAGCGATGAGCCAGATTTGTATTTCGTATTTCGCAAGTTGTGTGAATTTCTTGAAGTTGAAAGTGAATTCGCTCCAGAAAAGAAATGTCCAGTCGCATGAAAGCCGTGGCTGTTTGTTAAACCGCAGGACCTGAGCTTGCGTTCTGTTTCTCATGGCGTTCGCAAAGGCGATTCCTGCCTTTAAAACTGCTGTGACTGCGACTGAAAGTGGCGTGTGGCGCAGCTTCTAAAGTCTTGTTGACGCTCCTCGATGTTGCTTTCTCTCTGCCTAAGGAAGTTCGATTGTCGCGTCGGAACGGGGAGACCTAATCCTTCCAGCTTTAAGCCACCCTTCAGTCTTCTGAAGGGTGTCCGAGTGCTAGCATGTCATTTGGCTTTTTTTTGGGGGGAAACGGAGAGCGACATTGAAAAAGGTTACCGCCGCTGCCTCGCCCTCCGTGTTAAATGATCGCAAGCCGGCGGCGGCGGCGCTCCCTGTAGTCGTGGCCGAGCGGTTAAGGCGATGGGCTAGAAAGCCATTGGGGTCTCCCCGCGTCGGCTCGAATCCTGCCCACTACGGCGCCCTTCTCCTGTCGCTTCGGCCTGCCCAGAAAAAGGCGGAGTGCCGTTTCTCTCTTCCTGCTTCTTGTACAAACGCTAAATCGCTTGGACCTGCTGCCTTGGAAGTAATGTCTTCAACATCCACCAGTGACATTTCACAGCTGGAAGCACACAGCCACGCTTTTGGCATTGGCATGTCTTTTGCGCCCTACTTCCAGCCTTTGAAGACCTAATTATTCAAACTGAAAGAACCGGCTGAATGAGTGTTTGCAGTGCACCAGGAGGAGCAGGGACCATAGCATTGGAGGGGTGAGGATGGCGCAGATGGAAACGTTTTCATGCGCTCCTCTGGGAGGAATGAAAAGAAAAGACGAAACCGGAAACAGTAGTAGCCGCAAGAGGAAGTGTCTTCAAGCGCCAAGCAAGCGCTCCTCGTTAGTATAGTGGTGCGTATCCCCGCCTGTCACGTGGGAGACCAGGGATGGATTGCTTGACGGCGAGCCAGGTTGCTTTTCTCCCATCAGATTCCAACCGCTAATGCTAACGCAGTGTGTGGGAGCTTACATGCTTTTCCTTTCCCGTCTTTTTCGGACGACTATTCCAAAGGGGTAACCTGAAGGTATAGGGGCCTGAAGACACGAGGCATTCTTAAACCAGCACTGGGCTGCACGGCCTTCTGTTGTGATCAGGTTATATTCGAGTCAAAAAGCCAGAGCATCCGCTTCCATCCTATGGAGCACGAGCTAAATCGGAAGAGGCAGGGGATACACCTACGCCTATCGGCGCACGTTCCCTGCGTCAGGCTGCTTCACCCATTTGCACCCGACTGGAGACGGCACTGAGCAAGCTTTTTGTCAGGAGTGGGATTCGAACCCACGCCTCCAGGGGAGACTGCGACCTGAACGCAGCGCCTTAGACCGCTCGGCCATCCTGACGCGGGCCCCCTGTCCCGGGGCGGTCTGATGAGCCACCGCGATCCCACTACGCTCCTCGAGTATCGCACTGTTATTAATACTACAGTGTGACTCCAGCATTAAAATGTTTGGAAAATGTGTCGGCTTTTATAATCCAGTGTAGAGCAGCATGTGATGATTTGTGCTACAACACCAAGCGCTCAAAGTGACGTCTGCGTTTGTCGTTGAAACTTTCAACTCTTTCATCACTTATGTAGGAAATAAAAAGAGCAGTTGTGCGCCACACGCAGAGAGGCCGTCAGCAGAGTGGCGCAGCGGAAGCGTGCTGGGCCCATAACCCAGAGGTCGATGGATCGAAACCATCCTCTGCTACGTGTGTCCTATGCACGATTCATAAGCATGCCATTGGGTTAGCAAAGTGCCTTCAAATAGTCTGCATCTCCCTTTCTTTAAATTCTGTCCTGAGTTTCTCTCTCGTGTGTGTTTGTGCAAGCTTGACACTTGCGGGACTCTTTAATCTTCACCAATACGGAGATGACCAAATGTGTCTTCGGTTGTTCTGAGGTCTTTGATAGTTTCTTTGAAAGCTTCAACTGAACCTCGAAATCGAAGCAGTTATGTTTATATTGATTTCTCGCGTTAATCATTACGAACCAGGAACAGCCAGCACACTCGGTCGCATTAGTAATTATGTCACGTCTCTACTTAGCAGAGCATTCAAAGGCCCACTGGAAGTAGTAAAGCACTAAAACACTGCAAAACTGAACTCGGGAAAATCATACTGGGAGCTCTGAGCGATGTCTGCATCCAAGCCATCCAATACGGACTCTGAAACCTTGGAATATCAACACTATGATGCGCTACCTTTTACCTGGAGCAAAACGATGGAATTAGAAGAATGCTTACCGCAGGATACAACTGTGCCGCTGTTATTTGGAGCACGGTTTTCACTTGCATGAAAACTACAGCAGAACGTAGAAGGATGATCACTGAGGAGTCCACGCGGGCATGCTGAGGAGATTGTAGGTCGTACATTTCAATGATTACTGACATTTGCGCTGCTGGAGGTACAGTAATCAACAAAGAACAGGGTGTGCTACTCTCGAATCCGGTCAGCACATGATGAAAAGCCAGGAAGTATACCTTGTCAAATTGCCGTCAACAGGGACAAGTTAACCACCAGCTCCACCGGCGCCCGGCTAGCTCAGTCGGTAGAGCATGAGACTTTTAATCTCAGGGTCGTGGGTTCGAGCCCCACGTTGGGCGGTGCCCGTCTCCTTATTAACAAAGTTTCCCGCTCATCCTTGAACCTCTTACACCTCTATGGTACCGAGCACTGCGTTTTAATGCACAGGTGTGATCAAACCGAGATGAAAAGGGCGTATCTAGCTCCTTGCCCGAGAGATAAATCAAGGGTTCCGCAGATAATCCCTTGGCTCCGGTCACCCGGACGCAGATAGGAGCTGCAGCCATCATAACTTGTATGAAAACTAAGAAGAGCTCCTGTCTATTTACAGTTTCATTTACTCTAGCGTTTCCTTAAACATTGCGTGTACGAAGGCTAAGAAATTGGAGAGCTATTCTAATACAATAACTATTAGGAATCTTTTGGGCATAACAGTTTCACTGTGATTTTGCAGGTAACACGTACGTTGGGAAAACATTTTGAACGCGATCAATAACCGCACTGGAAAAATGTGGGAAAGAAAGGGCGAAAAGCGACTCTTCAACATGTGGAAATATCTTCCTGAGCGGAGCCCTCTTCTCGAAGCTCAACACTCTGCAAGAGTCACTTCTCCCAACTTGCGCCCGCAGGTTTCCGTAGTGTGCCTGCAAAGAGCCATCCGCTTGAGACAGGTGCACCTCCCGATTTCATTGAACTAAGCTAGATGCACAATTTCTAATGCAGCCTTCATCACAATAGACAGTTCATTTCTCGAAAGCTTGTCGTAAAAAAAGGAAACAAAGAACGAAAACGTATAGCTGACAATCTTCTGAAGATGCAGATTCAGCTTTGGGGAAATGGACATTTTATGTATGCAGATGCTTTTCAAGCGCTGGTTTTAGAACGTCGCTGTGCTTCCAGCATCCTTTTCAGCCTTCTAAACTGGCTACCGAGGTGCCGATCACATTGTAAAGCGGTTGAGAGGCCGGAGCTGCTCAAACCGCTCTTGCCGTTTCCCATCAATCAAAAGCACTATGTTGTTTCTTTGTATGGAAAGCTTTTCAAGTCTGGCATCGACACGCACCTTTCCTGAAACGTCCAAAAGGTGAATGCTTCGCAAAGAAATCCAGTCTACCTTCAGGGGGCATGATGTTGAAATCGGAATGAGCCCTGGGTGGGCTTGAAGCAGCAGCTGTTCAGTTAACAGCTGCACAGAAACGCACCCCGCTTGCTTTGTATCATTCGCAAGTTTGTGGTTAAAGAGTAAAAAAGGCTGGAATTCTTCTGCCAGCCGGCAGGATTTCTTCTGCACTCACCCAGAAAAGCCAAGAATTGTATTTCATCTTTCGCAAGCTGTATTTTCCAGGAGGAGAATGAATACTTGCATTAAACTGAATCAAGCCGACAGAGACGCACAGCCGTTGTTTTTCTCCATGGGAAGTTTTTCGTTAAGGAAAAACACCGTTGTCATTTTCTTGCCAGCCGGCGGTATTTCTTGTGCAGCGATGAGCCAGATTTGTATTTCGTATTTCGCAAGTTGTGTGAATTTCTTGAAGTTGAAAGTGAATTCGCTCCAGAAAAGAAATGTCCAGTCGCATGAAAGCCGTGGCTGTTTGTTAAACCGCAGGACCTGAGCTTGCGTTCTGTTTCTCATGGCGTTCGCAAAGGCGATTCCTGCCTTTAAAACTGCTGTGTCTGCGACTGAAAGTGGCGTGTGGCGCAGCTTCTAAAGTCTTGTTGACGCTCCTCGATGTTGCTTTCTCTCTGCCTAAGGAAGTTCGATTGTCGCGTCGGAACGGGGAGACCTAATCCTTCCAGCTTTAAGCCACCCTTCAGTCTTCTGAAGGGTGTCCGAGTGCTAGCATGTCATTTGGCTTTTTTTTGGGGGGAAGCGGAGAGCGACATTGAAAAAGGTTACCGCCGCCGCCTCGCCCTCCGTGTTAAATGATCGCAAGCCGGCGGCGGCGGCGCTCCCTGTAGTCGTGGCCGAGCGGTTAAGGCGATGGGCTAGAAAGCCATTGGGGTCTCCCCGCGTCGGCTCGAATCCTGCCCACTACGGCGCCCTTCTCCTGTCGCTTCGGCCTGCCCAGAAAAAGGCGGAGTGCCGTTTCTCTCTTCCTGCTTCTTGTACGAACGCTAAATCGCTTGGACCTGCTGCCTTGGAAGTAATGTCTTCAACATCCACCAGTGACATTTCACAGCTGGAAGCACACAGCCACGCTTTTGGCATTGGCATGTCTTTTGCGCCCTACTTCCAGCCTTTGAAGACCTAATTATTCAAACTGAAAGAACCGGCTGAATGAGTGTTTGCAGTGCACCAGGAGGAGCAGGGACCATAGCATTGGAGGGGTGAGGATGGCGCAGATGGAAACGTTTTCATGCGCTCCTCTGGGAGGAATGAAAAGAAAAGACGAAACCGGAAACAGTAGTAGCCGCAAGAGGAAGTGTCTTCAAGCGCCAAGCAAGCGCTCCTCGTTAGTATAGTGGTGCGTATCCCCGCCTGTCACGTGGGAGACCAGGGATGGATTGCTTGACGGCGAGCCAGGTTGCTTTTCTCCCATCAGATTCCAACCGCTAATGCTAACGCAGTGTGTGGGAGCTTACATGCTTTTCCTTTCCCGTCTTTTTCGGACGACTATTCCAAAGGGGTAACCTGAAGGAATAGGGGCCTGAAGACACGAGGCATTCTTAAACCAGCACTGGGCTGCACGGCCTTCTGTTGTGATCAGGTTATATTCGAGTCAAAAAGCCAGAGCATCCGCTTCCATCCTATGGAGCACGAGCTAAATCGGAAGAGGCAGGGGATACACCTACGCCTATCGGCGCACGTTCCCTGCGTCAGGCTGCTTCACCCATTTGCACCCGACTGGAGACGGCACTGAGCAAGCTTTTTGTCAGGAGTGGGATTCGAACCCACGCCTCCAGGGGAGACTGCGACCTGAACGCAGCGCCTTAGACCGCTCGGCCATCCTGACGCGGGCCCCCTGTCCCGGGGCGGTCTGATGAGCCACCGCGATCCCACTACGCTCCTCGAGTATCGCACTGTTATTAATACTACAGTGTGACTCCAGCATTAAAATGTTTGGAAAATGTGTCGGCTTTTATAATCCAGTGTAGAGCAGCATGTGATGATTTGTGCTACAACACCAAGCGCTCAAAGTGACGTCTGCGTTTGTCGTTGAAACTTTCAACTCTTTCATCACTTATGTAGGAAATAAAAAGAGCAGTTGTGCGCCACACGCAGAGAGGCCGTCAGCAGAGTGGCGCAGCGGAAGCGTGCTGGGCCCATAACCCAGAGGTCGATGGATCGAAACCATCCTCTGCTACGTGTGTCCTATGCACGATTCATAAGCATGCCATTGGGTTAGCAAAGTGCCTTCAAATAGTCTGCATCTCCCTTTCTTTAAATTCTGTCCTGAGTTTCTCTCTCGTGTGTGTTTGTGCAAGCTTGACACTTGCGGGACTCTTTAATCTTCACCAATACGGAGATGACCAAATGTGTCTTCGGTTGTTCTGAGGTCTTTGATAGTTTCTTTGAAAGCTTCAACTGAACCTCGAAATCGAAGCAGTTATGTTTATATTGATTTCTCGCGTTAATCATTACGAACCAGGAACAGCCAGCACACTCGGTCGCATTAGTAATTATGTCACGTCTCTACTTAGCAGAGCATTCAAAGGCCCACTGGAAGTAGTAAAGCACTAAAACACTGCAAAACTGAACTCGGGAAAATCATACTGGGAGCTCTGAGCGATGTCTGCATCCAAGCCATCCAATACGGACTCTGAAACCTTGGAATATCAACACTATGATGCGCTACCTTTTACCTGGAGCAAAACGATGGAATTAGAAGAATGCTTACCGCAGGATACAACTGTGCCGCTGTTATTTGGAGCACGGTTTTCACTTGCATGAAAACTACAGCAGAACGTAGAAGGATGATCACTGAGGAGTCCACGCGGGCATGCTGAGGAGATTGTAGGTCGTACATTTCAATGATTACTGACATTTGCGCTGCTGGAGGTACAGTAATCAACAAAGAACAGGGTGTGCTACTCTCGAATCCGGTCAGCACATGATGAAAAGCCAGGAAGTATACCTTGTCAAATTGCCGTCAACAGGGACAAGTTAACCACCAGCTCCACCGGCGCCCGGCTAGCTCAGTCGGTAGAGCATGAGACTCTTAATCTCAGGGTCGTGGGTTCGAGCCCCACGTTGGGCGGTGCCCGTCTCCTTATTAACAAAGTTTCCCGCTCATCCTTGAACCTCTTACACCTCGATGGTACCGAGCACTGCGTTTTAATGCACAGGTGTGATCAAACCGAGATGAAAAGGGCGTATCTAGCTCCTTGCCCGAGAGATAAATCAAGGGTTCCGCAGATAATCCCTTGGCTCCGGTCACCCGGACGCAGATAGGAGCTGCAGCCATCATAACTTGTATGAAAACTAAGAAGAGCTCCTGTCTATTTACAGTTTCATTTACTCTAGCGTTTCCTTAAACATTGCGTGTACGAAGGCTAAGAAATTGGAGAGCTATTCTAATACAATAACTATTAGGAATCTTTTGGGCATAACAGTTTCACTGTGATTTTGCAGGTAACACGTACGTTGGGAAAACATTTTGAACGCGATCAATAACCGCACTGGAAAAATGTGGGAAAGAAAGGGCGAAAAGCGACTCTTCAACATGTGGAAATATCTTCCTGAGCGGAGCCCTCTTCTCGAAGCTCAACACTCTGCAAGAGTCACTTCTCCCAACTTGCGCCCGCAGGTTTCCGTAGTGTGCCTGCAAAGAGCCATCCGCTTGAGACAGGTGCACCTCCCGATTTCATTGAACTAAGCTAGATGCACAATTTCTAATGCAGCCTTCATCACAATAGACAGTTCATTTCTCGAAAGCTTGTCGTAAAAAAAGGAAACAAAGAACGAAAACGTATAGCTGACAATCTTCTGAAGATGCAGATTCATCTTTGGGGAAATGGACATTTTATGTATGCAGATGCTTTTCAAGCGCTGGTTTTAGAACGTCGCTGTGCTTCCAGCATCCTTTTCAGCCTTCTAAACTGGCTACCGAGGTGCCGATCACATTGTAAAGCGGTTGAGAGGCCGGAGCTGCTCAAACCGCTCTTGCCGTTTCCCATCAATCAAAAGCACTATGTTGTTTCTTTGTATGGAAAGCTTTTCAAGTCTGGCATCGACACGCACCTTTCCTGAAACGTCCAAAAGGTGAATGCTTCGCAAAGAAATCCAGTCTACCTTCAGGGGGCATGATGTTGAAATCGGAATGAGCCCTGGGTGGGCTTGAAGCAGCAGCTGTTCAGTTAACAGCTGCACAGAAACGCACCCCGCTTGCTTTGTATCATTCGCAAGTTTGTGGTTAAAGAGTAAAAAAGGCTGGAATTCTTCTGCCAGCCGGCAGGATTTCTTCTGCACTCACCCAGAAAAGCCAAGAATTGTATTTCATCTTTCGCAAGCTGTATTTTCCAGGAGGAGAATGAATACTTGCATTAAACTGAATCAAGCCGACAGAGACGCACAGCCGTTGTTTTTCTCCATGGGAAGTTTTTCGTTAAGGAAAAACACCGTTGTCATTTTCTTGCCAGCCGGCGGTATTTCTTGTGCAGCGATGAGCCAGATTTGTATTTCGTATTTCGCAAGTTGTGTGAATTTCTTGAAGTTGAAAGTGAATTCGCTCCAGAAAAGAAATGTCCAGTCGCATGAAAGCCGTGGCTGTTTGTTAAACCGCAGGACCTGAGCTTGCGTTCTGTTTCTCATGGCGTTCGCAAAGGCGATTCCTGCCTTTAAAACTGCTGTGTCTGCGACTGAAAGTGGCGTGTGGCGCAGCTTCTAAAGTCTTGTTGACGCTCCTCGATGTTGCTTTCTCTCTGCCTAAGGAAGTTCGATTGTCGCGTCGGAACGGGGAGACCTAATCCTTCCAGCTTTAAGCCACCCTTCAGTCTTCTGAAGGGTGTCCGAGTGCTAGCATGTCATTTGGCTTTTTTTTGGGGGGAAGCGGAGAGCGACATTGAAAAAGGTTACCGCCGCCGCCTCGCCCTCCGTGTTAAATGATCGCAAGCCGGCGGCGGCGGCGCTCCCTGTAGTCGTGGCCGAGCGGTTAAGGCGATGGGCTAGAAAGCCATTGGGGTCTCCCCGCGTCGGCTCGAATCCTGCCCACTACGGCGCCCTTCTCCTGTCGCTTCGGCCTGCCCAGAAAAAGGCGGAGTGCCGTTTCTCTCTTCCTGCTTCTTGTACAAACGCTAAATCGCTTGGACCTGCTGCCTTGGAAGTAATGTCTTCAACATCCACCAGTGACATTTCACAGCTGGAAGCACACAGCCACGCTTTTGGCATTGGCATGTCTTTTGCGCCCTGCTTCCAGCCTTTGAAGACCTAATTATTCAAACTGAAAGAACCGGCTGAATGAGTGTTTGCAGTGCACCAGGAGGAGCAGGGACCATAGCATTGGAGGGGTGAGGATGGCGCAGATGGAAACGTTTTCATGCGCTCCTCTGGGAGGAATGAAAAGAAAAGACGAAACCGGAAACAGTAGTAGCCGCAAGAGGAAGTGTCTTCAAGCGCCAAGCAAGCGCTCCTCGTTAGTATAGTGGTGCGTATCCCCGCCTGTCACGTGGGAGACCAGGGATGGATTGCTTGACGGCGAGCCAGGTTGCTTTTCTCGCATCAGATTCCAACCGCTAATGCTAACGCAGTGTGTGGGAGCTTACATGCTTTTCCTTTCCCGTCTTTTTCGGACGACTATTCCAAAGGGGTAACCTGAAGGAATAGGGGCCTGAAGACACGAGGCATTCTTAAACCAGCACTGGGCTGCACGGCCTTCTGTTGTGATCAGGTTATATTCGAGTCAAAAAGCCAGAGCATCCGCTTCCATCCTATGGAGCACGAGCTAAATCGGAAGAGGCAGGGGATACACCTACGCCTATCGGCGCACGTTCCCTGCGTCAGGCTGCTTCACCCATTTGCACCCGACTGGAGACGGCACTGAGCAAGCTTTTTGTCAGGAGTGGGATTCGAACCCACGCCTCCAGGGGAGACTGCGACCTGAACGCAGCGCCTTAGACCGCTCGGCCATCCTGACGCGGGCCCCCTGTCCCGGGGCGGTCTGATGAGCCACCGCGATCCCACTACGCTCCTCGAGTATCGCACTGTTATTAATACTACAGTGTGACTCCAGCATTAAAATGTTTGGAAAATGTGTCGGCTTTTATAATCCAGTGTAGAGCAGCATGTGATGATTTGTGCTACAACACCAAGCGCTCAAAGTGACGTCTGCGTTTGTCGTTGAAACTTTCAACTCTTTCATCACTTATGTAGGAAATAAAAAGAGCAGTTGTGCGCCACACGCAGAGAGGCCGTCAGCAGAGTGGCGCAGCGGAAGCGTGCTGGGCCCATAACCCAGAGGTCGATGGATCGAAACCATCCTCTGCTACGTGTGTCCTATGCACGATTCATAAGCATGCCATTGGGTTAGCAAAGTGCCTTCAAATAGTCTGCATCTCCCTTTCTTTAAATTCTGTCCTGAGTTTCTCTCTCGTGTGTGTTTGTGCAAGCTTGACACTTGCGGGACTCTTTAATCTTCACCAATACGGAGATGACCAAATGTGTCTTCGGTTGTTCTGAGGTCTTTGATAGTTTCTTTGAAAGCTTCAACTGAACCTCGAAATCGAAGCAGTTATGTTTATATTGATTTCTCGCGTTAATCATTACGAACCAGGAACAGCCAGCACACTCGGTCGCATTAGTAATTATGTCACGTCTCTACTTAGCAGAGCATTCAAAGGCCCACTGGAAGTAGTAAAGCACTAAAACACTGCAAAACTGAACTCGGGAAAATCATACTGGGAGCTCTGAGCGATGTCTGCATCCAAGCCATCCAATACGGACTCTGAAACCTTGGAATATCAACACTATGATGCGCTACCTTTTACCTGGAGCAAAACGATGGAATTAGAAGAATGCTTACCGCAGGATACAACTGTGCCGCTGTTATTTGGAGCACGGTTTTCACTTGCATGAAAACTACAGCAGAACGTAGAAGGATGATCACTGAGGAGTCCACGCGGGCATGCTGAGGAGATTGTAGGTCGTACATTTCAATGATTACTGACATTTGCGCTGCTGGAGGTACAGTAATCAACAAAGAACAGGGTGTGCTACTCTCGAATCCGGTCAGCACATGATGAAAAGCCAGGAAGTATACCTTGTCAAATTGCCGTCAACAGGGACAAGTTAACCACCAGCTCCACCGGCGCCCGGCTAGCTCAGTCGGTAGAGCATGAGACTCTTAATCTCAGGGTCGTGGGTTTGAGCCCCACGTTGGGCGGTGCCCGTCTCCTTATTAACAAAGTTTCCCGCTCATCCTTGAACCTCTTACACCTCGATGGTACCGAGCACTGCGTTTTAATGCACAGGTGTGATCAAACCGAGATGAAAAGGGCGTATCTAGCTCCTTGCCCGAGAGATAAATCAAGGGTTCCGCAGATAATCCCTTGGCTCCGGTCACCCGGACGCAGATAGGAGCTGCAGCCATCATAACTTGTATGAAAACTAAGAAGAGCTCCTGTCTATTTACAGTTTCATTTACTCTAGCGTTTCCTTAAACATTGCGTGTACGAAGGCTAAGAAATTGGAGAGCTATTCTAATACAATAACTATTAGGAATCTTTTGGGCATAACAGTTTCACTGTGATTTTGCAGGTAACACGTACGTTGGGAAAACATTTTGAACGCGATCAATAACCGCACTGGAAAAATGTGGGAAAGAAAGGGCGAAAAGCGACTCTTCAACATGTGGAAATATCTTCCTGAGCGGAGCCCTCTTCTCGAAGCTCAACACTCTGCAAGAGTCACTTCTCCCAACTTGCGCCCGCAGGTTTCCGTAGTGTGCCTGCAAAGAGCAATCCGCTTGAGACAGGTGCACCTCCCGATTTCATTGAACTAAGCTAGATGCACAATTTCTAATGCAGCCTTCATCACAATAGACAGTTCATTTCTCGAAAGCTTGTCGTAAAAAAAGGAAACAAAGAACGAAAACGTATAGCTGACAATCTTCTGAAGATGCAGATTCATCTTTGGGGAAATGGACATTTTATGTATGCAGATGCTTTTCAAGCGCTGGTTTTAGAACGTCGCTGTGCTTCCAGCATCCTTTTCAGCCTTCTAAACTGGCTACCGAGGTGCCGATCACATTGTAAAGCGGTTGAGAGGCCGGAGCTGCTCAAACCGCTCTTGCCGTTTCCCATCAATCAAAAGCACTATGTTGTTTCTTTGTATGGAAAGCTTTTCAAGTCTGGCATCGACACGCACCTTTCCTGAAACGTCCAAAAGGTGAATGCTTCGCAAAGAAATCCAGTCTACCTTCAGGGGGCATGATGTTGAAATCGGAATGAGCCCTGGGTGGGCTTGAAGCAGCAGCTGTTCAGTTAACAGCTGCACAGAAACGCACCCCGCTTGCTTTGTATCATTCGCAAGTTTGTGGTTAAAGAGTAAAAAAGGCTGGAATTCTTCTGCCAGCCGGCAGGATTTCTTCTGCACTCACCCAGAAAAGCCAAGAATTGTATTTCATCTTTCGCAAGCTGTATTTTCCAGGAGGAGAATGAATACTTGCATTAAACTGAATCAAGCCGACAGAGACGCACAGCCGTTGTTTTTCTCCATGGGAAGTTTTTCGTTAAGGAAAAACACCGTTGTCATTTTCTTGCCAGCCGGCGGTATTTCTTGTGCAGCGATGAGCCAGATTTGTATTTCGTATTTCGCAAGTTGTGTGAATTTCTTGAAGTTGAAAGTGAATTCGCTCCAGAAAAGAAATGTCCAGTCGCATGAAAGCCGTGGCTGTTTGTTAAACCGCAGGACCTGAGCTTGCGTTCTGTTTCTCATGGCGTTCGCAAAGGCGATTCCTGCCTTTAAAACTGCTGTGTCTGCGACTGAAAGTGGCGTGTGGCGCAGCTTCTAAAGTCTTGTTGACGCTCCTCGATGTTGCTTTCTCTCTGCCTAAGGAAGTTCGATTGTCGCGTCGGAACGGGGAGACCTAATCCTTCCAGCTTTAAGCCACCCTTCAGTCTTCTGAAGGGTGTCCGAGTGCTAGCATGTCATTTGGCTTTTTTTTGGGGGGAAGCGGAGAGCGACATTGAAAAAGGTTACCGCCGCCGCCTCGCCCTCCGTGTTAAATGATCGCAAGCCGGCGGCGGCGGCGCTCCCTGTAGTCGTGGCCGAGCGGTTAAGGCGATGGGCTAGAAAGCCATTGGGGTCTCCCCGCGTCGGCTCGAATCCTGCCCACTACGGCGCCCTTCTCCTGTCGCTTCGGCCTGCCCAGAAAAAGGCGGAGTGCCGTTTCTCTCTTCCTGCTTCTTGTACAAACGCTAAATCGCTTGGACCTGCTGCCTTGGAAGTAATGTCTTCAACATCCACCAGTGACATTTCACAGCTGGAAGCACACAGCCACGCTTTTGGCATTGGCATGTCTTTTGCGCCCTGCTTCCAGCCTTTGAAGACCTAATTATTCAAACTGAAAGAACCGGCTGAATGAGTGTTTGCAGTGCACCAGGAGGAGCAGGGACCATAGCATTGGAGGGGTGAGGATGGCGCAGATGGAAACGTTTTCATGCGCTCCTCTGGGAGGAATGAAAAGAAAAGACGAAACCGGAAACAGTAGTAGCCGCAAGAGGAAGTGTCTTCAAGCGCCAAGCAAGCGCTCCTCGTTAGTATAGTGGTGCGTATCCCCGCCTGTCACGTGGGAGACCAGGGATGGATTGCTTGACGGCGAGCCAGGTTGCTTTTCTCGCATCAGATTCCAACCGCTAATGCTAACGCAGTGTGTGGGAGCTTACATGCTTTTCCTTTCCCGTCTTTTTCGGACGACTATTCCAAAGGGGTAACCTGAAGGAATAGGGGCCTGAAGACACGAGGCATTCTTAAACCAGCACTGGGCTGCACGGCCTTCTGTTGTGATCAGGTTATATTCGAGTCAAAAAGCCAGAGCATCCGCTTCCATCCTATGGAGCACGAGCTAAATCGGAAGAGGCAGGGGATACACCTACGCCTATCGGCGCACGTTCCCTGCGTCAGGCTGCTTCACCCATTTGCACCCGACTGGAGACGGCACTGAGCAAGCTTTTTGTCAGGAGTGGGATTCGAACCCACGCCTCCAGGGGAGACTGCGACCTGAACGCAGCGCCTTAGACCGCTCGGCCATCCTGACGCGGGCCCCCTGTCCCGGGGCGGTCTGATGAGCCACCGCGATCCCACTACGCTCCTCGAGTATCGCACTGTTATTAATACTACAGTGTGACTCCAGCATTAAAATGTTTGGAAAATGTGTCGGCTTTTATAATCCAGTGTAGAGCAGCATGTGATGATTTGTGCTACAACACCAAGCGCTCAAAGTGACGTCTGCGTTTGTCGTTGAAACTTTCAACTCTTTCATCACTTATGTAGGAAATAAAAAGAGCAGTTGTGCGCCACACGCAGAGAGGCCGTCAGCAGAGTGGCGCAGCGGAAGCGTGCTGGGCCCATAACCCAGAGGTCGATGGATCGAAACCATCCTCTGCTACGTGTGTCCTATGCACGATTCATAAGCATGCCATTGGGTTAGCAAAGTGCCTTCAAATAGTCTGCATCTCCCTTTCTTTAAATTCTGTCCTGAGTTTCTCTCTCGTGTGTGTTTGTGCAAGCTTGACACTTGCGGGACTCTTTAATCTTCACCAATACGGAGATGACCAAATGTGTCTTCGGTTGTTCTGAGGTCTTTGATAGTTTCTTTGAAAGCTTCAACTGAACCTCGAAATCGAAGCAGTTATGTTTATATTGATTTCTCGCGTTAATCATTACGAACCAGGAACAGCCAGCACACTCGGTCGCATTAGTAATTATGTCACGTCTCTACTTAGCAGAGCATTCAAAGGCCCACTGGAAGTAGTAAAGCACTAAAACACTGCAAAACTGAACTCGGGAAAATCATACTGGGAGCTCTGAGCGATGTCTGCATCCAAGCCATCCAATACGGACTCTGAAACCTTGGAATATCAACACTATGATGCGCTACCTTTTACCTGGAGCAAAACGATGGAATTAGAAGAATGCTTACCGCAGGATACAACTGTGCCGCTGTTATTTGGAGCACGGTTTTCACTTGCATGAAAACTACAGCAGAACGTAGAAGGATGATCACTGAGGAGTCCACGCGGGCATGCTGAGGAGATTGTAGGTCGTACATTTCAATGATTACTGACATTTGCGCTGCTGGAGGTACAGTAATCAACAAAGAACAGGGTGTGCTACTCTCGAATCCGGTCAGCACATGATGAAAAGCCAGGAAGTATACCTTGTCAAATTGCCGTCAACAGGGACAAGTTAACCACCAGCTCCACCGGCGCCCGGCTAGCTCAGTCGGTAGAGCATGAGACTCTTAATCTCAGGGTCGTGGGTTCGAGCCCCACGTTGGGCGGTGCCCGTCTCCTTATTAACAAAGTTTCCCGCTCATCCTTGAACCTCTTACACCTCGATGGTACCGAGCACTGCGTTTTAATGCACAGGTGTGATCAAACCGAGATGAAAAGGGCGTATCTAGCTCCTTGCCCGAGAGATAAATCAAGGGTTACGCAGATAATCCCTTGGCTCCGGTCACCCGGACGCAGATAGGAGCTGCAGCCATCATAACTTGTATGAAAACTAAGAAGAGCTCCTGTCTATTTACAGTTTCATTTACTCTAGCGTTTCCTTAAACATTGCGTGTACGAAGGCTAAGAAATTGGAGAGCTATTCTAATACAATAACTATTAGGAATCTTTTGGGCATAACAGTTTCACTGTGATTTTGCAGGTAACACGTACGTTGGGAAAACATTTTGAACGCGATCAATAACCGCACTGGAAAAATGTGGGAAAGAAAGGGCGAAAAGCGACTCTTCAACATGTGGAAATATCTTCCTGAGCGGAGCCCTCTTCTCGAAGCTCAACACTCTGCAAGAGTCACTTCTCCCAACTTGCGCCCGCAGGTTTCCGTAGTGTGCCTGCAAAGAGCCATCCGCTTGAGACAGGTGCACCTCCCGATTTCATTGAACTAAGCTAGATGCACAATTTCTAATGCAGCCTTCATCACAATAGACAGTTCATTTCTCGAAAGCTTGTCGTAAAAAAAGGAAACAAAGAACGAAAACGTATAGCTGACAATCTTCTGAAGATGCAGATTCATCTTTGGGGAAATGGACATTTTATGTATGCAGATGCTTTTCAAGCGCTGGTTTTAGAACGTCGCTGTGCTTCCAGCATCCTTTTCAGCCTTCTAAACTGGCTACCGAGGTGCCGATCACATTGTAAAGCGGTTGAGAGGCCGGAGCTGCTCAAACCGCTCTTGCCGTTTCCCATCAATCAAAAGCACTATGTTGTTTCTTTGTATGGAAAGCTTTTCAAGTCTGGCATCGACACGCACCTTTCCTGAAACGTCCAAAAGGTGAATGCTTCGCAAAGAAATCCAGTCTACCTTCAGGGGGCATGATGTTGAAATCGGAATGAGCCCTGGGTGGGCTTGAAGCAGCAGCTGTTCAGTTAACAGCTGCACAGAAACGCACCCCGCTTGCTTTGTATCATTCGCAAGTTTGTGGTTAAAGAGTAAAAAAGGCTGGAATTCTTCTGCCAGCCGGCAGGATTTCTTCTGCACTCACCCAGAAAAGCCAAGAATTGTATTTCATCTTTCGCAAGCTGTATTTTCCAGGAGGAGAATGAATACTTGCATTAAACTGAATCAAGCCGACAGAGACGCACAGCCGTTGTTTTTCTCCATGGGAAGTTTTTCGTTAAGGAAAAACACCGTTGTCATTTTCTTGCCAGCCGGCGGTATTTCTTGTGCAGCGATGAGCCAGATTTGTATTTCGTATTTCGCAAGTTGTGTGAATTTCTTGAAGTTGAAAGTGAATTCGCTCCAGAAAAGAAATGTCCAGTCGCATGAAAGCCGTGGCTGTTTGTTAAACCGCAGGACCTGAGCTTGCGTTCTGTTTCTCATGGCGTTCGCAAAGGCGATTCCTGCCTTTAAAACTGCTGTGTCTGCGACTGAAAGTGGCGTGTGGCGCAGCTTCTAAAGTCTTGTTGACGCTCCTCGATGTTGCTTTCTCTCTGCCTAAGGAAGTTCGATTGTCGCGTCGGAACGGGGAGACCTAATCCTTCCAGCTTTAAGCCACCCTTCAGTCTTCTGAAGGGTGTCCGAGTGCTAGCATGTCATTTGGCTTTTTTTTGGGGGGAAGCGGAGAGCGACATTGAAAAAGGTTACCGCCGCCGCCTCGCCCTCCGTGTTAAATGATCGCAAGCCGGCGGCGGCGGCGCTCCCTGTAGTCGTGGCCGAGCGGTTAAGGCGATGGGCTAGAAAGCCATTGGGGTCTCCCCGCGTCGGCTCGAATCCTGCCCACTACGGCGCCCTTCTCCTGTCGCTTCGGCCTGCCCAGAAAAAGGCGGAGTGCCGTTTCTCTCTTCCTGCTTCTTGTACAAACGCTAAATCGCTTGGACCTGCTGCCTTGGAAGTAATGTCTTCAACATCCACCAGTGACATTTCACAGCTGGAAGCACACAGCCACGCTTTTGGCATTGGCATGTCTTTTGCGCCCTGCTTCCAGCCTTTGAAGACCTAATTATTCAAACTGAAAGAACCGGCTGAATGAGTGTTTGCAGTGCACCAGGAGGAGCAGGGACCATAGCATTGGAGGGGTGAGGATGGCGCAGATGGAAACGTTTTCATGCGCTCCTCTGGGAGGAATGAAAAGAAAAGACGAAACCGGAAACAGTAGTAGCCGCAAGAGGAAGTGTCTTCAAGCGCCAAGCAAGCGCTCCTCGTTAGTATAGTGGTGCGTATCCCCGCCTGTCACGTGGGAGACCAGGGATGGATTGCTTGACGGCGAGCCAGGTTGCTTTTCTCGCATCAGATTCCAACCGCTAATGCTAACGCAGTGTGTGGGAGCTTACATGCTTTTCCTTTCCCGTCTTTTTCGGACGACTATTCCAAAGGGGTAACCTGAAGGAATAGGGGCCTGAAGACACGAGGCATTCTTAAACCAGCACTGGGCTGCACGGCCTTCTGTTGTGATCAGGTTATATTCGAGTCAAAAAGCCAGAGCATCCGCTTCCATCCTATGGAGCACGAGCTAAATCGGAAGAGGCAGGGGATACACCTACGCCTATCGGCGCACGTTCCCTGCGTCAGGCTGCTTCACCCATTTGCACCCGACTGGAGACGGCACTGAGCAAGCTTTTTGTCAGGAGTGGGATTCGAACCCACGCCTCCAGGGGAGACTGCGACCTGAACGCAGCGCCTTAGACCGCTCGGCCATCCTGACGCGGGCCCCCTGTCCCGGGGCGGTCTGATGAGCCACCGCGATCCCACTACGCTCCTCGAGTATCGCACTGTTATTAATACTACAGTGTGACTCCAGCATTAAAATGTTTGGAAAATGTGTCGGCTTTTATAATCCAGTGTAGAGCAGCATGTGATGATTTGTGCTACAACACCAAGCGCTCAAAGTGACGTCTGCGTTTGTCGTTGAAACTTTCAACTCTTTCATCACTTATGTAGGAAATAAAAAGAGCAGTTGTGCGCCACACGCAGAGAGGCCGTCAGCAGAGTGGCGCAGCGGAAGCGTGCTGGGCCCATAACCCAGAGGTCGATGGATCGAAACCATCCTCTGCTACGTGTGTCCTATGCACGATTCATAAGCATGCCATTGGGTTAGCAAAGTGCCTTCAAATAGTCTGCATCTCCCTTTCTTTAAATTCTGTCCTGAGTTTCTCTCTCGTGTGTGTTTGTGCAAGCTTGACACTTGCGGGACTCTTTAATCTTCACCAATACGGAGATGACCAAATGTGTCTTCGGTTGTTCTGAGGTCTTTGATAGTTTCTTTGAAAGCTTCAACTGAACCTCGAAATCGAAGCAGTTATGTTTATATTGATTTCTCGCGTTAATCATTACGAACCAGGAACAGCCAGCACACTCGGTCGCATTAGTAATTATGTCACGTCTCTACTTAGCAGAGCATTCAAAGGCCCACTGGAAGTAGTAAAGCACTAAAACACTGCAAAACTGAACTCGGGAAAATCATACTGGGAGCTCTGAGCGATGTCTGCATCCAAGCCATCCAATACGGACTCTGAAACCTTGGAATATCAACACTATGATGCGCTACCTTTTACCTGGAGCAAAACGATGGAATTAGAAGAATGCTTACCGCAGGATACAACTGTGCCGCTGTTATTTGGAGCACGGTTTTCACTTGCATGAAAACTACAGCAGAACGTAGAAGGATGATCACTGAGGAGTCCACGCGGGCATGCTGAGGAGATTGTAGGTCGTACATTTCAATGATTACTGACATTTGCGCTGCTGGAGGTACAGTAATCAACAAAGAACAGGGTGTGCTACTCTCGAATCCGGTCAGCACATGATGAAAAGCCAGGAAGTATACCTTGTCAAATTGCCGTCAACAGGGACAAGTTAACCACCAGCTCCACCGGCGCCCGGCTAGCTCAGTCGGTAGAGCATGAGACTCTTAATCTCAGGGTCGTGGGTTCGAGCCCCACGTTGGGCGGTGCCCGTCTCCTTATTAACAAAGTTTCCCGCTCATCCTTGAACCTCTTACACCTCGATGGTACCGAGCACTGCGTTTTAATGCACAGGTGTGATCAAACCGAGATGAAAAGGGCGTATCTAGCTCCTTGCCCGAGAGATAAATCAAGGGTTCCGCAGATAATCCCTTGGCTCCGGTCACCCGGACGCAGATAGGAGCTGCAGCCATCATAACTTGTATGAAAACTAAGAAGAGCTCCTGTCTATTTACAGTTTCATTTACTCTAGCGTTTCCTTAAACATTGCGTGTACGAAGGCTAAGAAATTGGAGAGCTATTCTAATACAATAACTATTAGGAATCTTTTGGGCATAACAGTTTCACTGTGATTTTGCAGGTAACACGTACGTTGGGAAAACATTTTGAACGCGATCAATAACCGCACTGGAAAAATGTGGGAAAGAAAGGGCGAAAAGCGACTCTTCAACATGTGGAAATATCTTCCTGAGCGGAGCCCTCTTCTCGAAGCTCAACACTCTGCAAGAGTCACTTCTCCCAACTTGCGCCCGCAGGTTTCCGTAGTGTGCCTGCAAAGAGCCATCCGCTTGAGACAGGTGCACCTCCCGATTTCATTGAACTAAGCTAGATGCACAATTTCTAATGCAGCCTTCATCACAATAGACAGTTCATTTCTCGAAAGCTTGTCGTAAAAAAAGGAAACAAAGAACGAAAACGTATAGCTGACAATCTTCTGAAGATGCAGATTCATCTTTGGGGAAATGGACATTTTATGTATGCAGATGCTTTTCAAGCGCTGGTTTTAGAACGTCGCTGTGCTTCCAGCATCCTTTTCAGCCTTCTAAACTGGCTACCGAGGTGCCGATCACATTGTAAAGCGGTTGAGAGGCCGGAGCTGCTCAAACCGCTCTTGCCGTTTCCCATCAATCAAAAGCACTATGTTGTTTCTTTGTATGGAAAGCTTTTCAAGTCTGGCATCGACACGCACCTTTCCTGAAACGTCCAAAAGGTGAATGCTTCGCAAAGAAATCCAGTCTACCTTCAGGGGGCATGATGTTGAAATCGGAATGAGCCCTGGGTGGGCTTGAAGCAGCAGCTGTTCAGTTAACAGCTGCACAGAAACGCACCCCGCTTGCTTTGTATCATTCGCAAGTTTGTGGTTAAAGAGTAAAAAAGGCTGGAATTCTTCTGCCAGCCGGCAGGATTTCTTCTGCACTCACCCAGAAAAGCCAAGAATTGTATTTCATCTTTCGCAAGCTGTATTTTCCAGGAGGAGAATGAATACTTGCATTAAACTGAATCAAGCCGACAGAGACGCACAGCCGTTGTTTTTCTCCATGGGAAGTTTTTCGTTAAGGAAAAACACCGTTGTCATTTTCTTGCCAGCCGGCGGTATTTCTTGTGCAGCGATGAGCCAGATTTGTATTTCGTATTTCGCAAGTTGTGTGAATTTCTTGAAGTTGAAAGTGAATTCGCTCCAGAAAAGAAATGTCCAGTCGCATGAAAGCCGTGGCTGTTTGTTAAACCGCAGGACCTGAGCTTGCGTTCTGTTTCTCATGGCGTTCGCAAAGGCGATTCCTGCCTTTAAAACTGCTGTGTCTGCGACTGAAAGTGGCGTGTGGCGCAGCTTCTAAAGTCTTGTTGACGCTCCTCGATGTTGCTTTCTCTCTGCCTAAGGAAGTTCGATTGTCGCGTCGGAACGGGGAGACCTAATCCTTCCAGCTTTAAGCCACCCTTCAGTCTTCTGAAGGGTGTCCGAGTGCTAGCATGTCATTTGGCTTTTTTTTGGGGGGAAGCGGAGAGCGACATTGAAAAAGGTTACCGCCGCCGCCTCGCCCTCCGTGTTAAATGATCGCAAGCCGGCGGCGGCGGCGCTCCCTGTAGTCGTGGCCGAGCGGTTAAGGCGATGGGCTAGAAAGCCATTGGGGTCTCCCCGCGTCGGCTCGAATCCTGCCCACTACGGCGCCCTTCTCCTGTCGCTTCGGCCTGCCCAGAAAAAGGCGGAGTGCCGTTTCTCTCTTCCTGCTTCTTGTACAAACGCTAAATCGCTTGGACCTGCTGCCTTGGAAGTAATGTCTTCAACATCCACCAGTGACATTTCACAGCTGGAAGCACACAGCCACGCTTTTGGCATTGGCATGTCTTTTGCGCCCTGCTTCCAGCCTTTGAAGACCTAATTATTCAAACTGAAAGAACCGGCTGAATGAGTGTTTGCAGTGCACCAGGAGGAGCAGGGACCATAGCATTGGAGGGGTGAGGATGGCGCAGATGGAAACGTTTTCATGCGCTCCTCTGGGAGGAATGAAAAGAAAAGACGAAACCGGAAACAGTAGTAGCCGCAAGAGGAAGTGTCTTCAAGCGCCAAGCAAGCGCTCCTCGTTAGTATAGTGGTGCGTATCCCCGCCTGTCACGTGGGAGACCAGGGATGGATTGCTTGACGGCGAGCCAGGTTGCTTTTCTCGCATCAGATTCCAACCGCTAATGCTAACGCAGTGTGTGGGAGCTTACATGCTTTTCCTTTCCCGTCTTTTTCGGACGACTATTCCAAAGGGGTAACCTGAAGGAATAGGGGCCTGAAGACACGAGGCATTCTTAAACCAGCACTGGGCTGCACGGCCTTCTGTTGTGATCAGGTTATATTCGAGTCAAAAAGCCAGAGCATCCGCTTCCATCCTATGGAGCACGAGCTAAATCGGAAGAGGCAGGGGATACACCTACGCCTATCGGCGCACGTTCCCTGCGTCAGGCTGCTTCACCCATTTGCACCCGACTGGAGACGGCACTGAGCAAGCTTTTTGTCAGGAGTGGGATTCGAACCCACGCCTCCAGGGGAGACTGCGACCTGAACGCAGCGCCTTAGACCGCTCGGCCATCCTGACGCGGGCCCCCTGTCCCGGGGCGGTCTGATGAGCCACCGCGATCCCACTACGCTCCTCGAGTATCGCACTGTTATTAATACTACAGTGTGACTCCAGCATTAAAATGTTTGGAAAATGTGTCGGCTTTTATAATCCAGTGTAGAGCAGCATGTGATGATTTGTGCTACAACACCAAGCGCTCAAAGTGACGTCTGCGTTTGTCGTTGAAACTTTCAACTCTTTCATCACTTATGTAGGAAATAAAAAGAGCAGTTGTGCGCCACACGCAGAGAGGCCGTCAGCAGAGTGGCGCAGCGGAAGCGTGCTGGGCCCATAACCCAGAGGTCGATGGATCGAAACCATCCTCTGCTACGTGTGTCCTATGCACGATTCATAAGCATGCCATTGGGTTAGCAAAGTGCCTTCAAATAGTCTGCATCTCCCTTTCTTTAAATTCTGTCCTGAGTTTCTCTCTCGTGTGTGTTTGTGCAAGCTTGACACTTGCGGGACTCTTTAATCTTCACCAATACGGAGATGACCAAATGTGTCTTCGGTTGTTCTGAGGTCTTTGATAGTTTCTTTGAAAGCTTCAACTGAACCTCGAAATCGAAGCAGTTATGTTTATATTGATTTCTCGCGTTAATCATTACGAACCAGGAACAGCCAGCACACTCGGTCGCATTAGTAATTATGTCACGTCTCTACTTAGCAGAGCATTCAAAGGCCCACTGGAAGTAGTAAAGCACTAAAACACTGCAAAACTGAACTCGGGAAAATCATACTGGGAGCTCTGAGCGATGTCTGCATCCAAGCCATCCAATACGGACTCTGAAACCTTGGAATATCAACACTATGATGCGCTACCTTTTACCTGGAGCAAAACGATGGAATTAGAAGAATGCTTACCGCAGGATACAACTGTGCCGCTGTTATTTGGAGCACGGTTTTCACTTGCATGAAAACTACAGCAGAACGTAGAAGGATGATCACTGAGGAGTCCACGCGGGCATGCTGAGGAGATTGTAGGTCGTACATTTCAATGATTACTGACATTTGCGCTGCTGGAGGTACAGTAATCAACAAAGAACAGGGTGTGCTACTCTCGAATCCGGTCAGCACATGATGAAAAGCCAGGAAGTATACCTTGTCAAATTGCCGTCAACAGGGACAAGTTAACCACCAGCTCCACCGGCGCCCGCTAATCTCAGGGTCGTGGGTTCGAGCCCCACGTTGGGCGGTGCCCGTCTCCTTATTAACAAAGTTTCCCGCTCATCCTTGAACCTCTTACACCTCGATGGTACCGAGCACTGCGTTTTAATGCACAGGTGTGATCAAACCGAGATGAAAAGGGCGTATCTAGCTCCTTGCCCGAGAGATAAATCAAGGGTTACGCAGATAATCCCTTGGCTCCGGTCACCCGGACGCAGATAGGAGCTGCAGCCATCATAACTTGTATGAAAACTAAGAAGAGCTCCTGTCTATTTACAGTTTCATTTACTCTAGCGTTTCCTTAAACATTGCGTGTACGAAGGCTAAGAAATTGGAGAGCTATTCTAATACAATAACTATTAGGAATCTTTTGGGCATAACAGTTTCACTGTGATTTTGCAGGTAACACGTACGTTGGGAAAACATTTTGAACGCGATCAATAACCGCACTGGAAAAATGTGGGAAAGAAAGGGCGAAAAGCGACTCTTCAACATGTGGAAATATCTTCCTGAGCGGAGCCCTCTTCTCGAAGCTCAACACTCTGCAAGAGTCACTTCTCCCAACTTGCGCCCGCAGGTTTCCGTAGTGTGCCTGCAAAGAGCCATCCGCTTGAGACAGGTGCACCTCCCGATTTCATTGAACTAAGCTAGATGCACAATTTCTAATGCAGCCTTCATCACAATAGACAGTTCATTTCTCGAAAGCTTGTCGTAAAAAAAGGAAACAAAGAACGAAAACGTATAGCTGACAATCTTCTGAAGATGCAGATTCATCTTTGGGGAAATGGACATTTTATGTATGCAGATGCTTTTCAAGCGCTGGTTTTAGAACGTCGCTGTGCTTCCAGCATCCTTTTCAGCCTTCTAAACTGGCTACCGAGGTGCCGATCACATTGTAAAGCGGTTGAGAGGCCGGAGCTGCTCAAACCGCTCTTGCCGTTTCCCATCAATCAAAAGCACTATGTTGTTTCTTTGTATGGAAAGCTTTTCAAGTCTGGCATCGACACGCACCTTTCCTGAAACGTCCAAAAGGTGAATGCTTCGCAAAGAAATCCAGTCTACCTTCAGGGGGCATGATGTTGAAATCGGAATGAGCCCTGGGTGGGCTTGAAGCAGCAGCTGTTCAGTTAACAGCTGCACAGAAACGCACCCCGCTTGCTTTGTATCATTCGCAAGTTTGTGGTTAAAGAGTAAAAAAGGCTGGAATTCTTCTGCCAGCCGGCAGGATTTCTTCTGCACTCACCCAGAAAAGCCAAGAATTGTATTTCATCTTTCGCAAGCTGTATTTTCCAGGAGGAGAATGAATACTTGCATTAAACTGAATCAAGCCGACAGAGACGCACAGCCGTTGTTTTTCTCCATGGGAAGTTTTTCGTTAAGGAAAAACACCGTTGTCATTTTCTTGCCAGCCGGCGGTATTTCTTGTGCAGCGATGAGCCAGATTTGTATTTCGTATTTCGCAAGTTGTGTGAATTTCTTGAAGTTGAAAGTGAATTCGCTCCAGAAAAGAAATGTCCAGTCGCATGAAAGCCGTGGCTGTTTGTTAAACCGCAGGACCTGAGCTTGCGTTCTGTTTCTCATGGCGTTCGCAAAGGCGATTCCTGCCTTTAAAACTGCTGTGTCTGCGACTGAAAGCGGCGTGTGGCGCAGCTTCTAAAGTCTTGTTGACGCTCCTCGATGTTGCTTTCTCTCTGCCTAAGGAAGTTCGATTGTCGCGTCGGAACGGGGAGACCTAATCCTTCCAGCTTTAAGCCACCCTTCAGTCTTCTGAAGGGTGTCCGAGTGCTAGCATGTCATTTGGCTTTTTTTTGGGGGGAAGCGGAGAGCGACATTGAAAAAGGTTACCGCCGCCGCCTCGCCCTCCGTGTTAAATGATCGCAAGCCGGCGGCGGCGGCGCTCCCTGTAGTCGTGGCCGAGCGGTTAAGGCGATGGGCTAGAAAGCCATTGGGGTCTCCCCGCGTCGGCTCGAATCCTGCCCACTACGGCGCCCTTCTCCTGTCGCTTCGGCCTGCCCAGAAAAAGGCGGAGTGCCGTTTCTCTCTTCCTGCTTCTTGTACAAACGCTAAATCGCTTGGACCTGCTGCCTTGGAAGTAATGTCTTCAACATCCACCAGTGACATTTCACAGCTGGAAGCACACAGCCACGCTTTTGGCATTGGCATGTCTTTTGCGCCCTACTTCCAGCCTTTGAAGACCTAATTATTCAAACTGAAAGAACCGGCTGAATGAGTGTTTGCAGTGCACCAGGAGGAGCAGGGACCATAGCATTGGAGGGGTGAGGATGGCGCAGATGGATACGTTTTCATGCGCTCCTCTGGGAGGAATGAAAAGAAAAGACGAAACCGGAAACAGTAGTAGCCGCAAGAGGAAGTGTCTTCAAGCGCCAAGCAAGCGCTCCTCGTTAGTATAGTGGTGCGTATCCCCGCCTGTCACGTGGGAGACCAGGGATGGATTGCTTGACGGCGAGCCAGGTTGCTTTTCTCCCATCAGATTCCAACCGCTAATGCTAACGCAGTGTGTGGGAGCTTACATGCTTTTCCTTTCCCGTCTTTTTCGGACGACTATTCCAAAGGGGTAACCTGAAGGAATAGGGGCCTGAAGACACGAGGCATTCTTAAACCAGCACTGGGCTGCACGGCCTTCTGTTGTGATCAGGTTATATTCGAGTCAAAAAGCCAGAGCATCCGCTTCCATCCTATGGAGCACGAGCTAAATCGGAAGAGGCAGGGGATACACCTACGCCTATCGGCGCACGTTCCCTGCGTCAGGCTGCTTCACCCATTTGCACCCGACTGGAGACGGCACTGAGCAAGCTTTTTGTCAGGAGTGGGATTCGAACCCACGCCTCCAGGGGAGACTGCGACCTGAACGCAGCGCCTTAGACCGCTCGGCCATCCTGACGCGGGCCCCCTGTCCCGGGGCGGTCTGATGAGCCACCGCGATCCCACTACGCTCCTCGAGTATCGCACTGTTATTAATACTACAGTGTGACTCCAGCATTAAAATGTTTGGAAAATGTGTCGGCTTTTATAATCCAGTGTAGAGCAGCATGTGATGATTTGTGCTACAACACCAAGCGCTCAAAGTGACGTCTGCGTTTGTCGTTGAAACTTTCAACTCTTTCATCACTTATGTAGGAAATAAAAAGAGCAGTTGTGCGCCACACGCAGAGAGGCCGTCAGCAGAGTGGCGCAGCGGAAGCGTGCTGGGCCCATAACCCAGAGGTCGATGGATCGAAACCATCCTCTGCTACGTGTGTCCTATGCACGATTCATAAGCATGCCATTGGGTTAGCAAAGTGCCTTCAAATAGTCTGCATCTCCCTTTCTTTAAATTCTGTCCTGAGTTTCTCTCTCGTGTGTGTTTGTGCAAGCTTGACACTTGCGGGACTCTTTAATCTTCACCAATACGGAGATGACCAAATGTGTCTTCGGTTGTTCTGAGGTCTTTGATAGTTTCTTTGAAAGCTTCAACTGAACCTCGAAATCGAAGCAGTTATGTTTATATTGATTTCTCGCGTTAATCATTACGAACCAGGAACAGCCAGCACACTCGGTCGCATTAGTAATTATGTCACGTCTCTACTTAGCAGAGCATTCAAAGGCCCACTGGAAGTAGTAAAGCACTAAAACACTGCAAAACTGAACTCGGGAAAATCATACTGGGAGCTCTGAGCGATGTCTGCATCCAAGCCATCCAATACGGACTCTGAAACCTTGGAATATCAACACTATGATGCGCTACCTTTTACCTGGAGCAAAACGATGGAATTAG
Organism: Lepisosteus oculatus; assembly: GCF_040954835.1. NCBI lineage: Eukaryota > Metazoa > Chordata > Actinopteri > Semionotiformes > Lepisosteidae > Lepisosteus > Lepisosteus oculatus. The sequence continues at coordinate 318,715 of NW_027167923.1, read as the reverse complement.
AAGAATGCTTACCGCAGGATACAACTGTGCCGCTGTTATTTGGAGCACGGTTTTCACTTGCATGAAAACTACAGCAGAACGTAGAAGGATGATCACTGAGGAGTCCACGCGGGCATGCTGAGGAGATTGTAGGTCGTACATTTCAATGATTACTGACATTTGCGCTGCTGGAGGTACAGTAATCAACAAAGAACAGGGTGTGCTACTCTCGAATCCGGTCAGCACATGATGAAAAGCCAGGAAGTATACCTTGTCAAATTGCCGTCAACAGGGACAAGTTAACCACCAGCTCCACCGGCGCCCGGCTAGCTCAGTCGGTAGAGCATGAGACTCTTAATCTCAGGGTCGTGGGTTCGAGCCCCACGTTGGGCGGTGCCCGTCTCCTTATTAACAAAGTTTCCCGCTCATCCTTGAACCTCTTACACCTCGATGGTACCGAGCACTGCGTTTTAATGCACAGGTGTGATCAAACCGAGATGAAAAGGGCGTATCTAGCTCCTTGCCCGAGAGATAAATCAAGGGTTCCGCAGATAATCCCTTGGCTCCGGTCACCCGGACGCAGATAGGAGCTGCAGCCATCATAACTTGTATGAAAACTAAGAAGAGCTCCTGTCTATTTACAGTTTCATTTACTCTAGCGTTTCCTTAAACATTGCGTGTACGAAGGCTAAGAAATTGGAGAGCTATTCTAATACAATAACTATTAGGAATCTTTTGGGCATAACAGTTTCACTGTGATTTTGCAGGTAACACGTACGTTGGGAAAACATTTTGAACGCGATCAATAACCGCACTGGAAAAATGTGGGAAAGAAAGGGCGAAAAGCGACTCTTCAACATGTGGAAATATCTTCCTGAGCGGAGCCCTCTTCTCGAAGCTCAACACTCTGCAAGAGTCACTTCTCCCAACTTGCGCCCGCAGGTTTCCGTAGTGTGCCTGCAAAGAGCCATCCGCTTGAGACAGGTGCACCTCCCGATTTCATTGAACTAAGCTAGATGCACAATTTCTAATGCAGCCTTCATCACAATAGACAGTTCATTTCTCGAAAGCTTGTCGTAAAAAAAGGAAACAAAGAACGAAAACGTATAGCTGACAATCTTCTGAAGATGCAGATTCATCTTTGGGGAAATGGACATTTTATGTATGCAGATGCTTTTCAAGCGCTGGTTTTAGAACGTCGCTGTGCTTCCAGCATCCTTTTCAGCCTTCTAAACTGGCTACCGAGGTGCCGATCACATTGTAAAGCGGTTGAGAGGCCGGAGCTGCTCAAACCGCTCTTGCCGTTTCCCATCAATCAAAAGCACTATGTTGTTTCTTTGTATGGAAAGCTTTTCAAGTCTGGCATCGACACGCACCTTTCCTGAAACGTCCAAAAGGTGAATGCTTCGCAAAGAAATCCAGTCTACCTTCAGGGGGCATGATGTTGAAATCGGAATGAGCCCTGGGTGGGCTTGAAGCAGCAGCTGTTCAGTTAACAGCTGCACAGAAACGCACCCCGCTTGCTTTGTATCATTCGCAAGTTTGTGGTTAAAGAGTAAAAAAGGCTGGAATTCTTCTGCCAGCCGGCAGGATTTCTTCTGCACTCACCCAGAAAAGCCAAGAATTGTATTTCATCTTTCGCAAGCTGTATTTTCCAGGAGGAGAATGAATACTTGCATTAAACTGAATCAAGCCGACAGAGACGCACAGCCGTTGTTTTTCTCCATGGGAAGTTTTTCGTTAAGGAAAAACACCGTTGTCATTTTCTTGCCAGCCGGCGGTATTTCTTGTGCAGCGATGAGCCAGATTTGTATTTCGTATTTCGCAAGTTGTGTGAATTTCTTGAAGTTGAAAGTGAATTCGCTCCAGAAAAGAAATGTCCAGTCGCATGAAAGCCGTGGCTGTTTGTTAAACCGCAGGACCTGAGCTTGCGTTCTGTTTCTCATGGCGTTCGCAAAGGCGATTCCTGCCTTTAAAACTGCTGTGTCTGCGACTGAAAGTGGCGTGTGGCGCAGCTTCTAAAGTCTTGTTGACGCTCCTCGATGTTGCTTTCTCTCTGCCTAAGGAAGTTCGATTGTCGCGTCGGAACGGGGAGACCTAATCCTTCCAGCTTTAAGCCACCCTTCAGTCTTCTGAAGGGTGTCCGAGTGCTAGCATGTCATTTGGCTTTTTTTTGGGGGGAAGCGGAGAGCGACATTGAAAAAGGTTACCGCCGCCGCCTCGCCCTCCGTGTTAAATGATCGCAAGCCGGCGGCGGCGGCGCTCCCTGTAGTCGTGGCCGAGCGGTTAAGGCGATGGGCTAGAAAGCCATTGGGGTCTCCCCGCGTCGGCTCGAATCCTGCCCACTACGGCGCCCTTCTCCTGTCGCTTCGGCCTGCCCAGAAAAAGGCGGAGTGCCGTTTCTCTCTTCCTGCTTCTTGTACAAACGCTAAATCGCTTGGACCTGCTGCCTTGGAAGTAATGTCTTCAACATCCACCAGTGACATTTCACAGCTGGAAGCACACAGCCACGCTTTTGGCATTGGCATGTCTTTTGCGCCCTACTTCCAGCCTTTGAAGACCTAATTATTCAAACTGAAAGAACCGGCTGAATGAGTGTTTGCAGTGCACCAGGAGGAGCAGGGACCATAGCATTGGAGGGGTGAGGATGGCGCAGATGGATACGTTTTCATGCGCTCCTCTGGGAGGAATGAAAAGAAAAGACGAAACCGGAAACAGTAGTAGCCGCAAGAGGAAGTGTCTTCAAGCGCCAAGCAAGCGCTCCTCGTTAGTATAGTGGTGCGTATCCCCGCCTGTCACGTGGGAGACCAGGGATGGATTGCTTGACGGCGAGCCAGGTTGCTTTTCTCCCATCAGATTCCAACCGCTAATGCTAACGCAGTGTGTGGGAGCTTACATGCTTTTCCTTTCCCGTCTTTTTCGGACGACTATTCCAAAGGGGTAACCTGAAGGAATAGGGGCCTGAAGACACGAGGCATTCTTAAACCAGCACTGGGCTGCACGGCCTTCTGTTGTGATCAGGTTATATTCGAGTCAAAAAGCCAGAGCATCCGCTTCCATCCTATGGAGCACGAGCTAAATCGGAAGAGGCAGGGGATACACCTACGCCTATCGGCGCACGTTCCCTGCGTCAGGCTGCTTCACCCATTTGCACCCGACTGGAGACGGCACTGAGCAAGCTTTTTGTCAGGAGTGGGATTCGAACCCACGCCTCCAGGGGAGACTGCGACCTGAACGCAGCGCCTTAGACCGCTCGGCCATCCTGACGCGGGCCCCCTGTCCCGGGGCGGTCTGATGAGCCACCGCGATCCCACTACGCTCCTCGAGTATCGCACTGTTATTAATACTACAGTGTGACTCCAGCATTAAAATGTTTGGAAAATGTGTCGGCTTTTATAATCCAGTGTAGAGCAGCATGTGATGATTTGTGCTACAACACCAAGCGCTCAAAGTGACGTCTGCGTTTGTCGTTGAAACTTTCAACTCTTTCATCACTTATGTAGGAAATAAAAAGAGCAGTTGTGCGCCACACGCAGAGAGGCCGTCAGCAGAGTGGCGCAGCGGAAGCGTGCTGGGCCCATAACCCAGAGGTCGATGGATCGAAACCATCCTCTGCTACGTGTGTCCTATGCACGATTCATAAGCATGCCATTGGGTTAGCAAAGTGCCTTCAAATAGTCTGCATCTCCCTTTCTTTAAATTCTGTCCTGAGTTTCTCTCTCGTGTGTGTTTGTGCAAGCTTGACACTTGCGGGACTCTTTAATCTTCACCAATACGGAGATGACCAAATGTGTCTTCGGTTGTTCTGAGGTCTTTGATAGTTTCTTTGAAAGCTTCAACTGAACCTCGAAATCGAAGCAGTTATGTTTATATTGATTTCTCGCGTTAATCATTACGAACCAGGAACAGCCAGCACACTCGGTCGCATTAGTAATTATGTCACGTCTCTACTTAGCAGAGCATTCAAAGGCCCACTGGAAGTAGTAAAGCACTAAAACACTGCAAAACTGAACTCGGGAAAATCATACTGGGAGCTCTGAGCGATGTCTGCATCCAAGCCATCCAATACGGACTCTGAAACCTTGGAATATCAACACTATGATGCGCTACCTTTTACCTGGAGCAAAACGATGGAATTAGAAGAATGCTTACCGCAGGATACAACTGTGCCGCTGTTATTTGGAGCACGGTTTTCACTTGCATGAAAACTACAGCAGAACGTAGAAGGATGATCACTGAGGAGTCCACGCGGGCATGCTGAGGAGATTGTAGGTCGTACATTTCAATGATTACTGACATTTGCGCTGCTGGAGGTACAGTAATCAACAAAGAACAGGGTGTGCTACTCTCGAATCCGGTCAGCACATGATGAAAAGCCAGGAAGTATACCTTGTCAAATTGCCGTCAACAGGGACAAGTTAACCACCAGCTCCACCGGCGCCCGGCTAGCTCAGTCGGTAGAGCATGAGACTCTTAATCTCAGGGTCGTGGGTTCGAGCCCCACGTTGGGCGGTGCCCGTCTCCTTATTAACAAAGTTTCCCGCTCATCCTTGAACCTCTTACACCTCGATGGTACCGAGCACTGCGTTTTAATGCACAGGTGTGATCAAACCGAGATGAAAAGGGCGTATCTAGCTCCTTGCCCGAGAGATAAATCAAGGGTTCCGCAGATAATCCCTTGGCTCCGGTCACCCGGACGCAGATAGGAGCTGCAGCCATCATAACTTGTATGAAAACTAAGAAGAGCTCCTGTCTATTTACAGTTTCATTTACTCTAGCGTTTCCTTAAACATTGCGTGTACGAAGGCTAAGAAATTGGAGAGCTATTCTAATACAATAACTATTAGGAATCTTTTGGGCATAACAGTTTCACTGTGATTTTGCAGGTAACACGTACGTTGGGAAAACATTTTGAACGCGATCAATAACCGCACTGGAAAAATGTGGGAAAGAAAGGGCGAAAAGCGACTCTTCAACATGTGGAAATATCTTCCTGAGCGGAGCCCTCTTCTCGAAGCTCAACACTCTGCAAGAGTCACTTCTCCCAACTTGCGCCCGCAGGTTTCCGTAGTGTGCCTGCAAAGAGCCATCCGCTTGAGACAGGTGCACCTCCCGATTTCATTGAACTAAGCTAGATGCACAATTTCTAATGCAGCCTTCATCACAATAGACAGTTCATTTCTCGAAAGCTTGTCGTAAAAAAAGGAAACAAAGAACGAAAACGTATAGCTGACAATCTTCTGAAGATGCAGATTCATCTTTGGGGAAATGGACATTTTATGTATGCAGATGCTTTTCAAGCGCTGGTTTTAGAACGTCGCTGTGCTTCCAGCATCCTTTTCAGCCTTCTAAACTGGCTACCGAGGTGCCGATCACATTGTAAAGCGGTTGAGAGGCCGGAGCTGCTCAAACCGCTCTTGCCGTTTCCCATCAATCAAAAGCACTATGTTGTTTCTTTGTATGGAAAGCTTTTCAAGTCTGGCATCGACACGCACCTTTCCTGAAACGTCCAAAAGGTGAATGCTTCGCAAAGAAATCCAGTCTACCTTCAGGGGGCATGATGTTGAAATCGGAATGAGCCCTGGGTGGGCTTGAAGCAGCAGCTGTTCAGTTAACAGCTGCACAGAAACGCACCCCGCTTGCTTTGTATCATTCGCAAGTTTGTGGTTAAAGAGTAAAAAAGGCTGGAATTCTTCTGCCAGCCGGCAGGATTTCTTCTGCACTCACCCAGAAAAGCCAAGAATTGTATTTCATCTTTCGCAAGCTGTATTTTCCAGGAGGAGAATGAATACTTGCATTAAACTGAATCAAGCCGACAGAGACGCACAGCCGTTGTTTTTCTCCATGGGAAGTTTTTCGTTAAGGAAAAACACCGTTGTCATTTTCTTGCCAGCCGGCGGTATTTCTTGTGCAGCGATGAGCCAGATTTGTATTTCGTATTTCGCAAGTTGTGTGAATTTCTTGAAGTTGAAAGTGAATTCGCTCCAGAAAAGAAATGTCCAGTCGCATGAAAGCCGTGGCTGTTTGTTAAACCGCAGGACCTGAGCTTGCGTTCTGTTTCTCATGGCGTTCGCAAAGGCGATTCCTGCCTTTAAAACTGCTGTGTCTGCGACTGAAAGTGGCGTGTGGCGCAGCTTCTAAAGTCTTGTTGACGCTCCTCGATGTTGCTTTCTCTCTGCCTAAGGAAGTTCGATTGTCGCGTCGGAACGGGGAGACCTAATCCTTCCAGCTTTAAGCCACCCTTCAGTCTTCTGAAGGGTGTCCGAGTGCTAGCATGTCATTTGGCTTTTTTTTGGGGGGAAGCGGAGAGCGACATTGAAAAAGGTTACCGCCGCCGCCTCGCCCTCCGTGTTAAATGATCGCAAGCCGGCGGCGGCGGCGCTCCCTGTAGTCGTGGCCGAGCGGTTAAGGCGATGGGCTAGAAAGCCATTGGGGTCTCCCCGCGTCGGCTCGAATCCTGCCCACTACGGCGCCCTTCTCCTGTCGCTTCGGCCTGCCCAGAAAAAGGCGGAGTGCCGTTTCTCTCTTCCTGCTTCTTGTACAAACGCTAAATCGCTTGGACCTGCTGCCTTGGAAGTAATGTCTTCAACATCCACCAGTGACATTTCACAGCTGGAAGCACACAGCCACGCTTTTGGCATTGGCATGTCTTTTGCGCCCTACTTCCAGCCTTTGAAGACCTAATTATTCAAACTGAAAGAACCGGCTGAATGAGTGTTTGCAGTGCACCAGGAGGAGCAGGGACCATAGCATTGGAGGGGTGAGGATGGCGCAGATGGAAACGTTTTCATGCGCTCCTCTGGGAGGAATGAAAAGAAAAGACGAAACCGGAAACAGTAGTAGCCGCAAGAGGAAGTGTCTTCAAGCGCCAAGCAAGCGCTCCTCGTTAGTATAGTGGTGCGTATCCCCGCCTGTCACGTGGGAGACCAGGGATGGATTGCTTGACGGCGAGCCAGGTTGCTTTTCTCCCATCAGATTCCAACCGCTAATGCTAACGCAGTGTGTGGGAGCTTACATGCTTTTCCTTTCCCGTCTTTTTCGGACGACTATTCCAAAGGGGTAACCTGAAGGAATAGGGGCCTGAAGACACGAGGCATTCTTAAACCAGCACTGGGCTGCACGGCCTTCTGTTGTGATCAGGTTATATTCGAGTCAAAAAGCCAGAGCATCCGCTTCCATCCTATGGAGCACGAGCTAAATCGGAAGAGGCAGGGGATACACCTACGCCTATCGGCGCACGTTCCCTGCGTCAGGCTGCTTCACCCATTTGCACCCGACTGGAGACGGCACTGAGCAAGCTTTTTGTCAGGAGTGGGATTCGAACCCACGCCTCCAGGGGAGACTGCGACCTGAACGCAGCGCCTTAGACCGCTCGGCCATCCTGACGCGGGCCCCCTGTCCCGGGGCGGTCTGATGAGCCACCGCGATCCCACTACGCTCCTCGAGTATCGCACTGTTATTAATACTACAGTGTGACTCCAGCATTAAAATGTTTGGAAAATGTGTCGGCTTTTATAATCCAGTGTAGAGCAGCATGTGATGATTTGTGCTACAACACCAAGCGCTCAAAGTGACGTCTGCGTTTGTCGTTGAAACTTTCAACTCTTTCATCACTTATGTAGGAAATAAAAAGAGCAGTTGTGCGCCACACGCAGAGAGGCCGTCAGCAGAGTGGCGCAGCGGAAGCGTGCTGGGCCCATAACCCAGAGGTCGATGGATCGAAACCATCCTCTGCTACGTGTGTCCTATGCACGATTCATAAGCATGCCATTGGGTTAGCAAAGTGCCTTCAAATAGTCTGCATCTCCCTTTCTTTAAATTCTGTCCTGAGTTTCTCTCTCGTGTGTGTTTGTGCAAGCTTGACACTTGCGGGACTCTTTAATCTTCACCAATACGGAGATGACCAAATGTGTCTTCGGTTGTTCTGAGGTCTTTGATAGTTTCTTTGAAAGCTTCAACTGAACCTCGAAATCGAAGCAGTTATGTTTATATTGATTTCTCGCGTTAATCATTACGAACCAGGAACAGCCAGCACACTCGGTCGCATTAGTAATTATGTCACGTCTCTACTTAGCAGAGCATTCAAAGGCCCACTGGAAGTAGTAAAGCACTAAAACACTGCAAAACTGAACTCGGGAAAATCATACTGGGAGCTCTGAGCGATGTCTGCATCCAAGCCATCCAATACGGACTCTGAAACCTTGGAATATCAACACTATGATGCGCTACCTTTTACCTGGAGCAAAACGATGGAATTAGAAGAATGCTTACCGCAGGATACAACTGTGCCGCTGTTATTTGGAGCACGGTTTTCACTTGCATGAAAACTACAGCAGAACGTAGAAGGATGATCACTGAGGAGTCCACGCGGGCATGCTGAGGAGATTGTAGGTCGTACATTTCAATGATTACTGACATTTGCGCTGCTGGAGGTACAGTAATCAACAAAGAACAGGGTGTGCTACTCTCGAATCCGGTCAGCACATGATGAAAAGCCAGGAAGTATACCTTGTCAAATTGCCGTCAACAGGGACAAGTTAACCACCAGCTCCACTGGCGCCCGGCTAGCTCAGTCGGTAGAGCATGAGACTCTTAATCTCAGGGTCGTGGGTTCGAGCCCCACGTTGGGCGGTGCCCGTCTCCTTATTAACAAAGTTTCCCGCTCATCCTTGAACCTCTTACACCTCGATGGTACCGAGCACTGCGTTTTAATGCACAGGTGTGATCAAACCGAGATGAAAAGGGCGTATCTAGCTCCTTGCCCGAGAGATAAATCAAGGGTTCCGCAGATAATCCCTTGGCTCCGGTCACCCGGACGCAGATAGGAGCTGCAGCCATCATAACTTGTATGAAAACTAAGAAGAGCTCCTGTCTATTTACAGTTTCATTTACTCTAGCGTTTCCTTAAACATTGCGTGTACGAAGGCTAAGAAATTGGAGAGCTATTCTAATACAATAACTATTAGGAATCTTTTGGGCATAACAGTTTCACTGTGATTTTGCAGGTAACACGTACGTTGGGAAAACATTTTGAACGCGATCAATAACCGCACTGGAAAAATGTGGGAAAGAAAGGGCGAAAAGCGACTCTTCAACATGTGGAAATATCTTCCTGAGCGGAGCCCTCTTCTCGAAGCTCAACACTCTGCAAGAGTCACTTCTCCCAACTTGCGCCCGCAGGTTTCCGTAGTGTGCCTGCAAAGAGCCATCCGCTTGAGACAGGTGCACCTCCCGATTTCATTGAACTAAGCTAGATGCACAATTTCTAATGCAGCCTTCATCACAATAGACAGTTCATTTCTCGAAAGCTTGTCGTAAAAAAAGGAAACAAAGAACGAAAACGTATAGCTGACAATCTTCTGAAGATGCAGATTCAGCTTTGGGGAAATGGACATTTTATGTATGCAGATGCTTTTCAAGCGCTGGTTTTAGAACGTCGCTGTGCTTCCAGCATCCTTTTCAGCCTTCTAAACTGGCTACCGAGGTGCCGATCACATTGTAAAGCGGTTGAGAGGCCGGGGCTGCTCAAACCGCTCTTGCCGTTTCCCATCAATCAAAAGCACTATGTTGTTTCTTTGTATGGAAAGCTTTTCAAGTCTGGCATCGACACGCACCTTTCCTGAAACGTCCAAAAGGTGAATGCTTCGCAAAGAAATCCAGTCTACCTTCAGGGGGCATGATGTTGAAATCGGAATGAGCCCTGGGTGGGCTTGAAGCAGCAGCTGTTCAGTTAACAGCTGCACAGAAACGCACCCCGCTTGCTTTGTATCATTCGCAAGTTTGTGGTTAAAGAGTAAAAAAGGCTGGAATTCTTCTGCCAGCCGGCAGGATTTCTTCTGCACTCACCCAGAAAAGCCAAGAATTGTATTTCATCTTTCGCAAGCTGTATTTTCCAGGAGGAGAATGAATACTTGCATTAAACTGAATCAAGCCGACAGAGACGCACAGCCGTTGTTTTTCTCCATGGGAAGTTTTTCGTTAAGGAAAAACACCGTTGTCATTTTCTTGCCAGCCGGCGGTATTTCTTGTGCAGCGATGAGCCAGATTTGTATTTCGTATTTCGCAAGTTGTGTGAATTTCTTGAAGTTGAAAGTGAATTCGCTCCAGAAAAGAAATGTCCAGTCGCATGAAAGCCGTGGCTGTTTGTTAAACCGCAGGACCTGAGCTTGCGTTCTGTTTCTCATGGCGTTCGCAAAGGCGATTCCTGCCTTTAAAACTGCTGTGACTGCGACTGAAAGTGGCGTGTGGCGCAGCTTCTAAAGTCTTGTTGACGCTCCTCGATGTTGCTTTCTCTCTGCCTAAGGAAGTTCGATTGTCGCGTCGGAACGGGGAGACCTAATCCTTCCAGCTTTAAGCCACCCTTCAGTCTTCTGAAGGGTGTCCGAGTGCTAGCATGTCATTTGGCTTTTTTTTGGGGGGAAGCGGAGAGCGACATTGAAAAAGGTTACCGCCGCCGCCTCGCCCTCCGTGTTAAATGATCGCAAGCCGGCGGCGGCGGCGCTCCCTGTAGTCGTGGCCGAGCGGTTAAGGCGATGGGCTAGAAAGCCATTGGGGTCTCCCCGCGTCGGCTCGAATCCTGCCCACTACGGCGCCCTTCTCCTGTCGCTTCGGCCTGCCCAGAAAAAGGCGGAGTGCCGTTTCTCTCTTCCTGCTTCTTGTACAAACGCTAAATCGCTTGGACCTGCTGCCTTGGAAGTAATGTCTTCAACATCCACCAGTGACATTTCACAGCTGGAAGCACACAGCCACGCTTTTGGCATTGGCATGTCTTTTGCGCCCTACTTCCAGCCTTTGAAGACCTAATTATTCAAACTGAAAGAACCGGCTGAATGAGTGTTTGCAGTGCACCAGGAGGAGCAGGGACCATAGCATTGGAGGGGTGAGGATGGCGCAGATGGAAACGTTTTCATGCGCTCCTCTGGGAGGAATGAAAAGAAAAGACGAAACCGGAAACAGTAGTAGCCGCAAGAGGAAGTGTCTTCAAGCGCCAAGCAAGCGCTCCTCGTTAGTATAGTGGTGCGTATCCCCGCCTGTCACGTGGGAGACCAGGGATGGATTGCTTGACGGCGAGCCAGGTTGCTTTTCTCCCATCAGATTCCAACCGCTAATGCTAACGCAGTGTGTGGGAGCTTACATGCTTTTCCTTTCCCGTCTTTTTCGGACGACTATTCCAAAGGGGTAACCTGAAGGAATAGGGGCCTGAAGACACGAGGCATTCTTAAACCAGCACTGGGCTGCACGGCCTTCTGTTGTGATCAGGTTATATTCGAGTCAAAAAGCCAGAGCATCCGCTTCCATCCTATGGAGCACGAGCTAAATCGGAAGAGGCAGGGGATACACCTACGCCTATCGGCGCACGTTCCCTGCGTCAGGCTGCTTCACCCATTTGCACCCGACTGGAGACGGCACTGAGCAAGCTTTTTGTCAGGAGTGGGATTCGAACCCACGCCTCCAGGGGAGACTGCGACCTGAACGCAGCGCCTTAGACCGCTCGGCCATCCTGACGCGGGCCCCCTGTCCCGGGGCGGTCTGATGAGCCACCGCGATCCCACTACGCTCCTCGAGTATCGCACTGTTATTAATACTACAGTGTGACTCCAGCATTAAAATGTTTGGAAAATGTGTCGGCTTTTATAATCCAGTGTAGAGCAGCATGTGATGATTTGTGCTACAACACCAAGCGCTCAAAGTGACGTCTGCGTTTGTCGTTGAAACTTTCAACTCTTTCATCACTTATGTAGGAAATAAAAAGAGCAGTTGTGCGCCACACGCAGAGAGGCCGTCAGCAGAGTGGCGCAGCGGAAGCGTGCTGGGCCCATAACCCAGAGGTCGATGGATCGAAACCATCCTCTGCTACGTGTGTCCTATGCACGATTCATAAGCATGCCATTGGGTTAGCAAAGTGCCTTCAAATAGTCTGCATCTCCCTTTCTTTAAATTCTGTCCTGAGTTTCTCTCTCGTGTGTGTTTGTGCAAGCTTGACACTTGCGGGACTCTTTAATCTTCACCAATACGGAGATGACCAAATGTGTCTTCGGTTGTTCTGAGGTCTTTGATAGTTTCTTTGAAAGCTTCAACTGAACCTCGAAATCGAAGCAGTTATGTTTATATTGATTTCTCGCGTTAATCATTACGAACCAGGAACAGCCAGCACACTCGGTCGCATTAGTAATTATGTCACGTCTCTACTTAGCAGAGCATTCAAAGGCCCACTGGAAGTAGTAAAGCACTAAAACACTGCAAAACTGAACTCGGGAAAATCATACTGGGAGCTCTGAGCGATGTCTGCATCCAAGCCATCCAATACGGACTCTGAAACCTTGGAATATCAACACTATGATGCGCTACCTTTTACCTGGAGCAAAACGATGGAATTAGAAGAATGCTTACCGCAGGATACAACTGTGCCGCTGTTATTTGGAGCACGGTTTTCACTTGCATGAAAACTACAGCAGAACGTAGAAGGATGATCACTGAGGAGTCCACGCGGGCATGCTGAGGAGATTGTAGGTCGTACATTTCAATGATTACTGACATTTGCGCTGCTGGAGGTACAGTAATCAACAAAGAACAGGGTGTGCTACTCTCGAATCCGGTCAGCACATGATGAAAAGCCAGGAAGTATACCTTGTCAAATTGCCGTCAACAGGGACAAGTTAACCACCAGCTCCACCGGCGCCCGGCTAGCTCAGTCGGTAGAGCATGAGACTCTTAATCTCAGGGTCGTGGGTTCGAGCCCCACGTTGGGCGGTGCCCGTCTCCTTATTAACAAAGTTTCCCGCTCATCCTTGAACCTCTTACACCTCGATGGTACCGAGCACTGCGTTTTAATGCACAGGTGTGATCAAACCGAGATGAAAAGGGCGTATCTAGCTCCTTGCCCGAGAGATAAATCAAGGGTTCCGCAGATAATCCCTTGGCTCCGGTCACCCGGACGCAGATAGGAGCTGCAGCCATCATAACTTGTATGAAAACTAAGAAGAGCTCCTGTCTATTTACAGTTTCATTTACTCTAGCGTTTCCTTAAACATTGCGTGTACGAAGGCTAAGAAATTGGAGAGCTATTCTAATACAATAACTATTAGGAATCTTTTGGGCATAACAGTTTCACTGTGATTTTGCAGGTAACACGTACGTTGGGAAAACATTTTGAACGCGATCAATAACCGCACTGGAAAAATGTGGGAAAGAAAGGGCGAAAAGCGACTCTTCAACATGTGGAAATATCTTCCTGAGCGGAGCCCTCTTCTCGAAGCTCAACACTCTGCAAGAGTCACTTCTCCCAACTTGCGCCCGCAGGTTTCCGTAGTGTGCCTGCAAAGAGCCATCCGCTTGAGACAGGTGCACCTCCCGATTTCATTGAACTAAGCTAGATGCACAATTTCTAATGCAGCCTTCATCACAATAGACAGTTCATTTCTCGAAAGCTTGTCGTAAAAAAAGGAAACAAAGAACGAAAACGTATAGCTGACAATCTTCTGAAGATGCAGATTCAGCTTTGGGGAAATGGACATTTTATGTATGCAGATGCTTTTCAAGCGCTGGTTTTAGAACGTCGCTGTGCTTCCAGCATCCTTTTCAGCCTTCTAAACTGGCTACCGAGGTGCCGATCACATTGTAAAGCGGTTGAGAGGCCGGGGCTGCTCAAACCGCTCTTGCCGTTTCCCATCAATCAAAAGCACTATGTTGTTTCTTTGTATGGAAAGCTTTTCAAGTCTGGCATCGACACGCACCTTTCCTGAAACGTCCAAAAGGTGAATGCTTCGCAAAGAAATCCAGTCTACCTTCAGGGGGCATGATGTTGAAATCGGAATGAGCCCTGGGTGGGCTTGAAGCAGCAGCTGTTCAGTTAACAGCTGCACAGAAACGCACCCCGCTTGCTTTGTATCATTCGCAAGTTTGTGGTTAAAGAGTAAAAAAGGCTGGAATTCTTCTGCCAGCCGGCAGGATTTCTTCTGCACTCACCCAGAAAAGCCAAGAATTGTATTTCATCTTTCGCAAGCTGTATTTTCCAGGAGGAGAATGAATACTTGCATTAAACTGAATCAAGCCGACAGAGACGCACAGCCGTTGTTTTTCTCCATGGGAAGTTTTTCGTTAAGGAAAAACACCGTTGTCATTTTCTTGCCAGCCGGCGGTATTTCTTGTGCAGCGATGAGCCAGATTTGTATTTCGTATTTCGCAAGTTGTGTGAATTTCTTGAAGTTGAAAGTGAATTCGCTCCAGAAAAGAAATGTCCAGTCGCATGAAAGCCGTGGCTGTTTGTTAAACCGCAGGACCTGAGCTTGCGTTCTGTTTCTCATGGCGTTCGCAAAGGCGATTCCTGCCTTTAAAACTGCTGTGACTGCGACTGAAAGTGGCGTGTGGCGCAGCTTCTAAAGTCTTGTTGACGCTCCTCGATGTTGCTTTCTCTCTGCCTAAGGAAGTTCGATTGTCGCGTCGGAACGGGGAGACCTAATCCTTCCAGCTTTAAGCCACCCTTCAGTCTTCTGAAGGGTGTCCGAGTGCTAGCATGTCATTTGGCTTTTTTTTGGGGGGAAGCGGAGAGCGACATTGAAAAAGGTTACCGCCGCCGCCTCGCCCTCCGTGTTAAATGATCGCAAGCCGGCGGCGGCGGCGCTCCCTGTAGTCGTGGCCGAGCGGTTAAGGCGATGGGCTAGAAAGCCATTGGGGTCTCCCCGCGTCGGCTCGAATCCTGCCCACTACGGCGCCCTTCTCCTGTCGCTTCGGCCTGCCCAGAAAAAGGCGGAGTGCCGTTTCTCTCTTCCTGCTTCTTGTACAAACGCTAAATCGCTTGGACCTGCTGCCTTGGAAGTAATGTCTTCAACATCCACCAGTGACATTTCACAGCTGGAAGCACACAGCCACGCTTTTGGCATTGGCATGTCTTTTGCGCCCTACTTCCAGCCTTTGAAGACCTAATTATTCAAACTGAAAGAACCGGCTGAATGAGTGTTTGCAGTGCACCAGGAGGAGCAGGGACCATAGCATTGGAGGGGTGAGGATGGCGCAGATGGAAACGTTTTCATGCGCTCCTCTGGGAGGAATGAAAAGAAAAGACGAAACCGGAAACAGTAGTAGCCGCAAGAGGAAGTGTCTTCAAGCGCCAAGCAAGCGCTCCTCGTTAGTATAGTGGTGCGTATCCCCGCCTGTCACGTGGGAGACCAGGGATGGATTGCTTGACGGCGAGCCAGGTTGCTTTTCTCCCATCAGATTCCAACCGCTAATGCTAACGCAGTGTGTGGGAGCTTACATGCTTTTCCTTTCCCGTCTTTTTCGGACGACTATTCCAAAGGGGTAACCTGAAGGAATAGGGGCCTGAAGACACGAGGCATTCTTAAACCAGCACTGGGCTGCACGGCCTTCTGTTGTGATCA
Source organism: Lepisosteus oculatus (assembly GCF_040954835.1). NCBI lineage: Eukaryota > Metazoa > Chordata > Actinopteri > Semionotiformes > Lepisosteidae > Lepisosteus > Lepisosteus oculatus. The sequence continues at coordinate 303,359 of NW_027167923.1, read as the reverse complement.
GGTTATATTCGAGTCAAAAAGCCAGAGCATCCGCTTCCATCCTATGGAGCACGAGCTAAATCGGAAGAGGCAGGGGATACACCTACGCCTATCGGCGCACGTTCCCTGCGTCAGGCTGCTTCACCCATTTGCACCCGACTGGAGACGGCACTGAGCAAGCTTTTTGTCAGGAGTGGGATTTGAACCCACGCCTCCAGGGGAGACTGCGACCTGAACGCAGCGCCTTAGACCGCTCGGCCATCCTGACGCGGGCCCCCTGTCCCGGGGCGGTCTGATGAGCCACCGCGATCCCACTACGCTCCTCGAGTATCGCACTGTTATTAATACTACAGTGTGACTCCAGCATTAAAATGTTTGGAAAATGTGTCGGCTTTTATAATCCAGTGTAGAGCAGCATGTGATGATTTGTGCTACAACACCAAGCGCTCAAAGTGACGTCTGCGTTTGTCGTTGAAACTTTCAACTCTTTCATCACTTATGTAGGAAATAAAAAGAGCAGTTGTGCGCCACACGCAGAGAGGCCGTCAGCAGAGTGGCGCAGCGGAAGCGTGCTGGGCCCATAACCCAGAGGTCGATGGATCGAAACCATCCTCTGCTACGTGTGTCCTATGCACGATTCATAAGCATGCCATTGGGTTAGCAAAGTGCCTTCAAATAGTCTGCATCTCCCTTTCTTTAAATTCTGTCCTGAGTTTCTCTCTCGTGTGTGTTTGTGCAAGCTTGACACTTGCGGGACTCTTTAATCTTCACCAATACGGAGATGACCAAATGTGTCTTCGGTTGTTCTGAGGTCTTTGATAGTTTCTTTGAAAGCTTCAACTGAACCTCGAAATCGAAGCAGTTATGTTTATATTGATTTCTCGCGTTAATCATTACGAACCAGGAACAGCCAGCACACTCGGTCGCATTAGTAATTATGTCACGTCTCTACTTAGCAGAGCATTCAAAGGCCCACTGGAAGTAGTAAAGCACTAAAACACTGCAAAACTGAACTCGGGAAAATCATACTGGGAGCTCTGAGCGATGTCTGCATCCAAGCCATCCAATACGGACTCTGAAACCTTGGAATATCAACACTATGATGCGCTACCTTTTACCTGGAGCAAAACGATGGAATTAGAAGAATGCTTACCGCAGGATACAACTGTGCCGCTGTTATTTGGAGCACGGTTTTCACTTGCATGAAAACTACAGCAGAACGTAGAAGGATGATCACTGAGGAGTCCACGCGGGCATGCTGAGGAGATTGTAGGTCGTACATTTCAATGATTACTGACATTTGCGCTGCTGGAGGTACAGTAATCAACAAAGAACAGGGTGTGCTACTCTCGAATCCGGTCAGCACATGATGAAAAGCCAGGAAGTATACCTTGTCAAATTGCCGTCAACAGGGACAAGTTAACCACCAGCTCCACTGGCGCCCGGCTAGCTCAGTCGGTAGAGCATGAGACTCTTAATCTCAGGGTCGTGGGTTCGAGCCCCACGTTGGGCGGTGCCCGTCTCCTTATTAACAAAGTTTCCCGCTCATCCTTGAACCTCTTACACCTCGATGGTACCGAGCACTGCGTTTTAATGCACAGGTGTGATCAAACCGAGATGAAAAGGGCGTATCTAGCTCCTTGCCCGAGAGATAAATCAAGGGTTCCGCAGATAATCCCTTGGCTCCGGTCACCCGGACGCAGATAGGAGCTGCAGCCATCATAACTTGTATGAAAACTAAGAAGAGCTCCTGTCTATTTACAGTTTCATTTACTCTAGCGTTTCCTTAAACATTGCGTGTACGAAGGCTAAGAAATTGGAGAGCTATTCTAATACAATAACTATTAGGAATCTTTTGGGCATAACAGTTTCACTGTGATTTTGCAGGTAACACGTACGTTGGGAAAACATTTTGAACGCGATCAATAACCGCACTGGAAAAATGTGGGAAAGAAAGGGCGAAAAGCGACTCTTCAACATGTGGAAATATCTTCCTGAGCGGAGCCCTCTTCTCGAAGCTCAACACTCTGCAAGAGTCACTTCTCCCAACTTGCGCCCGCAGGTTTCCGTAGTGTGCCTGCAAAGAGCCATCCGCTTGAGACAGGTGCACCTCCCGATTTCATTGAACTAAGCTAGATGCACAATTTCTAATGCAGCCTTCATCACAATAGACAGTTCATTTCTCGAAAGCTTGTCGTAAAAAAAGGAAACAAAGAACGAAAACGTATAGCTGACAATCTTCTGAAGATGCAGATTCAGCTTTGGGGAAATGGACATTTTATGTATGCAGATGCTTTTCAAGCGCTGGTTTTAGAACGTCGCTGTGCTTCCAGCATCCTTTTCAGCCTTCTAAACTGGCTACCGAGGTGCCGATCACATTGTAAAGCGGTTGAGAGGCCGGGGCTGCTCAAACCGCTCTTGCCGTTTCCCATCAATCAAAAGCACTATGTTGTTTCTTTGTATGGAAAGCTTTTCAAGTCTGGCATCGACACGCACCTTTCCTGAAACGTCCAAAAGGTGAATGCTTCGCAAAGAAATCCAGTCTACCTTCAGGGGGCATGATGTTGAAATCGGAATGAGCCCTGGGTGGGCTTGAAGCAGCAGCTGTTCAGTTAACAGCTGCACAGAAACGCACCCCGCTTGCTTTGTATCATTCGCAAGTTTGTGGTTAAAGAGTAAAAAAGGCTGGAATTCTTCTGCCAGCCGGCAGGATTTCTTCTGCACTCACCCAGAAAAGCCAAGAATTGTATTTCATCTTTCGCAAGCTGTATTTTCCAGGAGGAGAATGAATACTTGCATTAAACTGAATCAAGCCGACAGAGACGCACAGCCGTTGTTTTTCTCCATGGGAAGTTTTTCGTTAAGGAAAAACACCGTTGTCATTTTCTTGCCAGCCGGCGGTATTTCTTGTGCAGCGATGAGCCAGATTTGTATTTCGTATTTCGCAAGTTGTGTGAATTTCTTGAAGTTGAAAGTGAATTCGCTCCAGAAAAGAAATGTCCAGTCGCATGAAAGCCGTGGCTGTTTGTTAAACCGCAGGACCTGAGCTTGCGTTCTGTTTCTCATGGCGTTCGCAAAGGCGATTCCTGCCTTTAAAACTGCTGTGACTGCGACTGAAAGTGGCGTGTGGCGCAGCTTCTAAAGTCTTGTTGACGCTCCTCGATGTTGCTTTCTCTCTGCCTAAGGAAGTTCGATTGTCGCGTCGGAACGGGGAGACCTAATCCTTCCAGCTTTAAGCCACCCTTCAGTCTTCTGAAGGGTGTCCGAGTGCTAGCATGTCATTTGGCTTTTTTTTGGGGGGAAGCGGAGAGCGACATTGAAAAAGGTTACCGCCGCCGCCTCGCCCTCCGTGTTAAATGATCGCAAGCCGGCGGCGGCGGCGCTCCCTGTAGTCGTGGCCGAGCGGTTAAGGCGATGGGCTAGAAAGCCATTGGGGTCTCCCCGCGTCGGCTCGAATCCTGCCCACTACGGCGCCCTTCTCCTGTCGCTTCGGCCTGCCCAGAAAAAGGCGGAGTGCCGTTTCTCTCTTCCTGCTTCTTGTACAAACGCTAAATCGCTTGGACCTGCTGCCTTGGAAGTAATGTCTTCAACATCCACCAGTGACATTTCACAGCTGGAAGCACACAGCCACGCTTTTGGCATTGGCATGTCTTTTGCGCCCTACTTCCAGCCTTTGAAGACCTAATTATTCAAACTGAAAGAACCGGCTGAATGAGTGTTTGCAGTGCACCAGGAGGAGCAGGGACCATAGCATTGGAGGGGTGAGGATGGCGCAGATGGAAACGTTTTCATGCGCTCCTCTGGGAGGAATGAAAAGAAAAGACGAAACCGGAAACAGTAGTAGCCGCAAGAGGAAGTGTCTTCAAGCGCCAAGCAAGCGCTCCTCGTTAGTATAGTGGTGCGTATCCCCGCCTGTCACGTGGGAGACCAGGGATGGATTGCTTGACGGCGAGCCAGGTTGCTTTTCTCCCATCAGATTCCAACCGCTAATGCTAACGCAGTGTGTGGGAGCTTACATGCTTTTCCTTTCCCGTCTTTTTCGGACGACTATTCCAAAGGGGTAACCTGAAGGAATAGGGGCCTGAAGACACGAGGCATTCTTAAACCAGCACTGGGCTGCACGGCCTTCTGTTGTGATCAGGTTATATTCGAGTCAAAAAGCCAGAGCATCCGCTTCCATCCTATGGAGCACGAGCTAAATCGGAAGAGGCAGGGGATACACCTACGCCTATCGGCGCACGTTCCCTGCGTCAGGCTGCTTCACCCATTTGCACCCGACTGGAGACGGCACTGAGCAAGCTTTTTGTCAGGAGTGGGATTCGAACCCACGCCTCCAGGGGAGACTGCGACCTGAACGCAGCGCCTTAGACCGCTCGGCCATCCTGACGCGGGCCCCCTGTCCCGGGGCGGTCTGATGAGCCACCGCGATCCCACTACGCTCCTCGAGTATCGCACTGTTATTAATACTACAGTGTGACTCCAGCATTAAAATGTTTGGAAAATGTGTCGGCTTTTATAATCCAGTGTAGAGCAGCATGTGATGATTTGTGCTACAACACCAAGCGCTCAAAGTGACGTCTGCGTTTGTCGTTGAAACTTTCAACTCTTTCATCACTTATGTAGGAAATAAAAAGAGCAGTTGTGCGCCACACGCAGAGAGGCCGTCAGCAGAGTGGCGCAGCGGAAGCGTGCTGGGCCCATAACCCAGAGGTCGATGGATCGAAACCATCCTCTGCTACGTGTGTCCTATGCACGATTCATAAGCATGCCATTGGGTTAGCAAAGTGCCTTCAAATAGTCTGCATCTCCCTTTCTTTAAATTCTGTCCTGAGTTTCTCTCTCGTGTGTGTTTGTGCAAGCTTGACACTTGCGGGACTCTTTAATCTTCACCAATACGGAGATGACCAAATGTGTCTTCGGTTGTTCTGAGGTCTTTGATAGTTTCTTTGAAAGCTTCAACTGAACCTCGAAATCGAAGCAGTTATGTTTATATTGATTTCTCGCGTTAATCATTACGAACCAGGAACAGCCAGCACACTCGGTCGCATTAGTAATTATGTCACGTCTCTACTTAGCAGAGCATTCAAAGGCCCACTGGAAGTAGTAAAGCACTAAAACACTGCAAAACTGAACTCGGGAAAATCATACTGGGAGCTCTGAGCGATGTCTGCATCCAAGCCATCCAATACGGACTCTGAAACCTTGGAATATCAACACTATGATGCGCTACCTTTTACCTGGAGCAAAACGATGGAATTAGAAGAATGCTTACCGCAGGATACAACTGTGCCGCTGTTATTTGGAGCACGGTTTTCACTTGCATGAAAACTACAGCAGAACGTAGAAGGATGATCACTGAGGAGTCCACGCGGGCATGCTGAGGAGATTGTAGGTCGTACATTTCAATGATTACTGACATTTGCGCTGCTGGAGGTACAGTAATCAACAAAGAACAGGGTGTGCTACTCTCGAATCCGGTCAGCACATGATGAAAAGCCAGGAAGTATACCTTGTCAAATTGCCGTCAACAGGGACAAGTTAACCACCAGCTCCACTGGCGCCCGGCTAGCTCAGTCGGTAGAGCATGAGACTCTTAATCTCAGGGTCGTGGGTTCGAGCCCCACGTTGGGCGGTGCCCGTCTCCTTATTAACAAAGTTTCCCGCTCATCCTTGAACCTCTTACACCTCGATGGTACCGAGCACTGCGTTTTAATGCACAGGTGTGATCAAACCGAGATGAAAAGGGCGTATCTAGCTCCTTGCCCGAGAGATAAATCAAGGGTTCCGCAGATAATCCCTTGGCTCCGGTCACCCGGACGCAGATAGGAGCTGCAGCCATCATAACTTGTATGAAAACTAAGAAGAGCTCCTGTCTATTTACAGTTTCATTTACTCTAGCGTTTCCTTAAACATTGCGTGTACGAAGGCTAAGAAATTGGAGAGCTATTCTAATACAATAACTATTAGGAATCTTTTGGGCATAACAGTTTCACTGTGATTTTGCAGGTAACACGTACGTTGGGAAAACATTTTGAACGCGATCAATAACCGCACTGGAAAAATGTGGGAAAGAAAGGGCGAAAAGCGACTCTTCAACATGTGGAAATATCTTCCTGAGCGGAGCCCTCTTCTCGAAGCTCAACACTCTGCAAGAGTCACTTCTCCCAACTTGCGCCCGCAGGTTTCCGTAGTGTGCCTGCAAAGAGCCATCCGCTTGAGACAGGTGCACCTCCCGATTTCATTGAACTAAGCTAGATGCACAATTTCTAATGCAGCCTTCATCACAATAGACAGTTCATTTCTCGAAAGCTTGTCGTAAAAAAAGGAAACAAAGAACGAAAACGTATAGCTGACAATCTTCTGAAGATGCAGATTCAGCTTTGGGGAAATGGACATTTTATGTATGCAGATGCTTTTCAAGCGCTGGTTTTAGAACGTCGCTGTGCTTCCAGCATCCTTTTCAGCCTTCTAAACTGGCTACCGAGGTGCCGATCACATTGTAAAGCGGTTGAGAGGCCGGGGCTGCTCAAACCGCTCTTGCCGTTTCCCATCAATCAAAAGCACTATGTTGTTTCTTTGTATGGAAAGCTTTTCAAGTCTGGCATCGACACGCACCTTTCCTGAAACGTCCAAAAGGTGAATGCTTCGCAAAGAAATCCAGTCTACCTTCAGGGGGCATGATGTTGAAATCGGAATGAGCCCTGGGTGGGCTTGAAGCAGCAGCTGTTCAGTTAACAGCTGCACAGAAACGCACCCCGCTTGCTTTGTATCATTCGCAAGTTTGTGGTTAAAGAGTAAAAAAGGCTGGAATTCTTCTGCCAGCCGGCAGGATTTCTTCTGCACTCACCCAGAAAAGCCAAGAATTGTATTTCATCTTTCGCAAGCTGTATTTTCCAGGAGGAGAATGAATACTTGCATTAAACTGAATCAAGCCGACAGAGACGCACAGCCGTTGTTTTTCTCCATGGGAAGTTTTTCGTTAAGGAAAAACACCGTTGTCATTTTCTTGCCAGCCGGCGGTATTTCTTGTGCAGCGATGAGCCAGATTTGTATTTCGTATTTCGCAAGTTGTGTGAATTTCTTGAAGTTGAAAGTGAATTCGCTCCAGAAAAGAAATGTCCAGTCGCATGAAAGCCGTGGCTGTTTGTTAAACCGCAGGACCTGAGCTTGCGTTCTGTTTCTCATGGCGTTCGCAAAGGCGATTCCTGCCTTTAAAACTGCTGTGACTGCGACTGAAAGTGGCGTGTGGCGCAGCTTCTAAAGTCTTGTTGACGCTCCTCGATGTTGCTTTCTCTCTGCCTAAGGAAGTTCGATTGTCGCGTCGGAACGGGGAGACCTAATCCTTCCAGCTTTAAGCCACCCTTCAGTCTTCTGAAGGGTGTCCGAGTGCTAGCATGTCATTTGGCTTTTTTTTGGGGGGAAGCGGAGAGCGACATTGAAAAAGGTTACCGCCGCCGCCTCGCCCTCCGTGTTAAATGATCGCAAGCCGGCGGCGGCGGCGCTCCCTGTAGTCGTGGCCGAGCGGTTAAGGCGATGGGCTAGAAAGCCATTGGGGTCTCCCCGCGTCGGCTCGAATCCTGCCCACTACGGCGCCCTTCTCCTGTCGCTTCGGCCTGCCCAGAAAAAGGCGGAGTGCCGTTTCTCTCTTCCTGCTTCTTGTACAAACGCTAAATCGCTTGGACCTGCTGCCTTGGAAGTAATGTCTTCAACATCCACCAGTGACATTTCACAGCTGGAAGCACACAGCCACGCTTTTGGCATTGGCATGTCTTTTGCGCCCTACTTCCAGCCTTTGAAGACCTAATTATTCAAACTGAAAGAACCGGCTGAATGAGTGTTTGCAGTGCACCAGGAGGAGCAGGGACCATAGCATTGGAGGGGTGAGGATGGCGCAGATGGAAACGTTTTCATGCGCTCCTCTGGGAGGAATGAAAAGAAAAGACGAAACCGGAAACAGTAGTAGCCGCAAGAGGAAGTGTCTTCAAGCGCCAAGCAAGCGCTCCTCGTTAGTATAGTGGTGCGTATCCCCGCCTGTCACGTGGGAGACCAGGGATGGATTGCTTGACGGCGAGCCAGGTTGCTTTTCTCCCATCAGATTCCAACCGCTAATGCTAACGCAGTGTGTGGGAGCTTACATGCTTTTCCTTTCCCGTCTTTTTCGGACGACTATTCCAAAGGGGTAACCTGAAGGAATAGGGGCCTGAAGACACAAGGCATTCTTAAACCAGCACTGGGCTGCACGGCCTTCTGTTGTGATCAGGTTATATTCGAGTCAAAAAGCCAGAGCATCCGCTTCCATCCTATGGAGCACGAGCTAAATCGGAAGAGGCAGGGGATACACCTACGCCTATCGGCGCACGTTCCCTGCGTCAGGCTGCTTCACCCATTTGCACCCGACTGGAGACGGCACTGAGCAAGCTTTTTGTCAGGAGTGGGATTCGAACCCACGCCTCCAGGGGAGACTGCGACCTGAACGCAGCGCCTTAGACCGCTCGGCCATCCTGACGCGGGCCCCCTGTCCCGGGGCGGTCTGATGAGCCACCGCGATCCCACTACGCTCCTCGAGTATCGCACTGTTATTAATACTACAGTGTGACTCCAGCATTAAAATGTTTGGAAAATGTGTCGGCTTTTATAATCCAGTGTAGAGCAGCATGTGATGATTTGTGCTACAACACCAAGCGCTCAAAGTGACGTCTGCGTTTGTCGTTGAAACTTTCAACTCTTTCATCACTTATGTAGGAAATAAAAAGAGCAGTTGTGCGCCACACGCAGAAAGGCCGTCAGCAGAGTGGCGCAGCGGAAGCGTGCTGGGCCCATAACCCAGAGGTCGATGGATCGAAACCATCCTCTGCTACGTGTGTCCTATGCACGATTCATAAGCATGCCATTGGGTTAGCAAAGTGCCTTCAAATAGTCTGCATCTCCCTTTCTTTAAATTCTGTCCTGAGTTTCTCTCTCGTGTGTGTTTGTGCAAGCTTGACACTTGCGGGACTCTTTAATCTTCACCAATACGGAGATGACCAAATGTGTCTTCGGTTGTTCTGAGGTCTTTGATAGTTTCTTTGAAAGCTTCAACTGAACCTCGAAATCGAAGCAGTTATGTTTATATTGATTTCTCGCGTTAATCATTACGAACCAGGAACAGCCAGCACACTCGGTCGCATTAGTAATTATGTCACGTCTCTACTTAGCAGAGCATTCAAAGGCCCACTGGAAGTAGTAAAGCACTAAAACACTGCAAAACTGAACTCGGGAAAATCATACTGGGAGCTCTGAGCGATGTCTGCATCCAAGCCATCCAATACGGACTCTGAAACCTTGGAATATCAACACTATGATGCGCTACCTTTTACCTGGAGCAAAACGATGGAATTAGAAGAATGCTTACCGCAGGATACAACTGTGCCGCTGTTATTTGGAGCACGGTTTTCACTTGCATGAAAACTACAGCAGAACGTAGAAGGATGATCACTGAGGAGTCCACGCGGGCATGCTGAGGAGATTGTAGGTCGTACATTTCAATGATTACTGACATTTGCGCTGCTGGAGGTACAGTAATCAACAAAGAACAGGGTGTGCTACTCTCGAATCCGGTCAGCACATGATGAAAAGCCAGGAAGTATACCTTGTCAAATTGCCGTCAACAGGGACAAGTTAACCACCAGCTCCACCGGCGCCCGGCTAGCTCAGTCGGTAGAGCATGAGACTCTTAATCTCAGGGTCGTGGGTTCGAGCCCCACGTTGGGCGGTGCCCGTCTCCTTATTAACAAAGTTTCCCGCTCATCCTTGAACCTCTTACACCTCGATGGTACCGAGCACTGCGTTTTAATGCACAGGTGTGATCAAACCGAGATGAAAAGGGCGTATCTAGCTCCTTGCCCGAGAGATAAATCAAGGGTTCCGCAGATAATCCCTTGGCTCCGGTCACCCGGACGCAGATAGGAGCTGCAGCCATCATAACTTGTATGAAAACTAAGAAGAGCTCCTGTCTATTTACAGTTTCATTTACTCTAGCGTTTCCTTAAACATTGCGTGTACGAAGGCTAAGAAATTGGAGAGCTATTCTAATACAATAACTATTAGGAATCTTTTGGGCATAACAGTTTCACTGTGATTTTGCAGGTAACACGTACGTTGGGAAAACATTTTGAACGCGATCAATAACCGCACTGGAAAAATGTGGGAAAGAAAGGGCGAAAAGCGACTCTTCAACATGTGGAAATATCTTCCTGAGCGGAGCCCTCTTCTCGAAGCTCAACACTCTGCAAGAGTCACTTCTCCCAACTTGCGCCCGCAGGTTTCCGTAGTGTGCCTGCAAAGAGCCATCCGCTTGAGACAGGTGCACCTCCCGATTTCATTGAACTAAGCTAGATGCACAATTTCTAATGCAGCCTTCATCACAATAGACAGTTCATTTCTCGAAAGCTTGTCGTAAAAAAAGGAAACAAAGAACGAAAACGTATAGCTGACAATCTTCTGAAGATGCAGATTCATCTTTGGGGAAATGGACATTTTATGTATGCAGATGCTTTTCAAGCGCTGGTTTTAGAACGTCGCTGTGCTTCCAGCATCCTTTTCAGCCTTCTAAACTGGCTACCGAGGTGCCGATCACATTGTAAAGCGGTTGAGAGGCCGGAGCTGCTCAAACCGCTCTTGCCGTTTCCCATCAATCAAAAGCACTATGTTGTTTCTTTGTATGGAAAGCTTTTCAAGTCTGGCATCGACACGCACCTTTCCTGAAACGTCCAAAAGGTGAATGCTTCGCAAAGAAATCCAGTCTACCTTCAGGGGGCATGATGTTGAAATCGGAATGAGCCCTGGGTGGGCTTGAAGCAGCAGCTGTTCAGTTAACAGCTGCACAGAAACGCACCCCGCTTGCTTTGTATCATTCGCAAGTTTCTGGTTAAAGAGTAAAAAAGGCTGGAATTCTTCTGCCAGCCGGCAGGATTTCTTCTGCACTCACCCAGAAAAGCCAAGAATTGTATTTCATCTTTCGCAAGCTGTATTTTCCAGGAGGAGAATGAATACTTGCATTAAACTGAATCAAGCCGACAGAGACGCACAGCCGTTGTTTTTCTCCATGGGAAGTTTTTCGTTAAGGAAAAACACCGTTGTCATTTTCTTGCCAGCCGGCGGTATTTCTTGTGCAGCGATGAGCCAGATTTGTATTTCGTATTTCGCAAGTTGTGTGAATTTCTTGAAGTTGAAAGTGAATTCGCTCCAGAAAAGAAATGTCCAGTCGCATGAAAGCCGTGGCTGTTTGTTAAACCGCAGGACCTGAGCTTGCGTTCTGTTTCTCATGGCGTTCGCAAAGGCGATTCCTGCCTTTAAAACTGCTGTGACTGCGACTGAAAGTGGTGTGTGGCGCAGCTTCTAAAGTCTTGTTGACGCTCCTCGATGTTGCTTTCTCTCTGCCTAAGGAAGTTCGATTGTCGCGTCGGAACGGGGAGACCTAATCCTTCCAGCTTTAAGCCACCCTTCAGTCTTCTGAAGGGTGTCCGAGTGGTAGCATGTCATTTGGCTTTTTTTTGGGGGGAAGCGGAGAGCGACATTGAAAAAGGTTACCGCCGCCGCCTCGCCCTCCGTGTTAAATGATCGCAAGCCGGCGGCGGCGGCGCTCCCTGTAGTCGTGGCCGAGCGGTTAAGGCGATGGGCTAGAAAGCCATTGGGGTCTCCCCGCGTCGGCTCGAATCCTGCCCACTACGGCGCCCTTCTCCTGTCGCTTCGGCCTGCCCAGAAAAAGGCGGAGTGCCGTTTCTCTCTTCCTGCTTCTTGTACAAACGCTAAATCGCTTGGACCTGCTGCCTTGGAAGTAATGTCTTCAACATCCACCAGTGACATTTCACAGCTGGAAGCACACAGCCACGCTTTTGGCATTGGCATGTCTTTTGCGCCCTACTTCCAGCCTTTGAAGACCTAATTATTCAAACTGAAAGAACCGGCTGAATGAGTGTTTGCAGTGCACCAGGAGGAGCAGGGACCATAGCATTGGAGGGGTGAGGATGGCGCAGATGGAAACGTTTTCATGCGCTCCTCTGGGAGGAATGAAAAGAAAAGACGAAACCGGAAACAGTAGTAGCCGCAAGAGGAAGTGTCTTCAAGCGCCAAGCAAGCGCTCCTCGTTAGTATAGTGGTGCGTATCCCCGCCTGTCACGTGGGAGACCAGGGATGGATTGCTTGACGGCGAGCCAGGTTGCTTTTCTCCCATCAGATTCCAACCGCTAATGCTAACGCAGTGTGTGGGAGCTTACATGCTTTTCCTTTCCCGTCTTTTTCGGACGACTATTCCAAAGGGGTAACCTGAAGGAATAGGGGCCTGAAGACACGAGGCATTCTTAAACCAGCACTGGGCTGCACGGCCTTCTGTTGTGATCAGGTTATATTCGAGTCAAAAAGCCAGAGCATCCGCTTCCATCCTATGGAGCACGAGCTAAATCGGAAGAGGCGCACGTTCCCTGCGTCAGGCTGCTTCACCCATTTGCACCCGACTGGAGACGGCACTGAGCAAGCTTTTTGTCAGGAGTGGGATTCGAACCCACGCCTCCAGGGGAGACTGCGACCTGAACGCAGCGCCTTAGACCGCTCGGCCATCCTGACGCGGGCCCCCTGTCCCGGGGCGGTCTGATGAGCCACCGCGATCCCACTACGCTCCTCGAGTATCGCACTGTTATTAATACTACAGTGTGACTCCAGCATTAAAATGTTTGGAAAATGTGTCGGCTTTTATAATCCAGTGTAGAGCAGCATGTGATGATTTGTGCTACAACACCAAGCGCTCAAAGTGACGTCTGCGTTTGTCGTTGAAACTTTCAACTCTTTCATCACTTATGTAGGAAATAAAAAGAGCAGTTGTGCGCCACACGCAGAGAGGCCGTCAGCAGAGTGGCGCAGCGGAAGCGTGCTGGGCCCATAACCCAGAGGTCGATGGATCGAAACCATCCTCTGCTACGTGTGTCCTATGCACGATTCATAAGCATGCCATTGGGTTAGCAAAGTGCCTTCAAATAGTCTGCATCTCCCTTTCTTTAAATTCTGTCCTGAGTTTCTCTCTCGTGTGTGTTTGTGCAAGCTTGACACTTGCGGGACTCTTTAATCTTCACCAATACGGAGATGACCAAATGTGTCTTCGGTTGTTCTGAGGTCTTTGATAGTTTCTTTGAAAGCTTCAACTGAACCTCGAAATCGAAGCAGTTATGTTTATATTGATTTCTCGCGTTAATCATTACGAACCAGGAACAGCCAGCACACTCGGTCGCATTAGTAATTATGTCACGTCTCTACTTAGCAGAGCATTCAAAGGCCCACTGGAAGTAGTAAAGCACTAAAACACTGCAAAACTGAACTCGGGAAAATCATACTGGGAGCTCTGAGCGATGTCTGCATCCAAGCCATCCAATACGGACTCTGAAACCTTGGAATATCAACACTATGATGCGCTACCTTTTACCTGGAGCAAAACGATGGAATTAGAAGAATGCTTACCGCAGGATACAACTGTGCCGCTGTTATTTGGAGCACGGTTTTCACTTGCATGAAAACTACAGCAGAACGTAGAAGGATGATCACTGAGGAGTCCACGCGGGCATGCTGAGGAGATTGTAGGTCGTACATTTCAATGATTACTGACATTTGCGCTGCTGGAGGTACAGTAATCAACAAAGAACAGGGTGTGCTACTCTCGAATCCGGTCAGCACATGATGAAAAGCCAGGAAGTATACCTTGTCAAATTGCCGTCAACAGGGACAAGTTAACCACCAGCTCCCCCGGCGCCCGGCTAGCTCAGTCGGTAGAGCATGAGACTCTTAATCTCAGGGTCGTGGGTTCGAGCCCCACGTTGGGCGGTGCCCGTCTCCTTATTAACAAAGTTTCCCGCTCATCCTTGAACCTCTTACACCTCGATGGTACCGAGCACTGCGTTTTAATGCACAGGTGTGATCAAACCGAGATGAAAAGGGCGTATCTAGCTCCTTGCCCGAGAGATAAATCAAGGGTTCCGCAGATAATCCCTTGGCTCCGGTCACCCGGACGCAGATAGGAGCTGCAGCCATCATAACTTGTATGAAAACTAAGAAGAGCTCCTGTCTATTTACAGTTTCATTTACTCTAGCGTTTCCTTAAACATTGCGTGTACGAAGGCTAAGAAATTGGAGAGCTATTCTAATACAATAACTATTAGGAATCTTTTCGGCATAACAGTTTCACTGTGATTTTGCAGGTAACACGTACGTTGGGAAAACATTTTGAACGCGATCAATAACCGCACTGGAAAAATGTGGGAAAGAAAGGGCGAAAAGCGACTCTTCAACATGTGGAAATATCTTCCTGAGCGGAGCCCTCTTCTCGAAGCTCAACACTCTGCAAGAGTCACTTCTCCCAACTTGCGCCCGCAGGTTTCCGTAGTGTGCCTGCAAAGAGCCATCCGCTTGAGACAGGTGCACCTCCCGATTTCATTGAACTAAGCTAGATGCACAATTTCTAATGCAGCCTTCATCACAATAGACAGTTCATTTCTCGAAAGCTTGTCGTAAAAAAAGGAAACAAAGAACGAAAACGTATAGCTGACAATCTTCTGAAGATGCAGATTCATCTTTGGGGAAATGGACATTTTATGTATGCAGATGCTTTTCAAGCGCTGGTTTTAGAACGTCGCTGTGCTTCCAGCATCCTTTTCAGCCTTCTAAACTGGCTACCGAGGTGCCGATCACATTGTAAAGCGGTTGAGAGGCCGGAGCTGCTCAAACCGCTCTTGCCGTTTCCCATCAATCAAAAGCACTATGTTGTTTCTTTGTATGGAAAGCTTTTCAAGTCTGGCATCGACACGCACCTTTCCTGAAACGTCCAAAAGGTGAATGCTTCGCAAAGAAATCCAGTCTACCTTCAGGGGGCATGATGTTGAAATCGGAATGAGCCCTGGGTGGGCTTGAAGCAGCAGCTGTTCAGTTAACAGCTGCACAGAAACGCACCCCGCTTGCTTTGTATCATTCGCAAGTTTCTGGTTAAAGAGTAAAAAAGGCTGGAATTCTTCTGCCAGCCGGCAGGATTTCTTCTGCACTCACCCAGAAAAGCCAAGAATTGTATTTCATCTTTCGCAAGCTGTATTTTCCAGGAGGAGAATGAATACTTGCATTAAACTGAATCAAGCCGACAGAGACGCACAGCCGTTGTTTTTCTCCATGGGAAGTTTTTCGTTAAGGAAAAACACCGTTGTCATTTTCTTGCCAGCCGGCGGTATTTCTTGTGCAGCGATGAGCCAGATTTGTATTTCGTATTTCGCAAGTTGTGTGAATTTCTTGAAGTTGAAAGTGAATTCGCTCCAGAAAAGAAATGTCCAGTCGCATGAAAGCCGTGGCTGTTTGTTAAACCGCAGGACCTGAGCTTGCGTTCTGTTTCTCATGGCGTTCGCAAAGGCGATTCCTGCCTTTAAAACTGCTGTGACTGCGACTGAAAGTGGCGTGTGGCGCAGCTTCTAAAGTCTTGTTGACGCTCCTCGATGTTGCTTTCTCTCTGCCTAAGGAAGTTCGATTGTCGCGTCGGAACGGGGAGACCTAATCCTTCCAGCTTTAAGCCACCCTTCAGTCTTCTGAAGGGTGTCCGAGTGCTAGCATGTCATTTGGCTTTTTTTTGGGGGGAAGCGGAGAGCGACATTGAAAAAGGTTACCGCCGCCGCCTCGCCCTCCGTGTTAAATGATCGCAAGCCGGCGGCGGCGGCGCTCCCTGTAGTCGTGGCCGAGCGGTTAAGGCGATGGGCTAGAAAGCCATTGGGGTCTCCCCGCGTCGGCTCGAATCCTGCCCACTACGGCGCCCTTCTCCTGTCGCTTCGGCCTGCCCAGAAAAAGGCGGAGTGCCGTTTCTCTCTTCCTGCTTCTTGTACAAACGCTAAATCGCTTGGACCTGCTGCCTTGGAAGTAATGTCTTCAACATCCACCAGTGACATTTCACAGCTGGAAGCACACAGCCACGCTTTTGGCATTGGCATGTCTTTTGCGCCCTACTTCCAGCCTTTGAAGACCTAATTATTCAAACTGAAAGAACCGGCTGAATGAGTGTTTGCAGTGCACCAGGAGGAGCAGGGACCATAGCATTGGAGGGGTGAGGATGGCGCAGATGGAAACGTTTTCATGCGCTCCTCTGGGAGGAATGAAAAGAAAAGACGAAACCGGAAACAGTAGTAGCCGCAAGAGGAAGTGTCTTCAAGCGCCAAGCAAGCGCTCCTCGTTAGTATAGTGGTGCGTATCCCCGCCTGTCACGTGGGAGACCAGGGATGGATTGCTTGACGGCGAGCCAGGTTGCTTTTCTCCCATCAGATTCCAACCGCTAATGCTAACGCAGTGTGTGGGAGCTTACATGCTTTTCCTTTCCCGTCTTTTTCGGACGACTATTCCAAAGGGGTAACCTGAAGGAATAGGGGCCTGAAGACACGAGGCATTCTTAAACCAGCACTGGGCTGCACGGCCTTCTGTTGTGATCAGGTTATATTCGAGTCAAAAAGCCAGAGCATCCGCTTCCATCCTATGGAGCACGAGCTAAATCGGAAGAGGCAGGGGATACACCTACGCCTATCGGCGCACGTTCCCTGCGTCAGGCTGCTTCACCCATTTGCACCCGACTGGAGACGGCACTGAGCAAGCTTTTTGTCAGGAGTGGGATTCGAACCCACGCCTCCAGGGGAGACTGCGACCTGAACGCAGCGCCTTAGACCGCTCGGCCATCCTGACGCGGGCCCCCTGTCCCGGGGCGGTCTGATGAGCCACCGCGATCCCACTACGCTCCTCGAGTATCGCACTGTTATTAATACTACAGTGTGACTCCAGCATTAAAATGTTTGGAAAATGTGTCGGCTTTTATAATCCAGTGTAGAGCAGCATGTGATGATTTGTGCTACAACACCAAGCGCTCAAAGTGACGTCTGCGTTTGTCGTTGAAACTTTCAACTCTTTCATCACTTATGTAGGAAATAAAAAGAGCAGTTGTGCGCCACACACAGAGAGGCCGTCAGCAGAGTGGCGCAGCGGAAGCGTGCTGGGCCCATAACCCAGAGGTCGATGGATCGAAACCATCCTCTGCTACGTGTGTCCTATGCACGATTCATAAACATGCCATTGGGTTAGCAAAGTGCCTTCAAATAGTCTGCATCTCCCTTTCTTTAAATTCTGTCCTGAGTTTCTCTCTCGTGTGTGTTTGTGCAAGCTTGACACTTGCGGGACTCTTTAATCTTCACCAATACGGAGATGACCAAATGTGTCTTTGGTTGTTCTGAGGTCTTTGATAGTTTCTTTGAAAGCTTCAACTGAACCTCGAAATCGAAGCAGTTATGTCTATATTGATTTCTCGCGTTAATCATTACGAACCAGGAACAGCCAGCACACTCGGTCGCATTAGTAATTATGTCACGTCTCTACTTAGCAGAGCATTCAAAGGCCCACTGGAAGTAGTAAAGCACTAAAACACTGCAAAACTGAACTCGGGAAAATCATACTGGGAGCTCTGAGCGATGTCTGCATCCAAGCCATCCAATACGGACTCTGAAACCTTGGAATATCAACACTATGATGCGCTACCTTTTACCTGGAGCAAAACGATGGAATTAGAAGAATGCTTACCGCAGGATACAACTGTGCCGCTGTTATTTGGAGCACGGTTTTCACTTGCATGAAAACTACAGCAGAACGTAGAAGGATGATCACTGAGGAGTCCACGCGGGCATGCTGAGGAGATTGTAGGTCGTACATTTCAATGATTACTGACATTTGCGCTGCTGGAGGTACAGTAATCAACAAAGAACAGGGTGTGCTACTCTCGAATCCGGTCAGCACATGATGAAAAGCCAGGAAGTATACCTTGTCAAATTGCCGTCAACAGGGACAAGTTAACCACCAGCTCCACCGGCGCCCGGCTAGCTCAGTCGGTAGAGCATGAGACTCTTAATCTCAGGGTCGTGGGTTCGAGCCCCACGTTGGGCGGTGCCCGTCTCCTTATTAACAAAGTTTCCCGCTCATCCTTGAACCTCTTACACCTCGATGGTACCGAGCACTGCGTTTTAATGCACAGGTGTGATCAAACCGAGATGAAAAGGGCGTATCTAGCTCCTTGCCCGAGAGATAAATCAAAGGTTCCGCAGATAATCCCTTGGCTCCGGTCCCCCGGACGCAGATAGGAGCTGCAGCCATCATAACTTGTATGAAAACTAAGAAGAGCTCCTGTCTATTTACAGTTTCATTTACTCTAGCGTTTCCTTAAACATTGCGTGTACGAAGGCTAAGAAATTGGAGAGCTATTCTAATACAATAACTATTAGGAATCTTTTCGGCATAACAGTTTCACTGTGATTTTGCAGGTAACACGTACGTTGGGAAAACATTTTGAACGCGATCAATAACCGCACTGGAAAAATGTGGGAAAGAAAGGGCGAAAAGCGACTCTTCAACATGTGGAAATATCTTCCTGAGCGGAGCCCTCTTCTCGAAGCTCAACACTCTGCAAGAGTCACTTCTCCCAACTTGCGCCCGCAGGTTTCCGTAGTGTGCCTGCAAAGAGCCATCCGCTTGAGACAGGTGCACCTCCCGATTTCATTGAACTAAGCTAGATGCACAATTTCTAATGCAGCCTTCATCACAATAGACAGTTCATTTCTCGAAAGCTTGTCGTAAAAAAAGGAAACAAAGAACGAAAACGTATAGCTGACAATCTTCTGAAGATGCAGATTCATCTTTGGGGAAATGGACATTTTATGTATGCAGATGCTTTTCAAGCGCTGGTTTTAGAACGTCGCTGTGCTTCCAGCATCCTTTTCAGCCTTCTAAACTGGCTACCGAGGTGCCGATCACATTGTAAAGCGGTTGAGAGGCCGGAGCTGCTCAAACCGCTCTTGCCGTTTCCCATCAATCAAAAGCACTATGTTGTTTCTTTGTATGGAAAGCTTTTCAAGTCTGGCATCGACACGCACCTTTCCTGAAACGTCCAAAAGGTGAATGCTTCGCAAAGAAATCCAGTCTACCTTCAGGGGGCATGATGTTGAAATCGGAATGAGCCCTGGGTGGGCTTGAAGCAGCAGCTGTTCAGTTAACAGCTGCACAGAAACGCACCCCGCTTGCTTTGTATCATTCGCAAGTTTCTGGTTAAAGAGTAAAAAAGGCTGGAATTCTTCTGCCAGCCGGCAGGATTTCTTCTGCACTCACCCAGAAAAGCCAAGAATTGTATTTCATCTTTCGCAAGCTGTATTTTCCAGGAGGAGAATGAATACTTGCGTTAAACTGAATCAAACCGACAGAGACGCACAGCCGTTGTTTTTCTCCATGGGAAGTTTTTCGTTAAGGAAAAACACCGTTGTCATTTTCTTGCCAGCCGGCGGTATTTCTTGTGCAGCGATGAGCCAGATTTGTATTTCGTATTTCGCAAGTTGTGTGAATTTCTTGAAGTTGAAAGTGAATTCGCTCCAGAAAAGAAATGTCGCTTGAAAGCCGTGGCTGTTTGTTAAACCGCAGGACCTGAGCTTGCGTTCTGTTTCTCATGGCGTTCGCAAAGGCGATTCCTGCCTTTAAAACTGCTGTGTCTGCGACTGAAAGTGGCGTGTGGCGCAGCTTCTAAAGTCTTGTTGACGCTCCTCGATGTTGCTTTCTCTCTGCCTAAGGAAGTTCGATTGTCGCGTCGGAACGGGGAGACCTAATCCTTCCAGCTTTAAGCCACCCTTCAGTCTTCTGAAGGGTGTCCGAGTGCTAGCATGTCATTTGGCTTTTTTTTGGGGGAAGCGGAGAGCGACATTGAAAAAGGTTACCGCCGCCGCCTCGCCCTCCGTGTTAAATGATTGCAAGCCGGCAGCAGCGGCGCTCCCTGTAGTCGTGTCCGAGCGGTTAAGGCGATGGGCTAGAAAGCCATTGGGGTCTCCCCGCGTCGGCTCGAATCCTGCCCACTACGGCGCCCTTCTCCTGTCGCTTCGGCCTGCCCAGAAAAAGGCAGAGTGCCGTTTCTCTCTTCCTGCTTCTTGTACAAAAGCTAAATCGCTTGGACCTGCTGCCTTGGAAGTAATGTCTTCAACATCCACCAGTGACATTTCACAGCTGGAAGCACACAGCCACGCTTTTGGCATTGGCATGTCTTGCGCCCTACTTCCAGCCTTTGAAGACCTAATTATTCAAACTGAAAGAACCGGCTGAATGAGTGTTTGCAGTGCACCAGGAGGAGCAGGGACCATAGCATTGGAGGGGTGAGGATGGCGCAGATGGAAACGTTTTCATGCGCTCCTCTGGGAGGAATGAAAAGAAAAGACGAAACCGGAAACAGTAGTAGCCGCAAGAGGAAGTGTCTTCAAGCGCCAAGCAAGCGCTCCTCGTTAGTATAGTGGTGCGTATCCCCGCCTGTCACGTGGGAGACCAGGGATGGATTGCTTGACGGCGAGCCAGGTTGCTTTTCTCCCATCAGATTCCAACCGCTAATACTAACGCAGTGTGTGGGAGCTTACATGCTTTTCCTTTCCCGTCTTTTTCGGACGACTATTCCAAAGGGGTAACCTGAAGGAATAGGGGCCTGAAGACACGAGGCATTCTTAAACCAGCACTGGGCTGCACGGCCATCTGTTGTGATCAGGTTATATTCGAGTCAAAAAGCCAGAGCATCCGCTTCCATCCTATGGAGCACGAGCTAAATCGGAAGAGGCAGGGGATACACCTACGCCTATCGGCGCACGTTCCCTGCGTCAGGCTGCTTCACCCATTTGCACCTGACTGGAGACGGCACTGAGCAAGCTTTTTGTCAGGAGTGGGATTCAAACCCACGCCTCCAGGGGAGACTGCGACCTGAACGCAGCGCCTTAGACCGCTCGGCCATCCTGACGTGGGCCCCCTGTCCCGGGGCGGTCTGATGAGCCACCGCGATCCCACTGCGCTCCTCGAGTATCGCACTGTTATTAATACTACAGTGTGACTCCAGCATTAAAATGTTTGGAAAATGTGTCGGCTTTTATAATCCAGTGTAGAGCAGCATGTGATGATTTGTGCTACAACACCAAGCGCTCAAAGTGACGTCTGCGTTTGTCGTTGAAACTTTCAACTCTTTCATCACTTATGTAGGAAATAAAAAGAGCAGTTGTGCGCCACACGCAGAGAGGCCGTCAGCAGAGTGGCGCAGCGGAAGCGTGCTGGGCCCATAACCCAGAGGTCGATGGATCGAAACCATCCTCTGCTACATGTGTCCTATGCACGATTCCTAAGCATGCCATTGGGTAAGCAAAGTGCCTTCAAATAGTCTGCATCTCCCTTTCTTTAAATTCTGTCCTGAGTTTCTCTCTCGTGTGTGTTTGTGCAAGCTTGACACTTGCGGGACTCTTTAATCTTCACCAATACGGAGATGACCAAATGTGTCTTCGGTTGTTCTGAGGTCGTTGATAGTTTCTTTGAAAGCTTCAACTGAACCTGGAAATCGAAGCAGTTATGTCTATATTGATTTCTCGCGTTAATCATTACTAACCAGGAACAGCCAGCACACTCGGTCGCATTAGTAATTATGTCACGTCTCTACTTAGCAGAGCATTCAAAGGCCCACTGGAAGTAGTAAAGCACTAAAACACTGCAAAACTGAACTCGGGAAAATCATACTGGGAGCTCTGAGCGATGTCTGCATCCAAGCCATCCAATACGGACTCTGAAACCTTGGAATATCAACACTATGATGCGCTACCTTTTACCTGGAGCAAAACGATGGAATTAGAAGAATGCTTACCGCAGGATACAACTGTGCCGCTGTTATTTGGAGCACGGTTTTCACTTGCATGAAAACTACAGCAGAACGTAGAAGGATGATCACTGAGGAGTCCACGCGGGCATGCTGAGGAGATTGTAGGTCGTACATTTCAATGATTACTGACATTTGCGCTGCTGGAGGTACAGTAATCAACAAAGAACAGGGTGTGCTACTCTCGAATCCGGTCAGCACATGATGAAAAGCCAGGAAGTATACCTTGTCAAATTGCCGTCAACAGGGACAAGTTAACCACCATCTCCACCGGCGCCCGCCTAGCTCAGTCGGTAGAGCATGAGACTCTTAATCTCAGGGTCGTGGGTTCGAGCCCCACGTTGGGCGGTGCCCGTCTCTTTATTAACAAAGTTTCCCGCTCATCCATGAACCTCTTACACCTCGATGGTACCGAGCACTGCGTTTTAATGCACAGGTGTGATCAAACCGAGATGAAAAGGGCGTATCTAGCTCCTTGCCCGAGAGATAAATCAAAGGTTCCGCAGATAATCCCTTGGCTCCGGTCACCCGGACGCAGATAGGAGCTGCAGCCATCATAACTTGTATGAAAACTAAGAAGAGCTCCTGTCTATTTACAGTTTCATTTACTCTAGCGTTTCCTTAAACATTGCGTGTACGAAGGCTAAGAAATTGGAGAGCTATTCTAATACAATAACTATTAGGAATCTTTTCGGCATAACAGTTTCACTGTGATTTTGCAGGTAACACGTACGTTGGGAAAACATTTTGAACGCGATCAATAACCGCACTGGAAAAATGTGGGAAAGAAAGGGCGAAAAGCGACTCTTCAACATGTGGAAATATCTTCCTGAGCGGAGCCCTCTTCTCGAAGCTCAACACTCTGCAAGAGTCACTTCTCCCAACTTGCGCCCGCAGGTTTCCGTAGTGTGCCTGCAAAGAGCCATCCGCTTGAGACAGGTGCACCTCCCGATTTCATTGAACTAAGCTAGATGCACAATTTCTAATGCAGCCTTCATCACAATAGACAGTTCATTTCTCGAAAGCTTGTCGTAAAAAAAGGAAACAAAGAACGAAAACGTATAGCTGACAATCTTCTGAAGATGCAGATTCATCTTTGGGGAAATGGACATTTTATGTATGCAGATGCTTTTCAAGCGCTGGTTTTAGAACGTCGCTGTGCTTCCAGCATCCTTTTCAGCCTTCTAAACTGGCTACCGAGGTGCCGATCACATTGTAAAGCGGTTGAGAGGCCGGAGCTGCTCAAACCGCTCTTGCCGTTTCCCATCAATCAAAAGCACTATGTTGTTTCTTTGTATGGAAAGCTTTTCAAGTCTGGCATCGACACGCACCTTTCCTGAAACGTCCAAAAGGTGAATGCTTCGCAAAGAAATCCAGTCTACCTTCAGGGGGCATGATGTTGAAATCGGAATGAGCCCTGGGTGGGCTTGAAGCAGCAGCTGTTCAGTTAACAGCTGCACAGAAACGCACCCCGCTTGCTTTGTATCATTCGCAAGTTTCTGGTTAAAGAGTAAAAAAGGCTGGAATTCTTCTGCCAGCCGGCAGGATTTCTTCTGCACTCACCCAGAAAAGCCAAGAATTGTATTTCATCTTTCGCAAGCTGTATTTTCCAGGAGGAGAATGAATACTTGCATTAAACTGAATCAAGCCGACAGAGACGCACAGCCGTTGTTTTTCTCCATGGGAAGTTTTTCGTTAAGGAAAAACACCGTTGTCATTTTCTTGCCAGCCGGCGGTATTTCTTGTGCAGCGATGAGCCAGATTTGTATTTCGTATTTCGCAAGTTGTGTGAATTTCTTGAAGTTGAAAGTGAATTCGCTCCAGAAAAGAAATGTCCAGTCGCATGAAAGCCGTGGCTGTTTGTTAAACCGCAGGACCTGAGCTTGCGTTCTGTTTCTCATGGCGTTCGCAAAGGTGATTCCTGCCTTTAAAACTGCTGTGTCTGCGACTGAAAGTGGCGTGTGGCGCAGCTTCTAAAGTCTTGTTGACGCTCCTCGATGTTGCTTTCTCTCTGCCTAAGGAAGTTCGATTGTCGCGTCGGAACGGGGAGACCTAATCCTTCCAGCTTTAAGCCACCCTTCAGTCTTCTGAAGGGTGTCCGAGTGCTAGCATGTCATTTGGCTTTTTTTGGGGGGAAGCGGAGAGCGACATTGAAAAAGGTTACCGCCGCCGCCTCGCCCTCCGTGTTAAATGATTGCAAGCCGGCGGCGGCGGCGCTCCCTGTAGTCGTGGCCGAGCGGTTAAGGCGATGGGCTAGAAAGCCATTGGGGTCTCCCCGCGTCGGCTCGAATCCTGCTCACTACGGCGCCCTTCTCCTGTCGCTTCGGCCTGCCCAGAAAAAGGCAGAGTGCCGTTTCTCTCTTCCTGCTGCTTGTACAAACGCTAAATCGCTTGGACCTGCTGCCTTGGAAGTAATGTCTTCAACATCCACCAGTGACATTTCACAGCTGGAAGCACACAGCCACGCTTTTGGCATTGGCATGTCTTGCGCCCTACTTCCAGCCTTTGAAGACCTAATGATTCAAACTGAAAGAACCGGCTGAATGAGTGTTTGCAGTGCACCAGGAGGAGCAGGGACCATAGCATTGGAGGGGTGAGGATGGCGCAGATGGAAACGTTTTCATGCGCTCCTCTGGGAGGAATGAAAAGAAAAGACGAAACCGGAAACAGTAGTAGCCGCAAGACGAAGTGTCTTCAAGCGCCAAGCAAGCGCTCCTCGTTAGTATAGTGGTGCGTATCCCCGCCTGTCACGTGGGAGACCAGGGATGGATTGCTTGACGGCGAGCCAGGTTGCTTTTCTCCCATCAGATTCCAACCGCTAATGCTAACGCAGTGTGTGGGAGCTTACATGCTTTTCCTTTCCCGTCTTTTTCGGACGACTATTCCAAAGGGGTAACCTGAAGGAATAGGGGCCTGAAGACACGAGGCATTCTTAAACCAGCACTTGGCTGCACGGCCATGTGTTGTGATCAGGTTATATTCGAGTCAAAAAGCCAGAGCATCCGCTTCCATCCTATGGAGCACGAGCTAAATCGGAAGAGGCAGGGGATACACCTACGCCTATCGGCGCACGTTCCCTGCGTCAGGCTGCTTCACCCATTTGCACCCGACTGGAGACGGCACTGAGCAAGCTTTTTGTCAGGAGTGGGATTCGAACCCACGCCTCCAGGGGAGACTGCGACCTGAACGCAGCGCCTTAGACCGCTCGGCCATCCTGACGTGGGCCCCCTGTCCCGGGGCGGTCTGATGAGCCACCGCGATCCCACTACGCTCCTCGAGTATCGCACTGTTATTAATACCACAGTGTGACTCCAGCATTAAAATGTTTGGAAAATGTGTCGGCTTTTATAATCCAGTGTAGAGCAGCATGTGATGATTTGTGCTACAACACCAAGCGCTCAAAGTGACGTCTGCGTTTGTCGTTGAAACTTTCAACTCTTTCATCACTTATGTAGGAAATAAAAAGAGCAGTTGTGCGCCACACGCAGAGAGGCCGTCAGCAGAGTGGCGCAGCGGAAGCGTGCTGGGCCCCTAACCCAGAGGTCGATGGATCGAAACCATCCTCTGCTACATGTGTCCTATGCACGATTCCTAAGCATGCCATTGGGTTAGCAAAGTGCCTTCAAATAGTCTGCGTCTCCCTTTCTTTAAATTCTGTCCTGAGTTTCTCTCTCGTGTGTGTTTGTGCAAGCTTGACACTTGCGGGACTCTTTAATCTTCACCAATACGGAGATGACCAAATGTGTCTTCGGTTGTTCTGAGGTCTTTGATAGTTTCTTTGAAAGCTTCAACTGAACCTCGAAATCGAAGCAGTTATGTTTATATTGATTTCTCGCGTTAATCATTACGAACCAGGAACAGCCAGCACACTCGGTCGCATTAGTAATTATGTCACGTCTCTACTTAGCAGAGCATTCAAAGGCCCACTGGAAGTAGTAAAGCACTAAAACACTGCAAAACTGAACTCGGGAAAATCATACTGGGAGCTCTGAGCGATGTCTGCATCCAAGCCATCCAATACGGACTCTGAAACCTTGGAATATCAACACTATGATGCGCTACCTTTTACCTGGAGCAAAACGATGGAATTAGAAGAATGCTTACCGCAGGATACAACTGTGCCGCTGTTATTTGGAGCACGGTTTTCACTTGCATGAAAACTACAGCAGAACGTAGAAGGATGATCACTGAGGAGTCCACGCGGGCATGCTGAGGAGATTGTAGGTCGTACATTTCAATGATTACTGACATTTGCGCTGCTGGAGGTACAGTAATCAACAAAGAACAGGGTGTGCTACTCTCGAATCCGGTCAGCACATGATGAAAAGCCAGGAAGTATACCTTGTCAAATTGCCGTCAACAGGGACAAGTTAACCACCAGCTCCACCGGCGCCCGGCTAGCTCAGTCGGTAGAGCATGAGACTCTTAATCTCAGGGTCGTGGGTTCGAGCCCCACGTTGGGCGGTGCCCGTCTCCCTATTAACAAAGTTTCCCACTCATCCTTGAACCTCTTACACCTCGATGGTACCGAGCACTGCGTTTTAATGCACAGGTGTGATCAAACCGAGATGAAAAGGGCGTATCTAGCTCCTTGCCCGAGAGATAAATCAAAGGTTCCGCAGATAATCCCTTGGCTCCGGTCACCCGGACGCAGATAGGAGCTGCAGCCATCATAACTTGTATGAAAACTAAGAAGAGCTCCTGTCTATTTACAGTTTCATTTACTCTAGCGTTTCCTTAAACATTGCGTGTACGAAGGCTAAGAAATTGGAGAGCTATTCTAATACAATAACTATTAGGAATCTTTTCGGCATAACAGTTTCACTGTGATTTTGCAGGTAACACGTACGTTGGGAAAACATTTTGAACGCGATCAATAACCGCACTGGAAAAATGTGGGAAAGAAAGGGCGAAAAGCGACTCTTCAACATGTGGAAATATCTTCCTGAGCGGAGCCCTCTTCTCGAAGCTCAACACTCTGCAAGAGTCACTTCTCCCAACTTGCGCCCGCAGGTTTCCGTAGTGTGCCTGCAAAGAGCCATCCGCTTGAGACAGGTGCACCTCCCGATTTCATTGAACTAAGCTAGATGCACAATTTCTAATGCAGCCTTCATCACAATAGACAGTTCATTTCTCGAAAGCTTGTCGTAAAAAAAGGAAACAAAGAACGAAAACGTATAGCTGACAATCTTCTGAAGATGCAGATTCATCTTTGGGGAAATGGACATTTTATGTATGCAGATGCTTTTCAAGCGCTGGTTTTAGAACGTCGCTGTGCTTCCAGCATCCTTTTCAGCCTTCTAAACTGGCTACCGAGGTGCCGATCACATTGTAAAGCGGTTGAGAGGCCGGAGCTGCTCAAACCGCTCTTGCCGTTTCCCATCAATCAAAAGCACTATGTTGTTTCTTTGTATGGAAAGCTTTTCAAGTCTGGCATCGACACGCACCTTTCCTGAAACGTCCAAAAGGTGAATGCTTCGCAAAGAAATCCAGTCTACCTTCAGGGGGCATGATGTTGAAATCGGAATGAGCCCTGGGTGGGCTTGAAGCAGCAGCTGTTCAGTTAACAGCTGCACAGAAACGGACCCCGCTTGCTTTGTATCATTCGCAAGTTTCTGGTTAAAGAGTAAAAAAGGCTGGAATTCTTCTGCCAGCCGGCAGGATTTCTTCTGCACTCACCCAGAAAAGCCAAGAATTGTATTTCATCTTTCGCAAGCTGTATTTTCCAGGAGGAGAATGAATACTTGCATTAAACTGAATCAAGCCGACAGAGACGCACAGCCGTTGTTTTTCTCCATGGGAAGTTTTTCGTTAAGGAAAAACACCGTTGTCATTTTCTTGCCAGCCGGCGGTATTTCTTGTGCAGCGATGAGCCAGATTTGTATTTCGTATTTCGCAAGTTGTGTGAATTTCTTGAAGTTGAAAGTGAATTCGCTCCAGAAAAGAAATGTCCAGTCGCATGAAAGCCGTGGCTGTTTGTTAAACCGCAGGACCTGAGCTTGCGTTCTGTTTCTCATGGCGTTCGCAAAGGCGATTCCTGCCTTTAAAACTGCTGTGACTGCGACTGAAAGTGGCGTGTGGCGCAGCTTCTAAAGTCTTGTTGACGCTCCTCGATGTTGCTTTCTCTCTGCCTAAGGAAGTTCGATTGTCGCGTCGGAACGGGGAGACCTAATCCTTCCAGCTTTAAGCCACCCTTCAGTCTTCTGAAGGGTGTCCGAGTGCTAGCATGTCATTTGGCTTTTTTTTGGGGGGAAACGGAGAGCGACATTGAAAAAGGTTACCGCCGCTGCCTCGCCCTCCGTGTTAAATGATCGCAAGCCGGCGGCGGCGGCGCTCCCTGTAGTCGTGGCCGAGCGGTTAAGGCGATGGGCTAGAAAGCCATTGGGGTCTCCCCGCGTCGGCTCGAATCCTGCCCACTACGGCGCCCTTCTCCTGTCGCTTCGGCCTGCCCAGAAAAAGGCGGAGTGCCGTTTCTCTCTTCCTGCTTCTTGTACAAACGCTAAATCGCTTGGACCTGCTGCCTTGGAAGTAATGTCTTCAACATCCACCAGTGACATTTCACAGCTGGAAGCACACAGCCACGCTTTTGGCATTGGCATGTCTTTTGCGCCCTACTTCCAGCCTTTGAAGACCTAATTATTCAAACTGAAAGAACCGGCTGAATGAGTGTTTGCAGTGCACCAGGAGGAGCAGGGACCATAGCATTGGAGGGGTGAGGATGGCGCAGATGGAAACGTTTTCATGCGCTCCTCTGGGAGGAATGAAAAGAAAAGACGAAACCGGAAACAGTAGTAGCCGCAAGAGGAAGTGTCTTCAAGCGCCAAGCAAGCGCTCCTCGTTAGTATAGTGGTGCGTATCCCCGCCTGTCACGTGGGAGACCAGGGATGGATTGCTTGACGGCGAGCCAGGTTGCTTTTCTCCCATCAGATTCCAACCGCTAATGCTAACGCAGTGTGTGGGAGCTTACATGCTTTTCCTTTCCCGTCTTTTTCGGACGACTATTCCAAAGGGGTAACCTGAAGGTATAGGGGCCTGAAGACACGAGGCATTCTTAAACCAGCACTGGGCTGCACGGCCTTCTGTTGTGATCAGGTTATATTCGAGTCAAAAAGCCAGAGCATCCGCTTCCATCCTATGGAGCACGAGCTAAATCGGAAGAGGCAGGGGATACACCTACGCCTATCGGCGCACGTTCCCTGCGTCAGGCTGCTTCACCCATTTGCACCCGACTGGAGACGGCACTGAGCAAGCTTTTTGTCAGGAGTGGGATTCGAACCCACGCCTCCAGGGGAGACTGCGACCTGAACGCAGCGCCTTAGACCGCTCGGCCATCCTGACGCGGGCCCCCTGTCCCGGGGCGGTCTGATGAGCCACCGCGATCCCACTACGCTCCTCGAGTATCGCACTGTTATTAATACTACAGTGTGACTCCAGCATTAAAATGTTTGGAAAATGTGTCGGCTTTTATAATCCAGTGTAGAGCAGCATGTGATGATTTGTGCTACAACACCAAGCGCTCAAAGTGACGTCTGCGTTTGTCGTTGAAACTTTCAACTCTTTCATCACTTATGTAGGAAATAAAAAGAGCAGTTGTGCGCCACACGCAGAGAGGCTGTCAGCAGAGTGGCGCAGCGGAAGCGTGCTGGGCCCATAACCCAGAGGTCGATGGATCGAAACCATCCTCTGCTACGTGTGTCCTATGCACGATTCATAAGCATGCCATTGGGTTAGCAAAGTGCCTTCAAATAGTCTGCATCTCCCTTTCTTTAAATTCTGTCCTGAGTTTCTCTCTCGTGTGTGTTTGTGCAAGCTTGACACTTGCGGGACTCTTTAATCTTCACCAATACGGAGATGACCAAATGTGTCTTCGGTTGTTCTGAGGTCTTTGATAGTTTCTTTGAAAGCTTCAACTGAACCTCGAAATCGAAGCAGTTATGTTTATATTGATTTCTCGCGTTAATCATTACGAACCAGGAACAGCCAGCACACTCGGTCGCATTAGTAATTATGTCACGTCTCTACTTAGCAGAGCATTCAAAGGCCCACTGGAAGTAGTAAAGCACTAAAACACTGCAAAACTGAACTCGGGAAAATCATACTGGGAGCTCTGAGCGATGTCTGCATCCAAGCCATCCAATACGGACTCTGAAACCTTGGAATATCAACACTATGATGCGCTACCTTTTACCTGGAGCAAAACGATGGAATTAGAAGAATGCTTACCGCAGGATACAACTGTGCCGCTGTTATTTGGAGCACGGTTTTCACTTGCATGAAAACTACAGCAGAACGTAGAAGGATGATCACTGAGGAGTCCACGCGGGCATGCTGAGGAGATTGTAGGTCGTACATTTCAATGATTACTGACATTTGCGCTGCTGGAGGTACAGTAATCAACAAAGAACAGGGTGTGCTACTCTCGAATCCGGTCAGCACATGATGAAAAGCCAGGAAGTATACCTTGTCAAATTGCCGTCAACAGGGACAAGTTAACCACCAGCTCCACCGGCGCCCGGCTAGCTCAGTCGGTAGAGCATGAGACTCTTAATCTCAGGGTCGTGGGTTCGAGCCCCACGTTGGGCGGTGCCCGTCTCCTTATTAACAAAGTTTCCCGCTCATCCTTGAACCTCTTACACCTCGATGGTACCGAGCACTGCGTTTTAATGCACAGGTGTGATCAAACCGAGATGAAAAGGGCGTATCTAGCTCCTTGCCCGAGAGATAAATCAGAGGTTCCGCAGATAATCCCTTGGCTCCGGTCACCCGGACGCAGATAGGAGCTGCAGCCATCATAACTTGTATGAAAACTAAGAAGAGCTCCTGTCTATTTACAGTTTCATTTACTCTAGCGTTTCCTTAAACATTGCGTGTACGAAGGCTAAGAAATTGGAGAGCTATTCTAATACAATAACTATTAGGAATCTTTTGGGCATAACAGTTTCACTGTGATTTTGCAGGTAACACGTACGTTGGGAAAACATTTTGAACGCGATCAATAACCGCACTGGAAAAATGTGGGAAAGAAAGGGCGAAAAGCGACTCTTCAACATGTGGAAATATCTTCCTGAGCGGAGCCCTCTTCTCGAAGCTCAACACTCTGCAAGAGTCACTTCTCCCAACTTGCGCCCGCAGGTTTCCGTAGTGTGCCTGCAAAGAGCCATCCGCTTGAGACAGGTGCACCTCCCGATTTCATTGAACTAAGCTAGATGCACAATTTCTAATGCAGCCTTCATCACAATAGACAGTTCATTTCTCGAAAGCTTGTCGTAAAAAAAGGAAACAAAGAACGAAAACGTATAGCTGACAATCTTCTGAAGATGCAGATTCATCTTTGGGGAAATGGACATTTTATGTATGCAGATGCTTTTCAAGCGCTGGTTTTAGAACGTCGCTGTGCTTCCAGCATCCTTTTCAGCCTTCTAAACTGGCTACCGAGGTGCCGATCACATTGTAAAGCGGTTGAGAGGCCGGAGCTGCTCAAACCGCTCTTGCCGTTTCCCATCAATCAAAAGCACTATGTTGTTTCTTTGTATGGAAAGCTTTTCAAGTCTGGCATCGACACGCACCTTTCCTGAAACGTCCAAAAGGTGAATGCTTCGCAAAGAAATCCAGTCTACCTTCAGGGGGCATGATGTTGAAATCGGAATGAGCCCTGGGTGGGCTTGAAGCAGCAGCTGTTCAGTTAACAGCTGCACAGAAACGCACCCCGCTTGCTTTGTATCATTCGCAAGTTTGTGGTTAAAGAGTAAAAAAGGCTGGAATTCTTCTGCCAGCCGGCAGGATTTCTTCTGCACTCACCCAGAAAAGCCAAGAATTGTATTTCATCTTTCGCAAGCTGTATTTTCCAGGAGGAGAATGAATACTTGCATTAAACTGAATCAAGCCGACAGAGTCGCACAGCCGTTGTTTTTCTCCATGGGAAGTTTTTCGTTAAGGAAAAACACCGTTGTCATTTTCTTGCCAGCCGGCGGTATTTCTTGTGCAGCGATGAGCCAGATTTGTATTTCGTATTTCGCAAGTTGTGTGAATTTCTTGAAGTTGAAAGTGAATTCGCTCCAGAAAAGAAATGTCCAGTCGCATGAAAGCCGTGGCTGTTTGTTAAACCGCAGGACCTGAGCTTGCGTTCTGTTTCTCATGGCGTTCGCAAAGGCGATTCCTGCCTTTAAAACTGCTGTGACTGCGACTGAAAGTGGCGTGTGGCGCAGCTTCTAAAGTCTTGTTGACGCTCCTCGATGTTGCTTTCTCTCTGCCTAAGGAAGTTCGATTGTCGCGTCGGAACGGGGAGACCTAATCCTTCCAGCTTTAAGCCACCCTTCAGTCTTCTGAAGGGTGTCCGAGTGCTAGCATGTCATTTGGCTTTTTTTTGGGGGGAAGCGGAGAGCGACATTGAAAAAGGTTACCGCCGCCGCCTCGCCCTCCGTGTTAAATGATCGCAAGCCGGCGGCGGCGGCGCTCCCTGTAGTCGTGGCCGAGCGGTTAAGGCGATGGGCTAGAAAGCCATTGGGGTCTCCCCGCGTCGGCTCGAATCCTGCCCACTACGGCGCCCTTCTCCTGTCGCTTCGGCCTGCCCAGAAAATGGCGGAGTGCCGTTTCTCTCTTCCTGCTTCTTGTACAAACGCTAAATCGCTTGGACCTGCTGCCTTGGAAGTAATGTCTTCAACATCCACCAGTGACATTTCACAGCTGGAAGCACACAGCCACGCTTTTGGCATTGGCATGTCTTTTGCGCCCTACTTCCAGCCTTTGAAGACCTAATTATTCAAACTGAAAGAACCGGCTGAATGAGTGTTTGCAGTGCACCAGGAGGAGCAGGGACCATAGCATTGGAGGGGTGAGGATGGCGCAGATGGAAACGTTTTCATGCGCTCCTCTGGGAGGAATGAAAAGAAAAGACGAAACCGGAAACAGTAGTAGCCGCAAGAGGAAGTGTCTTCAAGCGCCAAGCAAGCGCTCCTCGTTAGTATAGTGGTGCGTATCCCCGCCTGTCACGTGGGAGACCAGGGATGGATTGCTTGACGGCGAGCCAGGTTGCTTTTCTCCCATCAGATTCCAACCGCTAATGCTAACGCAGTGTGTGGGAGCTTACATGCTTTTCCTTTCCCGTCTTTTTCGGACGACTATTCCAAAGGGGTAACCTGAAGGTATAGGGGCCTGAAGACACGAGGCATTCTTAAACCAGCACTGGGCTGCACGGCCTTCTGTTGTGATCAGGTTATATTCGAGTCAAAAAGCCAGAGCATCCGCTTCCATCCTATGGAGCACGAGCTAAATCGGAAGAGGCAGGGGATACACCTACGCCTATCGGCGCACGTTCCCTGCGTCAGGCTGCTTCACCCATTTGCACCCGACTGGAGACGGCACTGAGCAAGCTTTTTGTCAGGAGTGGGATTCGAACCCACGCCTCCAGGGGAGACTGCGACCTGAACGCAGCGCCTTAGACCGCTCGGCCATCCTGACGCGGGCCCCCTGTCCCGGGGCGGTCTGATGAGCCACCGCGATCCCACTACGCTCCTCGAGTATCGCACTGTTATTAATACTACAGTGTGACTCCAGCATTAAAATGTTTGGAAAATGTGTCGGCTTTTATAATCCAGTGTAGAGCAGCATGTGATGATTTGTGCTACAACACCAAGCGCTCAAAGTGACGTCTGCGTTTGTCGTTGAAACTTTCAACTCTTTCATCACTTATGTAGGAAATAAAAAGAGCAGTTGTGCGCCACACGCAGAGAGGCTGTCAGCAGAGTGGCGCAGCGGAAGCGTGCTGGGCCCATAACCCAGAGGTCGATGGATCGAAACCATCCTCTGCTACGTGTGTCCTATGCACGATTCATAAGCATGCCATTGGGTTAGCAAAGTGCCTTCAAATAGTCTGCATCTCCCTTTCTTTAAATTCTGTCCTGAGTTTCTCTCTCGTGTGTGTTTGTGCAAGCTTGACACTTGCGGGACTCTTTAATCTTCACCAATACGGAGATGACCAAATGTGTCTTCGGTTGTTCTGAGGTCTTTGATAGTTTCTTTGAAAGCTTCAACTGAACCTCGAAATCGAAGCAGTTATGTTTATATTGATTTCTCGCGTTAATCATTACGAACCAGGAACAGCCAGCACACTCGGTCGCATTAGTAATTATGTCACGTCTCTACTTAGCAGAGCATTCAAAGGCCCACTGGAAGTAGTAAAGCACTAAAACACTGCAAAACTGAACTCGGGAAAATCATACTGGGAGCTCTGAGCGATGTCTGCATCCAAGCCATCCAATACGGACTCTGAAACCTTGGAATATCAACACTATGATGCGCTACCTTTTACCTGGAGCAAAACGATGGAATTAGAAGAATGCTTACCGCAGGATACAACTGTGCCGCTGTTATTTGGAGCACGGTTTTCACTTGCATGAAAACTACAGCAGAACGTAGAAGGATGATCACTGAGGAGTCCACGCGGGCATGCTGAGGAGATTGTAGGTCGTACATTTCAATGATTACTGACATTTGCGCTGCTGGAGGTACAGTAATCAACAAAGAACAGGGTGTGCTACTCTCGAATCCGGTCAGCACATGATGAAAAGCCAGGAAGTATACCTTGTCAAATTGCCGTCAACAGGGACAAGTTAACCACCAGCTCCACCGGCGCCCGGCTAGCTCAGTCGGTAGAGCATGAGACTCTTAATCTCAGGGTCGTGGGTTCGAGCCCCACGTTGGGCGGTGCCCGTCTCCTTATTAACAAAGTTTCCCGCTCATCCTTGAACCTCTTACACCTCGATGGTACCGAGCACTGCGTTTTAATGCACAGGTGTGATCAAACCGAGATGAAAAGGGCGTATCTAGCTCCTTGCCCGAGAGATAAATCAAGGGTTCCGCAGATAATCCCTTGGCTCCGGTCACCCGGACGCAGATAGGAGCTGCAGCCATCATAACTTGTATGAAAACTAAGAAGAGCTCCTGTCTATTTACAGTTTCATTTACTCTAGCGTTTCCTTAAACATTGCGTGTACGAAGGCTAAGAAATTGGAGAGCTATTCTAATACAATAACTATTAGGAATCTTTTGGGCATAACAGTTTCACTGTGATTTTGCAGGTAACACGTACGTTGGGAAAACATTTTGAACGCGATCAATAACCGCACTGGAAAAATGTGGGAAAGAAAGGGCGAAAAGCGACTCTTCAACATGTGGAAATATCTTCCTGAGCGGAGCCCTCTTCTCGAAGCTCAACACTCTGCAAGAGTCACTTCTCCCAACTTGCGCCCGCAGGTTTCCGTAGTGTGCCTGCAAAGAGCCATCCGCTTGAGACAGGTGCACCTCCCGATTTCATTGAACTAAGCTAGATGCACAATTTCTAATGCAGCCTTCATCACAATAGACAGTTCATTTCTCGAAAGCTTGTCGTAAAAAAAGGAAACAAAGAACGAAAACGTATAGCTGACAATCTTCTGAAGATGCAGATTCATCTTTGGGGAAATGGACATTTTATGTATGCAGATGCTTTTCAAGCGCTGGTTTTAGAACGTCGCTGTGCTTCCAGCATCCTTTTCAGCCTTCTAAACTGGCTACCGAGGTGCCGATCACATTGTAAAGCGGTTGAGAGGCCGGAGCTGCTCAAACCGCTCTTGCCGTTTCCCATCAATCAAAAGCACTATGTTGTTTCTTTGTATGGAAAGCTTTTCAAGTCTGGCATCGACACGCACCTTTCCTGAAACGTCCAAAAGGTGAATGCTTCGCAAAGAAATCCAGTCTACCTTCAGGGGGCATGATGTTGAAATCGGAATGAGCCCTGGGTGGGCTTGAAGCAGCAGCTGTTCAGTTAACAGCTGCACAGAAACGCACCCCGCTTGCTTTGTATCATTCGCAAGTTTGTGGTTAAAGAGTAAAAAAGGCTGGAATTCTTCTGCCAGCCGGCAGGATTTCTTCTGCACTCACCCAGAAAAGCCAAGAATTGTATTTCATCTTTCGCAAGCTGTATTTTCCAGGAGGAGAATGAATACTTGCATTAAACTGAATCAAGCCGACAGAGTCGCACAGCCGTTGTTTTTCTCCATGGGAAGTTTTTCGTTAAGGAAAAACACCGTTGTCATTTTCTTGCCAGCCGGCGGTATTTCTTGTGCAGCGATGAGCCAGATTTGTATTTCGTATTTCGCAAGTTGTGTGAATTTCTTGAAGTTGAAAGTGAATTCGCTCCAGAAAAGAAATGTCCAGTCGCATGAAAGCCGTGGCTGTTTGTTAAACCGCAGGACCTGAGCTTGCGTTCTGTTTCTCATGGCGTTCGCAAAGGCGATTCCTGCCTTTAAAACTGCTGTGACTGCGACTGAAAGTGGCGTGTGGCGCAGCTTCTAAAGTCTTGTTGACGCTCCTCGATGTTGCTTTCTCTCTGCCTAAGGAAGTTCGATTGTCGCGTCGGAACGGGGAGACCTAATCCTTCCAGCTTTAAGCCACCCTTCAGTCTTCTGAAGGGTGTCCGAGTGCTAGCATGTCATTTGGCTTTTTTTTGGGGGGAAGCGGAGAGCGACATTGAAAAAGGTTACCGCCGCCGCCTCGCCCTCCGTGTTAAATGATCGCAAGCCGGCGGCGGCGGCGCTCCCTGTAGTCGTGGCCGAGCGGTTAAGGCGATGGGCTAGAAAGCCATTGGGGTCTCCCCGCGTCGGCTCGAATCCTGCCCACTACGGCGCCCTTCTCCTGTCGCTTCGGCCTGCCCAGAAAATGGCGGAGTGCCGTTTCTCTCTTCCTGCTTCTTGTACAAACGCTAAATCGCTTGGACCTGCTGCCTTGGAAGTAATGTCTTCAACATCCACCAGTGACATTTCACAGCTGGAAGCACACAGCCACGCTTTTGGCATTGGCATGTCTTTTGCGCCCTACTTCCAGCCTTTGAAGACCTAATTATTCAAACTGAAAGAACCGGCTGAATGAGTGTTTGCAGTGCACCAGGAGGAGCAGGGACCATAGCATTGGAGGGGTGAGGATGGCGCAGATGGAAACGTTTTCATGCGCTCCTCTGGGAGGAATGAAAAGAAAAGACGAAACCGGAAACAGTAGTAGCCGCAAGAGGAAGTGTCTTCAAGCGCCAAGCAAGCGCTCCTCGTTAGTATAGTGGTGCGTATCCCCGCCTGTCACGTGGGAGACCAGGGATGGATTGCTTGACGGCGAGCCAGGTTGCTTTTCTCCCATCAGATTCCAACCGCTAATGCTAACGCAGTGTGTGGGAGCTTACATGCTTTTCCTTTCCCGTCTTTTTCGGACGACTATTCCAAAGGGGTAACCTGAAGGTATAGGGGCCTGAAGACACGAGGCATTCTTAAACCAGCACTGGGCTGCACGGCCTTCTGTTGTGATCAGGTTATATTCGAGTCAAAAAGCCAGAGCATCCGCTTCCATCCTATGGAGCACGAGCTAAATCGGAAGAGGCAGGGGATACACCTACGCCTATCGGCGCACGTTCCCTGCGTCAGGCTGCTTCACCCATTTGCACCCGACTGGAGACGGCACTGAGCAAGCTTTTTGTCAGGAGTGGGATTCGAACCCACGCCTCCAGGGGAGACTGCGACCTGAACGCAGCGCCTTAGACCGCTCGGCCATCCTGA
This sequence comes from Lepisosteus oculatus, assembly GCF_040954835.1. NCBI lineage: Eukaryota > Metazoa > Chordata > Actinopteri > Semionotiformes > Lepisosteidae > Lepisosteus > Lepisosteus oculatus. The sequence goes on along the minus strand of NW_027167923.1, from coordinate 266,078 downwards.
CGCGGGCCCCCTGTCCCGGGGCGGTCTGATGAGCCACCGCGATCCCACTACGCTCCTCGAGTATCGCACTGTTATTAATACTACAGTGTGACTCCAGCATTAAAATGTTTGGAAAATGTGTCGGCTTTTATAATCCAGTGTAGAGCAGCATGTGATGATTTGTGCTACAACACCAAGCGCTCAAAGTGACGTCTGCGTTTGTCGTTGAAACTTTCAACTCTTTCATCACTTATGTAGGAAATAAAAAGAGCAGTTGTGCGCCACACGCAGAGAGGCTGTCAGCAGAGTGGCGCAGCGGAAGCGTGCTGGGCCCATAACCCAGAGGTCGATGGATCGAAACCATCCTCTGCTACGTGTGTCCTATGCACGATTCATAAGCATGCCATTGGGTTAGCAAAGTGCCTTCAAATAGTCTGCATCTCCCTTTCTTTAAATTCTGTCCTGAGTTTCTCTCTCGTGTGTGTTTGTGCAAGCTTGACACTTGCGGGACTCTTTAATCTTCACCAATACGGAGATGACCAAATGTGTCTTCGGTTGTTCTGAGGTCTTTGATAGTTTCTTTGAAAGCTTCAACTGAACCTCGAAATCGAAGCAGTTATGTTTATATTGATTTCTCGCGTTAATCATTACGAACCAGGAACAGCCAGCACACTCGGTCGCATTAGTAATTATGTCACGTCTCTACTTAGCAGAGCATTCAAAGGCCCACTGGAAGTAGTAAAGCACTAAAACACTGCAAAACTGAACTCGGGAAAATCATACTGGGAGCTCTGAGCGATGTCTGCATCCAAGCCATCCAATACGGACTCTGAAACCTTGGAATATCAACACTATGATGCGCTACCTTTTACCTGGAGCAAAACGATGGAATTAGAAGAATGCTTACCGCAGGATACAACTGTGCCGCTGTTATTTGGAGCACGGTTTTCACTTGCATGAAAACTACAGCAGAACGTAGAAGGATGATCACTGAGGAGTCCACGCGGGCATGCTGAGGAGATTGTAGGTCGTACATTTCAATGATTACTGACATTTGCGCTGCTGGAGGTACAGTAATCAACAAAGAACAGGGTGTGCTACTCTCGAATCCGGTCAGCACATGATGAAAAGCCAGGAAGTATACCTTGTCAAATTGCCGTCAACAGGGACAAGTTAACCACCAGCTCCACCGGCGCCCGGCTAGCTCAGTCGGTAGAGCATGAGACTCTTAATCTCAGGGTCGTGGGTTCGAGCCCCACGTTGGGCGGTGCCCGTCTCCTTATTAACAAAGTTTCCCGCTCATCCTTGAACCTCTTACACCTCGATGGTACCGAGCACTGCGTTTTAATGCACAGGTGTGATCAAACCGAGATGAAAAGGGCGTATCTAGCTCCTTGCCCGAGAGATAAATCAAGGGTTCCGCAGATAATCCCTTGGCTCCGGTCACCCGGACGCAGATAGGAGCTGCAGCCATCATAACTTGTATGAAAACTAAGAAGAGCTCCTGTCTATTTACAGTTTCATTTACTCTAGCGTTTCCTTAAACATTGCGTGTACGAAGGCTAAGAAATTGGAGAGCTATTCTAATACAATAACTATTAGGAATCTTTTGGGCATAACAGTTTCACTGTGATTTTGCAGGTAACACGTACGTTGGGAAAACATTTTGAACGCGATCAATAACCGCACTGGAAAAATGTGGGAAAGAAAGGGCGAAAAGCGACTCTTCAACATGTGGAAATATCTTCCTGAGCGGAGCCCTCTTCTCGAAGCTCAACACTCTGCAAGAGTCACTTCTCCCAACTTGCGCCCGCAGGTTTCCGTAGTGTGCCTGCAAAGAGCCATCCGCTTGAGACAGGTGCACCTCCCGATTTCATTGAACTAAGCTAGATGCACAATTTCTAATGCAGCCTTCATCACAATAGACAGTTCATTTCTCGAAAGCTTGTCGTAAAAAAAGGAAACAAAGAACGAAAACGTATAGCTGACAATCTTCTGAAGATGCAGATTCAGCTTTGGGGAAATGGACATTTTATGTATGCAGATGCTTTTCAAGCGCTGGTTTTAGAACGTCGCTGTGCTTCCAGCATCCTTTTCAGCCTTCTAAACTGGCTACCGAGGTGCCGATCACATTGTAAAGCGGTTGAGAGGCCGGAGCTGCTCAAACCGCTCTTGCCGTTTCCCATCAATCAAAAGCACTATGTTGTTTCTTTGTATGGAAAGCTTTTCAAGTCTGGCATCGACACGCACCTTTCCTGAAACGTCCAAAAGGTGAATGCTTCGCAAAGAAATCCAGTCTACCTTCAGGGGGCATGATGTTGAAATCGGAATGAGCCCTGGGTGGGCTTGAAGCAGCAGCTGTTCAGTTAACAGCTGCACAGAAACGCACCCCGCTTGCTTTGTATCATTCGCAAGTTTGTGGTTAAAGAGTAAAAAAGGCTGGAATTCTTCTGCCAGCCGGCAGGATTTCTTCTGCACTCACCCAGAAAAGCCAAGAATTGTATTTCATCTTTCGCAAGCTGTATTTTCCAGGAGGAGAATGAATACTTGCATTAAACTGAATCAAGCCGACAGAGACGCACAGCCGTTGTTTTTCTCCATGGGAAGTTTTTCGTTAAGGAAAAACACCGTTGTCATTTTCTTGCCAGCCGGCGGTATTTCTTGTGCAGCGATGAGCCAGATTTGTATTTCGTATTTCGCAAGTTGTGTGAATTTCTTGAAGTTGAAAGTGAATTCGCTCCAGAAAAGAAATGTCCAGTCGCATGAAAGCCGTGGCTGTTTGTTAAACCGCAGGACCTGAGCTTGCGTTCTGTTTCTCATGGCGTTCGCAAAGGCGATTCCTGCCTTTAAAACTGCTGTGACTGCGACTGAAAGTGGCGTGTGGCGCAGCTTCTAAAGTCTTGTTGACGCTCCTCGATGTTGCTTTCTCTCTGCCTAAGGAAGTTCGATTGTCGCGTCGGAACGGGGAGACCTAATCCTTCCAGCTTTAAGCCACCCTTCAGTCTTCTGAAGGGTGTCCGAGTGCTAGCATGTCATTTGGCTTTTTTTTGGGGGGAAGCGGAGAGCGACATTGAAAAAGGTTACCGCCGCCGCCTCGCCCTCCGTGTTAAATGATCGCAAGCCGGCGGCGGCGGCGCTCCCTGTAGTCGTGGCCGAGCGGTTAAGGCGATGGGCTAGAAAGCCATTGGGGTCTCCCCGCGTCGGCTCGAATCCTGCCCACTACGGCGCCCTTCTCCTGTCGCTTCGGCCTGCCCAGAAAAAGGCGGAGTGCCGTTTCTCTCTTCCTGCTTCTTGTACAAACGCTAAATCGCTTGGACCTGCTGCCTTGGAAGTAATGTCTTCAACATCCACCAGTGACATTTCACAGCTGGAAGCACACAGCCACGCTTTTGGCATTGGCATGTCTTTTGCGCCCTACTTCCAGCCTTTGAAGACCTAATTATTCAAACTGAAAGAACCGGCTGAATGAGTGTTTGCAGTGCACCAGGAGGAGCAGGGACCATAGCATTGGAGGGGTGAGGATGGCGCAGATGGAAACGTTTTCATGCGCTCCTCTGGGAGGAATGAAAAGAAAAGACGAAACCGGAAACAGTAGTAGCCGCAAGAGGAAGTGTCTTCAAGCGCCAAGCAAGCGCTCCTCGTTAGTATAGTGGTGCGTATCCCCGCCTGTCACGTGGGAGACCAGGGATGGATTGCTTGACGGCGAGCCAGGTTGCTTTTCTCCCATCAGATTCCAACCGCTAATGCTAACGCAGTGTGTGGGAGCTTACATGCTTTTCCTTTCCCGTCTTTTTCGGACGACTATTCCAAAGGGGTAACCTGAAGGTATAGGGGCCTGAAGACACGAGGCATTCTTAAACCAGCACTGGGCTGCACGGCCTTCTGTTGTGATCAGGTTATATTCGAGTCAAAAAGCCAGAGCATCCGCTTCCATCCTATGGAGCACGAGCTAAATCGGAAGAGGCAGGGGATACACCTACGCCTATCGGCGCACGTTCCCTGCGTCAGGCTGCTTCACCCATTTGCACCCGACTGGAGACGGCACTGAGCAAGCTTTTTGTCAGGAGTGGGATTCGAACCCACGCCTCCAGGGGAGACTGCGACCTGAACGCAGCGCCTTAGACCGCTCGGCCATCCTGACGCGGGCCCCCTGTCCCGGGGCGGTCTGATGAGCCACCGCGATCCCACTACGCTCCTCGAGTATCGCACTGTTATTAATACTACAGTGTGACTCCAGCATTAAAATGTTTGGAAAATGTGTCGGCTTTTATAATCCAGTGTAGAGCAGCATGTGATGATTTGTGCTACAACACCAAGCGCTCAAAGTGACGTCTGCGTTTGTCGTTGAAACTTTCAACTCTTTCATCACTTATGTAGGAAATAAAAAGAGCAGTTGTGCGCCACACGCAGAGAGGCTGTCAGCAGAGTGGCGCAGCGGAAGCGTGCTGGGCCCATAACCCAGAGGTCGATGGATCGAAACCATCCTCTGCTACGTGTGTCCTATGCACGATTCATAAGCATGCCATTGGGTTAGCAAAGTGCCTTCAAATAGTCTGCATCTCCCTTTCTTTAAATTCTGTCCTGAGTTTCTCTCTCGTGTGTGTTTGTGCAAGCTTGACACTTGCGGGACTCTTTAATCTTCACCAATACGGAGATGACCAAATGTGTCTTCGGTTGTTCTGAGGTCTTTGATAGTTTCTTTGAAAGCTTCAACTGAACCTCGAAATCGAAGCAGTTATGTTTATATTGATTTCTCGCGTTAATCATTACGAACCAGGAACAGCCAGCACACTCGGTCGCATTAGTAATTATGTCACGTCTCTACTTAGCAGAGCATTCAAAGGCCCACTGGAAGTAGTAAAGCACTAAAACACTGCAAAACTGAACTCGGGAAAATCATACTGGGAGCTCTGAGCGATGTCTGCATCCAAGCCATCCAATACGGACTCTGAAACCTTGGAATATCAACACTATGATGCGCTACCTTTTACCTGGAGCAAAACGATGGAATTAGAAGAATGCTTACCGCAGGATACAACTGTGCCGCTGTTATTTGGAGCACGGTTTTCACTTGCATGAAAACTACAGCAGAACGTAGAAGGATGATCACTGAGGAGTCCACGCGGGCATGCTGAGGAGATTGTAGGTCGTACATTTCAATGATTACTGACATTTGCGCTGCTGGAGGTACAGTAATCAACAAAGAACAGGGTGTGCTACTCTCGAATCCGGTCAGCACATGATGAAAAGCCAGGAAGTATACCTTGTCAAATTGCCGTCAACAGGGACAAGTTAACCACCAGCTCCACCGGCGCCCGGCTAGCTCAGTCGGTAGAGCATGAGACTCTTAATCTCAGGGTCGTGGGTTCGAGCCCCACGTTGGGCGGTGCCCGTCTCCTTATTAACAAAGTTTCCCGCTCATCCTTGAACCTCTTACACCTCGATGGTACCGAGCACTGCGTTTTAATGCACAGGTGTGATCAAACCGAGATGAAAAGGGCGTATCTAGCTCCTTGCCCGAGAGATAAATCAAGGGTTCCGCAGATAATCCCTTGGCTCCGGTCACCCGGACGCAGATAGGAGCTGCAGCCATCATAACTTGTATGAAAACTAAGAAGAGCTCCTGTCTATTTACAGTTTCATTTACTCTAGCGTTTCCTTAAACATTGCGTGTACGAAGGCTAAGAAATTGGAGAGCTATTCTAATACAATAACTATTAGGAATCTTTTGGGCATAACAGTTTCACTGTGATTTTGCAGGTAACACGTACGTTGGGAAAACATTTTGAACGCGATCAATAACCGCACTGGAAAAATGTGGGAAAGAAAGGGCGAAAAGCGACTCTTCAACATGTGGAAATATCTTCCTGAGCGGAGCCCTCTTCTCGAAGCTCAACACTCTGCAAGAGTCACTTCTCCCAACTTGCGCCCGCAGGTTTCCGTAGTGTGCCTGCAAAGAGCCATCCGCTTGAGACAGGTGCACCTCCCGATTTCATTGAACTAAGCTAGATGCACAATTTCTAATGCAGCCTTCATCACAATAGACAGTTCATTTCTCGAAAGCTTGTCGTAAAAAAAGGAAACAAAGAACGAAAACGTATAGCTGACAATCTTCTGAAGATGCAGATTCAGCTTTGGGGAAATGGACATTTTATGTATGCAGATGCTTTTCAAGCGCTGGTTTTAGAACGTCGCTGTGCTTCCAGCATCCTTTTCAGCCTTCTAAACTGGCTACCGAGGTGCCGATCACATTGTAAAGCGGTTGAGAGGCCGGAGCTGCTCAAACCGCTCTTGCCGTTTCCCATCAATCAAAAGCACTATGTTGTTTCTTTGTATGGAAAGCTTTTCAAGTCTGGCATCGACACGCACCTTTCCTGAAACGTCCAAAAGGTGAATGCTTCGCAAAGAAATCCAGTCTACCTTCAGGGGGCATGATGTTGAAATCGGAATGAGCCCTGGGTGGGCTTGAAGCAGCAGCTGTTCAGTTAACAGCTGCACAGAAACGCACCCCGCTTGCTTTGTATCATTCGCAAGTTTGTGGTTAAAGAGTAAAAAAGGCTGGAATTCTTCTGCCAGCCGGCAGGATTTCTTCTGCACTCACCCAGAAAAGCCAAGAATTGTATTTCATCTTTCGCAAGCTGTATTTTCCAGGAGGAGAATGAATACTTGCATTAAACTGAATCAAGCCGACAGAGACGCACAGCCGTTGTTTTTCTCCATGGGAAGTTTTTCGTTAAGGAAAAACACCGTTGTCATTTTCTTGCCAGCCGGCGGTATTTCTTGTGCAGCGATGAGCCAGATTTGTATTTCGTATTTCGCAAGTTGTGTGAATTTCTTGAAGTTGAAAGTGAATTCGCTCCAGAAAAGAAATGTCCAGTCGCATGAAAGCCGTGGCTGTTTGTTAAACCGCAGGACCTGAGCTTGCGTTCTGTTTCTCATGGCGTTCGCAAAGGCGATTCCTGCCTTTAAAACTGCTGTGACTGCGACTGAAAGTGGCGTGTGGCGCAGCTTCTAAAGTCTTGTTGACGCTCCTCGATGTTGCTTTCTCTCTGCCTAAGGAAGTTCGATTGTCGCGTCGGAACGGGGAGACCTAATCCTTCCAGCTTTAAGCCACCCTTCAGTCTTCTGAAGGGTGTCCGAGTGCTAGCATGTCATTTGGCTTTTTTTTGGGGGGAAGCGGAGAGCGACATTGAAAAAGGTTACCGCCGCCGCCTCGCCCTCCGTGTTAAATGATCGCAAGCCGGCGGCGGCGGCGCTCCCTGTAGTCGTGGCCGAGCGGTTAAGGCGATGGGCTAGAAAGCCATTGGGGTCTCCCCGCGTCGGCTCGAATCCTGCCCACTACGGCGCCCTTCTCCTGTCGCTTCGGCCTGCCCAGAAAAAGGCGGAGTGCCGTTTCTCTCTTCCTGCTTCTTGTACAAACGCTAAATCGCTTGGACCTGCTGCCTTGGAAGTAATGTCTTCAACATCCACCAGTGACATTTCACAGCTGGAAGCACACAGCCACGCTTTTGGCATTGGCATGTCTTTTGCGCCCTACTTCCAGCCTTTGAAGACCTAATTATTCAAACTGAAAGAACCGGCTGAATGAGTGTTTGCAGTGCACCAGGAGGAGCAGGGACCATAGCATTGGAGGGGTGAGGATGGCGCAGATGGAAACGTTTTCATGCGCTCCTCTGGGAGGAATGAAAAGAAAAGACGAAACCGGAAACAGTAGTAGCCGCAAGAGGAAGTGTCTTCAAGCGCCAAGCAAGCGCTCCTCGTTAGTATAGTGGTGCGTATCCCCGCCTGTCACGTGGGAGACCAGGGATGGATTGCTTGACGGCGAGCCAGGTTGCTTTTCTCCCATCAGATTCCAACCGCTAATGCTAACGCAGTGTGTGGGAGCTTACATGCTTTTCCTTTCCCGTCTTTTTCGGACGACTATTCCAAAGGGGTAACCTGAAGGAATAGGGGCCTGAAGACACGAGGCATTCTTAAACCAGCACTGGGCTGCACGGCCTTCTGTTGTGATCAGGTTATATTCGAGTCAAAAAGCCAGAGCATCCGCTTCCATCCTATGGAGCACGAGCTAAATCGGAAGAGGCAGGGGATACACCTACGCCTATCGGCGCACGTTCCCTGCGTCAGGCTGCTTCACCCATTTGCACCCGACTGGAGACGGCACTGAGCAAGCTTTTTGTCAGGAGTGGGATTCGAACCCACGCCTCCAGGGGAGACTGCGACCTGAACGCAGCGCCTTAGACCGCTCGGCCATCCTGACGCGGGCCCCCTGTCCCGGGGCGGTCTGATGAGCCACCGCGATCCCACTACGCTCCTCGAGTATCGCACTGTTATTAATACTACAGTGTGACTCCAGCATTAAAATGTTTGGAAAATGTGTCGGCTTTTATAATCCAGTGTAGAGCAGCATGTGATGATTTGTGCTACAACACCAAGCGCTCAAAGTGACGTCTGCGTTTGTCGTTGAAACTTTCAACTCTTTCATCACTTATGTAGGAAATAAAAAGAGCAGTTGTGCGCCACACGCAGAGAGGCTGTCAGCAGAGTGGCGCAGCGGAAGCGTGCTGGGCCCATAACCCAGAGGTCGATGGATCGAAACCATCCTCTGCTACGTGTGTCCTATGCACGATTCATAAGCATGCCATTGGGTTAGCAAAGTGCCTTCAAATAGTCTGCATCTCCCTTTCTTTAAATTCTGTCCTGAGTTTCTCTCTCGTGTGTGTTTGTGCAAGCTTGACACTTGCGGGACTCTTTAATCTTCACCAATACGGAGATGACCAAATGTGTCTTCGGTTGTTCTGAGGTCTTTGATAGTTTCTTTGAAAGCTTCAACTGAACCTCGAAATCGAAGCAGTTATGTTTATATTGATTTCTCGCGTTAATCATTACGAACCAGGAACAGCCAGCACACTCGGTCGCATTAGTAATTATGTCACGTCTCTACTTAGCAGAGCATTCAAAGGCCCACTGGAAGTAGTAAAGCACTAAAACACTGCAAAACTGAACTCGGGAAAATCATACTGGGAGCTCTGAGCGATGTCTGCATCCAAGCCATCCAATACGGACTCTGAAACCTTGGAATATCAACACTATGATGCGCTACCTTTTACCTGGAGCAAAACGATGGAATTAGAAGAATGCTTACCGCAGGATACAACTGTGCCGCTGTTATTTGGAGCACGGTTTTCACTTGCATGAAAACTACAGCAGAACGTAGAAGGATGATCACTGAGGAGTCCACGCGGGCATGCTGAGGAGATTGTAGGTCGTACATTTCAATGATTACTGACATTTGCGCTGCTGGAGGTACAGTAATCAACAAAGAACAGGGTGTGCTACTCTCGAATCCGGTCAGCACATGATGAAAAGCCAGGAAGTATACCTTGTCAAATTGCCGTCAACAGGGACAAGTTAACCACCAGCTCCACCGGCGCCCGGCTAGCTCAGTCGGTAGAGCATGAGACTCTTAATCTCAGGGTCGTGGGTTCGAGCCCCACGTTGGGCGGTGCCCGTCTCCTTATTAACAAAGTTTCCCGCTCATCCTTGAACCTCTTACACCTCGATGGTACCGAGCACTGCGTTTTAATGCACAGGTGTGATCAAACCGAGATGAAAAGGGCGTATCTAGCTCCTTGCCCGAGAGATAAATCAAGGGTTCCGCAGATAATCCCTTGGCTCCGGTCACCCGGACGCAGATAGGAGCTGCAGCCATCATAACTTGTATGAAAACTAAGAAGAGCTCCTGTCTATTTACAGTTTCATTTACTCTAGCGTTTCCTTAAACATTGCGTGTACGAAGGCTAAGAAATTGGAGAGCTATTCTAATACAATAACTATTAGGAATCTTTTGGGCATAACAGTTTCACTGTGATTTTGCAGGTAACACGTACGTTGGGAAAACATTTTGAACGCGATCAATAACCGCACTGGAAAAATGTGGGAAAGAAAGGGCGAAAAGCGACTCTTCAACATGTGGAAATATCTTCCTGAGCGGAGCCCTCTTCTCGAAGCTCAACACTCTGCAAGAGTCACTTCTCCCAACTTGCGCCCGCAGGTTTCCGTAGTGTGCCTGCAAAGAGCCATCCGCTTGAGACAGGTGCACCTCCCGATTTCATTGAACTAAGCTAGATGCACAATTTCTAATGCAGCCTTCATCACAATAGACAGTTCATTTCTCGAAAGCTTGTCGTAAAAAAAGGAAACAAAGAACGAAAACGTATAGCTGACAATCTTCTGAAGATGCAGATTCAGCTTTGGGGAAATGGACATTTTATGTATGCAGATGCTTTTCAAGCGCTGGTTTTAGAACGTCGCTGTGCTTCCAGCATCCTTTTCAGCCTTCTAAACTGGCTACCGAGGTGCCGATCACATTGTAAAGCGGTTGAGAGGCCGGAGCTGCTCAAACCGCTCTTGCCGTTTCCCATCAATCAAAAGCACTATGTTGTTTCTTTGTATGGAAAGCTTTTCAAGTCTGGCATCGACACGCACCTTTCCTGAAACGTCCAAAAGGTGAATGCTTCGCAAAGAAATCCAGTCTACCTTCAGGGGGCATGATGTTGAAATCGGAATGAGCCCTGGGTGGGCTTGAAGCAGCAGCTGTTCAGTTAACAGCTGCACAGAAACGCACCCCGCTTGCTTTGTATCATTCGCAAGTTTGTGGTTAAAGAGTAAAAAAGGCTGGAATTCTTCTGCCAGCCGGCAGGATTTCTTCTGCACTCACCCAGAAAAGCCAAGAATTGTATTTCATCTTTCGCAAGCTGTATTTTCCAGGAGGAGAATGAATACTTGCATTAAACTGAATCAAGCCGACAGAGACGCACAGCCGTTGTTTTTCTCCATGGGAAGTTTTTCGTTAAGGAAAAACACCGTTGTCATTTTCTTGCCAGCCGGCGGTATTTCTTGTGCAGCGATGAGCCAGATTTGTATTTCGTATTTCGCAAGTTGTGTGAATTTCTTGAAGTTGAAAGTGAATTCGCTCCAGAAAAGAAATGTCCAGTCGCATGAAAGCCGTGGCTGTTTGTTAAACCGCAGGACCTGAGCTTGCGTTCTGTTTCTCATGGCGTTCGCAAAGGCGATTCCTGCCTTTAAAACTGCTGTGACTGCGACTGAAAGTGGCGTGTGGCGCAGCTTCTAAAGTCTTGTTGACGCTCCTCGATGTTGCTTTCTCTCTGCCTAAGGAAGTTCGATTGTCGCGTCGGAACGGGGAGACCTAATCCTTCCAGCTTTAAGCCACCCTTCAGTCTTCTGAAGGGTGTCCGAGTGCTAGCATGTCATTTGGCTTTTTTTTGGGGGGAAGCGGAGAGCGACATTGAAAAAGGTTACCGCCGCCGCCTCGCCCTCCGTGTTAAATGATCGCAAGCCGGCGGCGGCGGCGCTCCCTGTAGTCGTGGCCGAGCGGTTAAGGCGATGGGCTAGAAAGCCATTGGGGTCTCCCCGCGTCGGCTCGAATCCTGCCCACTACGGCGCCCTTCTCCTGTCGCTTCGGCCTGCCCAGAAAAAGGCGGAGTGCCGTTTCTCTCTTCCTGCTTCTTGTACAAACGCTAAATCGCTTGGACCTGCTGCCTTGGAAGTAATGTCTTCAACATCCACCAGTGACATTTCACAGCTGGAAGCACACAGCCACGCTTTTGGCATTGGCATGTCTTTTGCGCCCTACTTCCAGCCTTTGAAGACCTAATTATTCAAACTGAAAGAACCGGCTGAATGAGTGTTTGCAGTGCACCAGGAGGAGCAGGGACCATAGCATTGGAGGGGTGAGGATGGCGCAGATGGAAACGTTTTCATGCGCTCCTCTGGGAGGAATGAAAAGAAAAGACGAAACCGGAAACAGTAGTAGCCGCAAGAGGAAGTGTCTTCAAGCGCCAAGCAAGCGCTCCTCGTTAGTATAGTGGTGCGTATCCCCGCCTGTCACGTGGGAGACCAGGGATGGATTGCTTGACGGCGAGCCAGGTTGCTTTTCTCCCATCAGATTCCAACCGCTAATGCTAACGCAGTGTGTGGGAGCTTACATGCTTTTCCTTTCCCGTCTTTTTCGGACGACTATTCCAAAGGGGTAACCTGAAGGTATAGGGGCCTGAAGACACGAGGCATTCTTAAACCAGCACTGGGCTGCACGGCCTTCTGTTGTGATCAGGTTATATTCGAGTCAAAAAGCCAGAGCATCCGCTTCCATCCTATGGAGCACGAGCTAAATCGGAAGAGGCAGGGGATACACCTACGCCTATCGGCGCACGTTCCCTGCGTCAGGCTGCTTCACCCATTTGCACCCGACTGGAGACGGCACTGAGCAAGCTTTTTGTCAGGAGTGGGATTCGAACCCACGCCTCCAGGGGAGACTGCGACCTGAACGCAGCGCCTTAGACCGCTCGGCCATCCTGACGCGGGCCCCCTGTCCCGGGGCGGTCTGATGAGCCACCGCGATCCCACTACGCTCCTCGAGTATCGCACTGTTATTAATACTACAGTGTGACTCCAGCATTAAAATGTTTGGAAAATGTGTCGGCTTTTATAATCCAGTGTAGAGCAGCATGTGATGATTTGTGCTACAACACCAAGCGCTCAAAGTGACGTCTGCGTTTGTCGTTGAAACTTTCAACTCTTTCATCACTTATGTAGGAAATAAAAAGAGCAGTTGTGCGCCACACGCAGAGAGGCTGTCAGCAGAGTGGCGCAGCGGAAGCGTGCTGGGCCCATAACCCAGAGGTCGATGGATCGAAACCATCCTCTGCTACGTGTGTCCTATGCACGATTCATAAGCATGCCATTGGGTTAGCAAAGTGCCTTCAAATAGTCTGCATCTCCCTTTCTTTAAATTCTGTCCTGAGTTTCTCTCTCGTGTGTGTTTGTGCAAGCTTGACACTTGCGGGACTCTTTAATCTTCACCAATACGGAGATGACCAAATGTGTCTTCGGTTGTTCTGAGGTCTTTGATAGTTTCTTTGAAAGCTTCAACTGAACCTCGAAATCGAAGCAGTTATGTTTATATTGATTTCTCGCGTTAATCATTACGAACCAGGAACAGCCAGCACACTCGGTCGCATTAGTAATTATGTCACGTCTCTACTTAGCAGAGCATTCAAAGGCCCACTGGAAGTAGTAAAGCACTAAAACACTGCAAAACTGAACTCGGGAAAATCATACTGGGAGCTCTGAGCGATGTCTGCATCCAAGCCATCCAATACGGACTCTGAAACCTTGGAATATCAACACTATGATGCGCTACCTTTTACCTGGAGCAAAACGATGGAATTAGAAGAATGCTTACCGCAGGATACAACTGTGCCGCTGTTATTTGGAGCACGGTTTTCACTTGCATGAAAACTACAGCAGAACGTAGAAGGATGATCACTGAGGAGTCCACGCGGGCATGCTGAGGAGAATGTAGGTCGTACATTTCAATGATTACTGACATTTGCACTGCTGGAGGTACAGTAATCAACAAAGAACAGGGTGTGCTACTCTCGAATCCGGTCAGCACATGATGAAAAGCCAGGAAGTATACCTTGTCAAATTGCCGTCAACAGGGACAAGTTAACCACCAGCTCCACCGGCGCCCGGCTAGCTCAGTCGGTAGAGCATGAGACTCTTAATCTCAGGGTCGTGGGTTCGAGCCCCACGTTGGGCGGTGCCCGTCTCCTTATTAACAAAGTTTCCCGCTCATCCTTGAACCTCTTACACCTCGATGGTACCGAGCACTGCGTTTTAATGCACAGGTGTGATCAAATCGAGATGAAAAGGGCGTATCTAGCTCCTTGCCCGAGAGATAAATCAAGGGTTCCGCAGATAATCCCTTGGCTCCGGTCACCCGGACGCAGATAGGAGCTGCAGCCATCATAACTTGTATGAAAACTAAGAAGAGCTCCTGTCTATTTACAGTTTCATTTACTCTAGCGTTTCCTTAAACATTGCGTGTACGAAGGCTAAGAAATTGGAGAGCTATTCTAATACAATAACTATTAGGAATCTTTTGGGCATAACAGTTTCACTGTGATTTTGCAGGTAACACGTACGTTGGGAAAACATTTTGAACGCGATCAATAACCGCACTGGAAAAATGTGGGAAAGAAAGGGCGAAAAGCGACTCTTCAACATGTGGAAATATCTTCCTGAGCGGAGCCCTCTTCTCGAAGCTCAACACTCTGCAAGAGTCACTTCTCCCAACTTGCGCCCGCAGGTTTCCGTAGTGTGCCTGCAAAGAGCCATCCGCTTGAGACAGGTGCACCTCCCGATTTCATTGAACTAAGCTAGATGCACAATTTCTAATGCAGCCTTCATCACAATAGACAGTTCATTTCTCGAAAGCTTGTCGTAAAAAAAGGAAACAAAGAACGAAAACGTATAGCTGACAATCTTCTGAAGATGCAGATTCAGCTTTGGGGAAATGGACATTTTATGTATGCAGATGCTTTTCAAGCGCTGGTTTTAGAACGTCGCTGTGCTTCCAGCATCCTTTTCAGCCTTCTAAACTGGCTACCGAGGTGCCGATCACATTGTAAAGCGGTTGAGAGGCCGGAGCTGCTCAAACCGCTCTTGCCGTTTCCCATCAATCAAAAGCACTATGTTGTTTCTTTGTATGGAAAGCTTTTCAAGTCTGGCATCGACACGCACCTTTCCTGAAACGTCCAAAAGGTGAATGCTTCGCAAAGAAATCCAGTCTACCTTCAGGGGGCATGATGTTGAAATCGGAATGAGCCCTGGGTGGGCTTGAAGCAGCAGCTGTTCAGTTAACAGCTGCACAGAAACGCACCCCGCTTGCTTTGTATCATTCGCAAGTTTGTGGTTAAAGAGTAAAAAAGGCTGGAATTCTTCTGCCAGCCGGCAGGATTTCTTCTGCACTCACCCAGAAAAGCCAAGAATTGTATTTCATCTTTCGCAAGCTGTATTTTCCAGGAGGAGAATGAATACTTGCATTAAACTGAATCAAGCCGACAGAGACGCACAGCCGTTGTTTTTCTCCATGGGAAGTTTTTCGTTAAGGAAAAACACCGTTGTCATTTTCTTGCCAGCCGGCGGTATTTCTTGTGCAGCGATGAGCCAGATTTGTATTTCGTATTTCGCAAGTTGTGTGAATTTCTTGAAGTTGAAAGTGAATTCGCTCCAGAAAAGAAATGTCCAGTCGCATGAAAGCCGTGGCTGTTTGTTAAACCGCAGGACCTGAGCTTGCGTTCTGTTTCTCATGGCGTTCGCAAAGGCGATTCCTGCCTTTAAAACTGCTGTGACTGCGACTGAAAGTGGCGTGTGGCGCAGCTTCTAAAGTCTTGTTGACGCTCCTCGATGTTGCTTTCTCTCTGCCTAAGGAAGTTCGATTGTCGCGTCGGAACGGGGAGACCTAATCCTTCCAGCTTTAAGCCACCCTTCAGTCTTCTGAAGGGTGTCCGAGTGCTAGCATGTCATTTGGCTTTTTTTTGGGGGGAAGCGGAGAGCGACATTGAAAAAGGTTACCGCCGCCGCCTCGCCCTCCGTGTTAAATGATCGCAAGCCGGCGGCGGCGGCGCTCCCTGTAGTCGTGGCCGAGCGGTTAAGGCGATGGGCTAGAAAGCCATTGGGGTCTCCCCGCGTCGGCTCGAATCCTGCCCACTACGGCGCCCTTCTCCTGTCGCTTCGGCCTGCCCAGAAAAAGGCGGAGTGCCGTTTCTCTCTTCCTGCTTCTTGTACAAACGCTAAATCGCTTGGACCTGCTGCCTTGGAAGTAATGTCTTCAACATCCACCAGTGACATTTCACAGCTGGAAGCACACAGCCACGCTTTTGGCATTGGCATGTCTTTTGCGCCCTACTTCCAGCCTTTGAAGACCTAATTATTCAAACTGAAAGAACCGGCTGAATGAGTGTTTGCAGTGCACCAGGAGGAGCAGGGACCATAGCATTGGAGGGGTGAGGATGGCGCAGATGGAAACGTTTTCATGCGCTCCTCTGGGAGGAATGAAAAGAAAAGACGAAACCGGAAACAGTAGTAGCCGCAAGAGGAAGTGTCTTCAAGCGCCAAGCAAGCGCTCCTCGTTAGTATAGTGGTGCGTATCCCCGCCTGTCACGTGGGAGACCAGGGATGGATTGCTTGACGGCGAGCCAGGTTGCTTTTCTCCCATCAGATTCCAACCGCTAATGCTAACGCAGTGTGTGGGAGCTTACATGCTTTTCCTTTCCCGTCTTTTTCGGACGACTATTCCAAAGGGGTAACCTGAAGGTATAGGGGCCTGAAGACACGAGGCATTCTTAAACCAGCACTGGGCTGCACGGCCTTCTGTTGTGATCAGGTTATATTCGAGTCAAAAAGCCAGAGCATCCGCTTCCATCCTATGGAGCACGAGCTAAATCGGAAGAGGCAGGGGATACACCTACGCCTATCGGCGCACGTTCCCTGCGTCAGGCTGCTTCACCCATTTGCACCCGACTGGAGACGGCACTGAGCAAGCTTTTTGTCAGGAGTGGGATTCGAACCCACGCCTCCAGGGGAGACTGCGACCTGAACGCAGCGCCTTAGACCGCTCGGCCATCCTGACGCGGGCCCCCTGTCCCGGGGCGGTCTGATGAGCCACCGCGATCCCACTACGCTCCTCGAGTATCGCACTGTTATTAATACTACAGTGTGACTCCAGCATTAAAATGTTTGGAAAATGTGTCGGCTTTTATAATCCAGTGTAGAGCAGCATGTGATGATTTGTGCTACAACACCAAGCGCTCAAAGTGACGTCTGCGTTTGTCGTTGAAACTTTCAACTCTTTCATCACTTATGTAGGAAATAAAAAGAGCAGTTGTGCGCCACACGCAGAGAGGCCGTCAGCAGAGTGGCGCAGCGGAAGCGTGCTGGGCCCATAACCCAGAGGTCGATGGATCGAAACCATCCTCTGCTACGTGTGTCCTATGCACGATTCATAAGCATGCCATTGGGTTAGCAAAGTGCCTTCAAATAGTCTGCATCTCCCTTTCTTTAAATTCTGTCCTGAGTTTCTCTCTCGTGTGTGTTTGTGCAAGCTTGACACTTGCGGGACTCTTTAATCTTCACCAATACGGAGATGACCAAATGTGTCTTCGGTTGTTCTGAGGTCTTTGATAGTTTCTTTGAAAGCTTCAACTGAACCTCGAAATCGAAGCAGTTATGTTTATATTGATTTCTCGCGTTAATCATTACGAACCAGGAACAGCCAGCACACTCGGTCGCATTAGTAATTATGTCACGTCTCTACTTAGCAGAGCATTCAAAGGCCCACTGGAAGTAGTAAAGCACTAAAACACTGCAAAACTGAACTCGGGAAAATCATACTGGGAGCTCTGAGCGATGTCTGCATCCAAGCCATCCAATACGGACTCTGAAACCTTGGAATATCAACACTATGATGCGCTACCTTTTACCTGGAGCAAAACGATGGAATTAGAAGAATGCTTACCGCAGGATACAACTGTGCCGCTGTTATTTGGAGCACGGTTTTCACTTGCATGAAAACTACAGCAGAACGTAGAAGGATGATCACTGAGGAGTCCACGCGGGCATGCTGAGGAGATTGTAGGTCGTACATTTCAATGATTACTGACATTTGCGCTGCTGGAGGTACAGTAATCAACAAAGAACAGGGTGTGCTACTCTCGAATCCGGTCAGCACATGATGAAAAGCCAGGAAGTATACCTTGTCAAATTGCCGTCAACAGGGACAAGTTAACCACCAGCTCCACCGGCGCCCGGCTAGCTCAGTCGGTAGAGCATGAGACTCTTAATCTCAGGGTCGTGGGTTCGAGCCCCACGTTGGGCGGTGCCCGTCTCCTTATTAACAAAGTTTCCCGCTCATCCTTGAACCTCTTACACCTCGATGGTACCGAGCACTGCGTTTTAATGCACAGGTGTGATCAAATCGAGATGAAAAGGGCGTATCTAGCTCCTTGCCCGAGAGATAAATCAAGGGTTCCGCAGATAATCCCTTGGCTCCGGTCACCCGGACGCAGATAGGAGCTGCAGCCATCATAACTTGTATGAAAACTAAGAAGAGCTCCTGTCTATTTACAGTTTCATTTACTCTAGCGTTTCCTTAAACATTGCGTGTACGAAGGCTAAGAAATTGGAGAGCTATTCTAATACAATAACTATTAGGAATCTTTTGGGCATAACAGTTTCACTGTGATTTTGCAGGTAACACGTACGTTGGGAAAACATTTTGAACGCGATCAATAACCGCACTGGAAAAATGTGGGAAAGAAAGGGCGAAAAGCGACTCTTCAACATGTGGAAATATCTTCCTGAGCGGAGCCCTCTTCTCGAAGCTCAACACTCTGCAAGAGTCACTTCTCCCAACTTGCGCCCGCAGGTTTCCGTAGTGTGCCTGCAAAGAGCCATCCGCTTGAGACAGGTGCACCTCCCGATTTCATTGAACTAAGCTAGATGCACAATTTCTAATGCAGCCTTCATCACAATAGACAGTTCATTTCTCGAAAGCTTGTCGTAAAAAAAGGAAACAAAGAACGAAAACGTATAGCTGACAATCTTCTGAAGATGCAGATTCAGCTTTGGGGAAATGGACATTTTATGTATGCAGATGCTTTTCAAGCGCTGGTTTTAGAACGTCGCTGTGCTTCCAGCATCCTTTTCAGCCTTCTAAACTGGCTACCGAGGTGCCGATCACATTGTAAAGCGGTTGAGAGGCCGGAGCTGCTCAAACCGCTCTTGCCGTTTCCCATCAATCAAAAGCACTATGTTGTTTCTTTGTATGGAAAGCTTTTCAAGTCTGGCATCGACACGCACCTTTCCTGAAACGTCCAAAAGGTGAATGCTTCGCAAAGAAATCCAGTCTACCTTCAGGGGGCATGATGTTGAAATCGGAATGAGCCCTGGGTGGGCTTGAAGCAGCAGCTGTTCAGTTAACAGCTGCACAGAAACGCACCCCGCTTGCTTTGTATCATTCGCAAGTTTGTGGTTAAAGAGTAAAAAAGGCTGGAATTCTTCTGCCAGCCGGCAGGATTTCTTCTGCACTCACCCAGAAAAGCCAAGAATTGTATTTCATCTTTCGCAAGCTGTATTTTCCAGGAGGAGAATGAATACTTGCATTAAACTGAATCAAGCCGACAGAGACGCACAGCCGTTGTTTTTCTCCATGGGAAGTTTTTCGTTAAGGAAAAACACCGTTGTCATTTTCTTGCCAGCCGGCGGTATTTCTTGTGCAGCGATGAGCCAGATTTGTATTTCGTATTTCGCAAGTTGTGTGAATTTCTTGAAGTTGAAAGTGAATTCGCTCCAGAAAAGAAATGTCCAGTCGCATGAAAGCCGTGGCTGTTTGTTAAACCGCAGGACCTGAGCTTGCGTTCTGTTTCTCATGGCGTTCGCAAAGGCGATTCCTGCCTTTAAAACTGCTGTGACTGCGACTGAAAGTGGCGTGTGGCGCAGCTTCTAAAGTCTTGTTGACGCTCCTCGATGTTGCTTTCTCTCTGCCTAAGGAAGTTCGATTGTCGCGTCGGAACGGGGAGACCTAATCCTTCCAGCTTTAAGCCACCCTTCAGTCTTCTGAAGGGTGTCCGAGTGCTAGCATGTCATTTGGCTTTTTTTTGGGGGGAAGCGGAGAGCGACATTGAAAAAGGTTACCGCCGCCGCCTCGCCCTCCGTGTTAAATGATCGCAAGCCGGCGGCGGCGGCGCTCCCTGTAGTCGTGGCCGAGCGGTTAAGGCGATGGGCTAGAAAGCCATTGGGGTCTCCCCGCGTCGGCTCGAATCCTGCCCACTACGGCGCCCTTCTCCTGTCGCTTCGGCCTGCCCAGAAAAAGGCGGAGTGCCGTTTCTCTCTTCCTGCTTCTTGTACAAACGCTAAATCGCTTGGACCTGCTGCCTTGGAAGTAATGTCTTCAACATCCACCAGTGACATTTCACAGCTGGAAGCACACAGCCACGCTTTTGGCATTGGCATGTCTTTTGCGCCCTACTTCCAGCCTTTGAAGACCTAATTATTCAAACTGAAAGAACCGGCTGAATGAGTGTTTGCAGTGCACCAGGAGGAGCAGGGACCATAGCATTGGAGGGGTGAGGATGGCGCAGATGGAAACGTTTTCATGCGCTCCTCTGGGAGGAATGAAAAGAAAAGACGAAACCGGAAACAGTAGTAGCCGCAAGAGGAAGTGTCTTCAAGCGCCAAGCAAGCGCTCCTCGTTAGTATAGTGGTGCGTATCCCCGCCTGTCACGTGGGAGACCAGGGATGGATTGCTTGACGGCGAGCCAGGTTGCTTTTCTCCCATCAGATTCCAACCGCTAATGCTAACGCAGTGTGTGGGAGCTTACATGCTTTTCCTTTCCCGTCTTTTTCGGACGACTATTCCAAAGGGGTAACCTGAAGGTATAGGGGCCTGAAGACACGAGGCATTCTTAAACCAGCACTGGGCTGCACGGCCTTCTGTTGTGATCAGGTTATATTCGAGTCAAAAAGCCAGAGCATCCGCTTCCATCCTATGGAGCACGAGCTAAATCGGAAGAGGCAGGGGATACACCTACGCCTATCGGCGCACGTTCCCTGCGTCAGGCTGCTTCACCCATTTGCACCCGACTGGAGACGGCACTGAGCAAGCTTTTTGTCAGGAGTGGGATTCGAACCCACGCCTCCAGGGGAGACTGCGACCTGAACGCAGCGCCTTAGACCGCTCGGCCATCCTGACGCGGGCCCCCTGTCCCGGGGCGGTCTGATGAGCCACCGCGATCCCACTACGCTCCTCGAGTATCGCACTGTTATTAATACTACAGTGTGACTCCAGCATTAAAATGTTTGGAAAATGTGTCGGCTTTTATAATCCAGTGTAGAGCAGCATGTGATGATTTGTGCTACAACACCAAGCGCTCAAAGTGACGTCTGCGTTTGTCGTTGAAACTTTCAACTCTTTCATCACTTATGTAGGAAATAAAAAGAGCAGTTGTGCGCCACACGCAGAGAGGCCGTCAGCAGAGTGGCGCAGCGGAAGCGTGCTGGGCCCATAACCCAGAGGTCGATGGATCGAAACCATCCTCTGCTACGTGTGTCCTATGCACGATTCATAAGCATGCCATTGGGTTAGCAAAGTGCCTTCAAATAGTCTGCATCTCCCTTTCTTTAAATTCTGTCCTGAGTTTCTCTCTCGTGTGTGTTTGTGCAAGCTTGACACTTGCGGGACTCTTTAATCTTCACCAATACGGAGATGACCAAATGTGTCTTCGGTTGTTCTGAGGTCTTTGATAGTTTCTTTGAAAGCTTCAACTGAACCTCGAAATCGAAGCAGTTATGTTTATATTGATTTCTCGCGTTAATCATTACGAACCAGGAACAGCCAGCACACTCGGTCGCATTAGTAATTATGTCACGTCTCTACTTAGCAGAGCATTCAAAGGCCCACTGGAAGTAGTAAAGCACTAAAACACTGCAAAACTGAACTCGGGAAAATCATACTGGGAGCTCTGAGCGATGTCTGCATCCAAGCCATCCAATACGGACTCTGAAACCTTGGAATATCAACACTATGATGCGCTACCTTTTACCTGGAGCAAAACGATGGAATTAGAAGAATGCTTACCGCAGGATACAACTGTGCCGCTGTTATTTGGAGCACGGTTTTCACTTGCATGAAAACTACAGCAGAACGTAGAAGGATGATCACTGAGGAGTCCACGCGGGCATGCTGAGGAGATTGTAGGTCGTACATTTCAATGATTACTGACATTTGCGCTGCTGGAGGTACAGTAATCAACAAAGAACAGGGTGTGCTACTCTCGAATCCGGTCAGCACATGATGAAAAGCCAGGAAGTATACCTTGTCAAATTGCCGTCAACAGGGACAAGTTAACCACCAGCTCCACCGGCGCCCGGCTAGCTCAGTCGGTAGAGCATGAGACTCTTAATCTCAGGGTCGTGGGTTCGAGCCCCACGTTGGGCGGTGCCCGTCTCCTTATTAACAAAGTTTCCCGCTCATCCTTGAACCTCTTACACCTCGATGGTACCGAGCACTGCGTTTTAATGCACAGGTGTGATCAAATCGAGATGAAAAGGGCGTATCTAGCTCCTTGCCCGAGAGATAAATCAAGGGTTCCGCAGATAATCCCTTGGCTCCGGTCACCCGGACGCAGATAGGAGCTGCAGCCATCATAACTTGTATGAAAACTAAGAAGAGCTCCTGTCTATTTACAGTTTCATTTACTCTAGCGTTTCCTTAAACATTGCGTGTACGAAGGCTAAGAAATTGGAGAGCTATTCTAATACAATAACTATTAGGAATCTTTTGGGCATAACAGTTTCACTGTGATTTTGCAGGTAACACGTACGTTGGGAAAACATTTTGAACGCGATCAATAACCGCACTGGAAAAATGTGGGAAAGAAAGGGCGAAAAGCGACTCTTCAACATGTGGAAATATCTTCCTGAGCGGAGCCCTCTTCTCGAAGCTCAACACTCTGCAAGAGTCACTTCTCCCAACTTGCGCCCGCAGGTTTCCGTAGTGTGCCTGCAAAGAGCCATCCGCTTGAGACAGGTGCACCTCCCGATTTCATTGAACTAAGCTAGATGCACAATTTCTAATGCAGCCTTCATCACAATAGACAGTTCATTTCTCGAAAGCTTGTCGTAAAAAAAGGAAACAAAGAACGAAAACGTATAGCTGACAATCTTCTGAAGATGCAGATTCAGCTTTGGGGAAATGGACATTTTATGTATGCAGATGCTTTTCAAGCGCTGGTTTTAGAACGTCGCTGTGCTTCCAGCATCCTTTTCAGCCTTCTAAACTGGCTACCGAGGTGCCGATCACATTGTAAAGCGGTTGAGAGGCCGGAGCTGCTCAAACCGCTCTTGCCGTTTCCCATCAATCAAAAGCACTATGTTGTTTCTTTGTATGGAAAGCTTTTCAAGTCTGGCATCGACACGCACCTTTCCTGAAACGTCCAAAAGGTGAATGCTTCGCAAAGAAATCCAGTCTACCTTCAGGGGGCATGATGTTGAAATCGGAATGAGCCCTGGGTGGGCTTGAAGCAGCAGCTGTTCAGTTAACAGCTGCACAGAAACGCACCCCGCTTGCTTTGTATCATTCGCAAGTTTGTGGTTAAAGAGTAAAAAAGGCTGGAATTCTTCTGCCAGCCGGCAGGATTTCTTCTGCACTCACCCAGAAAAGCCAAGAATTGTATTTCATCTTTCGCAAGCTGTATTTTCCAGGAGGAGAATGAATACTTGCATTAAACTGAATCAAGCCGACAGAGACGCACAGCCGTTGTTTTTCTCCATGGGAAGTTTTTCGTTAAGGAAAAACACCGTTGTCATTTTCTTGCCAGCCGGCGGTATTTCTTGTGCAGCGATGAGCCAGATTTGTATTTCGTATTTCGCAAGTTGTGTGAATTTCTTGAAGTTGAAAGTGAATTCGCTCCAGAAAAGAAATGTCTTGTCGCATGAAAGCCGTGGCTGTTTGTTAAACCGCAGGACCTGAGCTTGCGTTCTGTTTCTCATGGCGTTCGCAAAGGCGATTCCTGCCTTTAAAACTGCTGTGACTGCGACTGAAAGTGGCGTGTGGCGCAGCTTCTAAAGTCTTGTTGACGCTCCTCGATGTTGCTTTCTCTCTGCCTAAGGAAGTTCGATTGTCGCGTCGGAACGGGGAGACCTAATCCTTCCAGCTTTAAGCCACCCTTCAGTCTTCTGAAGGGTGTCCGAGTGCTAGCATGTCATTTGGCTTTTTTTTGGGGGGAAGCGGAGAGCGACATTGAAAAAGGTTACCGCCGCCGCCTCGCCCTCCGTGTTAAATGATCGCAAGCCGGCGGCGGCGGCGCTCCCTGTAGTCGTGGCCGAGCGGTTAAGGCGATGGGCTAGAAAGCCATTGGGGTCTCCCCGCGTCGGCTCGAATCCTGCCCACTACGGCGCCCTTCTCCTGTCGCTTCGGCCTGCCCAGAAAAAGGCGGAGTGCCGTTTCTCTCTTCCTGCTTCTTGTACAAACGCTAAATCGCTTGGACCTGCTGCCTTGGAAGTAATGTCTTCAACATCCACCAGTGACATTTCACAGCTGGAAGCACACAGCCACGCTTTTGGCATTGGCATGTCTTTTGCGCCCTACTTCCAGCCTTTGAAGACCTAATTATTCAAACTGAAAGAACCGGCTGAATGAGTGTTTGCAGTGCACCAGGAGGAGCAGGGACCATAGCATTGGAGGGGTGAGGATGGCGCAGATGGAAACGTTTTCATGCGCTCCTCTGGGAGGAATGAAAAGAAAAGACGAAACCGGAAACAGTAGTAGCCGCAAGAGGAAGTGTCTTCAAGCGCCAAGCAAGCGCTCCTCGTTAGTATAGTGGTGCGTATCCCCGCCTGTCACGTGGGAGACCAGGGATGGATTGCTTGACGGCGAGCCAGGTTGCTTTTCTCCCATCAGATTCCAACCGCTAATGCTAACGCAGTGTGTGGGAGCTTACATGCTTTTCCTTTCCCGTCTTTTTCGGACGACTATTCCAAAGGGGTAACCTGAAGGTATAGGGGCCTGAAGACACGAGGCATTCTTAAACCAGCACTGGGCTGCACGGCCTTCTGTTGTGATCAGGTTATATTCGAGTCAAAAAGCCAGAGCATCCGCTTCCATCCTATGGAGCACGAGCTAAATCGGAAGAGGCAGGGGATACACCTACGCCTATCGGCGCACGTTCCCTGCGTCAGGCTGCTTCACCCATTTGCACCCGACTGGAGACGGCACTGAGCAAGCTTTTTGTCAGGAGTGGGATTCGAACCCACGCCTCCAGGGGAGACTGCGACCTGAACGCAGCGCCTTAGACCGCTCGGCCATCCTGACGCGGGCCCCCTGTCCCGGGGCGGTCTGATGAGCCACCGCGATCCCACTACGCTCCTCGAGTATCGCACTGTTATTAATACTACAGTGTGACTCCAGCATTAAAATGTTTGGAAAATGTGTCGGCTTTTATAATCCAGTGTAGAGCAGCATGTGATGATTTGTGCTACAACACCAAGCGCTCAAAGTGACGTCTGCGTTTGTCGTTGAAACTTTCAACTCTTTCATCACTTATGTAGGAAATAAAAAGAGCAGTTGTGCGCCACACGCAGAGAGGCCGTCAGCAGAGTGGCGCAGCGGAAGCGTGCTGGGCCCATAACCCAGAGGTCGATGGATCGAAACCATCCTCTGCTACGTGTGTCCTATGCACGATTCATAAGCATGCCATTGGGTTAGCAAAGTGCCTTCAAATAGTCTGCATCTCCCTTTCTTTAAATTCTGTCCTGAGTTTCTCTCTCGTGTGTGTTTGTGCAAGCTTGACACTTGCGGGACTCTTTAATCTTCACCAATACGGAGATGACCAAATGTGTCTTCGGTTGTTCTGAGGTCTTTGATAGTTTCTTTGAAAGCTTCAACTGAACCTCGAAATCGAAGCAGTTATGTTTATATTGATTTCTCGCGTTAATCATTACGAACCAGGAACAGCCAGCACACTCGGTCGCATTAGTAATTATGTCACGTCTCTACTTAGCAGAGCATTCAAAGGCCCACTGGAAGTAGTAAAGCACTAAAACACTGCAAAACTGAACTCGGGAAAATCATACTGGGAGCTCTGAGCGATGTCTGCATCCAAGCCATCCAATACGGACTCTGAAACCTTGGAATATCAACACTATGATGCGCTACCTTTTACCTGGAGCAAAACGATGGAATTAGAAGAATGCTTACCGCAGGATACAACTGTGCCGCTGTTATTTGGAGCACGGTTTTCACTTGCATGAAAACTACAGCAGAACGTAGAAGGATGATCACTGAGGAGTCCACGCGGGCATGCTGAGGAGATTGTAGGTCGTACATTTCAATGATTACTGACATTTGCGCTGCTGGAGGTACAGTAATCAACAAAGAACAGGGTGTGCTACTCTCGAATCCGGTCAGCACATGATGAAAAGCCAGGAAGTATACCTTGTCAAATTGCCGTCAACAGGGACAAGTTAACCACCAGCTCCACCGGCGCCCGGCTAGCTCAGTCGGTAGAGCATGAGACTCTTAATCTCAGGGTCGTGGGTTCGAGCCCCACGTTGGGCGGTGCCCGTCTCCTTATTAACAAAGTTTCCCGCTCATCCTTGAACCTCTTACACCTCGATGGTACCGAGCACTGCGTTTTAATGCACAGGTGTGATCAAATCGAGATGAAAAGGGCGTATCTAGCTCCTTGCCCGAGAGATAAATCAAGGGTTCCGCAGATAATCCCTTGGCTCCGGTCACCCGGACGCAGATAGGAGCTGCAGCCATCATAACTTGTATGAAAACTAAGAAGAGCTCCTGTCTATTTACAGTTTCATTTACTCTAGCGTTTCCTTAAACATTGCGTGTACGAAGGCTAAGAAATTGGAGAGCTATTCTAATACAATAACTATTAGGAATCTTTTGGGCATAACAGTTTCACTGTGATTTTGCAGGTAACACGTACGTTGGGAAAACATTTTGAACGCGATCAATAACCGCACTGGAAAAATGTGGGAAAGAAAGGGCGAAAAGCGACTCTTCAACATGTGGAAATATCTTCCTGAGCGGAGCCCTCTTCTCGAAGCTCAACACTCTGCAAGAGTCACTTCTCCCAACTTGCGCCCGCAGGTTTCCGTAGTGTGCCTGCAAAGAGCCATCCGCTTGAGACAGGTGCACCTCCCGATTTCATTGAACTAAGCTAGATGCACAATTTCTAATGCAGCCTTCATCACAATAGACAGTTCATTTCTCGAAAGCTTGTCGTAAAAAAAGGAAACAAAGAACGAAAACGTATAGCTGACAATCTTCTGAAGATGCAGATTCAGCTTTGGGGAAATGGACATTTTATGTATGCAGATGCTTTTCAAGCGCTGGTTTTAGAACGTCGCTGTGCTTCCAGCATCCTTTTCAGCCTTCTAAACTGGCTACCGAGGTGCCGATCACATTGTAAAGCGGTTGAGAGGCCGGAGCTGCTCAAACCGCTCTTGCCGTTTCCCATCAATCAAAAGCACTATGTTGTTTCTTTGTATGGAAAGCTTTTCAAGTCTGGCATCGACACGCACCTTTCCTGAAACGTCCAAAAGGTGAATGCTTCGCAAAGAAATCCAGTCTACCTTCAGGGGGCATGATGTTGAAATCGGAATGAGCCCTGGGTGGGCTTGAAGCAGCAGCTGTTCAGTTAACAGCTGCACAGAAACGCACCCCGCTTGCTTTGTATCATTCGCAAGTTTGTGGTTAAAGAGTAAAAAAGGCTGGAATTCTTCTGCCAGCCGGCAGGATTTCTTCTGCACTCACCCAGAAAAGCCAAGAATTGTATTTCATCTTTCGCAAGCTGTATTTTCCAGGAGGAGAATGAATACTTGCATTAAACTGAATCAAGCCGACAGAGAGGCACAGCCGTTGTTTTTCTCCATGGGAAGTTTTTCGTTAAGGAAAAACACCGTTGTCATTTTCTTGCCAGCCGGCGGTATTTCTTGTGCAGCGATGAGCCAGATTTGTATTTCGTATTTCGCAAGTTGTGTGAATTTCTTGAAGTTGAAAGTGAATTCGCTCCAGAAAAGAAATGTCCAGTCGCATGAAAGCCGTGGCTGTTTGTTAAACCGCAGGACCTGAGCTTGCGTTCTGTTTCTCATGGCGTTCGCAAAGGCGATTCCTGCCTTTAAAACTGCTGTGTCTGCGACTGAAAGTGGCGTGTGGCGCAGCTTCTAAAGTCTTGTTGACGCTCCTCGATGTTGCTTTCTCTCTGCCTAAGGAAGTTCGATTGTCGCGTCGGAACGGGGAGACCTAATCCTTCCAGCTTTAAGCCACCCTTCAGTCTTCTGAAGGGTGTCCGAGTGCTAGCATGTCATTTGGCTTTTTTTTGGGGGGAAGCGGAGAGCGACATTGAAAAAGGTTACCGCCGCCGCCTCGCCCTCCGTGTTAAATGATCGCAAGCCGGCGGCGGCGGCGCTCCCTGTAGTCGTGGCCGAGCGGTTAAGGCGATGGGCTAGAAAGCCATTGGGGTCTCCCCGCGTCGGCTCGAATCCTGCCCACTACGGCGCCCTTCTCCTGTCGCTTCGGCCTGCCCAGAAAAAGGCGGAGTGCCGTTTCTCTCTTCCTGCTTCTTGTACAAACGCTAAATCGCTTGGACCTGCTGCCTTGGAAGTAATGTCTTCAACATCCACCAGTGACATTTCACAGCTGGAAGCACACAGCCACGCTTTTGGCATTGGCATGTCTTTTGCGCCCTACTTCCAGCCTTTGAAGACCTAATTATTCAAACTGAAAGAACCGGCTGAATGAGTGTTTGCAGTGCACCAGGAGGAGCAGGGACCATAGCATTGGAGGGGTGAGGATGGCGCAGATGGAAACGTTTTCATGCGCTCCTCTGGGAGGAATGAAAAGAAAAGACGAAACCGGAAACAGTAGTAGCCGCAAGAGGAAGTGTCTTCAAGCGCCAAGCAAGCGCTCCTCGTTAGTATAGTGGTGCGTATCCCCGCCTGTCACGTGGGAGACCAGGGATGGATTGCTTGACGGCGAGCCAGGTTGCTTTTCTCCCATCAGATTCCAACCGCTAATGCTAACGCAGTGTGTGGGAGCTTACATGCTTTTCCTTTCCCGTCTTTTTCGGACGACTATTCCAAAGGGGTAACCTGAAGGAATAGGGGCCTGAAGACACGAGGCATTCTTAAACCAGCACTGGGCTGCACGGCCTTCTGTTGTGATCAGGTTATATTCGAGTCAAAAAGCCAGAGCATCCGCTTCCATCCTATGGAGCACGAGCTAAATCGGAAGAGGCAGGGGATACACCTACGCCTATCGGCGCACGTTCCCTGCGTCAGGCTGCTTCACCCATTTGCACCCGACTGGAGACGGCACTGAGCAAGCTTTTTGTCAGGAGTGGGATTCGAACCCACGCCTCCAGGGGAGACTGCGACCTGAACGCAGCGCCTTAGACCGCTCGGCCATCCTGACGCGGGCCCCCTGTCCCGGGGCGGTCTGATGAGCCACCGCGATCCCACTACGCTCCTCGAGTATCGCACTGTTATTAATACTACAGTGTGACTCCAGCATTAAAATGTTTGGAAAATGTGTCGGCTTTTATAATCCAGTGTAGAGCAGCATGTGATGATTTGTGCTACAACACCAAGCGCTCAAAGTGACGTCTGCGTTTGTCGTTGAAACTTTCAACTCTTTCATCACTTATGTAGGAAATAAAAAGAGCAGTTGTGCGCCACACGCAGAGAGGCCGTCAGCAGAGTTGCGCAGCGGAAGCGTGCTGGGCCCATAACCCAGAGGTCGATGGATCGAAACCATCCTCTGCTACGTGTGTCCTATGCACGATTCATAAGCATGCCATTGGGTTAGCAAAGTGCCTTCAAATAGTCTGCATCTCCCTTTCTTTAAATTCTGTCCTGAGTTTCTCTCTCGTGTGTGTTTGTGCAAGCTTGACACTTGCGGGACTCTTTAATCTTCACCAATACGGAGATGACCAAATGTGTCTTCGGTTGTTCTGAGGTCTTTGATAGTTTCTTTGAAAGCTTCAACTGAACCTCGAAATCGAAGCAGTTATGTTTATATTGATTTCTCGCGTTAATCATTACGAACCAGGAACAGCCAGCACACTCGGTCGCATTAGTAATTATGTCACGTCTCTACTTAGCAGAGCATTCAAAGGCCCACTGGAAGTAGTAAAGCACTAAAACACTGCAAAACTGAACTCGGGAAAATCATACTGGGAGCTCTGAGCGATGTCTGCATCCAAGCCATCCAATACGGACTCTGAAACCTTGGAATATCAACACTATGATGCGCTACCTTTTACCTGGAGCAAAACGATGGAATTAGAAGAATGCTTACCGCAGGATACAACTGTGCCGCTGTTATTTGGAGCACGGTTTTCACTTGCATGAAAACTACAGCAGAACGTAGAAGGATGATCACTGAGGAGTCCACGCGGGCATGCTGAGGAGATTGTAGGTCGTACATTTCAATGATTACTGACATTTGCGCTGCTGGAGGTACAGTAATCAACAAAGAACAGGGTGTGCTACTCTCGAATCCGGTCAGCACATGATGAAAAGCCAGGAAGTATACCTTGTCAAATTGCCGTCAACAGGGACAAGTTAACCACCAGCTCCACCGGCGCCCGGCTAGCTCAGTCGGTAGAGCATGAGACTCTTAATCTCAGGGTCGTGGGTTCGAGCCCCACGTTGGGCGGTGCCCGTCTCCTTATTAACAAAGTTTCCCGCTCATCCTTGAACCTCTTACACCTCTATGGTACCGAGCACTGCGTTTTAATGCACAGGTGTGATCAAACCGAGATGAAAAGGGCGTATCTAGCTCCTTGCCCGAGAGATAAATCAAGGGTTCCGCAGATAATCCCTTGGCTCCGGTCACCCGGACGCAGATAGGAGCTGCAGCCATCATAACTTGTATGAAAACTAAGAAGAGCTCCTGTCTATTTACAGTTTCATTTACTCTAGCGTTTCCTTAAACATTGCGTGTACGAAGGCTAAGAAATTGGAGAGCTATTCTAATACAATAACTATTAGGAATCTTTTGGGCATAACAGTTTCACTGTGATTTTGCAGGTAACACGTACGTTGGGAAAACATTTTGAACGCGATCAATAACCGCACTGGAAAAATGTGGGAAAGAAAGGGCGAAAAGCGACTCTTCAACATGTGGAAATATCTTCCTGAGCGGAGCCCTCTTCTCGAAGCTCAACACTCTGCAAGAGTCACTTCTCCCAACTTGCGCCCGCAGGTTTCCGTAGTGTGCCTGCAAAGAGCCATCCGCTTGAGACAGGTGCACCTCCCGATTTCATTGAACTAAGCTAGATGCACAATTTCTAATGCAGCCTTCATCACAATAGACAGTTCATTTCTCGAAAGCTTGTCGTAAAAAAAGGAAACAAAGAACGAAAACGTATAGCTGACAATCTTCTGAAGATGCAGATTCAGCTTTGGGGAAATGGACATTTTATGTATGCAGATGCTTTTCAAGCGCTGGTTTTAGAACGTCGCTGTGCTTCCAGCATCCTTTTCAGCCTTCTAAACTGGCTACCGAGGTGCCGATCACATTGTAAAGCGGTTGAGAGGCCGGAGCTGCTCAAACCGCTCTTGCCGTTTCCCATCAATCAAAAGCACTATGTTGTTTCTTTGTATGGAAAGCTTTTCAAGTCTGGCATCGACACGCACCTTTCCTGAAACGTCCAAAAGGTGAATGCTTCGCAAAGAAATCCAGTCTACCTTCAGGGGGCATGATGTTGAAATCGGAATGAGCCCTGGGTGGGCTTGAAGCAGCAGCTGTTCAGTTAACAGCTGCACAGAAACGCACCCCGCTTGCTTTGTATCATTCGCAAGTTTGTGGTTAAAGAGTAAAAAAGGCTGGAATTCTTCTGCCAGCCGGCAGGATTTCTTCTGCACTCACCCAGAAAAGCCAAGAATTGTATTTCATCTTTCGCAAGCTGTATTTTCCAGGAGGAGAATGAATACTTGCATTAAACTGAATCAAGCCGACAGAGAGGCACAGCCGTTGTTTTTCTCCATGGGAAGTTTTTCGTTAAGGAAAAACACCGTTGTCATTTTCTTGCCAGCCGGCGGTATTTCTTGTGCAGCGATGAGCCAGATTTGTATTTCGTATTTCGCAAGTTGTGTGAATTTCTTGAAGTTGAAAGTGAATTCGCTCCAGAAAAGAAATGTCCAGTCGCATGAAAGCCGTGGCTGTTTGTTAAACCGCAGGACCTGAGCTTGCGTTCTGTTTCTCATGGCGTTCGCAAAGGCGATTCCTGCCTTTAAAACTGCTGTGTCTGCGACTGAAAGTGGCGTGTGGCGCAGCTTCTAAAGTCTTGTTGACGCTCCTCGATGTTGCTTTCTCTCTGCCTAAGGAAGTTCGATTGTCGCGTCGGAACGGGGAGACCTAATCCTTCCAGCTTTAAGCCACCCTTCAGTCTTCTGAAGGGTGTCCGAGTGCTAGCATGTCATTTGGCTTTTTTTTGGGGGGAAGCGGAGAGCGACATTGAAAAAGGTTACCGCCGCCGCCTCGCCCTCCGTGTTAAATGATCGCAAGCCGGCGGCGGCGGCGCTCCCTGTAGTCGTGGCCGAGCGGTTAAGGCGATGGGCTAGAAAGCCATTGGGGTCTCCCCGCGTCGGCTCGAATCCTGCCCACTACGGCGCCCTTCTCCTGTCGCTTCGGCCTGCCCAGAAAAAGGCGGAGTGCCGTTTCTCTCTTCCTGCTTCTTGTACAAACGCTAAATCGCTTGGACCTGCTGCCTTGGAAGTAATGTCTTCAACATCCACCAGTGACATTTCACAGCTGGAAGCACACAGCCACGCTTTTGGCATTGGCATGTCTTTTGCGCCCTACTTCCAGCCTTTGAAGACCTAATTATTCAAACTGAAAGAACCGGCTGAATGAGTGTTTGCAGTGCACCAGGAGGAGCAGGGACCATAGCATTGGAGGGGTGAGGATGGCGCAGATGGAAACGTTTTCATGCGCTCCTCTGGGAGGAATGAAAAGAAAAGACGAAACCGGAAACAGTAGTAGCCGCAAGAGGAAGTGTCTTCAAGCGCCAAGCAAGCGCTCCTCGTTAGTATAGTGGTGCGTATCCCCGCCTGTCACGTGGGAGACCAGGGATGGATTGCTTGACGGCGAGCCAGGTTGCTTTTCTCCCATCAGATTCCAACCGCTAATGCTAACGCAGTGTGTGGGAGCTTACATGCTTTTCCTTTCCCGTCTTTTTCGGACGACTATTCCAAAGGGGTAACCTGAAGGAATAGGGGCCTGAAGACACGAGGCATTCTTAAACCAGCACTGGGCTGCACGGCCTTCTGTTGTGATCAGGTTATATTCGAGTCAAAAAGCCAGAGCATCCGCTTCCATCCTATGGAGCACGAGCTAAATCGGAAGAGGCAGGGGATACACCTACGCCTATCGGCGCACGTTCCCTGCGTCAGGCTGCTTCACCCATTTGCACCCGACTGGAGACGGCACTGAGCAAGCTTTTTGTCAGGAGTGGGATTCGAACCCACGCCTCCAGGGGAGACTGCGACCTGAACGCAGCGCCTTAGACCGCTCGGCCATCCTGACGCGGGCCCCCTGTCCCGGGGCGGTCTGATGAGCCACCGCGATCCCACTACGCTCCTCGAGTATCGCACTGTTATTAATACTACAGTGTGACTCCAGCATTAAAATGTTTGGAAAATGTGTCGGCTTTTATAATCCAGTGTAGAGCAGCATGTGATGATTTGTGCTACAACACCAAGCGCTCAAAGTGACGTCTGCGTTTGTCGTTGAAACTTTCAACTCTTTCATCACTTATGTAGGAAATAAAAAGAGCAGTTGTGCGCCACACGCAGAGAGGCCGTCAGCAGAGTGGCGCAGCGGAAGCGTGCTGGGCCCATAACCCAGAGGTCGATGGATCGAAACCATCCTCTGCTACGTGTGTCCTATGCACGATTCATAAGCATGCCATTGGGTTAGCAAAGTGCCTTCAAATAGTCTGCATCTCCCTTTCTTTAAATTCTGTCCTGAGTTTCTCTCTCGTGTGTGTTTGTGCAAGCTTGACACTTGCGGGACTCTTTAATCTTCACCAATACGGAGATGACCAAATGTGTCTTCGGTTGTTCTGAGGTCTTTGATAGTTTCTTTGAAAGCTTCAACTGAACCTCGAAATCGAAGCAGTTATGTTTATATTGATTTCTCGCGTTAATCATTACGAACCAGGAACAGCCAGCACACTCGGTCGCATTAGTAATTATGTCACGTCTCTACTTAGCAGAGCATTCAAAGGCCCACTGGAAGTAGTAAAGCACTAAAACACTGCAAAACTGAACTCGGGAAAATCATACTGGGAGCTCTGAGCGATGTCTGCATCCAAGCCATCCAATACGGACTCTGAAACCTTGGAATATCAACACTATGATGCGCTACCTTTTACCTGGAGCAAAACGATGGAATTAGAAGAATGCTTACCGCAGGATACAACTGTGCCGCTGTTATTTGGAGCACGGTTTTCACTTGCATGAAAACTACAGCAGAACGTAGAAGGATGATCACTGAGGAGTCCACGCGGGCATGCTGAGGAGATTGTAGGTCGTACATTTCAATGATTACTGACATTTGCGCTGCTGGAGGTACAGTAATCAACAAAGAACAGGGTGTGCTACTCTCGAATCCGGTCAGCACATGATGAAAAGCCAGGAAGTATACCTTGTCAAATTGCCGTCAACAGGGACAAGTTAACCACCAGCTCCACCGGCGCCCGGCTAGCTCAGTCGGTAGAGCATGAGACTCTTAATCTCAGGGTCGTGGGTTCGAGCCCCACGTTGGGCGGTGCCCGTCTCCTTATTAACAAAGTTTCCCGCTCATCCTTGAACCTCTTACACCTCGATGGTACCGAGCACTGCGTTTTAATGCACAAGTGTGATCAAACCGAGATGAAAAGGGCGTATCTAGCTCCTTGCCCGAGAGATAAATCAAGGGTTCCGCAGATAATCCCTTGGCTCCGGTCACCCGGACGCAGATAGGAGCTGCAGCCATCATAACTTGTATGAAAACTAAGAAGAGCTCCTGTCTATTTACAGTTTCATTTACTCTAGCGTTTCCTTAAACATTGCGTGTACGAAGGCTAAGAAATTGGAGAGCTATTCTAATACAATAACTATTAGGAATCTTTTGGGCATAACAGTTTCACTGTGATTTTGCAGGTAACACGTACGTTGGGAAAACATTTTGAACGCGATCAATAACCGCACTGGAAAAATGTGGGAAAGAAAGGGCGAAAAGCGACTCTTCAACATGTGGAAATATCTTCCTGAGCGGAGCCCTCTTCTCGAAGCTCAACACTCTGCAAGAGTCACTTCTCCCAACTTGCGCCCGCAGGTTTCCGTAGTGTGCCTGCAAAGAGCCATCCGCTTGAGACAGGTGCACCTCCCGATTTCATTGAACTAAGCTAGATGCACAATTTCTAATGCAGCCTTCATCACAATAGACAGTTCATTTCTCGAAAGCTTGTCGTAAAAAAAGGAAACAAAGAACGAAAACGTATAGCTGACAATCTTCTGAAGATGCAGATTCAGCTTTGGGGAAATGGACATTTTATGTATGCAGATGCTTTTCAAGCGCTGGTTTTAGAACGTCGCTGTGCTTCCAGCATCCTTTTCAGCCTTCTAAACTGGCTACCGAGGTGCCGATCACATTGTAAAGCGGTTGAGAGGCCGGAGCTGCTCAAACCGCTCTTGCCGTTTCCCATCAATCAAAAGCACTATGTTGTTTCTTTGTATGGAAAGCTTTTCAAGTCTGGCATCGACACGCACCTTTCCTGAAACGTCCAAAAGGTGAATGCTTCGCAAAGAAATCCAGTCTACCTTCAGGGGGCATGATGTTGAAATCGGAATGAGCCCTGGGTGGGCTTGAAGCAGCAGCTGTTCAGTTAACAGCTGCACAGAAACGCACCCCGCTTGCTTTGTATCATTCGCAAGTTTGTGGTTAAAGAGTAAAAAAGGCTGGAATTCTTCTGCCAGCCGGCAGGATTTCTTCTGCACTCACCCAGAAAAGCCAAGAATTGTATTTCATCTTTCGCAAGCTGTATTTTCCAGGAGGAGAATGAATACTTGCATTAAACTGAATCAAGCCGACAGAGACGCACAGCCGTTGTTTTTCTCCATGGGAAGTTTTTCGTTAAGGAAAAACACCGTTGTCATTTTCTTGCCAGCCGGCGGTATTTCTTGTGCAGCGATGAGCCAGATTTGTATTTCGTATTTCGCAAGTTGTGTGAATTTCTTGAAGTTGAAAGTGAATTCGCTCCAGAAAAGAAATGTCCAGTCGCATGAAAGCCGTGGCTGTTTGTTAAACCGCAGGACCTGAGCTTGCGTTCTGTTTCTCATGGCGTTCGCAAAGGCGATTCCTGCCTTTAAAACTGCTGTGTCTGCGACTGAAAGTGGCGTGTGGCGCAGCTTCTAAAGTCTTGTTGACGCTCCTCGATGTTGCTTTCTCTCTGCCTAAGGAAGTTCGATTGTCGCGTCGGAACGGGGAGACCTAATCCTTCCAGCTTTAAGCCACCCTTCAGTCTTCTGAAGGGTGTCCGAGTGCTAGCATGTCATTTGGCTTTTTTTGGGGGGGAAGCGGAGAGCGACATTGAAAAAGGTTACCGCCGCCGCCTCGCCCTCCGTGTTAAATGATCGCAAGCCGGCGGCGGCGGCGCTCCCTGTAGTCGTGGCCGAGCGGTTAAGGCGATGGGCTAGAAAGCCATTGGGGTCTCCCCGCGTCGGCTCGAATCCTGCCCACTACGGCGCCCTTCTCCTGTCGCTTCGGCCTGCCCAGAAAAAGGCGGAGTGCCGTTTCTCTCTTCCTGCTTCTTGTACAAACGCTAAATCGCTTGGACCTGCTGCCTTGGAAGTAATGTCTTCAACATCCACCAGTGACATTTCACAGCTGGAAGCACACAGCCACGCTTTTGGCATTGGCATGTCTTTTGCGCCCTACTTCCAGCCTTTGAAGACCTAATTATTCAAACTGAAAGAACCGGCTGAATGAGTGTTTGCAGTGCACCAGGAGGAGCAGGGACCATAGCATTGGAGGGGTGAGGATGGCGCAGATGGAAACGTTTTCATGCGCTCCTCTGGGAGGAATGAAAAGAAAAGACGAAACCGGAAACAGTAGTAGCCGCAAGAGGAAGTGTCTTCAAGCGCCAAGCAAGCGCTCCTCGTTAGTATAGTGGTGCGTATCCCCGCCTGTCACGTGGGAGACCAGGGATGGATTGCTTGACGGCGAGCCAGGTTGCTTTTCTCCCATCAGATTCCAACCGCTAATGCTAACGCAGTGTGTGGGAGCTTACATGCTTTTCCTTTCCCGTCTTTTTCGGACGACTATTCCAAAGGGGTAACCTGAAGGAATAGGGGCCTGAAGACACGAGGCATTCTTAAACCAGCACTGGGCTGCACGGCCTTCTGTTGTGATCAGGTTATATTCGAGTCAAAAAGCCAGAGCATCCGCTTCCATCCTATGGAGCACGAGCTAAATCGGAAGAGGCAGGGGATACACCTACGCCTATCGGCGCACGTTCCCTGCGTCAGGCTGCTTCACCCATTTGCACCCGACTGGAGACGGCACTGAGCAAGCTTTTTGTCAGGAGTGGGATTCGAACCCACGCCTCCAGGGGAGACTGCGACCTGAACGCAGCGCCTTAGACCGCTCGGCCATCCTGACGCGGGCCCCCTGTCCCGGGGCGGTCTGATGAGCCACCGCGATCCCACTACGCTCCTCGAGTATCGCACTGTTATTAATACTACAGTGTGACTCCAGCATTAAAATGTTTGGAAAATGTGTCGGCTTTTATAATCCAGTGTAGAGCAGCATGTGATGATTTGTGCTACAACACCAAGCGCTCAAAGTGACGTCTGCGTTTGTCGTTGAAACTTTCAACTCTTTCATCACTTATGTAGGAAATAAAAAGAGCAGTTGTGCGCCACACGCAGAGAGGCCGTCAGCAGAGTGGCGCAGCGGAAGCGTGCTGGGCCCATAACCCAGAGGTCGATGGATCGAAACCATCCTCTGCTACGTGTGTCCTATGCACGATTCATAAGCATGCCATTGGGTTAGCAAAGTGCCTTCAAATAGTCTGCATCTCCCTTTCTTTAAATTCTGTCCTGAGTTTCTCTCTCGTGTGTGTTTGTGCAAGCTTGACACTTGCGGGACTCTTTAATCTTCACCAATACGGAGATGACCAAATGTGTCTTCGGTTGTTCTGAGGTCTTTGATAGTTTCTTTGAAAGCTTCAACTGAACCTCGAAATCGAAGCAGTTATGTTTATATTGATTTCTCGCGTTAATCATTACGAACCAGGAACAGCCAGCACACTCGGTCGCATTAGTAATTATGTCACGTCTCTACTTAGCAGAGCATTCAAAGGCCCACTGGAAGTAGTAAAGCACTAAAACACTGCAAAACTGAACTCGGGAAAA
The DNA here is from genome assembly GCF_040954835.1 of Lepisosteus oculatus. Taxonomy (NCBI): domain Eukaryota; kingdom Metazoa; phylum Chordata; class Actinopteri; order Semionotiformes; family Lepisosteidae; genus Lepisosteus; species Lepisosteus oculatus. The sequence goes on along the minus strand of NW_027167923.1, from coordinate 228,251 downwards.
TCATACTGGGAGCTCTGAGCGATGTCTGCATCCAAGCCATCCAATACGGACTCTGAAACCTTGGAATATCAACACTATGATGCGCTACCTTTTACCTGGAGCAAAACGATGGAATTAGAAGAATGCTTACCGCAGGATACAACTGTGCCGCTGTTATTTGGAGCACGGTTTTCACTTGCATGAAAACTACAGCAGAACGTAGAAGGATGATCACTGAGGAGTCCACGCGGGCATGCTGAGGAGATTGTAGGTCGTACATTTCAATGATTACTGACATTTGCGCTGCTGGAGGTACAGTAATCAACAAAGAACAGGGTGTGCTACTCTCGAATCCGGTCAGCACATGATGAAAAGCCAGGAAGTATACCTTGTCAAATTGCCGTCAACAGGGACAAGTTAACCACCAGCTCCACCGGCGCCCGGCTAGCTCAGTCGGTAGAGCATGAGACTCTTAATCTCAGGGTCGTGGGTTCGAGCCCCACGTTGGGCGGTGCCCGTCTCCTTATTAACAAAGTTTCCCGCTCATCCTTGAACCTCTTACACCTCGATGGTACCGAGCACTGCGTTTTAATGCACAAGTGTGATCAAACCGAGATGAAAAGGGCGTATCTAGCTCCTTGCCCGAGAGATAAATCAAGGGTTCCGCAGATAATCCCTTGGCTCCGGTCACCCGGACGCAGATAGGAGCTGCAGCCATCATAACTTGTATGAAAACTAAGAAGAGCTCCTGTCTATTTACAGTTTCATTTACTCTAGCGTTTCCTTAAACATTGCGTGTACGAAGGCTAAGAAATTGGAGAGCTATTCTAATACAATAACTATTAGGAATCTTTTGGGCATAACAGTTTCACTGTGATTTTGCAGGTAACACGTACGTTGGGAAAACATTTTGAACGCGATCAATAACCGCACTGGAAAAATGTGGGAAAGAAAGGGCGAAAAGCGACTCTTCAACATGTGGAAATATCTTCCTGAGCGGAGCCCTCTTCTCGAAGCTCAACACTCTGCAAGAGTCACTTCTCCCAACTTGCGCCCGCAGGTTTCCGTAGTGTGCCTGCAAAGAGCCATCCGCTTGAGACAGGTGCACCTCCCGATTTCATTGAACTAAGCTAGATGCACAATTTCTAATGCAGCCTTCATCACAATAGACAGTTCATTTCTCGAAAGCTTGTCGTAAAAAAAGGAAACAAAGAACGAAAACGTATAGCTGACAATCTTCTGAAGATGCAGATTCAGCTTTGGGGAAATGGACATTTTATGTATGCAGATGCTTTTCAAGCGCTGGTTTTAGAACGTCGCTGTGCTTCCAGCATCCTTTTCAGCCTTCTAAACTGGCTACCGAGGTGCCGATCACATTGTAAAGCGGTTGAGAGGCCGGAGCTGCTCAAACCGCTCTTGCCGTTTCCCATCAATCAAAAGCACTATGTTGTTTCTTTGTATGGAAAGCTTTTCAAGTCTGGCATCGACACGCACCTTTCCTGAAACGTCCAAAAGGTGAATGCTTCGCAAAGAAATCCAGTCTACCTTCAGGGGGCATGATGTTGAAATCGGAATGAGCCCTGGGTGGGCTTGAAGCAGCAGCTGTTCAGTTAACAGCTGCACAGAAACGCACCCCGCTTGCTTTGTATCATTCGCAAGTTTGTGGTTAAAGAGTAAAAAAGGCTGGAATTCTTCTGCCAGCCGGCAGGATTTCTTCTGCACTCACCCAGAAAAGCCAAGAATTGTATTTCATCTTTCGCAAGCTGTATTTTCCAGGAGGAGAATGAATACTTGCATTAAACTGAATCAAGCCGACAGAGACGCACAGCCGTTGTTTTTCTCCATGGGAAGTTTTTCGTTAAGGAAAAACACCGTTGTCATTTTCTTGCCAGCCGGCGGTATTTCTTGTGCAGCGATGAGCCAGATTTGTATTTCGTATTTCGCAAGTTGTGTGAATTTCTTGAAGTTGAAAGTGAATTCGCTCCAGAAAAGAAATGTCCAGTCGCATGAAAGCCGTGGCTGTTTGTTAAACCGCAGGACCTGAGCTTGCGTTCTGTTTCTCATGGCGTTCGCAAAGGCGATTCCTGCCTTTAAAACTGCTGTGTCTGCGACTGAAAGTGGCGTGTGGCGCAGCTTCTAAAGTCTTGTTGACGCTCCTCGATGTTGCTTTCTCTCTGCCTAAGGAAGTTCGATTGTCGCGTCGGAACGGGGAGACCTAATCCTTCCAGCTTTAAGCCACCCTTCAGTCTTCTGAAGGGTGTCCGAGTGCTAGCATGTCATTTGGCTTTTTTTGGGGGGGAAGCGGAGAGCGACATTGAAAAAGGTTACCGCCGCCGCCTCGCCCTCCGTGTTAAATGATCGCAAGCCGGCGGCGGCGGCGCTCCCTGTAGTCGTGGCCGAGCGGTTAAGGCGATGGGCTAGAAAGCCATTGGGGTCTCCCCGCGTCGGCTCGAATCCTGCCCACTACGGCGCCCTTCTCCTGTCGCTTCGGCCTGCCCAGAAAAAGGCGGAGTGCCGTTTCTCTCTTCCTGCTTCTTGTACAAACGCTAAATCGCTTGGACCTGCTGCCTTGGAAGTAATGTCTTCAACATCCACCAGTGACATTTCACAGCTGGAAGCACACAGCCACGCTTTTGGCATTGGCATGTCTTTTGCGCCCTACTTCCAGCCTTTGAAGACCTAATTATTCAAACTGAAAGAACCGGCTGAATGAGTGTTTGCAGTGCACCAGGAGGAGCAGGGACCATAGCATTGGAGGGGTGAGGATGGCGCAGATGGAAACGTTTTCATGCGCTCCTCTGGGAGGAATGAAAAGAAAAGACGAAACCGGAAACAGTAGTAGCCGCAAGAGGAAGTGTCTTCAAGCGCCAAGCAAGCGCTCCTCGTTAGTATAGTGGTGCGTATCCCCGCCTGTCACGTGGGAGACCAGGGATGGATTGCTTGACGGCGAGCCAGGTTGCTTTTCTCCCATCAGATTCCAACCGCTAATGCTAACGCAGTGTGTGGGAGCTTACATGCTTTTCCTTTCCCGTCTTTTTCGGACGACTATTCCAAAGGGGTAACCTGAAGGAATAGGGGCCTGAAGACACGAGGCATTCTTAAACCAGCACTGGGCTGCACGGCCTTCTGTTGTGATCAGGTTATATTCGAGTCAAAAAGCCAGAGCATCCGCTTCCATCCTATGGAGCACGAGCTAAATCGGAAGAGGCAGGGGATACACCTACGCCTATCGGCGCACGTTCCCTGCGTCAGGCTGCTTCACCCATTTGCACCCGACTGGAGACGGCACTGAGCAAGCTTTTTGTCAGGAGTGGGATTCGAACCCACGCCTCCAGGGGAGACTGCGACCTGAACGCAGCGCCTTAGACCGCTCGGCCATCCTGACGCGGGCCCCCTGTCCCGGGGCGGTCTGATGAGCCACCGCGATCCCACTACGCTCCTCGAGTATCGCACTGTTATTAATACTACAGTGTGACTCCAGCATTAAAATGTTTGGAAAATGTGTCGGCTTTTATAATCCAGTGTAGAGCAGCATGTGATGATTTGTGCTACAACACCAAGCGCTCAAAGTGACGTCTGCGTTTGTCGTTGAAACTTTCAACTCTTTCATCACTTATGTAGGAAATAAAAAGAGCAGTTGTGCGCCACACGCAGAGAGGCCGTCAGCAGAGTGGCGCAGCGGAAGCGTGCTGGGCCCATAACCCAGAGGTCGATGGATCGAAACCATCCTCTGCTACGTGTGTCCTATGCACGATTCATAAACATGCCATTGGGTTAGCAAAGTGCCTTCAAATAGTCTGCATCTCCCTTTCTTTAAATTCTGTCCTGAGTTTCTCTCTCGTGTGTGTTTGTGCAAGCTTGACACTTGCGGGACTCTTTAATCTTCACCAATACGGAGATGACCAAATGTGTCTTTGGTTGTTCTGAGGTCTTTGATAGTTTCTTTGAAAGCTTCAACTGAACCTCGAAATCGAAGCAGTTATGTCTATATTGATTTCTCGCGTTAATCATTACGAACCAGGAACAGCCAGCACACTCGGTCGCATTAGTAATTATGTCACGTCTCTACTTAGCAGAGCATTCAAAGGCCCACTGGAAGTAGTAAAGCACTAAAACACTGCAAAACTGAACTCGGGAAAATCATACTGGGAGCTCTGAGCGATGTCTGCATCCAAGCCATCCAATACGGACTCTGAAACCTTGGAATATCAACACTATGATGCGCTACCTTTTACCTGGAGCAAAACGATGGAATTAGAAGAATGCTTACCGCAGGATACAACTGTGCCGCTGTTATTTGGAGCACGGTTTTCACTTGCATGAAAACTACAGCAGAACGTAGAAGGATGATCACTGAGGAGTCCACGCGGGCATGCTGAGGAGATTGTAGGTCGTACATTTCAATGATTACTGACATTTGCGCTGCTGGAGGTACAGTAATCAACAAAGAACAGGGTGTGCTACTCTCGAATCCGGTCAGCACATGATGAAAAGCCAGGAAGTATACCTTGTCAAATTGCCGTCAACAGGGACAAGTTAACCACCAGCTCCACCGGCGCCCGGCTAGCTCAGTCGGTAGAGCATGAGACTCTTAATCTCAGGGTCGTGGGTTCGAGCCCCACGTTGGGCGGTGCCCGTCTCCTTATTAACAAAGTTTCCCGCTCATCCTTGAACCTCTTACACCTCGATGGTACCGAGCACTGCGTTTTAATGCACAGGTGTGATCAAACCGAGATGAAAAGGGCGTATCTAGCTCCTTGCCCGAGAGATAAATCAAAGGTTCCGCAGATAATCCCTTGGCTCCGGTCCCCCGGACGCAGATAGGAGCTGCAGCCATCATAACTTGTATGAAAACTAAGAAGAGCTCCTGTCTATTTACAGTTTCATTTACTCTAGCGTTTCCTTAAACATTGCGTGTACGAAGGCTAAGAAATTGGAGAGCTATTCTAATACAATAACTATTAGGAATCTTTTCGGCATAACAGTTTCACTGTGATTTTGCAGGTAACACGTACGTTGGGAAAACATTTTGAACGCGATCAATAACCGCACTGGAAAAATGTGGGAAAGAAAGGGCGAAAAGCGACTCTTCAACATGTGGAAATATCTTCCTGAGCGGAGCCCTCTTCTCGAAGCTCAACACTCTGCAAGAGTCACTTCTCCCAACTTGCGCCCGCAGGTTTCCGTAGTGTGCCTGCAAAGAGCCATCCGCTTGAGACAGGTGCACCTCCCGATTTCATTGAACTAAGCTAGATGCACAATTTCTAATGCAGCCTTCATCACAATAGACAGTTCATTTCTCGAAAGCTTGTCGTAAAAAAAGGAAACAAAGAACGAAAACGTATAGCTGACAATCTTCTGAAGATGCAGATTCATCTTTGGGGAAATGGACATTTTATGTATGCAGATGCTTTTCAAGCGCTGGTTTTAGAACGTCGCTGTGCTTCCAGCATCCTTTTCAGCCTTCTAAACTGGCTACCGAGGTGCCGATCACATTGTAAAGCGGTTGAGAGGCCGGAGCTGCTCAAACCGCTCTTGCCGTTTCCCATCAATCAAAAGCACTATGTTGTTTCTTTGTATGGAAAGCTTTTCAAGTCTGGCATCGACACGCACCTTTCCTGAAACGTCCAAAAGGTGAATGCTTCGCAAAGAAATCCAGTCTACCTTCAGGGGGCATGATGTTGAAATCGGAATGAGCCCTGGGTGGGCTTGAAGCAGCAGCTGTTCAGTTAACAGCTGCACAGAAACGCACCCCGCTTGCTTTGTATCATTCGCAAGTTTCTGGTTAAAGAGTAAAAAAGGCTGGAATTCTTCTGCCAGCCGGCAGGATTTCTTCTGCACTCACCCAGAAAAGCCAAGAATTGTATTTCATCTTTCGCAAGCTGTATTTTCCAGGAGGAGAATGAATACTTGCATTAAACTGAATCAAGCCGACAGAGACGCACAGCCGTTGTTTTTCTCCATGGGAAGTTTTTCGTTAAGGAAAAACACCGTTGTCATTTTCTTGCCAGCCGGCGGTATTTCTTGTGCAGCGATGAGCCAGATTTGTATTTCGTATTTCGCAAGTTGTGTGAATTTCTTGAAGTTGAAAGTGAATTCGCTCCAGAAAAGAAATGTCGCTTGAAAGCCGTGGCTGTTTGTTAAACCGCAGGACCTGAGCTTGCGTTCTGTTTCTCATGGCGTTCGCAAAGGCGATTCCTGCCTTTAAAACTGCTGTGTCTGCGACTGAAAGTGGCGTGTGGCGCAGCTTCTAAAGTCTTGTTGACGCTCCCCGATGTTGCTTTCTCTCTGCCTAAGGAAGTTCGATTGTCGCGTCGGAACGGGGAGACCTAATCCTTCCAGCTTTAAGCCACCCTTCAGTCTTCTGAAGGGTGTCCGAGTGCTAGCATGTCATTTGGCTTTTTTTGGGGGGAAGCGGAGAGCGACATTGAAAAAGGTTACCGCCGCCGCCTCGCCCTCCGTGTTAAATGATTGCAAGCCGGCAGCAGCGGCGCTCCCTGTAGTCGTGTCCGAGCGGTTAAGGCGATGGGCTAGAAAGCCATTGGGGTCTCCCCGCGTCGGCTCGAATCCTGCCCACTACGGACGCCCTTCTCCTGTCGCTTCGGCCTGCCCAGAAAAAGGCAGAGTGCCGTTTCTCTCTTCCTGCTTCTTGTACAAAAGCTAAATCGCTTGGACCTGCTGCCTTGGAAGTAATGTCTTCAACATCCACCAGTGACATTTCACAGCTGGAAGCACACAGCCACGCTTTTGGCATTGGCATGTCTTGCGCCCTACTTCCAGCCTTTGAAGTCCTAATTATTCAAACTGAAAGAACCGGCTGAATGAGTGTTTGCAGTGCACCAGGAGGAGCAGGGACCATAGCATTGGAGGGGTGAGGATGGCGCAGATGGAAACGTTTTCATGCGCTCCTCTGGGAGGAATGAAAAGAAAAGACGAAACCGGAAACAGTAGTAGCCGCAAGAGGAAGTGTCTTCAAGCGCCAAGCAAGCGCTCCTCGTTAGTATAGTGGTGCGTATCCCCGCCTGTCACGTGGGAGACCAGGGATGGATTGCTTGACGGCGAGCCAGGTTGCTTTTCTCCCATCAGATTCCAACCGCTAATGCTAACGCAGTGTGTGGGAGCTTACATGCTTTTCCTTTCCCGTCTTTTTCGGACGACTATTCCAAAGGGGTAACCTGAAGGAATAGGGGCCTGAAGACACGAGGCATTCTTAAACCAGCACTGGGCTGCACGGCCATCTGTTGTGATCAGGTTATATTCGAGTCAAAAAGCCAGAGCATCCGCTTCCATCCTATGGAGCACGAGCTAAATCGGAAGAGGCAGGGGATACACCTACGCCTATCGGCGCACGTTCCCTGCGTCAGGCTGCTTCACCCATTTGCACCCGACTGGAGACGGCACTAAGCAAGCTTTTTGTCAGGAGTGGGATTCGAACCCACGCCTCCAGGGGAGACTGCGACCTGAACGCAGCGCCTTAGACCGCTCGGCCATCCTGACGCGGGCCCCCTGTCCCGGGGCGGTCTGATGAGCCACCGCGATCCCACTACGCTCCTCGAGTATCGCACTGTTATTAATACTACAGTGTGACTCCAGCATTAAAATGTTTGGAAAATGTGTCGGCTTTTATAATCCAGTGTAGAGCAGCATGTGATGATTTGTGCTACAACACCAAGCGCTCAAAGTGACGTCTGCGTTTGTCGTTGAAACTTTCAACTCTTTCATCACTTATGTAGGAAATAAAAAGAGCAGTTGTGCGCCACACGCAGAGAGGCCGTCAGCAGAGTGGCGCAGCGGAAGCGTGCTGGGCCCATAACCCAGAGGTCGATGGATCGAAACCATCTTCTGCTACATGTGTCCTATGCACGATTCCTAAGCATGCCATTGGGTAAGCAAAGTGCCTTCAAATAGTCTGCATCTCCCTTTCTTTAAATTCTGTCCTGAGTTTCTCTCTCGTGTGTGTTTGTGCAAGCTTGACACTTGCGGGACTCTTTAATCTTCACCAATACGGAGATGACCAAATGTGTCTTCGGTTGTTCTGAGGTCGTTGATAGTTTCTTTGAAAGCTTCAACTGAACCTGGAAATCGAAGCAGTTATGTCTATATTGATTTCTCGCGTTAATCATTTCGAACCAGGAACAGCCAGCACACTCGGTCGCATTAGTAATTATGTCACGTCTCTACTTAGCAGAGCATTCAAAGGCCCACTGGAAGTAGTAAAGCACTAAAACACTGCAAAACTGAACTCGGGAAAATCATACTGGGAGCTCTGAGCGATGTCTGCATCCAAGCCATCCAATACGGACTCTGAAACCTTGGAATATCAACACTATGATGCGCTACCTTTTACCTGGAGCAAAACGATGGAATTAGAAGAATGCTTACCGCAGGATACAACTGTGCCGCTGTTATTTGGAGCACGGTTTTCACTTGCATGAAAACTACAGCAGAACGTAGAAGGATGATCACTGAGGAGTCCACGCGGGCATGCTGAGGAGATTGTAGGTCGTACATTTCAATGATTACTGACATTTGCGCTGCTGGAGGTACAGTAATCAACAAAGAACAGGGTGTGCTACTCTCGAATCCGGTCAGCACATGATGAAAAGCCAGGAAGTATACCTTGTCAAATTGCCGTCAACAGGGACAAGTTAACCACCAGCTCCACCGGCGCCCGGCTAGCTCAGTCGGTAGAGCATGAGACTCTTAATCTCAGGGTCGTGGGTTCGAGCCCCACGTTGGGCGGTGCCCGTCTCCTTATTAACAAAGTTTCCCGCTCATCCTTGAACCTCTTACACCTCGATGGTACCGAGCACTGCGTTTTAATGCACAGGTGTGATCAAACCGAGATGAAAAGGGCGTATCTAGCTCCTTGCCCGAGAGATAAATCAAAGGTTCCGCAGATAATCCCTTGGCTCCGGTCCCCCGGACGCAGATAGGAGCTGCAGCCATCATAACTTGTATGAAAACTAAGAAGAGCTCCTGTCTATTTACAGTTTCATTTACTCTAGCGTTTCCTTAAACATTGCGTGTACGAAGGCTAAGAAATTGGAGAGCTATTCTAATACAATAACTATTAGGAATCTTTTCGGCATAACAGTTTCACTGTGATTTTGCAGGTAACACGTACGTTGGGAAAACATTTTGAACGCGATCAATAACCGCACTGGAAAAATGTGGGAAAGAAAGGGCGAAAAGCGACTCTTCAACATGTGGAAATATCTTCCTGAGCGGAGCCCTCTTCTCGAAGCTCAACACTCTGCAAGAGTCACTTCTCCCAACTTGCGCCCGCAGGTTTCCGTAGTGTGCCTGCAAAGAGCCATCCGCTTGAGACAGGTGCACCTCCCGATTTCATTGAACTAAGCTAGATGCACAATTTCTAATGCAGCCTTCATCACAATAGACAGTTCATTTCTCGAAAGCTTGTCGTAAAAAAAGGAAACAAAGAACGAAAACGTATAGCTGACAATCTTCTGAAGATGCAGATTCATCTTTGGGGAAATGGACATTTTATGTATGCAGATGCTTTTCAAGCGCTGGTTTTAGAACGTCGCTGTGCTTCCAGCATCCTTTTCAGCCTTCTAAACTGGCTACCGAGGTGCCGATCACATTGTAAAGCGGTTGAGAGGCCGGAGCTGCTCAAACCGCTCTTGCCGTTTCCCATCAATCAAAAGCACTATGTTGTTTCTTTGTATGGAAAGCTTTTCAAGTCTGGCATCGACACGCACCTTTCCTGAAACGTCCAAAAGGTGAATGCTTCGCAAAGAAATCCAGTCTACCTTCAGGGGGCATGATGTTGAAATCGGAATGAGCCCTGGGTGGGCTTGAAGCAGCAGCTGTTCAGTTAACAGCTGCACAGAAACGCACCCCGCTTGCTTTGTATCATTCGCAAGTTTCTGGTTAAAGAGTAAAAAAGGCTGGAATTCTTCTGCCAGCCGGCAGGATTTCTTCTGCACTCACCCAGAAAAGCCAAGAATTGTATTTCATCTTTCGCAAGCTGTATTTTCCAGGAGGAGAATGAATACTTGCGTTAAACTGAATCAAACCGACAGAGACGCACAGCCGTTGTTTTTCTCCATGGGAAGTTTTTCGTTAAGGAAAAACACCGTTGTCATTTTCTTGCCAGCCGGCGGTATTTCTTGTGCAGCGATGAGCCAGATTTGTATTTCGTATTTCGCAAGTTGTGTGAATTTCTTGAAGTTGAAAGTGAATTCGCTCCAGAAAAGAAATGTCGCTTGAAAGCCGTGGCTGTTTGTTAAACCGCAGGACCTGAGCTTGCGTTCTGTTTCTCATGGCGTTCGCAAAGGCGATTCCTGCCTTTAAAACTGCTGTGTCTGCGACTGAAAGTGGCGTGTGGCGCAGCTTCTAAAGTCTTGTTGACGCTCCTCGATGTTGCTTTCTCTCTGCCTAAGGAAGTTCGATTGTCGCGTCGGAACGGGGAGACCTAATCCTTCCAGCTTTAAGCCACCCTTCAGTCTTCTGAAGGGTGTCCGAGTGCTAGCATGTCATTTGGCTTTTTTTTGGGGGAAGCGGAGAGCGACATTGAAAAAGGTTACCGCCGCCGCCTCGCCCTCCGTGTTAAATGATTGCAAGCCGGCAGCAGCGGCGCTCCCTGTAGTCGTGTCCGAGCGGTTAAGGCGATGGGCTAGAAAGCCATTGGGGTCTCCCCGCGTCGGCTCGAATCCTGCCCACTACGGCGCCCTTCTCCTGTCGCTTCGGCCTGCCCAGAAAAAGGCAGAGTGCCGTTTCTCTCTTCCTGCTTCTTGTACAAAAGCTAAATCGCTTGGACCTGCTGCCTTGGAAGTAATGTCTTCAACATCCACCAGTGACATTTCACAGCTGGAAGCACACAGCCACGCTTTTGGCATTGGCATGTCTTGCGCCCTACTTCCAGCCTTTGAAGACCTAATTATTCAAACTGAAAGAACCGGCTGAATGAGTGTTTGCAGTGCACCAGGAGGAGCAGGGACCATAGCATTGGAGGGGTGAGGATGGCGCAGATGGAAACGTTTTCATGCGCTCCTCTGGGAGGAATGAAAAGAAAAGACGAAACCGGAAACAGTAGTAGCCGCAAGAGGAAGTGTCTTCAAGCGCCAAGCAAGCGCTCCTCGTTAGTATAGTGGTGCGTATCCCCGCCTGTCACGTGGGAGACCAGGGATGGATTGCTTGACGGCGAGCCAGGTTGCTTTTCTCCCATCAGATTCCAACCGCTAATGCTAACGCAGTGTGTGGGAGCTTACATGCTTTTCCTTTCCCGTCTTTTTCGGACGACTATTCCAAAGGGGTAACCTGAAGGAATAGGGGCCTGAAGACACGAGGCATTCTTAAACCAGCACTGGGCTGCACGGCCATCTGTTGTGATCAGGTTATATTCGAGTCAAAAAGCCAGAGCATCCGCTTCCATCCTATGGAGCACGAGCTAAATCGGAAGAGGCAGGGGATACACCTACGCCTATCGGCGCACGTTCCCTGCGTCAGGCTGCTTCACCCATTTGCACCTGACTGGAGACGGCACTGAGCAAGCTTTTTGTCAGGAGTGGGATTCAAACCCACGCCTCCAGGGGAGACTGCGACCTGAACGCAGCGCCTTAGACCGCTCGGCCATCCTGACGTGGGCCCCCTGTCCCGGGGCGGTCTGATGAGCCACCGCGATCCCACTGCGCTCCTCGAGTATCGCACTGTTATTAATACTACAGTGTGACTCCAGCATTAAAATGTTTGGAAAATGTGTCGGCTTTTATAATCCAGTGTAGAGCAGCATGTGATGATTTGTGCTACAACACCAAGCGCTCAAAGTGACGTCTGCGTTTGTCGTTGAAACTTTCAACTCTTTCATCACTTATGTAGGAAATAAAAAGAGCAGTTGTGCGCCACACGCAGAGAGGCCGTCAGCAGAGTGGCGCAGCGGAAGCGTGCTGGGCCCATAACCCAGAGGTCGATGGATCGAAACCATCCTCTGCTACATGTGTCCTATGCACGATTCCTAAGCATGCCATTGGGTAAGCAAAGTGCCTTCAAATAGTCTGCATCTCCCTTTCTTTAAATTCTGTCCTGAGTTTCTCTCTCGTGTGTGTTTGTGCAAGCTTGACACTTGCGGGACTCTTTAATCTTCACCAATACGGAGATGACCAAATGTGTCTTCGGTTGTTCTGAGGTCGTTGATAGTTTCTTTGAAAGCTTCAACTGAACCTGGAAATCGAAGCAGTTATGTCTATATTGATTTCTCGCGTTAATCATTACTAACCAGGAACAGCCAGCACACTCGGTCGCATTAGTAATTATGTCACGTCTCTACTTAGCAGAGCATTCAAAGGCCCACTGGAAGTAGTAAAGCACTAAAACACTGCAAAACTGAACTCGGGAAAATCATACTGGGAGCTCTGAGCGATGTCTGCATCCAAGCCATCCAATACGGACTCTGAAACCTTGGAATATCAACACTATGATGCGCTACCTTTTACCTGGAGCAAAACGATGGAATTAGAAGAATGCTTACCGCAGGATACAACTGTGCCGCTGTTATTTGGAGCACGGTTTTCACTTGCATGAAAACTACAGCAGAACGTAGAAGGATGATCACTGAGGAGTCCACGCGGGCATGCTGAGGAGATTGTAGGTCGTACATTTCAATGATTACTGACATTTGCGCTGCTGGAGGTACAGTAATCAACAAAGAACAGGGTGTGCTACTCTCGAATCCGGTCAGCACATGATGAAAAGCCAGGAAGTATACCTTGTCAAATTGCCGTCAACAGGGACAAGTTAACCACCATCTCCACCGGCGCCCGCCTAGCTCAGTCGGTAGAGCATGAGACTCTTAATCTCAGGGTCGTGGGTTCGAGCCCCACGTTGGGCGGTGCCCGTCTCTTTATTAACAAAGTTTCCCGCTCATCCATGAACCTCTTACACCTCGATGGTACCGAGCACTGCGTTTTAATGCACAGGTGTGATCAAACCGAGATGAAAAGGGCGTATCTAGCTCCTTGCCCGAGAGATAAATCAAAGGTTCCGCAGATAATCCCTTGGCTCCGGTCACCCGGACGCAGATAGGAGCTGCAGCCATCATAACTTGTATGAAAACTAAGAAGAGCTCCTGTCTATTTACAGTTTCATTTACTCTAGCGTTTCCTTAAACATTGCATGTACGAAGGCTAAGAAATTGGAGAGCTATTCTAATACAATAACTATTAGGAATCTTTTGGGCATAACAGTTTCACTGTGATTTTGCAGGTAACACGTACGTTGGGAAAACATTTTGAACGCGATCAATAACCGCACTGGAAAAATGTGGGAAAGAAAGGGCGAAAAGCGACTCTTCAACATGTGGAAATATCTTCCTGAGCGGAGCCCTCTTCTCGAAGCTCAACACTCTGCAAGAGTCACTTCTCCCAACTTGCGCCCGCAGGTTTCCGTAGTGTGCCTGCAAAGAGCCATCCGCTTGAGACAGGTGCACCTCCCGATTTCATTGAACTAAGCTAGATGCACAATTTCTAATGCAGCCTTCATCACAATAGACAGTTCATTTCTCGAAAGCTTGTCGTAAAAAAAGGAAACAAAGAACGAAAACGTATAGCTGACAATCTTCTGAAGATGCAGATTCATCTTTGGGGAAATGGACATTTTATGTATGCAGATGCTTTTCAAGCGCTGGTTTTAGAACGTCGCTGTGCTTCCAGCATCCTTTTCAGCCTTCTAAACTGGCTACCGAGGTGCCGATCACATTGTAAAGCGGTTGAGAGGCCGGAGCTGCTCAAACCGCTCTTGCCGTTTCCCATCAATCAAAAGCACTATGTTGTTTCTTTGTATGGAAAGCTTTTCAAGTCTGGCATCGACACGCACCTTTCCTGAAACGTCCAAAAGGTGAATGCTTCGCAAAGAAATCCAGTCTACCTTCAGGGGGCATGATGTTGAAATCGGAATGAGCCCTGGGTGGGCTTGAAGCAGCAGCTGTTCAGTTAACAGCTGCACAGAAACGCACCCCGCTTGCTTTGTATCATTCGCAAGTTTCTGGTTAAAGAGTAAAAAAGGCTGGAATTCTTCTGCCAGCCGGCAGGATTTCTTCTGCACTCACCCAGAAAAGCCAAGAATTGTATTTCATCTTTCGCAAGCTGTATTTTCCAGGAGGAGAATGAATACTTGCATTAAACTGAATCAAGCCGACAGAGACGCACAGCCGTTGTTTTTCTCCATGGGAAGTTTTTCGTTAAGGAAAAACACCGTTGTCATTTTCTTGCCAGCCGGCGGTATTTCTTGTGCAGCGATGAGCCAGATTTGTATTTCGTATTTCGCAAGTTGTGTGAATTTCTTGAAGTTGAAAGTGAATTCGCTCCAGAAAAGAAATGTCGCTTGAAAGCCGTGGCTGTTTGTTAAACCGCAGGACCTGAGCTTGCGTTCTGTTTCTCATGGCGTTCGCAAAGGCGATTCCTGCCTTTAAAACTGCTGTGTCTGCGACTGAAAGCGGCGTGTGGCGCAGCTTCTAAAGTCTTGTTGACGTTCCTCGATGTTGCTTTCTCTCTGCCTAAGGAAGTTCGATTGTCGCGTCGGAACGGGGAGACCTAAGCCTTCCAGCTTTAAGCCACCCTTCAGTCTTCTGAAGGGTGTCCGAGTGCTAGCATGTCATTTGGCTTTTTTTGGGGGGAAGCGGAGAGCGACATTGAAAAAGGTTACCGCCGCCGCCTCGCCCTCCGTGTTAAATGATTGCAAGCCGGCGGCGGCGGCGCTCCCTGTAGTCGTGGCCGAGCGGTTACGGCGATGGGCTAGAAAGCCATTGGGGTCTCCCCGCGTCGGCTCGAATCCTGCCCACTACGGCGCCCTTCTCCTGTCGCTTCGGCCTGCCCAGAAAAAGGCGGAGTGCCGTTTCTCTCTTCCTGCTTCTTGTACAAACGCTAAATCGCTTGGACCTGCTGCCTTGGAAGTAATGTCTTCAACATCCACCAGTGACATTTCACAGCTGGAAGCACACAGCCACGCTTTTGGCATTGGCATGTCTTGCGCCCTACTTCCAGCCTTTGAAGACCTAATTATTCAAACTGAAAGAACCGGCTGAATGAGTGTTTGCAGTGCACCAGGAGGAGCAGGGACCATAGCATTGGAGGGGTGAGGATGGCGCAGATGGAAACGTTTTCATGCGCTCCTCTGGGAGGAATGAAAAGAAAAGACGAAACCGGAAACAGTAGTAGCCGCAAGAGGAAGTGTCTTCAAGCGCCAAGCAAGCGCTCCTCGTTAGTATAGTGGTGCGTATCCCCGCCTGTCACGTGGGAGACCAGGGATGGATTGCTTGACGGCGAGCCAGGTTGCTTTTCTCCCATCAGATTCCAACCGCTAATGCTAACGCAGTGTGTGGGAGCTTACATGCTTTTCCTTTCCCGTCTTTTTCGGACGACTATTCCAAAGGGGTAACCTGAAGGAATAGGGGCCTGAAGACACGAGGCATTCTTAAAACAGCACTGGGCTGCACGGCCTTCTGTTGTGATCAGGTTATATTCGAGTCAAAAACCCAGAGCATCCGCTTCCATCCTATGGAGCACGAGCTAAATCGGAAGAGGCAGGGGATACACCTACGCCTATCGGCGCACGTTCCCTGCATCAGGCTGCTTCACCCATTTGCACCCGACTGGAGACGGCACTGAGCAAGCTTTTTGTCAGGAGTGGGATTCGAACCCACGCCTCCAGGGGAGACTGCGACCTGAACGCAGCGCCTTAGACCGCTCGGCCATCCTGACGCGGGCCCCCTGTCCCGGGGCGGTCTGATGAGCCACCGCGATCCCACTACGCTCCTCGAGTATCGCACTGTTATTAATACTACAGTGTGACTCCAGCATTAAAATGTTTGGAAAATGTGTCGGCTTTTATAATCCAGTGTAGAGCAGCATGTGATGATTTGTGCTACAACACCAAGCGCTCAAAGTGACGTCTGCGTTTGTCGTTGAAACTTTCAACTCTTTCATCACTTATGTAGGAAATAAAAAGAGCAGTTGTGCGCCACACGCAGAGAGGCCGTCAGCAGAGTGGCGCAGCGGAAGCGTGCTGGGCCCATAACCCAGAGGTCGATGGATCGAAACCATCCTCTGCTACATGTGTCCTATGCACGATTCATAAGCATGCCATTGGGTTAGCAAAGTGCCTTCAAATAGTCTGCGTCTCCCTTTCTTTAAATTCTGTCCTGAGTTTCTCTCTCGTGTGTGTTTGTGCAAGCTTGACACTTGCGGGACTCTTTAATCTTCACCAATACGGAGATGACCAAATGTGTCTTCGGTTGTTCTGAGGTCTTTGATAGTTTCTTTGAAAGCTTCAACTGAACCTCGAAATCGAAGCAGTTATGTTTATATTGATTTCTCGCGTTAATCATTACGAACCAGGAACAGCCAGCACACTCGGTCGCATTAGTAATTATGTCACGTCTCTACTTAGCAGAGCATTCAAAGGCCCACTGGAAGTAGTAAAGCACTAAAACACTGCAAAACTGAACTCGGGAAAATCATACTGGGAGCTCTGAGCGATGTCTGCATCCAAGCCATCCAATACGGACTCTGAAACCTTGGAATATCAACACTATGATGCGCTACCTTTTACCTGGAGCAAAACGATGGAATTAGAAGAATGCTTACCGCAGGATACAACTGTGCCGCTGTTATTTGGAGCACGGTTTTCACTTGCATGAAAACTACAGCAGAACGTAGAAGGATGATCACTGAGGAGTCCACGCGGGCATGCTGGGGAGATTGTAGGTCGTACA
Source organism: Lepisosteus oculatus (assembly GCF_040954835.1). Taxonomy (NCBI): domain Eukaryota; kingdom Metazoa; phylum Chordata; class Actinopteri; order Semionotiformes; family Lepisosteidae; genus Lepisosteus; species Lepisosteus oculatus. The sequence goes on along the minus strand of NW_027167923.1, from coordinate 211,540 downwards.
TTTCAATGATTACTGACATTTGCGCTGTTGGAGGTACAGTAATCAACAAAGAACAGGGTGTGCTACTCTCGAATCCGGTCAGCACATGATGAAAAGCCAGGAAGTATACCTTGTCAAATTGCCGTCAACAGGGACAAGTTAACCACCAGCTCCACCGCCGCCCGGCTAGCTCAGTCGGTAGAGCATGAGACTCTTAATCTCAGGGTCGTGGGTTCGAGCCCCACGTTGGGCGGTGCCCGTCTCCCTATTAACAAAGTTTCCCGCTCATCCTTGAACCTCTTACACCTCGATGGTACCGAGCACTGCGTTTTAATGCACAGGTGTGATCAAACCGAGATGAAAAGGGCGTATCTAGCTCCTTGCCCGAGAGATAAATCAAAGGTTCCGCAGATAATCCCTTGGCTCCGGTCACCCGGACGCAGATAGGAGCTGCAGCCATCATAACTTGTATGAAAACTAAGAAGAGCTCCTGTCTATTTACAGTTTCATTTACTCTAGCGTTTCCTTAAACATTGCATGTACGAAGGCTAAGAAATTGGAGAGCTATTCTAATACAATAACTATTAGGAATCTTTTCGGCATAACAGTTTCACTGTGATTTTGCAGGTAACACGTACGTTGGGAAAACATTTTGAACGCGATCAATAACCGCACTGGAAAAATGTGGGAAAGAAAGGGCGAAAAGCGACTCTTCAACATGTGGAAATATCTTCCTGAGCAGAGCCCTCTTCTCGAAGCTCAACACTCTGCAAGAGTCACTTCTCCCAACTTGCGCCCGCAGGTTTCCGTAGTGTGCCTGCAAAGAGCCATCCGCTTGAGACAGGTGCACCTCCCGATTTCATTGAACTAAGCTAGATGCACAATTTCTAATGCAGCCTTCATCACAATAGACAGTTCATTTCTCGAAAGCTTGTCGTAAAAAAAGGAAACAAAGAACGAAAACGTATAGCTGACAATCTTCTGAAGATGCAGATTCAGCTTTGGGGAAATGGACATTTTATGTATGCAGATGCTTTTCAAGCGCTGGTTTTAGAACGTCGCTGTGCTTCCAGCATCCTTTTTAGCCTTCTAAACTGGCTACCGAGGTGCCGATCACATTGTAAAGCGGTTGAGAGGCCGGAGCTGCTCAAACCGCTCTTGCCGTTTCCCATCAATCAAAATCACTATGTTGTTTCTTTGTATGGAAAGCTTTTCAAGTCTGGCATCGACACGCACCTTTCCTGAAACGTCCAAAGGGTGAATGCTTCGCAAAGAAATCCAGTCTACCTTCAGGGGGCATGATGTTGAAATCGGAATGAGCCCTGGGTGGGCTTGAAGCAGCAGCTGTTCAGTTAACAGCTGCACAGAAACGCACCCCGCTTGCTTTGTATCATTCGCAAGTTTCTGGTTAAAGAGTAAAAAAGGCTGGAATTCTTCTGCCAGCCGGCAGGATTTCTTCTGCACTCACCCAGAAAAGCCAAGAATTGTATTTCATCTTTCGCAAGCTGTATTTTCCAGGAGGAGAATGAATACTTGCATTAAACTGAATCAAGCCGACAGAGACGCACAGCCGTTGTTTTTCTCCATGGGAAGTTTTTCGTTAAGGAAAAACACCGTTGTCATTTTCTTGCCAGCCGGCGGTATTTCTTGTGCAGCGATGAGCCAGATTTGTATTTCGTATTTCGCAAGTTGTGTGAATTTCTTGAAGTTGAAAGTGAATTCGCTCCAGAAAAGAAATGTCCAGTCGCATGAAAGCCGTGGCTGTTTGTTAAACCGCAGGACCTGAGCTTGCGTTCTGTTTCTCATGGCGTTCGCAAAGGCGATTCCTGCCTTTAAAACTGCTGTGTCTGCGACTGAAAGTGGCGTGTGGCGCAGCTTCTAAAGTCTTGTTGACGCTCCTCGATGTTGCTTTCTCTCTGCCTAAGGAAGTTCGATTGTCGCGTCGGAACGGGGAGACCTAATCCTTCCAGCTTTAAGCCACCCTTCAGTCTTCTGAAGGGTGTCCGAGTGCTAGCATGTCATTTGGCTTTTTTTGGGGGGAAGCGGAGAGCGACATTGAAAAAGGTTACCGCCGCCGCCTCGCCCTCCGTGTTAAATGATTGCAAGCCGGCGGCGGCGGCGCTCCCTGTAGTCGTGGCCGAGCGGTTAAGGCGATGGGCTAGAAAGCCATTGGGGTCTCCCCGCGTCGGCTCGAATCCTGCTCACTACGGCGCCCTTCTCCTGTCGCTTCGGCCTGCCCAGAAAAAGGCAGAGTGCCGTTTCTCTCTTCCTGCTGCTTGTACAAACGCTAAATCGCTTGGACCTGCTGCCTTGGAAGTAATGTCTTCAACATCCACCAGTGACATTTCACAGCTGGAAGCACACAGCCACGCTTTTGGCATTGGCATGTCTTGCGCCCTACTTCCAGCCTTTGAAGACCTAATGATTCAAACTGAAAGAACCGGCTGAATGAGTGTTTGCAGTGCACCAGGAGGAGCAGGGACCATAGCATTGGAGGGGTGAGGATGGCGCAGATGGAAACGTTTTCATGCGCTCCTCTGGGAGGAATGAAAAGAAAAGACGAAACCGGAAACAGTAGTAGCCGCAAGACGAAGTGTCTTCAATAGCCAAGCAAGCGCTCCTCGTTAGTATAGTGGTGCGTATCCCCGCCTGTCACGTGGGAGACCAGGGATGGATTGCTTGACGGCGAGCCAGGTTGCTTTTCTCCCATCAGATTCCAACCGCTAATGCTAACGCAGTGTGTGGGAGCTTACATGCTTTTCCTTTCCCGTCTTTTTCGGACGACTATTCCAAAGGGGTAACCTGAAGGAATAGGGGCCTGAAGACACGAGGCATTCTTAAACCAGCACTTGGCTGCACGGCCATGTGTTGTGATCAGGTTATATTCGAGTCAAAAAGCCAGAGCATCCGCTTCCATCCTATGGAGCACGAGCTAAATCGGAAGAGGCAGGGGATACACCTACGCCTATCGGCGCACGTTCCCTGCGTCAGGCTGCTTCACCCATTTGCACCCGACTGGAGACGGCACTGAGCAAGCTTTTTGTCAGGAGTGGGATTCGAACCCACGCCTCCAGGGGAGACTGCGACCTGAACGCAGCGCCTTAGACCGCTCGGCCATCCTGACGTGGGCCCCCTGTCCCGGGGCGGTCTGATGAGCCACCGCGATCCCACTACGCTCCTCGAGTATCGCACTGTTATTAATACCACAGTGTGACTCCAGCATTAAAATGTTTGGAAAATGTGTCGGCTTTTATAATCCAGTGTAGAGCAGCATGTGATGATTTGTGCTACAACACCAAGCGCTCAAAGTGACGTCTGCGTTTGTCGTTGAAACTTTCAACTCTTTCATCACTTATGTAGGAAATAAAAAGAGCAGTTGTGCGCCACACGCAGAGAGGCCGTCAGCAGAGTGGCGCAGCGGAAGTGTGCTGGGCCCATAACCCAGAGGTCGATGGATCGAAACCATCCTCTGCTACATGTGTCCTATGCACGATTCCTAAGCATGCCATTGGGTTAGCAAAGTGCCTTCAAATAGTCTGCGTCTCCCTTTCTTTAAATTCTGTCCTGAGTTTCTCTCTCGTGTGTGTTTGTGCAAGCTTGACACTTGCGGGACTCTTTAATCTTCACCAATACGGAGATGACCAAATGTGTCTTCGGTTGTTCTGAGGTCTTTGATAGTTTCTTTGAAAGCTTCAACTGAACCTCGAAATCGAAGCAGTTATGTTTATATTGATTTCTCGCGTTAATCATTACGAACCAGGAACAGCCAGCACACTCGGTCGCATTAGTAATTATGTCACGTCTCTACTTAGCAGAGCATTCAAAGGCCCACTGGAAGTAGTAAAGCACTAAAACACTGCAAAACTGAACTCGGGAAAATCATACTGGGAGCTCTGAGCGATGTCTGCATCCAAGCCATCCAATACGGACTCTGAAACCTTGGAATATCAACACTATGATGCGCTACCTTTTACCTGGAGCAAAACGATGGAATTAGAAGAATGCTTACCGCAGGATACAACTGTGCCGCTGTTATTTGGAGCACGGTTTTCACTTGCATGAAAACTACAGCAGAACGTAGAAGGATGATCACTGAGGAGTCCACGCGGGCATGCTGAGGAGATTGTAGGTCGTACATTTCAATGATTACTGACATTTGCGCTGCTGGAGGTACAGTAATCAACAAAGAACAGGGTGTGCTACTCTCGAATCCGGTCAGCACATGATGAAAAGCCAGGAAGTATACCTTGTCAAATTGCCGTCAACAGGGACAAGTTAACCACCAGCTCCACCGGCGCCCGGCTAGCTCAGTCGGTAGAGCATGAGACTCTTAATCTCAGGGTCGTGGGTTCGAGCCCCACGTTGGGCGGTGCCCGTCTCCCTATTAACAAAGTTTCCCGCTCATCCTTGAACCTCTTACACCTCGATGGTACCGAGCACTGCGTTTTAATGCACAGGTGTGATCAAACCGAGATGAAAAGGGCGTATCTAGCTCCTTGCCCGAGAGATAAATCAAAGGTTCCGCAGATAATCCCTTGGCTCCGGTCACCCGGACGCAGATAGGAGCTGCAGCCATCATAACTTGTATGAAAACTAAGAAGAGCTCCTGTCTATTTACAGTTTCATTTACTCTAGCGTTTCCTTAAACATTGCGTGTACGAAGGCTAAGAAATTGGAGAGCTATTCTAATACAATAACTATTAGGAATCTTTTCGGCATAACAGTTTCACTGTGATTTTGCAGGTAACACGTACGTTGGGAAAACATTTTGAACGCGATCAATAACCGCACTGGAAAAATGTGGGAAAGAAAGGGCGAAAAGCGACTCTTCAACATGTGGAAATATCTTCCTGAGCGGAGCCCTCTTCTCGAAGCTCAACACTCTGCAAGAGTCACTTCTCCCAACTTGCGCCCGCAGGTTTCCGTAGTGTGCCTGCAAAGAGCCATCCGCTTGAGACAGGTGCACCTCCCGATTTCATTGAACTAAGCTAGATGCACAATTTCTAATGCAGCCTTCATCACAATAGACAGTTCATTTCTCGAAAGCTTGTCGTAAAAAAAGGAAACAAAGAACGAAAACGTATAGCTGACAATCTTCTGAAGATGCAGATTCATCTTTGGGGAAATGGACATTTTATGTATGCAGATGCTTTTCAAGCGCTGGTTTTAGAACGTCGCTGTGCTTCCAGCATCCTTTTCAGCCTTCTAAACTGGCTACCGAGGTGCCGATCACATTGTAAAGCGGTTGAGAGGCCGGAGCTGCTCAAACCGCTCTTGCCGTTTCCCATCAATCAAAAGCACTATGTTGTTTCTTTGTATGGAAAGCTTTTCAAGTCTGGCATCGACACGCACCTTTCCTGAAACGTCCAAAAGGTGAATGCTTCGCAAAGAAATCCAGTCTACCTTCAGGGGGCATGATGTTGAAATCGGAATGAGCCCTGGGTGGGCTTGAAGCAGCAGCTGTTCAGTTAACAGCTGCACAGAAACGCACCCCGCTTGCTTTGTATCATTCGCAAGTTTCTGGTTAAAGAGTAAAAAAGGCTGGAATTCTTCTGCCAGCCGGCAGGATTTCTTCTGCACTCACCCAGAAAAGCCAAGAATTGTATTTCATCTTTCGCAAGCTGTATTTTCCAGGAGGAGAATGAATACTTGCATTAAACTGAATCAAGCCGACAGAGACGCACAGCCGTTGTTTTTCTCCATGGGAAGTTTTTCGTTAAGGAAAAACACCGTTGTCATTTTCTTGCCAGCCGGCGGTATTTCTTGTGCAGCGATGAGCCAGATTTGTATTTCGTATTTCGCAAGTTGTGTGAATTTCTTGAAGTTGAAAGTGAATTCGCTCCAGAAAAGAAATGTCGCTTGAAAGCCGTGGCTGTTTGTTAAACCGCAGGACCTGAGCTTGCGTTCTGTTTCTCATGGCGTTCGCAAAGGCGATTCCTGCCTTTAAAACTGCTGTGTCTGCGACTGAAAGCGGCGTGTGGCGCAGCTTCTAAAGTCTTGTTGACGTTCCTCGATGTTGCTTTCTCTCTGCCTAAGGAAGTTCGATTGTCGCGTCGGAACGGGGAGACCTAAGCCTTCCAGCTTTAAGCCACCCTTCAGTCTTCTGAAGGGTGTCCGAGTGCTAGCATGTCATTTGGCTTTTTTTGGGGGGAAGCGGAGAGCGACATTGAAAAAGGTTACCGCCGCCGCCTCGCCCTCCGTGTTAAATGATTGCAAGCCGGCGGCGGCGGCGCTCCCTGTAGTCGTGGCCGAGCGGTTACGGCGATGGGCTAGAAAGCCATTGGGGTCTCCCCGCGTCGGCTCGAATCCTGCCCACTACGGCGCCCTTCTCCTGTCGCTTCGGCCTGCCCAGAAAAAGGCGGAGTGCCGTTTCTCTCTTCCTGCTTCTTGTACAAACGCTAAATCGCTTGGACCTGCTGCCTTGGAAGTAATGTCTTCAACATCCACCAGTGACATTTCACAGCTGGAAGCACACAGCCACGCTTTTGGCATTGGCATGTCTTGCGCCCTACTTCCAGCCTTTGAAGACCTAATTATTCAAACTGAAAGAACCGGCTGAATGAGTGTTTGCAGTGCACCAGGAGGAGCAGGGACCATAGCATTGGAGGGGTGAGGATGGCGCAGATGGAAACGTTTTCATGCGCTCCTCTGGGAGGAATGAAAAGAAAAGACGAAACCGGAAACAGTAGTAGCCGCAAGAGGAAGTGTCTTCAAGCGCCAAGCAAGCGCTCCTCGTTAGTATAGTGGTGCGTATCCCCGCCTGTCACGTGGGAGACCAGGGATGGATTGCTTGACGGCGAGCCAGGTTGCTTTTCTCCCATCAGATTCCAACCGCTAATGCTAACGCAGTGTGTGGGAGCTTACATGCTTTTCCTTTCCCGTCTTTTTCGGACGACTATTCCAAAGGGGTAACCTGAAGGAATAGGGGCCTGAAGACACGAGGCATTCTTAAAACAGCACTGGGCTGCACGGCCTTCTGTTGTGATCAGGTTATATTCGAGTCAAAAACCCAGAGCATCCGCTTCCATCCTATGGAGCACGAGCTAAATCGGAAGAGGCAGGGGATACACCTACGCCTATCGGCGCACGTTCCCTGCGTCAGGCTGCTTCACCCATTTGCACCCGACTGGAGACGGCACTGAGCAAGCTTTTTGTCAGGAGTGGGATTCGAACCCACGCCTCCAGGGGAGACTGCGACCTGAACGCAGCGCCTTAGACCGCTCGGCCATCCTGACGCGGGCCCCCTGTCCCGGGGCGGTCTGATGAGCCACCGCGATCCCACTACGCTCCTCGAGTATCGCACTGTTATTAATACTACAGTGTGACTCCAGCATTAAAATGTTTGGAAAATGTGTCGGCTTTTATAATCCAGTGTAGAGCAGCATGTGATGATTTGTGCTACAACACCAAGCGCTCAAAGTGACGTCTGCGTTTGTCGTTGAAACTTTCAACTCTTTCATCACTTATGTAGGAAATAAAAAGAGCAGTTGTGCGCCACACGCAGAGAGGCCGTCAGCAGAGTGGCGCAGCGGAAGCGTGCTGGGCCCATAACCCAGAGGTCGATGGATCGAAACCATCCTCTGCTACATGTGTCCTATGCACGATTCATAAGCATGCCATTGGGTTAGCAAAGTGCCTTCAAATAGTCTGCGTCTCCCTTTCTTTAAATTCTGTCCTGAGTTTCTCTCTCGTGTGTGTTTGTGCAAGCTTGACACTTGCGGGACTCTTTAATCTTCACCAATACGGAGATGACCAAATGTGTCTTCGGTTGTTCTGAGGTCTTTGATAGTTTCTTTGAAAGCTTCAACTGAACCTCGAAATCGAAGCAGTTATGTTTATATTGATTTCTCGCGTTAATCATTACGAACCAGGAACAGCCAGCACACTCGGTCGCATTAGTAATTATGTCACGTCTCTACTTAGCAGAGCATTCAAAGGCCCACTGGAAGTAGTAAAGCACTAAAACACTGCAAAACTGAACTCGGGAAAATCATACTGGGAGCTCTGAGCGATGTCTGCATCCAAGCCATCCAATACGGACTCTGAAACCTTGGAATATCAACACTATGATGCGCTACCTTTTACCTGGAGCAAAACGATGGAATTAGAAGAATGCTTACCGCAGGATACAACTGTGCCGCTGTTATTTGGAGCACGGTTTTCACTTGCATGAAAACTACAGCAGAACGTAGAAGGATGATCACTGAGGAGTCCACGCGGGCATGCTGGGGAGATTGTAGGTCGTACATTTCAATGATTACTGACATTTGCGCTGTTGGAGGTACAGTAATCAACAAAGAACAGGGTGTGCTACTCTCGAATCCGGTCAGCACATGATGAAAAGCCAGGAAGTATACCTTGTCAAATTGCCGTCAACAGGGACAAGTTAACCACCAGCTCCACCGCCGCCCGGCTAGCTCAGTCGGTAGAGCATGAGACTCTTAATCTCAGGGTCGTGGGTTCGAGCCCCACGTTGGGCGGTGCCCGTCTCCCTATTAACAAAGTTTCCCGCTCATCCTTGAACCTCTTACACCTCGATGGTACCGAGCACTGCGTTTTAATGCACAGGTGTGATCAAACCGAGATGAAAAGGGCGTATCTAGCTCCTTGCCCGAGAGATAAATCAAAGGTTCCGCAGATAATCCCTTGGCTCCGGTCACCCGGACGCAGATAGGAGCTGCAGCCATCATAACTTGTATGAAAACTAAGAAGAGCTCCTGTCTATTTACAGTTTCATTTACTCTAGCGTTTCCTTAAACATTGCATGTACGAAGGCTAAGAAATTGGAGAGCTATTCTAATACAATAACTATTAGGAATCTTTTCGGCATAACAGTTTCACTGTGATTTTGCAGGTAACACGTACGTTGGGAAAACATTTTGAACGCGATCAATAACCGCACTGGAAAAATGTGGGAAAGAAAGGGCGAAAAGCGACTCTTCAACATGTGGAAATATCTTCCTGAGCAGAGCCCTCTTCTCGAAGCTCAACACTCTGCAAGAGTCACTTCTCCCAACTTGCGCCCGCAGGTTTCCGTAGTGTGCCTGCAAAGAGCCATCCGCTTGAGACAGGTGCACCTCCCGATTTCATTGAACTAAGCTAGATGCACAATTTCTAATGCAGCCTTCATCACAATAGACAGTTCATTTCTCGAAAGCTTGTCGTAAAAAAAGGAAACAAAGAACGAAAACGTATAGCTGACAATCTTCTGAAGATGCAGATTCAGCTTTGGGGAAATGGACATTTTATGTATGCAGATGCTTTTCAAGCGCTGGTTTTAGAACGTCGCTGTGCTTCCAGCATCCTTTTTAGCCTTCTAAACTGGCTACCGAGGTGCCGATCACATTGTAAAGCGGTTGAGAGGCCGGAGCTGCTCAAACCGCTCTTGCCGTTTCCCATCAATCAAAAGCACTATGTTGTTTCTTTGTATGGAAAGCTTTTCAAGTCTGGCATCGACACGCACCTTTCCTGAAACGTCCAAAGGGTGAATGCTTCGCAAAGAAATCCAGTCTACCTTCAGGGGGCATGATGTTGAAATCGGAATGAGCCCTGGGTGGGCTTGAAGCAGCAGCTGTTCAGTTAACAGCTGCACAGAAACGCACCCCGCTTGCTTTGTATCATTCGCAAGTTTCTGGTTAAAGAGTAAAAAAGGCTGGAATTCTTCTGCCAGCCGGCAGGATTTCTTCTGCACTCACCCAGAAAAGCCAAGAATTGTATTTCATCTTTCGCAAGCTGTATTTTCCAGGAGGAGAATGAATACTTGCATTAAACTGAATCAAGCCGACAGAGACGCACAGCCGTTGTTTTTCTCCATGGGAAGTTTTTCGTTAAGGAAAAACACCGTTGTCATTTTCTTGCCAGCCGGCGGTATTTCTTGTGCAGCGATGAGCCAGATTTGTATTTCGTATTTCGCAAGTTGTGTGAATTTCTTGAAGTTGAAAGTGAATTCGCTCCAGAAAAGAAATGTCCAGTCGCATGAAAGCCGTGGCTGTTTGTTAAACCGCAGGACCTGAGCTTGCGTTCTGTTTCTCATGGCGTTCGCAAAGGCGATTCCTGCCTTTAAAACTGCTGTGTCTGCGACTGAAAGTGGCGTGTGGCGCAGCTTCTAAAGTCTTGTTGACGCTCCTCGATGTTGCTTTCTCTCTGCCTAAGGAAGTTCGATTGTCGCGTCGGAACGGGGAGACCTAATCCTTCCAGCTTTAAGCCACCCTTCAGTCTTCTGAAGGGTGTCCGAGTGCTAGCATGTCATTTGGCTTTTTTTGGGGGGAAGCGGAGAGCGACATTGAAAAAGGTTACCGCCGCCGCCTCGCCCTCCGTGTTAAATGATTGCAAGCCGGCGGCGGCGGCGCTCCCTGTAGTCGTGGCCGAGCGGTTAAGGCGATGGGCTAGAAAGCCATTGGGGTCTCCCCGCGTCGGCTCGAATCCTGCTCACTACGGCGCCCTTCTCCTGTCGCTTCGGCCTGCCCAGAAAAAGGCAGAGTGCCGTTTCTCTCTTCCTGCTGCTTGTACAAACGCTAAATCGCTTGGACCTGCTGCCTTGGAAGTAATGTCTTCAACATCCACCAGTGACATTTCACAGCTGGAAGCACACAGCCACGCTTTTGGCATTGGCATGTCTTGCGCCCTACTTCCAGCCTTTGAAGACCTAATGATTCAAACTGAAAGAACCGGCTGAATGAGTGTTTGCAGTGCACCAGGAGGAGCAGGGACCATAGCATTGGAGGGGTGAGGATGGCGCAGATGGAAACGTTTTCATGCGCTCCTCTGGGAGGAATGAAAAGAAAAGACGAAACCGGAAACAGTAGTAGCCGCAAGACGAAGTGTCTTCAAGCGCCAAGCAAGCGCTCCTCGTTAGTATAGTGGTGCGTATCCCCGCCTGTCACGTGGGAGACCAGGGATGGATTGCTTGACGGCGAGCCAGGTTGCTTTTCTCCCATCAGATTCCAACCGCTAATGCTAACGCAGTGTGTGGGAGCTTACATGCTTTTCCTTTCCCGTCTTTTTCGGACGACTATTCCAAAGGGGTAACCTGAAGGAATAGGGGCCTGAAGACACGAGGCATTCTTAAACCAGCACTTGGCTGCACGGCCATGTGTTGTGATCAGGTTATATTCGAGTCAAAAAGCCAGAGCATCCGCTTCCATCCTATGGAGCACGAGCTAAATCGGAAGAGGCAGGGGATACACCTACGCCTATCGGCGCACGTTCCCTGCGTCAGGCTGCTTCACCCATTTGCACCCGACTGGAGACGGCACTGAGCAAGCTTTTTGTCAGGAGTGGGATTCGAACCCACGCCTCCAGGGGAGACTGCGACCTGAACGCAGCGCCTTAGACCGCTCGGCCATCCTGACGTGGGCCCCCTGTCCCGGGGCGGTCTGATGAGCCACCGCGATCCCACTACGCTCCTCGAGTATCGCACTGTTATTAATACCACAGTGTGACTCCAGCATTAAAATGTTTGGAAAATGTGTCGGCTTTTATAATCCAGTGTAGAGCAGCATGTGATGATTTGTGCTACAACACCAAGCGCTCAAAGTGACGTCTGCGTTTGTCGTTGAAACTTTCAACTCTTTCATCACTTATGTAGGAAATAAAAAGAGCAGTTGTGCGCCACACGCAGAGAGGCCGTCAGCAGAGTGGCGCAGCGGAAGCGTGCTGGGCCCATAACCCAGAGGTCGATGGATCGAAACCATCCTCTGCTACATGTGTCCTATGCACGATTCCTAAGCATGCCATTGGGTTAGCAAAGTGCCTTCAAATAGTCTGCGTCTCCCTTTCTTTAAATTCTGTCCTGAGTTTCTCTCTCGTGTGTGTTTGTGCAAGCTTGACACTTGCGGGACTCTTTAATCTTCACCAATACGGAGATGACCAAATGTGTCTTCGGTTGTTCTGAGGTCTTTGATAGTTTCTTTGAAAGCTTCAACTGAACCTCGAAATCGAAGCAGTTATGTTTATATTGATTTCTCGCGTTAATCATTACGAACCAGGAACAGCCAGCACACTCGGTCGCATTAGTAATTATGTCACGTCTCTACTTAGCAGAGCATTCAAAGGCCCACTGGAAGTAGTAAAGCACTAAAACACTGCAAAACTGAACTCGGGAAAATCATACTGGGAGCTCTGAGCGATGTCTGCATCCAAGCCATCCAATACGGACTCTGAAACCTTGGAATATCAACACTATGATGCGCTACCTTTTACCTGGAGCAAAACGATGGAATTAGAAGAATGCTTACCGCAGGATACAACTGTGCCGCTGTTATTTGGAGCACGGTTTTCACTTGCATGAAAACTACAGCAGAACGTAGAAGGATGATCACTGAGGAGTCCACGCGGGCATGCTGAGGAGATTGTAGGTCGTACATTTCAATGATTACTGACATTTGCGCTGCTGGAGGTACAGTAATCAACAAAGAACAGGGTGTGCTACTCTCGAATCCGGTCAGCACATGATGAAAAGCCAGGAAGTATACCTTGTCAAATTGCCGTCAACAGGGACAAGTTAACCACCAGCTCCACCGGCGCCCGGCTAGCTCAGTCGGTAGAGCATGAGACTCTTAATCTCAGGGTCGTGGGTTCGAGCCCCACGTTGGGCGGTGCCCGTCTCCCTATTAACAAAGTTTCCCGCTCATCCTTGAACCTCTTACACCTCGATGGTACCGAGCACTGCGTTTTAATGCACAGGTGTGATCAAACCGAGATGAAAAGGGCGTATCTAGCTCCTTGCCCGAGAGATAAATCAAAGGTTCCGCAGATAATCCCTTGGCTCCGGTCACCCGGACGCAGATAGGAGCTGCAGCCATCATAACTTGTATGAAAACTAAGAAGAGCTCCTGTCTATTTACAGTTTCATTTACTCTAGCGTTTCCTTAAACATTGCGTGTACGAAGGCTAAGAAATTGGAGAGCTATTCTAATACAATAACTATTAGGAATCTTTTCGGCATAACAGTTTCACTGTGATTTTGCAGGTAACACGTACGTTGGGAAAACATTTTGAACGCGATCAATAACCGCACTGGAAAAATGTGGGAAAGAAAGGGCGAAAAGCGACTCTTCAACATGTGGAAATATCTTCCTGAGCGGAGCCCTCTTCTCGAAGCTCAACACTCTGCAAGAGTCACTTCTCCCAACTTGCGCCCGCAGGTTTCCGTAGTGTGCCTGCAAAGAGCCATCCGCTTGAGACAGGTGCACCTCCCGATTTCATTGAACTAAGCTAGATGCACAATTTCTAATGCAGCCTTCATCACAATAGACAGTTCATTTCTCGAAAGCTTGTCGTAAAAAAAGGAAACAAAGAACGAAAACGTATAGCTGACAATCTTCTGAAGATGCAGATTCAGCTTTGGGGAAATGGACATTTTATGTATGCAGATGCTTTTCAAGCGCTGGTTTTAGAACGTCGCTGTGCTTCCAGCATCCTTTTTAGCCTTCTAAACTGGCTACCGAGGTGCCGATCACATTGTAAAGCGGTTGAGAGGCCGGAGCTGCTCAAACCGCTCTTGCCGTTTCCCATCAATCAAAAGCACTATGTTGTTTCTTTGTATGGAAAGCTTTTCAAGTCTGGCATCGACACGCACCTTTCCTGAAACGTCCAAAGGGTGAATGCTTCGCAAAGAAATCCAGTCTACCTTCAGGGGGCATGATGTTGAAATCGGAATGAGCCCTGGGTGGGCTTGAAGCAGCAGCTGTTCAGTTAACAGCTGCACAGAAACGCACCCCGCTTGCTTTGTATCATTCGCAAGTTTCTGGTTAAAGAGTAAAAAAGGCTGGAATTCTTCTGCCAGCCGGCAGGATTTCTTCTGCACTCACCCAGAAAAGCCAAGAATTGTATTTCATCTTTCGCAAGCTGTATTTTCCAGGAGGAGAATGAATACTTGCATTAAACTGAATCAAGCCGACAGAGACGCACAGCCGTTGTTTTTCTCCATGGGAAGTTTTTCGTTAAGGAAAAACACCGTTGTCATTTTCTTGCCAGCCGGCGGTATTTCTTGTGCAGCGATGAGCCAGATTTGTATTTCGTATTTCGCAAGTTGTGTGAATTTCTTGAAGTTGAAAGTGAATTCGCTCCAGAAAAGAAATGTCCAGTCGCATGAAAGCCGTGGCTGTTTGTTAAACCGCAGGACCTGAGCTTGCGTTCTGTTTCTCATGGCGTTCGCAAAGGCGATTCCTGCCTTTAAAACTGCTGTGTCTGCGACTGAAAGTGGCGTGTGGCGCAGCTTCTAAAGTCTTGTTGACGCTCCTCGATGTTGCTTTCTCTCTGCCTAAGGAAGTTCGATTGTCGCGTCGGAACGGGGAGACCTAATCCTTCCAGCTTTAAGCCACCCTTCAGTCTTCTGAAGGGTGTCCGAGTGCTAGGATGTCATTTGGCTTTTTTTGGGGGGAAGCGGAGAGCGACATTGAAAAAGGTTACCGCCGCCGCCTCGCCCTCCGTGTTAAATGATTGCAAGCCGGCGGCGGCGGCGCTCCCTGTAGTCGTGGCCGAGCGGTTAAGGCGATGGGCTAGAAAGCCATTGGGGTCTCCCCGCGTCGGCTCGAATCCTGCTCACTACGGCGCCCTTCTCCTGTCGCTTCGGCCTGCCCAGAAAAAGGCAGAGTGCCGTTTCTCTCTTCCTGCTGCTTGTACAAACGCTAAATCGCTTGGACCTGCTGCCTTGGAAGTAATGTCTTCAACATCCACCAGTGACATTTCACAGCTGGAAGCACACAGCCACGCTTTTGGCATTGGCATGTCTTGCGCCCTACTTCCAGCCTTTGAAGACCTAATGATTCAAACTGAAAGAACCGGCTGAATGAGTGTTTGCAGTGCACCAGGAGGAGCAGGGACCATAGCATTGGAGGGGTGAGGATGGCGCAGATGGAAACGTTTTCATGCGCTCCTCTGGGAGGAATGAAAAGAAAAGACGAAACCGGAAACAGTAGTAGCCGCAAGACGAAGTGTCTTCAAGCGCCAAGCAAGCGCTCCTCGTTAGTATAGTGGTGCGTATCCCCGCCTGTCACGTGGGAGACCAGGGATGGATTGCTTGACGGCGAGCCAGGTTGCTTTTCTCCCATCAGATTCCAACCGCTAATGCTAACGCAGTGTGTGGGAGCTTACATGCTTTTCCTTTCCCGTCTTTTTCGGACGACTATTCCAAAGGGGTAACCTGAAGGAATAGGGGCCTGAAGACACGAGGCATTCTTAAACCAGCACTTGGCTGCACGGCCATGTGTTGTGATCAGGTTATATTCGAGTCAAAAAGCCAGAGCATCCGCTTCCATCCTATGGAGCACGAGCTAAATCGGAAGAGGCAGGGGATACACCTACGCCTATCGGCGCACGTTCCCTGCGTCAGGCTGCTTCACCCATTTGCACCCGACTGGAGACGGCACTGAGCAAGCTTTTTGTCAGGAGTGGGATTCGAACCCACGCCTCCAGGGGAGACTGCAACCTGAACGCAGCGCCTTAGACCGCTCGGCCATCCTGACGCGGGCCCCCTGTCCCGGGGCGGTCTGATGAGCCACCGCGATCCCACTACGCTCCTCGAGTATCGCACTGTTATTAATACCACAGTGTGACTCCAGCATTAAAATGTTTGGAAAATGTGTCGGCTTTTATAATCCAGTGTAGAGCAGCATGTGATGATTTGTGCTACAACACCAAGCGCTCAAAGTGACGTCTGCGTTTGTCGTTGAAACTTTCAACTCTTTCATCACTTATGTAGGAAATAAAAAGAGCAGTTGTGCGCCACACGCAGAGAGGCCGTCAGCAGAGTGGCGCAGCGGAAGCGTGCTGGGCCCATAACCCAGAGGTCGATGGATCGAAACCATCCTCTGCTACATGTGTCCTATGCACGATTCCTAAGCATGCCATTGGGTTAGCAAAGTGCCTTCAAATAGTCTGCGTCTCCCTTTCTTTAAATTCTGTCCTGAGTTTCTCTCTCGTGTGTGTTTGTGCAAGCTTGACACTTGCGGGACTCTTTAATCTTCACCAATACGGAGATGACCAAATGTGTCTTCGGTTGTTCTGAGGTCTTTGATAGTTTCTTTGAAAGCTTCAACTGAACCTCGAAATCGAAGCAGTTATGTTTATATTGATTTCTCGCGTTAATCATTACGAACCAGGAACAGCCAGCACACTCGGTCGCATTAGTAATTATGTCACGTCTCTACTTAGCAGAGCATTCAAAGGCCCACTGGAAGTAGTAAAGCACTAAAACACTGCAAAACTGAACTCGGGAAAATCATACTGGGAGCTCTGAGCGATGTCTGCATCCAAGCCATCCAATACGGACTCTGAAACCTTGGAATATCAACACTATGATGCGCTACCTTTTACCTGGAGCAAAACGATGGAATTAGAAGAATGCTTACCGCAGGATACAACTGTGCCGCTGTTATTTGGAGCACGGTTTTCACTTGCATGAAAACTACAGCAGAACGTAGAAGGATGATCACTGAGGAGTCCACGCGGGCATGCTGAGGAGATTGTAGGTCGTACATTTCAATGATTACTGACATTTGCGCTGCTGGAGGTACAGTAATCAACAAAGAACAGGGTGTGCTACTCTCGAATCCGGTCAGCACATGATGAAAAGCCAGGAAGTATACCTTGTCAAATTGCCGTCAACAGGGACAAGTTAACCACCAGCTCCACCGGCGCCCGGCTAGCTCAGTCGGTAGAGCATGAGACTCTTAATCTCAGGGTCGTGGGTTCGAGCCCCACGTTGGGCGGTGCCCGTCTCCCTATTAACAAAGTTTCCCGCTCATCCTTGAACCTCTTACACCTCGATGGTACCGAGCACTGCGTTTTAATGCACAGGTGTGATCAAACCGAGATGAAAAGGGCGTATCTAGCTCCTTGCCCGAGAGATAAATCAAAGGTTCCGCAGATAATCCCTTGGCTCCGGTCACCCGGACGCAGATAGGAGCTGCAGCCATCATAACTTGTATGAAAACTAAGAAGAGCTCCTGTCTATTTACAGTTTCATTTACTCTAGCGTTTCCTTAAACATTGCGTGTACGAAGGCTAAGAAATTGGAGAGCTATTCTAATACAATAACTATTAGGAATCTTTTCGGCATAACAGTTTCACTGTGATTTTGCAGGTAACACGTACGTTGGGAAAACATTTTGAACGCGATCAATAACCGCACTGGAAAAATGTGGGAAAGAAAGGGCGAAAAGCGACTCTTCAACATGTGGAAATATCTTCCTGAGCGGAGCCCTCTTCTCGAAGCTCAACACTCTGCAAGAGTCACTTCTCCCAACTTGCGCCCGCAGGTTTCCGTAGTGTGCCTGCAAAGAGCCATCCGCTTGAGACAGGTGCACCTCCCGATTTCATTGAACTAAGCTAGATGCACAATTTCTAATGCAGCCTTCATCACAATAGACAGTTCATTTCTCGAAAGCTTGTCGTAAAAAAAGGAAACAAAGAACGAAAACGTATAGCTGACAATCTTCTGAAGATGCAGATTCAGCTTTGGGGAAATGGACATTTTATGTATGCAGATGCTTTTCAAGCGCTGGTTTTAGAACGTCGCTGTGCTTCCAGCATCCTTTTCAGCCTTCTAAACTGTCTACCGAGGTGCCGATCACATTGTAAAGCGGTTGAGAGGCCGGAGCTGCTCAAACCGCTCTTGCCGTTTCCCATCAATCAAAAGCACTATGTTGTTTCTTTGTATGGAAAGCTTTTCAAGTCTGGCATCGACACGCACCTTTCCTGAAACGTCCAAAAGGTGAATGCTTCGCAAAGAAATCCAGTCTACCTTCAGGGGGCATGATGTTGAAATCGGAATGAGCCCTGGGTGGGCTTGAAGCAGCAGCTGTTCAGTTAACAGCTGCACAGAAACGCACCCCGCTTGCTTTGTATCATTCGCAAGTTTCTGGTTAAAGAGTAAAAAAGGCTGGAATTCTTCTGCCAGCCGGCAGGATTTCTTCTGCACTCACCCAGAAAAGCCAAGAATTGTATTTCATCTTTCGCAAGCTGTATTTTCCAGGAGGAGAATGAATACTTGCATTAAACTGAATCAAGCCGACAGAGACGCACAGCCGTTGTTTTTCTCCATGGGAAGTTTTTCGTTAAGGAAAAACACCGTTGTCATTTTCTTGCCAGCCGGCGGTATTTCTTGTGCAGCGATGAGCCAGATTTGTATTTCGTATTTCGCAAGTTGTGTGAATTTCTTGAAGTTGAAAGTGAATTCGCTCCAGAAAAGAAATGTCCAGTCGCATGAAAGCCGTGGCTGTTTGTTAAACCGCAGGACCTGAGCTTGCGTTCTGTTTCTCATGGCGTTCGCAAAGGCGATTCCTGCCTTTAAAACTGCTGTGTCTGCGACTGAAAGTGGCGTGTGGCGCAGCTTCTAAAGTCTTGTTGACGCTCCTCGATGTTGCTTTCTCTCTGCCTAAGGAAGTTCGATTGTCGCGTCGGAACGGGGAGACCTAATCCTTCCAGCTTTAAGCCACCCTTCAGTCTTCTGAAGGGTGTCCGAGTGCTAGCATGTCATTTGGCTTTTTTTGGGGGGAAGCGGAGAGCGACATTGAAAAAGGTTACCGCCGCCGCCTCGCCCTCCGTGTTAAATGATTGCAAGCCGGCGGCGGCGGCGCTCCCTGTAGTCGTGGCCGAGCGGTTAAGGCGATGGGCTAGAAAGCCATTGGGGTCTCCCCGCGTCGGCTCGAATCCTGCTCACTACGGCGCCCTTCTCCTGTCGCTTCGGCCTGCCCAGAAAAAGGCAGAGTGCCGTTTCTCTCTTCCTGCTGCTTGTACAAACGCTAAATCGCTTGGACCTGCTGCCTTGGAAGTAATGTCTTCAACATCCACCAGTGACATTTCACAGCTGGAAGCACACAGCCACGCTTTTGGCATTGGCATGTCTTGCGCCCTACTTCCAGCCTTTGAAGACCTAATGATTCAAACTGAAAGAACCGGCTGAATGAGTGTTTGCAGTGCACCAGGAGGAGCAGGGACCATAGCATTGGAGGGGTGAGGATGGCGCAGATGGAAACGTTTTCATGCGCTCCTCTGGGAGGAATGAAAAGAAAAGACGAAACCGGAAACAGTAGTAGCCGCAAGACGAAGTGTCTTCAAGCGCCAAGCAAGCGCTCCTCGTTAGTATAGTGGTGCGTATCCCCGCCTGTCACGTGGGAGACCAGGGATGGATTGCTTGACGGCGAGCCAGGTTGCTTTTCTCCCATCAGATTCCAACCGCTAATGCTAACGCAGTGTGTGGGAGCTTACATGCTTTTCCTTTCCCGTCTTTTTCGGACGACTATTCCAAAGGGGTAACCTGAAGGAATAGGGGCCTGAAGACACGAGGCATTCTTAAACCAGCACTTGGCTGCACGGCCATGTGTTGTGATCAGGTTATATTCGAGTCAAAAAGCCAGAGCATCCGCTTCCATCCTATGGAGCACGAGCTAAATCGGAAGAGGCAGGGGATACACCTACGCCTATCGGCGCACGTTCCCTGCGTCAGGCTGCTTCACCCATTTGCACCCGACTGGAGACGGCACTGAGCAAGCTTTTTGTCAGGAGTGGGATTCGAACCCACGCCTCCAGGGGAGACTGCGACCTGAACGCAGCGCCTTAGACCGCTCGGCCATCCTGACGCGGGCCCCCTGTCCCGGGGCGGTCTGATGAGCCACCGCGATCCCACTACGCTCCTCGAGTATCGCACTGTTATTAATACCACAGTGTGACTCCAGCATTAAAATGTTTGGAAAATGTGTCGGCTTTTATAATCCAGTGTAGAGCAGCATGTGATGATTTGTGCTACAACACCAAGCGCTCAAAGTGACGTCTGCGTTTGTCGTTGAAACTTTCAACTCTTTCATCACTTATGTAGGAAATAAAAAGAGCAGTTGTGCGCCACACGCAGAGAGGCCGTCAGCAGAGTGGCGCAGCGGAAGCGTGCTGGGCCCATAACCCAGAGGTCGATGGATCGAAACCATCCTCTGCTACATGTGTCCTATGCACGATTCCTAAGCATGCCATTGGGTTAGCAAAGTGCCTTCAAATAGTCTGCGTCTCCCTTTCTTTAAATTCTGTCCTGAGTTTCTCTCTCGTGTGTGTTTGTGCAAGCTTGACACTTGCGGGACTCTTTAATCTTCACCAATACGGAGATGACCAAATGTGTCTTCGGTTGTTCTGAGGTCTTTGATAGTTTCTTTGAAAGCTTCAACTGAACCTCGAAATCGAAGCAGTTATGTTTATATTGATTTCTCGCGTTAATCATTACGAACCAGGAACAGCCAGCACACTCGGTCGCATTAGTAATTATGTCACGTCTCTACTTAGCAGAGCATTCAAAGGCCCACTGGAAGTAGTAAAGCACTAAAACACTGCAAAACTGAACTCGGGAAAATCATACTGGGAGCTCTGAGCGATGTCTGCATCCAAGCCATCCAATACGGACTCTGAAACCTTGGAATATCAACACTATGATGCGCTACCTTTTACCTGGAGCAAAACGATGGAATTAGAAGAATGCTTACCGCAGGATACAACTGTGCCGCTGTTATTTGGAGCACGGTTTTCACTTGCATGAAAACTACAGCAGAACGTAGAAGGATGATCACTGAGGAGTCCACGCGGGCATGCTGAGGAGATTGTAGGTCGTACATTTCAATGATTACTGACATTTGCGCTGCTGGAGGTACAGTAATCAACAAAGAACAGGGTGTGCTACTCTCGAATCCGGTCAGCACATGATGAAAAGCCAGGAAGTATACCTTGTCAAATTGCCGTCAACAGGGACAAGTTAACCACCAGCTCCACCGGCGCCCGGCTAGCTCAGTCGGTAGAGCATGAGACTCTTAATCTCAGGGTCGTGGGTTCGAGCCCCACGTTGGGCGGTGCCCGTCTCCCTATTAACAAAGTTTCCCGCTCATCCTTGAACCTCTTACACCTCGATGGTACCGAGCACTGCGT
This sequence comes from Lepisosteus oculatus, assembly GCF_040954835.1. Taxonomy (NCBI): domain Eukaryota; kingdom Metazoa; phylum Chordata; class Actinopteri; order Semionotiformes; family Lepisosteidae; genus Lepisosteus; species Lepisosteus oculatus. The sequence goes on along the minus strand of NW_027167923.1, from coordinate 190,657 downwards.
TTTAATGCACAGGTGTGATCAAACCGAGATGAAAAGGGCGTATCTAGCTCCTTGCCCGAGAGATAAATCAAAGGTTCCGCAGATAATCCCTTGGCTCCGGTCACCCGGACGCAGATAGGAGCTGCAGCCATCATAACTTGTATGAAAACTAAGAAGAGCTCCTGTCTATTTACAGTTTCATTTACTCTAGCGTTTCCTTAAACATTGCGTGTACGAAGGCTAAGAAATTGGAGAGCTATTCTAATACAATAACTATTAGGAATCTTTTCGGCATAACAGTTTCACTGTGATTTTGCAGGTAACACGTACGTTGGGAAAACATTTTGAACGCGATCAATAACCGCACTGGAAAAATGTGGGAAAGAAAGGGCGAAAAGCGACTCTTCAACATGTGGAAATATCTTCCTGAGCGGAGCCCTCTTCTCGAAGCTCAACACTCTGCAAGAGTCACTTCTCCCAACTTGCGCCCGCAGGTTTCCGTAGTGTGCCTGCAAAGAGCCATCCGCTTGAGACAGGTGCACCTCCCGATTTCATTGAACTAAGCTAGATGCACAATTTCTAATGCAGCCTTCATCACAATAGACAGTTCATTTCTCGAAAGCTTGTCGTAAAAAAAGGAAACAAAGAACGAAAACGTATAGCTGACAATCTTCTGAAGATGCAGATTCAGCTTTGGGGAAATGGACATTTTATGTATGCAGATGCTTTTCAAGCGCTGGTTTTAGAACGTCGCTGTGCTTCCAGCATCCTTTTTAGCCTTCTAAACTGGCTACCGAGGTGCCGATCACATTGTAAAGCGGTTGAGAGGCCGGAGCTGCTCAAACCGCTCTTGCCGTTTCCCATCAATCAAAAGCACTATGTTGTTTCTTTGTATGGAAAGCTTTTCAAGTCTGGCATCGACACGCACCTTTCCTGAAACGTCCAAAGGGTGAATGCTTCGCAAAGAAATCCAGTCTACCTTCAGGGGGCATGATGTTGAAATCGGAATGAGCCCTGGGTGGGCTTGAAGCAGCAGCTGTTCAGTTAACAGCTGCACAGAAACGCACCCCGCTTGCTTTGTATCATTCGCAAGTTTCTGGTTAAAGAGTAAAAAAGGCTGGAATTCTTCTGCCAGCCGGCAGGATTTCTTCTGCACTCACCCAGAAAAGCCAAGAATTGTATTTCATCTTTCGCAAGCTGTATTTTCCAGGAGGAGAATGAATACTTGCATTAAACTGAATCAAGCCGACAGAGACGCACAGCCGTTGTTTTTCTCCATGGGAAGTTTTTCGTTAAGGAAAAACACCGTTGTCATTTTCTTGCCAGCCGGCGGTATTTCTTGTGCAGCGATGAGCCAGATTTGTATTTCGTATTTCGCAAGTTGTGTGAATTTCTTGAAGTTGAAAGTGAATTCGCTCCAGAAAAGAAATGTCCAGTCGCATGAAAGCCGTGGCTGTTTGTTAAACCGCAGGACCTGAGCTTGCGTTCTGTTTCTCATGGCGTTCGCAAAGGCGATTCCTGCCTTTAAAACTGCTGTGTCTGCGACTGAAAGTGGCGTGTGGCGCAGCTTCTAAAGTCTTGTTGACGCTCCTCGATGTTGCTTTCTCTCTGCCTAAGGAAGTTCGATTGTCGCGTCGGAACGGGGAGACCTAATCCTTCCAGCTTTAAGCCACCCTTCAGTCTTCTGAAGGGTGTCCGAGTGCTAGCATGTCATTTGGCTTTTTTTGGGGGGAAGCGGAGAGCGACATTGAAAAAGGTTACCGCCGCCGCCTCGCCCTCCGTGTTAAATGATTGCAAGCCGGCGGCGGCGGCGCTCCCTGTAGTCGTGGCCGAGCGGTTAAGGCGATGGGCTAGAAAGCCATTGGGGTCTCCCCGCGTCGGCTCGAATCCTGCTCACTACGGCGCCCTTCTCCTGTCGCTTCGGCCTGCCCAGAAAAAGGCAGAGTGCCGTTTCTCTCTTCCTGCTGCTTGTACAAACGCTAAATCGCTTGGACCTGCTGCCTTGGAAGTAATGTCTTCAACATCCACCAGTGACATTTCACAGCTGGAAGCACACAGCCACGCTTTTGGCATTGGCATGTCTTGCGCCCTACTTCCAGCCTTTGAAGACCTAATGATTCAAACTGAAAGAACCGGCTGAATGAGTGTTTGCAGTGCACCAGGAGGAGCAGGGACCATAGCATTGGAGGGGTGAGGATGGCGCAGATGGAAACGTTTTCATGCGCTCCTCTGGGAGGAATGAAAAGAAAAGACGAAACCGGAAACAGTAGTAGCCGCAAGACGAAGTGTCTTCAAGCGCCAAGCAAGCGCTCCTCGTTAGTATAGTGGTGCGTATCCCCGCCTGTCACGTGGGAGACCAGGGATGGATTGCTTGACGGCGAGCCAGGTTGCTTTTCTCCCATCAGATTCCAACCGCTAATGCTAACGCAGTGTGTGGGAGCTTACATGCTTTTCCTTTCCCGTCTTTTTCGGACGACTATTCCAAAGGGGTAACCTGAAGGAATAGGGGCCTGAAGACACGAGGCATTCTTAAACCAGCACTTGGCTGCACGGCCATGTGTTGTGATCAGGTTATATTCGAGTCAAAAAGCCAGAGCATCCGCTTCCATCCTATGGAGCACGAGCTAAATCGGAAGAGGCAGGGGATACACCTACGCCTATCGGCGCACGTTCCCTGCGTCAGGCTGCTTCACCCATTTGCACCCGACTGGAGACGGCACTGAGCAAGCTTTTTGTCAGGAGTGGGATTCGAACCCACGCCTCCAGGGGAGACTGCGACCTGAACGCAGCGCCTTAGACCGCTCGGCCATCCTGACGCGGGCCCCCTGTCCCGGGGCGGTCTGATGAGCCACCGCGATCCCACTACGCTCCTCGAGTATCGCACTGTTATTAATACCACAGTGTGACTCCAGCATTAAAATGTTTGGAAAATGTGTCGGCTTTTATAATCCAGTGTAGAGCAGCATGTGATGATTTGTGCTACAACACCAAGCGCTCAAAGTGACGTCTGCGTTTGTCGTTGAAACTTTCAACTCTTTCATCACTTATGTAGGAAATAAAAAGAGCAGTTGTGCGCCACACGCAGAGAGGCCGTCAGCAGAGTGGCGCAGCGGAAGCGTGCTGGGCCCATAACCCAGAGGTCGATGGATCGAAACCATCCTCTGCTACATGTGTCCTATGCACGATTCCTAAGCATGCCATTGGGTTAGCAAAGTGCCTTCAAATAGTCTGCGTCTCCCTTTCTTTAAATTCTGTCCTGAGTTTCTCTCTCGTGTGTGTTTGTGCAAGCTTGACACTTGCGGGACTCTTTAATCTTCACCAATACGGAGATGACCAAATGTGTCTTCGGTTGTTCTGAGGTCTTTGATAGTTTCTTTGAAAGCTTCAACTGAACCTCGAAATCGAAGCAGTTATGTTTATATTGATTTCTCGCGTTAATCATTACGAACCAGGAACAGCCAGCACACTCGGTCGCATTAGTAATTATGTCACGTCTCTACTTAGCAGAGCATTCAAAGGCCCACTGGAAGTAGTAAAGCACTAAAACACTGCAAAACTGAACTCGGGAAAATCATACTGGGAGCTCTGAGCGATGTCTGCATCCAAGCCATCCAATACGGACTCTGAAACCTTGGAATATCAACACTATGATGCGCTACCTTTTACCTGGAGCAAAACGATGGAATTAGAAGAATGCTTACCGCAGGATACAACTGTGCCGCTGTTATTTGGAGCACGGTTTTCACTTGCATGAAAACTACAGCAGAACGTAGAAGGATGATCACTGAGGAGTCCACGCGGGCATGCTGAGGAGATTGTAGGTCGTACATTTCAATGATTACTGACATTTGCGCTGCTGGAGGTACAGTAATCAACAAAGAACAGGGTGTGCTACTCTCGAATCCGGTCAGCACATGATGAAAAGCCAGGAAGTATACCTTGTCAAATTGCCGTCAACAGGGACAAGTTAACCACCAGCTCCACCGGCGCCCGGCTAGCTCAGTCGGTAGAGCATGAGACTCTTAATCTCAGGGTCGTGGGTTCGAGCCCCACGTTGGGCGGTGCCCGTCTCCCTATTAACAAAGTTTCCCGCTCATCCTTGAACCTCTTACACCTCGATGGTACCGAGCACTGCGTTTTAATGCACAGGTGTGATCAAACCGAGATGAAAAGGGCGTATCTAGCTCCTTGCCCGAGAGATAAATCAAAGGTTCCGCAGATAATCCCTTGGCTCCGGTCACCCGGACGCAGATAGGAGCTGCAGCCATCATAACTTGTATGAAAACTAAGAAGAGCTCCTGTCTATTTACAGTTTCATTTACTCTAGCGTTTCCTTAAACATTGCGTGTACGAAGGCTAAGAAATTGGAGAGCTATTCTAATACAATAACTATTAGGAATCTTTTCGGCATAACAGTTTCACTGTGATTTTGCAGGTAACACGTACGTTGGGAAAACATTTTGAACGCGATCAATAACCGCACTGGAAAAATGTGGGAAAGAAAGGGCGAAAAGCGACTCTTCAACATGTGGAAATATCTTCCTGAGCGGAGCCCTCTTCTCGAAGCTCAACACTCTGCAAGAGTCACTTCTCCCAACTTGCGCCCGCAGGTTTCCGTAGTGTGCCTGCAAAGAGCCATCCGCTTGAGACAGGTGCACCTCCCGATTTCATTGAACTAAGCTAGATGCACAATTTCTAATGCAGCCTTCATCACAATAGACAGTTCATTTCTCGAAAGCTTGTCGTAAAAAAAGGAAACAAAGAACGAAAACGTATAGCTGACAATCTTCTGAAGATGCAGATTCAGCTTTGGGGAAATGGACATTTTATGTATGCAGATGCTTTTCAAGCGCTGGTTTTAGAACGTCGCTGTGCTTCCAGCATCCTTTTTAGCCTTCTAAACTGGCTACCGAGGTGCCGATCACATTGTAAAGCGGTTGAGAGGCCGGAGCTGCTCAAACCGCTCTTGCCGTTTCCCATCAATCAAAAGCACTATGTTGTTTCTTTGTATGGAAAGCTTTTCAAGTCTGGCATCGACACGCACCTTTCCTGAAACGTCCAAAGGGTGAATGCTTCGCAAAGAAATCCAGTCTACCTTCAGGGGGCATGATGTTGAAATCGGAATGAGCCCTGGGTGGGCTTGAAGCAGCAGCTGTTCAGTTAACAGCTGCACAGAAACGCACCCCGCTTGCTTTGTATCATTCGCAAGTTTCTGGTTAAAGAGTAAAAAAGGCTGGAATTCTTCTGCCAGCCGGCAGGATTTCTTCTGCACTCACCCAGAAAAGCCAAGAATTGTATTTCATCTTTCGCAAGCTGTATTTTCCAGGAGGAGAATGAATACTTGCATTAAACTGAATCAAGCCGACAGAGACGCACAGCCGTTGTTTTTCTCCATGGGAAGTTTTTCGTTAAGGAAAAACACCGTTGTCATTTTCTTGCCAGCCGGCGGTATTTCTTGTGCAGCGATGAGCCAGATTTGTATTTCGTATTTCGCAAGTTGTGTGAATTTCTTGAAGTTGAAAGTGAATTCGCTCCAGAAAAGAAATGTCCAGTCGCATGAAAGCCGTGGCTGTTTGTTAAACCGCAGGACCTGAGCTTGCGTTCTGTTTCTCATGGCGTTCGCAAAGGCGATTCCTGCCTTTAAAACTGCTGTGTCTGCGACTGAAAGTGGCGTGTGGCGCAGCTTCTAAAGTCTTGTTGACGCTCCTCGATGTTGCTTTCTCTCTGCCTAAGGAAGTTCGATTGTCGCGTCGGAACGGGGAGACCTAATCCTTCCAGCTTTAAGCCACCCTTCAGTCTTCTGAAGGGTGTCCGAGTGCTAGCATGTCATTTGGCTTTTTTTGGGGGGAAGCGGAGAGCGACATTGAAAAAGGTTACCGCCGCCGCCTCGCCCTCCGTGTTAAATGATTGCAAGCCGGCGGCGGCGGCGCTCCCTGTAGTCGTGGCCGAGCGGTTAAGGCGATGGGCTAGAAAGCCATTGGGGTCTCCCCGCGTCGGCTCGAATCCTGCTCACTACGGCGCCCTTCTCCTGTCGCTTCGGCCTGCCCAGAAAAAGGCAGAGTGCCGTTTCTCTCTTCCTGCTGCTTGTACAAACGCTAAATCGCTTGGACCTGCTGCCTTGGAAGTAATGTCTTCAACATCCACCAGTGACATTTCACAGCTGGAAGCACACAGCCACGCTTTTGGCATTGGCATGTCTTGCGCCCTACTTCCAGCCTTTGAAGACCTAATGATTCAAACTGAAAGAACCGGCTGAATGAGTGTTTGCAGTGCACCAGGAGGAGCAGGGACCATAGCATTGGAGGGGTGAGGATGGCGCAGATGGAAACGTTTTCATGCGCTCCTCTGGGAGGAATGAAAAGAAAAGACGAAACCGGAAACAGTAGTAGCCGCAAGACGAAGTGTCTTCAAGCGCCAAGCAAGCGCTCCTCGTTAGTATAGTGGTGCGTATCCCCGCCTGTCACGTGGGAGACCAGGGATGGATTGCTTGACGGCGAGCCAGGTTGCTTTTCTCCCATCAGATTCCAACCGCTAATGCTAACGCAGTGTGTGGGAGCTTACATGCTTTTCCTTTCCCGTCTTTTTCGGACGACTATTCCAAAGGGGTAACCTGAAGGAATAGGGGCCTGAAGACACGAGGCATTCTTAAACCAGCACTTGGCTGCACGGCCATGTGTTGTGATCAGGTTATATTCGAGTCAAAAAGCCAGAGCATCCGCTTCCATCCTATGGAGCACGAGCTAAATCGGAAGAGGCAGGGGATACACCTACGCCTATCGGCGCACGTTCCCTGCGTCAGGCTGCTTCACCCATTTGCACCCGACTGGAGACGGCACTGAGCAAGCTTTTTGTCAGGAGTGGGATTCGAACCCACGCCTCCAGGGGAGACTGCGACCTGAACGCAGCGCCTTAGACCGCTCGGCCATCCTGACGCGGGCCCCCTGTCCCGGGGCGGTCTGATGAGCCACCGCGATCCCACTACGCTCCTCGAGTATCGCACTGTTATTAATACCACAGTGTGACTCCAGCATTAAAATGTTTGGAAAATGTGTCGGCTTTTATAATCCAGTGTAGAGCAGCATGTGATGATTTGTGCTACAACACCAAGCGCTCAAAGTGACGTCTGCGTTTGTCGTTGAAACTTTCAACTCTTTCATCACTTATGTAGGAAATAAAAAGAGCAGTTGTGCGCCACACGCAGAGAGGCCGTCAGCAGAGTGGCGCAGCGGAAGCGTGCTGGGCCCATAACCCAGAGGTCGATGGATCGAAACCATCCTCTGCTACATGTGTCCTATGCACGATTCCTAAGCATGCCATTGGGTTAGCAAAGTGCCTTCAAATAGTCTGCGTCTCCCTTTCTTTAAATTCTGTCCTGAGTTTCTCTCTCGTGTGTGTTTGTGCAAGCTTGACACTTGCGGGACTCTTTAATCTTCACCAATACGGAGATGACCAAATGTGTCTTCGGTTGTTCTGAGGTCTTTGATAGTTTCTTTGAAAGCTTCAACTGAACCTCGAAATCGAAGCAGTTATGTTTATATTGATTTCTCGCGTTAATCATTACGAACCAGGAACAGCCAGCACACTCGGTCGCATTAGTAATTATGTCACGTCTCTACTTAGCAGAGCATTCAAAGGCCCACTGGAAGTAGTAAAGCACTAAAACACTGCAAAACTGAACTCGGGAAAATCATACTGGGAGCTCTGAGCGATGTCTGCATCCAAGCCATCCAATACGGACTCTGAAACCTTGGAATATCAACACTATGATGCGCTACCTTTTACCTGGAGCAAAACGATGGAATTAGAAGAATGCTTACCGCAGGATACAACTGTGCCGCTGTTATTTGGAGCACGGTTTTCACTTGCATGAAAACTACAGCAGAACGTAGAAGGATGATCACTGAGGAGTCCACGCGGGCATGCTGAGGAGATTGTAGGTCGTACATTTCAATGATTACTGACATTTGCGCTGCTGGAGGTACAGTAATCAACAAAGAACAGGGTGTGCTACTCTCGAATCCGGTCAGCACATGATGAAAAGCCAGGAAGTATACCTTGTCAAATTGCCGTCAACAGGGACAAGTTAACCACCAGCTCCACCGGCGCCCGGCTAGCTCAGTCGGTAGAGCATGAGACTCTTAATCTCAGGGTCGTGGGTTCGAGCCCCACGTTGGGCGGTGCCCGTCTCCCTATTAACAAAGTTTCCCGCTCATCCTTGAACCTCTTACACCTCGATGGTACCGAGCACTGCGTTTTAATGCACAGGTGTGATCAAACCGAGATGAAAAGGGCGTATCTAGCTCCTTGCCCGAGAGATAAATCAAAGGTTCCGCAGATAATCCCTTGGCTCCGGTCACCCGGACGCAGATAGGAGCTGCAGCCATCATAACTTGTATGAAAACTAAGAAGAGCTCCTGTCTATTTACAGTTTCATTTACTCTAGCGTTTCCTTAAACATTGCGTGTACGAAGGCTAAGAAATTGGAGAGCTATTCTAATACAATAACTATTAGGAATCTTTTCGGCATAACAGTTTCACTGTGATTTTGCAGGTAACACGTACGTTGGGAAAACATTTTGAACGCGATCAATAACCGCACTGGAAAAATGTGGGAAAGAAAGGGCGAAAAGCGACTCTTCAACATGTGGAAATATCTTCCTGAGCGGAGCCCTCTTCTCGAAGCTCAACACTCTGCAAGAGTCACTTCTCCCAACTTGCGCCCGCAGGTTTCCGTAGTGTGCCTGCAAAGAGCCATCCGCTTGAGACAGGTGCACCTCCCGATTTCATTGAACTAAGCTAGATGCACAATTTCTAATGCAGCCTTCATCACAATAGACAGTTCATTTCTCGAAAGCTTGTCGTAAAAAAAGGAAACAAAGAACGAAAACGTATAGCTGACAATCTTCTGAAGATGCAGATTCAGCTTTGGGGAAATGGACATTTTATGTATGCAGATGCTTTTCAAGCGCTGGTTTTAGAACGTCGCTGTGCTTCCAGCATCCTTTTTAGCCTTCTAAACTGGCTACCGAGGTGCCGATCACATTGTAAAGCGGTTGAGAGGCCGGAGCTGCTCAAACCGCTCTTGCCGTTTCCCATCAATCAAAAGCACTATGTTGTTTCTTTGTATGGAAAGCTTTTCAAGTCTGGCATCGACACGCACCTTTCCTGAAACGTCCAAAGGGTGAATGCTTCGCAAAGAAATCCAGTCTACCTTCAGGGGGCATGATGTTGAAATCGGAATGAGCCCTGGGTGGGCTTGAAGCAGCAGCTGTTCAGTTAACAGCTGCACAGAAACGCACCCCGCTTGCTTTGTATCATTCGCAAGTTTCTGGTTAAAGAGTAAAAAAGGCTGGAATTCTTCTGCCAGCCGGCAGGATTTCTTCTGCACTCACCCAGAAAAGCCAAGAATTGTATTTCATCTTTCGCAAGCTGTATTTTCCAGGAGGAGAATGAATACTTGCATTAAACTGAATCAAGCCGACAGAGACGCACAGCCGTTGTTTTTCTCCATGGGAAGTTTTTCGTTAAGGAAAAACACCGTTGTCATTTTCTTGCCAGCCGGCGGTATTTCTTGTGCAGCGATGAGCCAGATTTGTATTTCGTATTTCGCAAGTTGTGTGAATTTCTTGAAGTTGAAAGTGAATTCGCTCCAGAAAAGAAATGTCCAGTCGCATGAAAGCCGTGGCTGTTTGTTAAACCGCAGGACCTGAGCTTGCGTTCTGTTTCTCATGGCGTTCGCAAAGGCGATTCCTGCCTTTAAAACTGCTGTGTCTGCGACTGAAAGTGGCGTGTGGCGCAGCTTCTAAAGTCTTGTTGACGCTCCTCGATGTTGCTTTCTCTCTGCCTAAGGAAGTTCGATTGTCGCGTCGGAACGGGGAGACCTAATCCTTCCAGCTTTAAGCCACCCTTCAGTCTTCTGAAGGGTGTCCGAGTGCTAGCATGTCATTTGGCTTTTTTTGGGGGGAAGCGGAGAGCGACATTGAAAAAGGTTACCGCCGCCGCCTCGCCCTCCGTGTTAAATGATTGCAAGCCGGCGGCGGCGGCGCTCCCTGTAGTCGTGGCCGAGCGGTTAAGGCGATGGGCTAGAAAGCCATTGGGGTCTCCCCGCGTCGGCTCGAATCCTGCTCACTACGGCGCCCTTCTCCTGTCGCTTCGGCCTGCCCAGAAAAAGGCAGAGTGCCGTTTCTCTCTTCCTGCTGCTTGTACAAACGCTAAATCGCTTGGACCTGCTGTCTTGGAAGTAATGTCTTCAACATCCACCAGTGACATTTCACAGCTGGAAGCACACAGCCACGCTTTTGGCATTGGCATGTCTTGCGCCCTACTTCCAGCCTTTGAAGACCTAATGATTCAAACTGAAAGAACCGGCTGAATGAGTGTTTGCAGTGCACCAGGAGGAGCAGGGACCATAGCATTGGAGGGGTGAGGATGGCGCAGATGGAAACGTTTTCATGCGCTCCTCTGGGAGGAATGAAAAGAAAAGACGAAACCGGAAACAGTAGTAGCCGCAAGACGAAGTGTCTTCAAGCGCCAAGCAAGCGCTCCTCGTTAGTATAGTGGTGCGTATCCCCGCCTGTCACGTGGGAGACCAGGGATGGATTGCTTGACGGCGAGCCAGGTTGCTTTTCTCCCATCAGATTCCAACCGCTAATGCTAACGCAGTGTGTGGGAGCTTACATGCTTTTCCTTTCCCGTCTTTTTCGGACGACTATTCCAAAGGGGTAACCTGAAGGAATAGGGGCCTGAAGACACGAGGCATTCTTAAACCAGCACTTGGCTGCACGGCCATGTGTTGTGATCAGGTTATATTCGAGTCAAAAAGCCAGAGCATCCGCTTCCATCCTATGGAGCACGAGCTAAATCGGAAGAGGCAGGGGATACACCTACGCCTATCGGCGCACGTTCCCTGCGTCAGGCTGCTTCACCCATTTGCACCCGACTGGAGACGGCACTGAGCAAGCTTTTTGTCAGGAGTGGGATTCGAACCCACGCCTCCAGGGGAGACTGCGACCTGAACGCAGCGCCTTAGACCGCTCGGCCATCCTGACGCGGGCCCCCTGTCCCGGGGCGGTCTGATGAGCCACCGCGATCCCACTACGCTCCTCGAGTATCGCACTGTTATTAATACCACAGTGTGACTCCAGCATTAAAATGTTTGGAAAATGTGTCGGCTTTTATAATCCAGTGTAGAGCAGCATGTGATGATTTGTGCTACAACACCAAGCGCTCAAAGTGACGTCTGCGTTTGTCGTTGAAACTTTCAACTCTTTCATCACTTATGTAGGAAATAAAAAGAGCAGTTGTGCGCCACACGCAGAGAGGCCGTCAGCAGAGTGGCGCAGCGGAAGCGTGCTGGGCCCATAACCCAGAGGTCGATGGATCGAAACCATCCTCTGCTACATGTGTCCTATGCACGATTCCTAAGCATGCCATTGGGTTAGCAAAGTGCCTTCAAATAGTCTGCGTCTCCCTTTCTTTAAATTCTGTCCTGAGTTTCTCTCTCGTGTGTGTTTGTGCAAGCTTGACACTTGCGGGACTCTTTAATCTTCACCAATACGGAGATGACCAAATGTGTCTTCGGTTGTTCTGAGGTCTTTGATAGTTTCTTTGAAAGCTTCAACTGAACCTCGAAATCGAAGCAGTTATGTTTATATTGATTTCTCGCGTTAATCATTACGAACCAGGAACAGCCAGCACACTCGGTCGCATTAGTAATTATGTCACGTCTCTACTTAGCAGAGCATTCAAAGGCCCACTGGAAGTAGTAAAGCACTAAAACACTGCAAAACTGAACTCGGGAAAATCATACTGGGAGCTCTGAGCGATGTCTGCATCCAAGCCATCCAATACGGACTCTGAAACCTTGGAATATCAACACTATGATGCGCTACCTTTTACCTGGAGCAAAACGATGGAATTAGAAGAATGCTTACCGCAGGATACAACTGTGCCGCTGTTATTTGGAGCACGGTTTTCACTTGCATGAAAACTACAGCAGAACGTAGAAGGATGATCACTGAGGAGTCCACGCGGGCATGCTGAGGAGATTGTAGGTCGTACATTTCAATGATTACTGACATTTGCGCTGCTGGAGGTACAGTAATCAACAAAGAACAGGGTGTGCTACTCTCGAATCCGGTCAGCACATGATGAAAAGCCAGGAAGTATACCTTGTCAAATTGCCGTCAACAGGGACAAGTTAACCACCAGCTCCACCGGCGCCCGGCTAGCTCAGTCGGTAGAGCATGAGACTCTTAATCTCAGGGTCGTGGGTTCGAGCCCCACGTTGGGCGGTGCCCGTCTCCCTATTAACAAAGTTTCCCGCTCATCCTTGAACCTCTTACACCTCGATGGTACCGAGCACTGCGTTTTAATGCACAGGTGTGATCAAACCGAGATGAAAAGGGCGTATCTAGCTCCTTGCCCGAGAGATAAATCAAAGGTTCCGCAGATAATCCCTTGGCTCCGGTCACCCGGACGCAGATAGGAGCTGCAGCCATCATAACTTGTATGAAAACTAAGAAGAGCTCCTGTCTATTTACAGTTTCATTTACTCTAGCGTTTCCTTAAACATTGCGTGTACGAAGGCTAAGAAATTGGAGAGCTATTCTAATACAATAACTATTAGGAATCTTTTCGGCATAACAGTTTCACTGTGATTTTGCAGGTAACACGTACGTTGGGAAAACATTTTGAACGCGATCAATAACCGCACTGGAAAAATGTGGGAAAGAAAGGGCGAAAAGCGACTCTTCAACATGTGGAAATATCTTCCTGAGCGGAGCCCTCTTCTCGAAGCTCAACACTCTGCAAGAGTCACTTCTCCCAACTTGCGCCCGCAGGTTTCCGTAGTGTGCCTGCAAAGAGCCATCCGCTTGAGACAGGTGCACCTCCCGATTTCATTGAACTAAGCTAGATGCACAATTTCTAATGCAGCCTTCATCACAATAGACAGTTCATTTCTCGAAAGCTTGTCGTAAAAAAAGGAAACAAAGAACGAAAACGTATAGCTGACAATCTTCTGAAGATGCAGATTCAGCTTTGGGGAAATGGACATTTTATGTATGCAGATGCTTTTCAAGCGCTGGTTTTAGAACGTCGCTGTGCTTCCAGCATCCTTTTCAGCCTTCTAAACTGTCTACCGAGGTGCCGATCACATTGTAAAGCGGTTGAGAGGCCGGAGCTGCTCAAACCGCTCTTGCCGTTTCCCATCAATCAAAAGCACTATGTTGTTTCTTTGTATGGAAAGCTTTTCAAGTCTGGCATCGACACGCACCTTTCCTGAAACGTCCAAAAGGTGAATGCTTCGCAAAGAAATCCAGTCTACCTTCAGGGGGCATGATGTTGAAATCGGAATGAGCCCTGGGTGGGCTTGAAGCAGCAGCTGTTCAGTTAACAGCTGCACAGAAACGCACCCCGCTTGCTTTGTATCATTCGCAAGTTTCTGGTTAAAGAGTAAAAAAGGCTGGAATTCTTCTGCCAGCCGGCAGGATTTCTTCTGCACTCACCCAGAAAAGCCAAGAATTGTATTTCATCTTTCGCAAGCTGTATTTTCCAGGAGGAGAATGAATACTTGCATTAAACTGAATCAAGCCGACAGAGACGCACAGCCGTTGTTTTTCTCCATGGGAAGTTTTTCGTTAAGGAAAAACACCGTTGTCATTTTCTTGCCAGCCGGCGGTATTTCTTGTGCAGCGATGAGCCAGATTTGTATTTCGTATTTCGCAAGTTGTGTGAATTTCTTGAAGTTGAAAGTGAATTCGCTCCAGAAAAGAAATGTCCAGTCGCATGAAAGCCGTGGCTGTTTGTTAAACCGCAGGACCTGAGCTTGCGTTCTGTTTCTCATGGCGTTCGCAAAGGCGATTCCTGCCTTTAAAACTGCTGTGTCTGCGACTGAAAGTGGCGTGTGGCGCAGCTTCTAAAGTCTTGTTGACGCTCCTCGATGTTGCTTTCTCTCTGCCTAAGGAAGTTCGATTGTCGCGTCGGAACGGGGAGACCTAATCCTTCCAGCTTTAAGCCACCCTTCAGTCTTCTGAAGGGTGTCCGAGTGCTAGCATGTCATTTGGCTTTTTTTGGGGGGAAGCGGAGAGCGACATTGAAAAAGGTTACCGCCGCCGCCTCGCCCTCCGTGTTAAATGATTGCAAGCCGGCGGCGGCGGCGCTCCCTGTAGTCGTGGCCGAGCGGTTAAGGCGATGGGCTAGAAAGCCATTGGGGTCTCCCCGCGTCGGCTCGAATCCTGCTCACTACGGCGCCCTTCTCCTGTCGCTTCGGCCTGCCCAGAAAAAGGCAGAGTGCCGTTTCTCTCTTCCTGCTGCTTGTACAAACGCTAAATCGCTTGGACCTGCTGCCTTGGAAGTAATGTCTTCAACATCCACCAGTGACATTTCACAGCTGGAAGCACACAGCCACGCTTTTGGCATTGGCATGTCTTGCGCCCTACTTCCAGCCTTTGAAGACCTAATGATTCAAACTGAAAGAACCGGCTGAATGAGTGTTTGCAGTGCACCAGGAGGAGCAGGGACCATAGCATTGGAGGGGTGAGGATGGCGCAGATGGAAACGTTTTCATGCGCTCCTCTGGGAGGAATGAAAAGAAAAGACGAAACCGGAAACAGTAGTAGCCGCAAGACGAAGTGTCTTCAAGCGCCAAGCAAGCGCTCCTCGTTAGTATAGTGGTGCGTATCCCCGCCTGTCACGTGGGAGACCAGGGATGGATTGCTTGACGGCGAGCCAGGTTGCTTTTCTCCCATCAGATTCCAACCGCTAATGCTAACGCAGTGTGTGGGAGCTTACATGCTTTTCCTTTCCCGTCTTTTTCGGACGACTATTCCAAAGGGGTAACCTGAAGGAATAGGGGCCTGAAGACACGAGGCATTCTTAAACCAGCACTTGGCTGCACGGCCATGTGTTGTGATCAGGTTATATTCGAGTCAAAAAGCCAGAGCATCCGCTTCCATCCTATGGAGCACGAGCTAAATCGGAAGAGGCAGGGGATACACCTACGCCTATCGGCGCACGTTCCCTGCGTCAGGCTGCTTCACCCATTTGCACCCGACTGGAGACGGCACTGAGCAAGCTTTTTGTCAGGAGTGGGATTCGAACCCACGCCTCCAGGGGAGACTGCGACCTGAACGCAGCGCCTTAGACCGCTCGGCCATCCTGACGCGGGCCCCCTGTCCCGGGGCGGTCTGATGAGCCACCGCGATCCCACTACGCTCCTCGAGTATCGCACTGTTATTAATACCACAGTGTGACTCCAGCATTAAAATGTTTGGAAAATGTGTCGGCTTTTATAATCCAGTGTAGAGCAGCATGTGATGATTTGTGCTACAACACCAAGCGCTCAAAGTGACGTCTGCGTTTGTCGTTGAAACTTTCAACTCTTTCATCACTTATGTAGGAAATAAAAAGAGCAGTTGTGCGCCACACGCAGAGAGGCCGTCAGCAGAGTGGCGCAGCGGAAGCGTGCTGGGCCCATAACCCAGAGGTCGATGGATCGAAACCATCCTCTGCTACATGTGTCCTATGCACGATTCCTAAGCATGCCATTGGGTTAGCAAAGTGCCTTCAAATAGTCTGCGTCTCCCTTTCTTTAAATTCTGTCCTGAGTTTCTCTCTCGTGTGTGTTTGTGCAAGCTTGACACTTGCGGGACTCTTTAATCTTCACCAATACGGAGATGACCAAATGTGTCTTCGGTTGTTCTGAGGTCTTTGATAGTTTCTTTGAAAGCTTCAACTGAACCTCGAAATCGAAGCAGTTATGTTTATATTGATTTCTCGCGTTAATCATTACGAACCAGGAACAGCCAGCACACTCGGTCGCATTAGTAATTATGTCACGTCTCTACTTAGCAGAGCATTCAAAGGCCCACTGGAAGTAGTAAAGCACTAAAACACTGCAAAACTGAACTCGGGAAAATCATACTGGGAGCTCTGAGCGATGTCTGCATCCAAGCCATCCAATACGGACTCTGAAACCTTGGAATATCAACACTATGATGCGCTACCTTTTACCTGGAGCAAAACGATGGAATTAGAAGAATGCTTACCGCAGGATACAACTGTGCCGCTGTTATTTGGAGCACGGTTTTCACTTGCATGAAAACTACAGCAGAACGTAGAAGGATGATCACTGAGGAGTCCACGCGGGCATGCTGAGGAGATTGTAGGTCGTACATTTCAATGATTACTGACATTTGCGCTGCTGGAGGTACAGTAATCAACAAAGAACAGGGTGTGCTACTCTCGAATCCGGTCAGCACATGATGAAAAGCCAGGAAGTATACCTTGTCAAATTGCCGTGTCAACAGGGACAAGTTAACCACCAGCTCCCGGCGCCCGGCTAGCTCAGTCGGTAGAGCATGAGACTCTTAATCTCAGGGTCGTGGGTTCGAGCCCCACGTTGGGCGGTGCCCGTCTCCCTATTAACAAAGTTTCCCGCTCATCCTTGAACCTCTTACACCTCGATGGTACCGAGCACTGCGTTTTAATGCACAGGTGTGATCAAACCGAGATGAAAAGGGCGTATCTAGCTCCTTGCCCGAGAGATAAATCAAAGGTTCCGCAGATAATCCCTTGGCTCCGGTCACCCGGACGCAGATAGGAGCTGCAGCCATCATAACTTGTATGAAAACTAAGAAGAGCTCCTGTCTATTTACAGTTTCATTTACTCTAGCGTTTCCTTAAACATTGCGTGTACGAAGGCTAAGAAATTGGAGAGCTATTCTAATACAATAACTATTAGGAATCTTTTCGGCATAACAGTTTCACTGTGATTTTGCAGGTAACACGTACGTTGGGAAAACATTTTGAACGCGATCAATAACCGCACTGGAAAAATGTGGGAAAGAAAGGGCGAAAAGCGACTCTTCAACATGTGGAAATATCTTCCTGAGCGGAGCCCTCTTCTCGAAGCTCAACACTCTGCAAGAGTCACTTCTCCCAACTTGCGCCCGCAGGTTTCCGTAGTGTGCCTGCAAAGAGCCATCCGCTTGAGACAGGTGCACCTCCCGATTTCATTGAACTAAGCTAGATGCACAATTTCTAATGCAGCCTTCATCACAATAGACAGTTCATTTCTCGAAAGCTTGTCGTAAAAAAAGGAAACAAAGAACGAAAACGTATAGCTGACAATCTTCTGAAGATGCAGATTCAGCTTTGGGGAAATGGACATTTTATGTATGCAGATGCTTTTCAAGCGCTGGTTTTAGAACGTCGCTGTGCTTCCAGCATCCTTTTTAGCCTTCTAAACTGGCTACCGAGGTGCCGATCACATTGTAAAGCGGTTGAGAGGCCGGAGCTGCTCAAACCGCTCTTGCCGTTTCCCATCAATCAAAAGCACTATGTTGTTTCTTTGTATGGAAAGCTTTTCAAGTCTGGCATCGACACGCACCTTTCCTGAAACGTCCAAAGGGTGAATGCTTCGCAAAGAAATCCAGTCTACCTTCAGGGGGCATGATGTTGAAATCGGAATGAGCCCTGGGTGGGCTTGAAGCAGCAGCTGTTCAGTTAACAGCTGCACAGAAACGCACCCCGCTTGCTTTGTATCATTCGCAAGTTTCTGGTTAAAGAGTAAAAAAGGCTGGAATTCTTCTGCCAGCCGGCAGGATTTCTTCTGCACTCACCCAGAAAAGCCAAGAATTGTATTTCATCTTTCGCAAGCTGTATTTTCCAGGAGGAGAATGAATACTTGCATTAAACTGAATCAAGCCGACAGAGACGCACAGCCGTTGTTTTTCTCCATGGGAAGTTTTTCGTTAAGGAAAAACACCGTTGTCATTTTCTTGCCAGCCGGCGGTATTTCTTGTGCAGCGATGAGCCAGATTTGTATTTCGTATTTCACAAGTTGTGTGAATTTCTTGAAGTTGAAAGTGAATTCGCTCCAGAAAAGAAATGTCCAGTCGCATGAAAGCCGTGGCTGTTTGTTAAACCGCAGGACCTGAGCTTGCGTTCTGTTTCTCATGGCGTTCGCAAAGGCGATTCCTGCCTTTAAAACTGCTGTGTCTGCGACTGAAAGTGGCGTGTGGCGCAGCTTCTAAAGTCTTGTTGACGCTCCTCGATGTTGCTTTCTCTCTGCCTAAGGAAGTTCGATTGTCGCGTCGGAACGGGGAGACCTAATCCTTCCAGCTTTAAGCCACCCTTCAGTCTTCTGAAGGGTGTCCGAGTGCTAGCATGTCATTTGGCTTTTTTTGGGGGGAAGCGGAGAGCGACATTGAAAAAGGTTACCGCCGCCGCCTCGCCCTCCGTGTTAAATGATTGCAAGCCGGCGGCGGCGGCGCTCCCTGTAGTCGTGGCCGAGCGGTTAAGGCGATGGGCTAGAAAGCCATTGGGGTCTCCCCGCGTCGGCTCGAATCCTGCTCACTACGGCGCCCTTCTCCTGTCGCTTCGGCCTGCCCAGAAAAAGGCAGAGTGCCGTTTCTCTCTTCCTGCTGCTTGTACAAACGCTAAATCGCTTGGACCTGCTGCCTTGGAAGTAATGTCTTCAACATCCACCAGTGACATTTCACAGCTGGAAGCACACAGCCACGCTTTTGGCATTGGCATGTCTTGCGCCCTACTTCCAGCCTTTGAAGACCTAATGATTCAAACTGAAAGAACCGGCTGAATGAGTGTTTGCAGTGCACCAGGAGGAGCAGGGACCATAGCATTGGAGGGGTGAGGATGGCGCAGATGGAAACGTTTTCATGCGCTCCTCTGGGAGGAATGAAAAGAAAAGACGAAACCGGAAACAGTAGTAGCCGCAAGACGAAGTGTCTTCAAGCGCCAAGCAAGCGCTCCTCGTTAGTATAGTGGTGCGTATCCCCGCCTGTCACGTGGGAGACCAGGGATGGATTGCTTGACGGCGAGCCAGGTTGCTTTTCTCCCATCAGATTCCAACCGCTAATGCTAACGCAGTGTGTGGGAGCTTACATGCTTTTCCTTTCCCGTCTTTTTCGGACGACTATTCCAAAGGGGTAACCTGAAGGAATAGGGGCCTGAAGACACGAGGCATTCTTAAACCAGCACTTGGCTGCACGGCCATGTGTTGTGATCAGGTTATATTCGAGTCAAAAAGCCAGAGCATCCGCTTCCATCCTATGGAGCACGAGCTAAATCGGAAGAGGCAGGGGATACACCTACGCCTATCGGCGCACGTTCCCTGCGTCAGGCTGCTTCACCCATTTGCACCCGACTGGAGACGGCACTGAGCAAGCTTTTTGTCAGGAGTGGGATTCGAACCCACGCCTCCAGGGGAGACTGCGACCTGAACGCAGCGCCTTAGACCGCTCGGCCATCCTGACGCGGGCCCCCTGTCCCGGGGCGGTCTGATGAGCCACCGCGATCCCACTACGCTCCTCGAGTATCGCACTGTTATTAATACCACAGTGTGACTCCAGCATTAAAATGTTTGGAAAATGTGTCGGCTTTTATAATCCAGTGTAGAGCAGCATGTGATGATTTGTGCTACAACACCAAGCGCTCAAAGTGACGTCTGCGTTTGTCGTTGAAACTTTCAACTCTTTCATCACTTATGTAGGAAATAAAAAGAGCAGTTGTGCGCCACACGCAGAGAGGCCGTCAGCAGAGTGGCGCAGCGGAAGCGTGCTGGGCCCATAACCCAGAGGTCGATGGATCGAAACCATCCTCTGCTACATGTGTCCTATGCACGATTCCTAAGCATGCCATTGGGTTAGCAAAGTGCCTTCAAATAGTCTGCGTCTCCCTTTCTTTAAATTCTGTCCTGAGTTTCTCTCTCGTGTGTGTTTGTGCAAGCTTGACACTTGCGGGACTCTTTAATCTTCACCAATACGGAGATGACCAAATGTGTCTTCGGTTGTTCTGAGGTCTTTGATAGTTTCTTTGAAAGCTTCAACTGAACCTCGAAATCGAAGCAGTTATGTTTATATTGATTTCTCGCGTTAATCATTACGAACCAGGAACAGCCAGCACACTCGGTCGCATTAGTAATTATGTCACGTCTCTACTTAGCAGAGCATTCAAAGGCCCACTGGAAGTAGTAAAGCACTAAAACACTGCAAAACTGAACTCGGGAAAATCATACTGGGAGCTCTGAGCGATGTCTGCATCCAAGCCATCCAATACGGACTCTGAAACCTTGGAATATCAACACTATGATGCGCTACCTTTTACCTGGAGCAAAACGATGGAATTAGAAGAATGCTTACCGCAGGATACAACTGTGCCGCTGTTATTTGGAGCACGGTTTTCACTTGCATGAAAACTACAGCAGAACGTAGAAGGATGATCACTGAGGAGTCCACGCGGGCATGCTGAGGAGATTGTAGGTCGTACATTTCAATGATTACTGACATTTGCGCTGCTGGAGGTACAGTAATCAACAAAGAACAGGGTGTGCTACTCTCGAATCCGGTCAGCACATGATGAAAAGCCAGGAAGTATACCTTGTCAAATTGCCGTCAACAGGGACAAGTTAACCACCAGCTCCACCGGCGCCCGGCTAGCTCAGTCGGTAGAGCATGAGACTCTTAATCTCAGGGTCGTGGGTTCGAGCCCCACGTTGGGCGGTGCCCGTCTCCCTATTAACAAAGTTTCCCGCTCATCCTTGAACCTCTTACACCTCGATGGTACCGAGCACTGCGTTTTAATGCACAGGTGTGATCAAACCGAGATGAAAAGGGCGTATCTAGCTCCTTGCCCGAGAGATAAATCAAAGGTTCCGCAGATAATCCCTTGGCTCCGGTCACCCGGACGCAGATAGGAGCTGCAGCCATCATAACTTGTATGAAAACTAAGAAGAGCTCCTGTCTATTTACAGTTTCATTTACTCTAGCGTTTCCTTAAACATTGCGTGTACGAAGGCTAAGAAATTGGAGAGCTATTCTAATACAATAACTATTAGGAATCTTTTCGGCATAACAGTTTCACTGTGATTTTGCAGGTAACACGTACGTTGGGAAAACATTTTGAACGCGATCAATAACCGCACTGGAAAAATGTGGGAAAGAAAGGGCGAAAAGCGACTCTTCAACATGTGGAAATATCTTCCTGAGCGGAGCCCTCTTCTCGAAGCTCAACACTCTGCAAGAGTCACTTCTCCCAACTTGCGCCCGCAGGTTTCCGTAGTGTGCCTGCAAAGAGCCATCCGCTTGAGACAGGTGCACCTCCCGATTTCATTGAACTAAGCTAGATGCACAATTTCTAATGCAGCCTTCATCACAATAGACAGTTCATTTCTCGAAAGCTTGTCGTAAAAAAAGGAAACAAAGAACGAAAACGTATAGCTGACAATCTTCTGAAGATGCAGATTCAGCTTTGGGGAAATGGACATTTTATGTATGCAGATGCTTTTCAAGCGCTGGTTTTAGAACGTCGCTGTGCTTCCAGCATCCTTTTCAGCCTTCTAAACTGTCTACCGAGGTGCCGATCACATTGTAAAGCGGTTGAGAGGCCGGAGCTGCTCAAACCGCTCTTGCCGTTTCCCATCAATCAAAAGCACTATGTTGTTTCTTTGTATGGAAAGCTTTTCAAGTCTGGCATCGACACGCACCTTTCCTGAAACGTCCAAAAGGTGAATGCTTCGCAAAGAAATCCAGTCTACCTTCAGGGGGCATGATGTTGAAATCGGAATGAGCCCTGGGTGGGCTTGAAGCAGCAGCTGTTCAGTTAACAGCTGCACAGAAACGCACCCCGCTTGCTTTGTATCATTCGCAAGTTTCTGGTTAAAGAGTAAAAAAGGCTGGAATTCTTCTGCCAGCCGGCAGGATTTCTTCTGCACTCACCCAGAAAAGCCAAGAATTGTATTTCATCTTTCGCAAGCTGTATTTTCCAGGAGGAGAATGAATACTTGCATTAAACTGAATCAAGCCGACAGAGACGCACAGCCGTTGTTTTTCTCCATGGGAAGTTTTTCGTTAAGGAAAAACACCGTTGTCATTTTCTTGCCAGCCGGCGGTATTTCTTGTGCAGCGATGAGCCAGATTTGTATTTCGTATTTCGCAAGTTGTGTGAATTTCTTGAAGTTGAAAGTGAATTCGCTCCAGAAAAGAAATGTCCAGTCGCATGAAAGCCGTGGCTGTTTGTTAAACCGCAGGACCTGAGCTTGCGTTCTGTTTCTCATGGCGTTCGCAAAGGCGATTCCTGCCTTTAAAACTGCTGTGTCTGCGACTGAAAGTGGCGTGTGGCGCAGCTTCTAAAGTCTTGTTGACGCTCCTCGATGTTGCTTTCTCTCTGCCTAAGGAAGTTCGATTGTCGCGTCGGAACGGGGAGACCTAATCCTTCCAGCTTTAAGCCACCCTTCAGTCTTCTGAAGGGTGTCCGAGTGCTAGCATGTCATTTGGCTTTTTTTGGGGGGAAGCGGAGAGCGACATTGAAAAAGGTTACCGCCGCCGCCTCGCCCTCCGTGTTAAATGATTGAAAGCCGGCGGCGGCGGCGCTCCCTGTAGTCGTGGCCGAGCGGTTAAGGCGATGGGCTAGAAAGCCATTGGGGTCTCCCCGCGTCGGCTCGAATCCTGCTCACTACGGCGCCCTTCTCCTGTCGCTTCGGCCTGCCCAGAAAAAGGCAGAGTGCCGTTTCTCTCTTCCTGCTGCTTGTACAAACGCTAAATCGCTTGGACCTGCTGCCTTGGAAGTAATGTCTTCAACATCCACCAGTGACATTTCACAGCTGGAAGCACACAGCCACGCTTTTGGCATTGGCATGTCTTGCGCCCTACTTCCAGCCTTTGAAGACCTAATGATTCAAACTGAAAGAACCGGCTGAATGAGTGTTTGCAGTGCACCAGGAGGAGCAGGGACCATAGCATTGGAGGGGTGAGGATGGCGCAGATGGAAACGTTTTCATGCGCTCCTCTGGGAGGAATGAAAAGAAAAGACAAAACCGGAAACAGTAGTAGCCGCAAGACGAAGTGTCTTCAAGCGCCAAGCAAGCGCTCCTCGTTAGTATAGTGGTGCGTATCCCCGCCTGTCACGTGGGAGACCAGGGATGGATTGCTTGACGGCGAGCCAGGTTGCTTTTCTCCCATCAGATTCCAACCGCTAATGCTAACGCAGTGTGTGGGAGCTTACATGCTTTTCCTTTCCCGTCTTTTTCGGACGACTATTCCAAAGGGGTAACCTGAAGGAATAGGGGCCTGAAGACACGAGGCATTCTTAAACCAGCACTTGGCTGCACGGCCATGTGTTGTGATCAGGTTATATTCGAGTCAAAAAGCCAGAGCATCCGCTTCCATCCTATGGAGCACGAGCTAAATCGGAAGAGGCAGGGGATACACCTACGCCTATCGGCGCACGTTCCCTGCGTCAGGCTGCTTCACCCATTTGCACCCGACTGGAGACGGCACTGAGCAAGCTTTTTGTCAGGAGTGGGATTCGAACCCACGCCTCCAGGGGAGACTGCGACCTGAACGCAGCGCCTTAGACCGCTCGGCCATCCTGACGCGGGCCCCCTGTCCCGGGGCGGTCTGATGAGCCACCGCGATCCCACTACGCTCCTCGAGTATCGCACTGTTATTAATACCACAGTGTGACTCCAGCATTAAAATGTTTGGAAAATGTGTCGGCTTTTATAATCCAGTGTAGAGCAGCATGTGATGATTTGTGCTACAACACCAAGCGCTCAAAGTGACGTCTGCGTTTGTCGTTGAAACTTTCAACTCTTTCATCACTTATGTAGGAAATAAAAAGAGCAGTTGTGCGCCACACGCAGAGAGGCCGTCAGCAGAGTGGCGCAGCGGAAGCGTGCTGGGCCCATAACCCAGAGGTCGATGGATCGAAACCATCCTCTGCTACATGTGTCCTATGCACGATTCCTAAGCATGCCATTGGGTTAGCAAAGTGCCTTCAAATAGTCTGCGTCTCCCTTTCTTTAAATTCTGTCCTGAGTTTCTCTCTCGTGTGTGTTTGTGCAAGCTTGACACTTGCGGGACTCTTTAATCTTCACCAATACGGAGATGACCAAATGTGTCTTCGGTTGTTCTGAGGTCTTTGATAGTTTCTTTGAAAGCTTCAACTGAACCTCGAAATCGAAGCAGTTATGTTTATATTGATTTCTCGCGTTAATCATTACGAACCAGGAACAGCCAGCACACTCGGTCGCATTAGTAATTATGTCACGTCTCTACTTAGCAGAGCATTCAAAGGCCCACTGGAAGTAGTAAAGCACTAAAACACTGCAAAACTGAACTCGGGAAAATCATACTGGGAGCTCTGAGCGATGTCTGCATCCAAGCCATCCAATACGGACTCTGAAACCTTGGAATATCAACACTATGATGCGCTACCTTTTACCTGGAGCAAAACGATGGAATTAGAAGAATGCTTACCGCAGGATACAACTGTGCCGCTGTTATTTGGAGCACGGTTTTCACTTGCATGAAAACTACAGCAGAACGTAGAAGGATGATCACTGAGGAGTCCACGCGGGCATGCTGAGGAGATTGTAGGTCGTACATTTCAATGATTACTGACATTTGCGCTGCTGGAGGTACAGTAATCAACAAAGAACAGGGTGTGCTACTCTCGAATCCGGTCAGCACATGATGAAAAGCCAGGAAGTATACCTTGTCAAATTGCCGTCAACAGGGACAAGTTAACCACCAGCTCCACCGGCGCCCGGCTAGCTCAGTCGGTAGAGCATGAGACTCTTAATCTCAGGG
Source organism: Lepisosteus oculatus (assembly GCF_040954835.1). Taxonomy (NCBI): domain Eukaryota; kingdom Metazoa; phylum Chordata; class Actinopteri; order Semionotiformes; family Lepisosteidae; genus Lepisosteus; species Lepisosteus oculatus. Next base: position 166,064 of record NW_027167923.1, on the reverse strand, counting down.
TCGTGGGTTCGAGCCCCACGTTGGGCGGTGCCCGTCTCCCTATTAACAAAGTTTCCCGCTCATCCTTGAACCTCTTACACCTCGATGGTACCGAGCACTGCGTTTTAATGCACAGGTGTGATCAAACCGAGATGAAAAGGGCGTATCTAGCTCCTTGCCCGAGAGATAAATCAAAGGTTCCGCAGATAATCCCTTGGCTCCGGTCACCCGGACGCAGATAGGAGCTGCAGCCATCATAACTTGTATGAAAACTAAGAAGAGCTCCTGTCTATTTACAGTTTCATTTACTCTAGCGTTTCCTTAAACATTGCGTGTACGAAGGCTAAGAAATTGGAGAGCTATTCTAATACAATAACTATTAGGAATCTTTTCGGCATAACAGTTTCACTGTGATTTTGCAGGTAACACGTACGTTGGGAAAACATTTTGAACGCGATCAATAACCGCACTGGAAAAATGTGGGAAAGAAAGGGCGAAAAGCGACTCTTCAACATGTGGAAATATCTTCCTGAGCGGAGCCCTCTTCTCGAAGCTCAACACTCTGCAAGAGTCACTTCTCCCAACTTGCGCCCGCAGGTTTCCGTAGTGTGCCTGCAAAGAGCCATCCGCTTGAGACAGGTGCACCTCCCGATTTCATTGAACTAAGCTAGATGCACAATTTCTAATGCAGCCTTCATCACAATAGACAGTTCATTTCTCGAAAGCTTGTCGTAAAAAAAGGAAACAAAGAACGAAAACGTATAGCTGACAATCTTCTGAAGATGCAGATTCAGCTTTGGGGAAATGGACATTTTATGTATGCAGATGCTTTTCAAGCGCTGGTTTTAGAACGTCGCTGTGCTTCCAGCATCCTTTTTAGCCTTCTAAACTGGCTACCGAGGTGCCGATCACATTGTAAAGCGGTTGAGAGGCCGGAGCTGCTCAAACCGCTCTTGCCGTTTCCCATCAATCAAAAGCACTATGTTGTTTCTTTGTATGGAAAGCTTTTCAAGTCTGGCATCGACACGCACCTTTCCTGAAACGTCCAAAGGGTGAATGCTTCGCAAAGAAATCCAGTCTACCTTCAGGGGGCATGATGTTGAAATCGGAATGAGCCCTGGGTGGGCTTGAAGCAGCAGCTGTTCAGTTAACAGCTGCACAGAAACGCACCCCGCTTGCTTTGTATCATTCGCAAGTTTCTGGTTAAAGAGTAAAAAAGGCTGGAATTCTTCTGCCAGCCGGCAGGATTTCTTCTGCACTCACCCAGAAAAGCCAAGAATTGTATTTCATCTTTCGCAAGCTGTATTTTCCAGGAGGAGAATGAATACTTGCATTAAACTGAATCAAGCCGACAGAGACGCACAGCCGTTGTTTTTCTCCATGGGAAGTTTTTCGTTAAGGAAAAACACCGTTGTCATTTTCTTGCCAGCCGGCGGTATTTCTTGTGCAGCGATGAGCCAGATTTGTATTTCGTATTTCGCAAGTTGTGTGAATTTCTTGAAGTTGAAAGTGAATTCGCTCCAGAAAAGAAATGTCCAGTCGCATGAAAGCCGTGGCTGTTTGTTAAACCGCAGGACCTGAGCTTGCGTTCTGTTTCTCATGGCGTTCGCAAAGGCGATTCCTGCCTTTAAAACTGCTGTGTCTGCGACTGAAAGTGGCGTGTGGCGCAGCTTCTAAAGTCTTGTTGACGCTCCTCGATGTTGCTTTCTCTCTGCCTAAGGAAGTTCGATTGTCGCGTCGGAACGGGGAGACCTAATCCTTCCAGCTTTAAGCCACCCTTCAGTCTTCTGAAGGGTGTCCGAGTGCTAGCATGTCATTTGGCTTTTTTTGGGGGGAAGCGGAGAGCGACATTGAAAAAGGTTACCGCCGCCGCCTCGCCCTCCGTGTTAAATGATTGCAAGCCGGCGGCGGCGGCGCTCCCTGTAGTCGTGGCCGAGCGGTTAAGGCGATGGGCTAGAAAGCCATTGGGGTCTCCCCGCGTCGGCTCGAATCCTGCTCACTACGGCGCCCTTCTCCTGTCGCTTCGGCCTGCCCAGAAAAAGGCAGAGTGCCGTTTCTCTCTTCCTGCTGCTTGTACAAACGCTAAATCGCTTGGACCTGCTGCCTTGGAAGTAATGTCTTCAACATCCACCAGTGACATTTCACAGCTGGAAGCACACAGCCACGCTTTTGGCATTGGCATGTCTTGCGCCCTACTTCCAGCCTTTGAAGACCTAATGATTCAAACTGAAAGAACCGGCTGAATGAGTGTTTGCAGTGCACCAGGAGGAGCAGGGACCATAGCATTGGAGGGGTGAGGATGGCGCAGATGGAAACGTTTTCATGCGCTCCTCTGGGAGGAATGAAAAGAAAAGACGAAACCGGAAACAGTAGTAGCCGCAAGACGAAGTGTCTTCAAGCGCCAAGCAAGCGCTCCTCGTTAGTATAGTGGTGCGTATCCCCGCCTGTCACGTGGGAGACCAGGGATGGATTGCTTGACGGCGAGCCAGGTTGCTTTTCTCCCATCAGATTCCAACCGCTAATGCTAACGCAGTGTGTGGGAGCTTACATGCTTTTCCTTTCCCGTCTTTTTCGGACGACTATTCCAAAGGGGTAACCTGAAGGAATAGGGGCCTGAAGACACGAGGCATTCTTAAACCAGCACTTGGCTGCACGGCCATGTGTTGTGATCAGGTTATATTCGAGTCAAAAAGCCAGAGCATCCGCTTCCATCCTATGGAGCACGAGCTAAATCGGAAGAGGCAGGGGATACACCTACGCCTATCGGCGCACGTTCCCTGCGTCAGGCTGCTTCACCCATTTGCACCCGACTGGAGACGGCACTGAGCAAGCTTTTTGTCAGGAGTGGGATTCGAACCCACGCCTCCAGGGGAGACTGCGACCTGAACGCAGCGCCTTAGACCGCTCGGCCATCCTGACGTGGGCCCCCTGTCCCGGGGCGGTCTGATGAGCCACCGCGATCCCACTACGCTCCTCGAGTATCGCACTGTTATTAATACCACAGTGTGACTCCAGCATTAAAATGTTTGGAAAATGTGTCGGCTTTTATAATCCAGTATAGAGCAGCATGTGATGATTTGTGCTACAACACCAAGCGCTCAAAGTGACGTCTGCGTTTGTCGTTGAAACTTTCAACTCTTTCATCACTTATGTAGGAAATAAAAAGAGCAGTTGTGCGCCACACGCAGAGAGGCCGTCAGCAGAGTGGCGCAGCGGAAGCGTGCTGGGCCCATAACCCAGAGGTCGATGGATCGAAACCATCCTCTGCTACATGTGTCCTATGCACGATTCCTAAGCATGCCATTGGGTTAGCAAAGTGCCTTCAAATAGTCTGCGTCTCCCTTTCTTTAAATTCTGTCCTGAGTTTCTCTCTCGTGTGTGTTTGTGCAAGCTTGACACTTGCGGGACTCTTTAATCTTCACCAATACGGAGATGACCAAATGTGTCTTCGGTTGTTCTGAGGTCTTTGATAGTTTCTTTGAAAGCTTCAACTGAACCTCGAAATCGAAGCAGTTATGTTTATATTGATTTCTCGCGTTAATCATTACGAACCAGGAACAGCCAGCACACTCGGTCGCATTAGTAATTATGTCACGTCTCTACTTAGCAGAGCATTCAAAGGCCCACTGGAAGTAGTAAAGCACTAAAACACTGCAAAACTGAACTCGGGAAAATCATACTGGGAGCTCTGAGCGATGTCTGCATCCAAGCCATCCAATACGGACTCTGAAACCTTGGAATATCAACACTATGATGCGCTACCTTTTACCTGGAGCAAAACGATGGAATTAGAAGAATGCTTACCGCAGGATACAACTGTGCCGCTGTTATTTGGAGCACGGTTTTCACTTGCATGAAAACTACAGCAGAACGTAGAAGGATGATCACTGAGGAGTCCACGCGGGCATGCTGAGGAGATTGTAGGTCGTACATTTCAATGATTACTGACATTTGCGCTGCTGGAGGTACAGTAATCAACAAAGAACAGGGTGTGCTACTCTCGAATCCGGTCAGCACATGATGAAAAGCCAGGAAGTATACCTTGTCAAATTGCCGTCAACAGGGACAAGTTAACCACCAGCTCCACCGGCGCCCGGCTAGCTCAGTCGGTAGAGCATGAGACTCTTAATCTCAGGGTCGTGGGTTCGAGCCCCACGTTGGGCGGTGCCCGTCTCCCTATTAACAAAGTTTCCCGCTCATCCTTGAACCTCTTACACCTCGATGGTACCGAGCACTGCGTTTTAATGCACAGGTGTGATCAAACCGAGATGAAAAGGGCGTATCTAGCTCCTTGCCCGAGAGATAAATCAAAGGTTCCGCAGATAATCCCTTGGCTCCGGTCACCCGGACGCAGATAGGAGCTGCAGCCATCATAACTTGTATGAAAACTAAGAAGAGCTCCTGTCTATTTACAGTTTCATTTACTCTAGCGTTTCCTTAAACATTGCGTGTACGAAGGCTAAGAAATTGGAGAGCTATTCTAATACAATAACTATTAGGAATCTTTTCGGCATAACAGTTTCACTGTGATTTTGCAGGTAACACGTACGTTGGGAAAACATTTTGAACGCGATCAATAACCGCACTGGAAAAATGTGGGAAAGAAAGGGCGAAAAGCGACTCTTCAACATGTGGAAATATCTTCCTGAGCGGAGCCCTCTTCTCGAAGCTCAACACTCTGCAAGAGTCACTTCTCCCAACTTGCGCCCGCAGGTTTCCGTAGTGTGCCTGCAAAGAGCCATCCGCTTGAGACAGGTGCACCTCCCGATTTCATTGAACTAAGCTAGATGCACAATTTCTAATGCAGCCTTCATCACAATAGACAGTTCATTTCTCGAAAGCTTGTCGTAAAAAAAGGAAACAAAGAACGAAAACGTATAGCTGACAATCTTCTGAAGATGCAGATTCAGCTTTGGGGAAATGGACATTTTATGTATGCAGATGCTTTTCAAGCGCTGGTTTTAGAACGTCGCTGTGCTTCCAGCATCCTTTTTAGCCTTCTAAACTGGCTACCGAGGTGCCGATCACATTGTAAAGCGGTTGAGAGGCCGGAGCTGCTCAAACCGCTCTTGCCGTTTCCCATCAATCAAAAGCACTATGTTGTTTCTTTGTATGGAAAGCTTTTCAAGTCTGGCATCGACACGCACCTTTCCTGAAACGTCCAAAGGGTGAATGCTTCGCAAAGAAATCCAGTCTACCTTCAGGGGGCATGATGTTGAAATCGGAATGAGCCCTGGGTGGGCTTGAAGCAGCAGCTGTTCAGTTAACAGCTGCACAGAAACGCACCCCGCTTGCTTTGTATCATTCGCAAGTTTCTGGTTAAAGAGTAAAAAAGGCTGGAATTCTTCTGCCAGCCGGCAGGATTTCTTCTGCACTCACCCAGAAAAGCCAAGAATTGTATTTCATCTTTCGCAAGCTGTATTTTCCAGGAGGAGAATGAATACTTGCATTAAACTGAATCAAGCCGACAGAGACGCACAGCCGTTGTTTTTCTCCATGGGAAGTTTTTCGTTAAGGAAAAACACCGTTGTCATTTTCTTGCCAGCCGGCGGTATTTCTTGTGCAGCGATGAGCCAGATTTGTATTTCGTATTTCGCAAGTTGTGTGAATTTCTTGAAGTTGAAAGTGAATTCGCTCCAGAAAAGAAATGTCGCTTGAAAGCCGAGGCTGTTTGTTAAACCGCAGGACCTGAGCTTGCGTTCTGTTTCTCATGGCGTTCGCAAAGGCGATTCCTGCCTTTAAAACTGCTGTGTCTGCGACTGAAAGTGGCGTGTGTCGCAGCTTCTAAAGTCTTGTTGACGCTCCTCGATGTTGCTTTCTCTCTGCCTAAGGAAGTTCGATTGTCGCGTCGGAACGGGGAGACCTAATCCTTCCAGCTTTAAGCCACCCTTCAGTCTTCTGAAGGGTGTCCGAGTGCTAGCATGTCATTTGGCTGTTTTTTGGGGGAAGCGGAGAGCGACATTGAAAAAGGTTACCGCCGCCGCCTCGCCCTCCGTGTTAAATGATTGCAAGCCGGCGGCGGCGGCGCTCCCTGTAGTCGTGGCCGAGCGGTTAAGGCGATGGGCTAGAAAGCCATTGGGGTCTCCCCGCGTCGGCTCGAATCCTGCCGACTACGGCGCCCTTCTCCTGTCGCTTCGGCCTGCCCAGAAAAAGGCGGAGTGCCGTTTCTCTCTTCCTGCTTCTTGTACAAACGCTAAATCGCTTGGACCTGCTGCCTTGGAAGTAATGTCTTCTACATCCACCAGTGACATTTCACAGCTGGAAGCACACTGCCACGCTTTTGGCATTGGCATGTCTTGCCCCCTACTTCCAGCCTTTGAAGACCTAAGTATTCAAACTGAAAGAACCGGCTGAATGAGTGTTTGCAGTGCACCAGGAGGAGCAGGGACCATAGCATTGGAGGGGTGAGGATGGCGCAGATGGAAACGTTTTCATGCGCTCCTCTGGGAGGAATGAAAAGAAAAGACGAAACCGGAAACAGTAGTAGCCGCAAGAGGAAGTGTCTTCAAGCGCCAAGCAAGCGCTCCTCGTTAGTATAGTGGTGCGTATCCCCGCCTGTCACGTGGGAGACCAGGGATGGATTGCTTGACGGCGAGCCAGGTTGCTTTTCTCCCATCAGATTCCAACCGCTAATGCTAACGCAGTGTGTGGGAGCTTACATGCTTTTCCTTTCCCGTCTTTTTCGGACGACTATTCCAAAGGGGTAACCTGAAGGAATAGGGGCCTGAAGACACGAGGCATTCTTAAACCAGCACTGGGCTGCACGGCCTTCTGTTGTGATCAGGTTATATTCGAGTCAAAAAGCCAGAGCATCCGCTTCCATCCTATGGAGCACGAGCTAAATCGGAAGAGGCAGGGGATACACCTACGCCTATCGGCGCACGTTCCCTGCGGCAGGCTGCTTCACCCATTTGCACCCGACTGGAGACGGCACTGAGCAAGCTTTTTGTCAGGAGTGGGATTCGAACCCACGCCTCCAGGGGAGACTGCGACCTGAACGCAGCGCCTTAGACCGCTCGGCCATCCTGACGCGGGCCCCCTGTCCCGGGGCGGTCTGATGAGCCACCGCGATCCCACTACGCTCCTCGAGTATCGCACTGTTATTAATACTACAGTGTGACTCCAGCATTAAAATGTTTGGAAAATGTGTCGGCTTTTATAATCCAGTGTAGAGCAGCATGTGATGATTTGTGCTACAACACCAAGCGCTCAAAGTGACGTCTGCGTTTGTCGTTGAAACTTTCAACTCTTTCATCACTGATGTAGGAAATAAAAAGAGCAGTTGTGCGCCACACGCAGAGAGGCCGTCAGCAGAGTGGCGCAGCGGAAGCGTGCTGGGCCCATAACCCAGAGGTCGATGGATCGAAACCATCCTCTGCTACATGTGTCCTATGCACGATTCATAAGCATGCCATTGGGTTAGCAAAGTGCCTTCAAATAGTCTGCATCTCCCTTTCTTTAAATTCTGTCCTGAGTTTCTCTCTCGTGTGTGTTTGTGCAAGCTTGACACTTGCGGGACTCTTTAATCTTCACCAATACGGAGATGACCAAATGTGTCTTCGGTTGTTCTGAGGTCTTTGATAGTTTCTTTGAAAGCTTCAACTGAACCTCGAAATCGAAGCAGTTATGTTTATATTGATTTCTCGCGTTAATCATTACGAACCAGGAACAGCCAGCACACTCGGTCGCATTAGTAATTATGTCACGTCTCTACTTAGCAGAGCATTCAAAGGCCCACTGGAAGTAGTAAAGCACTAAAACACTGCAAAACTGAACTCGGGAAAATCATACTGGGAGCTCTGAGCGATGTCTGCATCCAAGCCATCCAATACGGACTCTGAAACCTTGGAATATCAACACTATGATGCGCTACCTTTTACCTGGAGCAAAACGATGGAATTAGAAGAATGCTTACCGCAGGATACAACTGTGCCGCTGTTATTTGGAGCACGGTTTTCACTTGCATGAAAACTACAGCAGAACGTAGAAGGATGATCACTGAGGAGTCCACGCGGGCATGCTGAGGAGATTGTAGGTCGTACATTTCAATGATTACTGACATTTGCGCTGCTGGAGGTACAGTAATCAACAAAGAACAGGGTGTGCTACTCTCGAATCCGGTCAGCACATGATGAAAAGCCAGGAAGTATACCTTGTCAAATTGCCGTCAACAGGGACAAGTTAACCACCAGCTCCACCGGCGCCCGGCTAGCTCAGTCGGTAGAGCATGAGACTCTTAATCTCAGGGTCGTGGGTTCGAGCCCCACGTTGGGCGGTGCCCGTCTCCCTATTAACAAAGTTTCCCGCTCATCCTTGAACCTCTTACACCTCGATGGTACCGAGCACTGCGTTTTAATGCACAGGTGTGATCAAACCGAGATGAAAAGGGCGTATCTAGCTCCTTGCCCGAGAGATAAATCAAAGGTTCCGCAGATAATCCCTTGGCTCCGGTCACCCGGACGCAGATAGGAGCTGCAGCCATCATAACTTGTATGAAAACTAAGAAGAGCTCCTGTCTATTTACAGTTTCATTTACTCTAGCGTTTCCTTAAACATTGCGTGTACGAAGGCTAAGAAATTGGAGAGCTATTCTAATACAATAACTATTAGGAATCTTTTCGGCATAACAGTTTCACTGTGATTTTGCAGGTAACACGTACGTTGGGAAAACATTTTGAACGCGATCAATAACCGCACTGGAAAAATGTGGGAAAGAAAGGGCGAAAAGCGACTCTTCAACATGTGGAAATATCTTCCTGAGCGGAGCCCTCTTCTCGAAGCTCAACACTCTGCAAGAGTCACTTCTCCCAACTTGCGCCCGCAGGTTTCCGTAGTGTGCCTGCAAAGAGCCATCCGCTTGAGACAGGTGCACCTCCCGATTTCATTGAACTAAGCTAGATGCACAATTTCTAATGCAGCCTTCATCACAATAGACAGTTCATTTCTCGAAAGCTTGTCGTAAAAAAAGGAAACAAAGAACGAAAACGTATAGCTGACAATCTTCTGAAGATGCAGATTCAGCTTTGGGGAAATGGACATTTTATGTATGCAGATGCTTTTCAAGCGCTGGTTTTAGAACGTCGCTGTGCTTCCAGCATCCTTTTTAGCCTTCTAAACTGGCTACCGAGGTGCCGATCACATTGTAAAGCGGTTGAGAGGCCGGAGCTGCTCAAACCGCTCTTGCCGTTTCCCATCAATCAAAAGCACTATGTTGTTTCTTTGTATGGAAAGCTTTTCAAGTCTGGCATCGACACGCACCTTTCCTGAAACGTCCAAAGGGTGAATGCTTCGCAAAGAAATCCAGTCTACCTTCAGGGGGCATGATGTTGAAATCGGAATGAGCCCTGGGTGGGCTTGAAGCAGCAGCTGTTCAGTTAACAGCTGCACAGAAACGCACCCCGCTTGCTTTGTATCATTCGCAAGTTTCTGGTTAAAGAGTAAAAAAGGCTGGAATTCTTCTGCCAGCCGGCAGGATTTCTTCTGCACTCACCCAGAAAAGCCAAGAATTGTATTTCATCTTTCGCAAGCTGTATTTTCCAGGAGGAGAATGAATACTTGCATTAAACTGAATCAAGCCGACAGAGACGCACAGCCGTTGTTTTTCTCCATGGGAAGTTTTTCGTTAAGGAAAAACACCGTTGTCATTTTCTTGCCAGCCGGCGGTATTTCTTGTGCAGCGATGAGCCAGATTTGTATTTCGTATTTCGCAAGTTGTGTGAATTTCTTGAAGTTGAAAGTGAATTCGCTCCAGAAAAGAAATGTCCAGTCGCATGAAAGCCGTGGCTGTTTGTTAAACCGCAGGACCTGAGCTTGCGTTCTGTTTCTCATGGCGTTCGCAAAGGCGATTCCTGCCTTTAAAACTGCTGTGTCTGCGACTGAAAGTGGCGTGTGGCGCAGCTTCTAAAGTCTTGTTGACGCTCCTCGATGTTGCTTTCTCTCTGCCTAAGGAAGTTCGATTGTCGCGTCGGAACGGGGAGACCTAATCCTTCCAGCTTTAAGCCACCCTTCAGTCTTCTGAAGGGTGTCCGAGTGCTAGCATGTCATTTGGCTTTTTTTGGGGGGAAGCGGAGAGCGACATTGAAAAAGGTTACCGCCGCCGCCTCGCCCTCCGTGTTAAATGATTGCAAGCCGGCGGCGGCGGCGCTCCCTGTAGTCGTGGCCGAGCGGTTAAGGCGATGGGCTAGAAAGCCATTGGGGTCTCCCCGCGTCGGCTCGAATCCTGCTCACTACGGCGCCCTTCTCCTGTCGCTTCGGCCTGCCCAGAAAAAGGCAGAGTGCCGTTTCTCTCTTCCTGCTGCTTGTACAAACGCTAAATCGCTTGGACCTGCTGCCTTGGAAGTAATGTCTTCAACATCCACCAGTGACATTTCACAGCTGGAAGCACACAGCCACGCTTTTGGCATTGGCATGTCTTGCGCCCTACTTCCAGCCTTTGAAGACCTAATGATTCAAACTGAAAGAACCGGCTGAATGAGTGTTTGCAGTACACCAGGAGGAGCAGGGACCATAGCATTGGAGGGGTGAGGATGGCGCAGATGGAAACGTTTTCATGCGCTCCTCTGGGAGGAATGAAAAGAAAAGACGAAACCGGAAACAGTAGTAGCCGCAAGACGAAGTGTCTTCAAGCGCCAAGCAAGCGCTCCTCGTTAGTATAGTGGTGCGTATCCCCGCCTGTCACGTGGGAGACCAGGGATGGATTGCTTGACGGCGAGCCAGGTTGCTTTTCTCCCATCAGATTCCAACCGCTAATGCTAACGCAGTGTGTGGGAGCTTACATGCTTTTCCTTTCCCGTCTTTTTCGGACGACTATTCCAAAGGGGTAACCTGAAGGAATAGGGGCCTGAAGACACGAGGCATTCTTAAACCAGCACTTGGCTGCACGGCCATGTGTTGTGATCAGGTTATATTCGAGTCAAAAAGCCAGAGCATCCGCTTCCATCCTATGGAGCACGAGCTAAATCGGAAGAGGCAGGGGATACACCTACGCCTATCGGCGCACGTTCCCTGCGTCAGGCTGCTTCACCCATTTGCACCCGACTGGAGACGGCACTGAGCAAGCTTTTTGTCAGGAGTGGGATTCGAACCCACGCCTCCAGGGGAGACTGCGACCTGAACGCAGCGCCTTAGACCGCTCGGCCATCCTGACGTGGGCCCCCTGTCCCGGGGCGGTCTGATGAGCCACCGCGATCCCACTACGCTCCTCGAGTATCGCACTGTTATTAATACCACAGTGTGACTCCAGCATTAAAATGTTTGGAAAATGTGTCGGCTTTTATAATCCAGTGTAGAGCAGCATGTGATGATTTGTGCTACAACACCAAGCGCTCAAAGTGACGTCTGCGTTTGTCGTTGAAACTTTCAACTCTTTCATCACTTATGTAGGAAATAAAAAGAGCAGTTGTGCGCCACACGCAGAGAGGCCGTCAGCAGAGTGGCGCAGCGGAAGCGTGCTGGGCCCATAACCCAGAGGTCGATGGATCGAAACCATCCTCTGCTACATGTGTCCTATGCACGATTCCTAAGCATGCCATTGGGTTAGCAAAGTGCCTTCAAATAGTCTGCGTCTCCCTTTCTTTAAATTCTGTCCTGAGTTTCTCTCTCGTGTGTGTTTGTGCAAGCTTGACACTTGCGGGACTCTTTAATCTTCACCAATACGGAGATGACCAAATGTGTCTTCGGTTGTTCTGAGGTCTTTGATAGTTTCTTTGAAAGCTTCAACTGAACCTCGAAATCGAAGCAGTTATGTTTATATTGATTTCTCGCGTTAATCATTACGAACCAGGAACAGCCAGCACACTCGGTCGCATTAGTAATTATGTCACGTCTCTACTTAGCAGAGCATTCAAAGGCCCACTGGAAGTAGTAAAGCACTAAAACACTGCAAAACTGAACTCGGGAAAATCATACTGGGAGCTCTGAGCGATGTCTGCATCCAAGCCATCCAATACGGACTCTGAAACCTTGGAATATCAACACTATGATGCGCTACCTTTTACCTGGAGCAAAACGATGGAATTAGAAGAATGCTTACCGCAGGATACAACTGTGCCGCTGTTATTTGGAGCACGGTTTTCACTTGCATGAAAACTACAGCAGAACGTAGAAGGATGATCACTGAGGAGTCCACGCGGGCATGCTGAGGAGATTGTAGGTCGTACATTTCAATGATTACTGACATTTGCGCTGCTGGAGGTACAGTAATCAACAAAGAACAGGGTGTGCTACTCTCGAATCCGGTCAGCACATGATGAAAAGCCAGGAAGTATACCTTGTCAAATTGCCGTCAACAGGGACAAGTTAACCACCAGCTCCACCGGCGCCCGGCTAGCTCAGTCGGTAGAGCATGAGACTCTTAATCTCAGGGTCGTGGGTTCGAGCCCCACGTTGGGCGGTGCCCGTCTCCCTATTAACAAAGTTTCCCGCTCATCCTTGAACCTCTTACACCTCGATGGTACCGAGCACTGCGTTTTAATGCACAGGTGTGATCAAACCGAGATGAAAAGGGCGTATCTAGCTCCTTGCCCGAGAGATAAATCAAAGGTTCCGCAGATAATCCCTTGGCTCCGGTCACCCGGACGCAGATAGGAGCTGCAGCCATCATAACTTGTATGAAAACTAAGAAGAGCTCCTGTCTATTTACAGTTTCATTTACTCTAGCGTTTCCTTAAACATTGCGTGTACGAAGGCTAAGAAATTGGAGAGCTATTCTAATACAATAACTATTAGGAATCTTTTCGGCATAACAGTTTCACTGTGATTTTGCAGGTAACACGTACGTTGGGAAAACATTTTGAACGCGATCAATAACCGCACTGGAAAAATGTGGGAAAGAAAGGGCGAAAAGCGACTCTTCAACATGTGGAAATATCTTCCTGAGCGGAGCCCTCTTCTCGAAGCTCAACACTCTGCAAGAGTCACTTCTCCCAACTTGCGCCCGCAGGTTTCCGTAGTGTGCCTGCAAAGAGCCATCCGCTTGAGACAGGTGCACCTCCCGATTTCATTGAACTAAGCTAGATGCACAATTTCTAATGCAGCCTTCATCACAATAGACAGTTCATTTCTCGAAAGCTTGTCGTAAAAAAAGGAAACAAAGAACGAAAACGTATAGCTGACAATCTTCTGAAGATGCAGATTCAGCTTTGGGGAAATGGACATTTTATGTATGCAGATGCTTTTCAAGCGCTGGTTTTAGAACGTCGCTGTGCTTCCAGCATCCTTTTCAGCCTTCTAAACTGGCTACCGAGGTGCCGATCACATTGTAAAGCGGTTGAGAGGCCGGAGCTGCTCAAACCGCTCTTGCCGTTTCCCATCAATCAAAAGCACTATGTTGTTTCTTTGTATGGAAAGCTTTTCAAGTCTGGCATCGACACGCACCTTTCCTGAAACGTCCAAAAGGTGAATGCTTCGCAAAGAAATCCAGTCTACCTTCAGGGGGCATGATGTTGAAATCGGAATGAGCCCTGGGTGGGCTTGAAGCAGCAGCTGTTCAGTTAACAGCTGCACAGAAACGCACCCCGCTTGCTTTGTATCATTCGCAAGTTTCTGGTTAAAGAGTAAAAAAGGCTGGAATTCTTCTGCCAGCCGGCAGGATTTCTTCTGCACTCACCCAGAAAAGCCAAGAATTGTATTTCATCTTTCGCAAGCTGTATTTTCCAGGAGGAGAATGAATACTTGCATTAAACTGAATCAAGCCGACAGAGACGCACAGCCGTTGTTTTTCTCCATGGGAAGTTTTTCGTTAAGGAAAAACACCGTTGTCATTTTCTTGCCAGCCGGCGGTATTTCTTGTGCAGCGATGAGCCAGATTTGTATTTCGTATTTCGCAAGTTGTGTGAATTTCTTGAAGTTGAAAGTGAATTCGCTCCAGAAAAGAAATGTCCAGTCGCATGAAAGCCGTGGCTGTTTGTTAAACCGCAGGACCTGAGCTTGCGTTCTGTTTCTCATGGCGTTCGCAAAGGCGATTCCTGCCTTTAAAACTGCTGTGTCTGCGACTGAAAGTGGCGTGTGGCGCAGCTTCTAAAGTCTTGTTGACGCTCCTCGATGTTGCTTTCTCTCTGCCTAAGGAAGTTCGATTGTCGCGTCGGAACGGGGAGACCTAATCCTTCCAGCTTTAAGCCACCCTTCAGTCTTCTGAAGGGTGTCCGAGTGCTAGCATGTCATTTGGCTTTTTTTCTGGGGAAACGGAGAGCGACATTGAAAAAGGTTACCTCCGCCGCCTCGCCCTCCGTGTTAAATGATCGCAAGCCGGCGGCGGCGGCGCTCCCTGTAGTCGTGGCCGAGCGGTTAAGGCGATGGGCTAGAAAGCCATTGGGGTCTCCCCGCGTCGGCTCGAATCCTGCCGACTACGGCGCCCTTCTCCTGTCGCTTCGGCCTGCCCAGAAAAAGGCGGAGTGCCGTTTCTCTCTTCCTGCTTCTTGTACAAACGCTAAATCGCTTGGACCTGCTGCCTTGGAAGTAATGTCTTCAACATCCACCAGTGACATTTCACAGCTGGAAGCACACAGCCACGCTTTTGGCATTGGCATGTCTTGCGCCCTACTTCCAGCCTTTGAAGACCTAATTATTCAAACTGAAAGAACCGGCTGAATGAGTGTTTGCAGTGCACCAGGAGGAGCAGGGACCATAGCATTGGAGGGGTGAGGATGGCGCAGATGGAAACGTTTTCATGCGCTCCTCTGGGAGGAATGAAAAGAAAAGACGAAACCGGAAACAGTAGTAGCCGCAAGAGGAAGTGTCTTCAAGCGCCAAGCAAGCGCTCCTCGTTAGTATAGTGGTGCGTATCCCCGCCTGTCACGTGGGAGACCAGGGATGGATTGCTTGACGGCGAGCCAGGTTGCTTTTCTCCCATCAGATTCCAACCGCTAATGCTAACGCAGTGTGTGGGAGCTTACATGCTTTTCCTTTCCCGTCTTTTTCGGACGACTGTTCCAAAGGGGTAACCTGAAGGAATAGGGGCCTGAAGACACGAGGCATTCTTAAACCAGCACTGGGCTGCACGGCCTTCTGTTGTGATCAGGTTATATTCGAGTCAAAAAGCCAGAGCATCCGCTTCCATCCTATGGAGCACGAGCTAAATCGGAAGAGGCAGGGGATACACCTACGCCTATCGGCGCACGTTCCCTGCGTCAGGCTGCTTCACCCATTTGCACCCGACTGGAGACGGCACTGAGCAAGCTTTTTGTCAGGAGTGGGATTCGAACCCACGCCTCCAGGGGAGACTGCGACCTGAACGCAGCGCCTTAGACCGCTCGGCCATCCTGACGCGGGCCCCCTGTCCCGGGGCGGTCTGATGAGCCACCGCGATCCCACTACGCTCCTCGAGTATCGCACTGTTATTAATACCACAGTGTGACTCCAGCATTAAAATGTTTGGAAAATGTGTCGGCTTTTATAATCCAGTGTAGAGCAGCATGTGATGATTTGTGCTACAACACCAAGCGCTCAAAGTGACGTCTGCGTTTGTCGTTGAAACTTTCAACTCTTTCATCACTTATGTAGGAAATAAAAAGAGCAGTTGTGCGCCACACGCAGAGAGGCCGTCAGCAGAGTGGCGCAGCGGAAGCGTGCTGGGCCCATAACCCAGAGGTCGATGGATCGAAACCATCCTCTGCTACATGTGTCCTATGCACGATTCCTAAGCATGCCATTGGGTTAGCAAAGTGCCTTCAAATAGTCTGCGTCTCCCTTTCTTTAAATTCTGTCCTGAGTTTCTCTCTCGTGTGTGTTTGTGCAAGCTTGACACTTGCGGGACTCTTTAATCTTCACCAATACGGAGATGACCAAATGTGTCTTCGGTTGTTCTGAGGTCTTTGATAGTTTCTTTGAAAGCTTCAACTGAACCTCGAAATCGAAGCAGTTATGTTTATATTGATTTCTCGCGTTAATCATTACGAACCAGGAACAGCCAGCACACTCGGTCGCATTAGTAATTATGTCACGTCTCTACTTAGCAGAGCATTCAAAGGCCCACTGGAAGTAGTAAAGCACTAAAACACTGCAAAACTGAACTCGGGAAAATCATACTGGGAGCTCTGAGCGATGTCTGCATCCAAGCCATCCAATACGGACTCTGAAACCTTGGAATATCAACACTATGATGCGCTACCTTTTACCTGGAGCAACACGATGGAATTAGAAGAATGCTTACCGCAGGATACAACTGTGCCGCTGTTATTTGGAGCACGGTTTTCACTTGCATGAAAACTACAGCAGAACGTAGAAGGATGATCACTGAGGAGTCCACGCGGGCATGCTGAGGAGATTGTAGGTCGTACATTTCAATGATTACTGACATTTGCGCTGCTGGAGGTACAGTAATCAACAAAGAACAGGGTGTGCTACTCTCGAATCCGGTCAGCACATGATGAAAAGCCAGGAAGTATACCTTGTCAAATTGCCGTCAACAGGGACAAGTTAACCACCAGCTCCACCGGCGCCCGGCTAGCTCAGTCGGTAGAGCATGAGACTCTTAATCTCAGGGTCGTGGGTTCGAGCCCCACGTTGGGCGGTGCCCGTCTCCCTATTAACAAAGTTTCCCGCTCATCCTTGAACCTCTTACACCTCGATGGTACCGAGCACTGCGTTTTAATGCACAGGTGTGATCAAACCGAGATGAAAAGGGCGTATCTAGCTCCTTGCCCGAGAGATAAATCAAAGGTTCCGCAGATAATCCCTTGGCTCCGGTCACCCGGACGCAGATAGGAGCTGCAGCCATCATAACTTGTATGAAAACTAAGAAGAGCTCCTGTCTATTTACAGTTTCATTTACTCTAGCGTTTCCTTAAACATTGCGTGTACGAAGGCTAAGAAATTGGAGAGCTATTCTAATACAATAACTATTAGGAATCTTTTCGGCATAACAGTTTCACTGTGATTTTGCAGGTAACACGTACGTTGGGAAAACATTTTGAACGCGATCAATAACCGCACTGGAAAAATGTGGGAAAGAAAGGGCGAAAAGCGACTCTTCAACATGTGGAAATATCTTCCTGAGCGGAGCCCTCTTCTCGAAGCTCAACACTCTGCAAGAGTCACTTCTCCCAACTTGCGCCCGCAGGTTTCCGTAGTGTGCCTGGAAAGAGCCATCCGCTTGAGACAGGTGCACCTCCCGATTTCATTGAACTAAGCTAGATGCACAATTTCTAATGCAGCCTTCATCACAATAGACAGTTCATTTCTCGAAAGCTTGTCGTAAAAAAAGGAAACAAAGAACGAAAACGTATAGCTGACAATCTTCTGAAGATGCAGATTCAGCTTTGGGGAAATGGACATTTTATGTATGCAGATGCTTTTCAAGCGCTGGTTTTAGAACGTCGCTGTGCTTCCAGCATCCTTTTCAGCCTTCTAAACTGGCTACCGAGGTGCCGATCACATTGTAAAGCGGTTGAGAGGCCGGAGCTGCTCAAACCGCTCTTGCCGTTTCCCATCAATCAAAAGCACTATGTTGTTTCTTTGTATGGAAAGCTTTTCAAGTCTGGCATCGACACGCACCTTTCCTGAAACGTCCAAAAGGTGAATGCTTCGCAAAGAAATCCAGTCTACCTTCAGGGGGCATGATGTTGAAATCGGAATGAGCCCTGGGTGGGCTTGAAGCAGCAGCTGTTCAGTTAACAGCTGCACAGAAACGCACCCCGCTTGCTTTGTATCATTCGCAAGTTTCTGGTTAAAGAGTAAAAAAGGCTGGAATTCTTCTGCCAGCCGGCAGGATTTCTTCTGCACTCACCCAGAAAAGCCAAGAATTGTATTTCATCTTTCGCAAGCTGTATTTTCCAGGAGGAGAATGAATACTTGCATTAAACTGAATCAAGCCGACAGAGACGCACAGCCGTTGTTTTTCTCCATGGGAAGTTTTTCGTTAAGGAAAAACACCGTTGTCATTTTCTTGCCAGCCGGCGGTATTTCTTGTGCAGCGATGAGCCAGATTTGTATTTCGTATTTCGCAAGTTGTGTGAATTTCTTGAAGTTGAAAGTGAATTCGCTCCAGAAAAGAAATGTCCAGTCGCATGAAAGCCGTGGCTGTTTGTTAAACCGCAGGACCTGAGCTTGCGTTCTGTTTCTCATGGCGTTCGCAAAGGCGATTCCTGCCTTTAAAACTGCTGTGTCTGCGACTGAAAGTGGCGTGTGGCGCAGCTTCTAAAGTCTTGTTGACGCTCCTCGATGTTGCTTTCTCTCTGCCTAAGGAAGTTCGATTGTCGCGTCGGAACGGGGAGACCTAATCCTTCCAGCTTTAAGCCACCCTTCAGTCTTCTGAAGGGTGTCCGAGTGCTAGCATGTCATTTGGCTTTTTTTCTGGGGAAACGGAGAGCGACATTGAAAAAGGTTACCTCCGCCGCCTCGCCCTCCGTGTTAAATGATCGCAAGCCGGCGGCGGCGGCGCTCCCTGTAGTCGTGGCCGAGCGGTTAAGGCGATGGGCTAGAAAGCCATTGGGGTCTCCCCGCGTCGGCTCGAATCCTGCCGACTACGGCGCCCTTCTCCTGTCGCTTCGGCCTGCCCAGAAAAAGGCGGAGTGCCGTTTCTCTCTTCCTGCTTCTTGTACAAACGCTAAATCGCTTGGACCTGCTGCCTTGGAAGTAATGTCTTCAACATCCACCAGTGACATTTCACAGCTGGAAGCACACAGCCACGCTTTTGGCATTGGCATGTCTTGCGCCCTACTTCCAGCCTTTGAAGACCTAATTATTCAAACTGAAAGAACCGGCTGAATGAGTGTTTGCAGTGCACCAGGAGGAGCAGGGACCATAGCATTGGAGGGGTGAGGATGGCGCAGATGGAAACGTTTTCATGCGCTCCTCTGGGAGGAATGAAAAGAAAAGACGAAACCGGAAACAGTAGTAGCCGCAAGAGGAAGTGTCTTCAAGCGCCAAGCAAGCGCTCCTCGTTAGTATAGTGGTGCGTATCCCCGCCTGTCACGTGGGAGACCAGGGATGGATTGCTTGACGGCGAGCCAGGTTGCTTTTCTCCCATCAGATTCCAACCGCTAATGCTAACGCAGTGTGTGGGAGCTTACATGCTTTTCCTTTCCCGTCTTTTTCGGACGACTGTTCCAAAGGGGTAACCTGAAGGAATAGGGGCCTGAAGACACGAGGCATTCTTAAACCAGCACTGGGCTGCACGGCCTTCTGTTGTGATCAGGTTATATTCGAGTCAAAAAGCCAGAGCATCCGCTTCCATCCTATGGAGCACGAGCTAAATCGGAAGAGGCAGGGGATACACCTACGCCTATCGGCGCACGTTCCCTGCGTCAGGCTGCTTCACCCATTTGCACCCGACTGGAGACGGCACTGAGCAAGCTTTTTGTCAGGAGTGGGATTCGAACCCACGCCTCCAGGGGAGACTGCGACCTGAACGCAGCGCCTTAGACCGATCGGCCATCCTGACGCGGGCCCCCTGTCCCGGGGCGGTCTGATGAGCCACCGCGATCCCACTACGCTCCTCGAGTATCGCACTGTTATTAATACTACAGTGTGACTCCAGCATTAAAATGTTTGGAAAATGTGTCGGCTTTTATAATCCAGTGTAGAGCAGCATGTGATGATTTGTGCTACAACACCAAGCGCTCAAAGTGACGTCTGCGTTTGTCGTTGAAACTTTCAACTCTTTCATCACTTATGTAGGAAATAAAAAGAGCAGTTGTGCGCCACACGCAGAGAGGCCGTCAGCAGAGTGGCGCAGCGGAAGCGTGCTGGGCCCATAACCCAGAGGTCGATGGATCGAAACCATCCTCTGCTACATGTGTCCTATGCACGATTCCTAAGCATGCCATTGGGTTAGCAAAGTGCCTTCAAATAGTCTGCGTCTCCCTTTCTTTAAATTCTGTCCTGAGTTTCTCTCTCGTGTGTGTTTGTGCAAGCTTGACACTTGCGGGACTCTTTAATCTTCACCAATACGGAGATGACCAAATGTGTCTTCGGTTGTTCTGAGGTCTTTGATAGTTTCTTTGAAAGCTTCAACTGAACCTCGAAATCGAAGCAGTTATGTTTATATTGATTTCTCGCGTTAATCATTACGAACCAGGAACAGCCAGCACACTCGGTCGCATTAGTAATTATGTCACGTCTCTACTTAGCAGAGCATTCAAAGGCCCACTGGAAGTAGTAAAGCACTAAAACACTGCAAAACTGAACTCGGGAAAATCATACTGGGAGCTCTGAGCGATGTCTGCATCCAAGCCATCCAATACGGACTCTGAAACCTTGGAATATCAACACTATGATGCGCTACCTTTTACCTGGAGCAAAACGATGGAATTAGAAGAATGCTTACCGCAGGATACAACTGTGCCGCTGTTATTTGGAGCACGGTTTTCACTTGCATGAAAACTACAGCAGAACGTAGAAGGATGATCACTGAGGAGTCCACGCGGGCATGCTGAGGAGATTGTAGGTCGTACATTTCAATGATTACTGACATTTGCGCTGCTGGAGGTACAGTAATCAACAAAGAACAGGGTGTGCTACTCTCGAATCCGGTCAGCACATGATGAAAAGCCAGGAAGTATACCTTGTCAAATTGCCGTCAACAGGGACAAGTTAACCACCAGCTCCACCGGCGCCCGGCTAGCTCAGTCGGTAGAGCATGAGACTCTTAATCTCAGGGTCGTGGGTTCGAGCCCCACGTTGGGCGGTGCCCGTCTCCCTATTAACAAAGTTTCCCGCTCATCCTTGAACCTCTTACACCTCGATGGTACCGAGCACTGCGTTTTAATGCACAGGTGTGATCAAACCGAGATGAAAAGGGCGTATCTAGCTCCTTGCCCGAGAGATAAATCAAAGGTTCCGCAGATAATCCCTTGGCTCCGGTCACCCGGACGCAGATAGGAGCTGCAGCCATCATAACTTGTATGAAAACTAAGAAGAGCTCCTGTCTATTTACAGTTTCATTTACTCTAGCGTTTCCTTAAACATTGCGTGTACGAAGGCTAAGAAATTGGAGAGCTATTCTAATACAATAACTATTAGGAATCTTTTCGGCATAACAGTTTCACTGTGATTTTGCAGGTAACACGTACGTTGGGAAAACATTTTGAACGCGATCAATAACCGCACTGGAAAAATGTGGGAAAGAAAGGGCGAAAAGCGACTCTTCAACATGTGGAAATATCTTCCTGAGCGGAGCCCTCTTCTCGAAGCTCAACACTCTGCAAGAGTCACTTCTCCCAACTTGCGCCCGCAGGTTTCCGTAGTGTGCCTGCAAAGAGCCATCCGCTTGAGACAGGTGCACCTCCCGATTTCATTGAACTAAGCTAGATGCACAATTTCTAATGCAGCCTTCATCACAATAGACAGTTCATTTCTCGAAAGCTTGTCGTAAAAAAAGGAAACAAAGAACGAAAACGTATAGCTGACAATCTTCTGAAGATGCAGATTCAGCTTTGGGGAAATGGACATTTTATGTATGCAGATGCTTTTCAAGCGCTGGTTTTAGAACGTCGCTGTGCTTCCAGCATCCTTTTCAGCCTTCTAAACTGGCTACCGAGGTGCCGATCACATTGTAAAGCGGTTGAGAGGCCGGAGCTGCTCAAACCGCTCTTGCCGTTTCCCATCAATCAAAAGCACTATGTTGTTTCTTTGTATGGAAAGCTTTTCAAGTCTGGCATCGACACGCACCTTTCCTGAAACGTCCAAAAGGTGAATGCTTTGCAAAGAAATCCAGTCTACCTTCAGGGGGCATGATGTTGAAATCGGAATGAGCCCTGGGTGGGCTTGAAGCAGCAGCTGTTCAGTTAACAGCTGCACAGAAACGCACCCCGCTTGCTTTGTATCATTCGCAAGTTTCTGGTTAAAGAGTAAAAAAGGCTGGAATTCTTCTGCCAGCCGGCAGGATTTCTTCTGCACTCACCCAGAAAAGCCAAGAATTGTATTTCATCTTTCGCAAGCTGTATTTTCCAGGAGGAGAATGAATACTTGCATTAAACTGAATCAAGCCGACAGAGACGCACAGCCGTTGTTTTTCTCCATGGGAAGTTTTTCGTTAAGGAAAAACACCGTTGTCATTTTCTTGCCAGCCGGCGGTATTTCTTGTGCAGCGATGAGCCAGATTTGTATTTCGTATTTCGCAAGTTGTGTGAATTTCTTGAAGTTGAAAGTGAATTCGCTCCAGAAAAGAAATGTCCAGTCGCATGAAAGCCGTGGCTGTTTGTTAAACCGCAGGACCTGAGCTTGCGTTCTGTTTCTCATGGCGTTCGCAAAGGCGATTCCTGCCTTTAAAACTGCTGTGTCTGCGACTGAAAGTGGCGTGTGGCGCAGCTTCTAAAGTCTTGTTGACGCTCCTCGATGTTGCTTTCTCTCTGCCTAAGGAAGTTCGATTGTCGCGTCGGAACGGGGAGACCTAATCCTTCCAGCTTTAAGCCACCCTTCAGTCTTCTGAAGGGTGTCCGAGTGCTAGCATGTCATTTGGCTTTTTTTCTGGGGAAACGGAGAGCGACATTGAAAAAGGTTACCTCCGCCGCCTCGCCCTCCGTGTTAAATGATCGCAAGCCGGCGGCGGCGGCGCTCCCTGTAGTCGTGGCCGAGCGGTTAAGGCGATGGGCTAGAAAGCCATTGGGGTCTCCCCGCGTCGGCTCGAATCCTGCCGACTACGGCGCCCTTCTCCTGTCGCTTCGGCCTGCCCAGAAAAAGGCGGAGTGCTGTTTCTCTCTTCCTGCTTCTTGTACAAACGCTAAATCGCTTGGACCTGCTGCCTTGGAAGTAATGTCTTCAACATCCACCAGTGACATTTCACAGCTGGAAGCACACAGCCACGCTTTTGGCATTGGCATGTCTTGCGCCCTACTTCCAGCCTTTGAAGACCTAATTATTCAAACTGAAAGAACCGGCTGAATGAGTGTTTGCAGTGCACCAGGAGGAGCAGGGACCATAGCATTGGAGGGGTGAGGATGGCGCAGATGGAAACGTTTTCATGCGCTCCTCTGGGAGGAATGAAAAGAAAAGACGAAACCGGAAACAGTAGTAGCCGCAAGAGGAAGTGTCTTCAAGCGCCAAGCAAGCGCTCCTCGTTAGTATAGTGGTGCGTATCCCCGCCTGTCACGTGGGAGACCAGGGATGGATTGCTTGACGGCGAGCCAGGTTGCTTTTCTCCCATCAGATTCCAACCGCTAATGCTAACGCAGTGTGTGGGAGCTTACATGCTTTTCCTTTCCCGTCTTTTTCGGACGACTGTTCCAAAGGGGTAACCTGAAGGAATAGGGGCCTGAAGACACGAGGCATTCTTAAACCAGCACTGGGCTGCACGGCCTTCTGTTGTGATCAGGTTATATTCGAGTCAAAAAGCCAGAGCATCCGCTTCCATCCTATGGAGCACGAGCTAAATCGGAAGAGGCAGGGGATACACCTACGCCTATCGGCGCACGTTCCCTGCGTCAGGCTGCTTCACCCATTTGCACCCGACTGGAGACGGCACTGAGCAAGCTTTTTGTCAGGAGTGGGATTCGAACCCACGCCTCCAGGGGAGACTGCGACCTGAACGCAGCGCCTTAGACCGCTCGGCCATCCTGACGCGGGCCCCCTGTCCCGGGGCGGTCTGATGAGCCACCGCGATCCCACTACGCTCCTCGAGTATCGCACTGTTATTAATACTACAGTGTGACTCCAGCATTAAAATGTTTGGAAAATGTGTCGGCTTTTATAATCCAGTGTAGAGCAGCATGTGATGATTTGTGCTACAACACCAAGCGCTCAAAGTGACGTCTGCGTTTGTCGTTGAAACTTTCAACTCTTTCATCACTTATGTAGGAAATAAAAAGAGCAGTTGTGCGCCACACGCAGAGAGGCCGTCAGCAGAGTGGCGCAGCGGAAGCGTGCTGGGCCCATAACCCAGAGGTCGATGGATCGAAACCATCCTCTGCTACATGTGTCCTATGCACGATTCCTAAGCATGCCATTGGGTTAGCAAAGTGCCTTCAAATAGTCTGCGTCTCCCTTTCTTTAAATTCTGTCCTGAGTTTCTCTCTCGTGTGTGTTTGTGCAAGCTTGACACTTGCGGGACTCTTTAATCTTCACCAATACGGAGATGACCAAATGTGTCTTCGGTTGTTCTGAGGTCTTTGATAGTTTCTTTGAAAGCTTCAACTGAACCTCGAAATCGAAGCAGTTATGTTTATATTGATTTCTCGCGTTAATCATTACGAACCAGGAACAGCCAGCACACTCGGTCGCATTAGTAATTATGTCACGTCTCTACTTAGCAGAGCATTCAAAGGCCCACTGGAAGTAGTAAAGCACTAAAACACTGCAAAACTGAACTCGGGAAAATCATACTGGGAGCTCTGAGCGATGTCTGCATCCAAGCCATCCAATACGGACTCTGAAACCTTGGAATATCAACACTATGATGCGCTACCTTTTACCTGGAGCAAAACGATGGAATTAGAAGAATGCTTACCGCAGGATACAACTGTGCCGCTGTTATTTGGAGCACGGTTTTCACTTGCATGAAAACTACAGCAGAACGTAGAAGGATGATCACTGAGGAGTCCACGCGGGCATGCTGAGGAGATTGTAGGTCGTACATTTCAATGATTACTGACATTTGCGCTGCTGGAGGTACAGTAATCAACAAAGAACAGGGTGTGCTACTCTCGAATCCGGTCAGCACATGATGAAAAGCCAGGAAGTATACCTTGTCAAATTGCCGTCAACAGGGACAAGTTAACCACCAGCTCCACCGGTGCCCGGCTAGCTCAGTCGGTAGAGCATGAGACTCTTAATCTCAGGGTCGTGGGTTCGAGCCCCACGTTGGGCGGTGCCCGTCTCCCTATTAACAAAGTTTCCCGCTCATCCTTGAACCTCTTACACCTCGATGGTACCGAGCACTGCGTTTTAATGCACAGGTGTGATCAAACCGAGATGAAAAGGGCGTATCTAGCTCCTTGCCCGAGAGATAAATCAAAGGTTCCGCAGATAATCCCTTGGCTCCGGTCACTCGGACGCAGATAGGAGCTGCAGCCATCATAACTTGTATGAAAACTAAGAAGAGCTCCTGTCTATTTACAGTTTCATTTACTCTAGCGTTTCCTTAAACATTGCGTGTACGAAGGCTAAGAAATTGGAGAGCTATTCTAATACAATAACTATTAGGAATCTTTTCGGCATAACAGTTTCACTGTGATTTTGCAGGTAACACGTACGTTGGGAAAACATTTTGAACGCGATCAATAACCGCACTGGAAAAATGTGGGAAAGAAAGGGTGAAAAGCGACTCTTCAACATGTGGAAATATCTTCCTGAGCGGAGCCCTCTTCTCGAAGCTCAACACTCTGCAAGAGTCACTTCTCCCAACTTGCGCCCGCAGGTTTCCGTAGTGTGCCTGCAAAGAGCCATCCGCTTGAGACAGGTGCACCTCCCGATTTCATTGAACTAAGCTAGATGCACAATTTCTAATGCAGCCTTCATCACAATAGACAGTTCATTTCTCGAAAGCTTGTCGTAAAAAAAGGAAACAAAGAACGAAAACGTATAGCTGACAATCTTCTGAAGATGCAGATTCAGCTTTGGGGAAATGGACATTTTATGTATGCAGATGCTTTTCAAGCGCTGGTTTTAGAACGTCGCTGTGCTTCCAGCATCCTTTTTAGCCTTCTAAACTGGCAACCGAGGTGCCGATCACATTGTAAAGCGGTTGAGAGGCCGGAGCTGCTCAAACCGCTCTTGCCGTTTCCCATCAATCAAAAGCACTATGTTGTTTCTTTGTATGGAAACCTTTTCAAGTCTGGCATCGACACGCACCTTTCCTGAAACGTCCAAAGGGTGAATGCTTCGCAAAGAAATCCAGTCTACCTTCAGGGGGCATGATGTTGAAATCGGAATGAGCCCTGGGTGGGCTTGAAGCAGCAGCTGTTCAGTTAACAGCTGCACAGAAACGCACCCCGCTTGCTTTGTATCATTCGCAAGTTTCTGGTTAAAGAGTAAAAAAGGCTGGAATTCTTCTGCCAGCCGGCAGGATTTCTTCTGCACTCACCCAGAAAAGCCAAGAATTGTATTTCATCTTTCGCAAGCTGTATTTTCCAGGAGGAGAATGAATACTTGCATTAAACTGAATCAAGCCGACAGAGACGCACAGCCGTTGTTTTTCTCCATGGGAAGTTTTTCGTTAAGGAAAAACACCGTTGTCATTTTCTTGCCAGCCGGCGGTATTTCTTGTGCAGCGATGAGCCAGATTTGTATTTCGTATTTCGCAAGTTGTGTGAATTTCTTGAAGTTGAAAGTGAATTCGCTCCAGAAAAGAAATGTCCAGTCGCATGAAAGCCGTGGCTGTTTGTTAAACCGCAGGACCTGAGCTTGCGTTCTGTTTCTCATGGCGTTCGCAAAGGCGATTCCTGCCTTTAAAACTGCTGTGTCTGCGACTGAAAGTGGCGTGTGGCGCAGCTTCTAAAGTCTTGTTGACGCTCCTCGATGTTGCTTTCTCTCTGCCTAAGGAAGTTCGATTGTCGCGTCGGAACGGGGAGACCTAATCCTTCCAGCTTTAAGCCACCCTTCAGTCTTCTGAAGGGTGTCCGAGTGCTAGCATGTCATTTGGCTTTTTTTGGGGGGAAGCGGAGAGCGACATTGAAAAAGGTTACCGCCGCCGCCTCGCCCTCCGTGTTAAATGATTGCAAGCCGGCGGCGGCGGCGCTCCCTGTAGTCGTGGCCGAGCGGTTAAGGCGATGGGCTAGAAAGCCATTGGGGTCTCCCCGCGTCGGCTCGAATCCTGCTCACTACGGCGCCCTTCTCCTGTCGCTTCGGCCTGCCCAGAAAAAGGCAGAGTGCCGTTTCTCTCTTCCTGCTGCTTGTACAAACGCTAAATCGCTTGGACCTGCTGTCTTGGAAGTAATGTCTTCAACATCCACCAGTGACATTTCACAGCTGGAAGCACACAGCCACGCTTTTGGCATTGGCATGTCTTGCGCCCTACTTCCAGCCTTTGAAGACCTAATGATTCAAACTGAAAGAACCGGCTGAATGAGTGTTTGCAGTGCACCAGGAGGAGCAGGGACCATAGCATTGGAGGGGTGAGGATGGCGCAGATGGAAACGTTTTCATGCGCTCCTCTGGGAGGAATGAAAAGAAAAGACGAAACCGGAAACAGTAGTAGCCGCAAGACGAAGTGTCTTCAAGCGCCAAGCAAGCGCTCCTCGTTAGTATAGTGGTGCGTATCCCCGCCTGTCACGTGGGAGACCAGGGATGGATTGCTTGACGGCGAGCCAGGTTGCTTTTCTCCCATCAGATTCCAACCGCTAATGCTAACGCAGTGTGTGGGAGCTTACATGCTTTTCCTTTCCCGTCTTTTTCGGACGACTATTCCAAAGGGGTAACCTGAAGGAATAGGGGCCTGAAGACACGAGGCATTCTTAAACCAGCACTTGGCTGCACGGCCATGTGTTGTGATCAGGTTATATTCGAGTCAAAAAGCCAGAGCATCCGCTTCCATCCTATGGAGCACGAGCTAAATCGGAAGAGGCAGGGGATACACCTACGCCTATCGGCGCACGTTCCCTGCGTCAGGCTGCTTCACCCATTTGCACCCGACTGGAGACGGCACTGAGCAAGCTTTTTGTCAGGAGTGGGATTCGAACCCACGCCTCCAGGGGAGACTGCGACCTGAACGCAGCGCCTTAGACCGCTCGGCCATCCTGACGTGGGCCCCCTGTCCCGGGGCGGTCTGATGAGCCACCGCGATCCCACTACGCTCCTCGAGTATCGCACTGTTATTAATACCACAGTGTGACTCCAGCATTAAAATGTTTGGAAAATGTGTCGGCTTTTATAATCCAGTGTAGAGCAGCATGTGATGATTTGTGCTACAACACCAAGCGCTCAAAGTGACGTCTGCGTTTGTCGTTGAAACTTTCAACTCTTTCATCACTTATGTAGGAAATAAAAAGAGCAGTTGTGCGCCACACGCAGAGAGGCCGTCAGCAGAGTGGCGCAGCGGAAGCGTGCTGGGCCCATAACCCAGAGGTCGATGGATCGAAACCATCCTCTGCTACATGTGTCCTATGCACGATTCCTAAGCATGCCATTGGGTTAGCAAAGTGCCTTCAAATAGTCTGCGTCTCCCTTTCTTTAAATTCTGTCCTGAGTTTCTCTCTCGTGTGTGTTTGTGCAAGCTTGACACTTGCGGGACTCTTTAATCTTCACCAATACGGAGATGACCAAATGTGTCTTCGGTTGTTCTGAGGTCTTTGATAGTTTCTTTGAAAGCTTCAACTGAACCTCGAAATCGAAGCAGTTATGTTTATATTGATTTCTCGCGTTAATCATTACGAACCAGGAACAGCCAGCACACTCGGTCGCATTAGTAATTATGTCACGTCTCTACTTAGCAGAGCATTCAAAGGCCCACTGGAAGTAGTAAAGCACTAAAACACTGCAAAACTGAACTCGGGAAAATCATACTGGGAGCTCTGAGCGATGTCTGCATCCAAGCCATCCAATACGGACTCTGAAACCTTGGAATATCAACACTATGATGCGCTACCTTTTACCTGGAGCAAAACGATGGAATTAGAAGAATGCTTACCGCAGGATACAACTGTGCCGCTGTTATTTGGAGCACGGTTTTCACTTGCATGAAAACTACAGCAGAACGTAGAAGGATGATCACTGAGGAGTCCACGCGGGCATGCTGAGGAGATTGTAGGTCGTACATTTCAATGATTACTGACATTTGCGCTGCTGGAGGTACAGTAATCAACAAAGAACAGGGTGTGCTACTCTCGAATCCGGTCAGCACATGATGAAAAGCCAGGAAGTATACCTTGTCAAATTGCCGTCAACAGGGACAAGTTAACCACCAGCTCCACCGGCGCCCGGCTAGCTCAGTCGGTAGAGCATGAGACTCTTAATCTCAGGGTCGTGGGTTCGAGCCCCACGTTGGGCGGTGCCCGTCTCCCTATTAACAAAGTTTCCCGCTCATCCTTGAACCTCTTACACCTCGATGGTACCGAGCACTGCGTTTTAATGCACAGGTGTGATCAAACCGAGATGAAAAGGGCGTATCTAGCTCCTTGCCCGAGAGATAAATCAAAGGTTCCGCAGATAATCCCTTGGCTCCGGTCACCCGGACGCAGATAGGAGCTGTAGCCATCATAACTTGTATGAAAACTAAGAAGAGCTCCTGTCTATTTACAGTTTCATTTACTCTAGCGTTTCCTTAAACATTGCGTGTACGAAGGCTAAGAAATTGGAGAGCTATTCTAATACAATAACTATTAGGAATCTTTTCGGCATAACAGTTTCACTGTGATTTTGCAGGTAACACGTACGTTGGGAAAACATTTTGAACGCGATCAATAACCGCACTGGAAAAATGTGGGAAAGAAAGGGCGAAAAGCGACTCTTCAACATGTGGAAATATCTTCCTGAGCGGAGCCCTCTTCTCGAAGCTCAACACTCTGCAAGAGTCACTTCTCCCAACTTGCGCCCGCAGGTTTCCGTAGTGTGCCTGCAAAGAGCCATCCGCTTGAGACAGGTGCACCTCCCGATTTCATTGAACTAAGCTAGATGCACAATTTCTAATGCAGCCTTCATCACAATAGACAGTTCATTTCTCGAAAGCTTGTCGTAAAAAAAGGAAACAAAGAACGAAAACGTATAGCTGACAATCTTCTGAAGATGCAGATTCAGCTTTGGGGAAATGGACATTTTATGTATGCAGATGCTTTTCAAGCGCTGGTTTTAGAACGTCGCTGTGCTTCCAGCATCCTTTTCAGCCTTCTAAACTGGCTACCGAGGTGCCGATCACATTGTAAAGCGGTTGAGAGGCCGGAGCTGCTCAAACCGCTCTTGCCGTTTCCCATCAATCAAAAGCACTATGTTGTTTCTTTGTATGGAAAGCTTTTCAAGTCTGGCATCGACACGCACCTTTCCTGAAACGTCCAAAAGGTGAATGCTTTGCAAAGAAATCCAGTCTACCTTCAGGGGGCATGATGTTGAAATCGGAATGAGCCCTGGGTGGGCTTGAAGCAGCAGCTGTTCAGTTAACAGCTGCACAGAAACGCACCCCGCTTGCTTTGTATCATTCGCAAGTTTCTGGTTAAAGAGTAAAAAAGGCTGGAATTCTTCTGCCAGCCGGCAGGATTTCTTCTGCACTCACCCAGAAAAGCCAAGAATTGTATTTCATCTTTCGCAAGCTGTATTTTCCAGGAGGAGAATGAATACTTGCATTAAACTGAATCAAGCCGACAGAGACGCACAGCCGTTGTTTTTCTCCATGGGAAGTTTTTCGTTAAGGAAAAACACCGTTGTCATTTTCTTGCCAGCCGGCGGTATTTCTTGTGCAGCGATGAGCCAGATTTGTATTTCGTATTTCGCAAGTTGTGTGAATTTCTTGAAGTTGAAAGTGAATTCGCTCCAGAAAAGAAATGTCCAGTCGCATGAAAGCCGTGGCTGTTTGTTAAACCGCAGGACCTGAGCTTGCGTTCTGTTTCTCATGGCGTTCGCAAAGGCGATTCCTGCCTTTAAAACTGCTGTGTCTGCGACTGAAAGTGGCGTGTGGCGCAGCTTCTAAAGTCTTGTTGACGCTCCTCGATGTTGCTTTCTCTCTGCCTAAGGAAGTTCGATTGTCGCGTCGGAACGGGGAGACCTAATCCTTCCAGCTTTAAGCCACCCTTCAGTCTTCTGAAGGGTGTCCGAGTGCTAGCATGTCATTTGGCTTTTTTTCTGGGGAAACGGAGAGCGACATTGAAAAAGGTTACCTCCGCCGCCTCGCCCTCCGTGTTAAATGATCGCAAGCCGGCGGCGGCGGCGCTCCCTGTAGTCGTGGCCGAGCGGTTAAGGCGATGGGCTAGAAAGCCATTGGGGTCTCCCCGCGTCGGCTCGAATCCTGCCGACTACGGCGCCCTTCTCCTGTCGCTTCGGCCTGCCCAGAAAAAGGCGGAGTGCTGTTTCTCTCTTCCTGCTTCTTGTACAAACGCTAAATCGCTTGGACCTGCTGCCTTGGAAGTAATGTCTTCAACATCCACCAGTGACATTTCACAGCTGGAAGCACACAGCCACGCTTTTGGCATTGGCATGTCTTGCGCCCTACTTCCAGCCTTTGAAGACCTAATTATTCAAACTGAAAGAACCGGCTGAATGAGTGTTTGCAGTGCACCAGGAGGAGCAGGGACCATAGCATTGGAGGGGTGAGGATGGCGCAGATGGAAACGTTTTCATGCGCTCCTCTGGGAGGAATGAAAAGAAAAGACGAAACCGGAAACAGTAGTAGCCGCAAGAGGAAGTGTCTTCAAGCGCCAAGCAAGCGCTCCTCGTTAGTATAGTGGTGCGTATCCCCGCCTGTCACGTGGGAGACCAGGGATGGATTGCTTGACGGCGAGCCAGGTTGCTTTTCTCCCATCAGATTCCAACCGCTAATGCTAACGCAGTGTGTGGGAGCTTACATGCTTTTCCTTTCCCGTCTTTTTCGGACGACTGTTCCAAAGGGGTAACCTGAAGGAATAGGGGCCTGAAGACACGAGGCATTCTTAAACCAGCACTGGGCTGCACGGCCTTCTGTTGTGATCAGGTTATATTCGAGTCAAAAAGCCAGAGCATCCGCTTCCATCCTATGGAGCACGAGCTAAATCGGAAGAGGCAGGGGATACACCTACGCCTATCGGCGCACGTTCCCTGCGTCAGGCTGCTTCACCCATTTGCACCCGACTGGAGACGGCACTGAGCAAGCTTTTTGTCAGGAGTGGGATTCGAACCCACGCCTCCAGGGGAGACTGCGACCTGAACGCAGCGCCTTAGACCGCTCGGCCATCCTGACGCGGGCCCCCTGTCCCGGGGCGGTCTGATGAGCCACCGCGATCCCACTACGCTCCTCGAGTATCGCACTGTTATTAATACTACAGTGTGACTCCAGCATTAAAATGTTTGGAAAATGTGTCGGCTTTTATAATCCAGTGTAGAGCAGCATGTGATGATTTGTGCTACAACACCAAGCGCTCAAAGTGACGTCTGCGTTTGTCGTTGAAACTTTCAACTCTTTCATCACTTATGTAGGAAATAAAAAGAGCAGTTGTGCGCCACACGCAGAGAGGCCGTCAGCAGAGTGGCGCAGCGGAAGCGTGCTGGGCCCATAACCCAGAGGTCGATGGATCGAAACCATCCTCTGCTACATGTGTCCTATGCACGATTCCTAAGCATGCCATTGGGTTAGCAAAGTGCCTTCAAATAGTCTGCGTCTCCCTTTCTTTAAATTCTGTCCTGAGTTTCTCTCTCGTGTGTGTTTGTGCAAGCTTGACACTTGCGGGACTCTTTAATCTTCACCAATACGGAGATGACCAAATGTGTCTTCGGTTGTTCTGAGGTCTTTGATAGTTTCTTTGAAAGCTTCAACTGAACCTCGAAATCGAAGCAGTTATGTTTATATTGATTTCTCGCGTTAATCATTACGAACCAGGAACAGCCAGCACACTCGGTCGCATTAGTAATTATGTCACGTCTCTACTTAGCAGAGCATTCAAAGGCCCACTGGAAGTAGTAAAGCACTAAAACACTGCAAAACTGAACTCGGGAAAATCATACTGGGAGCTCTGAGCGATGTCTGCATCCAAGCCATCCAATACGGACTCTGAAACCTTGGAATATCAACACTATGATGCGCTACCTTTTACCTGGAGCAAAACGATGGAATTAGAAGAATGCTTACCGCAGGATACAACTGTGCCGCTGTTATTTGGAGCACGGTTTTCACTTGCATGAAAACTACAGCAGAACGTAGAAGGATGATCACTGAGGAGTCCACGCGGGCATGCTGAGGAGATTGTAGGTCGTACATTTCAATGATTACTGACATTTGCGCTGCTGGAGGTACAGTAATCAACAAAGAACAGGGTGTGCTACTCTCGAATCCGGTCAGCACATGATGAAAAGCCAGGAAGTATACCTTGTCAAATTGCCGTCAACAGGGACAAGTTAACCACCAGCTCCACCGGCTCCCGGCTAGCTCAGTCGGTAGAGCATGAGACTCTTAATCTCAGGGTCGTGGGTTCGAGCCCCACGTTGGGCGGTGCCCGTCTCCCTATTAACAAAGTTTCCCGCTCATCCTTGAACCTCTTACACCTCGATGGTACCGAGCACTGCGTTTTAATGCACAGGTGTGATCAAACCGAGATGAAAAGGGCGTATCTAGCTCCTTGCCCGAGAGATAAATCAAAGGTTCCGCAGATAATCCCTTGGCTCCGGTCACCCGGACGCAGATAGGAGCTGCAGCCATCATAACTTGTATGAAAACTAAGAAGAGCTCCTGTCTATTTACAGTTTCATTTACTCTAGCGTTTCCTTAAACATTGCGTGTACGAAGGCTAAGAAATTGGAGAGCTATTCTAATACAATAACTATTAGGAATCTTTTCGGCATAACAGTTTCACTGTGATTTTGCAGGTAACACGTACGTTGGGAAAACATTTTGAACGCGATCAATAACCGCACTGGAAAAATGTGGGAAAGAAAGGGCGAAAAGCGACTCTTCAACATGTGGAAATATCTTCCTGAGCGGAGCCCTCTTCTCGAAGCTCAACACTCTGCAAGAGTCACTTCTCCCAACTTGCGCCCGCAGGTTTCCGTAGTGTGCCTGCAAAGAGCCATCCGCTTGAGACAGGTGCACCTCCCGATTTCATTGAACTAAGCTAGATGCACAATTTCTAATGCAGCCTTCATCACAATAGACAGTTCATTTCTCGAAAGCTTGTCGTAAAAAAAGGAAACAAAGAACGAAAACGTATAGCTGACAATCTTCTGAAGATGCAGATTCAGCTTTGGGGAAATGGACATTTTATGTATGCAGATGCTTTTCAAGCGCTGGTTTTAGAACGTCGCTGTGCTTCCAGCATCCTTTTCAGCCTTCTAAACTGGCTACCGAGGTGCCGATCACATTGTAAAGCGGTTGAGAGGCCGGAGCTGCTCAAACCGCTCTTGCCGTTTCCCATCAATCAAAAGCACTATGTTGTTTCTTTGTATGGAAAGCTTTTCAAGTCTGGCATCGACACGCACCTTTCCTGAAACGTCCAAAAGGTGAATGCTTTGCAAAGAAATCCAGTCTACCTTCAGGGGGCATGATGTTGAAATCGGAATGAGCCCTGGGTGGGCTTGAAGCAGCAGCTGTTCAGTTAACAGCTGCACAGAAACGCACCCCGCTTGCTTTGTATCATTCGCAAGTTTCTGGTTAAAGAGTAAAAAAGGCTGGAATTCTTCTGCCAGCCGGCAGGATTTCTTCTGCACTCACCCAGAAAAGCCAAGAATTGTATTTCATCTTTCGCAAGCTGTATTTTCCAGGAGGAGAATGAATACTTGCATTAAACTGAATCAAGCCGACAGAGACGCACAGCCGTTGTTTTTCTCCATGGGAAGTTTTTCGTTAAGGAAAAACACCGTTGTCATTTTCTTGCCAGCCGGCGGTATTTCTTGTGCAGCGATGAGCCAGATTTGTATTTCGTATTTCGCAAGTTGTGTGAATTTCTTGAAGTTGAAAGTGAATTCGCTCCAGAAAAGAAATGTCCAGTCGCATGAAAGCCGTGGCTGTTTGTTAAACCGCAGGACCTGAGCTTGCGTTCTGTTTCTCATGGCGTTCGCAAAGGCGATTCCTGCCTTTAAAACTGCTGTGTCTGCGACTGAAAGTGGCGTGTGGCGCAGCTTCTAAAGTCTTGTTGACGCTCCTCGATGTTGCTTTCTCTCTGCCTAAGGAAGTTCGATTGTCGCGTCGGAACGGGGAGACCTAATCCTTCCAGCTTTAAGCCACCCTTCAGTCTTCTGAAGGGTGTCCGAGTGCTAGCATGTCATTTGGCTTTTTTTCTGGGGAAACGGAGAGCGACATTGAAAAAGGTTACCTCCGCCGCCTCGCCCTCCGTGTTAAATGATCGCAAGCCGGCGGCGGCGGCGCTCCCTGTAGTCGTGGCCGAGCGGTTAAGGCGATGGGCTAGAAAGCCATTGGGGTCTCCCCGCGTCGGCTCGAATCCTGCCGACTACGGCGCCCTTCTCCTGTCGCTTCGGCCTGCCCAGAAAAAGGCGGAGTGCTGTTTCTCTCTTCCTGCTTCTTGTACAAACGCTAAATCGCTTGGACCTGCTGCCTTGGAAGTAATGTCTTCAACATCCACCAGTGACATTTCACAGCTGGAAGCACACAGCCACGCTTTTGGCATTGGCATGTCTTGCGCCCTACTTCCAGCCTTTGAAGACCTAATTATTCAAACTGAAAGAACCGGCTGAATGAGTGTTTGCAGTGCACCAGGAGGAGCAGGGACCATAGCATTGGAGGGGTGAGGATGGCGCAGATGGAAACGTTTTCATGCGCTCCTCTGGGAGGAATGAAAAGAAAAGACGAAACCGGAAACAGTAGTAGCCGCAAGAGGAAGTGTCTTCAAGCGCCAAGCAAGCGCTCCTCGTTAGTATAGTGGTGCGTATCCCCGCCTGTCACGTGGGAGACCAGGGATGGATTGCTTGACGGCGAGCCAGGTTGCTTTTCTCCCATCAGATTCCAACCGCTAATGCTAACGCAGTGTGTGGGAGCTTACATGCTTTTCCTTTCCCGTCTTTTTCGGACGACTGTTCCAAAGGGGTAACCTGAAGGAATAGGGGCCTGAAGACACGAGGCATTCTTAAACCAGCACTGGGCTGCACGGCCTTCTGTTGTGATCAGGTTATATTCGAGTCAAAAAGCCAGAGCATCCGCTTCCATCCTATGGAGCACGAGCTAAATCGGAAGAGGCAGGGGATACACCTACGCCTATCGGCGCACGTTCCCTGCGTCAGGCTGCTTCACCCATTTGCACCCGACTGGAGACGGCACTGAGCAAGCTTTTTGTCAGGAGTGGGATTCGAACCCACGCCTCCAGGGGAGACTGCGACCTGAACGCAGCGCCTTAGACCGCTCGGCCATCCTGACGCGGGCCCCCTGTCCCGGGGCGGTCTGATGAGCCACCGCGATCCCACTACGCTCCTCGAGTATCGCACTGTTATTAATACTACAGTGTGACTCCAGCATTAAAATGTTTGGAAAATGTGTCGGCTTTTATAATCCAGTGTAGAGCAGCATGTGATGATTTGTGCTACAACACCAAGCGCTCAAAGTGACGTCTGCGTTTGTCGTTGAAACTTTCAACTCTTTCATCACTTATGTAGGAAATAAAAAGAGCAGTTGTGCGCCACACGCAGAGAGGCCGTCAGCAGAGTGGCGCAGCGGAAGCGTGCTGGGCCCATAACCCAGAGGTCGATGGATCGAAACCATCCTCTGCTACATGTGTCCTATGCACGATTCCTAAGCATGCCATTGGGTTAGCAAAGTGCCTTCAAATAGTCTGCGTCTCCCTTTCTTTAAATTCTGTCCTGAGTTTCTCTCTCGTGTGTGTTTGTGCAAGCTTGACACTTGCGGGACTCTTTAATCTTCACCAATACGGAGATGACCAAATGTGTCTTCGGTTGTTCTGAGGTCTTTGATAGTTTCTTTGAAAGCTTCAACTGAACCTCGAAATCGAAGCAGTTATGTTTATATTGATTTCTCGCGTTAATCATTACGAACCAGGAACAGCCAGCACACTCGGTCGCATTAGTAATTATGTCACGTCTCTACTTAGCAGAGCATTCAAAGGCCCACTGGAAGTAGTAAAGCACTAAAACACTGCAAAACTGAACTCGGGAAAATCATACTGGGAGCTCTGAGCGATGTCTGCATCCAAGCCATCCAATACGGACTCTGAAACCTTGGAATATCAACACTATGATGCGCTACCTTTTACCTGGAGCAAAACGATGGAATTAGAAGAATGCTTACCGCAGGATACAACTGTGCCGCTGTTATTTGGAGCACGGTTTTCACTTGCATGAAAACTACAGCAGAACGTAGAAGGATGATCACTGAGGAGTCCACGCGGGCATGCTGAGGAGATTGTAGGTCGTACATTTCAATGATTACTGACATTTGCGCTGCTGGAGGTACAGTAATCAACAAAGAACAGGGTGTGCTACTCTCGAATCCGGTCAGCACATGATGAAAAGCCAGGAAGTATACCTTGTCAAATTGCCGTCAACAGGGACAAGTTAACCACCAGCTCCACCGGCGCCCGGCTAGCTCAGTCGGTAGAGCATGAGACTCTTAATCTCAGGGTCGTGGGTTCGAGCCCCACGTTGGGCGGTGCCCGTCTCCCTATTAACAAAGTTTCCCGCTCATCCTTGAACCTCTTACACCTCGATGGTACCGAGCACTGCGTTTTAATGCACAGGTGTGATCAAACCGAGATGAAAAGGGCGTATCTAGCTCCTTGCCCGAGAGATAAATCAAAGGTTCCGCAGATAATCCCTTGGCTCCGGTCACCCGGACGCAGATAGGAGCTGCAGCCATCATAACTTGTATGAAAACTAAGAAGAGCTCCTGTCTATTTACAGTTTCATTTACTCTAGCGTTTCCTTAAACATTGCGTGTACGAAGGCTAAGAAATTGGAGAGCTATTCTAATACAATAACTATTAGGAATCTTTTCGGCATAACAGTTTCACTGTGATTTTGCAGGTAACACGTACGTTGGGAAAACATTTTGAACGCGATCAATAACCGCACTGGAAAAATGTGGGAAAGAAAGGGCGAAAAGCGACTCTTCAACATGTGGAAATATCTTCCTGAGCGGAGCCCTCTTCTCGAAGCTCAACACTCTGCAAGAGTCACTTCTCCCAACTTGCGCCCGCAGGTTTCCGTAGTGTGCCTGCAAAGAGCCATCCGCTTGAGACAGGTGCACCTCCCGATTTCATTGAACTAAGCTAGATGCACAATTTCTAATGCAGCCTTCATCACAATAGACAGTTCATTTCTCGAAAGCTTGTCGTAAAAAAAGGAAACAAAGAACGAAAACGTATAGCTGACAATCTTCTGAAGATGCAGATTCAGCTTTGGGGAAATGGACATTTTATGTATGCAGATGCTTTTCAAGCGCTGGTTTTAGAACGTCGCTGTGCTTCCAGCATCCTTTTCAGCCTTCTAAACTGGCTACCGAGGTGCCGATCACATTGTAAAGCGGTTGAGAGGCCGGAGCTGCTCAAACCGCTCTTGCCGTTTCCCATCAATCAAAAGCACTATGTTGTTTCTTTGTATGGAAAGCTTTTCAAGTCTGGCATCGACACGCACCTTTCCTGAAACGTCCAAAAGGTGAATGCTTTGCAAAGAAATCCAGTCTACCTTCAGGGGGCATGATGTTGAAATCGGAATGAGCCCTGGGTGGGCTTGAAGCAGCAGCTGTTCAGTTAACAGCTGCACAGAAACGCACCCCGCTTGCTTTGTATCATTCGCAAGTTTCTGGTTAAAGAGTAAAAAAGGCTGGAATTCTTCTGCCAGCCGGCAGGATTTCTTCTGCACTCACCCAGAAAAGCCAAGAATTGTATTTCATCTTTCGCAAGCTGTATTTTCCAGGAGGAGAATGAATACTTGCATTAAACTGAATCAAGCCGACAGAGACGCACAGCCGTTGTTTTTCTCCATGGGAAGTTTTTCGTTAAGGAAAAACACCGTTGTCATTTTCTTGCCAGCCGGCGGTATTTCTTGTGCAGCGATGAGCCAGATTTGTATTTCGTATTTCGCAAGTTGTGTGAATTTCTTGAAGTTGAAAGTGAATTCGCTCCAGAAAAGAAATGTCCAGTCGCATGAAAGCCGTGGCTGTTTGTTAAACCGCAGGACCTGAGCTTGCGTTCTGTTTCTCATGGCGTTCGCAAAGGCGATTCCTGCCTTTAAAACTGCTGTGTCTGCGACTGAAAGTGGCGTGTGGCGCAGCTTCTAAAGTCTTGTTGACGCTCCTCGATGTTGCTTTCTCTCTGCCTAAGGAAGTTCGATTGTCGCGTCGGAACGGGGAGACCTAATCCTTCCAGCTTTAAGCCACCCTTCAGTCTTCTGAAGGGTGTCCGAGTGCTAGCATGTCATTTGGCTTTTTTTCTGGGGAAACGGAGAGCGACATTGAAAAAGGTTACCTCCGCCGCCTCGCCCTCCGTGTTAAATGATCGCAAGCCGGCGGCGGCGGCGCTCCCTGTAGTCGTGGCCGAGCGGTTAAGGCGATGGGCTAGAAAGCCATTGGGGTCTCCCCGCGTCGGCTCGAATCCTGCCGACTACGGCGCCC
Organism: Lepisosteus oculatus; assembly: GCF_040954835.1. NCBI lineage: Eukaryota > Metazoa > Chordata > Actinopteri > Semionotiformes > Lepisosteidae > Lepisosteus > Lepisosteus oculatus. Next base: position 127,036 of record NW_027167923.1, on the reverse strand, counting down.
TTCTCCTGTCGCTTCGGCCTGCCCAGAAAAAGGCGGAGTGCTGTTTCTCTCTTCCTGCTTCTTGTACAAACGCTAAATCGCTTGGACCTGCTGCCTTGGAAGTAATGTCTTCAACATCCACCAGTGACATTTCACAGCTGGAAGCACACAGCCACGCTTTTGGCATTGGCATGTCTTGCGCCCTACTTCCAGCCTTTGAAGACCTAATTATTCAAACTGAAAGAACCGGCTGAATGAGTGTTTGCAGTGCACCAGGAGGAGCAGGGACCATAGCATTGGAGGGGTGAGGATGGCGCAGATGGAAACGTTTTCATGCGCTCCTCTGGGAGGAATGAAAAGAAAAGACGAAACCGGAAACAGTAGTAGCCGCAAGAGGAAGTGTCTTCAAGCGCCAAGCAAGCGCTCCTCGTTAGTATAGTGGTGCGTATCCCCGCCTGTCACGTGGGAGACCAGGGATGGATTGCTTGACGGCGAGCCAGGTTGCTTTTCTCCCATCAGATTCCAACCGCTAATGCTAACGCAGTGTGTGGGAGCTTACATGCTTTTCCTTTCCCGTCTTTTTCGGACGACTGTTCCAAAGGGGTAACCTGAAGGAATAGGGGCCTGAAGACACGAGGCATTCTTAAACCAGCACTGGGCTGCACGGCCTTCTGTTGTGATCAGGTTATATTCGAGTCAAAAAGCCAGAGCATCCGCTTCCATCCTATGGAGCACGAGCTAAATCGGAAGAGGCAGGGGATACACCTACGCCTATCGGCGCACGTTCCCTGCGTCAGGCTGCTTCACCCATTTGCACCCGACTGGAGACGGCACTGAGCAAGCTTTTTGTCAGGAGTGGGATTCGAACCCACGCCTCCAGGGGAGACTGCGACCTGAACGCAGCGCCTTAGACCGCTCGGCCATCCTGACGCGGGCCCCCTGTCCCGGGGCGGTCTGATGAGCCACCGCGATCCCACTACGCTCCTCGAGTATCGCACTGTTATTAATACTACAGTGTGACTCCAGCATTAAAATGTTTGGAAAATGTGTCGGCTTTTATAATCCAGTGTAGAGCAGCATGTGATGATTTGTGCTACAACACCAAGCGCTCAAAGTGACGTCTGCGTTTGTCGTTGAAACTTTCAACTCTTTCATCACTTATGTAGGAAATAAAAAGAGCAGTTGTGCGCCACACGCAGAGAGGCCGTCAGCAGAGTGGCGCAGCGGAAGCGTGCTGGGCCCATAACCCAGAGGTCGATGGATCGAAACCATCCTCTGCTACATGTGTCCTATGCACGATTCCTAAGCATGCCATTGGGTTAGCAAAGTGCCTTCAAATAGTCTGCGTCTCCCTTTCTTTAAATTCTGTCCTGAGTTTCTCTCTCGTGTGTGTTTGTGCAAGCTTGACACTTGCGGGACTCTTTAATCTTCACCAATACGGAGATGACCAAATGTGTCTTCGGTTGTTCTGAGGTCTTTGATAGTTTCTTTGAAAGCTTCAACTGAACCTCGAAATCGAAGCAGTTATGTTTATATTGATTTCTCGCGTTAATCATTACGAACCAGGAACAGCCAGCACACTCGGTCGCATTAGTAATTATGTCACGTCTCTACTTAGCAGAGCATTCAAAGGCCCACTGGAAGTAGTAAAGCACTAAAACACTGCAAAACTGAACTCGGGAAAATCATACTGGGAGCTCTGAGCGATGTCTGCATCCAAGCCATCCAATACGGACTCTGAAACCTTGGAATATCAACACTATGATGCGCTACCTTTTACCTGGAGCAAAACGATGGAATTAGAAGAATGCTTACCGCAGGATACAACTGTGCCGCTGTTATTTGGAGCACGGTTTTCACTTGCATGAAAACTACAGCAGAACGTAGAAGGATGATCACTGAGGAGTCCACGCGGGCATGCTGAGGAGATTGTAGGTCGTACATTTCAATGATTACTGACATTTGCGCTGCTGGAGGTACAGTAATCAACAAAGAACAGGGTGTGCTACTCTCGAATCCGGTCAGCACATGATGAAAAGCCAGGAAGTATACCTTGTCAAATTGCCGTCAACAGGGACAAGTTAACCACCAGCTCCACCGGCGCCCGGCTAGCTCAGTCGGTAGAGCATGAGACTCTTAATCTCAGGGTCGTGGGTTCGAGCCCCACGTTGGGCGGTGCCCGTCTCCCTATTAACAAAGTTTCCCGCTCATCCTTGAACCTCTTACACCTCGATGGTACCGAGCACTGCGTTTTAATGCACAGGTGTGATCAAACCGAGATGAAAAGGGCGTATCTAGCTCCTTGCCCGAGAGATAAATCAAAGGTTCCGCAGATAATCCCTTGGCTCCGGTCACCCGGACGCAGATAGGAGCTGCAGCCATCATAACTTGTATGAAAACTAAGAAGAGCTCCTGTCTATTTACAGTTTCATTTACTCTAGCGTTTCCTTAAACATTGCGTGTACGAAGGCTAAGAAATTGGAGAGCTATTCTAATACAATAACTATTAGGAATCTTTTCGGCATAACAGTTTCACTGTGATTTTGCAGGTAACACGTACGTTGGGAAAACATTTTGAACGCGATCAATAACCGCACTGGAAAAATGTGGGAAAGAAAGGGCGAAAAGCGACTCTTCAACATGTGGAAATATCTTCCTGAGCGGAGCCCTCTTCTCGAAGCTCAACACTCTGCAAGAGTCACTTCTCCCAACTTGCGCCCGCAGGTTTCCGTAGTGTGCCTGCAAAGAGCCATCCGCTTGAGACAGGTGCACCTCCCGATTTCATTGAACTAAGCTAGATGCACAATTTCTAATGCAGCCTTCATCACAATAGACAGTTCATTTCTCGAAAGCTTGTCGTAAAAAAAGGAAACAAAGAACGAAAACGTATAGCTGACAATCTTCTGAAGATGCAGATTCAGCTTTGGGGAAATGGACATTTTATGTATGCAGATGCTTTTCAAGCGCTGGTTTTAGAACGTCGCTGTGCTTCCAGCATCCTTTTCAGCCTTCTAAACTGGCTACCGAGGTGCCGATCACATTGTAAAGCGGTTGAGAGGCCGGAGCTGCTCAAACCGCTCTTGCCGTTTCCCATCAATCAAAAGCACTATGTTGTTTCTTTGTATGGAAAGCTTTTCAAGTCTGGCATCGACACGCACCTTTCCTGAAACGTCCAAAAGGTGAATGCTTTGCAAAGAAATCCAGTCTACCTTCAGGGGGCATGATGTTGAAATCGGAATGAGCCCTGGGTGGGCTTGAAGCAGCAGCTGTTCAGTTAACAGCTGCACAGAAACGCACCCCGCTTGCTTTGTATCATTCGCAAGTTTCTGGTTAAAGAGTAAAAAAGGCTGGAATTCTTCTGCCAGCCGGCAGGATTTCTTCTGCACTCACCCAGAAAAGCCAAGAATTGTATTTCATCTTTCGCAAGCTGTATTTTCCAGGAGGAGAATGAATACTTGCATTAAACTGAATCAAGCCGACAGAGACGCACAGCCGTTGTTTTTCTCCATGGGAAGTTTTTCGTTAAGGAAAAACACCGTTGTCATTTTCTTGCCAGCCGGCGGTATTTCTTGTGCAGCGATGAGCCAGATTTGTATTTCGTATTTCGCAAGTTGTGTGAATTTCTTGAAGTTGAAAGTGAATTCGCTCCAGAAAAGAAATGTCCAGTCGCATGAAAGCCGTGGCTGTTTGTTAAACCGCAGGACCTGAGCTTGCGTTCTGTTTCTCATGGCGTTCGCAAAGGCGATTCCTGCCTTTAAAACTGCTGTGTCTGCGACTGAAAGTGGCGTGTGGCGCAGCTTCTAAAGTCTTGTTGACGCTCCTCGATGTTGCTTTCTCTCTGCCTAAGGAAGTTCGATTGTCGCGTCGGAACGGGGAGACCTAATCCTTCCAGCTTTAAGCCACCCTTCAGTCTTCTGAAGGGTGTCCGAGTGCTAGCATGTCATTTGGCTTTTTTTCTGGGGAAACGGAGAGCTTCATTGAAAAAGGTTACCTCCGCCGCCTCGCCCTCCGTGTTAAATGATCGCAAGCCGGCGGCGGCGGCGCTCCCTGTAGTCGTGGCCGAGCGGTTAAGGCGATGGGCTAGAAAGCCATTGGGGTCTCCCCGCGTCGGCTCGAATCCTGCCGACTACGGCGCCCTTCTCCTGTCGCTTCGGCCTGCCCAGAAAAAGGCGGAGTGCTGTTTCTCTCTTCCTGCTTCTTGTACAAACGCTAAATCGCTTGGACCTGCTGCCTTGGAAGTAATGTCTTCAACATCCACCAGTGACATTTCACAGCTGGAAGCACACAGCCACGCTTTTGGCATTGGCATGTCTTGCGCCCTACTTCCAGCCTTTGAAGACCTAATTATTCAAACTGAAAGAACCGGCTGAATGAGTGTTTGCAGTGCACCAGGAGGAGCAGGGACCATAGCATTGGAGGGGTGAGGATGGCGCAGATGGAAACGTTTTCATGCGCTCCTCTGGGAGGAATGAAAAGAAAAGACGAAACCGGAAACAGTAGTAGCCGCAAGAGGAAGTGTCTTCAAGCGCCAAGCAAGCGCTCCTCGTTAGTATAGTGGTGCGTATCCCCGCCTGTCACGTGGGAGACCAGGGATGGATTGCTTGACGGCGAGCCAGGTTGCTTTTCTCCCATCAGATTCCAACCGCTAATGCTAACGCAGTGTGTGGGAGCTTACATGCTTTTCCTTTCCCGTCTTTTTCGGACGACTGTTCCAAAGGGGTAACCTGAAGGAATAGGGGCCTGAAGACACGAGGCATTCTTAAACCAGCACTGGGCTGCACGGCCTTCTGTTGTGATCAGGTTATATTCGAGTCAAAAAGCCAGAGCATCCGCTTCCATCCTATGGAGCACGAGCTAAATCGGAAGAGGCAGGGGATACACCTACGCCTATCGGCGCACGTTCCCTGCGTCAGGCTGCTTCACCCATTTGCACCCGACTGGAGACGGCACTGAGCAAGCTTTTTGTCAGGAGTGGGATTCGAACCCACGCCTCCAGGGGAGACTGCGACCTGAACGCAGCGCCTTAGACCGCTCGGCCATCCTGACGCGGGCCCCCTGTCCCGGGGCGGTCTGATGAGCCACCGCGATCCCACTACGCTCCTCGAGTATCGCACTGTTATTAATACTACAGTGTGACTCCAGCATTAAAATGTTTGGAAAATGTGTCGGCTTTTATAATCCAGTGTAGAGCAGCATGTGATGATTTGTGCTACAACACCAAGCGCTCAAAGTGACGTCTGCGTTTGTCGTTGAAACTTTCAACTCTTTCATCACTTATGTAGGAAATAAAAAGAGCAGTTGTGCGCCACACGCAGAGAGGCCGTCAGCAGAGTGGCGCAGCGGAAGCGTGCTGGGCCCATAACCCAGAGGTCGATGGATCGAAACCATCCTCTGCTACATGTGTCCTATGCACGATTCCTAAGCATGCCATTGGGTTAGCAAAGTGCCTTCAAATAGTCTGCGTCTCCCTTTCTTTAAATTCTGTCCTGAGTTTCTCTCTCGTGTGTGTTTGTGCAAGCTTGACACTTGCGGGACTCTTTAATCTTCACCAATACGGAGATGACCAAATGTGTCTTCGGTTGTTCTGAGGTCTTTGATAGTTTCTTTGAAAGCTTCAACTGAACCTCGAAATCGAAGCAGTTATGTTTATATTGATTTCTCGCGTTAATCATTACGAACCAGGAACAGCCAGCACACTCGGTCGCATTAGTAATTATGTCACGTCTCTACTTAGCAGAGCATTCAAAGGCCCACTGGAAGTAGTAAAGCACTAAAACACTGCAAAACTGAACTCGGGAAAATCATACTGGGAGCTCTGAGCGATGTCTGCATCCAAGCCATCCAATACGGACTCTGAAACCTTGGAATATCAACACTATGATGCGCTACCTTTTACCTGGAGCAAAACGATGGAATTAGAAGAATGCTTACCGCAGGATACAACTGTGCCGCTGTTATTTGGAGCACGGTTTTCACTTGCATGAAAACTACAGCAGAACGTAGAAGGATGATCACTGAGGAGTCCACGCGGGCATGCTGAGGAGATTGTAGGTCGTACATTTCAATGATTACTGACATTTGCGCTGCTGGAGGTACAGTAATCAACAAAGAACAGGGTGTGCTACTCTCGAATCCGGTCAGCACATGATGAAAAGCCAGGAAGTATACCTTGTCAAATTGCCGTCAACAGGGACAAGTTAACCACCAGCTCCACCGGCGCCCGGCTAGCTCAGTCGGTAGAGCATGAGACTCTTAATCTCAGGGTCGTGGGTTCGAGCCCCACGTTGGGCGGTGCCCGTCTCCCTATTAACAAAGTTTCCCGCTCATCCTTGAACCTCTTACACCTCGATGGTACCGAGCACTGCGTTTTAATGCACAGGTGTGATCAAACCGAGATGAAAAGGGCGTATCTAGCTCCTTGCCCGAGAGATAAATCAAAGGTTCCGCAGATAATCCCTTGGCTCCGGTCACCCGGACGCAGATAGGAGCTGCAGCCATCATAACTTGTATGAAAACTAAGAAGAGCTCCTGTCTATTTACAGTTTCATTTACTCTAGCGTTTCCTTAAACATTGCGTGTACGAAGGCTAAGAAATTGGAGAGCTATTCTAATACAATAACTATTAGGAATCTTTTCGGCATAACAGTTTCACTGTGATTTTGCAGGTAACACGTACGTTGGGAAAACATTTTGAACGCGATCAATAACCGCACTGGAAAAATGTGGGAAAGAAAGGGCGAAAAGCGACTCTTCAACATGTGGAAATATCTTCCTGAGCGGAGCCCTCTTCTCGAAGCTCAACACTCTGCAAGAGTCACTTCTCCCAACTTGCGCCCGCAGGTTTCCGTAGTGTGCCTGCAAAGAGCCATCCGCTTGAGACAGGTGCACCTCCCGATTTCATTGAACTAAGCTAGATGCACAATTTCTAATGCAGCCTTCATCACAATAGACAGTTCATTTCTCGAAAGCTTGTCGTAAAAAAAGGAAACAAAGAACGAAAACGTATAGCTGACAATCTTCTGAAGATGCAGATTCAGCTTTGGGGAAATGGACATTTTATGTATGCAGATGCTTTTCAAGCGCTGGTTTTAGAACGTCGCTGTGCTTCCAGCATCCTTTTCAGCCTTCTAAACTGGCTACCGAGGTGCCGATCACATTGTAAAGCGGTTGAGAGGCCGGAGCTGCTCAAACCGCTCTTGCCGTTTCCCATCAATCAAAAGCACTATGTTGTTTCTTTGTATGGAAAGCTTTTCAAGTCTGGCATCGACACGCACCTTTCCTGAAACGTCCAAAAGGTGAATGCTTTGCAAAGAAATCCAGTCTACCTTCAGGGGGCATGATGTTGAAATCGGAATGAGCCCTGGGTGGGCTTGAAGCAGCAGCTGTTCAGTTAACAGCTGCACAGAAACGCACCCCGCTTGCTTTGTATCATTCGCAAGTTTCTGGTTAAAGAGTAAAAAAGGCTGGAATTCTTCTGCCAGCCGGCAGGATTTCTTCTGCACTCACCCAGAAAAGCCAAGAATTGTATTTCATCTTTCGCAAGCTGTATTTTCCAGGAGGAGAATGAATACTTGCATTAAACTGAATCAAGCCGACAGAGACGCACAGCCGTTGTTTTTCTCCATGGGAAGTTTTTCGTTAAGGAAAAACACCGTTGTCATTTTCTTGCCAGCCGGCGGTATTTCTTGTGCAGCGATGAGCCAGATTTGTATTTCGTATTTCGCAAGTTGTGTGAATTTCTTGAAGTTGAAAGTGAATTCGCTCCAGAAAAGAAATGTCCAGTCGCATGAAAGCCGTGGCTGTTTGTTAAACCGCAGGACCTGAGCTTGCGTTCTGTTTCTCATGGCGTTCGCAAAGGCGATTCCTGCCTTTAAAACTGCTGTGTCTGCGACTGAAAGTGGCGTGTGGCGCAGCTTCTAAAGTCTTGTTGACGCTCCTCGATGTTGCTTTCTCTCTGCCTAAGGAAGTTCGATTGTCGCGTCGGAACGGGGAGACCTAATCCTTCCAGCTTTAAGCCACCCTTCAGTCTTCTGAAGGGTGTCCGAGTGCTAGCATGTCATTTGGCTTTTTTTCTGGGGAAACGGAGAGCTTCATTGAAAAAGGTTACCTCCGCCGCCTCGCCCTCCGTGTTAAATGATCGCAAGCCGGCGGCGGCGGCGCTCCCTGTAGTCGTGGCCGAGCGGTTAAGGCGATGGGCTAGAAAGCCATTGGGGTCTCCCCGCGTCGGCTCGAATCCTGCCGACTACGGCGCCCTTCTCCTGTCGCTTCGGCCTGCCCAGAAAAAGGCGGAGTGCTGTTTCTCTCTTCCTGCTTCTTGTACAAACGCTAAATCGCTTGGACCTGCTGCCTTGGAAGTAATGTCTTCAACATCCACCAGTGACATTTCACAGCTGGAAGCACACAGCCACGCTTTTGGCATTGGCATGTCTTGCGCCCTACTTCCAGCCTTTGAAGACCTAATTATTCAAACTGAAAGAACCGGCTGAATGAGTGTTTGCAGTGCACCAGGAGGAGCAGGGACCATAGCATTGGAGGGGTGAGGATGGCGCAGATGGAAACGTTTTCATGCGCTCCTCTGGGAGGAATGAAAAGAAAAGACGAAACCGGAAACAGTAGTAGCCGCAAGAGGAAGTGTCTTCAAGCGCCAAGCAAGCGCTCCTCGTTAGTATAGTGGTGCGTATCCCCGCCTGTCACGTGGGAGACCAGGGATGGATTGCTTGACGGCGAGCCAGGTTGCTTTTCTCCCATCAGATTCCAACCGCTAATGCTAACGCAGTGTGTGGGAGCTTACATGCTTTTCCTTTCCCGTCTTTTTCGGACGACTGTTCCAAAGGGGTAACCTGAAGGAATAGGGGCCTGAAGACACGAGGCATTCTTAAACCAGCACTGGGCTGCACGGCCTTCTGTTGTGATCAGGTTATATTCGAGTCAAAAAGCCAGAGCATCCGCTTCCATCCTATGGAGCACGAGCTAAATCGGAAGAGGCAGGGGATACACCTACGCCTATCGGCGCACGTTCCCTGCGTCAGGCTGCTTCACCCATTTGCACCCGACTGGAGACGGCACTGAGCAAGCTTTTTGTCAGGAGTGGGATTCGAACCCACGCCTCCAGGGGAGACTGCGACCTGAACGCAGCGCCTTAGACCGCTCGGCCATCCTGACGCGGGCCCCCTGTCCCGGGGCGGTCTGATGAGCCACCGCGATCCCACTACGCTCCTCGAGTATCGCACTGTTATTAATACTACAGTGTGACTCCAGCATTAAAATGTTTGGAAAATGTGTCGGCTTTTATAATCCAGTGTAGAGCAGCATGTGATGATTTGTGCTACAACACCAAGCGCTCAAAGTGACGTCTGCGTTTGTCGTTGAAACTTTCAACTCTTTCATCACTTATGTAGGAAATAAAAAGAGCAGTTGTGCGCCACACGCAGAGAGGCCGTCAGCAGAGTGGCGCAGCGGAAGCGTGCTGGGCCCATAACCCAGAGGTCGATGGATCGAAACCATCCTCTGCTACATGTGTCCTATGCACGATTCCTAAGCATGCCATTGGGTTAGCAAAGTGCCTTCAAATAGTCTGCGTCTCCCTTTCTTTAAATTCTGTCCTGAGTTTCTCTCTCGTGTGTGTTTGTGCAAGCTTGACACTTGCGGGACTCTTTAATCTTCACCAATACGGAGATGACCAAATGTGTCTTCGGTTGTTCTGAGGTCTTTGATAGTTTCTTTGAAAGCTTCAACTGAACCTCGAAATCGAAGCAGTTATGTTTATATTGATTTCTCGCGTTAATCATTACGAACCAGGAACAGCCAGCACACTCGGTCGCATTAGTAATTATGTCACGTCTCTACTTAGCAGAGCATTCAAAGGCCCACTGGAAGTAGTAAAGCACTAAAACACTGCAAAACTGAACTCGGGAAAATCATACTGGGAGCTCTGAGCGATGTCTGCATCCAAGCCATCCAATACGGACTCTGAAACCTTGGAATATCAACACTATGATGCGCTACCTTTTACCTGGAGCAAAACGATGGAATTAGAAGAATGCTTACCGCAGGATACAACTGTGCCGCTGTTATTTGGAGCACGGTTTTCACTTGCATGAAAACTACAGCAGAACGTAGAAGGATGATCACTGAGGAGTCCACGCGGGCATGCTGAGGAGATTGTAGGTCGTACATTTCAATGATTACTGACATTTGCGCTGCTGGAGGTACAGTAATCAACAAAGAACAGGGTGTGCTACTCTCGAATCCGGTCAGCACATGATGAAAAGCCAGGAAGTATACCTTGTCAAATTGCCGTCAACAGGGACAAGTTAACCACCAGCTCCACCGGCGCCCGGCTAGCTCAGTCGGTAGAGCATGAGACTCTTAATCTCAGGGTCGTGGGTTCGAGCCCCACGTTGGGCGGTGCCCGTCTCCCTATTAACAAAGTTTCCCGCTCATCCTTGAACCTCTTACACCTCGATGGTACCGAGCACTGCGTTTTAATGCACAGGTGTGATCAAACCGAGATGAAAAGGGCGTATCTAGCTCCTTGCCCGAGAGATAAATCAAAGGTTCCGCAGATAATCCCTTGGCTCCGGTCACCCGGACGCAGATAGGAGCTGCAGCCATCATAACTTGTATGAAAACTAAGAAGAGCTCCTGTCTATTTACAGTTTCATTTACTCTAGCGTTTCCTTAAACATTGCGTGTACGAAGGCTAAGAAATTGGAGAGCTATTCTAATACAATAACTATTAGGAATCTTTTCGGCATAACAGTTTCACTGTGATTTTGCAGGTAACACGTACGTTGGGAAAACATTTTGAACGCGATCAATAACCGCACTGGAAAAATGTGGGAAAGAAAGGGCGAAAAGCGACTCTTCAACATGTGGAAATATCTTCCTGAGCGGAGCCCTCTTCTCGAAGCTCAACACTCTGCAAGAGTCACTTCTCCCAACTTGCGCCCGCAGGTTTCCGTAGTGTGCCTGCAAAGAGCCATCCGCTTGAGACAGGTGCACCTCCCGATTTCATTGAACTAAGCTAGATGCACAATTTCTAATGCAGCCTTCATCACAATAGACAGTTCATTTCTCGAAAGCTTGTCGTAAAAAAAGGAAACAAAGAACGAAAACGTATAGCTGACAATCTTCTGAAGATGCAGATTCAGCTTTGGGGAAATGGACATTTTATGTATGCAGATGCTTTTCAAGCGCTGGTTTTAGAACGTCGCTGTGCTTCCAGCATCCTTTTCAGCCTTCTAAACTGGCTACCGAGGTGCCGATCACATTGTAAAGCGGTTGAGAGGCCGGAGCTGCTCAAACCGCTCTTGCCGTTTCCCATCAATCAAAAGCACTATGTTGTTTCTTTGTATGGAAAGCTTTTCAAGTCTGGCATCGACACGCACCTTTCCTGAAACGTCCAAAAGGTGAATGCTTTGCAAAGAAATCCAGTCTACCTTCAGGGGGCATGATGTTGAAATCGGAATGAGCCCTGGGTGGGCTTGAAGCAGCAGCTGTTCAGTTAACAGCTGCACAGAAACGCACCCCGCTTGCTTTGTATCATTCGCAAGTTTCTGGTTAAAGAGTAAAAAAGGCTGGAATTCTTCTGCCAGCCGGCAGGATTTCTTCTGCACTCACCCAGAAAAGCCAAGAATTGTATTTCATCTTTCGCAAGCTGTATTTTCCAGGAGGAGAATGAATACTTGCATTAAACTGAATCAAGCCGACAGAGACGCACAGCCGTTGTTTTTCTCCATGGGAAGTTTTTCGTTAAGGAAAAACACCGTTGTCATTTTCTTGCCAGCCGGCGGTATTTCTTGTGCAGCGATGAGCCAGATTTGTATTTCGTATTTCGCAAGTTGTGTGAATTTCTTGAAGTTGAAAGTGAATTCGCTCCAGAAAAGAAATGTCCAGTCGCATGAAAGCCGTGGCTGTTTGTTAAACCGCAGGACCTGAGCTTGCGTTCTGTTTCTCATGGCGTTCGCAAAGGCGATTCCTGCCTTTAAAACTGCTGTGTCTGCGACTGAAAGTGGCGTGTGGCGCAGCTTCTAAAGTCTTGTTGACGCTCCTCGATGTTGCTTTCTCTCTGCCTAAGGAAGTTCGATTGTCGCGTCGGAACGGGGAGACCTAATCCTTCCAGCTTTAAGCCACCCTTCAGTCTTCTGAAGGGTGTCCGAGTGCTAGCATGTCATTTGGCTTTTTTTCTGGGGAAACGGAGAGCGACATTGAAAAAGGTTACCTCCGCCGCCTCGCCCTCCGTGTTAAATGATCGCAAGCCGGCGGCGGCGGCGCTCCCTGTAGTCGTGGCCGAGCGGTTAAGGCGATGGGCTAGAAAGCCATTGGGGTCTCCCCGCGTCGGCTCGAATCCTGCCGACTACGGCGCCCTTCTCCTGTCGCTTCGGCCTGCCCAGAAAAAGGCGGAGTGCTGTTTCTCTCTTCCTGCTTCTTGTACAAACGCTAAATCGCTTGGACCTGCTGCCTTGGAAGTAATGTCTTCAACATCCACCAGTGACATTTCACAGCTGGAAGCACACAGCCACGCTTTTGGCATTGGCATGTCTTGCGCCCTACTTCCAGCCTTTGAAGACCTAATTATTCAAACTGAAAGAACCGGCTGAATGAGTGTTTGCAGTGCACCAGGAGGAGCAGGGACCATAGCATTGGAGGGGTGAGGATGGCGCAGATGGAAACGTTTTCATGCGCTCCTCTGGGAGGAATGAAAAGAAAAGACGAAACCGGAAACAGTAGTAGCCGCAAGAGGAAGTGTCTTCAAGCGCCAAGCAAGCGCTCCTCGTTAGTATAGTGGTGCGTATCCCCGCCTGTCACGTGGGAGACCAGGGATGGATTGCTTGACGGCGAGCCAGGTTGCTTTTCTCCCATCAGATTCCAACCGCTAATGCTAACGCAGTGTGTGGGAGCTTACATGCTTTTCCTTTCCCGTCTTTTTCGGACGACTGTTCCAAAGGGGTAACCTGAAGGAATAGGGGCCTGAAGACACGAGGCATTCTTAAACCAGCACTGGGCTGCACGGCCTTCTGTTGTGATCAGGTTATATTCGAGTCAAAAAGCCAGAGCATCCGCTTCCATCCTATGGAGCACGAGCTAAATCGGAAGAGGCAGGGGATACACCTACGCCTATCGGCGCACGTTCCCTGCGTCAGGCTGCTTCACCCATTTGCACCCGACTGGAGACGGCACTGAGCAAGCTTTTTGTCAGGAGTGGGATTCGAACCCACGCCTCCAGGGGAGACTGCGACCTGAACGCAGCGCCTTAGACCGCTCGGCCATCCTGACGCGGGCCCCCTGTCCCGGGGCGGTCTGATGAGCCACCGCGATCCCACTACGCTCCTCGAGTATCGCACTGTTATTAATACTACAGTGTGACTCCAGCATTAAAATGTTTGGAAAATGTGTCGGCTTTTATAATCCAGTGTAGAGCAGCATGTGATGATTTGTGCTACAACACCAAGCGCTCAAAGTGACGTCTGCGTTTGTCGTTGAAACTTTCAACTCTTTCATCACTTATGTAGGAAATAAAAAGAGCAGTTGTGCGCCACACGCAGAGAGGCCGTCAGCAGAGTGGCGCAGTGGAAGCGTGCTGGGCCCATAACCCAGAGGTCGATGGATCGAAACCATCCTCTGCTACATGTGTCCTATGCACGATTCCTAAGCATGCCATTGGGTTAGCAAAGTGCCTTCAAATAGTCTGCGTCTCCCTTTCTTTAAATTCTGTCCTGAGTTTCTCTCTCGTGTGTGTTTGTGCAAGCTTGACACTTGCGGGACTCTTTAATCTTCACCAATACGGAGATGACCAAATGTGTCTTCGGTTGTTCTGAGGTCTTTGATAGTTTCTTTGAAAGCTTCAACTGAACCTCGAAATCGAAGCAGTTATGTTTATATTGATTTCTCGCGTTAATCATTACGAACCAGGAACAGCCAGCACACTCGGTCGCATTAGTAATTATGTCACGTCTCTACTTAGCAGAGCATTCAAAGGCCCACTGGAAGTAGTAAAGCACTAAAACACTGCAAAACTGAACTCGGGAAAATCATACTGGGAGCTCTGAGCGATGTCTGCATCCAAGCCATCCAATACGGACTCTGAAACCTTGGAATATCAACACTATGATGCGCTACCTTTTACCTGGAGCAAAACGATGGAATTAGAAGAATGCTTACCGCAGGATACAACTGTGCCGCTGTTATTTGGAGCACGGTTTTCACTTGCATGAAAACTACAGCAGAACGTAGAAGGATGATCACTGAGGAGTCCACGCGGGCATGCTGAGGAGATTGTAGGTCGTACATTTCAATGATTACTGACATTTGCGCTGCTGGAGGTACAGTAATCAACAAAGAACAGGGTGTGCTACTCTCGAATCCGGTCAGCACATGATGAAAAGCCAGGAAGTATACCTTGTCAAATTGCCGTCAACAGGGACAAGTTAACCACCAGCTCCACCGGCGCCCGGCTAGCTCAGTCGGTAGAGCATGAGACTCTTAATCTCAGGGTCGTGGGTTCGAGCCCCACGTTGGGCGGTGCCCGTCTCCCTATTAACAAAGTTTCCCGCTCATCCTTGAACCTCTTACACCTCGATGGTACCGAGCACTGCGTTTTAATGCACAGGTGTGATCAAACCGAGATGAAAAGGGCGTATCTAGCTCCTTGCCCGAGAGATAAATCAAAGGTTCCGCAGATAATCCCTTGGCTCCGGTCACCCGGACGCAGATAGGAGCTGCAGCCATCATAACTTGTATGAAAACTAAGAAGAGCTCCTGTCTATTTACAGTTTCATTTACTCTAGCGTTTCCTTAAACATTGCGTGTACGAAGGCTAAGAAATTGGAGAGCTATTCTAATACAATAACTATTAGGAATCTTTTCGGCATAACAGTTTCACTGTGATTTTGCAGGTAACACGTACGTTGGGAAAACATTTTGAACGCGATCAATAACCGCACTGGAAAAATGTGGGAAAGAAAGGGCGAAAAGCGACTCTTCAACATGTGGAAATATCTTCCTGAGCGGAGCCCTCTTCTCGAAGCTCAACACTCTGCAAGAGTCACTTCTCCCAACTTGCGCCCGCAGGTTTCCGTAGTGTGCCTGCAAAGAGCCATCCGCTTGAGACAGGTGCACCTCCCGATTTCATTGAACTAAGCTAGATGCACAATTTCTAATGCAGCCTTCATCACAATAGACAGTTCATTTCTCGAAAGCTTGTCGTAAAAAAAGGAAACAAAGAACGAAAACGTATAGCTGACAATCTTCTGAAGATGCAGATTCAGCTTTGGGGAAATGGACATTTTATGTATGCAGATGCTTTTCAAGCGCTGGTTTTAGAACGTCGCTGTGCTTCCAGCATCCTTTTCAGCCTTCTAAACTGGCTACCGAGGTGCCGATCACATTGTAAAGCGGTTGAGAGGCCGGAGCTGCTCAAACCGCTCTTGCCGTTTCCCATCAATCAAAAGCACTATGTTGTTTCTTTGTATGGAAAGCTTTTCAAGTCTGGCATCGACACGCACCTTTCCTGAAACGTCCAAAAGGTGAATGCTTTGCAAAGAAATCCAGTCTACCTTCAGGGGGCATGATGTTGAAATCGGAATGAGCCCTGGGTGGGCTTGAAGCAGCAGCTGTTCAGTTAACAGCTGCACAGAAACGCACCCCGCTTGCTTTGTATCATTCGCAAGTTTCTGGTTAAAGAGTAAAAAAGGCTGGAATTCTTCTGCCAGCCGGCAGGATTTCTTCTGCACTCACCCAGAAAAGCCAAGAATTGTATTTCATCTTTCGCAAGCTGTATTTTCCAGGAGGAGAATGAATACTTGCATTAAACTGAATCAAGCCGACAGAGACGCACAGCCGTTGTTTTTCTCCATGGGAAGTTTTTCGTTAAGGAAAAACACCGTTGTCATTTTCTTGCCAGCCGGCGGTATTTCTTGTGCAGCGATGAGCCAGATTTGTATTTCGTATTTCGCAAGTTGTGTGAATTTCTTGAAGTTGAAAGTGAATTCGCTCCAGAAAAGAAATGTCCAGTCGCATGAAAGCCGTGGCTGTTTGTTAAACCGCAGGACCTGAGCTTGCGTTCTGTTTCTCATGGCGTTCGCAAAGGCGATTCCTGCCTTTAAAACTGCTGTGTCTGCGACTGAAAGTGGCGTGTGGCGCAGCTTCTAAAGTCTTGTTGACGCTCCTCGATGTTGCTTTCTCTCTGCCTAAGGAAGTTCGATTGTCGCGTCGGAACGGGGAGACCTAATCCTTCCAGCTTTAAGCCACCCTTCAGTCTTCTGAAGGGTGTCCGAGTGCTAGCATGTCATTTGGCTTTTTTTCTGGGGAAACGGAGAGCGACATTGAAAAAGGTTACCTCCGCCGCCTCGCCCTCCGTGTTAAATGATCGCAAGCCGGCGGCGGCGGCGCTCCCTGTAGTCGTGGCCGAGCGGTTAAGGCGATGGGCTAGAAAGCCATTGGGGTCTCCCCGCGTCGGCTCGAATCCTGCCGACTACGGCGCCCTTCTCCTGTCGCTTCGGCCTGCCCAGAAAAAGGCGGAGTGCCGTTTCTCTCTTCCTGCTTCTTGTACAAACGCTAAATCGCTTGGACCTGCTGCCTTGGAAGTAATGTCTTCAACATCCACCAGTGACATTTCACAGCTGGAAGCACACAGCCACGCTTTTGGCATTGGCATGTCTTGCGCCCTACTTCCAGCCTTTGAAGACCTAATTATTCAAACTGAAAGAACCGGCTGAATGAGTGTTTGAAGTGCACCAGGAGGAGCAGGGACCATAGCATTGGAGGGGTGAGGATGGTGCAGATGGAAACGTTTTCATGCACTCCTCTGGGAGGAATGAAAAGAAAAGACGAAACCGGAAACAGTAGTAGCCGCAAGAGGAAGTGTCTTCAAGCGCCAAGCAAGCGCTCCTCGTTAGTATAGTGGTGCGTATCCCCGCCTGTCACGTGGGAGACCAGGGATGGATTGCTTGACCGCGAGCCAGGTTGCTTTTCTCCCATCAGATTCCAACCGCTAATGCTAACGCAGTGTGTGGGAGCTTACATGCTTTTCCTTTCCCGTCTTTTTCGGACGACTGTTCCAAAGGGGTAACCTGAAGGAATAGGGGCCTGAAGACACGAGGCATTCTTAAACCAGCACTGGGCTGCACGGCCTTCTGTTGTGATCAGGTTATATTCGAGTCAAAAAGCCAGAGCATCCGCTTCCATCCTATGGAGCACGAGCTAAATCGGAAGAGGCAGGGGATACACCTACGCCTATCGGCGCACGTTCCCTGCGTCAGGCTGCTTCACCCATTTGCACCCGACTGGAGACGGCACTGAGCAAGCTTTTTGTCAGGAGTGGGATTCGAACCCACGCCTCCAGGGGAGACTGCGACCTGAACGCAGCGCCTTAGACCGCTCGGCCATCC
This sequence comes from Lepisosteus oculatus, assembly GCF_040954835.1. Classification (NCBI taxonomy): domain Eukaryota; kingdom Metazoa; phylum Chordata; class Actinopteri; order Semionotiformes; family Lepisosteidae; genus Lepisosteus; species Lepisosteus oculatus. The sequence continues at coordinate 109,667 of NW_027167923.1, read as the reverse complement.
TGACGCGGGCCCCCTGTCCCGGGGCGGTCTGATGAGCCACCGCGATCCCACTACGCTCCTCGAGTATCGCACTGTTATTAATACTACAGTGTGACTCCAGCATTAAAATGTTTGGAAAATGTGTCGGCTTTTATAATCCAGTGTAGAGCAGCATGTGATGATTTGTGCTACAACACCAAGCGCTCAAAGTGACGTCTGCGTTTGTCGTTGAAACTTTCAACTCTTTCATCACTTATGTAGGAAATAAAAAGAGCAGTTGTGCGCCACACGCAGAGAGGCCGTCAGCAGAGTGGCGCAGCGGAAGCGTGCTGGGCCCATAACCCAGAGGTCGATGGATCGAAACCATCCTCTGCTACATGTGTCCTATGCACGATTCATAAGCATGCCATTGGGTTAGCAAAGTGCCTTCAAATAGTCTGCGTCTCCCTTTCTTTAAATTCTCTCCTGAGTTTCTCTCTCGTGTGTGTTTGTGCAAGCTTGACACTTGCGGGACTCTTTAATCTTCACCAATACGGAGATGACCAAATGTGTCTTCGGTTGTTCTGAGGTCTTTGATAGTTTCTTTGAAAGCTTCAACTGAACCTCGAAATCGAAGCAGTTATGTTTATATTGATTTCTCGCGTTAATCATTACGAACCAGGAACAGCCAGCACACTCGGTCGCATTAGTAATTATGTCACGTCTCTACTTAGCAGAGCATTCAAAGGCCCACTGGAAGTAGTAAAGCACTAAAACACTGCAAAACTGAACTCGGGAAAATCATACTGGGAGCTCTGAGCGATGTCTGCATCCAAGCCATCCAATACGGACTCTGAAACCTTGGAATATCAACACTATGATGCGCTACCTTTTACCTGGAGCAAAACGATGGAATTAGAAGAATGCTTACCGCAGGATACAACTGTGCCGCTGTTATTTGGAGCACGGTTTTCACTTGCATGAAAACTACAGCAGAACGTAGAAGGATGATCACTGAGGAGTCCACGCGGGCATGCTGAGGAGACTGTAGGTCGTACATTTCAATGATTACTGACATTTGCGCTGCTGGAGGTACAGTAATCAACAAAGAACAGGGTGTGCTACTCTCGAATCCGGTCAGCACATGATGAAAAGCCAGGAAGTATACCTTGTCAAATTGCCGTCAACAGGGACAAGTTAACCACCAGCTCCACCGGCGCCCGGCTAGCTCAGTCGGTAGAGCATGAGACTCTTAATCTCAGGGTCGTGGGTTCGAGCCCCACGTTGGGCGGTGCCCGTCTCCTTATTAACAAAGTTTCCCGCTCATCCTTGAACCTCTTACACCTCGATGGTACCGAGCACTGCGTTTTAATGCACAGGTGTGATCAAACCGAGATGAAAAGGGCGTATCTAGCTCCTTGCCCGAGAGATAAATCAAAGGTTCCGCAGATAATCCCTTGGCTCCGGTACCCGGACGCAGATAGGAGCTGCAGCCATCATAACTTGTATGAAAACTAAGAAGAGCTCCTGTCTATTTACAGTTTCATTTACTCTAGCGTTTCCTTAAACATTGCGTGTACGAAGGCTAAGAAATTGGAGAGCTATTCTAATACAATAACTATTAGGAATCTTTTCGCCATAACAGTTTCACTGTGATTTTGCAGGTAACACGTACGTTGGGAAAACATTTTGAACGCGATCAATAACCGCACTGGAAAAATGTGGGAAAGAAAGGGCGAAAAGCAACTCTTCAACATGTGGAAATATCTTCCTGAGCGGAGCCCTCTTCTCGAAGCTCAACACTCTGCAAGAGTCACTTCTCCCAACTTGCGCCCGCAGGTTTCCGTAGTGTGCCTGCAAAGAGCCATCCGCTTGAGACAGGTGCACCTCCCGATTTCATTGAACTAAGCTAGATGCACAATTTCTAATGCAGCCTTCATCACAATAGACAGTTCATTTCTCGAAAGCTTGTCGTAAAAAAAGGAAACAAAGAACGAAAACGTATAGCTGACAATCTTCTGAAGATGCAGATTCAGCTTTGGGGAAATGGACATTTTATGTATGCAGATGCTTTTCAAGCGCTGGTTTTAGAACGTCGCTGTGCTTCCAGCATCCTTTTCAGCCTTCTAAACTGGCTACCGAGGTGCCGATCACATTGTAAAGCGGTTGAGAGGCCGGAGCTGCTCAAACCGCTCTTGCCGTTTCCCATCAATCAAAAGCACTATGTTGTTTCTTTGTATGGAAAGCTTTTCAAGTCTGGCATCGACACGCACCTTTCCTGAAACGTCCAAAAGGTGAATGCTTCGCAAAGAAATCCAGTCTACCTTCAGGGGGCATGATGTTGAAATCGGAATGAGCCCTGGGTGGGCTTGAAGCAGCAGCTGTTCAGTTAACAGCTGCACAGAAACGCACCCCGCTTGCTTTGTATCATTCGCAAGTTTCTGGTTAAAGAGTAAAAAAGGCTGGAATTCTTCTGCCAGCCGGCAGGATTTCTTCTGCACTCACCCAGAAAAGCCAAGAATTGTATTTCATCTTTCGCAAGCTGTATTTTCCAGGAGGAGAATGAATACTTGCATTAAACTGAATCAAGCCGACAGAGACGCACAGCCGTTGTTTTTCTCCATGGGAAGTTTTTCGTTAAGGAAAAACACCGTTGTCATTTTCTTGCCAGCCGGCGGTATTTCTTGTGCAGCGATGAGCCAGATTTGTATTTCGTATTTCGCAAGTTGTGTGAATTTCTTGAAGTTGAAAGTGAATTCGCTCCAGAAAAGAAATGTCCAGTCGCATGAAAGCCGTGGCTGTTTGTTAAACCGCAGGACCTGAGCTTGCGTTCTGTTTCTCATGGCGTTCGCAAAGGCGATTCCTGCCTTTAAAACTGCTGTGTCTGCGACTGAAAGTGGCGTGTGGCGCAGCTTCTAAAGTCTTGTTGACGCTCCTCGATGTTGCTTTCTCTCTGCCTAAGGAAGTTCGATTGTCGCGTCGGAACGGGGAGACCTAATCCTTCCAGCTTTAAGCCACCCTTCAGTCTTCTGAAGGGTGTCCGAGTGCTAGCATGTCATTTGGCTTTTTTTCTGGGGAAACGGAGAGCGACATTGAAAAAGGTTACCTCCGCCGCCTCGCCCTCCGTGTTAAATGATCGCAAGCCGGCGGCGGCGGCGCTCCCTGTAGTCGTGGCCGAGCGGTTAAGGCGATGGGCTAGAAAGCCATTGGGGTCTCCCCGCGTCGGCTCGAATCCTGCCGACTACGGCGCCCTTCTCCTGTCGCTTCGGCCTGCCCAGAAAAAGGCGGAGTGCCGTTTCTCTCTTCCTGCTTCTTGTACAAACGCTAAATCGCTTGGACCTGCTGCCTTGGAAGTAATGTCTTCAACATCCACCAGTGACATTTCACAGCTGGAAGCACACAGCCACGCTTTTGGCATTGGCATGTCTTGCGCCCTACTTCCAGCCTTTGAAGACCTAATTATTCAAACTGAAAGAACCGGCTGAATGAGTGTTTGCAGTGCACCAGGAGGAGCAGGGACCATAGCATTGGAGGGGTGAGGATGGCGCAGATGGAAACGTTTTCATGCGCTCCTCTGGGAGGAATGAAAAGAAAAGACGAAACCGGAAACAGTAGTAGCCGCAAGAGGAAGTGTCTTCAAGCGCCAAGCAAGCGCTCCTCGTTAGTATAGTGGTGCGTATCCCCGCCTGTCACGTGGGAGACCAGGGATGGATTGCTTGACGGCGAGCCAGGTTGCTTTTCTCCCATCAGATTCCAACCGCTAATGCTAACGCAGTGTGTGGGAGCTTACATGCTTTTCCTTTCCCGTCTTTTTCGGACGACTGTTCCAAAGGGGTAACCTGAAGGAATAGGGGCCTGAAGACACGAGGCATTCTTAAACCAGCACTGGGCTGCACGGCCTTCTGTTGTGATCAGGTTATATTCGAGTCAAAAAGCCAGAGCATCCGCTTCCATCCTATGGAGCACGAGCTAAATCGGAAGAGGCAGGGGATACACCTACGCCTATCGGCGCACGTTCCCTGCGTCAGGCTGCTTCACCCATTTGCACCCGACTGGAGACGGCACTGAGCAAGCTTTTTGTCAGGAGTGGGATTCGAACCCACGCCTCCAGGGGAGACTGCGACCTGAACGCAGCGCCTTAGACCGCTCGGCCATCCTGACGCGGGCCCCCTGTCCCGGGGCGGTCTGATGAGCCACCGCGATCCCACTACGCTCCTCGAGTATCGCACTGTTATTAATACTACAGTGTGACTCCAGCATTAAAATGTTTGGAAAATGTGTCGGCTTTTATAATCCAGTGTAGAGCAGCATGTGATGATTTGTGCTACAACACCAAGCGCTCAAAGTGACGTCTGCGTTTGTCGTTGAAACTTTCAACTCTTTCATCACTTATGTAGGAAATAAAAAGAGCAGTTGTGCGCCACACGCAGAGAGGCCGTCAGCAGAGTGGCGCAGCGGAAGCGTGCTGGGCCCATAACCCAGAGGTCGATGGATCGAAACCATCCTCTGCTACATGTGTCCTATGCACGATTCATAAGCATGCCATTGGGTTAGCAAAGTGCCTTCAAATAGTCTGCATCTCCCTTTCTTTAAATTCTCTCCTGAGTTTCTCTCTCGTGTGTGTTTGTGCAAGCTTGACACTTGCGGGACTCTTTAATCTTCACCAATACGGAGATGACCAAATGTGTCTTCGGTTGTTCTGAGGTCTTTGATAGTTTCTTTGAAAGCTTCAACTGAACCTCGAAATCGAAGCAGTTATGTTTATATTGATTTCTCGCGTTAATCATTACGAACCAGGAACAGCCAGCACACTCGGTCGCATTAGTAATTATGTCACGTCTCTACTTAGCAGAGCATTCAAAGGCCCACTGGAAGTAGTAAAGCACTAAAACACTGCAAAACTGAACTCGGGAAAATCATACTGGGAGCTCTGAGCGATGTCTGCATCCAAGCCATCCAATACGGACTCTGAAACCTTGGAATATCAACACTATGATGCGCTACCTTTTACCTGGAGCAAAACGATGGAATTAGAAGAATGCTTACCGCAGGATACAACTGTGCCGCTGTTATTTGGAGCACGGTTTTCACTTGCATGAAAACTACAGCAGAACGTAGAAGGATGATCACTGAGGAGTCCACGCGGGCATGCTGAGGAGATTGTAGGTCGTACATTTCAATGATTACTGACATTTGCGCTGCTGGAGGTACAGTAATCAACAAAGAACAGGGTGTGCTACTCTCGAATCCGGTCAGCACATGATGAAAAGCCAGGAAGTATACCTTGTCAAATTGCCGTCAACAGGGACAAGTTAACCACCAGCTCCACCGGCGCCCGGCTAGCTCAGTCGGTAGAGCATGAGACTCTTAATCTCAGGGTCGTGGGTTCGAGCCCCACGTTGGGCGGTGCCCGTCTCCTTATTAACAAAGTTTCCCGCTCATCCTTGAACCTCTTACACCTCGATGGTACCGAGCACTGCGTTTTAATGCACAGGTGTGATCAAACCGAGATGAAAAGGGCGTATCTAGCTCCTTGCCCGAGAGATAAATCAAAGGTTCCGCAGATAATCCCTTGGCTCCGGTCACCCGGACGCAGATAGGAGCTGCAGCCATCATAACTTGTATGAAAACTAAGAAGAGCTCCTGTCTATTTACAGTTTCATTTACTCTAGCGTTTCCTTAAACATTGCGTGTACGAAGGCTAAGAAATTGGAGAGCTATCCTAATACAATAACTATTAGGAATCTTTTCGGCATAACAGTTTCACTGTGATTTTGCAGGTAACACGTACGTTGGGAAAACATTTTGAACGCGATCAATAACCGCACTGGAAAAATGTGGGAAAGAAAGGGCGAAAAGCGACTCTTCAACATGTGGAAATATCTTCCTGAGCGGAGCCCTCTTCTCGAAGCTCAACACTCTGCAAGAGTCACTTCTCCCAACTTGCGCCCGCAGGTTTCCGTAGTGTGCCTGCAAAGAGCCATCCGCTTGAGACAGGTGCACCTCCCGATTTCATTGAACTAAGCTAGATGCACAATTTCTAATGCAGCCTTCATCACAATAGACAGTTCATTTCTCGAAAGCTTGTCGTAAAAAAAGGAAACAAAGAACGAAAACGTATAGCTGACAATCTTCTGAAGATGCAGATTCAGCTTTGGGGAAATGGACATTTTATGTGTGCAGATGCTTTTCAAGCGCTGGTTTTAGAACGTCGCTGTGCTTCCAGCATCCTTTTCAGCCTTCTAAACTGGCTACCGAGGTGCCGATCACATTGTAAAGCGGTTGAGAGGCCGGAGCTGCTCAAACCGCTCTTGCCGTTTCCCATCAATCAAAAGCACTATGTTGTTTCTTTGTATGGAAAGCTTTTCAAGTCTGGCATCGACACGCACCTTTCCTGAAACGTCCAAAAGGTGAATGCTTCGCAAAGAAATCCAGTCTACCTTCAGGGGGCATGATGTTGAAATCGGAATGAGCCCTGGGTGGGCTTGAAGCAGCAGCTGTTCAGTTAACAGCTGCACAGAAACGCACCCCGCTTGCTTTGTATCATTCGCAAGTTTCTGGTTAAAGAGTAAAAAAGGCTGGAATTCTTCTGCCAGCCGGCAGGATTTCTTCTGCACTCACCCAGAAAAGCCAAGAATTGTATTTCATCTTTCGCAAGCTGTATTTTCCAGGAGGAGAATGAATACTTGCATTAAACTGAATCAAGCCGACAGAGACGCACAGCCGTTGTTTTTCTCCATGGGAAGTTTTTCGTTAAGGAAAAACACCGTTGTCATTTTCTTGCCAGCCGGCGGTATTTCTTGTGCAGCGATGAGCCAGATTTGTATTTCGTATTTCGCAAGTTGTGTGAATTTCTTGAAGTTGAAAGTGAATTCGCTCCAGAAAAGAAATGTCCAGTCGCATGAAAGCCGTGGCTGTTTGTTAAACCGCAGGACCTGAGCTTGCGTTCTGTTTCTCATGGCGTTCGCAAAGGCGATTCCTGCCTTTAAAACTGCTGTGTCTGCGACTGAAAGTGGCGTGTGGCGCAGCTTCTAAAGTCTTGTTGACGCTCCTCGATGTTGCTTTCTCTCTGCCTAAGGAAGTTCGATTGTCGCGTCGGAACGGGGAGACCTAATCCTTCCAGCTTTAAGCCACCCTTCAGTCTTCTGAAGGGTGTCCGAGTGCTAGCATGTCATTTGGCTTTTTTTCTGGGGAAACGGAGAGCGACATTGAAAAAGGTTACCTCCGCCGCCTCGCCCTCCGTGTTAAATGATCGCAAGCCGGCGGCGGCGGCGCTCCCTGTAGTCGTGGCCGAGCGGTTAAGGCGATGGGCTAGAAAGCCATTGGGGTCTCCCCGCGTCGGCTCGAATCCTGCCGACTACGGCGCCCTTCTCCTGTCGCTTCGGCCTGCCCAGAAAAAGGCGGAGTGCTGTTTCTCTCTTCCTGCTTCTTGTACAAACGCTAAATCGCTTGGACCTGCTGCCTTGGAAGTAATGTCTTAAACATCCACCAGTGACATTTCACAGCTGGAAGCACACAGCCACGCTTTTGGCATTGGCATGTCTTGCGCCCTACTTCCAGCCTTTGAAGACCTAATTATTCAAACTGAAAGAACCGGCTGAATGAGTGTTTGCAGTGCACCAGGAGGAGCAGGGACCATAGCATTGGAGGGGTGAGGATGGCGCAGATGGAAACGTTTTCATGCGCTCCTCTGGGAGGAATGAAAAGAAAAGACGAAACCGGAAACAGTAGTAGCCGCAAGAGGAAGTGTCTTCAAGCGCCAAGCAAGCGCTCCTCGTTAGTATAGTGGTGCGTATCCCCGCCTGTCACGTGGGAGACCAGGGATGGATTGCTTGACGGCGAGCCAGGTTGCTTTTCTCCCATCAGATTCCAACCGCTAATGCTAACGCAGTGTGTGGGAGCTTACATGCTTTTCCTTTCCCGTCTTTTTCGGACGACTGTTCCAAAGGGGTAACCTGAAGGAATAGGGGCCTGAAGACACGAGGCATTCTTAAACCAGCACTGGGCTGCACGGCCTTCTGTTGTGATCAGGTTATATTCGAGTCAAAAAGCCAGAGCATCCGCTTCCATCCTATGGAGCACGAGCTAAATCGGAAGAGGCAGGGGATACACCTACGCCTATCGGCGCACGTTCCCTGCGTCAGGCTGCTTCACCCATTTGCACCCGACTGGAGACGGCACTGAGCAAGCTTTTTGTCAGGAGTGGGATTCGAACCCACGCCTCCAGGGGAGACTGCGACCTGAACGCAGCGCCTTAGACCGCTCGGCCATCCTGACGCGGGCCCCCTGTCCCGGGGCGGTCTGATGAGCCACCGCGATCCCACTACGCTCCTCGAGTATCGCACTGTTATTAATACTACAGTGTGACTCCAGCATTAAAATGTTTGGAAAATGTGTCGGCTTTTATAATCCAGTGTAGAGCAGCATGTGATGATTTGTGCTACAACACCAAGCGCTCAAAGTGACGTCTGCGTTTGTCGTTGAAACTTTCAACTCTTTCATCACTTATGTAGGAAATAAAAAGAGCAGTTGTGCGCCACACGCAGAGAGGCCGTCAGCAGAGTGGCGCAGCGGAAGCGTGCTGGGCCCATAACCCAGAGGTCGATGGATCGAAACCATCCTCTGCTACATGTGTCCTATGCACAATTCCTAAGCATGCCATTGGGTTAGCAAAGTGCCTTCAAATAGTCTGCATCTCCCTTTCTTTAAATTCTGTCCTGAGTTTCTCTCTCGTGTGTGTTTGTGCAAGCTTGACACTTGCGGGACTCTTTAATCTTCACCAATACGGAGATGACCAAATGTGTCTTCGGTTGTTCTGAGGTCTTTGATAGTTTCTTTGAAAGCTTCAACTGAACCTCGAAATCGAAGCAGTTATGTTTATATTGATTTCTCGCGTTAATCATTACGAACCAGGAACAGCCAGCACACTCGGTCGCATTAGTAATTATGTCACGTCTCTACTTAGCAGAGCATTCAAAGGCCCACTGGAAGTAGTAAAGCACTAAAACACTGCAAAACTGAACTCGGGAAAATCATACTGGGAGCTCTGAGCGATGTCTGCATCCAAGCCATCCAATACGGACTCTGAAACCTTGGAATATCAACACTATGATGCGCTACCTTTTACCTGGAGCAAAACGATGGAATTAGAAGAATGCTTACCGCAGGATACAACTGTGCCGCTGTTATTTGGAGCACGGTTTTCACTTGCATGAAAACTACAGCAGAACGTAGAAGGATGATCACTGAGGAGTCCACGCGGGCATGCTGAGGAGATTGTAGGTCGTACATTTCAATGATTACTGACATTTGCGCTGCTGGAGGTACAGTAATCAACAAAGAACAGGGTGTGCTACTCTCGAATCCGGTCAGCACATGATGAAAAGCCAGGAAGTATACCTTGTCAAATTGCCGTCAACAGGGACAAGTTAACCACCAGCTCCACCGGCGCCCGGCTAGCTCAGTCGGTAGAGCATGAGACTCTTAATCTCAGGGTCGTGGGTTCGAGCCCCACGTTGGGCGGTGCCCGTCTCCTTATTAACAAAGTTTCCCGCTCATCCTTGAACCTCTTACACCTCGATGGTACCGAGCACTGCGTTTTAATGCACAGGTGTGATCAAACCGAGATGAAAAGGGCGTATCTAGCTCCTTGCCCGAGAGATAAATCAAAGGTTCCGCAGATAATCCCTTGGCTCCGGTCACCCGGACGCAGATAGGAGCTGCAGCCATCATAACTTGTATGAAAACTAAGAAGAGCTCCTGTCTATTTACAGTTTCATTTACTCTAGCGTTTCCTTAAACATTGCGTGTACGAAGGCTAAGAAATTGGAGAGCTATTCTAATACAATAACTATTAGGAATCTTTTCGCCATAACAGTTTAACTGTGATTTTGCAGGTAACACGTACGTTGGGAAAACATTTTGAACGCGATCAATAACCGCACTGGAAAAATGTGGGAAAGAAAGGGCGAAAAGCGACTCTTCAACATGTGGAAATATCTTCCTGAGCGGAGCCCTCTTCTCGAAGCTCAACACTCTGCAAGAGTCACTTCTCCCAACTTGCGCCCGCAGGTTTCCGTAGTGTGCCTGCAAAGAGCCATCCGCTTGAGACAGGTGCACCTCCCGATTTCATTGAACTAAGCTAGATGCACAATTTCTAATGCAGCCTTCATCACAATAGACAGTTCATTTCTCGAAAGCTTGTCGTAAAAAAAGGAAACAAAGAACGAAAACGTATAGCTGACAATCTTCTGAAGATGCAGATTCAGCTTTGGGGAAATGGACATTTTATGTATGCAGATGCTTTTCAAGCGCTGGTTTTAGAACGTCGCTGTGCTTCCAGCATCCTTTTCAGCCTTCTAAACTGGCTACCGAGGTGCCGATCACATTGTAAAGCGGTTGAGAGGCCGGAGCTGCTCAAACCGCTCTTGCCGTTTCCCATCAATCAAAAGCACTATGTTGTTTCTTTGTATGGAAAGCTTTTCAAGTCTGGCATCGACACGCACCTTTCCTGAAACGTCCAAAAGGTGAATGCTTCGCAAAGAAATCCAGTCTACCTTCAGGGGGCATGATGTTGAAATCGGAATGAGCCCTGGGTGGGCTTGAAGCAGCAGCTGTTCAGTTAACAGCTGCACAGAAACGCACCCCGCTTGCTTTGTATCATTCGCAAGTTTCTGGTTAAAGAGTAAAAAAGGCTGGAATTCTTCTGCCAGCCGGCAGGATTTCTTCTGCACTCACCCAGAAAAGCCAAGAATTGTATTTCATCTTTCGCAAGCTGTATTTTCCAGGAGGAGAATGAATACTTGCATTAAACTGAATCAAGCCGACAGAGACGCACAGCCGTTGATTTTCTCCATGGGAAGTTTTTCGTTAAGGAAAAACACCGTTGTCATTTTCTTGCCAGCCGGCGGTATTTCTTGTGCAGCGATGAGCCAGATTTGTATTTCGTATTTCGCAAGTTGTGTGAATTTCTTGAAGTTGAAAGTGAATTCGCTCCAGAAAAGAAATGTCCAGTCGCATGAAAGCCGTGGCTGTTTGTTAAACCGCAGGACCTGAGCTTGCGTTCTGTTTCTCATGGCGTTCGCAAAGGCGATTCCTGCCTTTAAAACTGCTGTGTCTGCGACTGAAAGTGGCGTGTGGCGCAGCTTCTAAAGTCTTGTTGACGCTCCTCGATGTTGCTTTCTCTCTGCCTAAGGAAGTTCGATTGTCGCGTCGGAACGGGGAGACCTAATCCTTCCAGCTTTAAGCCACCCTTCAGTCTTCTGAAGGGTGTCCGAGTGCTAGCATGTCATTTGGCTTTTTTTCTGGGGAAACGGAGAGCGACATTGAAAAAGGTTACCTCCGCCGCCTCGCCCTCCGTGTTAAATGATCGCAAGCCGGCGGCGGCGGCGCTCCCTGTAGTCGTGGCCGAGCGGTTAAGGCGATGGGCTAGAAAGCCATTGGGGTCTCCCCGCGTCGGCTCGAATCCTGCCGACTACGGCGCCCTTCTCCTGTCGCTTCGGCCTGCCCAGAAAAAGGCGGAGTGCTGTTTCTCTCTTCCTGCTTCTTGTACAAACGCTAAATCGCTTGGACCTGCTGCCTTGGAAGTAATGTCTTCAACATCCACCAGTGACATTTCACAGCTGGAAGCACACAGCCACGCTTTTGGCATTGGCATGTCTTGCGCCCTACTTCCAGCCTTTGAAGACCTAATTATTCAAACTGAAAGAACCGGCTGAATGAGTGTTTGCAGTGCACCAGGAGGAGCAGGGACCATAGCATTGGAGGGGTGAGGATGGCGCAGATGGAAACGTTTTCATGCGCTCCTCTGGGAGGAATGAAAAGAAAAGACGAAACCGGAAACAGTAGTAGCCGCAAGAGGAAGTGTCTTCAAGCGCCAAGCAAGCGCTCCTCGTTAGTATAGTGGTGCGTATCCCCACCTGTCACGTGGGAGACCAGGGATGGATTGCTTGACGGCGAGCCAGGTTGCTTTTCTCCCATCAGATTCCAACCGCTAATGCTAACGCAGTGTGTGGGAGCTTACATGCTTTTCCTTTCCCGTCTTTTTCGGACGACTGTTCCAAAGGGGTAACCTGAAGGAATAGGGGCCTGAAGACACGAGGCATTCTTAAACCAGCACTGGGCTGCACGGCCTTCTGTTGTGATCAGGTTATATTCGAGTCAAAAAGCCAGAGCATCCGCTTCCATCCTATGGAGCACGAGCTAAATCGGAAGAGGCAGGGGATACACCTACGCCTATCGGCGCACGTTCCCTGCATCAGGCTGCTTCACCCATTTGCACCCGACTGGAGACGGCACTGAGCAAGCTTTTTGTCAGGAGTGGGATTCGAACCCACGCCTCCAGGGGAGACTGCGACCTGAACGCAGCGCCTTAGACCGCTCGGCCATCCTGACGCGGGCCCCCTGTCCCGGGGCGGTCTGATGAGCCACCGCGATCCCACTACGCTCCTCGAGTATCGCACTGTTATTAATACTACAGTGTGACTCCAGCATTAAAATGTTTGGAAAATGTGTCGGCTTTTATAATCCAGTGTAGAGCAGCATGTGATGATTTGTGCTACAACACCAAGCGCTCAAAGTGACGTCTGCGTTTGTCGTTGAAACTTTCAACTCTTTCATCACTTATGTAGGAAATAAAAAGAGCAGTTGTGCGCCACACGCAGAGAGGCCGTCAGCAGAGTGGCGCAGCGGAAGCGTGCTGGGCCCATAACCCAGAGGTCGATGGATCGAAACCATCCTCTGCTACATGTGTCCTATGCACGATTCCTAAGCATGCCATTGGGTTAGCAAAGTGCCTTCAAATAGTCTGCATCTCCCTTTCTTTAAATTCTGTCCTGAGTTTCTCTCTCGTGTGTGTTTGTGCAAGCTTGACACTTGCGGGACTCTTTAATCTTCACCAATACGGAGATGACCAAATGTGTCTTCGGTTGTTCTGAGGTCTTTGATAGTTTCTTTGAAAGCTTCAACTGAACCTCGAAATCGAAGCAGTTATGTTTATATTGATTTCTCGCGTTAATCATTACGAACCAGGAACAGCCAGCACACTCGGTCGCATTAGTAATTATGTCACGTCTCTACTTAGCAGAGCATTCAAAGGCCCACTGGAAGTAGTAAAGCACTAAAACACTGCAAAACTGAACTCGGGAAAATCATACTGGGAGCTCTGAGCGATGTCTGCATCCAAGCCATCCAATACGGACTCTGAAACCTTGGAATATCAACACTATGATGCGCTACCTTTTACCTGGAGCAAAACGATGGAATTAGAAGAATGCTTACCGCAGGATACAACTGTGCCGCTGTTATTTGGAGCACGGTTTTCACTTGCATGAAAACTACAGCAGAACGTAGAAGGATGATCACTGAGGAGTCCACGCGGGCATGCTGAGGAGATTGTAGGTCGTACATTTCAATGATTACTGACATTTGCGCTGCTGGAGGTACAGTAATCAACAAAGAACAGGGTGTGCTACTCTCGAATCCGGTCAGCACATGATGAAAAGCCAGGAAGTATACCTTGTCAAATTGCCGTCAACAGGGACAAGTTAACCACCAACTCCACCGGCGCCCGGCTAGCTCAGTCGGTAGAGCATGAGACTCTTAATCTCAGGGTCGTGGGTTCGAGCCCCACGTTGGGCGGTGCCCGTCTCCTTATTAACAAAGTTTCCCGCTCATCCTTGAACCTCTTACACCTCGATGGTACCGAGCACTGCGTTTTAATGCACAGGTGTGATCAAACCGAGATGAAAAGGGCGTATCTAGCTCCTTGCCCGAGAGATAAATCAAGGGTTCCGCAGATAATCCCTTGGCTCCGGTCACCCGGACGCAGATAGGAGCTGCAGCCATCATAACTTGTATGAAAACTAAGAAGAGCTCCTGTCTATTTACAGTTTCATTTACTCTAGCGTTTCCTTAAACATTGTGTGTACGAAGGCTAAGAAATTGGAGAGCTATTCTAATACAATAACTATTAGGAATCTTTTCGGCATAACAGTTTCACTGTGATTTTGCAGGTAACACGTACGTTGGGAAAACATTTTGAACGCGATCAATAACCGCACTGGAAAAATGTGGGAAAGAAAGGGCGAAAAGCGACTCTTCAACATGTGGAAATATCTTCCTGAGCGGAGCCCTCTTCTCGAAGCTCAACACTCTGCAAGAGTCACTTCTCCCAACTTGCGCCCGCAGGTTTCCGTAGTGTGCCTGCAAAGAGCCATCCGCTTGAGACAGGTGCACCTCCCGATTTCATTGAACTAAGCTAGATGCACAATTTCTAATGCAGCCTTCATCACAATAGACAGTTCATTTCTCGAAAGCTTGTCGTAAAAAAAGGAAACAAAGAACGAAAACGTATAGCTGACAATCTTCTGAAGATGCAGATTCAGCTTTGGGGAAATGGACATTTTATGTATGCAGATGCTTTTCAAGCGCTGGTTTTAGAACGTCGCTGTGCTTCCAGCATCCTTTTCAGCCTTCTAAACTGGCTACCGAGGTGCCGATCACATTGTAAAGCGGTTGAGAGGCCGGAGCTGCTCAAACCGCTCTTGCCGTTTCCCATCAATCAAAAGCACTATGTTGTTTCTTTGTATGGAAAGCTTTTCAAGTCTGGCATCGACACGCACCTTTCCTGAAACGTCCAAAAGGTGAATGCTTCGCAAAGAAATCCAGTCTACCTTCAGGGGGCATGATGTTGAAATCGGAATGAGCCCTGGGTGGGCTTGAAGCAGCAGCTGTTCAGTTAACAGCTGCACAGAAACGCACCCCGCTTGCTTTGTATCATTCGCAAGTTTCTGGTTAAAGAGTAAAAAAGGCTGGAATTCTTCTGCCAGCCGGCAGGATTTCTTCTGCACTCACCCAGAAAAGCCAAGAATTGTATTTCATCTTTCGCAAGCTGTATTTTCCAGGAGGAGAATGAATACTTGCATTAAACTGAATCAAGCCGACAGAGACGCACAGCCGTTGTTTTTCTCCATGGGAAGTTTTTCGTTAAGGAAAAACACCGTTGTCATTTTCTTGCCAGCCGGCGGTATTTCTTGTGCAGCGATGAGCCAGATTTGTATTTCGTATTTCGCAAGTTGTGTGAATTTCTTGAAGTTGAAAGTGAATTCGCTCCAGAAAAGAAATGTCCAGTCGCATGAAAGCCGTGGCTGTTTGTTAAACCGCAGGACCTGAGCTTGCGTTCTGTTTCTCATGGCGTTCGCAAAGGCGATTCCTGCCTTTAAAACTGCTGTGTCTGCGACTGAAAGTGGCGTGTGGCGCAGCTTCTAAAGTCTTGTTGACGCTCCTCGATGTTGCTTTCTCTCTGCCTAAGGAAGTTCGATTGTCGCGTCGGAACGGGGAGACCTAATCCTTCCAGCTTTAAGCCACCCTTCAGTCTTCTGAAGGGTGTCCGAGTGCTAGCATGTCATTTGGCTTTTTTTCTGGGGAAACGGAGAGCGACATTGAAAAAGGTTACCTCCGCCGCCTCGCCCTCCGTGTTAAATGATCGCAAGCCGGCGGCGGCGGCGCTCCCTGTAGTCGTGGCCGAGCGGTTAAGGCGATGGGCTAGAAAGCCATTGGGGTCTCCCCGCGTCGGCTCGAATCCTGCCGACTACGGCGCCCTTCTCCTGTCGCTTCGGCCTGCCCAGAAAAAGGCGGAGTGCTGTTTCTCTCTTCCTGCTTCTTGTACAAACGCTAAATCGCTTGGACCTGCTGCCTTGGAAGTAATGTCTTCAACATCCACCAGTGACATTTCACAGCTGGAAGCACACAGCCACGCTTTTGGCATTGGCATGTCTTGCGCCCTACTTCCAGCCTTTGAAGACCTAATTATTCAAACTGAAAGAACCGGCTGAATGAGTGTTTGCAGTGCACCAGGAGGAGCAGGGACCATAGCATTGGAGGGGTGAGGATGGCGCAGATGGAAACGTTTTCATGCGCTCCTCTGGGAGGAATGAAAAGAAAAGACGAAACCGGAAACAGTAGTAGCCGCAAGAGGAAGTGTCTTCAAGCGCCAAGCAAGCGCTCCTCGTTAGTATAGTGGTGCGTATCCCCGCCTGTCACGTGGGAGACCA
Organism: Lepisosteus oculatus; assembly: GCF_040954835.1. Taxonomy (NCBI): domain Eukaryota; kingdom Metazoa; phylum Chordata; class Actinopteri; order Semionotiformes; family Lepisosteidae; genus Lepisosteus; species Lepisosteus oculatus. The sequence continues at coordinate 93,657 of NW_027167923.1, read as the reverse complement.
GGGATGGATTGCTTGACGGCGAGCCAGGTTGCTTTTCTCCCATCAGATTCCAACCGCTAATGCTAACGCAGTGTGTGGGAGCTTACATGCTTTTCCTTTCCCGTCTTTTTCGGACGACTGTTCCAAAGGGGTAACCTGAAGGAATAGGGGCCTGAAGACACGAGGCATTCTTAAACCAGCACTGGGCTGCACGGCCTTCTGTTGTGATCAGGTTATATTCGAGTCAAAAAGCCAGAGCATCCGCTTCCATCCTATGGAGCACGAGCTAAATCGGAAGAGGCAGGGGATACACCTACGCCTATCGGCGCACGTTCCCTGCGTCAGGCTGCTTCACCCATTTGCACCCGACTGGAGACGGCACTGAGCAAGCTTTTTGTCAGGAGTGGGATTCGAACCCACGCCCCCAGGGGAGACTGCGACCTGAACGCAGCGCCTTAGACCGCTCGGCCATCCTGACGCGGGCCCCCTGTCCCGGGGCGGTCTGATGAGCCACCGCGATCCCACTACGCTCCTCGAGTATCGCACTGTTATTAATACTACAGTGTGACTCCAGCATTAAAATGTTTGGAAAATGTGTCGGCTTTTATAATCCAGTGTAGAGCAGCATGTGATGATTTGTGCTACAACACCAAGCGCTCAAAGTGACGTCTGCGTTTGTCGTTGAAACTTTCAACTCTTTCATCACTTATGTAGGAAATAAAAAGAGCAGTTGTGCGCCACACGCAGAGAGGCCGTCAGCAGAGTGGCGCAGCGGAAGCGTGCTGGGCCCATAACCCAGAGGTCGATGGATCGAAACCATCCTCTGCTACATGTGTCCTATGCACGATTCCTAAGCATGCCATTGGGTTAGCAAAGTGCCTTCAAATAGTCTGCATCTCCCTTTCTTTAAATTCTGTCCTGAGTTTCTCTCTCGTGTGTGTTTGTGCAAGCTTGACACTTGTGGGACTCTTTAATCTTCACCAATACGGAGATGACCAAATGTGTCTTCGGTTGTTCTGAGGTCTTTGATAGTTTCTTTGAAAGCTTCAACTGAACCTCGAAATCGAAGCAGTTATGTTTATATTGATTTCTCGCGTTAATCATTACGAACCAGGAACAGCCAGCACACTCGGTCGCATTAGTAATTATGTCACGTCTCTACTTAGCAGAGCATTCAAAGGCCCACTGGAAGTAGTAAAGCACTAAAACACTGCAAAACTGAACTCGGGAAAATCATACTGGGAGCTCTGAGCGATGTCTGCATCCAAGCCATCCAATACGGACTCTGAAACCTTGGAATATCAACACTATGATGCGCTACCTTTTACCTGGAGCAAAACGATGGAATTAGAAGAATGCTTACCGCAGGATACAACTGTGCCGCTGTTATTTGGAGCACGGTTTTCACTTGCATGAAAACTACAGCAGAACGTAGAAGGATGATCACTGAGGAGTCCACGCGGGCATGCTGAGGAGATTGTAGGTCGTACATTTCAATGATTACTGACATTTGCGCTGCTGGAGGTACAGTAATCAACAAAGAACAGGGTGTGCTACTCTCGAATCCTGTCAGCACATGATGAAAAGCCAGGAAGTATACCTTGTCAAATTGCCGTCAACAGGGACAAGTTAACCACCAGCTCCACCGGCGCCCGGCTAGCTCAGTCGGTAGAGCATGAGACTCTTAATCTCAGGGTCGTGGGTTCGAGCCCCACGTTGGGCGGTGCCCGTCTCCTTATTAACAAAGTTTCCCGCTCATCCTTGAACCTCTTACACCTCGATGGTACCGAGCACTGCGTTTTAATGCACAGGTGTGATCAAACCGAGATGAAAAGGGCGTATCTAGCTCCTTGCCCGAGAGATAAATCAAAGGTTCCGCAGATAATCCCTTGGCTCCGGTCACCCGGACGCAGATAGGAGCTGCAGCCATCATAACTTGTATGAAAACTAAGAAGAGCTCCTGTCTATTTACAGTTTCATTTACTCTAGCGTTTCCTTAAACATTGTGTGTACGAAGGCTAAGAAATTGGAGAGCTATTCTAATACAATAACTATTAGGAATCTTTTCGGCATAACAGTTTCACTGTGATTTTGCAGGTAACACGTACGTTGGGAAAACATTTTGAACGCGATCAATAACCGCACTGGAAAAATGTGGGAAAGAAAGGGCGAAAAGCGACTCTTCAACATGTGGAAATATCTTCCTGAGCGGAGCCCTCTTCTCGAAGCTCAACACTCTGCAAGAGTCACTTCTCCCAACTTGCGCCCGCAGGTTTCCGTAGTGTGCCTGCAAAGAGCCATCCGCTTGAGACAGGTGCACCTCCCGATTTCATTGAACTAAGCTAGATGCACAATTTCTAATGCAGCCTTCATCACAATAGACAGTTCATTTCTCGAAAGCTTGTCGTAAAAAAAGGAAACAAAGAACGAAAACGTATAGCTGACAATCTTCTGAAGATGCAGATTCAGCTTTGGGGAAATGGACATTTTATGTATGCAGATGCTTTTCAAGCGCTGGTTTTAGAACGTCGCTGTGCTTCCAGCATCCTTTTCAGCCTTCTAAACTGGCTACCGAGGTGCCGATCACATTGTAAAGCGGTTGAGAGGCCGGAGCTGCTCAAACCGCTCTTGCCGTTTCCCATCAATCAAAAGCACTATGTTGTTTCTTTGTATGGAAACCTTTTCAAGTCTGGCATCGACACGCACCTTTCCTGAAACGTCCAAAAGGTGAATGCTTCGCAAAGAAATCCAGTCTACCTTCAGGGGGCATGATGTTGAAATCGGAATGAGCCCTGGGTGGGCTTGAAGCAGCAGCTGTTCAGTTAACAGCTGCACAGAAACGCACCCCGCTTGCTTTGTATCATTCGCAAGTTTCTGGTTAAAGAGTAAAAAAGGCTGGAATTCTTCTGCCAGCCGGCAGGATTTCTTCTGCACTCACCCAGAAAAGCCAAGAATTGTATTTCATCTTTCGCAAGCTGTATTTTCCAGGAGGAGAATGAATACTTGCATTAAACTGAATCAAGCCGACAGAGACGCACAGCCGTTGTTTTTCTCCATGGGAAGTTTTTCGTTAAGGAAAAACACCGTTGTCATTTTCTTGCCAGCCGGCGGTATTTCTTGTGCAGCGATGAGCCAGATTTGTATTTCGTATTTCGCAAGTTGTGTGAATTTCTTGAAGTTGAAAGTGAATTCGCTCCAGAAAAGAAATGTCCAGTCGCATGAAAGCCGTGGCTGTTTGTTAAACCGCAGGACCTGAGCTTGCGTTCTGTTTCTCATGGCGTTCGCAAAGGCGATTCCTGCCTTTAAAACTGCTGTGTCTGCGACTGAAAGTGGCGTGTGGCGCAGCTTCTAAAGTCTTGTTGACGCTCCTCGATGTTGCTTTCTCTCTGCCTAAGGAAGTTCGATTGTCGCGTCGGAACGGGGAGACCTAATCCTTCCAGCTTTAAGCCACCCTTCAGTCTTCTGAAGGGTGTCCGAGTGCTAGCATGTCATTTGGCTTTTTTTCTGGGGAAACGGAGAGCGACATTGAAAAAGGTTACCTCCGCCGCCTCGCCCTCCGTGTTAAATGATCGCAAGCCGGCGGCGGCGGCGCTCCCTGTAGTCGTGGCCGAGCGGTTAAGGCGATGGGCTAGAAAGCCATTGGGGTCTCCCCGCGTCGGCTCGAATCCTGCCGACTACGGCGCCCTTCTCCTGTCGCTTCGGCCTGCCCAGAAAAAGGCGGAGTGCTGTTTCTCTCTTCCTGCTTCTTGTACAAACGCTAAATCGCTTGGACCTGCTGCCTTGGAAGTAATGTCTTCAACATCCACCAGTGACATTTCACAGCTGGAAGCACACAGCCACGCTTTTGGCATTGGCATGTCTTGCGCCCTACTTCCAGCCTTTGAAGACCTAATTATTCAAACTGAAAGAACCGGCTGAATGAGTGTTTGCAGTGCACCAGGAGGAGCAGGGACCATAGCATTGGAGGGGTGAGGATGGCGCAGATGGAAACGTTTTCATGCGCTCCTCTGGGAGGAATGAAAAGAAAAGACGAAACCGGAAACAGTAGTAGCCGCAAGAGGAAGTGTCTTCAAGCGCCAAGCAAGCGCTCCTCGTTAGTATAGTGGTGCGTATCCCCGCCTGTCACGTGGGAGACCAGGGATGGATTGCTTGACGGCGAGCCAGGTTGCTTTTCTCCCATCAGATTCCAACCGCTAATGCTAACGCAGTGTGTGGGAGCTTACATGCTTTTCCTTTCCCGTCTTTTTCGGACGACTGTTCCAAAGGGGTAACCTGAAGGAATAGGGGCCTGAAGACACGAGGCATTCTTAAACCAGCACTGGGCTGCACGGCCTTCTGTTGTGATCAGGTTATATTCGAGTCAAAAAGCCAGAGCATCCGCTTCCATCCTATGGAGCACGAGCTAAATCGGAAGAGGCAGGGGATACACCTACGCCTATCGGCGCACGTTCCCTGCGTCAGGCTGCTTCACCCATTTGCACCCGACTGGAGACGGCACTGAGCAAGCTTTTTGTCAGGAGTGGGATTCGAACCCACGCCTCCAGGGGAGACTGCGACCTGAACGCAGCGCCTTAGACCGCTCGGCCATCCTGACGCGGGCCCCCTGTCCCGGGGCGGTCTGATGAGCCACCGCGATCCCACTACGCTCCTCGAGTATCGCACTGTTATTAATACTACAGTGTGACTCCAGCATTAAAATGTTTGGAAAATGTGTCGGCTTTTATAATCCAGTGTAGAGCAGCATGTGATGATTTGTGCTACAACACCAAGCGCTCAAAGTGACGTCTGCGTTTGTCGTTGAAACTTTCAACTCTTTCATCACTTATGTAGGAAATAAAAAGAGCAGTTGTGCGCCACACGCAGAGAGGCCGTCAGCAGAGTGGCGCAGCGGAAGCGTGCTGGGCCCATAACCCAGAGGTCGATGGATCGAAACCATCCTCTGCTACATGTGTCCTATGCACGATTCCTAAGCATGCCATTGGGTTAGCAAAGTGCCTTCAAATAGTCTGCATCTCCCTTTCTTTAAATTCTGTCCTGAGTTTCTCTCTCGTGTGTGTTTGTGCAAGCTTGACACTTGTGGGACTCTTTAATCTTCACCAATACGGAGATGACCAAATGTGTCTTCGGTTGTTCTGAGGTCTTTGATAGTTTCTTTGAAAGCTTCAACTGAACCTCGAAATCGAAGCAGTTATGTTTATATTGATTTCTCGCGTTAATCATTACGAACCAGGAACAGCCAGCACACTCGGTCGCATTAGTAATTATGTCACGTCTCTACTTAGCAGAGCATTCAAAGGCCCACTGGAAGTAGTAAAGCACTAAAACACTGCAAAACTGAACTCGGGAAAATCATACTGGGAGCTCTGAGCGATGTCTGCATCCAAGCCATCCAATACGGACTCTGAAACCTTGGAATATCAACACTATGATGCGCTACCTTTTACCTGGAGCAAAACGATGGAATTAGAAGAATGCTTACCGCAGGATACAACTGTGCCGCTGTTATTTGGAGCACGGTTTTCACTTGCATGAAAACTACAGCAGAACGTAGAAGGATGATCACTGAGGAGTCCACGCGGGCATGCTGAGGAGATTGTAGGTCGTACATTTCAATGATTACTGACATTTGCGCTGCTGGAGGTACAGTAATCAACAAAGAACAGGGTGTGCTACTCTCGAATCCGGTCAGCACATGATGAAAAGCCAGGAAGTATACCTTGTCAAATTGCCGTCAACAGGGACAAGTTAGCCACCAGCTCCACCGGCGCCCGGCTAGCTCAGTCGGTAGAGCATGAGACTCTTAATCTCAGGGTCGTGGGTTCGAGCCCCACGTTGGGCGGTGCCCGTCTCCTTATTAACAAAGTTTCCCGCTCATCCTTGAACCTCTTACACCTCGATGGTACCGAGCACTGCGTTTTAATGCACAGGTGTGATCAAACCGAGATGAAAAGGGCGTATCTAGCTCCTTGCCCGAGAGATAAATCAAAGGTTCCGCAGATAATCCCTTGGCTCCGGTCACCCGGACGCAGATAGGAGCTGCAGCCATCATAACTTGTATGAAAACTAAGAAGAGCTCCTGTCTATTTACAGTTTCATTTACTCTAGCGTTTCCTTAAACATTGTGTGTACGAAGGCTAAGAAATTGGAGAGCTATTCTAATACAATAACTATTAGGAATCTTTTCGGCATAACAGTTTCACTGTGATTTTGCAGGTAACACGTACGTTGGGAAAACATTTTGAACGCGATCAATAACCGCACTGGAAAAATGTGGGAAAGAAAGGGCGAAAAGCGACTCTTCAACATGTGGAAATATCTTCCTGAGCGGAGCCCTCTTCTCGAAGCTCAACACTCTGCAAGAGTCACTTCTCCCAACTTGCGCCCGCAGGTTTCCGTAGTGTGCCTGCAAAGAGCCATCCGCTTGAGACAGGTGCACCTCCCGATTTCATTGAACTAAGCTAGATGCACAATTTCTAATGCAGCCTTCATCACAATAGACAGTTCATTTCTCGAAAGCTTGTCGTAAAAAAAGGAAACAAAGAACGAAAACGTATAGCTGACAATCTTCTGAAGATGCAGATTCAGCTTTGGGGAAATGGACATTTTATGTATGCAGATGCTTTTCAAGCGCTGGTTTTAGAACGTCGCTGTGCTTCCAGCATCCTTTTCAGCCTTCTAAACTGGCTACCGAGGTGCCGATCACATTGTAAAGCGGTTGAGAGGCCGGAGCTGCTCAAACCGCTCTTGCCGTTTCCCATCAATCAAAAGCACTATGTTGTTTCTTTGTATGGAAACCTTTTCAAGTCTGGCATCGACACGCACCTTTCCTGAAACGTCCAAAAGGTGAATGCTTCGCAAAGAAATCCAGTCTACCTTCAGGGGGCATGATGTTGAAATCGGAATGAGCCCTGGGTGGGCTTGAAGCAGCAGCTGTTCAGTTAACAGCTGCACAGAAACGCACCCCGCTTGCTTTGTATCATTCGCAAGTTTCTGGTTAAAGAGTAAAAAAGGCTGGAATTCTTCTGCCAGCCGGCAGGATTTCTTCTGCACTCACCCAGAAAAGCCAAGAATTGTATTTCATCTTTCGCAAGCTGTATTTTCCAGGAGGAGAATGAATACTTGCATTAAACTGAATCAAGCCGACAGAGACGCACAGCCGTTGTTTTTCTCCATGGGAAGTTTTTCGTTAAGGAAAAACACCGTTGTCATTTTCTTGCCAGCCGGCGGTATTTCTTGTGCAGCGATGAGCCAGATTTGTATTTCGTATTTCGCAAGTTGTGTGAATTTCTTGAAGTTGAAAGTGAATTCGCTCCAGAAAAGAAATGTCCAGTCGCATGAAAGCCGTGGCTGTTTGTTAAACCGCAGGACCTGAGCTTGCGTTCTGTTTCTCATGGCGTTCGCAAAGGCGATTCCTGCCTTTAAAACTGCTGTGTCTGCGACTGAAAGTGGCGTGTGGCGCAGCTTCTAAAGTCTTGTTGACGCTCCTCGATGTTGCTTTCTCTCTGCCTAAGGAAGTTCGATTGTCGCGTCGGAACGGGGAGACCTAATCCTTCCAGCTTTAAGCCACCCTTCAGTCTTCTGAAGGGTGTCCGAGTGCTAGCATGTCATTTGGCTTTTTTTCTGGGGAAACGGAGAGCGACATTGAAAAAGGTTACCTCCGCCGCCTCGCCCTCCGTGTTAAATGATCGCAAGCCGGCGGCGGCGGCGCTCCCTGTAGTCGTGGCCGAGCGGTTAAGGCGATGGGCTAGAAAGCCATTGGGGTCTCCCCGCGTCGGCTCGAATCCTGCCGACTACGGCGCCCTTCTCCTGTCGCTTCGGCCTGCCCAGAAAAAGGCGGAGTGCTGTTTCTCTCTTCCTGCTTCTTGTACAAACGCTAAATCGCTTGGACCTGCTGCCTTGGAAGTAATGTCTTCAACATCCACCAGTGACATTTCACAGCTGGAAGCACACAGCCACGCTTTTGGCATTGGCATGTCTTGCGCCCTACTTCCAGCCTTTGAAGACCTAATTATTCAAACTGAAAGAACCGGCTGAATGAGTGTTTGCAGTGCACCAGGAGGAGCAGGGACCATAGCATTGGAGGGGTGAGGATGGCGCAGATGGAAACGTTTTCATGCGCTCCTCTGGGAGGAATGAAAAGAAAAGACGAAACCGGAAACAGTAGTAGCCGCAAGAGGAAGTGTCTTCAAGCGCCAAGCAAGCGCTCCTCGTTAGTATAGTGGTGCGTATCCCCGCCTGTCACGTGGGAGACCAGGGATGGATTGCTTGACGGCGAGCCAGGTTGCTTTTCTCCCATCAGATTCCAACCGCTAATGCTAACGCAGTGTGTGGGAGCTTACATGCTTTTCCTTTCCCGTCTTTTTCGGACGACTGTTCCAAAGGGGTAACCTGAAGGAATAGGGGCCTGAAGACACGAGGCATTCTTAAACCAGCACTGGGCTGCACGGCCTTCTGTTGTGATCAGGTTATATTCGAGTCAAAAAGCCAGAGCATCCGCTTCCATCCTATGGAGCACGAGCTAAATCGGAAGAGGCAGGGGATACACCTACGCCTATCGGCGCACGTTCCCTGCGTCAGGCTGCTTCACCCATTTGCACCCGACTGGAGACGGCACTGAGCAAGCTTTTTGTCAGGAGTGGGATTCGAACCCACGCCTCCAGGGGAGACTGCGACCTGAACGCAGCGCCTTAGACCGCTCGGCCATCCTGACGCGGGCCCCCTGTCCCGGGGCGGTCTGATGAGCCACCGCGATCCCACTACGCTCCTCGAGTATCGCACTGTTATTAATACTACAGTGTGACTCCAGCATTAAAATGTTTGGAAAATGTGTCGGCTTTTATAATCCAGTGTAGAGCAGCATGTGATGATTTGTGCTACAACACCAAGCGCTCAAAGTGACGTCTGCGTTTGTCGTTGAAACTTTCAACTCTTTCATCACTTATGTAGGAAATAAAAAGAGCAGTTGTGCGCCACACGCAGAGAGGCCGTCAGCAGAGTGGCGCAGCGGAAGCGTGCTGGGCCCATAACCCAGAGGTCGATGGATCGAAACCATCCTCTGCTACATGTGTCCTATGCACGATTCCTAAGCATGCCATTGGGTTAGCAAAGTGCCTTCAAATAGTCTGCATCTCCCTTTCTTTAAATTCTGTCCTGAGTTTCTCTCTCGTGTGTGTTTGTGCAAGCTTGACACTTGCGGGACTCTTTAATCTTCACCAATACGGAGATGACCAAATGTGTCTTCGGTTGTTCTGAGGTCTTTGATAGTTTCTTTGAAAGCTTCAACTGAACCTCGAAATCGAAGCAGTTATGTTTATATTGATTTCTCGCGTTAATCATTACGAACCAGGAACAGCCAGCACACTCGGTCGCATTAGTAATTATGTCACGTCTCTACTTAGCAGAGCATTCAAAGGCCCACTGGAAGTAGTAAAGCACTAAAACACTGCAAAACTGAACTCGGGAAAATCATACTGGGAGCTCTGAGCGATGTCTGCATCCAAGCCATCCAATACGGACTCTGAAACCTTGGAATATCAACACTATGATGCTCTACCTTTTACCTGAAGCAAAACGATGGAATTAGAAGAATGCTTACCGCAGGATACAACTGTGCCGCTGTTATTTGGAGCACGGTTTTCACTTGCATGAAAACTACAGCAGAACGTAGAAGGATGATCACTGAGGAGTCCACGCGGGCATGCTGAGGAGATTGTAGGTCGTACATTTCAATGATTACTGACATTTGCGCTGCTGGAGGTACAGTAATCAACAAAGAACAGGGTGTGCTACTCTCGAATCCGGTCAGCACATGATGAAAAGCCAGGAAGTATACCTTGTCAAATTGCCGTCAACAGGGACAAGTTAACCACCAGCTCCACCGGCGCCCGGCTAGCTCAGTCGGTAGAGCATGAGACTCTTAATCTCAGGGTCGTGGGTTCGAGCCCCACGTTGGGTGGTGCCCGTCTCCTTATTAACAAAGTTTCCCGCTCATCCTTGAACCTCTTACACCTCGATGGTACCGAGCACTGCGTTTTAATGCACAGGTGTGATCAAACCGAGATGAAAAGGGCGTATCTAGCTCCTTGCCCGAGAGATAAATCAAAGGTTCCGCAGATAATCCCTTGGCTCCGGTCACCCGGACGCAGATAGGAGCTGCAGCCATCATAACTTGTATGAAAACTAAGAAGAGCTCCTGTCTATTTACAGTTTCATTTACTCTAGCGTTTCCTTAAACATTGTGTGTACGAAGGCTAAGAAATTGGAGAGCTATTCTAATACAATAACTATTAGGAATCTTTTCGGCATAACAGTTTCACTGTGATTTTGCAGGTAACACGTACGTTGGGAAAACATTTTGAACGCGATCAATAACCGCACTGGAAAAATGTGGGAAAGAAAGGGCGAAAAGCGACTCTTCAACATGTGGAAATATCTTCCTGAGCGGAGCCCTCTTCTCGAAGCTCAACACTCTGCAAGAGTCACTTCTCCCAACTTGCGCCCGCAGGTTTCCGTAGTGTGCCTGCAAAGAGCCATCCGCTTGAGACAGGTGCACCTCCCGATTTCATTGAACTAAGCTAGATGCACAATTTCTAATGCAGCCTTCATCACAATAGACAGTTCATTTCTCGAAAGCTTGTCGTAAAAAAAGGAAACAAAGAACGAAAACGTATAGCTGACAATCTTCTGAAGATGCAGATTCAGCTTTGGGGAAATGGACATTTTATGTATGCAGATGCTTTTCAAGCGCTGGTTTTAGAACGTCGCTGTGCTTCCAGCATCCTTTTCAGCCTTCTAAACTGGCTACCGAGGTGCCGATCACATTGTAAAGCGGTTGAGAGGCCGGAGCTGCTCAAACCGCTCTTGCCGTTTCCCATCAATCAAAAGCACTATGTTGTTTCTTTGTATGGAAAGCTTTTCAAGTCTGGCATCGACACGCACCTTTCCTGAAACGTCCAAAAGGTGAATGCTTCGCAAAGAAATCCAGTCTACCTTCAGGGGGCATGATGTTGAAATCGGAATGAGCCCTGGGTGGGCTTGAAGCAGCAGCTGTTCAGTTAACAGCTGCACAGAAACGCACCCCGCTTGCTTTGTATCATTCGCAAGTTTCTGGTTAAAGAGTAAAAAAGGCTGGAATTCTTCTGCCAGCCGGCAGGATTTCTTCTGCACTCACCCAGAAAAGCCAAGAATTGTATTTCATCTTTCGCAAGCTGTATTTTCCAGGAGGAGAATGAATACTTGCATTAAACTGAATCAAGCCGACAGAGACGCACAGCCGTTGTTTTTCTCCATGGGAAGTTTTTCGTTAAGGAAAAACACCGTTGTCATTTTCTTGCCAGCCGGCGGTATTTCTTGTGCAGCGATGAGCCAGATTTGTATTTCGTATTTCGCAAGTTGTGTGAATTTCTTGAAGTTGAAAGTGAATTCGCTCCAGAAAAGAAATGTCCAGTCGCATGAAAGCCGTGGCTGTTTGTTAAACCGCAGGACCTGAGCTTGCGTTCTGTTTCTCATGGCGTTCGCAAAGGCGATTCCTGCCTTTAAAACTGCTGTGTCTGCGACTGAAAGTGGCGTGTGGCGCAGCTTCTAAAGTCTTGTTGACGCTCCTCGATGTTGCTTTCTCTCTGCCTAAGGAAGTTCGATTGTCGCGTCGGAACGGGGAGACCTAATCCTTCCAGCTTTAAGCCACCCTTCAGTCTTCTGAAGGGTGTCCGAGTGCTAGCATGTCATTTGGCTTTTTTTCTGGGGAAACGGAGAGCGACATTGAAAAAGGTTACCTCCGCCGCCTCGCCCTCCGTGTTAAATGATCGCAAGCCGGCGGCGGCGGCGCTCCCTGTAGTCGTGGCCGAGCGGTTAAGGCGATGGGCTAGAAAGCCATTGGGGTCTCCCCGCGTCGGCTCGAATCCTGCCGACTACGGCGCCCTTCTCCTGTCGCTTCGGCCTGCCCAGAAAAAGGCGGAGTGCTGTTTCTCTCTTCCTGCTTCTTGTACAAACGCTAAATCGCTTGGACCTGCTACCTTGGAAGTAATGTCTTCAACATCCACCAGTGACATTTCACAGCTGGAAGCACACAGCCACGCTTTTGGCATTGGCATGTCTTGCGCCCTACTTCCAGCCTTTGAAGACCTAATTATTCAAACTGAAAGAACCGGCTGAATGAGTGTTTGCAGTGCACCAGGAGGAGCAGGGACCATAGCATTGGAGGGGTGAGGATGGCGCAGATGGAAACGTTTTCATGCGCTCCTCTGGGAGGAATGAAAAGAAAAGACGAAACCGGAAACAGTAGTAGCCGGAAGAGGAAGTGTCTTCAAGCGCCAAGCAAGCGCTCCTCGTTAGTATAGTGGTGCGTATCCCCGCCTGTCACGTGGGAGACCAGGGATGGATTGCTTGACGGCGAGCCAGGTTGCTTTTCTCCCATCAGATTCCAACCGCTAATGCTAACGCAGTGTGTGGGAGCTTACATGCTTTTCCTTTCCCGTCTTTTTCGGACGACTGTTCCAAAGGGGTAACCTGAAGGAATAGGGGCCTGAAGACACGAGGCATTCTTAAACCAGCACTGGGCTGCACGGCCTTCTGTTGTGATCAGGTTATATTCGAGTCAAAAAGCCAGAGCATCCGCTTCCATCCTATGGAGCACGAGCTAAATCGGAAGAGGCAGGGGATACACCTACGCCTATCGGCGCACGTTCCCTGCGTCAGGCTGCTTCACCCATTTGCACCCGACTGGAGACGGCACTGAGCAAGCTTTTTGTCAGGAGTGGGATTCGAACCCACGCCTCCAGGGGAGACTGCGACCTGAACGCAGCGCCTTAGACCGCTCGGCCATCCTGACGCGGGCCCCCTGTCCCGGGGCGGTCTGATGAGCCACCGCGATCCCACTACGCTCCTCGAGTATCGCACTGTTATTAATACTACAGTGTGACTCCAGCATTAAAATGTTTGGAAAATGTGTCGGCTTTTATAATCCAGTGTAGAGCAGCATGTGATGATTTGTGCTACAACACCAAGCGCTCAAAGTGACGTCTGCGTTTGTCGTTGAAACTTTCAACTCTTTCATCACTTATGTAGGAAATAAAAAGAGCAGTTGTGCGCCACACGCAGAGAGGCCGTCAGCAGAGTAACGCAGCGGAAGCGTGCTGGGCCCATAACCCAGAGGTCGATGGATCGAAACCATCCTCTGCTACATGTGTCCTATGCACGATTCCTAAGCATGCCATTGGGTTAGCAAAGTGCCTTCAAATAGTCTGCATCTCCCTTTCTTTAAATTCTGTCCTGAGTTTCTCTCTCGTGTGTGTTTGTGCAAGCTTGACACTTGCGGGACTCTTTAATCTTCACCAATACGGAGATGACCAAATGTGTCTTCGGTTGTTCTGAGGTCTTTGATAGTTTCTTTGAAAGCTTCAACTGAACCTCGAAATCGAAGCAGTTATGTTTATATTGATTTCTCGCGTTAATCATTACGAACCAGGAACAGCCAGCACACTCGGTCGCATTAGTAATTATGTCACGTCTCTACTTAGCAGAGCATTCAAAGGCCCACTGGAAGTAGTAAAGCACTAAAACACTGCAAAACTGAACTCGGGAAAATCATACTGGGAGCTCTGAGCGATGTCTGCATCCAAGCCATCCAATACGGACTCTGAAACCTTGGAATATCAACACTATGATGCGCTACCTTTTACCTGGAGCAAAACGATGGAATTAGAAGAATGCTTACCGCAGGATACAACTGTGCCGCTGTTATTTGGAGCACGGTTTTCACTTGCATGAAAACTACAGCAGAACGTAGAAGGATGATCACTGAGGAGTCCACGCGGGCATGCTGAGGAGATTGTAGGTCGTACATTTCAATGATTACTGACATTTGCGCTGCTGGAGGTACAGTAATCAACAAAGAACAGGGTGTGCTACTCTCGAATCCGGTCAGCACATGATGAAAAGCCAGGAAGTATACCTTGTCAAATTGCCGTCAACAGGGACAAGTTAACCACCAGCTCCACCGGCGCCCGGCTAGCTCAGTCGGTAGAGCATGAGACTCTTAATCTCAGGGTCGTGGGTTCGAGCCCCACGTTGGGCGGTGCCCGTCTCCTTATTAACAAAGTTTCCCGCTCATCCTTGAACCTCTTACACCTCGATGGTACCGAGCACTGCGTTTTAATGCACAGGTGTGATCAAACCGAGATGAAAAGGGCGTATCTAGCTCCTTGCCCGAGAGATAAATCAAAGGTTCCGCAGATAATCCCTTGGCTCCGGTCACCCGGACGCAGATAGGAGCTGCAGCCATCATAACTTGTATGAAAACTAAGAAGAGCTCCTGTCTATTTACAGTTTCATTTACTCTAGCGTTTCCTTAAACATTGTGTGTACGAAGGCTAAGAAATTGGAGAGCTATTCTAATACAATAACTATTAGGAATCTTTTCGGCATAACAGTTTCACTGTGATTTTGCAGGTAACACGTACGTTGGGAAAACATTTTGAACGCGATCAATAACCGCACTGGAAAAATGTGGGAAAGAAAGGGCGAAAAGCGACTCTTCAACATGTGGAAATATCTTCCTGAGCGGAGCCCTCTTCTCGAAGCTCAACACTCTGCAAGAGTCACTTCTCCCAACTTGCGCCCGCAGGTTTCCGTAGTGTGCCTGCAAAGAGCCATCCGCTTGAGACAGGTGCACCTCCCGATTTCATTGAACTAAGCTAGATGCACAATTTCTAATGCAGCCTTCATCACAATAGACAGTTCATTTCTCGAAAGCTTGTCGTAAAAAAAGGAAACAAAGAACGAAAACGTATAGCTGACAATCTTCTGAAGATGCAGATTCAGCTTTGGGGAAATGGACATTTTATGTATGCAGATGCTTTTCAAGCGCTGGTTTTAGAACGTCGCTGTGCTTCCAGCATCCTTTTCAGCCTTCTAAACTGGCTACCGAGGTGCCGATCACATTGTAAAGCGGTTGAGAGGCCGGAGCTGCTCAAACCGCTCTTGCCGTTTCCCATCAATCAAAAGCACTATGTTGTTTCTTTGTATGGAAAGCTTTTCAAGTCTGGCATCGACACGCACCTTTCCTGAAACGTCCAAAAGGTGAATGCTTCGCAAAGAAATCCAGTCTACCTTCAGGGGGCATGATGTTGAAATCGGAATGAGCCCTGGGTGGGCTTGAAGCAGCAGCTGTTCAGTTAACAGCTGCACAGAAACGCACCCCGCTTGCTTTGTATCATTCGCAAGTTTCTGGTTAAAGAGTAAAAAAGGCTGGAATTCTTCTGCCAGCCGGCAGGATTTCTTCTGCACTCACCCAGAAAAGCCAAGAATTGTATTTCATCTTTCGCAAGCTGTATTTTCCAGGAGGAGAATGAATACTTGCATTAAACTGAATCAAGCCGACAGAGACGCACAGCCGTTGTTTTTCTCCATGGGAAGTTTTTCGTTAAGGAAAAACACCGTTGTCATTTTCTTGCCAGCCGGCGGTATTTCTTGTGCAGCGATGAGCCAGATTTGTATTTCGTATTTCGCAAGTTGTGTGAATTTCTTGAAGTTGAAAGTGAATTCGCTCCAGAAAAGAAATGTCCAGTCGCATGAAAGCCGTGGCTGTTTGTTAAACCGCAGGACCTGAGCTTGCGTTCTGTTTCTCATGGCGTTCGCAAAGGCGATTCCTGCCTTTAAAACTGCTGTGTCTGCGACTGAAAGTGGCGTGTGGCGCAGCTTCTAAAGTCTTGTTGACGCTCCTCGATGTTGCTTTCTCTCTGCCTAAGGAAGTTCGATTGTCGCGTCGGAACGGGGAGACCTAATCCTTCCAGCTTTAAGCCACCCTTCAGTCTTCTGAAGGGTGTCCGAGTGCTAGCATGTCATTTGGCTTTTTTTCTGGGGAAACGGAGAGCGACATTGAAAAAGGTTACCTCCGCCGCCTCGCCCTCCGTGTTAAATGATCGCAAGCCGGCGGCGGCGGCGCTCCCTGTAGTCGTGGCCGAGCGGTTAAGGCGATGGGCTAGAAAGCCATTGGGGTCTCCCCGCGTCGGCTCGAATCCTGCCGACTACGGCGCCCTTCTCCTGTCGCTTCGGCCTGCCCAGAAAAAGGCGGAGTGCTGTTTCTCTCTTCCTGCTTCTTGTACAAACGCTAAATCGCTTGGACCTGCTGCCTTGGAAGTAATGTCTTCAACATCCACCAGTGACATTTCACAGCTGGAAGCACACAGCCACGCTTTTGGCATTGGCATGTCTTGCGCCCTACTTCCAGCCTTTGAAGACCTAATTATTCAAACTGAAAGAACAGGCTGAATGAGTGTTTGCAGTGCACCAGGAGGAGCAGGGACCATAGCATTGGAGGGGTGAGGATGGCGCAGATGGAAACGTTTTCATGCGCTCCTCTGGGAGGAATGAAAAGAAAAGACGAAACCGGAAACAGTAGTAGCCGCAAGAGGAAGTGTCTTCAAGCGCCAAGCAAGCGCTCCTCGTTAGTATAGTGGTGCGTATCCCCGCCTGTCACGTGGGAGACCAGGGATGGATTGCTTGACGGCGAGCCAGGTTGCTTTTCTCCCATCAGATTCCAACCGCTAATGCTAACGCAGTGTGTGGGAGCTTACATGCTTTTCCTTTCCCGTCTTTTTCGGACGACTGTTCCAAAGGGGTAACCTGAAGGAATAGGGGCCTGAAGACACGAGGCATTCTTAAACCAGCACTGGGCTGCACGGCCTTCTGTTGTGATCAGGTTATATTCGAGTCAAAAAGCCAGAGCATCCGCTTCCATCCTATGGAGCACGAGCTAAATCGGAAGAGGCAGGGGATACACCTACGCCTATCGGCGCACGTTCCCTGCGTCAGGCTGCTTCACCCATTTGCACCCATTTGCACCCGACTGGAGACGGCACTGAGCAAGCTTTTTGTCAGGAGTGGGATTCGAACCCACGCCTCCAGGGGAGACTGCGACCTGAACGCAGCGCCTTAGACCGCTCGGCCATCCTGACGCGGGCCCCCTGTCCGGGGGCGGTCTGATGAGCCACCGCGATCCCACTACGCTCCTCGAGTATCGCACTGTTATTAATACTACAGTGTGACTCCAGCATTAAAATGTTTGGAAAATGTGTCGGCTTTTATAATCCAGTGTAGAGCAGCATGTGATGATTTGTGCTACAACACCAAGCGCTCAAAGTGACGTCTGCGTTTGTCGTTGAAACTTTCAACTCTTTCATCACTTATGTAGGAAATAAAAAGAGCAGTTGTGCGCCACACGCAGAGAGGCCGTCAGCAGAGTGGCGCAGCGGAAGCGTGCTGGGCCCATAACCCAGAGGTCGATGGATCGAAACCATCCTCTGCTACATGTGTCCTATGCACGATTCCTAAGCATGCCATTGGGTTAGCAAAGTGCCTTCAAATAGTCTGCATCTCCCTTTCTTTAAATTCTGTCCTGAGTTTCTCTCTCGTGTGTGTTTGTGCAAGCTTGACACTTGTGGGACTCTTTAATCTTCACCAATACGGAGATGACCAAATGTGTCTTCGGTTGTTCTGAGGTCTTTGATAGTTTCTTTGAAAGCTTCAACTGAACCTCGAAATCGAAGCAGTTATGTTTATATTGATTTCTCGCGTTAATCATTACGAACCAGGAACAGCCAGCACACTCGGTCGCATTAGTAATTATGTCACGTCTCTACTTAGCAGAGCATTCAAAGGCCCACTGGAAGTAGTAAAGCACTAAAACACTGCAAAACTGAACTCGGGAAAATCATACTGGGAGCTCTGAGCGATGTCTGCATCCAAGCCATCCAATACGGACTCTGAAACCTTGGAATATCAACACTATGATGCGCTACCTTTTACCTGGAGCAAAACGATGGAATTAGAAGAATGCTTACCGCAGGATACAACTGTGCCGCTGTTATTTGGAGCACGGTTTTCACTTGCATGAAAACTACAGCAGAACGTAGAAGGATGATCACTGAGGAGTCCACGCGGGCATGCTGAGGAGATTGTAGGTCGTACATTTCAATGATTACTGACATTTGCGCTGCTGGAGGTACAGTAATCAACAAAGAACAGGGTGTGCTACTCTCGAATCCGGTCAGCACATGATGAAAAGCCAGGAAGTATACCTTGTCAAATTGCCGTCAACAGGGACAAGTTAACCACCAGCTCCACCGGCGCCCGGCTAGCTCAGTCGGTAGAGCATGAGACTCTTAATCTCAGGGTCGTGGGTTCGAGCCCCACGTTGGGCGGTGCCCGTCTCCTTATTAACAAAGTTTCCCGCTCATCCTTGAACCTCTTACACCTCGATGGTACCGAGCACTGCGTTTTAATGCACAGGTGTGATCAAACCGAGATGAAAAGGGCGTATCTAGCTCCTTGCCCGAGAGATAAATCAAAGGTTCCGCAGATAATCCCTTGGCTCCGGTCACCCGGACGCAGATAGGAGCTGCAGCCATCATAACTTGTATGAAAACTAAGAAGAGCTCCTGTCTATTTACAGTTTCATTTACTCTAGCGTTTCCTTAAACATTGTGTGTACGAAGGCTAAGAAATTGGAGAGCTATTCTAATACAATAACTATTAGGAATCTTTTCGGCATAACAGTTTCACTGTGATTTTGCAGGTAACACGTACGTTGGGAAAACATTTTGAACGCGATCAATAACCGCACTGGAAAAATGTGGGAAAGAAAGGGCGAAAAGCGACTCTTCAACATGTGGAAATATCTTCCTGAGCGGAGCCCTCTTCTCGAAGCTCAACACTCTGCAAGAGTCACTTCTCCCAACTTGCGCCCGCAGGTTTCCGTAGTGTGCCTGCAAAGAGCCATCCGCTTGAGACAGGTGCACCTCCCGATTTCATTGAACTAAGCTAGATGCACAATTTCTAATGCAGCCTTCATCACAATAGACAGTTCATTTCTCGAAAGCTTGTCGTAAAAAAAGGAAACAAAGAACAAAAACGTATAGCTGACAATCTTCTGAAGATGCAGATTCAGCTTTGGGGAAATGGACATTTTATGTATGCAGATGCTTTTCAAGCGCTGGTTTTAGAACGTCGCTGTGCTTCCAGCATCCTTTTCAGCCTTCTAAACTGGCTACCGAGGTGCCGATCACATTGTAAAGCGGTTGAGAGGCCGGAGCTGCTCAAACCGCTCTTGCCGTTTCCCATCAATCAAAAGCACTATGTTGTTTCTTTGTATGGAAAGCTTTTCAAGTCTGGCATCGACACGCACCTTTCCTGAAACGTCCAAAAGGTGAATGCTTCGCAAAGAAATCCAGTCTACCTTCAGGGGGCATGATGTTGAAATCGGAATGAGCCCTGGGTGGGCTTGAAGCAGCAGCTGTTCAGTTAACAGCTGCACAGAAACGCACCCCGCTTGCTTTGTATCATTCGCAAGTTTCTGGTTAAAGAGTAAAAAAGGCTGGAATTCTTCTGCCAGCCGGCAGGATTTCTTCTGCACTCACCCAGAAAAGCCAAGAATTGTATTTCATCTTTCGCAAGCTGTATTTTCCAGGAGGAGAATGAATACTTGCATTAAACTGAATCAAGCCGACAGAGACGCACAGCCGTTGTTTTTCTCCATGGGAAGTTTTTCGTTAAGGAAAAACACCGTTGTCATTTTCTTGCCAGCCGGCGGTATTTCTTGTGCAGCGATGAGCCAGATTTGTATTTCGTATTTCGCAAGTTGTGTGAATTTCTTGAAGTTGAAAGTGAATTCGCTCCAGAAAAGAAATGTCCAGTCGCATGAAAGCCGTGGCTGTTTGTTAAACCGCAGGACCTGAGCTTGCGTTCTGTTTCTCATGGTGTTCGCAAAGGCGATTCCTGCCTTTAAAACTGCTGTGTCTGCGACTGAAAGTGGCGTGTGGCGCAGCTTCTAAAGTCTTGTTGACGCTCCTCGATGTTGCTTTCTCTCTGCCTAAGGAAGTTCGATTGTCGCGTCGGAACGGGGAGACCTAATCCTTCCAGCTTTAAGCCACCCTTCAGTCTTCTGAAGGGTGTCCGAGTGCTAGCATGTCATTTGGCTTTTTTTCTGGGGAAACGGAGAGCGACATTGAAAAAGGTTACCTCCGCCGCCTCGCCCTCCGTGTTAAATGATCGCAAGCCGGCGGCGGCGGCGCTCCCTGTAGTCGTGGCCGAGCGGTTAAGGCGATGGGCTAGAAAGCCATTGGGGTCTCCCCGCGTCGGCTCGAATCCTGCCGACTACGGCGCCCTTCTCCTGTCGCTTCGGCCTGCCCAGAAAAAGGCGGAGTGCTGTTTCTCTCTTCCTGCTTCTTGTACAAACGCTAAATCGCTTGGACCTGCTGCCTTGGAAGTAATGTCTTCAACATCCACCAGTGACATTTCACAGCTGGAAGCACACAGCCACGCTTTTGGCATTGGCATGTCTTGCGCCCTACTTCCAGCCTTTGAAGACCTAATTATTCAAACTGAAAGAACCGGCTGAATGAGTGTTTGCAGTGCACCAGGAGGAGCAGGGACCATAGCATTGGAGGGGTGAGGATGGCGCAGATGGAAACGTTTTCATGCGCTCCTCTGGGAGGAATGAAAAGAAAAGACGAAACCGGAAACAGTAGTAGCCGCAAGAGGAAGTGTCTTCAAGCGCCAAGCAAGCGCTCCTCGTTAGTATAGTGGTGCGTATCCCCGCCTGTCACGTGGGAGACCAGGGATGGATTGCTTGACGGCGAGCCAGGTTGCTTTTCTCCCATCAGATTCCAACCGCTAATGCTAACGCAGTGTGTGGGAGCTTACATGCTTTTCCTTTCCCGTCTTTTTCGGACGACTGTTCCAAAGGGGTAACCTGAAGGAATAGGGGCCTGAAGACACGAGGCATTCTTAAACCAGCACTGGGCTGCACGGCCTTCTGTTGTGATCAGGTTATATTCGAGTCAAAAAGCCAGAGCATCCGCTTCCATCCTATGGAGCACGAGCTAAATCGGAAGAGGCAGGGGATACACCTACGCCTATCGGCGCACGTTCCCTGCGTCAGGCTGCTTCACCCATTTGCACCCGACTGGAGACGGCACTGAGCAAGCTTTTTGTCAGGAGTGGGATTCGAACCCACGCCTCCAGGGGAGACTGCGACCTGAACGCAGCGCCTTAGACCGCTCGGCCATCCTGACGCGGGCCCCCTGTCCCGGGGCGGTCTGATGAGCCACCGCGATCCCACTACGCTCCTCGAGTATCGCACTGTTATTAATACTACAGTGTGACTCCAGCATTAAAATGTTTGGAAAATGTGTCGGCTTTTATAATCCAGTGTAGAGCAGCATGTGATGATTTGTGCTACAACACCAAGCGCTCAAAGTGACGTCTGCGTTTGTCGTTGAAACTTTCAACTCTTTCATCACTTATGTAGGAAATAAAAAGAGCAGTTGTGCGCCACACGCAGAGAGGCCGTCAGCAGAGTGGCGCAGCGGAAGCGTGCTGGGCCCATAACCCAGAGGTCGATGGATCGAAACCATCCTCTGCTACATGTGTCCTATGCACGATTCCTAAGCATGCCATTGGGTTAGCAAAGTGCCTTCAAATAGTCTGCATCTCCCTTTCTTTAAATTCTGTCCTGAGTTTCTCTCTCGTGTGTGTTTGTGCAAGCTTGACACTTGTGGGACTCTTTAATCTTCACCAATACGGAGATGACCAAATGTGTCTTCGGTTGTTCTGAGGTCTTTGATAGTTTCTTTGAAAGCTTCAACTGAACCTCGAAATCGAAGCAGTTATGTTTATATTGATTTCTCGCGTTAATCATTACGAACCAGGAACAGCCAGCACACTCGGTCGCATTAGTAATTATGTCACGTCTCTACTTAGCAGAGCATTCAAAGGCCCACTGGAAGTAGTAAAGCACTAAAACACTGCAAAACTGAACTCGGGAAAATCATACTGGGAGCTCTGAGCGATGTCTGCATCCAAGCCATCCAATACGGACTCTGAAACCTTGGAATATCAACACTATGATGCGCTACCTTTTACCTGGAGCAAAACGATGGAATTAGAAGAATGCTTACCGCAGGATACAACTGTGCCGCTGTTATTTGGAGCACGGTTTTCACTTGCATGAAAACTACAGCAGAACGTAGAAGGATGATCACTGAGGAGTCCACGCGGGCATGCTGAGGAGATTGTAGGTCGTACATTTCAATGATTACTGACATTTGCGCTGCTGGAGGTACAGTAATCAACAAAGAACAGGGTGTGCTACTCTCGAATCCGGTCAGCACATGATGAAAAGCCAGGAAGTATACCTTGTCAAATTGCCGTCAACAGGGACAAGTTAACCACCAGCTCCACCGGCGCCCGGCTAGCTAAGTCGGTAGAGCATGAGACTCTTAATCTCAGGGTCGTGGGTTCGAGCCCCACGTTGGGCGGTGCCCGTCTCCTTATTAACAAAGTTTCCCGCTCATCCTTGAACCTCTTACACCTCGATGGTACCGAGCACTGCGTTTTAATGCACAGGTGTGATCAAACCGAGATGAAAAGGGCGTATCTAGCTCCTTGCCCGAGAGATAAATCAAAGGTTCCGCAGATAATCCCTTGGCTCCGGTCACCCGGACGCAGATAGGAGCTGCAGCCATCATAACTTGTATGAAAACTAAGAAGAGCTCCTGTCTATTTACAGTTTCATTTACTCTAGCGTTTCCTTAAACATTGTGTGTACGAAGGCTAAGAAATTGGAGAGCTATTCTAATACAATAACTATTAGGAATCTTTTCGGCATAACAGTTTCACTGTGATTTTGCAGGTAACACGTACGTTGGGAAAACATTTTGAACGCGATCAATAACCGCACTGGAAAAATGTGGGAAAGAAAGGGCGAAAAGCGACTCTTCAACATGTGGAAATATCTTCCTGAGCGGAGCCCTCTTCTCGAAGCTCAACACTCTGCAAGAGTCACTTCTCCCAACTTGCGCCCGCAGGTTTCCGTAGTGTGCCTGCAAAGAGCCATCCGCTTGAGACAGGTGCACCTCCCGATTTCATTGAACTAAGCTAGATGCACAATTTCTAATGCAGCCTTCATCACAATAGACAGTTCATTTCTCGAAAGCTTGTCGTAAAAAAAGGAAACAAAGAACAAAAACGTATAGCTGACAATCTTCTGAAGATGCAGATTCAGCTTTGGGGAAATGGACATTTTATGTATGCAGATGCTTTTCAAGCGCTGGTTTTAGAACGTCGCTGTGCTTCCAGCATCCTTTTCAGCCTTCTAAACTGGCTACCGAGGTGCCGATCACATTGTAAAGCGGTTGAGAGGCCGGAGCTGCTCAAACCGCTCTTGCCGTTTCCCATCAATCAAAAGCACTATGTTGTTTCTTTGTATGGAAAGCTTTTCAAGTCTGGCATCGACACGCACCTTTCCTGAAACGTCCAAAAGGTGAATGCTTCGCAAAGAAATCCAGTCTACCTTCAGGGGGCATGATGTTGAAATCGGAATGAGCCCTGGGTGGGCTTGAAGCAGCAGCTGTTCAGTTAACAGCTGCACAGAAACGCACCCCGCTTGCTTTGTATCATTCGCAAGTTTCTGGTTAAAGAGTAAAAAAGGCTGGAATTCTTCTGCCAGCCGGCAGGATTTCTTCTGCACTCACCCAGAAAAGCCAAGAATTGTATTTCATCTTTCGCAAGCTGTATTTTCCAGGAGGAGAATGAATACTTGCATTAAACTGAATCAAGCCGACAGAGACGCACAGCCGTTGTTTTTCTCCATGGGAAGTTTTTCGTTAAGGAAAAACACCGTTGTCATTTTCTTGCCAGCCGGCGGTATTTCTTGTGCAGCGATGAGCCAGATTTGTATTTCGTATTTCGCAAGTTGTGTGAATTTCTTGAAGTTGAAAGTGAATTCGCTCCAGAAAAGAAATGTCCAGTCGCATGAAAGCCGTGGCTGTTTGTTAAACCGCAGGACCTGAGCTTGCGTTCTGTTTCTCATGGCGTTCGCAAAGGCGATTCCTGCCTTTAAAACTGCTGTGTCTGCGACTGAAAGTGGCGTGTGGCGCAGCTTCTAAAGTCTTGTTGACGCTCCTCGATGTTGCTTTCTCTCTGCCTAAGGAAGTTCGATTGTCGCGTCGGAACGGGGAGACCTAATCCTTCCAGCTTTAAGCCACCCTTCAGTCTTCTGAAGGGTGTCCGAGTGCTAGCATGTCATTTGGCTTTTTTTCTGGGGAAACGGAGAGCGACATTGAAAAAGGTTACCTCCGCCGCCTCGCCCTCCGTGTTAAATGATCGCAAGCCGGCGGCGGCGGCGCTCCCTGTAGTCGTGGCCGAGCGGTTAAGGCGATGGGCTAGAAAGCCATTGGGGTCTCCCCGCGTCGGCTCGAATCCTGCCGACTACGGCGCCCTTCTCCTGTCGCTTCGGCCTGCCCAGAAAAAGGCGGAGTGCTGTTTCTCTCTTCCTGCTTCTTGTACAAACGCTAAATCGCTTGGACCTGCTGCCTTGGAACTAATGTCTTCAACATCCACCAGTGACATTTCACAGCTGGAAGCACACAGCCACGCTTTTGGCATTGGCATGTCTTGCGCCCTACTTCCAGCCTTTGAAGACCTAATTATTCAAACTGAAAGAACCGGCTGAATGAGTGTTTGCAGTGCACCAGGAGGAGCAGGGACCATAGCATTGGAGGGGTGAGGATGGCGCAGATGGAAACGTTTTCATGCGCTCCTCTGGGAGGAATGAAAAGAAAAGACGAAACCGGAAACAGTAGTAGCCGCAAGAGGAAGTGTCTTCAAGCGCCAAGCAAGCGCTCCTCGTTAGTATAGTGGTGCGTATCCCCGCCTGTCACGTGGGAGACCAGGGATGGATTGCTTGACGGCGAGCCAGGTTGCTTTTCTCCCATCAGATTCCAACCGCTAATGCTAACGCAGTGTGTGGGAGCTTACATGCTTTTCCTTTCCCGTCTTTTTCGGACGACTGTTCCAAAGGGGAAACCTGAAGGAATAGGGGCCTGAAGACACGAGGCATTCTTAAACCAGCACTGGGCTGCACGGCCTTCTGTTGTGATCAGGTTATATTCGAGTCAAAAAGCCAGAGCATCCGCTTCTATCCTATGGAGCACGAGCTAAATCGGAAGAGGCAGGGGATACACCTACGCCTATCGGCGCACGTTCCCTGCGTCAGGCTGCTTCACCCATTTGCACCCATTTGCACCCGACTGGAGACGGCACTGAGCAAGCTTTTTGTCAGGAGTGGGATTCGAACCCACGCCTCCAGGGGAGACTGCGACCTGAACGCAGCGCCTTAGACCGCTCGGCCATCCTGACGCGGGCCCCCTGTCCCGGGGCGGTCTGATGAGCCACCGCGATCCCACTACGCTCCTCGAGTATCGCACTGTTATTAATACTACAGTGTGACTCCAGCATTAAAATGTTTGGAAAATGTGTCGGCTTTTATAATCCAGTGTAGAGCAGCATGTGATGATTTGTGCTACAACACCAAGCGCTCAAAGTGACGTCTGCGTTTGTCGTTGAAACTTTCAACTCTTTCATCACTTATGTAGGAAATAAAAAGAGCAGTTGTGCGCCACACGCAGAGAGGCTGTCAGCAGAGTGGCGCAGCGGAAGCGTGCTGGGCCCATAACCCAGAGGTCGATGGATCGAAACCATCCTCTGCTACATGTGTCCTATGCACGATTCCTAAGCATGCCATTGGGTTAGCAAAGTGCCTTCAAATAGTCTGCATCTCCCTTTCTTTAAATTCTGTCCTGAGTTTCTCTCTCGTGTGTGTTTGTGCAAGCTTGACACTTGCGGGACTCTTTAATCTTCACCAATACGGAGATGACCAAATGTGTCTTCGGTTGTTCTGAGGTCTTTGATAGTTTCTTTGAAAGCTTCAACTGAACCTCGAAATCGAAGCAGTTATGTTTATATTGATTTCTCGCGTTAATCATTACGAACCAGGAACAGCCAGCACACTCGGTCGCATTAGTAATTATGTCACGTCTCTACTTAGCAGAGCATTCAAAGGCCCACTGGAAGTAGTAAAGCACTAAAACACTGCAAAACTGAACTCGGGAAAATCATACTGGGAGCTCTGAGCGATGTCTGCATCCAAGCCATCCAATACGGACTCTGAAACCTTGGAATATCAACACTATGATGCGCTACCTTTTACCTGGAGCAAAACGATGGAATTAGAAGAATGCTTACCGCAGGATACAACTGTGCCGCTGTTATTTGGAGCACGGTTTTCACTTGCATGAAAACTACAGCAGAACGTAGAAGGATGATCACTGAGGAGTCCACGCGGGCATGCTGAGGAGATTGTAGGTCGTACATTTCAATGATTACTGACATTTGCGCTGCTGGAGGTACAGTAATCAACAAAGAACAGGGTGTGCTACTCTCGAATCCGGTCAGCACATGATGAAAAGCCAGGAAGTATACCTTGTCAAATTGCCGTCAACAGGGACAAGTTAACCACCAGCTCCACCGGCGCCCGGCTAGCTCAGTCGGTAGAGCATGAGACTCTTAATCTCAGGGTCGTGGGTTCGAGCCCCACGTTGGGCGGTGCCCGTCTCCTTATTAACAAAGTTTCCCGCTCATCCTTGAACCTCTTACACCTCGATGGTACCGAGCACTGCGTTTTAATGCACAGGTGTGATCAAACCGAGATGAAAAGGGCGTATCTAGCTCCTTGCCCGAGAGATAAATCAAAGGTTCCGCAGATAATCCCTTGGCTCCGGTCACCCGGACGCAGATAGGAGCTGCAGCCATCATAACTTGTATGAAAACTAAGAAGAGCTCCTGTCTATTTACAGTTTCATTTACTCTAGCGTTTCCTTAAACATTGTGTGTACGAAGGCTAAGAAATTGGAGAGCTATTCTAATACAATAACTATTAGGAATCTTTTCGGCATAACAGTTTCACTGTGATTTTGCAGGTAACACGTACGTTGGGAAAACATTTTGAACGCGATCAATAACCGCACTGGAAAAATGTGGGAAAGAAAGGGCGAAAAGCGACTCTTCAACATGTGGAAATATCTTCCTGAGCGGAGCCCTCTTCTCGAAGCTCAACACTCTGCAAGAGTCACTTCTCCCAACTTGCGCCCGCAGGCTTCCGTAGTGTGCCTGCAAAGAGCCATCCGCTTGAGACAGGTGCACCTCCCGATTTCATTGAACTAAGCTAGATGCACAATTTCTAATGCAGCCTTCATCACAATAGACAGTTCATTTCTCGAAAGCTTGTCGTAAAAAAAGGAAACAAAGAACGAAAACGTATAGCTGACAATCTTCTGAAGATGCAGATTCAGCTTTGGGGAAATGGACATTTTATGTATGCAGATGCTTTTCAAGCGCTGGTTTTAGAACGTCGCTGTGCTTCCAGCATCCTTTTCAGCCTTCTAAACTGGCTACCGAGGTGCCGATCACATTGTAAAGCGGTTGAGAGGCCGGAGCTGCTCAAACCGCTCTTGCCGTTTCCCATCAATCAAAAGCACTATGTTGTTTCTTTGTATGGAAAGCTTTTCAAGTCTGGCATCGACACGCACCTTTCCTGAAACGTCCAAAAGGTGAATGCTTCGCAAAGAAATCCAGTCTACCTTCAGGGGGCATGATGTTGAAATCGGAATGAGCCCTGGGTGGGCTTGAAGCAGCAGCTGTTCAGTTAACAGCTGCACAGAAACGCACCCCGCTTGCTTTGTATCATTCGCAAGTTTCTGGTTAAAGAGTAAAAAAGGCTGGAATTCTTCTGCCAGCCGGCAGGATTTCTTCTGCACTCACCCAGAAAAGCCAAGAATTGTATTTCATCTTTCGCAAGCTGTATTTTCCAGGAGGAGAATGAATACTTGCATTAAACTGAATCAAGCCGACAGAGACGCACAGCCGTTGTTTTTCTCCATGGGAAGTTTTTCGTTAAGGAAAAACACCGTTGTCATTTTCTTGCCAGCCGGCGGTATTTCTTGTGCAGCGATGAGCCAGATTTGTATTTCGTATTTCGCAAGTTGTGTGAATTTCTTGAAGTTGAAAGTGAATTCGCTCCAGAAAAGAAATGTCCAGTCGCATGAAAGCCGTGGCTGTTTGTTAAACCGCAGGACCTGAGCTTGCGTTCTGTTTCTCATGGTGTTCGCAAAGGCGATTCCTGCCTTTAAAACTGCTGTGTCTGCGACTGAAAGTGGCGTGTGGCGCAGCTTCTAAAGTCTTGTTGACGCTCCTCGATGTTGCTTTCTCTCTGCCTAAGGAAGTTCGATTGTCGCGTCGGAACGGGGAGACCTAATCCTTCCAGCTTTAAGCCACCCTTCAGTCTTCTGAAGGGTGTCCGAGTGCTAGCATGTCATTTGGCTTTTTTTCTGGGGAAACGGAGAGCGACATTGAAAAAGGTTACCTCCGCCGCCTCGCCCTCCGTGTTAAATGATCGCAAGCCGGCGGCGGCGGCGCTCCCTGTAGTCGTGGCCGAGCGGTTAAGGCGATGGGCTAGAAAGCCATTGGGGTCTCCCCGCGTCGGCTCGAATCCTGCCGACTACGGCGCCCTTCTCCTGTCGCTTCGGCCTGCCCAGAAAAAGGCGGAGTGCTGTTTCTCTCTTCCTGCTTCTTGTACAAACGCTAAATCGCTTGGACCTGCTGCCTTGGAAGTAATGTCTTCAACATCCACCAGTGACATTTCACAGCTGGAAGCACACAGCCACGCTTTTGGCATTGGCATGTCTTGCGCCCTACTTCCAGCCTTTGAAGACCTAATTATTCAAACTGAAAGAACCGGCTGAATGAGTGTTTGCAGTGCACCAGGAGGAGCAGGGACCATAGCATTGGAGGGGTGAGGATGGCGCAGATGGAAACGTTTTCATGCGCTCCTCTGGGAGGAATGAAAAGAAAAGACGAAACCGGAAACAGTAGTAGCCGCAAGAGGAAGTGTCTTCAAGCGCCAAGCAAGCGCTCCTCGTTAGTATAGTGGTGCGTATCCCCGCCTGTCACGTGGGAGACCAGGGATGGATTGCTTGACGGCGAGCCAGGTTGCTTTTCTCCCATCAGATTCCAACCGCTAATGCTAACGCAGTGTGTGGGAGCTTACATGCTTTTCCTTTCCCGTCTTTTTCGGACGACTGTTCCAAAGGGGTAACCTGAAGGAATAGGGGCCTGAAGACACGAGGCATTCTTAAACCAGCACTGGGCTGCACGGCCTTCTGTTGTGATCAGGTTATATTCGAGTCAAAAAGCCAGAGCATCCGCTTCCATCCTATGGAGCACGAGCTAAATCGGAAGAGGCAGGGGATACACCTACGCCTATCGGCGCACGTTCCCTGCGTCAGGCTGCTTCACCCATTTGCACCCGACTGGAGACGGCACTGAGCAAGCTTTTTGTCAGGAGTGGGATTCGAACCCACGCCTCCAGGGGAGACTGCGACCTGAACGCAGCGCCTTAGACCGCTCGGCCATCCTGACGCGGGCCCCCTGTCCCGGGGCGGTCTGATGAGCCACCGCGATCCCACTACGCTCCTCGAGTATCGCACTGTTATTAATACTACAGTGTGACTCCAGCATTAAAATGTTTGGAAAATGTGTCGGCTTTTATAATCCAGTGTAGAGCAGCATGTGATGATTTGTGCTACAACACCAAGCGCTCAAAGTGACGTCTGCGTTTGTCGTTGAAACTTTCAACTCTTTCATCACTTATGTAGGAAATAAAAAGAGCAGTTGTGCGCCACACGCAGAGAGGCCGTCAGCAGAGTGGCGCAGCGGAAGCGTGCTGGGCCCATAACCCAGAGGTCGATGGATCGAAACCATCCTCTGCTACATGTGTCCTATGCACGATTCCTAAGCATGCCATTGGGTTAGCAAAGTGCCTTCAAATAGTCTGCATCTCCCTTTCTTTAAATTCTGTCCTGAGTTTCTCTCTCGTGTGTGTTTGTGCAAGCTTGACACTTGTGGGACTCTTTAATCTTCACCAATACGGAGATGACCAAATGTGTCTTCGGTTGTTCTGAGGTCTTTGATAGTTTCTTTGAAAGCTTCAACTGAACCTCGAAATCGAAGCAGTTATGTTTATATTGATTTCTCGCGTTAATCATTACGAACCAGGAACAGCCAGCACACTCGGTCGCATTAGTAATTATGTCACGTCTCTACTTAGCAGAGCATTCAAAGGCCCACTGGAAGTAGTAAAGCACTAAAACACTGCAAAACTGAACTCGGGAAAATCATACTGGGAGCTCTGAGCGATGTCTGCATCCAAGCCATCCAATACGGACTCTGAAACCTTGGAATATCAACACTATGATGCGCTACCTTTTACCTGGAGCAAAACGATGGAATTAGAAGAATGCTTACCGCAGGATACAACTGTGCCGCTGTTATTTGGAGCACGGTTTTCACTTGCATGAAAACTACAGCAGAACGTAGAAGGATGATCACTGAGGAGTCCACGCGGGCATGCTGAGGAGATTGTAGGTCGTACATTTCAATGATTACTGACATTTGCGCTGCTGGAGGTACAGTAATCAACAAAGAACAGGGTGTGCTACTCTCGAATCCGGTCAGCACATGATGAAAAGCCAGGAAGTATACCTTGTCAAATTGCCGTCAACAGGGACAAGTTAACCACCAGCTCCACCGGCGCCCGGCTAGCTCAGTCGGTAGAGCATGAGACTCTTAATCTCAGGGTCGTGGGTTCGAGCCCCACGTTGGGCGGTGCCCGTCTCCTTATTAACAAAGTTTCCCGCTCATCCTTGAACCTCTTACACCTCGATGGTACCGAGCACTGCGTTTTAATGCACAGGTGTGATCAAACCGAGATGAAAAGGGCGTATCTAGCTCCTTGCCCGAGAGATAAATCAAAGGTTCCGCAGATAATCCCTTGGCTCCGGTCACCCGGACGCAGATAGGAGCTGCAGCCATCATAACTTGTATGAAAACTAAGAAGAGCTCCTGTCTATTTACAGTTTCATTTACTCTAGCGTTTCCTTAAACATTGTGTGTACGAAGGCTAAGAAATTGGAGAGCTATTCTAATACAATAACTATTAGGAATCTTTTCGGCATAACAGTTTCACTGTGATTTTGCAGGTAACACGTACGTTGGGAAAACATTTTGAACGCGATCAATAACCGCACTGGAAAAATGTGGGAAAGAAAGGGCGAAAAGCGACTCTTCAACATGTGGAAATATCTTCCTGAGCGGAGCCCTCTTCTCGAAGCTCAACACTCTGCAAGAGTCACTTCTCCCAACTTGCGCCCGCAGGCTTCCGTAGTGTGCCTGCAAAGAGCCATCCGCTTGAGACAGGTGCACCTCCCGATTTCATTGAACTAAGCTAGATGCACAATTTCTAATGCAGCCTTCATCACAATAGACAGTTCATTTCTCGAAAGCTTGTCGTAAAAAAAGGAAACAAAGAACGAAAACGTATAGCTGACAATCTTCTGAAGATGCAGATTCAGCTTTGGGGAAATGGACATTTTATGTATGCAGATGCTTTTCAAGCGCTGGTTTTAGAACGTCGCTGTGCTTCCAGCATCCTTTTCAGCCTTCTAAACTGGCTACCGAGGTGCCGATCACATTGTAAAGCGGTTGAGAGGCCGGAGCTGCTCAAACCGCTCTTGCCGTTTCCCATCAATCAAAAGCACTATGTTGTTTCTTTGTATGGAAAGCTTTTCAAGTCTGGCATCGACACGCACCTTTCCTGAAACGTCCAAAAGGTGAATGCTTCGCAAAGAAATCCAGTCTACCTTCAGGGGGCATGATGTTGAAATCGGAATGAGCCCTGGGTGGGCTTGAAGCAGCAGCTGTTCAGTTAACAGCTGCACAGAAACGCACCCCGCTTGCTTTGTATCATTCGCAAGTTTCTGGTTAAAGAGTAAAAAAGGCTGGAATTCTTCTGCCAGCCGGCAGGATTTCTTCTGCACTCACCCAGAAAAGCCAAGAATTGTATTTCATCTTTCGCAAGCTGTATTTTCCAGGAGGAGAATGAATACTTGCATTAAACTGAATCAAGCCGACAGAGACGCACAGCCGTTGTTTTTCTCCATGGGAAGTTTTTCGTTAAGGAAAAACACCGTTGTCATTTTCTTGCCAGCCGGCGGTATTTCTTGTGCAGCGATGAGCCAGATTTGTATTTCGTATTTCGCAAGTTGTGTGAATTTCTTGAAGTTGAAAGTGAATTCGCTCCAGAAAAGAAATGTCCAGTCGCATGAAAGCCGTGGCTGTTTGTTAAACCGCAGGACCTGAGCTTGCGTTCTGTTTCTCATGGCGTTCGCAAAGGCGATTCCTGCCTTTAAAACTGCTGTGTCTGCGACTGAAAGTGGCGTGTGGCGCAGCTTCTAAAGTCTTGTTGACGCTCCTCGATGTTGCTTTCTCTCTGCCTAAGGAAGTTCGATTGTCGCGTCGGAACGGGGAGACCTAATCCTTCCAGCTTTAAGCCACCCTTCAGTCTTCTGAAGGGTGTCCGAGTGCTAGCATGTCATTTGGCTTTTTTTCTGGGGAAACGGAGAGCGACATTGAAAAAGGTTACCTCCGCCGCCTCGCCCTCCGTGTTAAATGATCGCAAGCCGGCGGCGGCGGCGCTCCCTGTAGTCGTGGCCGAGCGGTTAAGGCGATGGGCTAGAAAGCCATTGGGGTCTCCCCGCGTCGGCTCGAATCCTGCCGACTACGGCGCCCTTCTCCTGTCGCTTCGGCCTGCCCAGAAAAAGGCGGAGTGCTGTTTCTCTCTTCCTGCTTCTTGTACAAACGCTAAATCGCTTGGACCTGCTGCCTTGGAAGTAATGTCTTCAACATCCACCAGTGACATTTCACAGCTGGAAGCACACAGCCACGCTTTTGGCATTGGCATGTCTTGCGCCCTACTTCCAGCCTTTGAAGACCTAATTATTCAAACTGAAAGAACCGGCTGAATGAGTGTTTGCAGTGCACCAGGAGGAGCAGGGACCATAGCATTGGAGGGGTGAGGATGGCGCAGATGGAAACGTTTTCATGCGCTCCTCTGGGAGGAATGAAAAGAAAAGACGAAACCGGAAACAGTAGTAGCCGCAAGAGGAAGTGTCTTCAAGCGCCAAGCAAGCGCTCCTCGTTAGTATAGTGGTGCGTATCCCCGCCTGTCACGTGGGAGACCAGGGATGGATTGCTTGACGGCGAGCCAGGTTGCTTTTCTCCCATCAGATTCCAACCGCTAATGCTAACGCAGTGTGTGGGAGCTTACATGCTTTTCCTTTCCCGTCTTTTTCGGACGACTGTTCCAAAGGGGTAACCTGAAGGAATAGGGGCCTGAAGACACGAGGCATTCTTAAACCAGCACTGGGCTGCACGGCCTTCTGTTGTGATCAGGTTATATTCGAGTCAAAAAGCCAGAGCATCCGCTTCCATCCTATGGAGCACGAGCTAAATCGGAAGAGGCAGGGGATACACCTACGCCTATCGGCGCACGTTCCCTGCGTCAGGCTGCTTCACCCATTTGCACCCGACTGGAGACGGCACTGAGCAAGCTTTTTGTCAGGAGTGGGATTCGAACCCACGCCTCCAGGGGAGACTGCGACCTGAACGCAGCGCCTTAGACCGCTCGGCCATCCTGACGCGGGCCCCCTGTCCCGGGGCGGTCTGATGAGCCACCGCGATCCCACTACGCTCCTCGAGTATCGCACTGTTATTAATACTACAGTGTGACTCCAGCATTAAAATGTTTGGAAAATGTGTCGGCTTTTATAATCCAGTGTAGAGCAGCATGTGATGATTTGTGCTACAACACCAAGCGCTCAAAGTGACGTCTGCGTTTGTCGTTGAAACTTTCAACTCTTTCATCACTTATGTAGGAAATAAAAAGAGCAGTTGTGCGCCACACGCAGAGAGGCCGTCAGCAGAGTGGCGCAGCGGAAGCGTGCTGGGCCCATAACCCAGAGGTCGATGGATCGAAACCATCCTCTGCTACATGTGTCCTATGCACGATTCCTAAGCATGCCATTGGGTTAGCAAAGTGCCTTCAAATAGTCTGCATCTCCCTTTCTTTAAATTCTGTCCTGAGTTTCTCTCTCGTGTGTGTTTGTGCAAGCTTGACACTTGTGGGACTCTTTAATCTTCACCAATACGGAGATGACCAAATGTGTCATCGGTTGTTCTGAGGTCTTTGATAGTTTCTTTGAAAGCTTCAACTGAACCTCGAAATCGAAGCAGTTATGTTTATATTGATTTCTCGCGTTAATCATTACGAACCAGGAACAGCCAGCACACTCGGTCGCATTAGTAATTATGTCACGTCTCTACTTAGCAGAGCATTCAAAGGCCCACTGGAAGTAGTAAAGCACTAAAACACTGCAAAACTGAACTCGGGAAAATCATACTGGGAGCTCTGAGCGATGTCTGCATCCAAGCCATCCAATACGGACTCTGAAACCTTGGAATATCAACACTATGATGCGCTACCTTTTACCTGGAGCAAAACGATGGAATTAGAAGAATGCTTACCGCAGGATACAACTGTGCCGCTGTTATTTGGAGCACGGTTTTCACTTGCATGAAAACTACAGCAGAACGTAGAAGGATGATCACTGAGGAGTCCACGCGGGCATGCTGAGGAGATTGTAGGTCGTACATTTCAATGATTACTGACATTTGCGCTGCTGGAGGTACAGTAATCAACAAAGAACAGGGTGTGCTACTCTCGAATCCGGTCAGCACATGATGAAAAGCCAGGAAGTATACCTTGTCAAATTGCCGTCAACAGGGACAAGTTAACCACCAGCTCCACCGGCGCCCGGCTAGCTCAGTCGGTAGAGCATGAGACTCTTAATCTCAGGGTCGTGGGTTCGAGCCCCACGTTGGGCGGTGCCCGTCTCCTTATTAACAAAGTTTCCCGCTCATCCTTGAACCTCTTACACCTCGATGGTACCGAGCACTGCGTTTTAATGCACAGGTGTGATCAAACCGAGATGAAAAGGGCGTATCTAGCTCCTTGCCCGAGAGATAAATCAAAGGTTCCGCAGATAATCCCTTGGCTCCGGTCACCCGGACGCAGATAGGAGCTGCAGCCATCATAACTTGTATGAAAACTAAGAAGAGCTCCTGTCTATTTACAGTTTCATTTACTCTAGCGTTTCCTTAAACATTGTGTGTACGAAGGCTAAGAAATTGGAGAGCTATTCTAATACAATAACTATTAGGAATCTTTTCGGCATAACAGTTTCACTGTGATTTTGCAGGTAACACGTACGTTGGGAAAACATTTTGAACGCGATCAATAACCGCACTGGAAAAATGTGGGAAAGAAAGGGCGAAAAGCGACTCTTCAACATGTGGAAATATCTTCCTGAGCGGAGCCCTCTTCTCGAAGCTCAACACTCTGCAAGAGTCACTTCTCCCAACTTGCGCCCGCAGGTTTCCGTAGTGTGCCTGCAAAGAGCCATCCGCTTGAGACAGGTGCACCTCCCGATTTCATTGAACTAAGCTAGATGCACAATTTCTAATGCAGCCTTCATCACAATAGACAGTTCATTTCTCGAAAGCTTGTCGTAAAAAAAGGAAACAAAGAACGAAAACGTATAGCTGACAATCTTCTGAAGATGCAGATTCAGCTTTGGGGAAATGGACATTTTATGTATGCAGATGCTTTTCAAGCGCTGGTTTTAGAACGTCGCTGTGCTTCCAGCATCCTTTTCAGCCTTCTAAACTGGCTACCGAGGTGCCGATCACATTGTAAAGCGGTTGAGAGGCCGGAGCTGCTCAAACCGCTCTTGCCGTTTCCCATCAATCAAAAGCACTATGTTGTTTCTTTGTATGGAAAGCTTTTCAAGTCTGGCATCGACACGCACCTTTCCTGAAACGTCCAAAAGGTGAATGCTTCGCAAAGAAATCCAGTCTACCTTCAGGGGGCATGATGTTGAAATCGGAATGAGCCCTGGGTGGGCTTGAAGCAGCAGCTGTTCAGTTAACAGCTGCACAGAAACGCACCCCGCTTGCTTTGTATCATTCGCAAGTTTCTGGTTAAAGAGTAAAAAAGGCTGGAATTCTTCTGCCAGCCGGCAGGATTTCTTCTGCACTCACCCAGAAAAGCCAAGAATTGTATTTCATCTTTCGCAAGCTGTATTTTCCAGGAGGAGAATGAATACTTGCATTAAACTGAATCAAGCCGACAGAGACGCACAGCCGTTGTTTTTCTCCATGGGAAGTTTTTCGTTAAGGAAAAACACCGTTGTCATTTTCTTGCCAGCCGGCGGTATTTCTTGTGCAGCGATGAGCCAGATTTGTATTTCGTATTTCGCAAGTTGTGTGAATTTCTTGAAGTTGAAAGTGAATTCGCTCCAGAAAAGAAATGTCCAGTCGCATGAAAGCCGTGGCTGTTTGTTAAACCGCAGGACCTGAGCTTGCGTTCTGTTTCTCATGGCGTTCGCAAAGGCGATTCCTGCCTTTAAAACTGCTGTGTCTGCGACTGAAAGTGGCGTGTGGCGCAGCTTCTAAAGTCTTGTTGACGCTGCTCGATGTTGCTTTCTCTCTGCCTAAGGAAGTTCGATTGTCGCGTCGGAACGGGGAGACCTAATCCTTCCAGCTTTAAGCCACCCTTCAGTCTTCTGAAGGGTGTCCGAGTGCTAGCATGTCATTTGGCTTTTTTTCTGGGGAAACGGAGAGCGACATTGAAAAAGGTTACCTCCGCCGCCTCGCCCTCCGTGTTAAATGATCGCAAGCCGGCGGCGGCGGCGCTCCCTGTAGTCGTGGCCGAGCGGTTAAGGCGATGGGCTAGAAAGCCATTGGGGTCTCCCCGCGTCGGCTCGAATCCTGCCCACTACGGCGCCCTTCTCCTGTCGCTTCGGCCTGCCCAGAAAAAGGCGGAGTGCTGTTTCTCTCTTCCTGCTTCTTGTACAAACGCTAAATCGCTTGGACCTGCTGCCTTGGAAGTAATGTCTTCAACATCCACCAGTGACATTTCACAGCTGGAAGCACACAGCCACGCTTTTGGCATTGGCATGTCTTGCGCCCTACTTCCAGCCTTTGAAGACCTAATTATTCAAACTGAAAGAACCGGCTGAATGAGTGTTTGCAGTGCACCAGGAGGAGCAGGGACCATAGCATTGGAGGGGTGAGGATGGCGCAGATGGAAACGTTTTCATGCGCTCCTCTGGGAGGAATGAAAAGAAAAGACGAAACCGGAAACAGTAGTAGCCGCAAGAGGAAGTGTCTTCAAGCGCCAAGCAAGCGCTCCTCGTTAGTATAGTGGTGCGTATCCCCGCCTGTCACGTGGGAGACCAGGGATGGATTGCTTGACGGCGAGCCAGGTTGCTTTTCTCCCATCAGATTCCAACCGCTAATGCTAACGCAGTGTGTGGGAGCTTACATGCTTTTCCTTTCCCGTCTTTTTCGGACGACTGTTCCAAAGGGGAAACCTGAAGGAATAGGGGCCTGAAGACACGAGGCATTCTTAAACCAGCACTGGGCTGCACGGCCTTCTGTTGTGATCAGGTTATATTCGAGTCAAAAAGCCAGAGCATCCGCTTCTATCCTATGGAGCACGAGCTAAATCGGAAGAGGCAGGGGATACACCTACGCCTATCGGCGCACGTTCCCTGCGTCAGGCTGCTTCACCCATTTGCACCCATTTGCACCCGACTGGAGACGGCACTGAGCAAGCTTTTTGTCAGGAGTGGGATTCGAACCCACGCCTCCAGGGGAGACTGCGACCTGAACGCAGCGCCTTAGACCGCTCGGCCATCCTGACGCGGGCCCCCTGTCCCGGGGCGGTCTGATGAGCCACCGCGATCCCACTACGCTCCTCGAGTATCGCACTGTTATTAATACTACAGTGTGACTCCAGCATTAAAATGTTTGGAAAATGTGTCGGCTTTTATAATCCAGTGTAGAGCAGCATGTGATGATTTGTGCTACAACACCAAGCGCTCAAAGTGACGTCTGCGTTTGTCGTTGAAACTTTCAACTCTTTCATCACTTATGTAGGAAATAAAAAGAGCAGTTGTGCGCCACACGCAGAGAGGCCGTCAGCAGAGTGGCGCAGCGGAAGCGTGCTGGGCCCATAACCCAGAGGTCGATGGATCGAAACCATCCTCTGCTACATGTGTCCTATGCACGATTCCTAAGCATGCCATTGGGTTAGCAAAGTGCCTTCAAATAGTCTGCATCTCCCTTTCTTTAAATTCTGTCCTGAGTTTCTCTCTCGTGTGTGTTTGTGCAAGCTTGACACTTGCGGGACTCTTTAATCTTCACCAATACGGAGATGACCAAATGTGTCTTCGGTTGTTCTGAGGTCTTTGATAGTTTCTTTGAAAGCTTCAACTGAACCTCGAAATCGAAGCAGTTATGTTTATATTGATTTCTCGCGTTAATCATTACGAACCAGGAACAGCCAGCACACTCGGTCGCATTAGTAATTATGTCACGTCTCTACTTAGCAGAGCATTCAAAGGCCCACTGGAAGTAGTAAAGCACTAAAACACTGCAAAACTGAACTCGGGAAAATCATACTGGGAGCTCTGAGCGATGTCTGCATCCAAGCCATCCAATACGGACTCTGAAACCTTGGAATATCAACACTATGATGCGCTACCTTTTACCTGGAGCAAAACGATGGAATTAGAAGAATGCTTACCGCAGGATACAACTGTGCCGCTGTTATTTGGAGCACGGTTTTCACTTGCATGAAAACTACAGCAGAACGTAGAAGGATGATCACTGAGGAGTCCACGCGGGCATGCTGAGGAGATTGTAGGTCGTACATTTCAATGATTACTGACATTTGCGCTGCTGGAGGTACAGTAATCAACAAAGAACAGGGTGTGCTACTCTCGAATCCGGTCAGCACATGATGAAAAGCCAGGAAGTATACCTTGTCAAATTGCCGTCAACAGGGACAAGTTAGCCACCAGCTCCACCGGCGCCCGGCTAGCTCAGTCGGTAGAGCATGAGACTCTTAATCTCAGGGTCGTGGGTTCGAGCCCCACGTTGGGCGGTGCCCGTCTCCTTATTAACAAAGTTTCCCGCTCATCCTTGAACCTCTTACACCTCGATGGTACCGAGCACTGCGTTTTAATGCACAGGTGTGATCAAACCGAGATGAAAAGGGCGTATCTAGCTCCTTGCCCGAGAGATAAATCAGAGGTTCCGCAGATAATCCCTTGGCTCCGGTCACCCGGACGCAGATAGGAGCTGCAGCCATCATAACTTGTATGAAAACTAAGAAGAGCTCCTGTCTATTTACAGTTTCATTTACTCTAGCGTTTCCTTAAACATTGCGTGTACGAAGGCTAAGAAATTGGAGAGCTATTCTAATACAATAACTATTAGGAATCTTTTGGGCATAACAGTTTCACTGTGATTTTGCAGGTAACACGTACGTTGGGAAAACATTTTGAACGCGATCAATAACCGCACTGGAAAAATGTGGGAAAGAAAGGGCGAAAAGCGACTCTTCAACATGTGGAAATATCTTCCTGAGCGGAGCCCTCTTCTCGAAGCTCAACACTCTGCAAGAGTCACTTCTCCCAACTTGCGCCCGCAGGTTTCCGTAGTGTGCCTGCAAAGAGCCATCCGCTTGAGACAGGTGCACCTCCCGATTTCATTGAACTAAGCTAGATGCACAATTTCTAATGCAGCCTTCATCACAATAGACAGTTCATTTCTCGAAAGCTTGTCGTAAAAAAAGGAAACAAAGAACGAAAACGTATAGCTGACAATCTTCTGAAGATGCAGATTCAGCTTTGGGGAAATGGACATTTTATGTATGCAGATGCTTTTCAAGCGCTGGTTTTAGAACGTCGCTGTGCTTCCAGCATCCTTTTCAGCCTTCTAAACTGGCTACCGAGGTGCCGATCACATTGTAAAGCGGTTGAGTGGCCGGAGCTGCTCAAACCGCTCTTGCCGTTTCCCATCAATCAAAAGCACTATGTTGTTTCTTTGTATGGAAAGCTTTTCAAGTCTGGCATCGACACGCACCTTTCCTGAAACGTCCAAAAGGTGAATGCTTCGCAAAGAAATCCAGTCTACCTTCAGGGGGCATGATGTTGAAATCGGAATGAGCCCTGGGTGGGCTTGAAGCAGCAGCTGTTCAGTTAACAGCTGCACAGAAACGCACCCCGCTTGCTTTGTATCATTCGCAAGTTTCTGGTTAAAGAGTAAAAAAGGCTGGAATTCTTCTGCCAGCCGGCAGGATTTCTTCTGCACTCACCCAGAAAAGCCAAGAATTGTATTTCATCTTTCGCAAGCTGTATTTTCCAGGAGGAGAATGAATACTTGCATTAAACTGAATCAAGCCGACAGAGACGCACAGCCGTTGTTTTTCTCCATGGGAAGTTTTTCGTTAAGGAAAAACACCGTTGTCATTTTCTTGCCAGCCGGCGGTATTTCTTGTGCAGCGATGAGCCAGATTTGTATTTCGTATTTCGCAAGTTGTGTGAATTTCTTGAAGTTGAAAGTGAATTCGCTCCAGAAAAGAAATGTCCAGTCGCATGAAAGCCGTGGCTGTTTGTTAAACCGCAGGACCTGAGCTTGCGTTCTGTTTCTCATGGCGTTCGCAAAGGCGATTCCTGCCTTTAAAACTGCTGTGTCTGCGACTGAAAGTGGCGTGTGGCGCAGCTTCTAAAGTCTTGTTGACGCTCCTCGATGTTGCTTTCTCTCTGCCTAAGGAAGTTCGATTGTCGCGTCGGAACGGGGAGACCTAATCCTTCCAGCTTTAAGCCACCCTTCAGTCTTCTGAAGGGTGTCCGAGTGCTAGCATGTCATTTGGCTTTTTTTCTGGGGAAACGGAGAGCGACATTGAAAAAGGTTACCTCCGCCGCCTCGCCCTCCGTGTTAAATGATCGCAAGCCGGCGGCGGCGGCGCTCCCTGTAGTCGTGGCCGAGCGGTTAAGGCGATGGGCTAGAAAGCCATTGGGGTCTCCCCGCGTCGGCTCGAATCCTGCCGACTACGGCGCCCTTCTCCTGTCGCTTCGGCCTGCCCAGAAAAAGGCGGAGTGCTGTTTCTCTCTTCCTGCTTCTTGTACAAACGCTAAATCGCTTGGACCTGCTGCCTTGGAAGTAATGTCTTCAACATCCACCAGTGACATTTCACAGCTGGAAGCACACAGCCACGCTTTTGGCATTGGCATGTCTTGCGCCCTACTTCCAGCCTTTGAAGACCTAATTATTCAAACTGAAAGAACCGGCTGAATGAGTGTTTGCAGTGCACCAGGAGGAGCAGGGACCATAGCATTGGAGGGGTGAGGATGGCGCAGATGGAAACGTTTTCATGCGCTCCTCTGGGAGGAATGAAAAGAAAAGACGAAACCGGAAACAGTAGTAGCCGCAAGAGGAAGTGTCTTCAAGCGCCAAGCAAGCGCTCCTCGTTAGTATAGTGGTGCGTATCCCCGCCTGTCACGTGGGAGACCAGGGATGGATTGCTTGACGGCGAGCCAGGTTGCTTTTCTCCCATCAGATTCCAACCGCTAATGCTAACGCAGTGTGTGGGAGCTTACATGCTTTTCCTTTCCCGTCTTTTTCGGACGACTGTTCCAAAGGGGTAACCTGAAGGAATAGGGGCCTGAAGACACGAGGCATTCTTAAACCAGCACTGGGCTGCACGGCCTTCTGTTGTGATCAGGTTATATTCGAGTCAAAAAGCCAGAGCATCCGCTTCCATCCTATGGAGCACGAGCTAAATCGGAAGAGGCAGGGGATACACCTACGCCTATCGGCGCACGTTCCCTGCGTCAGGCTGCTTCACCCATTTGCACCCGACTGGAGACGGCACTGAGCAAGCTTTTTGTCAGGAGTGGGATTCGAACCCACGCCTCCAGGGGAGACTGCGACCTGAACGCAGCGCCTTAGACCGCTCGGCCATCCTGACGCGGGCCCCCTGTCCCGGGGCGGTCTGATGAGCCACCGCGATCCCACTACGCTCCTCGAGTATCGCACTGTTATTAATACTACAGTGTGACTCCAGCATTAAAATGTTTGGAAAATGTGTCGGCTTTTATAATCCAGTGTAGAGCAGCATGTGATGATTTGTGCTACAACACCAAGCGCT
Organism: Lepisosteus oculatus; assembly: GCF_040954835.1. NCBI lineage: Eukaryota > Metazoa > Chordata > Actinopteri > Semionotiformes > Lepisosteidae > Lepisosteus > Lepisosteus oculatus. The sequence continues at coordinate 51,830 of NW_027167923.1, read as the reverse complement.
CAAAGTGACGTCTGCGTTTGTCGTTGAAACTTTCAACTCTTTCATCACTTATGTAGGAAATAAAAAGAGCAGTTGTGCGCCACACGCAGAGAGGCCGTCAGCAGAGTGGCGCAGCGGAAGCGTGCTGGGCCCATAACCCAGAGGTCGATGGATCGAAACCATCCTCTGCTACATGTGTCCTATGCACGATTCCTAAGCATGCCATTGGGTTAGCAAAGTGCCTTCAAATAGTCTGCATCTCCCTTTCTTTAAATTCTGTCCTGAGTTTCTCTCTCGTGTGTGTTTGTGCAAGCTTGACACTTGTGGGACTCTTTAATCTTCACCAATACGGAGATGACCAAATGTGTCTTCGGTTGTTCTGAGGTCTTTGATAGTTTCTTTGAAAGCTTCAACTGAACCTCGAAATCGAAGCAGTTATGTTTATATTGATTTCTCGCGTTAATCATTACGAACCAGGAACAGCCAGCACACTCGGTCGCATTAGTAATTATGTCACGTCTCTACTTAGCAGAGCATTCAAAGGCCCACTGGAAGTAGTAAAGCACTAAAACACTGCAAAACTGAACTCGGGAAAATCATACTGGGAGCTCTGAGCGATGTCTGCATCCAAGCCATCCAATACGGACTCTGAAACCTTGGAATATCAACACTATGATGCGCTACCTTTTACCTGGAGCAAAACGATGGAATTAGAAGAATGCTTACCGCAGGATACAACTGTGCCGCTGTTATTTGGAGCACGGTTTTCACTTGCATGAAAACTACAGCAGAACGTAGAAGGATGATCACTGAGGAGTCCACGCGGGCATGCTGAGGAGATTGTAGGTCGTACATTTCAATGATTACTGACATTTGCGCTGCTGGAGGTACAGTAATCAACAAAGAACAGGGTGTGCTACTCTCGAATCCGGTCAGCACATGATGAAAAGCCAGGAAGTATACCTTGTCAAATTGCCGTCAACAGGGACAAGTTAACCACCAGCTCCACCGGCGCCCGGCTAGCTCAGTCGGTAGAGCATGAGACTCTTAATCTCAGGGTCGTGGGTTCGAGCCCCACGTTGGGCGGTGCCCGTCTCCTTATTAACAAAGTTTCCCGCTCATCCTTGAACCTCTTACACCTCGATGGTACCGAGCACTGCGTTTTAATGCACAGGTGTGATCAAACCGAGATGAAAAGGGCGTATCTAGCTCCTTGCCCGAGAGATAAATCAAAGGTTCCGCAGATAATCCCTTGGCTCCGGTCACCCGGACGCAGATAGGAGCTGCAGCCATCATAACTTGTATGAAAACTAAGAAGAGCTCCTGTCTATTTACAGTTTCATTTACTCTAGCGTTTCCTTAAACATTGTGTGTACGAAGGCTAAGAAATTGGAGAGCTATTCTAATACAATAACTATTAGGAATCTTTTGGGCATAACAGTTTCACTGTGATTTTGCAGGTAACACGTACGTTGGGAAAACATTTTGAACGCGATCAATAACCGCACTGGAAAAATGTGGGAAAGAAAGGGCGAAAAGCGACTCTTCAACATGTGGAAATATCTTCCTGAGGGGAGCCCTCTTCTCGAAGCTCAACACTCTGCAAGAGTCACTTCTCCCAACTTGCGCCCGCAGGTTTCCGTAGTGTGCCTGCAAAGAGCCATCCGCTTGAGACAGGTGCACCTCCCGATTTCATTGAACTAAGCTAGATGCACAATTTCTAATGCAGCCTTCATCACAATAGACAGTTCATTTCTCGAAAGCTTGTCGTAAAAAAAGGAAACAAAGAACGAAAACGTATAGCTGACAATCTTCTGAAGATGCAGATTCAGCTTTGGGGAAATGGACATTTTATGTATGCAGATGCTTTTCAAGCGCTGGTTTTAGAACGTCGCTGTGCTTCCAGCATCCTTTTCAGCCTTCTAAACTGGCTACCGAGGTGCCGATCACATTGTAAAGCGGTTGAGAGGCCGGAGCTGCTCAAACCGCTCTTGCCGTTTCCCATCAATCAAAAGCACTATGTTGTTTCTTTGTATGGAAAGCTTTTCAAGTCTGGCATCGACACGCACCTTTCCTGAAACGTCCAAAAGGTGAATGCTTCGCAAAGAAATCCAGTCTACCTTCAGGGGGCATGATGTTGAAATCGGAATGAGCCCTGGGTGGGCTTGAAGCAGCAGCTGTTCAGTTAACAGCTGCACAGAAACGCACCCCGCTTGCTTTGTATCATTCGCAAGTTTCTGGTTAAAGAGTAAAAAAGGCTGGAATTCTTCTGCCAGCCGGCAGGATTTCTTCTGCACTCACCCAGAAAAGCCAAGAATTGTATTTCATCTTTCGCAAGCTGTATTTTCCAGGAGGAGAATGAATACTTGCATTAAACTGAATCAAGCCGACAGAGACGCACAGCCGTTGTTTTTCTCCATGGGAAGTTTTTCGTTAAGGAAAAACACCGTTGTCATTTTCTTGCCAGCCGGCGGTATTTCTTGTGCAGCGATGAGCCAGATTTGTATTTCGTATTTCGCAAGTTGTGTGAATTTCTTGAAGTTGAAAGTGAATTCGCTCCAGAAAAGAAATGTCCAGTCGCATGAAAGCCGTGGCTGTTTGTTAAACCGCAGGACCTGAGCTTGCGTTCTGTTTCTCATGGCGTTCGCAAAGGCGATTCCTGCCTTTAAAACTGCTGTGTCTGCGACTGAAAGTGGCGTGTGGCGCAGCTTCTAAAGTCTTGTTGACGCTCCTCGATGTTGCTTTCTCTCTGCCTAAGGAAGTTCGATTGTCGCGTCGGAACGGGGAGACCTAATCCTTCCAGCTTTAAGCCACCCTTCAGTCTTCTGAAGGGTGTCCGAGTGCTAGCATGTCATTTGGCTTTTTTTCTGGGGAAACGGAGAGCGACATTGAAAAAGGTTACCTCCGCCGCCTCGCCCTCCGTGTTAAATGATCGCAAGCCGGCGGCGGCGGCGCTCCCTGTAGTCGTGGCCGAGCGGTTAAGGCGATGGGCTAGAAAGCCATTGGGGTCTCCCCGCGTCGGCTCGAATCCTGCCGACTACGGCGCCCTTCTCCTGTCGCTTCGGCCTGCCCAGAAAAAGGCGGAGTGCTGTTTCTCTCTTCCTGCTTCTTGTACAAACGCTAAATCGCTTGGACCTGCTGCCTTGGAAGTAATGTCTTCAACATCCACCAGTGACATTTCACAGCTGGAAGCACACAGCCACGCTTTTGGCATTGGCATGTCTTGCGCCCTACTTCCAGCCTTTGAAGACCTAATTATTCAAACTGAAAGAACCGGCTGAATGAGTGTTTGCAGTGCACCAGGAGGAGCAGGGACCATAGCATTGGAGGGGTGAGGATGGCGCAGATGGAAACGTTTTCATGCGCTCCTCTGGGAGGAATGAAAAGAAAAGACGAAACCGGAAACAGTAGTAGCCGCAAGAGGAAGTGTCTTCAAGCGCCAAGCAAGCGCTCCTCGTTAGTATAGTGGTGCGTATCCCCGCCTGTCACGTGGGAGACCAGGGATGGATTGCTTGACGGCGAGCCAGGTTGCTTTTCTCCCATCAGATTCCAACCGCTAATGCTAACGCAGTGTGTGGGAGCTTACATGCTTTTCCTTTCCCGTCTTTTTCGGACGACTGTTCCAAAGGGGTAACCTGAAGGAATAGGGGCCTGAAGACACGAGGCATTCTTAAACCAGCACTGGGCTGCACGGCCTTCTGTTGTGATCAGGTTATATTCGAGTCAAAAAGCCAGAGCATCCGCTTCTATCCTATGGAGCACGAGCTAAATCGGAAGAGGCAGGGGATACACCTACGCCTATCGGCGCACGTTCCCTGCGTCAGGCTGCTTCACCCATTTGCACCCATTTGCACCCGACTGGAGACGGCACTGAGCAAGCTTTTTGTCAGGAGTGGGATTCGAACCCACGCCTCCAGGGGAGACTGCGACCTGAACGCAGCGCCTTAGACCGCTCGGCCATCCTGACGCGGGCCCCCTGTCCCGGGGCGGTCTGATGAGCCACCGCGATCCCACTACGCTCCTCGAGTATCGCACTGTTATTAATACTACAGTGTGACTCCAGCATTAAAATGTTTGGAAAATGTGTCGGCTTTTATAATCCAGTGTAGAGCAGCATGTGATGATTTGTGCTACAACACCAAGCGCTCAAAGTGACGTCTGCGTTTGTCGTTGAAACTTTCAACTCTTTCATCACTTATGTAGGAAATAAAAAGAGCAGTTGTGCGCCACACGCAGAGAGGCCGTCAGCAGAGTGGCGCAGCGGAAGCGTGCTGGGCCCATAACCCAGAGGTCGATGGATCGAAACCATCCTCTGCTACATGTGTCCTATGCACGATTCCTAAGCATGCCATTGGGTTAGCAAAGTGCCTTCAAATAGTCTGCATCTCCCTTTCTTTAAATTCTGTCCTGAGTTTCTCTCTCGTGTGTGTTTGTGCAAGCTTGACACTTGCGGGACTCTTTAATCTTCACCAATACGGAGATGACCAAATGTGTCTTCGGTTGTTCTGAGGTCTTTGATAGTTTCTTTGAAAGCTTCAACTGAACCTCGAAATCGAAGCAGTTATGTTTATATTGATTTCTCGCGTTAATCATTACGAACCAGGAACAGCCAGCACACTCGGTCGCATTAGTAATTATGTCACGTCTCTACTTAGCAGAGCATTCAAAGGCCCACTGGAAGTAGTAAAGCACTAAAACACTGCAAAACTGAACTCGGGAAAATCATACTGGGAGCTCTGAGCGATGTCTGCATCCAAGCCATCCAATACGGACTCTGAAACCTTGGAATATCAACACTATGATGCGCTACCTTTTACCTGGAGCAAAACGATGGAATTAGAAGAATGCTTACCGCAGGATACAACTGTGCCGCTGTTATTTGGAGCACGGTTTTCACTTGCATGAAAACTACAGCAGAACGTAGAAGGATGATCACTGAGGAGTCCACGCGGGCATGCTGAGGAGATTGTAGGTCGTACATTTCAATGATTACTGACATTTGCGCTGCTGGAGGTACAGTAATCAACAAAGAACAGGGTGTGCTACTCTCGAATCCGGTCAGCACATGATGAAAAGCCAGGAAGTATACCTTGTCAAATTGCCGTCAACAGGGACAAGTTAACCACCAGCTCCACCGGCGCCCGGCTAGCTCAGTCGGTAGAGCATGAGACTCTTAATCTCAGGGTCGTGGGTTCGAGCCCCACGTTGGGCGGTGCCCGTCTCCTTATTAACAAAGTTTCCCGCTCATCCTTGAACCTCTTACACCTCGATGGTACCGAGCACTGCGTTTTAATGCACAGGTGTGATCAAACCGAGATGAAAAGGGCGTATCTAGCTCCTTGCCCGAGAGATAAATCAGAGGTTCCGCAGATAATCCCTTGGCTCCGGTCACCCGGACGCAGATAGGAGCTGCAGCCATCATAACTTGTATGAAAACTAAGAAGAGCTCCTGTCTATTTACAGTTTCATTTACTCTAGCGTTTCCTTAAACATTGCGTGTACGAAGGCTAAGAAATTGGAGAGCTATTCTAATACAATAACTATTAGGAATCTTTTCGCCATAACAGTTTCACTGTGATTTTGCAGGTAACACGTACGTTGGGAAAACATTTTGAACGCGATCAATAACCGCACTGGAAAAATGTGGGAAAGAAAGGGCGAAAAGCGACTCTTCAACATGTGGAAATATCTTCCTGAGCGGAGCCCTCTTCTCGAAGCTCAACACTCTGCAAGAGTCACTTCTCCCAACTTGCGCCCGCAGGTTTCCGTAGTGTGCCTGCAAAGAGCCATCCGCTTGAGACAGGTGCACCTCCCGATTTCATTGAACTAAGCTAGATGCACAATTTCTAATGCAGCCTTCATCACAATAGACAGTTCATTTCTCGAAAGCTTGTCGTAAAAAAAGGAAACAAAGAACGAAAACGTATAGCTGACAATCTTCTGAAGATGCAGATTCAGCTTTGGGGAAATGGACATTTTATGTATGCAGATGCTTTTCAAGCGCTGGTTTTAGAACGTCGCTGTGCTTCCAGCATCCTTTTCAGCCTTCTAAACTGGCTACCGAGGTGCCGATCACATTGTAAAGCGGTTGAGAGGCCGGAGCTGCTCAAACCGCTCTTGCCGTTTCCCATCAATCAAAAGCACTATGTTGTTTCTTTGTATGGAAAGCTTTTCAAGTCTGGCATCGACACGCACCTTTCCTGAAACGTCCAAAAGGTGAATGCTTCGCAAAGAAATCCAGTCTACCTTCAGGGGGCATGATGTTGAAATCGGAATGAGCCCTGGGTGGGCTTGAAGCAGCAGCTGTTCAGTTAACAGCTGCACAGAAACGCACCCCGCTTGCTTTGTATCATTCGCAAGTTTCTGGTTAAAGAGTAAAAAAGGCTGGAATTCTTCTGCCAGCCGGCAGGATTTCTTCTGCACTCACCCAGAAAAGCCAAGAATTGTATTTCATCTTTCGCAAGCTGTATTTTCCAGGAGGAGAATGAATACTTGCATTAAACTGAATCAAGCCGACAGAGACGCACAGCCGTTGTTTTTCTCCATGGGAAGTTTTTCGTTAAGGAAAAACACCGTTGTCATTTTCTTGCCAGCCGGCGGTATTTCTTGTGCAGCGATGAGCCAGATTTGTATTTCGTATTTCGCAAGTTGTGTGAATTTCTTGAAGTTGAAAGTGAATTCGCTCCAGAAAAGAAATGTCCAGTCGCATGAAAGCCGTGGCTGTTTGTTAAACCGCAGGACCTGAGCTTGCGTTCTGTTTCTCATGGCGTTCGCAAAGGCGATTCCTGCCTTTAAAACTGCTGTGTCTGCGACTGAAAGTGGCGTGTGGCGCAGCTTCTAAAGTCTTGTTGACGCTCCTCGATGTTGCTTTCTCTCTGCCTAAGGAAGTTCGATTGTCGCGTCGGAACGGGGAGACCTAATCCTTCCAGCTTTAAGCCACCCTTCAGTCTTCTGAAGGGTGTCCGAGTGCTAGCATGTCATTTGGCTTTTTTTCTGGGGAAACGGAGAGCGACATTGAAAAAGGTTACCTCCGCCGCCTCGCCCTCCGTGTTAAATGATCGCAAGCCGGCGGCGGCGGCGCTCCCTGTAGTCGTGGCCGAGCGGTTAAGGCGATGGGCTAGAAAGCCATTGGGGTCTCCCCGCGTCGGCTCGAATCCTGCCGACTACGGCGCCCTTCTCCTGTCGCTTCGGCCTGCCCAGAAAAAGGCGGAGTGCTGTTTCTCTCTTCCTGCTTCTTGTACAAACGCTAAATCGCTTGGACCTGCTGCCTTGGAAGTAATGTCTTCAACATCCACCAGTGACATTTCACAGCTGGAAGCACACAGCCACGCTTTTGGCATTGGCATGTCTTGCGCCCTACTTCCAGCCTTTGAAGACCTAATTATTCAAACTGAAAGAACCGGCTGAATGAGTGTTTGCAGTGCACCAGGAGGAGCAGGGACCATAGCATTGGAGGGGTGAGGATGGCGCAGATGGAAACGTTTTCATGCGCTCCTCTGGGAGGAATGAAAAGAAAAGACGAAACCGGAAACAGTAGTAGCCGCAAGAGGAAGTGTCTTCAAGCGCCAAGCAAGCGCTCCTCGTTAGTATAGTGGTGCGTATCCCCGCCTGTCACGTGGGAGACCAGGGATGGATTGCTTGACGGCGAGCCAGGTTGCTTTTCTCCCATCAGATTCCAACCGCTAATGCTAACGCAGTGTGTGGGAGCTTACATGCTTTTCCTTTCCCGTCTTTTTCGGACGACTGTTCCAAAGGGGAAACCTGAAGGAATAGGGGCCTGAAGACACGAGGCATTCTTAAACCAGCACTGGGCTGCACGGCCTTCTGTTGTGATCAGGTTATATTCGAGTCAAAAAGCCAGAGCATCCGCTTCTATCCTATGGAGCACGAGCTAAATCGGAAGAGGCAGGGGATACACCTACGCCTATCGGCGCACGTTCCCTGCGTCAGGCTGCTTCACCCATTTGCACCCATTTGCACCCGACTGGAGACGGCACTGAGCTAGCTTTTTGTCAGGAGTGGGATTCGAACCCACGCCTCCAGGGGAGACTGCGACCTGAACGCAGCGCCTTAGACCACTCGGCCATCCTGACGCGGGCCCCCTGTCCCGGGGCGGTCTGATGAGCCACCGCGATCCCACTACGCTCCTCGAGTATCGCACTGTTATTAATACTACAGTGTGACTCCAGCATTAAAATGTTTGGAAAATGTGTCGGCTTTTATAATCCAGTGTAGAGCAGCATGTGATGATTTGTGCTACAACACCAAGCGCTCAAAGTGACGTCTGCGTTTGTCGTTGAAACTTTCAACTCTTTCATCACTTATGTAGGAAATAAAAAGAGCAGTTGTGCGCCACACGCAGAGAGGCCGTCAGCAGAGTGGCGCAGCGGAAGCGTGCTGGGCCCATAACCCAGAGGTCGATGGATCGAAACCATCCTCTGCTACATGTGTCCTATGCACGATTCCTAAGCATGCCATTGGGTTAGCAAAGTGCCTTCAAATAGTCTGCATCTCCCTTTCTTTAAATTCTGTCCTGAGTTTCTCTCTCGTGTGTGTTTGTGCAAGCTTGACACTTGCGGGACTCTTTAATCTTCACCAATACGGAGATGACCAAATGTGTCTTCGGTTGTTCTGAGGTCTTTGATAGTTTCTTTGAAAGCTTCAACTGAACCTCGAAATCGAAGCAGTTATGTTTATATTGATTTCTCGCGTTAATCATTACGAACCAGGAACAGCCAGCACACTCGGTCGCATTAGTAATTATGTCACGTCTCTACTTAGCAGAGCATTCAAAGGCCCACTGGAAGTAGTAAAGCACTAAAACACTGCAAAACTGAACTCGGGAAAATCATACTGGGAGCTCTGAGCGATGTCTGCATCCAAGCCATCCAATACGGACTCTGAAACCTTGGAATATCAACACTATGATGCGCTACCTTTTACCTGGAGCAAAACGATGGAATTAGAAGAATGCTTACCGCAGGATACAACTGTGCCGCTGTTATTTGGAGCACGGTTTTCACTTGCATGAAAACTACAGCAGAACGTAGAAGGATGATCACTGAGGAGTCCACGCGGGCATGCTGAGGAGATTGTAGGTCGTACATTTCAATGATTACTGACATTTGCGCTGCTGGAGGTACAGTAATCAACAAAGAACAGGGTGTGCTACTCTCGAATCCGGTCAGCACATGATGAAAAGCCAGGAAGTATACCTTGTCAAATTGCCGTCAACAGGGACAAGTTAACCACCAGCTCCACCGGCGCCCGGCTAGCTCAGTCGGTAGAGCATGAGACTCTTAATCTCAGGGTCGTGGGTTCGAGCCCCACGTTGGGCGGTGCCCGTCTCCTTATTAACAAAGTTTCCCGCTCATCCTTGAACCTCTTACACCTCGATGGTACCGAGCACTGCGTTTTAATGCACAGGTGTGATCAAACCGAGATGAAAAGGGCGTATCTAGCTCCTTGCCCGAGAGATAAATCAGAGGTTCCGCAGATAATCCCTTGGCTCCGGTCACCCGGACGCAGATAGGAGCTGCAGCCATCATAACTTGTATGAAAACTAAGAAGAGCTCCTGTCTATTTACAGTTTCATTTACTCTAGCGTTTCCTTAAACATTGCGTGTACGAAGGCTAAGAAATTGGAGAGCTATTCTAATACAATAACTATTAGGAATCTTTTCGCCATAACAGTTTCACTGTGATTTTGCAGGTAACACGTACGTTGGGAAAACATTTTGAACGCGATCAATAACCGCACTGGAAAAATGTGGGAAAGAAAGGGCGAAAAGCGACTCTTCAACATGTGGAAATATCTTCCTGAGCGGAGCCCTCTTCTCGAAGCTCAACACTCTGCAAGAGTCACTTCTCCCAACTTGCGCCCGCAGGTTTCCGTAGTGTGCCTGCAAAGAGCCATCCGCTTGAGACAGGTGCACCTCCCGATTTCATTGAACTAAGCTAGATGCACAATTTCTAATGCAGCCTTCATCACAATAGACAGTTCATTTCTCGAAAGCTTGTCGTAAAAAAAGGAAACAAAGAACGAAAACGTATAGCTGACAATCTTCTGAAGATGCAGATTCAGCTTTGGGGAAATGGACATTTTATGTATGCAGATGCTTTTCAAGCGCTGGTTTTAGAACGTCGCTGTGCTTCCAGCATCCTTTTCAGCCTTCTAAACTGGCTACCGAGGTGCCGATCACATTGTAAAGCGGTTGAGAGGCCGGAGCTGCTCAAACCGCTCTTGCCGTTTCCCATCAATCAAAAGCACTATGTTGTTTCTTTGTATGGAAAGCTTTTCAAGTCTGGCATCGACACGCACCTTTCCTGAAACGTCCAAAAGGTGAATGCTTCGCAAAGAAATCCAGTCTACCTTCAGGGGGCATGATGTTGAAATCGGAATGAGCCCTGGGTGGGCTTGAAGCAGCAGCTGTTCAGTTAACAGCTGCACAGAAACGCACCCCGCTTGCTTTGTATCATTCGCAAGTTTCTGGTTAAAGAGTAAAAAAGGCTGGAATTCTTCTGCCAGCCGGCAGGATTTCTTCTGCACTCACCCAGAAAAGCCAAGAATTGTATTTCATCTTTCGCAAGCTGTATTTTCCAGGAGGAGAATGAATACTTGCATTAAACTGAATCAAGCCGACAGAGACGCACAGCCGTTGTTTTTCTCCATGGGAAGTTTTTCGTTAAGGAAAAACACCGTTGTCATTTTCTTGCCAGCCGGCGGTATTTCTTGTGCAGCGATGAGCCAGATTTGTATTTCGTATTTCGCAAGTTGTGTGAATTTCTTGAAGTTGAAAGTGAATTCGCTCCAGAAAAGAAATGTCCAGTCGCATGAAAGCCGTGGCTGTTTGTTAAACCGCAGGACCTGAGCTTGCGTTCTGTTTCTCATGGCGTTCGCAAAGGCGATTCCTGCCTTTAAAACTGCTGTGTCTGCGACTGAAAGTGGCGTGTGGCGCAGCTTCTAAAGTCTTGTTGACGCTCCTCGATGTTGCTTTCTCTCTGCCTAAGGAAGTTCGATTGTCGCGTCGGAACGGGGAGACCTAATCCTTCCAGCTTTAAGCCACCCTTCAGTCTTCTGAAGGGTGTCCGAGTGCTAGCATGTCATTTGGCTTTTTTTCTGGGGAAACGGAGAGCGACATTGAAAAAGGTTACCTCCGCCGCCTCGCCCTCCGTGTTAAATGATCGCAAGCCGGCGGCGGCGGCGCTCCCTGTAGTCGTGGCCGAGCGGTTAAGGCGATGGGCTAGAAAGCCATTGGGGTCTCCCCGCGTCGGCTCGAATCCTGCCGACTACGGCGCCCTTCTCCTGTCGCTTCGGCCTGCCCAGAAAAAGGCGGAGTGCTGTTTCTCTCTTCCTGCTTCTTGTACAAACGCTAAATCGCTTGGACCTGCTGCCTTGGAAGTAATGTCTTCAACATCCACCAGTGACATTTCACAGCTGGAAGCACACAGCCACGCTTTTGGCATTGGCATGTCTTGCGCCCTACTTCCAGCCTTTGAAGACCTAATTATTCAAACTGAAAGAACCGGCTGAATGAGTGTTTGCAGTGCACCAGGAGGAGCAGGGACCATAGCATTGGAGGGGTGAGGATGGCGCAGATGGAAACGTTTTCATGCGCTCCTCTGGGAGGAATGAAAAGAAAAGACGAAACCGGAAACAGTAGTAGCCGCAAGAGGAAGTGTCTTCAAGCGCCAAGCAAGCGCTCCTCGTTAGTATAGTGGTGCGTATCCCCGCCTGTCACGTGGGAGACCAGGGATGGATTGCTTGACGGCGAGCCAGGTTGCTTTTCTCCCATCAGATTCCAACCGCTAATGCTAACGCAGTGTGTGGGAGCTTACATGCTTTTCCTTTCCCGTCTTTTTCGGACGACTGTTCCAAAGGGGAAACCTGAAGGAATAGGGGCCTGAAGACACGAGGCATTCTTAAACCAGCACTGGGCTGCACGGCCTTCTGTTGTGATCAGGTTATATTCGAGTCAAAAAGCCAGAGCATCCGCTTCTATCCTATGGAGCACGAGCTAAATCGGAAGAGGCAGGGGATACACCTACGCCTATCGGCGCACGTTCCCTGCGTCAGGCTGCTTCACCCATTTGCACCCGACTGGAGACGGCACTGAGCTAGCTTTTTGTCAGGAGTGGGATTCGAACCCACGCCTCCAGGGGAGACTGCGACCTGAACGCAGCGCCTTAGACCGCTCGCCCATCCTGACGTGGGCCCCCTGTCCCGGGGCGGTCTGATGAGCCACCGCGATCCCACTACGCTCCTCGAGTATCGCACTGTTATTAATACTACAGTGTGACTCCAGCATTAAAATGTTTGGAAAATGTGTCGGCTTTTATAATCCAGTGTAGAGCAGCATGTGATGATTTGTGCTACAACACCAAGCGCTCAAAGTGACGTCTGCGTTTGTCGTTGAAACTTTCAACTCTTTCATCACTTATGTAGGAAATAAAAAGAGCAGTTGTGCGCCACACGCAGAGAGGCCGTCAGCAGAGTGGCGCAGCGGAAGCGTGCTGGGCCCATAACCCAGAGGTCGATGGATCGAAACCATCCTCTGCTACATGTGTCCTATGCACGATTCCTAAGCATGCCATTGGGTTAGCAAAGTGCCTTCAAATAGTCTGCATCTCCCTTTCTTTAAATTCTGTCCTGAGTTTCTCTCTCGTGTGTGTTTGTGCAAGCTTGACACTTGCGGGACTCTTTAATCTTCACCAATACGGAGATGACCAAATGTGTCTTCGGTTGTTCTGAGGTCTTTGATAGTTTCTTTGAAAGCTTCAACTGAACCTCGAAATCGAAGCAGTTATGTTTATATTGATTTCTCGCGTTAATCATTACGAACCAGGAACAGCCAGCACACTCGGTCGCATTAGTAATTATGTCACGTCTCTACTTAGCAGAGCATTCAAAGGCCCACTGGAAGTAGTAAAGCACTAAAACACTGCAAAACTGAACTCGGGAAAATCATACTGGGAGCTCTGAGCGATGTCTGCATCCAAGCCATCCAATACGGACTCTGAAACCTTGGAATATCAACACTATGATGCGCTACCTTTTACCTGGAGCAAAACGATGGAATTAGAAGAATGCTTACCGCAGGATACAACTGTGCCGCTGTTATTTGGAGCACGGTTTTCACTTGAATGAAAACTACAGCAGAACGTAGAAGGATGATCACTGAGGAGTCCACGCGGGCATGCTGAGGAGATTGTAGGTCGTACATTTCAATGATTACTGACATTTGCGCTGCTGGAGGTACAGTAATCAACAAAGAACAGGGTGTGCTACTCTCGAATCCGGTCAGCACATGATGAAAAGCCAGGAAGTATACCTTGTCAAATTGCCGTCAACAGGGACAAGTTAACCACCAGCTCCACCGGCGCCCGGCTAGCTCAGTCGGTAGAGCATGAGACTCTTAATCTCAGGGTCGTGGGTTCGAGCCCCACGTTGGGCGGTGCCCGTCTCCTTATTAACAAAGTTTCCCGCTCATCCTTGAACCTCTTACACCTCGATGGTACCGAGCACTGCGTTTTAATGCACAGGTGTGATCAAACCGAGATGAAAAGGGCGTATCTAGCTCCTTGCCCGAGAGATAAATCAGAGGTTCCGCAGATAATCCCTTGGCTCCGGTCACCCGGACGCAGATAGGAGCTGCAGCCATCATAACTTGTATGAAAACTAAGAAGAGCTCCTGTCTATTTACAGTTTCATTTACTCTAGCGTTTCCTTAAACATTGCGTGTACGAAGGCTAAGAAATTGGAGAGCTATTCTAATACAATAACTATTAGGAATCTTTTCGCCATAACAGTTTCACTGTGATTTTGCAGGTAACACGTACGTTGGGAAAACATTTTGAACGCGATCAATAACCGCACTGGAAAAATGTGGGAAAGAAAGGGCGAAAAGCGACTCTTCAACATGTGGAAATATCTTCCTGAGCGGAGCCCTCTTCTCGAAGCTCAACACTCTGCAAGAGTCACTTCTCCCAACTTGCGCCCGCAGGTTTCCGTAGTGTGCCTGCAAAGAGCCATCCGCTTGAGACAGGTGCACCTCCCGATTTCATTGAACTAAGCTAGATGCACAATTTCTAATGCAGCCTTCATCACAATAGACAGTTCATTTCTCGAAAGCTTGTCGTAAAAAAAGGAAACAAAGAACGAAAACGTATAGCTGACAATCTTCTGAAGATGCAGATTCAGCTTTGGGGAAATGGACATTTTATGTATGCAGATGCTTTTCAAGCGCTGGTTTTAGAACGTCGCTGTGCTTCCAGCATCCTTTTCAGCCTTCTAAACTGGCTACCGAGGTGCCGATCACATTGTAAAGCGGTTGAGAGGCCGGAGCTGCTCAAACCGCTCTTGCCGTTTCCCATCAATCAAAAGCACTATGTTGTTTCTTTGTATGGAAAGCTTTTCAAGTCTGGCATCGACACGCACCTTTCCTGAAACGTCCAAAAGGTGAATGCTTCGCAAAGAAATCCAGTCTACCTTCAGGGGGCATGATGTTGAAATCGGAATGAGCCCTGGGTGGGCTTGAAGCAGCAGCTGTTCAGTTAACAGCTGCACAGAAACGCACCCCGCTTGCTTTGTATCATTCGCAAGTTTCTGGTTAAAGAGTAAAAAAGGCTGGAATTCTTCTGCCAGCCGGCAGGATTTCTTCTGCACTCACCCAGAAAAGCCAAGAATTGTATTTCATCTTTCGCAAGCTGTATTTTCCAGGAGGAGAATGAATACTTGCATTAAACTGAATCAAGCCGACAGAGACGCACAGCCGTTGTTTTTCTCCATGGGAAGTTTTTCGTTAAGGAAAAACACCGTTGTCATTTTCTTGCCAGCCGGCGGTATTTCTTGTGCAGCGATGAGCCAGATTTGTATTTCGTATTTCGCAAGTTGTGTGAATTTCTTGAAGTTGAAAGTGAATTCGCTCCAGAAAAGAAATGTCCAGTCGCATGAAAGCCGTGGCTGTTTGTTAAACCGCAGGACCTGAGCTTGCGTTCTGTTTCTCATGGCGTTCGCAAAGGCGATTCCTGCCTTTAAAACTGCTGTGTCTGCGACTGAAAGTGGCGTGTGGCGCAGCTTCTAAAGTCTTGTTGACGCTCCTCGATGTTGCTTTCTCTCTGCCTAAGGAAGTTCGATTGTCGCGTCGGAACGGGGAGACCTAATCCTTCCAGCTTTAAGCCACCCTTCAGTCTTCTGAAGGGTGTCCGAGTGCTAGCATGTCATTTGGCTTTTTTTCTGGGGAAACGGAGAGCGACATTGAAAAAGGTTACCTCCGCCGCCTCGCCCTCCGTGTTAAATGATCGCAAGCCGGCGGCGGCGGCGCTCCCTGTAGTCGTGGCCGAGCGGTTAAGGCGATGGGCTAGAAAGCCATTGGGGTCTCCCCGCGTCGGCTCGAATCCTGCCGACTACGGCGCCCTTCTCCTGTCGCTTCGGCCTGCCCAGAAAAAGGCGGAGTGCTGTTTCTCTCTTCCTGCTTCTTGTACAAACGCTAAATCGCTTGGACCTGCTGCCTTGGAAGTAATGTCTTCAACATCCACCAGTGACATTTCACAGCTGGAAGCACACAGCCACGCTTTTGGCATTGGCATGTCTTGCGCCCTACTTCCAGCCTTTGAAGACCTAATTATTCAAACTGAAAGAACCGGCTGAATGAGTGTTTGCAGTGCACCAGGAGGAGCAGGGACCATAGCATTGGAGGGGTGAGGATGGCGCAGATGGAAACGTTTTCATGCGCTCCTCTGGGAGGAATGAAAAGAAAAGACGAAACCGGAAACAGTAGTAGCCGCAAGAGGAAGTGTCTTCAAGCGCCAAGCAAGCGCTCCTCGTTAGTATAGTGGTGCGTATCCCCGCCTGTCACGTGGGAGACCAGGGATGGATTGCTTGACGGCGAGCCAGGTTGCTTTTCTCCCATCAGATTCCAACCGCTAATGCTAACGCAGTGTGTGGGAGCTTACATGCTTTTCCTTTCCCGTCTTTTTCGGACGACTGTTCCAAAGGGGAAACCTGAAGGAATAGGGGCCTGAAGACACGAGGCATTCTTAAACCAGCACTGGGCTGCACGGCCTTCTGTTGTGATCAGGTTATATTCGAGTCAAAAAGCCAGAGCATCCGCTTCTATCCTATGGAGCACGAGCTAAATCGGAAGAGGCAGGGGATACACCTACGCCTATCGGCGCACGTTCCCTGCGTCAGGCTGCTTCACCCATTTGCACCCATTTGCACCCGACTGGAGACGGCACTGAGCAAGCTTTTTGTCAGGAGTGGGATTCGAACCCACGCCTCCAGGGGAGACTGCGACCTGAACGCAGCGCCTTAGACCACTCGGCCATCCTGACGCGGGCCCCCTGTCCCGGGGCGGTCTGATGAGCCACCGCGATCCCACTACGCTCCTCGAGTATCGCACTGTTATTAATACTACAGTGTGACTCCAGCATTAAAATGTTTGGAAAATGTGTCGGCTTTTATAATCCAGTGTAGAGCAGCATGTGATGATTTGTGCTACAACACCAAGCGCTCAAAGTGACGTCTGCGTTTGTCGTTGAAACTTTCAACTCTTTCATCACTTATGTAGGAAATAAAAAGAGCAGTTGTGCGCCACACGCAGAGAGGCCGTCAGCAGAGTGGCGCAGCGGAAGCGTGCTGGGCCCATAACCCAGAGGTCGATGGATCGAAACCATCCTCTGCTACATGTGTCCTATGCACGATTCCTAAGCATGCCATTGGGTTAGCAAAGTGCCTTCAAATAGTCTGCATCTCCCTTTCTTTAAATTCTGTCCTGAGTTTCTCTCTCGTGTGTGTTTGTGCAAGCTTGACACTTGCGGGACTCTTTAATCTTCACCAATACGGAGATGACCAAATGTGTCTTCGGTTGTTCTGAGGTCTTTGATAGTTTCTTTGAAAGCTTCAACTGAACCTCGAAATCGAAGCAGTTATGTTTATATTGATTTCTCGCGTTAATCATTACGAACCAGGAACAGCCAGCACACTCGGTCGCATTAGTAATTATGTCACGTCTCTACTTAGCAGAGCATTCAAAGGCCCACTGGAAGTAGTAAAGCACTAAAACACTGCAAAACTGAACTCGGGAAAATCATACTGGGAGCTCTGAGCGATGTCTGCATCCAAGCCATCCAATACGGACTCTGAAACCTTGGAATATCAACACTATGATGCGCTACCTTTTACCTGGAGCAAAACGATGGAATTAGAAGAATGCTTACCGCAGGATACAACTGTGCCGCTGTTATTTGGAGCACGGTTTTCACTTGCATGAAAACTACAGCAGAACGTAGAAGGATGATCACTGAGGAGTCCACGCGGGCATGCTGAGGAGATTGTAGGTCGTACATTTCAATGATTACTGACATTTGCGCTGCTGGAGGTACAGTAATCAACAAAGAACAGGGTGTGCTACTCTCGAATCCGGTCAGCACATGATGAAAAGCCAGGAAGTATACCTTGTCAAATTGCCGTCAACAGGGACAAGTTAACCACCAGCTCCACCGGCGCCCGGCTAGCTCAGTCGGTAGAGCATGAGACTCTTAATCTCAGGGTCGTGGGTTCGAGCCCCACGTTGGGCGGTGCCCGTCTCCTTATTAACAAAGTTTCCCGTTCATCCTTGAACCTCTTACACCTCGATGGTACCGAGCACTGCGTTTTAATGCACAGGTGTGATCAAACCGAGATGAAAAGGGCGTATCTAGCTCCTTGCCCGAGAGATAAATCAGAGGTTCCGCAGATAATCCCTTGGCTCCGGTCACCCGGACGCAGATAGGAGCTGCAGCCATCATAACTTGTATGAAAACTAAGAAGAGCTCCTGTCTATTTACAGTTTCATTTACTCTAGCGTTTCCTTAAACATTGCGTGTACGAAGGCTAAGAAATTGGAGAGCTATTCTAATACAATAACTATTAGGAATCTTTTCGCCATAACAGTTTCACTGTGATTTTGCAGGTAACACGTACGTTGGGAAAACATTTTGAACGCGATCAATAACCGCACTGGAAAAATGTGGGAAAGAAAGGGCGAAAAGCGACTCTTCAACATGTGGAAATATCTTCCTGAGCGGAGCCCTCTTCTCGAAGCTCAACACTCTGCAAGAGTCACTTCTCCCAACTTGCGCCCGCAGGTTTCCGTAGTGTGCCTGCAAAGAGCCATCCGCTTGAGACAGGTGCACCTCCCGATTTCATTGAACTAAGCTAGATGCACAATTTCTAATGCAGCCTTCATCACAATAGACAGTTCATTTCTCGAAAGCTTGTCGTAAAAAAAGGAAACAAAGAACGAAAACGTATAGCTGACAATCTTCTGAAGATGCAGATTCAGCTTTGGGGAAATGGACATTTTATGTATGCAGATGCTTTTCAAGCGCTGGTTTTAGAACGTCGCTGTGCTTCCAGCATCCTTTTCAGCCTTCTAAACTGGCTACCGAGGTGCCGATCACATTGTAAAGCGGTTGAGAGGCCGGAGCTGCTCAAACCGCTCTTGCCGTTTCCCATCAATCAAAAGCACTATGTTGTTTCTTTGTATGGAAAGCTTTTCAAGTCTGGCATCGACACGCACCTTTCCTGAAACGTCCAAAAGGTGAATGCTTCGCAAAGAAATCCAGTCTACCTTCAGGGGGCATGATGTTGAAATCGGAATGAGCCCTGGGTGGGCTTGAAGCAGCAGCTGTTCAGTTAACAGCTGCACAGAAACGCACCCCGCTTGCTTTGTATCATTCGCAAGTTTCTGGTTAAAGAGTAAAAAAGGCTGGAATTCTTCTGCCAGCCGGCAGGATTTCTTCTGCACTCACCCAGAAAAGCCAAGAATTGTATTTCATCTTTCGCAAGCTGTATTTTCCAGGAGGAGAATGAATACTTGCATTAAACTGAATCAAGCCGACAGAGACGCACAGCCGTTGTTTTTCTCCATGGGAAGTTTTTCGTTAAGGAAAAACACCGTTGTCATTTTCTTGCCAGCCGGCGGTATTTCTTGTGCAGCGATGAGCCAGATTTGTATTTCGTATTTCGCAAGTTGTGTGAATTTCTTGAAGTTGAAAGTGAATTCGCTCCAGAAAAGAAATGTCCAGTCGCATGAAAGCCGTGGCTGTTTGTTAAACCGCAGGACCTGAGCTTGCGTTCTGTTTCTCATGGCGTTCGCAAAGGCGATTCCTGCCTTTAAAACTGCTGTGTCTGCGACTGAAAGTGGCGTGTGGCGCAGCTTCTAAAGTCTTGTTGACGCTCCTCGATGTTGCTTTCTCTCTGCCTAAGGAAGTTCGATTGTCGCGTCGGAACGGGGAGACCTAATCCTTCCAGCTTTAAGCCACCCTTCAGTCTTCTGAAGGGTGTCCGAGTGCTAGCATGTCATTTGGCTTTTTTTCTGGGGAAACGGAGAGCGACATTGAAAAAGGTTACCTCCGCCGCCTCGCCCTCCGTGTTAAATGATCGCAAGCCGGCGGCGGCGGCGCTCCCTGTAGTCGTGGCCGAGCGGTTAAGGCGATGGGCTAGAAAGCCATTGGGGTCTCCCCGCGTCGGCTCGAATCCTGCCGACTACGGCGCCCTTCTCCTGTCGCTTCGGCCTGCCCAGAAAAAGGCGGAGTGCTGTTTCTCTCTTCCTGCTTCTTGTACAAACGCTAAATCGCTTGGACCTGCTGCCTTGGAAGTAATGTCTTCAACATCCACCAGTGACATTTCACAGCTGGAAGCACACAGCCACGCTTTTGGCATTGGCATGTCTTGCGCCCTACTTCCAGCCTTTGAAGACCTAATTATTCAAACTGAAAGAACCGGCTGAATGAGTGTTTGCAGTGCACCAGGAGGAGCAGGGACCATAGCATTGGAGGGGTGAGGATGGCGCAGATGGAAACGTTTTCATGCGCTCCTCTGGGAGGAATGAAAAGAAAAGACGAAACCGGAAACAGTAGTAGCCGCAAGAGGAAGTGTCTTCAAGCGCCAAGCAAGCGCTCCTCGTTAGTATAGTGGTGCGTATCCCCGCCTGTCACGTGGGAGACCAGGGATGGATTGCTTGACGGCGAGCCAGGTTGCTTTTCTCCCATCAGATTCCAACCGCTAATGCTAACGCAGTGTGTGGGAGCTTACATGCTTTTCCTTTCCCGTCTTTTTCGGACGACTGTTCCAAAGGGGAAACCTGAAGGAATAGGGGCCTGAAGACACGAGGCATTCTTAAACCAGCACTGGGCTGCACGGCCTTCTGTTGTGATCAGGTTATATTCGAGTCAAAAAGCCAGAGCATCCGCTTCTATCCTATGGAGCACGAGCTAAATCGGAAGAGGCAGGGGATACACCTACGCCTATCGGCGCACGTTCCCTGCGTCAGGCTGCTTCACCCATTTGCACCCGACTGGAGACGGCACTGAGCAAGCTTTTTGTCAGGAGTGGGATTCGAACCCACGCCTCCAGGGGAGACTGCGACCTGAACGCAGCGCCTTAGACCGCTCGGCCATCCTGACGCGGGCCCCCTGTCCCGGGGCGGTCTGATGAGCCACCGCGATCCCACTACGCTCCTCGAGTATCGCACTGTTATTAATACTACAGTGTGACTCCAGCATTAAAATGTTTGGAAAATGTGTCGGCTTTTATAATCCAGTGTAGAGCAGCATGTGATGATTTGTGCTACAACACCAAGCGCTCAAAGTGACGTCTGCGTTTGTCGTTGAAACTTTCAACTTTCATCACTTATGTAGGAAATAAAAAGAGCAGTTGTGCGCCACACGCAGAGAGGCCGTCAGCAGAGTGGCGCAGCGGAAGCGTGCTGGGCCCATAACCCAGAGGTCGATGGATCGAAACCATCCTCTGCTACATGTGTCCTATGCACGATTCCTAAGCATGCCATTGGGTTAGCAAAGTGCCTTCAAATAGTCTGCATCTCCCTTTCTTTAAATTCTGTCCTGAGTTTCTCTCTCGTGTGTGTTTGTGCAAGCTTGACACTTGCGGGACTCTTTAATCTTCACCAATACGGAGATGACCAAATGTGTCTTCGGTTGTTCTGAGGTCTTTGATAGTTTCTTTGAAAGCTTCAACTGAACCTCGAAATCGAAGCAGTTATGTTTATATTGATTTCTCGCGTTAATCATTACGAACCAGGAACAGCCAGCACACTCGGTCGCATTAGTAATTATGTCACGTCTCTACTTAGCAGAGCATTCAAAGGCCCACTGGAAGTAGTAAAGCACTAAAACACTGCAAAACTGAACTCGGGAAAATCATACTGGGAGCTCTGAGCGATGTCTGCATCCAAGCCATCCAATACGGACTCTGAAACCTTGGAATATCAACACTATGATGCGCTACCTTTTACCTGGAGCAAAACGATGGAATTAGAAGAATGCTTACCGCAGGATACAACTGTGCCGCTGTTATTTGGAGCACGGTTTTCACTTGCATGAAAACTACAGCAGAACGTAGAAGGATGATCACTGAGGAGTCCACGCGGGCATGCTGAGGAGATTGTAGGTCGTACATTTCAATGATTACTGACATTTGCGCTGCTGGAGGTACAGTAATCAACAAAGAACAGGGTGTGCTACTCTCGAATCCGGTCAGCACATGATGAAAAGCCAGGAAGTATACCTTGTCAAATTGCCGTCAACAGGGACAAGTTAACCACCAGCTCCACCGGCGCCCGGCTAGCTCAGTCGGTAGAGCATGAGACTCTTAATCGCAGGGTCGTGGGTTCGAGCCCCACGTTGGGCGGTGCCCGTCTCCTTATTAACAAAGTTTCCCGCTCATCCTTGAACCTCTTACACCTCGATGGTACCGAGCACTGCGTTTTAATGCACAGGTGTGATCAAACCGAGATGAAAAGGGCGTATCTAGCTCCTTGCCCGAGAGATAAATCAGAGGTTCCGCAGATAATCCCTTGGCTCCGGTCACCCGGACGCAGATAGGAGCTGCAGCCATCATAACTTGTATGAAAACTAAGAAGAGCTCCTGTCTATTTACAGTTTCATTTACTCTAGCGTTTCCTTAAACATTGCGTGTACGAAGGCTAAGAAATTGGAGAGCTATTCTAATACAATAACTATTAGGAATCTTTTCGCCATAACAGTTTCACTGTGATTTTGCAGGTAACACGTACGTTGGGAAAACATTTTGAACGCGATCAATAACCGCACTGGAAAAATGTGGGAAAGAAAGGGCGAAAAGCGACTCTTCAACATGTGGAAATATCTTCCTGAGCGGAGCCCTCTTCTCGAAGCTCAACACTCTGCAAGAGTCACTTCTCCCAACTTGCGCCCGCAGGTTTCCGTAGTGTGCCTGCAAAGAGCCATCCGCTTGAGACAGGTGCACCTCCCGATTTCATTGAACTAAGCTAGATGCACAATTTCTAATGCAGCCTTCATCACAATAGACAGTTCATTTCTCGAAAGCTTGTCGTAAAAAAAGGAAACAAAGAACGAAAACGTATAGCTGACAATCTTCTGAAGATGCAGATTCAGCTTTGGGGAAATGGACATTTTATGTATGCAGATGCTTTTCAAGCGCTGGTTTTAGAACGTCGCTGTGCTTCCAGCATCCTTTTCAGCCTTCTAAACTGGCTACCGAGGTGCCGATCACATTGTAAAGCGGTTGAGAGGCCGGAGCTGCTCAAACCGCTCTTGCCGTTTCCCATCAATCAAAAGCACTATGTTGTTTCTTTGTATGGAAAGCTTTTCAAGTCTGGCATCGACACGCACCTTTCCTGAAACGTCCAAAAGGTGAATGCTTCGCAAAGAAATCCAGTCTACCTTCAGGGGGCATGATGTTGAAATCGGAATGAGCCCTGGGTGGGCTTGAAGCAGCAGCTGTTCAGTTAACAGCTGCACAGAAACGCACCCCGCTTGCTTTGTATCATTCGCAAGTTTCTGGTTAAAGAGTAAAAAAGGCTGGAATTCTTCTGCCAGCCGGCAGGATTTCTTCTGCACTCACCCAGAAAAGCCAAGAATTGTATTTCATCTTTCGCAAGCTGTATTTTCCAGGAGGAGAATGAATACTTGCATTAAACTGAATCAAGCCGACAGAGACGCACAGCCGTTGTTTTTCTCCATGGGAAGTTTTTCGTTAAGGAAAAACACCGTTGTCATTTTCTTGCCAGCCGGCGGTATTTCTTGTGCAGCGATGAGCCAGATTTGTATTTCGTATTTCGCAAGTTGTGTGAATTTCTTGAAGTTGAAAGTGAATTCGCTCCAGAAAAGAAATGTCCAGTCGCATGAAAGCCGTGGCTGTTTGTTAAACCGCAGGACCTGAGCTTGCGTTCTGTTTCTCATGGCGTTCGCAAAGGCGATTCCTGCCTTTAAAACTGCTGTGTCTGCGACTGAAAGTGGCGTGTGGCGCAGCTTCTAAAGTCTTGTTGACGCTCCTCGATGTTGCTTTCTCTCTGCCTAAGGAAGTTCGATTGTCGCGTCGGAACGGGGAGACCTAATCCTTCCAGCTTTAAGCCACCCTTCAGTCTTCTGAAGGGTGTCCGAGTGCTAGCATGTCATTTGGCTTTTTTTCTGGGGAAACGGAGAGCGACATTGAAAAAGGTTACCTCCGCCGCCTCGCCCTCCGTGTTAAATGATCGCAAGCCGGCGGCGGCGGCGCTCCCTGTAGTCGTGGCCGAGCGGTTAAGGCGATGGGCTAGAAAGCCATTGGGGTCTCCCCGCGTCGGCTCGAATCCTGCCGACTACGGCGCCCTTCTCCTGTCGCTTCGGCCTGCCCAGAAAAAGGCGGAGTGCTGTTTCTCTCTTCCTGCTTCTTGTACAAACGCTAAATCGCTTGGACCTGCTGCCTTGGAAGTAATGTCTTCAACATCCACCAGTGACATTTCACAGCTGGAAGCACACAGCCACGCTTTTGGCATTGGCATGTCTTGCGCCCTACTTCCAGCCTTTGAAGACCTAATTATTCAAACTGAAAGAACCGGCTGAATGAGTGTTTGCAGTGCACCAGGAGGAGCAGGGACCATAGCATTGGAGGGGTGAGGATGGCGCAGATGGAAACGTTTTCATGCGCTCCTCTGGGAGGAATGAAAAGAAAAGACGAAACCGGAAACAGTAGTAGCCGCAAGAGGAAGTGTCTTCAAGCGCCAAGCAAGCGCTCCTCGTTAGTATAGTGGTGCGTATCCCCGCCTGTCACGTGGGAGACCAGGGATGGATTGCTTGACGGCGAGCCAGGTTGCTTTTCTCCCATCAGATTCCAACCGCTAATGCTAACGCAGTGTGTGGGAGCTTACATGCTTTTCCTTTCCCGTCTTTTTCGGACGACTGTTCCAAAGGGGAAACCTGAAGGAATAGGGGCCTGAAGACACGAGGCATTCTTAAACCAGCACTGGGCTGCACGGCCTTCTGTTGTGATCAGGTTATATTCGAGTCAAAAAGCCAGAGCATCCGCTTCTATCCTATGGAGCACGAGCTAAATCGGAAGAGGCAGGGGATACACCTACGCCTATCGGCGCACGTTCCCTGCGTCAGGCTGCTTCACCCATTTGCACCCATTTGCACCCGACTGGAGACGGCACTGAGCAAGCTTTTTGTCAGGAGTGGGATTCGAACCCACGCCTCCAGGGGAGACTGCGACCTGAACGCAGCGCCTTAGACCGCTCGGCCATCCTGACGCGGGCCCCCTGTCCCGGGGCGGTCTGATGAGCCACCGCGATCCCACTACGCTCCTCGAGTATCGCACTGTTATTAATACTACAGTGTGACTCCAGCATTAAAATGTTTGGAAAATGTGTCGGCTTTTATAATCCAGTGTAGAGCAGCATGTGATGATTTGTGCTACAACACCAAGCGCTCAAAGTGACGTCTGCGTTTGTCGTTGAAACTTTCAACTTTCATCACTTATGTAGGAAATAAAAAGAGCAGTTGTGCGCCACACGCAGAGAGGCCGTCAGCAGAGTGGCGCAGCGGAAGCGTGCTGGGCCCATAACCCAGAGGTCGATGGATCGAAACCATCCTCTGCTACATGTGTCCTATGCACGATTCCTAAGCATGCCATTGGGTTAGCAAAGTGCCTTCAAATAGTCTGCATCTCCCTTTCTTTAAATTCTGTCCTGAGTTTCTCTCTCGTGTGTGTTTGTGCAAGCTTGACACTTGCGGGACTCTTTAATCTTCACCAATACGGAGATGACCAAATGTGTCTTCGGTTGTTCTGAGGTCTTTGATAGTTTCTTTGAAAGCTTCAACTGAACCTCGAAATCGAAGCAGTTATGTTTATATTGATTTCTCGCGTTAATCATTACGAACCAGGAACAGCCAGCACACTCGGTCGCATTAGTAATTATGTCACGTCTCTACTTAGCAGAGCATTCAAAGGCCCACTGGAAGTAGTAAAGCACTAAAACACTGCAAAACTGAACTCGGGAAAATCATACTGGGAGCTCTGAGCGATGTCTGCATCCAAGCCATCCAATACGGACTCTGAAACCTTGGAATATCAACACTATGATGCGCTACCTTTTACCTGGAGCAAAACGATGGAATTAGAAGAATGCTTACCGCAGGATACAACTGTGCCGCTGTTATTTGGAGCACGGTTTTCACTTGCATGAAAACTACAGCAGAACGTAGAAGGATGATCACTGAGGAGTCCACGCGGGCATGCTGAGGAGATTGTAGGTCGTACATTTCAATGATTACTGACATTTGCGCTGCTGGAGGTACAGTAATCAACAAAGAACAGGGTGTGCTACTCTCGAATCCGGTCAGCACATGATGAAAAGCCAGGAAGTATACCTTGTCAAATTGCCGTCAACAGGGACAAGTTAACCACCAGCTCCACCGGCGCCCGGCTAGCTCAGTCGGTAGAGCATGAGACTCTTAATCTCAGGGTCGTGGGTTCGAGCCCCACGTTGGGCGGTGCCCGTCTCCTTATTAACAAAGTTTCCCGCTCATCCTTGAACCTCTTACACCTCGATGGTACCGAGCACTGCGTTTTAATGCACAGGTGTGATCAAACCGAGATGAAAAGGGCGTATCTAGCTCCTTGCCCGAGAGATAAATCAGAGGTTCCGCAGATAATCCCTTGGCTCCGGTCACCCGGACGCAGATAGGAGCTGCAGCCATCATAACTTGTATGAAAACTAAGAAGAGCTCCTGTCTATTTACAGTTTCATTTACTCTAGCGTTTCCTTAAACATTGCGTGTACGAAGGCTAAGAAATTGGAGAGCTATTCTAATACAATAACTATTAGGAATCTTTTCGCCATAACAGTTTCACTGTGATTTTGCAGGTAACACGTACGTTGGGAAAACATTTTGAACGCGATCAATAACCGCACTGGAAAAATGTGGGAAAGAAAGGGCGAAAAGCGACTCTTCAACATGTGGAAATATCTTCCTGAGCGGAGCCCTCTTCTCGAAGCTCAACACTCTGCAAGAGTCACTTCTCCCAACTTGCGCCCGCAGGTTTCCGTAGTGTGCCTGCAAAGAGCCATCCGCTTGAGACAGGTGCACCTCCCGATTTCATTGAACTAAGCTAGATGCACAATTTCTAATGCAGCCTTCATCACAATAGACAGTTCATTTCTCGAAAGCTTGTCGTAAAAAAAGGAAACAAAGAACGAAAACGTATAGCTGACAATCTTCTGAAGATGCAGATTCAGCTTTGGGGAAATGGACATTTTATGTATGCAGATGCTTTTCAAGCGCTGGTTTTAGAACGTCGCTGTGCTTCCAGCATCCTTTTCAGCCTTCTAAACTGGCTACCGAGGTGCCGATCACATTGTAAAGCGGTTGAGAGGCCGGAGCTGCTCAAACCGCTCTTGCCGTTTCCCATCAATCAAAAGCACTATGTTGTTTCTTTGTATGGAAAGCTTTTCAAGTCTGGCATCGACACGCACCTTTCCTGAAACGTCCAAAAGGTGAATGCTTCGCAAAGAAATCCAGTCTACCTTCAGGGGGCATGATGTTGAAATCGGAATGAGCCCTGGGTGGGCTTGAAGCAGCAGCTGTTCAGTTAACAGCTGCACAGAAACGCACCCCGCTTGCTTTGTATCATTCGCAAGTTTCTGGTTAAAGAGTAAAAAAGGCTGGAATTCTTCTGCCAGCCGGCAGGATTTCTTCTGCACTCACCCAGAAAAGCCAAGAATTGTATTTCATCTTTCGCAAGCTGTATTTTCCAGGAGGAGAATGAATACTTGCATTAAACTGAATCAAGCCGACAGAGACGCACAGCCGTTGTTTTTCTCCATGGGAAGTTTTTCGTTAAGGAAAAACACCGTTGTCATTTTCTTGCCAGCCGGCGGTATTTCTTGTGCAGCGATGAGCCAGATTTGTATTTCGTATTTCGCAAGTTGTGTGAATTTCTTGAAGTTGAAAGTGAATTCGCTCCAGAAAAGAAATGTCCAGTCGCATGAAAGCCGTGGCTGTTTGTTAAACCGCAGGACCTGAGCTTGCGTTCTGTTTCTCATGGCGTTCGCAAAGGCGATTCCTGCCTTTAAAACTGCTGTGTCTGCGACTGAAAGTGGCGTGTGGCGCAGCTTCTAAAGTCTTGTTGACGCTCCTCGATGTTGCTTTCTCTCTGCCTAAGGAAGTTCGATTGTCGCGTCGGAACGGGGAGACCTAATCCTTCCAGCTTTAAGCCACCCTTCAGTCTTCTGAAGGGTGTCCGAGTGCTAGCATGTCATTTGGCTTTTTTTCTGGGGAAACGGAGAGCGACATTGAAAAAGGTTACCTCCGCCGCCTCGCCCTCCGTGTTAAATGATCGCAAGCCGGCGGCGGCGGCGCTCCCTGTAGTCGTGGCCGAGCGGTTAAGGCGATGGGCTAGAAAGCCATTGGGGTCTCCCCGCGTCGGCTCGAATCCTGCCGACTACGGCGCCCTTCTCCTGTCGCTTCGGCCTGCCCAGAAAAAGGCGGAGTGCTGTTTCTCTCTTCCTGCTTCTTGTACAAACGCTAAATCGCTTGGACCTGCTGCCTTGGAAGTAATGTCTTCAACATCCACCAGTGACATTTCACAGCTGGAAGCACACAGCCACGCTTTTGGCATTGGCATGTCTTGCGCCCTACTTCCAGCCTTTGAAGACCTAATTATTCAAACTGAAAGAACCGGCTGAATGAGTGTTTGCAGTGCACCAGGAGGAGCAGGGACCATAGCATTGGAGGGGTGAGGATGGCGCAGATGGAAACGTTTTCATGCGCTCCTCTGGGAGGAATGAAAAGAAAAGACGAAACCGGAAACAGTAGTAGCCGCAAGAGGAAGTGTCTTCAAGCGCCAAGCAAGCGCTCCTCGTTAGTATAGTGGTGCGTATCCCCGCCTGTCACGTGGGAGACCAGGGATGGATTGCTTGACGGCGAGCCAGGTTGCTTTTCTCCCATCAGATTCCAACCGCTAATGCTAACGCAGTGTGTGGGAGCTTACATGCTTTTCCTTTCCCGTCTTTTTCGGACGACTGTTCCAAAGGGGAAACCTGAAGGAATAGGGGCCTGAAGACACGAGGCATTCTTAAACCAGCACTGGGCTGCACGGCCTTCTGTTGTGATCAGGTTATATTCGAGTCAAAAAGCCAGAGCATCCGCTTCTATCCTATGGAGCACGAGCTAAATCGGAAGAGGCAGGGGATACACCTACGCCTATCGGCGCACGTTCCCTGCGTCAGGCTGCTTCACCCATTTGCACCCATTTGCACCCGACTGGAGACGGCACTGAGCAAGCTTTTTGTCAGGAGTGGGATTCGAACCCACGCCTCCAGGGGAGACTGCGACCTGAACGCAGCGCCTTAGACCGCTCGGCCATCCTGACGCGGGCCCCCTGTCCCGGGGCGGTCTGATGAGCCACCGCGATCCCACTACGCTCCTCGAGTATCGCACTGTTATTAATACTACAGTGTGACTCCAGCATTAAAATGTTTGGAAAATGTGTCGGCTTTTATAATCCAGTGTAGAGCAGCATGTGATGATTTGTGCTACAACACCAAGCGCTCAAAGTGACGTCTGCGTTTGTCGTTGAAACTTTCAACTTTCATCACTTATGTAGGAAATAAAAAGAGCAGTTGTGCGCCACACGCAGAGAGGCCGTCAGCAGAGTGGCGCAGCGGAAGCGTGCTGGGCCCATAACCCAGAGGTCGATGGATCGAAACCATCCTCTGCTACATGTGTCCTATGCACGATTCCTAAGCATGCCATTGGGTTAGCAAAGTGCCTTCAAATAGTCTGCATCTCCCTTTCTTTAAATTCTGTCCTGAGTTTCTCTCTCGTGTGTGTTTGTGCAAGCTTGACACTTGCGGGACTCTTTAATCTTCACCAATACGGAGATGACCAAATGTGTCTTCGGTTGTTCTGAGGTCTTTGATAGTTTCTTTGAAAGCTTCAACTGAACCTCGAAATCGAAGCAGTTATGTTTATATTGATTTCTCGCGTTAATCATTACGAACCAGGAACAGCCAGCACACTCGGTCGCATTAGTAATTATGTCACGTCTCTACTTAGCAGAGCATTCAAAGGCCCACTGGAAGTAGTAAAGCACTAAAACACTGCAAAACTGAACTCGGGAAAATCATACTGGGAGCTCTGAGCGATGTCTGCATCCAAGCCATCCAATACGGACTCTGAAACCTTGGAATATCAACACTATGATGCGCTACCTTTTACCTGGAGCAAAACGATGGAATTAGAAGAATGCTTACCGCAGGATACAACTGTGCCGCTGTTATTTGGAGCACGGTTTTCACTTGCATGAAAACTACAGCAGAACGTAGAAGGATGATCACTGAGGAGTCCACGCGGGCATGCTGAGGAGATTGTAGGTCGTACATTTCAATGATTACTGACATTTGCGCTGCTGGAGGTACAGTAATCAACAAAGAACAGGGTGTGCTACTCTCGAATCCGGTCAGCACATGATGAAAAGCCAGGAAGTATACCTTGTCAAATTGCCGTCAACAGGGACAAGTTAACCACCAGCTCCACCGGCGCCCGGCTAGCTCAGTCGGTAGAGCATGAGACTCTTAATCTCAGGGTCGTGGGTTCGAGCCCCACGTTGGGCGGTGCCCGTCTCCTTATTAACAAAGTTTCCCGCTCATCCTTGAACCTCTTACACCTCGATGGTACCGAGCACTGCGTTTTAATGCACAGGTGTGATCAAACCGAGATGAAAAGGGCGTATCTAGCTCCTTGCCCGAGAGATAAATCAGAGGTTCCGCAGATAATCCCTTGGCTCCGGTCACCCGGACGCAGATAGGAGCTGCAGCCATCATAACTTGTATGAAAACTAAGAAGAGCTCCTGTCTATTTACAGTTTCATTTACTCTAGCGTTTCCTTAAACATTGCGTGTACGAAGGCTAAGAAATTGGAGAGCTATTCTAATACAATAACTATTAGGAATCTTTTCGCCATAACAGTTTCACTGTGATTTTGCAGGTAACACGTACGTTGGGAAAACATTTTGAACGCGATCAATAACCGCACTGGAAAAATGTGGGAAAGAAAGGGCGAAAAGCGACTCTTCAACATGTGGAAATATCTTCCTGAGCGGAGCCCTCTTCTCGAAGCTCAACACTCTGCAAGAGTCACTTCTCCCAACTTGCGCCCGCAGGTTTCCGTAGTGTGCCTGCAAAGAGCCATCCGCTTGAGACAGGTGCACCTCCCGATTTCATTGAACTAAGCTAGATGCACAATTTCTAATGCAGCCTTCATCACAATAGACAGTTCATTTCTCGAAAGCTTGTCGTAAAAAAAGGAAACAAAGAACGAAAACGTATAGCTGACAATCTTCTGAAGATGCAGATTCAGCTTTGGGGAAATGGACATTTTATGTATGCAGATGCTTTTCAAGCGCTGGTTTTAGAACGTCGCTGTGCTTCCAGCATCCTTTTCAGCCTTCTAAACTGGCTACCGAGGTGCCGATCACATTGTAAAGCGGTTGAGAGGCCGGAGCTGCTCAAACCGCTCTTGCCGTTTCCCATCAATCAAAAGCACTATGTTGTTTCTTTGTATGGAAAGCTTTTCAAGTCTGGCATCGACACGCACCTTTCCTGAAACGTCCAAAAGGTGAATGCTTCGCAAAGAAATCCAGTCTACCTTCAGGGGGCATGATGTTGAAATCGGAATGAGCCCTGGGTGGGCTTGAAGCAGCAGCTGTTCAGTTAACAGCTGCACAGAAACGCACCCCGCTTGCTTTGTATCATTCGCAAGTTTCTGGTTAAAGAGTAAAAAAGGCTGGAATTCTTCTGCCAGCCGGCAGGATTTCTTCTGCACTCACCCAGAAAAGCCAAGAATTGTATTTCATCTTTCGCAAGCTGTATTTTCCAGGAGGAGAATGAATACTTGCATTAAACTGAATCAAGCCGACAGAGACGCACAGCCGTTGTTTTTCTCCATGGGAAGTTTTTCGTTAAGGAAAAACACCGTTGTCATTTTCTTGCCAGCCGGCGGTATTTCTTGTGCAGCGATGAGCCAGATTTGTATTTCGTATTTCGCAAGTTGTGTGAATTTCTTGAAGTTGAAAGTGAATTCGCTCCAGAAAAGAAATGTCCAGTCGCATGAAAGCCGTGGCTGTTTGTTAAACCGCAGGACCTGAGCTTGCGTTCTGTTTCTCATGGCGTTCGCAAAGGCGATTCCTGCCTTTAAAACTGCTGTGTCTGCGACTGAAAGTGGCGTGTGGCGCAGCTTCTAAAGTCTTGTTGACGCTCCTCGATGTTGCTTTCTCTCTGCCTAAGGAAGTTCGATTGTCGCGTCGGAACGGGGAGACCTAATCCTTCCAGCTTTAAGCCACCCTTCAGTCTTCTGAAGGGTGTCCGAGTGCTAGCATGTCATTTGGCTTTTTTTCTGTGGAAACGGAGAGCGACATTGAAAAAGGTTACCTCCGCCGCCTCGCCCTCCGTGTTAAATGATCGCAAGCCGGCGGCGGCGGCGCTCCCTGTAGTCGTGGCCGAGCGGTTAAGGCGATGGGCTAGAAAGCCATTGGGGTCTCCCCGCGTCGGCTCGAATCCTGCCGACTACGGCGCCCTTCTCCTGTCGCTTCGGCCTGCCCAGAAAAAGGCGGAGTGCCGTTTCTCTCTTCCTGCTTCTTGTACAAACGCTAAATCGCTTGGACCTGCTGCCTTGGAAGTAATGTCTTCAACATCCACCAGTGACATTTCACAGCTGGAAGCACACAGCCACGCTTTTGGCATTGGCATGTCTTGCGCCCTACTTCCAGCCTTTGAAGACCTAATTATTCAAACTGAAAGAACCGGCTGAATGAGTGTTTGCAGTGCACCAGGAGGAGCAGGGACCATAGCATTGGAGGGGTGAGGATGGCGCAGATGGAAACGTTTTCATGCGCTCCTCTGGGAGGAATGAAAAGAAAAGACGAAACCGGAAACAGTAGTAGCCGCAAGAGGAAGTGTCTTCAAGCGCCAAGCAAGCGCTCCTCGTTAGTATAGTGGTGCGTATCCCCGCCTGTCACGTGGGAGACCAGGGATGGATTGCTTGACGGCGAGCCAGGTTGCTTTTCTCCCATCAGATTCCAACCGCTAATGCTAACGCAGTGTGTGGGAGCTTACATGCTTTTCCTTTCCCGTCTTTTTCGGACGACAATTCCAAAGGGGTAACCTGAACCAGCACTGGGCTGCACGGCCTTCTGTTGTGATCAGGTTATATTCGAGTCAAAAAGCCAGAGCATCCGCTTCCATCCTATGGAGCACGAGCTAAATCGGAAGAGGCAGGGGATACACCTACGCCTATCGGCGCACGTTCCCTGCGTCAGGCTGCTTCACCCATTTGCACCCGACTGGAGACGGCACTGAGCAAGCTTTTTGTCAGGAGTGGGATTCGAACCCACGCCTCCAGGGGAGACTGCGACCTGAACGCAGCGCCTTAGACCGCTCGGCCATCCTGACGCGGGCCCCCTGTCCCGGGGCGGTCTGATGAGCCACCGCGATCCCACTACGCTCCTCGAGTATCGCACTGTTATTAATACTACAGTGTGACTCCAGCATTAAAATGTTTGGAAAATGTGTCGGCTTTTATAATCCAGTGTAGAGCAGCATGTGATGATTTGTGCTACAACACCAAGCGCTCAAAGTGACGTCTGCGTTTGTCGTTGAAACTTTCAACTCTTTCATCACTTATGTAGGAAATAAAAAGAGCAGTTGTGCGCCACACGCAGAGAGGCCGTCAGCAGAGTGGCGCAGCGGAAGCGTGCTGGGCCCATAACCCAGAGGTCGATGGATCGAAACCATCCTCTGCTACATGTGTCCTATGCACGATTCCTAAGCATGCCATTGGGTTAGCAAAGTGCCTTCAAATAGTCTGCATCTCCCTTTCTTTAAATTCTGTCCTGAGTTTCTCTCTCGTGTGTGTTTGTGCAAGCTTGACACTTGCGGGACTCTTTAATCTTCACCAATACGGAGATGACCAAATGTGTCTTCGGTTGTTCTGAGGTCTTTGATAGTTTCTTTGAAAGCTTCAACTGAACCTCGAAATCGAAGCAGTTATGTTTATATTGATTTCTCGCGTTAATCATTACGAACCAGGAACAGCCAGCACACTCGGTCGCATTAGTAATTATGTCACGTCTCTACTTAGCAGAGCATTCAAAGGCCCACTGGAAGTAGTAAAGCACTAAAACACTGCAAAACTGAACTCGGGAAAATCATACTGGGAGCTCTGAGCGATGTCTGCATCCAAGCCATCCAATACGGACTCTGAAACCTTGGAATATCAACACTATGATGCGCTACCTTTTACCTGGAGCAAAACGATGGAATTAGAAGAATGCTTACCGCAGGATACAAATGTGCCGCTGTTATTTGGAGCACGGTTTTCACTTGCATGAAAACTACAGCAGAACGTAGAAGGATGATCACTGAGGAGTCCACGCGGGCATGCTGAGGAGATTGTAGGTCGTACATTTCAATGATTACTGACATTTGCGCTGCTGGAGGTACAGTAATCAACAAAGAACAGGGTGTGCTACTCTCGAATCCGGTCAGCACATGATGAAAAGCCAGGAAGTATACCTTGTCAAATTGCCGTCAACAGGGACAAGTTAACCACCAGCTCCACCGGCGCCCGGCTAGCTCAGTCGGTAGAGCATGAGACTCTTGATCTCAGGGTCGTGGGTTTGAGCCCCACGTTGGGCGGTGCCCGTCTCCTTATTAACAAAGTTTCCCGCTCATCCTTGAACCTCTTACACCTCGATGGTACCGAGCACTGCGTTTTAATGCACAGGTGTGATCAAACCGAGATGAAAAGGGCGTATCTAGCTCCTTGCCCGAGAGATAAATCAGAGGTTCCGCAGATAATCCCTTGGCTCCGGTCACCCGGACGCAGATAGGAGCTGCAGCCATCATAACTTGTATGAAAACTAAGAAGAGCTCCTGTCTATTTACAGTTTCATTTACTCTAGCGTTTCCTTAAACATTGCGTGTACGAAGGCTAAGAAATTGGAGAGCTATTCTAATACAATAACTATTAGGAATCTTTTCGCCATAACAGTTTCACTGTGATTTTGCAGGTAACACGTACGTTGGGAAAACATTTTGAACGCGATCAATAACCGCACTGGAAAAATGTGGGAAAGAAAGGGCGAAAAGCGACTCTTCAACATGTGGAAATATCTTCCTGAGCGGAGCCCTCTTCTCGAAGCTCAACACTCTGCAAGAGTCACTTCTCCCAACTTGCGCCCGCAGGTTTCCGTAGTGTGCCTGCAAAGAGCCATCCGCTTGAGACAGGTGCACCTCCCGATTTCATTGAACTAAGCTAGATGCACAATTTCTAATGCAGCCTTCATCACAATAGACAGTTCATTTCTCGAAAGCTTGTCGTAAAAAAAGGAAACAAAGAACGAAAACGTATAGCTGACAATCTTCTGAAGATGCAGATTCAGCTTTGGGGAAATGGACATTTTATGTATGCAGATGCTTTTCAAGCGCTGGTTTTAGAACGTCGCTGTGCTTCCAGCATCCTTTTCAGCCTTCTAAACTGGCTACCGAGGTGCCGATCACATTGTAAAGCGGTTGAGAGGCCGGAGCTGCTCAAACCGCTCTTGCCGTTTCCCATCAATCAAAAGCACTATGTTGTTTCTTTGTATGGAAAGCTTTTCAAGTCTGGCATCGACACGCACCTTTCCTGAAACGTCCAAAAGGTGAATGCTTCGCAAAGAAATCCAGTCTACCTTCAGGGGGCATGATGTTGAAATCGGAATGAGCCCTGGGTGGGCTTGAAGCAGCAGCTGTTCAGTTAACAGCTGCACAGAAACGCACCCCGCTTGCTTTGTATCATTCGCAAGTTTCTGGTTAAAGAGTAAAAAAGGCTGGAATTCTTCTGCCAGCCGGCAGGATTTCTTCTGCACTCACCCAGAAAAGCCAAGAATTGTATTTCATCTTTCGCAAGCTGTATTTTCCAGGAGGAGAATGAATACTTGCATTAAACTGAATCAAGCCGACAGAGACGCACAGCCGTTGTTTTTCTCCATGGGAAGTTTTTCGTTAAGGAAAAACACCGTTGTCATTTTCTTGCCAGCCGGCGGTATTTCTTGTGCAGCGATGAGCCAGATTTGTATTTCGTATTTCGCAAGTTGTGTGAATTTCTTGAAGTTGAAAGTGAATTCGCTCCAGAAAAGAAATGTCCAGTCGCATGAAAGCCGTGGCTGTTTGTTAAACCGCAGGACCTGAGCTTGCGTTCTGTTTCTCATGGCGTTCGCAAAGGCGATTCCTGCCTTTAAAACTGCTGTGTCTGCGACTGAAAGTGGCGTGTGGCGCAGCTTCTAAAGTCTTGTTGACGCTCCTCGATGTTGCTTTCTCTCTGCCTAAGGAAGTTCGATTGTCGCGTCGGAACGGGGAGACCTAATCCTTCCAGCTTTAAGCCACCCTTCAGTCTTCTGAAGGGTGTCCGAGTGCTAGCATGTCATTTGGCTTTTTTTCTGGGGAAACGGAGAGCGACATTGAAAAAGGTTACCTCCGCCGCCTCGCCCTCCGTGTTAAATGATCGCAAGCCGGCGGCGGCGGCGCTCCCTGTAGTCGTGGCCGAGCGGTTAAGGCGATGGGCTAGAAAGCCATTGGGGTCTCCCCGCGTCGGCTCGAATCCTGCCGACTACGGCGCCCTTCTCCTGTCGCTTCGGCCTGCCCAGAAAAAGGCGGAGTGCTGTTTCTCTCTTCCTGCTTCTTGTACAAACGCTAAATCGCTTGGACCTGCTGCCTTGGAAGTAATGTCTTCAACATCCACCAGTGACATTTCACAGCTGGAAGCACACAGCCACGCTTTTGGCATTGGCATGTCTTGCGCCCTACTTCCAGCCTTTGAAGACCTAATTATTCAAACTGAAAGAACCGGCTGAATGAGTGTTTGCAGTGCACCAGGAGGAGCAGGGACCATAGCATTGGAGGGGTGAGGATGGCGCAGATGGAAACGTTTTCATGCGCTCCTCTGGGAGGAATGAAAAGAAAAGACGAAACCGGAAACAGTAGTAGCCGCAAGAGGAAGTGTCTTCAAGCGCCAAGCAAGCGCTCCTCGTTAGTATAGTGGTGCGTATCCCCGCCTGTCACGTGGGAGACCAGGGATGGATTGCTTGACGGCGAGCCAGGTTGCTTTTCTCCCATCAGATTCCAACCGCTAATGCTAACGCAGTGTGTGGGAGCTTACATGCTTTTCCTTTCCCGTCTTTTTCGGACGACTGTTCCAAAGGGGAAACCTGAAGGAATAGGGGCCTGAAGACACGAGGCATTCTTAAACCAGCACTGGGCTGCACGGCCTTCTGTTGTGATCAGGTTATATTCGAGTCAAAAAGCCAGAGCATCCGCTTCTATCCTATGGAGCACGAGCTAAATCGGAAGAGGCAGGGGATACACCTACGCCTATCGGCGCACGTTCCCTGCGTCAGGCTGCTTCACCCATTTGCACCCATTTGCACCCGACTGGAGACGGCACTGAGCAAGCTTTTTGTCAGGAGTGGGATTCGAACCCACGCCTCCAGGGGAGACTGCGACCTGAACGCAGCGCCTTAGACCGCTCGGCCATCCTGACGCGGACCCCCTGTCCCGGGGCGGTCTGATGAGCCACCGCGATCCCACTACGCTCCTCGAGTATCGCACTGTTATTAATACTACAGTGTGACTCCAGCATTAAAATGTTTGGAAAATGTGTCGGCTTTTATAATCCAGTGTAGAGCAGCATGTGATGATTTGTGCTACAACACCAAGCGCTCAAAGTGACGTCTGCGTTTGTCGTTGAAACTTTCAACTTTCATCACTTATGTAGGAAATAAAAAGAGCAGTTGTGCGCCACACGCAGAGAGGCCGTCAGCAGAGTGGCGCAGCGGAAGCGTGCTGGGCCCATAACCCAGAGGTCGATGGATCGAAACCATCCTCTGCTACATGTGTCCTATGCACGATTCCTAAGCATGCCATTGGGTTAGCAAAGTGCCTTCAAATAGTCTGCATCTCCCTTTCTTTAAATTCTGTCCTGAGTTTCTCTCTCGTGTGTGTTTGTGCAAGCTTGACACTTGCGGGACTCTTTAATCTTCACCAATACGGAGATGACCAAATGTGTCTTCGGTTGTTCTGAGGTCTTTGATAGTTTCTTTGAAAGCTTCAACTGAACCTCGAAATCGAAGCAGTTATGTTTATATTGATTTCTCGCGTTAATCATTACGAACCAGGAACAGCCAGCACACTCGGTCGCATTAGTAATTATGTCACGTCTCTACTTAGCAGAGCATTCAAAGGCCCACTGGAAGTAGTAAAGCACTAAAACACTGCAAAACTGAACTCGGGAAAATCATACTGGGAGCTCTGAGCGATGTCTGCATCCAAGCCATCCAATACGGACTCTGAAACCTTGGAATATCAACACTATGATGCGCTACCTTTTACCTGGAGCAAAACGATGGAATTAGAAGAATGCTTACCGCAGGATACAACTGTGCCGCTGTTATTTGGAGCACGGTTTTCACTTGCATGAAAACTACAGCAGAACGTAGAAGGATGATCACTGAGGAGTCCACGCGGGCATGCTGAGGAGATTGTAGGTCGTACATTTCAATGATTACTGACATTTGCGCTGCTGGAGGTACAGTAATCAACAAAGAACAGGGTGTGCTACTCTCGAATCCGGTCAGCACATGATGAAAAGCCAGGAAGTATACCTTGTCAAATTGCCGTCAACAGGGACAAGTTAACCACCAGCTCCACCGGCGCCTGGCTAGCTCAGTCGGTAGAGCATGAGACTCTTAATCTCAGGGTCGTGGGTTCGAGCCCCACGTTGGGCGGTGCCCGTCTCCTTATTAACAAAGTTTCCCGCTCATCCTTGAACCTCTTACACCTCGATGGTACCGAGCACTGCGTTTTAATGCACAGGTGCGATCAAACCGAGATGAAAAGGGCGTATCTAGCTCCTTGCCCGAGAGATAAATCAGAGGTTCCGCAGATAATCCCTTGGCTCCGGTCACCCGGACGCAGATAGGAGCTGCAGCCATCATAACTTGTATGAAAACTAAGAAGAGCTCCTGTCTATTTACAGTTTCATTTACTCTAGCGTTTCCTTAAACATTGCGTGTACGAAGGCTAAGAAATTGGAGAGCTATTCTAATACAATAACTATTAGGAATCTTTTCGCCATAACAGTTTCACTGTGATTTTGCAGGTAACACGTACGTTGGGAAAACATTTTGAACGCGATCAATAACCGCACTGGAAAAATGTGGGAAAGAAAGGGCGAAAAGCGACTCTTCAACATGTGGAAATATCTTCCTGAGCGGAGCCCTCTTCTCGAAGCTCAACACTCTGCAAGAGTCACTTCTCCCAACTTGCGCCCGCAGGTTTCCGTAGTGTGCCTGCAAAGAGCCATCCGCTTGAGACAGGTGCACCTCCCGATTTCATTGAACTAAGCTAGATGCACAATTTCTAATGCAGCCTTCATCACAATAGACAGTTCATTTCTCGAAAGCTTGTCGTAAAAAAAGGAAACAAAGAACGAAAACGTATAGCTGACAATCTTCTGAAGATGCAGATTCAGCTTTGGGGAAATGGACATTTTATGTATGCAGATGCTTTTCAAGCGCTGGTTTTAGAACGTCGCTGTGCTTCCAGCATCCTTTTCAGCCTTCTAAACTGGCTACCGAGGTGCCGATCACATTGTAAAGCGGTTGAGAGGCCGGAGCTGCTCAAACCGCTCTTGCCGTTTCCCATCAATCAAAAGCACTATGTTGTTTCTTTGTATGGAAAGCTTTTCAAGTCTGGCATCGACACGCACCTTTCCTGAAACGTCCAAAAGGTGAATGCTTCGCAAAGAAATCCAGTCTACCTTCAGGGGGCATGATGTTGAAATCGGAATGAGCCCTGGGTGGGCTTGAAGCAGCAGCTGTTCAGTTAACAGCTGCACAGAAACGCACCCCGCTTGCTTTGTATCATTCGCAAGTTTCTGGTTAAAGAGTAAAAAAGGCTGGAATTCTTCTGCCAGCCGGCAGGATTTCTTCTGCACTCACCCAGAAAAGCCAAGAATTGTATTTCATCTTTCGCAAGCTGTATTTTCCAGGAGGAGAATGAATACTTGCATTAAACTGAATCAAGCCGACAGAGACGCACAGCCGTTGTTTTTCTCCATGGGAAGTTTTTCGTTAAGGAAAAACACCGTTGTCATTTTCTTGCCAGCCGGCGGTATTTCTTGTGCAGCGATGAGCCAGATTTGTATTTCGTATTTCGCAAGTTGTGTGAATTTCTTGAAGTTGAAAGTGAATTCGCTCCAGAAAAGAAATGTCCAGTCGCATGAAAGCCGTGGCTGTTTGTTAAACCGCAGGACCTGAGCTTGCGTTCTGTTTCTCATGGCGTTCGCAAAGGCGATTCCTGCCTTTAAAACTGCTGTGTCTGCGACTGAAAGTGGCGTGTGGCGCAGCTTCTAAAGTCTTGTTGACGCTCCTCGATGTTGCTTTCTCTCTGCCTAAGGAAGTTCGATTGTCGCGTCGGAACGGGGAGACCTAATCCTTCCAGCTTTAAGCCACCCTTCAGTCTTCTGAAGGGTGTCCGAGTGCTAGCATGTCATTTGGCTTTTTTTCTGGGGAAACGGAGAGCGACATTGAAAAAGGTTACCTCCGCCGCCTCGCCCTCCGTGTTAAATGATCGCAAGCCGGCGGCGGCGGCGCTCCCTGTAGTCGTGGCCGAGCGGTTAAGGCGATGGGCTAGAAAGCCATTGGGGTCTCCCCGCGTCGGCTCGAATCCTGCCGACTACGGCGCCCTTCTCCTGTCGCTTCGGCCTGCCCAGAAAAAGGCGGAGTGCTGTTTCTCTCTTCCTGCTTCTTGTACAAACGCTAAATCGCTTGGACCTGCTGCCTTGGAAGTAATGTCTTCAACATCCACCAGTGACATTTCACAGCTGGAAGCACACAGCCACGCTTTTGGCATTGGCATGTCTTGCGCCCTACTTCCAGCCTTTGAAGACCTAATTATTCAAACTGAAAGAACCGGCTGAATGAGTGTTTGCAGTGCACCAGGAGGAGCAGGGACCATAGCATTGGAGGGGTGAGGATGGCGCAGATGGAAACGTTTTCATGCGCTCCTCTGGGAGGAATGAAAAGAAAAGACGAAACCGGAAACAGTAGTAGCCGCAAGAGGAAGTGTCTTCAAGCGCCAAGCAAGCGCTCCTCGTTAGTATAGTGGTGCGTATCCCCGCCTGTCACGTGGGAGACCAGGGATGGATTGCTTGACGGCGAGCCAGGTTGCTTTTCTCCCATCAGATTCCAACCGCTAATGCTAACGCAGTGTGTGGGAGCTTACATGCTTTTCCTTTCCCGTCTTTTTCGGACGACTGTTCCAAAGGGGAAACCTGAAGGAATAGGGGCCTGAAGACACGAGGCATTCTTAAACCAGCACTGGGCTGCACGGCCTTCTGTTGTGATCAGGTTATATTCGAGTCAAAAAGCCAGAGCATCCGCTTCTATCCTATGGAGCACGAGCTAAATCGGAAGAGGCAGGGGATACACCTACGCCTATCGGCGCACGTTCCCTGCGTCAGGCTGCTTCACCCATTTGCACCCATTTGCACCCGACTGGAGACGGCACTGAGCAAGCTTTTTGTCAGGAGTGGGATTCGAACCCACGCCTCCAGGGGAGACTGCGACCTGAACGCAGCGCCTTAGACCGCTCGGCCATCCTGACGCGGACCCCCTGTCCCGGGGCGGTCTGATGAGCCACCGCGATCCCACTACGCTCCTCGAGTATCGCACTGTTATTAATACTACAGTGTGACTCCAGCATTAAAATGTTTGGAAAATGTGTCGGCTTTTATAATCCAGTGTAGAGCAGCATGTGATGATTTGTGCTACAACACCAAGCGCTCAAAGTGACGTCTGCGTTTGTCGTTGAAACTTTCAACTTTCATCACTTATGTAGGAAATAAAAAGAGCAGTTGTGCGCCACACGCAGAGAGGCCGTCAGCAGAGTGGCGCAGCGGAAGCGTGCTGGGCCCATAACCCAGAGGTCGATGGATCGAAACCATCCTCTGCTACATGTGTCCTATGCACGATTCCTAAGCATGCCATTGGGTTAGCAAAGTGCCTTCAAATAGTCTGCATCTCCCTTTCTTTAAATTCTGTCCTGAGTTTCTCTCTCGTGTGTGTTTGTGCAAGCTTGACACTTGCGGGACTCTTTAATCTTCACCAATACGGAGATGACCAAATGTGTCTTCGGTTGTTCTGAGGTCTTTGATAGTTTCTTTGAAAGCTTCAACTGAACCTCGAAATCGAAGCAGTTATGTTTATATTGATTTCTCGCGTTAATCATTACGAACCAGGAACAGCCAGCACACTCGGTCGCATTAGTAATTATGTCACGTCTCTACTTAGCAGAGCATTCAAAGGCCCACTGGAAGTAGTAAAGCACTAAAACACTGCAAAACTGAACTCGGGAAAATCATACTGGGAGCTCTGAGCGATGTCTGCATCCAAGCCATCCAATACGGACTCTGAAACCTTGGAATATCAACACTATGATGCGCTACCTTTTACCTGGAGCAAAACGATGGAATTAGAAGAATGCTTACCGCAGGATACAACTGTGCCGCTGTTATTTGGAGCACGGTTTTCACTTGCATGAAAACTACAGCAGAACGTAGAAGGATGATCACTGAGGAGTCCACGCGGGCATGCTGAGGAGATTGTAGGTCGTACATTTCAATGATTACTGACATTTGCGCTGCTGGAGGTACAGTAATCAACAAAGAACAGGGTGTGCTACTCTCGAATCCGGTCAGCACATGATGAAAAGCCAGGAAGTATACCTTGTCAAATTGCCGTCAACAGGGACAAGTTAACCACCAGCTCCACCGGCGCCTGGCTAGCTCAGTCGGTAGAGCATGAGACTCTTAATCTCAGGGTCGTGGGTTCGAGCCCCACGTTGGGCGGTGCCCGTCTCCTTATTAACAAAGTTTCCCGCTCATCCTTGAACCTCTTACACCTCGATGGTACCGAGCACTGCGTTTTAATGCACAGGTGCGATCAAACCGAGATGAAAAGGGCGTATCTAGCTCCTTGCCCGAGAGATAAATCAGAGGTTCCGCAGATAATCCCTTGGCTCCGGTCACCCGGACGCAGATAGGAGCTGCAGCCATCATAACTTGTATGAAAACTAAGAAGAGCTCCTGTCTATTTACAGTTTCATTTACTCTAGCGTTTCCTTAAACATTGCGTGTACGAAGGCTAAGAAATTGGAGAGCTATTCTAATACAATAACTATTAGGAATCTTTTCGCCATAACAGTTTCACTGTGATTTTGCAGGTAACACGTACGTTGGGAAAACATTTTGAACGCGATCAATAACCGCACTGGAAAAATGTGGGAAAGAAAGGGCGAAAAGCGACTCTTCAACATGTGGAAATATCTTCCTGAGCGGAGCCCTCTTCTCGAAGCTCAACACTCTGCAAGAGTCACTTCTCCCAACTTGCGCCCGCAGGTTTCCGTAGTGTGCCTGCAAAGAGCCATCCGCTTGAGACAGGTGCACCTCCCGATTTCATTGAACTAAGCTAGATGCACAATTTCTAATGCAGCCTTCATCACAATAGACAGTTCATTTCTCGAAAGCTTGTCGTAAAAAAAGGAAACAAAGAACGAAAACGTATAGCTGACAATCTTCTGAAGATGCAGATTCAGCTTTGGGGAAATGGACATTTTATGTATGCAGATGCTTTTCAAGCGCTGGTTTTAGAACGTCGCTGTGCTTCCAGCATCCTTTTCAGCCTTCTAAACTGGCTACCGAGGTGCCGATCACATTGTAAAGCGGTTGAGAGGCCGGAGCTGCTCAAACCGCTCTTGCCGTTTCCCATCAATCAAAAGCACTATGTTGTTTCTTTGTATGGAAAGCTTTTCAAGTCTGGCATCGACACGCACCTTTCCTGAAACGTCCAAAAGGTGAATGCTTCGCAAAGAAATCCAGTCTACCTTCAGGGGGCATGATGTTGAAATCGGAATGAGCCCTGGGTGGGCTTGAAGCAGCAGCTGTTCAGTTAACAGCTGCACAGAAACGCACCCCGCTTGCTTTGTATCATTCGCAAGTTTCTGGTTAAAGAGTAAAAAAGGCTGGAATTCTTCTGCCAGCCGGCAGGATTTCTTCTGCACTCACCCAGAAAAGCCAAGAATTGTATTTCATCTTTCGCAAGCTGTATTTTCCAGGAGGAGAATGAATACTTGCATTAAACTGAATCAAGCCGACAGAGACGCACAGCCGTTGTTTTTCTCCATGGGAAGTTTTTCGTTAAGGAAAAACACCGTTGTCATTTTCTTGCCAGCCGGCGGTATTTCTTGTGCAGCGATGAGCCAGATTTGTATTTCGTATTTCGCAAGTTGTGTGAATTTCTTGAAGTTGAAAGTGAATTCGCTCCAGAAAAGAAATGTCCAGTCGCATGAAAGCCGTGGCTGTTTGTTAAACCGCAGGACCTGAGCTTGCGTTCTGTTTCTCATGGCGTTCGCAAAGGCGATTCCTGCCTTTAAAACTGCTGTGTCTGCGACTGAAAGTGGCGTGTGGCGCAGCTTCTAAAGTCTTGTTGACGCTCCTCGATGTTGCTTTCTCTCTGCCTAAGGAAGTTCGATTGTCGCGTCGGAACGGGGAGACCTAATCCTTCCAGCTTTAAGCCACCCTTCAGTCTTCTGAAGGGTGTCCGAGTGCTAGCATGTCATTTGGCTTTTTTTCTGGGGAAACGGAGAGCGACATTGAAAAAGGTTACCTCCGCCGCCTCGCCCTCCGTGTTAAATGATCGCAAGCCGGCGGCGGCGGCGCTCCCTGTAGTCGTGGCCGAGCGGTTAAGGCGATGGGCTAGAAAGCCATTGGGGTCTCCCCGCGTCGGCTCGAATCCTGCCGACTACGGCGCCCTTCTCCTGTCGCTTCGGCCTGCCCAGAAAAAGGCGGAGTGCTGTTTCTCTCTTCCTGCTTCTTGTACAAACGCTAAATCGCTTGGACCTGCTGCCTTGGAAGTAATGTCTTCAACATCCACCAGTGACATTTCACAGCTGGAAGCACACAGCCACGCTTTTGGCATTGGCATGTCTTGCGCCCTACTTCCAGCCTTTGAAGACCTAATTATTCAAACTGAAAGAACCGGCTGAATGAGTGTTTGCAGTGCACCAGGAGGAGCAGGGACCATAGCATTGGAGGGGTGAGGATGGCGCAGATGGAAACGTTTTCATGCGCTCCTCTGGGAGGAATGAAAAGAAAAGACGAAACCGGAAACAGTAGTAGCCGCAAGAGGAAGTGTCTTCAAGCGCCAAGCAAGCGCTCCTCGTTAGTATAGTGGTGCGTATCCCCGCC
The DNA here is from genome assembly GCF_040954835.1 of Lepisosteus oculatus. Taxonomy (NCBI): domain Eukaryota; kingdom Metazoa; phylum Chordata; class Actinopteri; order Semionotiformes; family Lepisosteidae; genus Lepisosteus; species Lepisosteus oculatus. The sequence continues at coordinate 7,183 of NW_027167923.1, read as the reverse complement.
TGTCACGTGGGAGACCAGGGATGGATTGCTTGACGGCGAGCCAGGTTGCTTTTCTCCCATCAGATTCCAACCGCTAATGCTAACGCAGTGTGTGGGAGCTTACATGCTTTTCCTTTCCCGTCTTTTTCGGACGACTGTTCCAAAGGGGAAACCTGAAGGAATAGGGGCCTGAAGACACGAGGCATTCTTAAACCAGCACTGGGCTGCACGGCCTTCTGTTGTGATCAGGTTATATTCGAGTCAAAAAGCCAGAGCATCCGCTTCTATCCTATGGAGCACGAGCTAAATCGGAAGAGGCAGGGGATACACCTACGCCTATCGGCGCACGTTCCCTGCGTCAGGCTGCTTCACCCATTTGCACCCATTTGCACCCGACTGGAGACGGCACTGAGCAAGCTTTTTGTCAGGAGTGGGATTCGAACCCACGCCTCCAGGGGAGACTGCGACCTGAACGCAGCGCCTTAGACCGCTCGGCCATCCTGACGCGGACCCCCTGTCCCGGGGCGGTCTGATGAGCCACCGCGATCCCACTACGCTCCTCGAGTATCGCACTGTTATTAATACTACAGTGTGACTCCAGCATTAAAATGTTTGGAAAATGTGTCGGCTTTTATAATCCAGTGTAGAGCAGCATGTGATGATTTGTGCTACAACACCAAGCGCTCAAAGTGACGTCTGCGTTTGTCGTTGAAACTTTCAACTTTCATCACTTATGTAGGAAATAAAAAGAGCAGTTGTGCGCCACACGCAGAGAGGCCGTCAGCAGAGTGGCGCAGCGGAAGCGTGCTGGGCCCATAACCCAGAGGTCGATGGATCGAAACCATCCTCTGCTACATGTGTCCTATGCACGATTCCTAAGCATGCCATTGGGTTAGCAAAGTGCCTTCAAATAGTCTGCATCTCCCTTTCTTTAAATTCTGTCCTGAGTTTCTCTCTCGTGTGTGTTTGTGCAAGCTTGACACTTGCGGGACTCTTTAATCTTCACCAATACGGAGATGACCAAATGTGTCTTCGGTTGTTCTGAGGTCTTTGATAGTTTCTTTGAAAGCTTCAACTGAACCTCGAAATCGAAGCAGTTATGTTTATATTGATTTCTCGCGTTAATCATTACGAACCAGGAACAGCCAGCACACTCGGTCGCATTAGTAATTATGTCACGTCTCTACTTAGCAGAGCATTCAAAGGCCCACTGGAAGTAGTAAAGCACTAAAACACTGCAAAACTGAACTCGGGAAAATCATACTGGGAGCTCTGAGCGATGTCTGCATCCAAGCCATCCAATACGGACTCTGAAACCTTGGAATATCAACACTATGATGCGCTACCTTTTACCTGGAGCAAAACGATGGAATTAGAAGAATGCTTACCGCAGGATACAACTGTGCCGCTGTTATTTGGAGCACGGTTTTCACTTGCATGAAAACTACAGCAGAACGTAGAAGGATGATCACTGAGGAGTCCACGCGGGCATGCTGAGGAGATTGTAGGTCGTACATTTCAATGATTACTGACATTTGCGCTGCTGGAGGTACAGTAATCAACAAAGAACAGGGTGTGCTACTCTCGAATCCGGTCAGCACATGATGAAAAGCCAGGAAGTATACCTTGTCAAATTGCCGTCAACAGGGACAAGTTAACCACCAGCTCCACCGGCGCCTGGCTAGCTCAGTCGGTAGAGCATGAGACTCTTAATCTCAGGGTCGTGGGTTCGAGCCCCACGTTGGGCGGTGCCCGTCTCCTTATTAACAAAGTTTCCCGCTCATCCTTGAACCTCTTACACCTCGATGGTACCGAGCACTGCGTTTTAATGCACAGGTGCGATCAAACCGAGATGAAAAGGGCGTATCTAGCTCCTTGCCCGAGAGATAAATCAGAGGTTCCGCAGATAATCCCTTGGCTCCGGTCACCCGGACGCAGATAGGAGCTGCAGCCATCATAACTTGTATGAAAACTAAGAAGAGCTCCTGTCTATTTACAGTTTCATTTACTCTAGCGTTTCCTTAAACATTGCGTGTACGAAGGCTAAGAAATTGGAGAGCTATTCTAATACAATAACTATTAGGAATCTTTTCGCCATAACAGTTTCACTGTGATTTTGCAGGTAACACGTACGTTGGGAAAACATTTTGAACGCGATCAATAACCGCACTGGAAAAATGTGGGAAAGAAAGGGCGAAAAGCGACTCTTCAACATGTGGAAATATCTTCCTGAGCGGAGCCCTCTTCTCGAAGCTCAACACTCTGCAAGAGTCACTTCTCCCAACTTGCGCCCGCAGGTTTCCGTAGTGTGCCTGCAAAGAGCCATCCGCTTGAGACAGGTGCACCTCCCGATTTCATTGAACTAAGCTAGATGCACAATTTCTAATGCAGCCTTCATCACAATAGACAGTTCATTTCTCGAAAGCTTGTCGTAAAAAAAGGAAACAAAGAACGAAAACGTATAGCTGACAATCTTCTGAAGATGCAGATTCAGCTTTGGGGAAATGGACATTTTATGTATGCAGATGCTTTTCAAGCGCTGGTTTTAGAACGTCGCTGTGCTTCCAGCATCCTTTTCAGCCTTCTAAACTGGCTACCGAGGTGCCGATCACATTGTAAAGCGGTTGAGAGGCCGGAGCTGCTCAAACCGCTCTTGCCGTTTCCCATCAATCAAAAGCACTATGTTGTTTCTTTGTATGGAAAGCTTTTCAAGTCTGGCATCGACACGCACCTTTCCTGAAACGTCCAAAAGGTGAATGCTTCGCAAAGAAATCCAGTCTACCTTCAGGGGGCATGATGTTGAAATCGGAATGAGCCCTGGGTGGGCTTGAAGCAGCAGCTGTTCAGTTAACAGCTGCACAGAAACGCACCCCGCTTGCTTTGTATCATTCGCAAGTTTCTGGTTAAAGAGTAAAAAAGGCTGGAATTCTTCTGCCAGCCGGCAGGATTTCTTCTGCACTCACCCAGAAAAGCCAAGAATTGTATTTCATCTTTCGCAAGCTGTATTTTCCAGGAGGAGAATGAATACTTGCATTAAACTGAATCAAGCCGACAGAGACGCACAGCCGTTGTTTTTCTCCATGGGAAGTTTTTCGTTAAGGAAAAACACCGTTGTCATTTTCTTGCCAGCCGGCGGTATTTCTTGTGCAGCGATGAGCCAGATTTGTATTTCGTATTTCGCAAGTTGTGTGAATTTCTTGAAGTTGAAAGTGAATTCGCTCCAGAAAAGAAATGTCCAGTCGCATGAAAGCCGTGGCTGTTTGTTAAACCGCAGGACCTGAGCTTGCGTTCTGTTTCTCATGGCGTTCGCAAAGGCGATTCCTGCCTTTAAAACTGCTGTGTCTGCGACTGAAAGTGGCGTGTGGCGCAGCTTCTAAAGTCTTGTTGACGCTCCTCGATGTTGCTTTCTCTCTGCCTAAGGAAGTTCGATTGTCGCGTCGGAACGGGGAGACCTAATCCTTCCAGCTTTAAGCCACCCTTCAGTCTTCTGAAGGGTGTCCGAGTGCTAGCATGTCATTTGGCTTTTTTTCTGGGGAAACGGAGAGCGACATTGAAAAAGGTTACCTCCGCCGCCTCGCCCTCCGTGTTAAATGATCGCAAGCCGGCGGCGGCGGCGCTCCCTGTAGTCGTGGCCGAGCGGTTAAGGCGATGGGCTAGAAAGCCATTGGGGTCTCCCCGCGTCGGCTCGAATCCTGCCGACTACGGCGCCCTTCTCCTGTCGCTTCGGCCTGCCCAGAAAAAGGCGGAGTGCTGTTTCTCTCTTCCTGCTTCTTGTACAAACGCTAAATCGCTTGGACCTGCTGCCTTGGAAGTAATGTCTTCAACATCCACCAGTGACATTTCACAGCTGGAAGCACACAGCCACGCTTTTGGCATTGGCATGTCTTGCGCCCTACTTCCAGCCTTTGAAGACCTAATTATTCAAACTGAAAGAACCGGCTGAATGAGTGTTTGCAGTGCACCAGGAGGAGCAGGGACCATAGCATTGGAGGGGTGAGGATGGCGCAGATGGAAACGTTTTCATGCGCTCCTCTGGGAGGAATGAAAAGAAAAGACGAAACCGGAAACAGTAGTAGCCGCAAGAGGAAGTGTCTTCAAGCGCCAAGCAAGCGCTCCTCGTTAGTATAGTGGTGCGTATCCCCGCCTGTCACGTGGGAGACCAGGGATGGATTGCTTGACGGCGAGCCAGGTTGCTTTTCTCCCATCAGATTCCAACCGCTAATGCTAACGCAGTGTGTGGGAGCTTACATGCTTTTCCTTTCCCGTCTTTTTCGGACGACTGTTCCAAAGGGGAAACCTGAAGGAATAGGGGCCTGAAGACACGAGGCATTCTTAAACCAGCACTGGGCTGCACGGCCTTCTGTTGTGATCAGGTTATATTCGAGTCAAAAAGCCAGAGCATCCGCTTCTATCCTATGGAGCACGAGCTAAATCGGAAGAGGCAGGGGATACACCTACGCCTATCGGCGCACGTTCCCTGCGTCAGGCTGCTTCACCCATTTGCACCCATTTGCACCCGACTGGAGACGGCACTGAGCAAGCTTTTTGTCAGGAGTGGGATTCGAACCCACGCCTCCAGGGGAGACTGCGACCTGAACGCAGCGCCTTAGACCGCTCGGCCATCCTGACGCGGACCCCCTGTCCCGGGGCGGTCTGATGAGCCACCGCGATCCCACTACGCTCCTCGAGTATCGCACTGTTATTAATACTACAGTGTGACTCCAGCATTAAAATGTTTGGAAAATGTGTCGGCTTTTATAATCCAGTGTAGAGCAGCATGTGATGATTTGTGCTACAACACCAAGCGCTCAAAGTGACGTCTGCGTTTGTCGTTGAAACTTTCAACTTTCATCACTTATGTAGGAAATAAAAAGAGCAGTTGTGCGCCACACGCAGAGAGGCCGTCAGCAGAGTGGCGCAGCGGAAGCGTGCTGGGCCCATAACCCAGAGGTCGATGGATCGAAACCATCCTCTGCTACATGTGTCCTATGCACGATTCCTAAGCATGCCATTGGGTTAGCAAAGTGCCTTCAAATAGTCTGCATCTCCCTTTCTTTAAATTCTGTCCTGAGTTTCTCTCTCGTGTGTGTTTGTGCAAGCTTGACACTTGCGGGACTCTTTAATCTTCACCAATACGGAGATGACCAAATGTGTCTTCGGTTGTTCTGAGGTCTTTGATAGTTTCTTTGAAAGCTTCAACTGAACCTCGAAATCGAAGCAGTTATGTTTATATTGATTTCTCGCGTTAATCATTACGAACCAGGAACAGCCAGCACACTCGGTCGCATTAGTAATTATGTCACGTCTCTACTTAGCAGAGCATTCAAAGGCCCACTGGAAGTAGTAAAGCACTAAAACACTGCAAAACTGAACTCGGGAAAATCATACTGGGAGCTCTGAGCGATGTCTGCATCCAAGCCATCCAATACGGACTCTGAAACCTTGGAATATCAACACTATGATGCGCTACCTTTTACCTGGAGCAAAACGATGGAATTAGAAGAATGCTTACCGCAGGATACAACTGTGCCGCTGTTATTTGGAGCACGGTTTTCACTTGCATGAAAACTACAGCAGAACGTAGAAGGATGATCACTGAGGAGTCCACGCGGGCATGCTGAGGAGATTGTAGGTCGTACATTTCAATGATTACTGACATTTGCGCTGCTGGAGGTACAGTAATCAACAAAGAACAGGGTGTGCTACTCTCGAATCCGGTCAGCACATGATGAAAAGCCAGGAAGTATACCTTGTCAAATTGCCGTCAACAGGGACAAGTTAACCACCAGCTCCACCGGCGCCTGGCTAGCTCAGTCGGTAGAGCATGAGACTCTTAATCTCAGGGTCGTGGGTTCGAGCCCCACGTTGGGCGGTGCCCGTCTCCTTATTAACAAAGTTTCCCGCTCATCCTTGAACCTCTTACACCTCGATGGTACCGAGCACTGCGTTTTAATGCACAGGTGCGATCAAACCGAGATGAAAAGGGCGTATCTAGCTCCTTGCCCGAGAGATAAATCAGAGGTTCCGCAGATAATCCCTTGGCTCCGGTCACCCGGACGCAGATAGGAGCTGCAGCCATCATAACTTGTATGAAAACTAAGAAGAGCTCCTGTCTATTTACAGTTTCATTTACTCTAGCGTTTCCTTAAACATTGCGTGTACGAAGGCTAAGAAATTGGAGAGCTATTCTAATACAATAACTATTAGGAATCTTTTCGCCATAACAGTTTCACTGTGATTTTGCAGGTAACACGTACGTTGGGAAAACATTTTGAACGCGATCAATAACCGCACTGGAAAAATGTGGGAAAGAAAGGGCGAAAAGCGACTCTTCAACATGTGGAAATATCTTCCTGAGCGGAGCCCTCTTCTCGAAGCTCAACACTCTGCAAGAGTCACTTCTCCCAACTTGCGCCCGCAGGTTTCCGTAGTGTGCCTGCAAAGAGCCATCCGCTTGAGACAGGTGCACCTCCCGATTTCATTGAACTAAGCTAGATGCACAATTTCTAATGCAGCCTTCATCACAATAGACAGTTCATTTCTCGAAAGCTTGTCGTAAAAAAAGGAAACAAAGAACGAAAACGTATAGCTGACAATCTTCTGAAGATGCAGATTCAGCTTTGGGGAAATGGACATTTTATGTATGCAGATGCTTTTCAAGCGCTGGTTTTAGAACGTCGCTGTGCTTCCAGCATCCTTTTCAGCCTTCTAAACTGGCTACCGAGGTGCCGATCACATTGTAAAGCGGTTGAGAGGCCGGAGCTGCTCAAACCGCTCTTGCCGTTTCCCATCAATCAAAAGCACTATGTTGTTTCTTTGTATGGAAAGCTTTTCAAGTCTGGCATCGACACGCACCTTTCCTGAAACGTCCAAAAGGTGAATGCTTCGCAAAGAAATCCAGTCTACCTTCAGGGGGCATGATGTTGAAATCGGAATGAGCCCTGGGTGGGCTTGAAGCAGCAGCTGTTCAGTTAACAGCTGCACAGAAACGCACCCCGCTTGCTTTGTATCATTCGCAAGTTTCTGGTTAAAGAGTAAAAAAGGCTGGAATTCTTCTGCCAGCCGGCAGGATTTCTTCTGCACTCACCCAGAAAAGCCAAGAATTGTATTTCATCTTTCGCAAGCTGTATTTTCCAGGAGGAGAATGAATACTTGCATTAAACTGAATCAAGCCGACAGAGACGCACAGCCGTTGTTTTTCTCC